>NC_139143.1:152352244-153611000 GCF_964270905.1 Leucopleurus acutus
GGAGTAGACATCTTCAGATCCATTTCTGAACTGCAGCATGAGGTAGGTGGGGCTTGAGTGCTCCTGCTGGGATTGGAGCCACTGAGTATTCCTCTGCAGGAGCTGTCCACCGGGAAGTGCACTCTGTGGTGTCGCCTGTCACCTGTCATGCAGGCTTACAGAGTACACTGATTTTGACACTGCCCTTGACCCCTCCTCAGCTGTGGTAATTCAGGCAGTCCGACCAGTTGTCCCTAAGGCACTGTGCACACAAAGTTCCTAGCGCACATCTGTTGGCACAGAACTGCTGAGGTCAGGCATTGATATATCCTTAGTCAGGCACCTGGACCCACCATGGGAGCTACTGAGTCAGCCCAGACCCTGACCCCGCATCTGTGTTCTTGCATGGCAAAGCCCACAGCCACTATTGCTGGATCTGCCTCAGCAACGGGAGCACCTATAATCCACTTGGATGTCCTTTTGGCACTGAGTTTACAAAGCTGCCTGCAACACGTATATTCATGGATCACACAGCTGCTGGGACACTCAGGTTTCAGCCCTGCTTCCAGTGTTGTGCAGTCCCTGGAGACTGGCTCAGATTTCAGCCTTGCCTCTGCATGTGGGCAACCCACCAGCCCTTGCGTGCTTCCAGAGCTCGTAGAGGCAGAGTTGTGCCCTCTGTGAGCATTCTGTGAGTGAGGCTACTGTGGTGGGGGCACCCACCCCCCCACTTCAAGTACACATGTTAATAATGGGGTTTCAGTGGTGGACCTGGGCTCATTCCTGTGCACACCCCTGATTGTGGCTTGGACTACACTCCAGGCCCTTCAGGTTGTCTCTCTGCAGCCAACCCCAGACCTTTCTCTGGGTCTGTCCTCTGAAGCCCAAGTTTCAGCCCCCAGTCCCCCTCACACACCAGTAGACCTGTGTCTTGGGCTGGGGAGTGTAGGAAAATGGCCAGGACCCTGTGTGCTGGTCTCTTTCTGTTCTGACTGCTGCAAGCTGGCTGCTGTGCTCTCCTCTGAGCCTCTGAAGCTCCCTTTCTGTCCCAGCTGATCTCCCCACTGGTGAAGAGGTTTCCCAGGATGAGGGAACTCTTTCACATCTCCCTTCCAAGGGTGCAGGCCCCATCCTGATTCCTTTTTATTTCTTTTATCCTACTGGTTATGTGGTGATCATTCTTGCCATTTTGTTTTTATGAGATCTCTGCCAGCCTTCAGCAGGTATTCTGTGAAAATTGTTCCACGTGTAGATGTATTTTTCATGTATTTGTGGGAAGGGGTGAGCTCCACATCCTTCTCTTCTGCCATCTTGATCTGGCTCCAGTTTTCTCTAAGTCTTAAATAAAATCTTTGAACCTCTTTGAGTAATCAGTTATTCCTGGGAAATATGAGAATTTAATATTGCCAAATTTGAAAGTAGATGTTTCTTGATTTTCATCATCTTTTCTCTTATATTCACTTATCATTGATCCATTTACAAGAGAAATGTACTCTCAAGAATGGGATACCAGAATTATAGGAATACATCATCTAATTACTCAGCAAGCCTGTGGATAGTTCTCATTCTCATCTAACTCTCCATCTCCACTGTTTTTACCTTAGTTCAGACCCTCATCATTTCTTATGTAGAATATTGCTTCAGCCTCCTAACTGTACTTTCTGTACAATCTCATCCCTTCCTAATCCATTATCCATACTACTGCCAGAGGGGACTTTATGTTGTACAAAGCACATCTTATAATTTCACTGCTTAAAATCCATTAATACTTTCAATTGTTTATGGGATAAAGTACCCATTTTTTAATAAACATGTAAGGTTCTCCCTAGGCTGATTTCTATGTAACTCTCCAGGCTGTTCTTTTAAAATCTCTGGGCACTTTATTTCAGAGCAACTTATCCTTTCCAGAATTGCAGCTTCATAACTTGGATGCCTGGTAGACACCTACTTAAGACTCAGTTCAAGTATCTCTTGATATCTTTTCTCTAGAAAAACTTTCTGGATTCTTCCCCAACACAGGGGACTTATTACCTCTTTCTTTAAGTCTCTATTCTACAATGTTGCATATGTCTATCAGAGAATGTAAAGTGCTTTTTTGTTTATTTTTCTACTTCCCCTTCTCACACTCCTTGAATGGTATCCTAAGTCTTATTAATCTCTAGATCTCCAATACCTGGCACAGTGTCTGGCACAGAGTGGACACCCAATGAATGCTGAGAGAGATAATGAGAAACAGCAGAAACCCTGTGCTGGAACTCTTTGAATATTGAATCTGGCAGAAATAGATTAGGAACACCAGCCAGATGTTGTTTTTAAGGGTTCTGTTTTTAGCACGTAAATTTAAATTTCATTTTGAAGTACAAGTCTAATTTGGGAACCAGAATACAGTTGTAGAGCTTCACAAGATTACATATGTAAATTCCCCAAAGGCTGATCTATCATCATGCCTTCCTAAAACAGTGCAGTCTGTGTGGAAGGAGAGTGGTCTCCAAGTCTGCATCCCAGACTTCTTGCTCCTTGAGCCCTCCGCCTACCTCATTCAGTTACCATCACATGACCTACTGTGCTCAAATCTTCACCACAGAGGCAGCTTTCACCTTTTCTCTCTGTGAAAATGCCCTAAGCTCTGAGCGTCAAGGCTAGGTTGTACCCTGTCCTGCTTCATATCCTTCAGGGGCACGGTTTTACTGTGTTCAGGATAAAATCTAACCTTCTTATGCCACACAAGGCCTTCCTTCTATTTCCTGTCCCACTCTCCAGACTCTCACCTTGTTCCTCCATATAGTGTCTTCCTGTATCTTCTTTACTTGGCTAATTTTTACATATATATATATATATATATATATATATATATATATATATATATAAACATTTTTATTGGAGTATAATTGCTTTACAATGGTGTGCTAGTTTCTACTTTATAAAAAAGTGAATCAGCTATACATATACATATATCCCCATATCTCCTCGCTCTTGCGTTTCCCTCCCATCCTCCCTATCCTACCCCTCTAGGAGGTCAGAAAGCATCAGGCTGATCACCCTGTGCTATGTACCTACTTCCCACTAGCTATCTATTTGACATTTCGTAGTGTATATATGTCAATGCCACACTCTCACTTCTTCTAAGCTTACCCTTCCCCCTCCCTGTGTCTTCAAGTCCATTCTCCACATCTATGTCTTTATTCCTGTCCTGCCCCTAGGTTCTCCAGAAATTTTTATTTTTAACATCTTTATTGAGGTATAATTGCTTTAAAGTGGTGTGTTAGTTTCTGCTTTATACCAAAGTGAATCAGCTATACATATATATATATCCACATATCTCTTCCCTCTTGCGTCTCCCTCCCACCCTCCCTCTCCCATCCCTCTAAGTGGTCACAAAGCACCGAGCTGATATCCCTGTGCTATACGGCTGCTTCCCACTAGCTATCTATTTTATATCTGGTAGTATATATAAGTCCATGCCACTCTCCCACTTCGTCCCAGCTTACCTTTCCCCTTGCTCTTGTCCTCAAATCCATTCACTACATCTGCGGCTTTATTCCTGTCCTGTCCCTAGGCTGTTCAGAATCTTTTTTTTTTAGATTCCATATATACCTGTTAGCATACAGTATTTGTTTTTCTCTATCTGACTTACTTCACTCTGTATGACAGACTCTAGGTCCATCCACCTCATGACAAATAACTCAATTTCGTTTCTTTTTATGGCTAATATTCCATTGTATATATGTGCCACATCTTCTTTGTCCATTCATCTGTTGATAGATACTTAAGTTGCTTCCATGTTCTGGCTATTGTAAATAGTGCTGCAATGAACATTGTGGTACATGACTTTTTCTGAATTATGATTTTCTCAGGGTATGTGCCCAGTAGTGGGATTGCTGTGTCGTATGGTAGTTCTATTTTTAGTTTGTTAAGTAGCCTCCATACTGTTCTCCATAGTGGCTGTATCAATTTACATCCCCACCAACAGTGCAAGAGGGTTCCCTTTTCTCCACACCCTCTCCAGCATTTATTGTTTGTAGATTTTTTGATGATGGCCATTCTGACTGGTGTGGGGTGTTACCTCATTGTAGTTTTGATTTGCATTTCTCTAATGATTAGTGAAGTTGAGCATCCTTTCATGTGTTTGTTGGCAATCTGTATATCTTCTTTGTATATATGTCTCTTTACGTCTTCTGCCCATTTTTGGATTGGGTTGTTTGTTTTTTTGATATTGAGTTGCATGAGCTGCTTGTAAATTTTGAAGATTAATCCTTTGTCAGTTGCTTCATTTGCAAATATTTTCTCCCATTTTGAGGGTTGGCTTTCATCTTGTTTATGGTTTCCTTTGCTATGCAAAAGGTTTTAAGTTTCATTAGGTCCCATTTTTGTTTTTATTTCCATTTCTCTAGGAGGTGGGTCAAAAAGGATATTACTGTGATTTATGTCTTAGAGTGTTCTGCCTATGTTTTCCTCTAAGAGTTTTATAGTGTCTGGCCTTACATTTAGGTCTTTAATCCATTTTGAGCTTATTTTTGTATACAGTGTTAGGGAGTGTTCTAATTTCATTCTTTTACATGTAGCTGTCCAGTTTTCCCAGCACCACTTATTGAAGAGGCTGTCTTTTCTCCATTCTATATGTTTGCCTCCTTTATCAAGAATAAGGTGACCATATGTGCATGGGTTTATCTTTGGGCTTTCTATCCTGTTCCATTGATCTATATTCCTGTTTTTGTGCCAGTACCATACTATCTTGAATACTGTAGCTTTGTAGTATAGTCTGACGTCTGGGAGCCTGATTCCTCCAGCTCAGTTTTTCTTTCTCAAGATTGCTTTGGCTCCTCAGGGACTTTTCTGTTTCCATACAAATTGAGAAATTTTTTGTTCTAGTTTTGTGGAAAATGCCAGCAGTAGTTTGATAGGGATTGCATTGAATCTGTAGATTGCTTTGGGTAGTATAGTCATTTTCACAATGTTCATTCTTCCAATCCAAGAATATGGTCTACCTCTTCATCCGTTTGTATCATTTTTAATGTCTTTCATCAGTGTCTTATAGTTTTCTGCATACAGGTCTTTTATGTCCTTAAGCAGGCTTATTCCTGGGTGTTTTATTCTTTTTGTTGCAATGGTAAATGGGAGTGTTTTCTTAATTTCACTTTCAGATTTTTCATCATTAGTGTATAGGAATGCAAGAGATTTCTGTGCATTAATTTTGTATCCTGCTACTTTACCAAATTCATTGATTAGCTCTTGTAGTTTTCTGGTAGCATCTTTAGGATTCTCTGTGTATAGTATCATGTCATCTGCAAACAGTGACAGCTTTACTTCTTCTTTTCCAATTTGGATTCCTTTTATTTCTTTTTCTTCTCTGATTGTTGTAGCTAAAACTTCCAAAACTATGTTGAATAATAGTGGTGAGAGTGGGCAACCTTGTCTTGTTCCTGATCTTAGTGGAAATGCTTTCAGTTTTTCACCATTGAGTATGATGTTGGCTGTGGGTTTGTCATATATGGCCTTTATTATGTTGAGGTAACTTCCCTCAATGCCTACTTTCTGGAGGGTTTTTATCATAAATGGGTGTTGAATTTTGTCAAAAGCTTTTTCTGCATCTATTGAGATGATCGTATGGTTTTTCTTTTTTTTTTTTTTTCCCCTGGAGACCACCATTTATTTTTGGTAAATGCCAGCCATGAATATACACAGTATCATTCCCACAGAACAGTCTATAGCAAGAAAAGTCCTGAAAACAAGGTGACAATTGAAAAAAAGAATTCACAATGTTCAGATTCTTCAATAATTTAATGTTCTATGTCCTTAAGGCTGTTAGACCTTAAGGTATCCAGGTCTGGTTATGTCCCAGTGATAACAGAGGGCCTGTTGCATGATGTATGCCAAATACACAGTAAAATCCAGAAATTCCAAGTGCTTCCTCATTTGAACCTATTTGGCTTCTCTGCTTTGTAACAGGGGTTTGATTTTCCCAATAATGAATGAATTAAAATAAGGTGCTTAAAAATTCCACACTGAGTCTCAAGATAGTGAACAAACACTATTTAAAAATGCCCTCTGAGCCTCAGTTTCCCCTTCTGTAAAACGAAGGAGTTGGGTTTGAGTTAGTTTTGCAGACCATACCATGGATGGGTGAACTAGCTGTCACAATCCCTGGCAGTGAGGAGGTGAGGGGAACCCAGCTGCAAATGTGGATTTGAGAGTGGGGTGGAGGGTTGAGCAAGGGCAGCAAGTGGCTGGAAAACTGGCCTTCAGGAGGTCAGTGTCAGCTTTGAACTTTCAAGTCTCAAAAGTATGTCTTTGTCTTTTGATCTGATGATTTGGTCTAATATGATTGTCTCTCATTCCAGTGTATGTACTCACTGTAGATTTATGTACAGAACTAAATATCCCATTTATTCATGTATAAACCGTAATAAAACCAGTCAGATATTTCCCCTCACCAGCAGATCTTGCACTGGAAAAGGAAAACAAATATACACATTTCAGCAACCTCAGAAATTTCATTAAACCTGCATAGAGGCATAATTCATTTTGGAGTTCAATTATACGTTCAAGAAATCAGTTCCTATCATAAAGACAACTACTGTAATGTCTATGCTGTGCAAAATTATCCCCATTTATTGTGGTTCAACTGCAGACTCTACTGCCTCTGGTGAAGGCACTCAGCAGGTTCTTTTCACAAATAACTCCCTTCAGAACGGCCCCTTCCTGTTTTACACAGCATTGTCTCAGAACTTGTGGCCAAAGTAATTCAAAAGCAAGACAACGACAAACAGGGACTCCTTAGGCCAGTGGTACTGAACTCACAGGCCACAAGGGGTCCCTGTGACCTCTCCAGGAGTCACCCATTCATAAGCTGACAAAAGTGTAACCTCTAAGTACAAAATTCTAATTACCAAAACAAACAGGAGTCAAGCGGTACTTCCTTGAAACAGAACCGTCTCACATGCCAGGAGGTAAAGGGTGACCCGATATCCCATCTGCTGATCAAGCCAAGTGCCTGTTCAAGAGACTGGGGACAGGGCTGAAGGAAGAAGGCTGCCATCAGCGAAGACCCTCAGAGCCAAGCAAGTGGTCCTTTCCGAGGGCACAGTCTCTAGTGATGCCAGGTGTCCCGACCTAGACCTCAGCACATGGGTTACCCACTAGGGTCACATAATTTTCCTCGAGTGATTTTGCCAAAACCCAAACTTTTTCTTGACCAAAGACTGATTTGGCAAACCAAATCCTAGCTTGGTGCTTGCCGCTTCACTGGGACATGATTCCGATCCTAATGCAAACACCACAAGAACAGCTAATGGAAATCAGAGCACTGAGCTCTCATCTATGACACAAACTATCGAGATGACATTCTTGATTTATCTCACTTTCAGGGACTGCTCACTAGAAAAGCTAGTGACCAGCTTTTCAAAACACTTCCTTGCTACTAAACGCAGAAATGTGCCGAGAAAGGCATCGCCAGCAACTTTTCTTGTTTTTAAATGCTTAAAAACAAAAGGGTTTTCCAACCATAAGCTGATCCTCATGCATCCTGCATCCCCTAAGGGGGATGGGGGCATAAAAGCACAGACAGCTACAAAATTTGCCCTAGGAAAATGCAAGATCCTCATAAAGCCAACATCACCCCCCCCCCCAAACATCCTACTAAGTCAGCACAGAAGTGGTGAAAGCTCAAGAAACAAAACAAATATAGGAATAGAGCCTGAAACACTGAACACGATTTCCTCATGATCCTTCTCACAGCCCTGCATCCCCTCCTCCTTGCTGCTCCGAGAGGAGAGATGCCCTGCTCCAGCAACGGAAGAGGGAGCCCAGGAGACAGCGGCCACCTTTCCCTCTGGATCCGGGCACACGCCACCTCTGACTTTTGGGTCAGAATTAGGCTCTAAGAATTCAATGTTAATTACAATAGCTTTGCACTGGGGAACGTTTGCCAGAACTGCAAACAGCCATGGGGCTGATCAGAAAGCTGAGTCCATCTTTGTGGCTGGAGATGTTTTCAATAACCGTTACACTCCTCTGCTCCATGGCTGCACCAGTCCTATGCCTACCTGAGCAGTGGAATTAAAGCTGCTAGTCTGTCACCAAGCACCACCCTAGGGTCCTTTCCTTGCCACCCTCCCTGCAAACCACCTCTTGCCCACTCCGAGGTCTGTGTCCTTTTCAGAGAGGGTCCTGGCTGTTATCTGGAAAACAGAACAAGAACTCTGAAAAACATGACTTGGGAAGTAAGTCCACACAGAAAGGTAAAAGCCGGACGAGATTTCCATATGGCGACGCAGCCCTCAGAAGACAGACTCCAGGAAGAAAGGGCATGAAACACCGGAGCTCGGGAGCAGCGGTCCCCACTGCAGGGACGGCATCCTGCTGCCCCCAGGGGGCCGGGAACCCCAGGGTCTTCTGATGGTTCTGCACCATCCCCCCTTGGCCGGGTTGTACATTCACTGGTTGTCAGAAGTTTCTGGTACTGCTGGGGGGTAAGAGGGAGGATTGGCAGAACGTCCTGCCCCGGTCGCTAGACTCTACACGTCTTAACGGTTCAAAGTGTACGAGTTTGGGTAGCTCTGCCGGCTGTACTGGAAGTGATCTGTCAAGATGTTGTTGCGGCCGTACTGATAGTCCCCGTGCTGGGGGAAGAGAATGCCGTTGTGGGGCTTCTCCAGGGTGCTCCGATGATGCTCCTTACTGCTCAGGTCCCCCGTCGTGACGGGGAGGAGGTGCTTCCGGGCTTGCTGATTCGCGTCATACTTGGTCTTGTTGTACAGAAAGACTCCCAGGATGGCCGTCATCATGCCCAGGACGTTGGTGCTGGTGACTGGGTTTCGCAGCATGATCAGGGACACTGTGATGACCATGATTCTCTTGGTGGCGTTGGCGACCGAGTAGCTCAGAGGGCTGATGAGGTTGAGGATGCTGAAGGCAATGACGTTCTGGGCAAAGTTACAGAAGCCGCTGACAGCCAGGAGCAGAAGCATCCAAGGCCACTGGGACACATAGGTCAGGTCGCTGCTGACCAGGAAAGCCGAGAGGTCCACCAGGACCCACGTGGGGATCATAAAAAAGACAGCATGGAAGCCCAAGATGTTTAGCAGCCGGAGATGGTGGATCCTTGAATCTCTTAATACCTTTTTGGAGAAAATATTCTGAAGCGAGAAGCACAGTGTGGCAGCAAGGGCACTGACAAGCCCCCACATGTCGAAGGACAACTCCGTGACAGTGGCCAGCAGGACGCCGCTGATGATGGGGATGAGTGACAGGTACACCTTGGTGCTCTGTTTCTCCTTCATGATGATCCGGGACAGGAGGACCACCCAGATGGGCATGGTGGCCTTGACGGTGTGCGCGTAGGACACGGGCACCTTCCAGATGCTGACGTGCGCGGACACTGAGGCGAAGTACTTGCCGAAGGCGAGCGGCAGCACGTAGCGCGGGTAGAAGCGCGGTGGCAGGAGCGGGCCCGGCGACTGATGCGGACCGGGCCCAGGGCCCGAGACTGGCGGCGCCGGGGGCACGCGCCAGGCGTGGAGCAGAGGCGGGAGCCCCGCGCACAACGCCAGGATGTGGCACAGCGACACGGTCACAGGGAACGGGAAGGCGCTCAGGATCACCTTGTTGACTACATTGCCGCCCGCGCTCAGCGCGTACCACAGCAGGCACAGCGCCGCCACCCGCGCGCCCTCGCGCGCCCCGCCGCTGCCGCCCGCGGCTCCTGGGCCCCCGGCGCCAGCGCCCACTCCCACCGCCGCCGCCACCGCCATCCTCCCCGAGCACCCACCCCTTCCCGCCCGTCCGACGGCCCGACGCCGGGCGGGGGTGGGCCGTATGGTTTTTCTTGTTCAGTTTGTTAATATGGTTTATCACATTGATTGATTTGCTTATATTCAATAATCCTTGCATTCCTGGCATAAACACCACTTGATCATGATGTATGATCCTTTTAATGTGCTGTTGCATTCTGTTCGCTAGTATTTTGTGGAGGATTTTGCATCTATGTTCATCTGTGATATTGGCCTGTAGTTTTCTTTCTTTGTGACATCTTTGTCTGGTTCTGGTATCTGGTTGATGGTGGCCTCATAGAATGAGTTTGGGAGTGTTCGTCCCTCTGCTATATTTTGGAAGAGTTTGAGAAGGATAGGTGTTAGCTCTTTTGTAAATGTTTGATAGAATTGGCCTGTGAAGCCCTCTGGTCCTGGGCTTTTGTTTGTTGGAAAATTTTAAATCACAGTCTCAATTTCAGTGCTTGTGATTGGTCTGCTTATATTTTCTATTTCTTCCTGGTGCAGTCTTGGGAGGTTGTGCTTTTCTAAGAATTTGTCCATTTCTTCCAAGTTGTCGATTTTATTGGCATATAGTTGCTTGTAGTAATGATCCTTTGTATTTCTCATGATGCTTTGTATTTCTGCAGTGTTAGTTGTTACTTCTCCTTTTTCATTTCTAATTCTATTGATTTGAGTCTTCCCCTTTTTTTCCTGATGAGTCTAGCTAATGGTTTATCAATTTTATTTATCTTCTCAAAGAACCAGCTTTTAGTTTTATTGACCTTTGCTATTGTTTCCTTCATTTGTTTCATTTATTTCTGATCTGTCTTTTATGATTTCTTTCCTTCTGCTAGCTTTGGGGTTTTTTTTTTTGTTGTTGTTGTTCTTTTTTTTTAATTGCTTTAGGTGTAAGGTTAGGTAGTTTATTTGCGATTTTTTTGTTTCTTGAGGTAGGATCGTATTGTTATAAACTTCCCTCATAGAACTGCTTTTGCTGAATCCCATAAGTTTTGGGTCATTGTGTTCTCATTGTCATTTGTTTCTTGGTATTTTTTGATTTCCTCTTTGATTTGTTCCATGGTCTCTTGGTTATTTAGTAGTGTATTGTTTAACTTCCATGTGTTTGTATTTTTTACAGATTTTTTTCCTGTAATTGATATGTAGTCTCATAGCGTTGTGGTCAGAAAAGATACCTGATACGATTTCAATTTTCTTAAATTTACCAAGGCTTGATTTGTGACCCAAGATATGATCTATCCTTGAGAATCTTCCATGATCACTTGAGAAGAAAATGTATTTTGTTGTTTTCGCATGGAATGTGCTATAAATATCAATTACGTCCACCTTATTTAATGTATCATTTATAGCTTGTGTTTTCTTATTTATTTTCATTTTGGATGATCTGTCCATTGGTGAAATTGGGGTGATAATGTCTCCTACTATGGTTGTGTTAATGTCGATTTCCCCTTTTATGGATGTTAACATTTGCCTTAAGTATTGAGCTGCTCCTATGTTGGGTGCATAAATATCTACAGTTGTTATATCTTCTTCTGTGATTGATTCCTTGATCATTATGTAGTGTCCTTCTTTGCGTCTTGTAATAGTCTTTATTTTAAAGTCTAATTTTTCTGATATGAGAATTGCTGCTCCAACTTTCCTTTGATTTCCATTTGCATGGAATATCTTTTTCCATCCCTTCACTTTCAGGCTGTATGTTTCCCTAGGTCTAAAGTGGGTCTCCTGTAGACAGCATATATATTGCTCTTGCTTTTGTATCCATTCAGCCAGTCTATGTGTTTTGGTTGGAGCACTTAATCCATTACAATTAAGGTAGTTGTCGATATGTATATTCCCTTTACCATTTTCTTAAGTGTTTTGGGTTTGTTATTGTATGACTTTTCCTTATGTTGAGTTTCCTGCCTAGGGAAGTTCCTTTAGCCTTTGTTGTAAAGCTGGTTTCGTGGGGCTGAATTCTCTTAACTTTTGTTTGTCTGTAAAGGTTTTAATTTCTCCGTCGAATGTGAATGAGATCCTTGCTGGGTAGAGTAATCTTGGTTGTAGGTTTCTCTCTTTCATCTCTTTAAATATTTCCTGCCACTCCTTTGTGGCTTGCAGAGTTTCTGCTGAAATATCAGCTGTTAACCTTATGTGGATTCCTTCATATGTTATTTTGTTGTTTTTCCCTTGCTGCTTTTAATATTTTTTCTTTGTACTTAATTTTTGATAGTTTGATTAATAAGGGTCTTGGCATGTTTCTCCTTGGATTTATTGTATATGGGATTGTCTGTGCTTCCTGGACTTGGGTAGCTATTTCCTTTCCCATTTTAGGGAAGTTTTCAACTATAATCTCTTCAAATATTTTCTCAGTTCCTTTCTTTTTCTCTTCTTTTGCTGAGACCCCTATAATTCAAAACTTGTGTAGTTTACTGTTGTCTGAGAGGTCTCTGAAACTCTCCTATATTCTTTTCATTCTTTTTTCTTTATTCTACTCTGCAGTAGTTATTTCCACTATTTTGTCTTCCAGGTCATTTATCCGTTCTTCTGCCTCAGTTATTTTGCTATTGTTTCCTTCTAGAGAATTTTTAATTTCATTCATTGTGTTGTTCATCATTGTCTGTTTGCTCTTTAGTTCTTCTAGGTCCTTGTTAAACGCTTCTTGTATTTTCTCCATTCTATTTCCAAGATTTTGGATCATCTTTACTATCATTACTCTGAATTCTTTTTCAGGTAGACTGCCTATTTCCTCTTCATTTGTTTGGTTTGGTGGGTTTTTTCCTTGCTTCTTCATCTGCTGTGTGTTTCTCTGTCTTCTCATTTCCTTAACTTACCGTGTTTGGCTTCTCCTTTTCTCAGGCTGCAGGTTCGTTGTTCCTGTTGATTTTGATTTCTGCCCCCAGTGGCTAAGGTTGGTTCTGTGGGTTGTGCAGGTTTCCTGGTGGAGGGGTTGGTGCGTGTGTTTTGGTGGATGAGGATGGATCTTGTCTTTTTGGCAGGCAGAAATGCATCCAGTGGTGTATTTTGGGGTGCCTGTGACCTTATTATGATTTTAGGCAGCCTCTGTGCTGATCGGCAAGGTTGTGTTCCTGTCTTGCTAGTTGTTTGACATATGGTGTCCAGCACTGTAGCTTGCTGGTCGTTTAGTGGTCCTGGGTCGTAGCGTTGTGTTGGAGATCTCTGGTGGACCAACCAGAGCTTTTGCCATTTGATATTGCATGGAGCCGGGAGGTCTCTGGTGGACCAATGTCCTGAACTTGTTTCTCTCACCTCAGAGGCACAGGCCTGACACCCGGCTGGAGCACGAAGATGTGTCAGCCACACGGCTGAGAAGAAAAGGAATAAAAAAGAAAGAAAGTAAGAAAAAATAAATAAATAAAGTAAAGTTAGTAAAATAAAAATTAAAAAAAAATTAAAAAGTAATTTAAAAAAGAAAGAAAGAAGAGAGCAACCAAACCAAAAACAAATCCACCAATGATAAGAAGCACTAAAAAGTATACTAAAAAAACCCCTGCAAAAAACAACAACAAAAAAGACAGACAGACCCCTAGGACAAATGGTAAAAGCAGAGCTATATGGACAAAATCACACAAAGTAGCATATACATACACCCTCACAAAAAGAGAAGAAGGAAAAAAAATCCTCATATTAAAAAAGAAAAGGAAGAGAGCAACCAAATCAATAAACAATTCTACCAACGATAATAAACTCTAAATACTAAACTAAGATAGACATAAAGCCATAAACAAATTAGATGCAGAAAGTAAACCCCAAGTCTACAGTTGCTCCCAAATTCCACCACCTCAGTTTTGGAATGATTCATTATCTATTCAGGTATTCCAGAGATGCAACGTTCATGAAGTTGATTGTGGAGATTTAATCTGCTGTTCCTGAGGCTGCTGGGAGAAATTTCCCTTTCTCTTTGTTCACACAGCTCCTGGCATTCAGCTTTGGATTTGGTCTTTGGCTCTGCGTGTAGCTCATCAGAGGCCGTCTTTTCTTCGCTCAGACAGGACGGGGTTAAAGTAACAACTGATTAGGGGTCTCTGTCTCACTCAGGCCAGGGAGAGGGAGGGCTACGGAATGTGGGGTAAGCCTGTGGCGGCAGAGGCTGATGTGACGTTGCAACAGCCTGAGTCATGCCATGTGTTCTCCCGGGGAAATTGTCCCTGGATCATGGGACTTTGGCAGTAGCAGGCTGCACAGGCTCCCGGGAGGGGAGGTGTGGATAGTGACCTGTGCTTGCACATAGGCTTCTTGGTGGTTGCATCAGCAGCCTTAGCATTTCATGCCTGTCTCTGGGGTCCGCACTGATAGCTGCTGCTTGTGCCCATCTCTGGAGTTTATTTAGGTAGTACTCTGAATCTCTTCTCCTCACGCACCCCGAAACAATGGTCTCTTGCCTCTTAGGCAGTTCCACACTTTTTCCCAGTCTCCCTCCTGGCTAGCTGTGGCTCACTAGCCCCCTTCAGGCTGTGTTCACTCAGCCAACCCCAGTCCTCTCCCTGGGATCTGACCTCTGAAGCTGGAGCCTCAGCTCCCAGACCCCACCTGCCCCAGTGGGTGAGCAGAGATGCCTCTCAGGCCAGTGAGCGCTGGTTGGTACCGATCCTCTGTGAGGGAATCTCTCTGCTTTGCCCTCTGCACCCCTGTTACTGTGCTCTCCTCCGTGGCTCTGAAGCTTCCGCACCACCACCCCCGTCTCCACCAGTGAAGGGGCTTTCTAGTGTGTGGAAAGTTTTCTTCCTTCACAGCTCCCTCACAGAGTTGCAAGTCCTTTCCCTATTTTTTTGTCTCTGTTTTTTCTTTTTTCTTTTGCCCTACCCAGGCACGTGGGGAGTTTCTTGCCTTTTGGGAAGTTTGAGGTCTTCTGCTAGCATTCAGTAGGTGTTCTGTAGGAGTTGTTCCACATGTAGATGTATTTCTGATGTATTTGTGGGGAGGAAGGGTGATCTCTACGTCTTACTCCTCCGCCATCTTGAGGGTCTCCTCTATATATTTTTAAGGTTGTTCAGGAAGCCTTCTGTGAGGGAAGTTTAGACGTTGCTTCTTTTTGCTCTCGTGGAATACCTTGAGGTTACCTCACATTTCTAATATTTATCACATTATACTATAATGCAGTGGTTTACTGGTTTGCCTCCCCGAGTAATATCCTTGATGGAAAGGAATTTAAAAAAATTTTATTTGTGTTACCAGAACCTAACATAGTGTGTGCATAGTAATCATAAATAAATGCTTTGTTAAATAAATTAATAACCCTATATCCATAGCCCAGGAGGTAATGAAAAAAATTTCTCCTAATTGGTATGGAATAGAAGAATATATTTAAAAAAATTCTTTTTCAATTGAAATTTCAATTCAACAATTATTTATTAAAATTGCTCTATATCAGGCATGTTTTAGCTCTACAGTGTATGCAGGTGTCTCTATTAATAGCAGTAAAATAATATATAGTACCCTGCACTATGACTAACACATAAGTGGAAAGTTAGTGTTTAAATGACTAGTTGGGAAGTCGATATTAAGGCATATGCAATTAGCTGTAATAAAAGATAGAAAAGGTATAACTAGGGTCCTGGTAAGAGCAAGGGAGGGAGATCATTTACTGTAAAATGTTGGGGAATTGGATGCAAACTACTGTTTCAGAGAAAAATGGGCCAGCCATTACTTTTAAAAGGCTATAGAATTAAAATAGAGAAGTCCAAGACCATAGCTTGCTGAATTCGGCCTCATCCATGGTCATACACTTAAAAAGTAGCCAAGCAAGTATTCAGCCTTAGGGCCATATTTTTCCAAATTCCATGGCACCAAACTATACTGTCTGTACTGAGTTTTTTCCTTCTTACAGAAATAGAACATTTTTTCATTATATGTCTTATTATTTTCAGTATAGTCCTTAACTAGATGGTCAGTTTCTTGAGAGTGTTATTGTTAATTATTAGTATATCCTTATTCTTTTATTGAGTGATAGATTGATTTACAGCTTATTTATCTTATATGTTCTCCTTAGTTCTTGCACAAGATAAGGTGGGTGAAAAATAGATCTTCGATGTATGTGTGGTAATCAAAACATCCTGTGATTGATTGTAGCTTAACAAATCTAGACAACTTATTTGTATTGTAGATACATGTGCCTAGAGAGAATTAGGATATGTGTATTTAGGAAATTATTTTTTTTTACATTTTTGTTTTTTTGAGTCCTTGAACTATATCTTGTAAATATATTTGCAATGAGAATAAGCATGGTATTTTATAAAATGATAGGAAGAAGCTATTTAGTCGGTACTAGTTCACTGGGATTAAAGTTCCGAAATGAATAGGTTCTCTTTCTTAAAACACCCTCAAGTAGGAATTTTAGATTTATTTTCTTGACTCAGAATTTGTGGGTTAAGTCTCATCTTCAATGTAATTTTCTCTCAAAATGATGAAGCCTTGGAAATATGGCTTTATAATAGAACTTTTGACAGATCCCTTTAACTGCATGTCATTTATACATAGAGGTAATTTGTTACCTCTTCCAAGGTGTTTGTGCCCTAGAGGTGGAATTCATGTTCTGTATAAAGGTCAGTTTTAATTAATAAGCTGCTTTCCTCATTTTTGACCAATATGAATTGCTTGTAACTTTTGTGTAAAGTAGTTTTCCATGAAAAAATAAAACAAATTGAGCCTTTGTCACATCCATCATCAGCATAACCGATTTAAATGTCAAAAATTCTATGTAGTCAGAGTTTATTTCTAGTGCCTCAGCAGGCCTATTTATTAGAGTAAAATATTATATGATGTAATTATCATATCATTTCATTGGGTACATCTATACATATATATCTTTGTTTTTCCTTCCACAAAATATGTTTATAATTTTTATTGCTAAATATTTGTTATCCATGTAGTATTTTTAAAGGCATGTAAATAATAATATTAATAGGATTAGATCTTTTATTTCATTAAAGGTAAACCACAATTATTTTATTTTCTCTTTTGTCTCTAACTTCCTTAATTTGAAAAAATTCATTGTGTTACTGTCTCTATGTTTGGAGACAAATATTCTACACACTGTAATAAGGGTGTTTTATAGTCTGTAATTTAATTGGATGCTACCATATTCAGTGTTCACTTCAAAGATAGACTTCTGGTAAGACATTCTTTATGAATTTCTATTTAAATTATGCCTTTCCTTTTTCTGAATCCTCTCTTTATAATAGAATTGAATCTTTTATTCTTTTGTTAAATACATTTCTTTGAAGATACAGGTGTCTTACTAAGAATGATGATAATAATGATAATGAGGGTGATAATAGTTATAACCAACTACTTATTGAGTAAATGCTGTGTTCTAAGTGATTTACATATATTTTCTGTACCCTTCAGAACAACATAAACAATCTCTAAGTGAAAGACTTAAGGAGATTATGGTAAATTACTTAATAAGGGTTATACTGCATATATATCTGAGTTAGATGGATTCAATCTCAGCTCTCTGTGACTTTGAAATCTAAATTCTTACTACGAATTCATGCTGCTGTAACTAAATGTGAGGGTATTTTAAAATAAGAGTAGAAACTTTGGGTTAAAAAATCTGGGTGAAACAGCTATGTGGCTAGCATTAAAATGCACACATAAAGAAGTTAGAAGTTATTATTCAATAAGAACAATGATTTCATTATTCCATGCCACCTTGGATTATTTTATACTACTGTAAATGCCATTCTTTTTAATGGTTTTATATACATTCATAGTGTAATTGAGATATTTCTCTGAGAATAATAAATTTGCATTTCCTCCATTGTGCACTTAAATGATCAAGCATTATATTGTATTAATATTATGGAGTGTAGTATCCCCGCCCCATTCACCCTTTCTGTCTTTATGTCAGTATATGCAGGGTTTATGATGTCTTCCTTTCTTTATTTGGTCTCATTATATCACAACTGTTTATCTTAGTAAACTGTAGATATAAAGATTCTGTTTGTTCTTTTGATGAATATCATATATTCCCTGTGCTCTCAATAGGCAAACAAAAACCAATATTCAATATTGAAATCAAATTTAGCTCCTAAAAGTCCTTTTTTATTTCAGTAAATCAATGACTATTTATAGATTACTGATGTTGTGCCAAGCATTGTGTCATACCTGGGGTGGAGAGAGAAAGTGGTGATAAAAAGAAAAGACATTAGATTCTTCTGATGAGAAACCACTATCACTAGGAGTAAAAAGACACACATAATGAATACATAATAAATCAATAATAAAAAGGTAAATATGTTTTGAGGAATAAACAAGATGCTGTGGCGATGTAGAGGAACAATCATTGCTGGGGAAGAGGACTTCCTATCATTCTAGAGGACTGTCATTGCTTGGGGAAGTCAGGTAAGACTTCCTAGAGGAGATAACATTTCACATAGGTCTACAGGATGAGTAGGATTTCTCCACAAGGAAAAACAGGGATATGCACATATCTAGGCATATGGAAAACATAATAAAAAGTTCCAGTGTTTGCATTTGTGTGAAAATCACTGTAATCACAACTGCTACAAATATTAACTGATACAGGAGTGTTGTATTAGCAAATCAGTTACAATGAGCGATAATGCTGTTGGTGACATGATTTTTTAAAATGGTGATACTTCAGGATGAAATTATGAACAAATCAATTATAGTCTTTCCTTGATTTACATGTTAGATAGTTCCTTGGAAAAATCAGTGTTTATTAAAGCCATACAAAGTGCTTTGCATGTGTAAAACAGGTTCTAAGCTCACATAATTATAACTAAGGTTTTTACATACATGGATATCTGTATACATGAATATATCTGACATTTGGAAGTCATACTGGACTTTTCTCTACTTTGCACTACCTCTTGCATCCCTGGTCTCTACTACTCAAGTGCCATCAGTGCTCTTTCAATTATGAAAACAAACAAACAAAAATGCCTCAACAAATTTCCAAAATGCCCCCTGGGAATACTGCTCACAATGATAACCAACTCAACAGAATAATTAAAATAGGAATAGAATTAACAAAAGTTGTTAGAGAAGTGGAGAATAATGTACACAAACTATTTCCTTATCTTTCATAGAAGAGTTTCAATAGATACTGTTTGATGCTGATAAATTAAGATATAGAGGAATAAAGATATTGTGTAGAATAATACCTGAGAAAGTAAAAACAGAAGTGGTTAAGAGCATTTTCATCTAGGAAATGAGAACAGGGTTTGAGTGGTATGATTCATAGGATAATTTTACTTTATATATATGTATATATGTATATATATGTATATTTATGTAAAATCTCCATCCATATATATGGATTAATTCTGTGACATGAAAATCAATTCTCGCTCTTTCACTTTTAAACATTTAGAAATAATCTTTTTGAGACATAGTTTACATATAATGAAATGTACCTATTTTTACTCTATGTGACCTCCACCATCATCATACATATATATGAGGTTCATTTTTTTCCCTAAAGAGCTGTCCAGTTCTTCAAGCACTATTTGTTTTATCAACTGTTGTTTCCATATTAAATTATCATTACACCTTTGTTGAAACTTAATTGACCGTATGTATGTGGATGTATTTCTTCACCCTGTATTCTGGTCCACTGATTTATATGACTTTCCTGAAGTCTTATCATGTAAGTTCTTCAACTCTTATTTTTCAAAATCATATTGACTATTTCAGGCCCTTTGATTTTCCATATAAATTTTAGAGTCAGTTTGTTGGTTTCTAGAAAAAATGCTGCTGAGATTTTGATTGGTATGGCATTGAATCTGGAGACCAATTTTTGGAAGGTTGTCACCTTAACAATAATGAGTTCTCTAATCCATGAACATGGTATACCTTGCCATTTAATTGGGTCTTCCTTAATATCCATCAGCAATGTTTTTTTTTAGTTTTCAGTATACAGTTCTTATATATAATTTGTTAATTTAAGGCTGGGTATTTTGTGTTTTTTATGGTCTTGTAAATGGTACTGTGTTTCAAATTTCATTTTCCAATTGTTCATGGCTAGAGATCCCTTTCTGGGATCTCTACTTAATGCCCTGAGTTTTCAACATGGATTCTCCATTCTGGATGGTTGCATCTTGAATGTTTCCCAGCCCTGTGCACTTTGGAAATTGTTAATCTACAGCTTCCCAGTCACTCTTTGTCTGGTCTCATGGAGTTTCACTCTACATGGCTTTGCATTCAGACAAGGTCTTAAGCAGATATTCTGTAGAATTTTGGTGCTCTGGCTCTCGTAGTGCTCTCCTCTTCAATAGTCTGACCTTCAAACTTTGCTCAGTCTCTCCAAACTCTTACTTATGTCTTCTCAACTCAGAAAACCACCCTGTTGTGTTTGGGAACACTCTTCTTGTACCATCTTCCAGAAAGTGCCACTAATCTAAAAACTAGTACTAACATTAGGTGCACCTCAGGTTTTCCCTTTCTCTCAGGCATCACAGTTTGGCAACTGCTTGTCATGTAAGTCTGAAAAGAGTTGTTTTGTATATATTTGTCCAGTTTTCTAGTTGTTTATGGTGGGAATATGGATCTAGTCCTAGTTACTCTCTCATGGCTAGTAGTTGTCCTATTAGCAACTGCTTTCCTCTCCATTATCCCTGAGTACCTTGAGGAGTTTTCTGGAAGAGTTTGCAAGTCACCATTGCAGACATTCACCATTAAACACACATGTGTGCATATATACCTCTCTGGCAAATGAGAGGAAGGTATATATAACTCTGCTGAGATAGGCAGGGGTCAATGAAGATTTCAAAGTTTTGATTGTATTATACATTTGATTGTACAATTTGATTGATTAAATTGTAGTCAACCCCTTTTTTTATCTGCAGCCCCTGACAGCCACAGATTTTTGTTTTTGTTTTTTAAAAATACCTAATTTTGCCTTTTAAAAATGTTATATAATTGGATTATAAAGGATGTAGACCTTACAGTTCGGCTTCTTCCTTTTATTATAGTGCACTTGAGATTCACACATGTGGTCATGTGTGTCAATAATTTCTTCCATTTTATTGCTGATTTGTATGCCATTGCATGGATGTACCAGAGATTGTTTGTGCATTCACCAGTTGAAATCATTTGGATTGTTTCCAGTTTTGGGGTGATTATGAACAAAGCTGCTGTAAACAGTCATGTGTAGGGTTTTTTTTTTTTCCTGAACATATGTTTTTACACCTCTTCAGTATTCCACCTAAGAGTGGAATATCTGGGTTGTATGTTAAGTGTATATTTAATTTTATAAAAAAGTGCTAAACTATTTTTCAGGGTAGTTATACCACTTTACATTTCTACTAGAAATGCATGAAAGTTTCAACTGAGTGTGTCATCATCAATTCTTGGTTTGGTCAGTTTTATTTTAGCCTTTTTAAGTATGTGGTAGTATTTCATTGTGGTTTTAATTTGCATTTCCCTATTGACTAATGCTGTTGGGCATCTTTTCATGGACTTATTTGACACCTATTTATCCTCTTTGGTGAAATATCTGATAAAATCTTTTATGTATTCTTTATATAGTCCTTAATCAAATATGTGTGTTGCAAGTATTTTCTCTCAGTCCATGGCTTGACTTTTTCTTTTAATTAATAATGCCTTTCAAAGAGCAGCAAATTTTAATTTAATAAAATCCAGTTTATAACTTTTTTCTTTTATGGTCTGTGATTTTCGTGTCTTATATAGTAAAATCTTGCCTAACATAAGGATACACAGATATTCTCATACTTCTTTTTCATTTGGCCACTTAAAAAATACTTTCCATTTATTTCATGTTTAAGAGTTTTTTTTTGGTGGTAAAATGTACATAACATTTAACATTTTAACCATTTTAAGTGTACAAGTCAGTGGCATTAAGTACATTCACACTGTTGTGTTACCACCACCACTACCCTTTTCCAGAACATTTTCATCATCTGAAATGGAAACTTTCTCTGCCTATTAAATAATAACTCCCATTCCCTCCTCCATCCAGCTCCTGGTAACATCTATTTTTACTTTATTTCTCTATGAATTTGCCTATTCTAGGTACCTCATGTAAGTGGAATCATACAATATTTGTCATTATCTGGCTTTTATCATTTTGCCTAATGTTTTCAAGGTTCATCCATGTTGTAGCCTATATCAGAATTTCATTCCTTTTTATGGCTGAATAATAAATATTTCATTGTATGTATCTACAATGTTAAAAATTTTATTCATATGTTGATGGAATCTGGGTTGTTTTTATCTTTTGGCTATGAGAATAATGTTGCTATGAACATTGGTGTACAAGTATCTGAGTCCCTAATTTCAATTCTTTTGAGTATATACCTAGGAGTGGAATTGTTGGATCTATGGTAATTTTATGTTTGAAACTGTTTTTATGCCACCAGCCTGTTTTCCACAGTGGCTGTACCATTATAATTTCCCACCAGCAATGTGCAAGGGTTCTAGTTTTTCTATGTCTTGGCCAAATTATTTTTCATTTTTTTGATAGTGGCCATCCTAACAGGTGGGAAGTGGTAGCTCATGGTTTTGATTTGCTTTTACTTAATGACTAGTGATGTTGAGTATCTTTTTATGTACTTATTGGCTACTTGTATTTCTTTGGAGAAATGTCTATTCAATATCTTTGCCTATTTTGGAATTTTTCTTTTTGTTTTGGTTGCTGAGTTGTAGGAGTTCTTTATATAATCTGGATGTTAACCTCTTATCAGATATGTAATTCACAGATTTTTTTTCCATTCTGTAGGTTGTCATTTTACTCTGTTGATGGTGCTTAATGCACACATGTTTTTAATTTAGATGAAGTTTATTTTATTTTTTTCTTTTGTTGGCAGTGCTGTTGGTGTCATATCCAAGAAATCATTGCCAAATCAAGAATTAATGACATGGAGATTTCCTTCTGCTTTTTTCTAAGAGTTTTATAGTTTCATCTCTTACATGTAGGTCTTTGATCCATTTAGAGTTAATTTTTGTATATGGTGTCAGGTAAGGGTCTAACCTCATTCTTTTTTGTGTGTGGAAAACTTTCATATTTTCTTCTATAAGTTTTATATTTTACATTTGGGTGTTTGATTTATTTTGCATTAATTTTTATGTGTGATGTGTGGTTGGTTTTAGTATATGGATTACTAACTCGTCCAACACCATTTGGGGTAAATTTTTTTTTGCAGCATACGGGCTCTTTTTAGTTGTGGCATGCGGGCTCTTAGTTGCAGCATGTGGGATCTAGTTCCCTGACCAGAAGTCGAACCCGGGCCCCCTGTGTTGGGCGTGTGGAATTTTAACCACTGGACCACCAGGGAAGTCCCAGGTCTAAAATTTTAGGTTGACATTTTTTTCTTTCAATAACTTAAAGACGTTATTCCTTTGACTTCGGTTTTTCAGTTTCTTATAAGTAGTCTAATTTTTTATCTTAGTTCATTTTTATGTGATTTATATTTTTAAATATGAAATACCAAGTTAAAAAGTATATTCTGCTTGGTGCTTCTTGGGCCTGTAGTTGTATATCCTTCATTAAATGTGGGAAAATTTCAGGTATTATCTCTTCAAATATTTCTTCTGCCCTCCCATCTCCTTCTGGAATTCCAGTTATACGTACATTAGATTATTTTATTTTATTCCACAGCTCTTAGGTGCTGTTTTTTTTTTCTTTTCCTTGTTTTTGTTCAGTTTATTTCTATTGATTTGGAGTTCACAGTTCTTTCCTCATCTGTGTCAAGCCTACTGATGAGTATACTGAAGACATTCTTTATCTTTTTTATTGTGTTTTTTAGCTTTAGCATTTCCTTTTGGCTTATTACTGTAATTTCCATCTCTCTACTGAAGTTCTCCATTTGTTCATGCATTTTGTCCTCATTTTCTACTAGAAAATTTAACATATTAGTCTTAGTTATTTTAAATTCATTGTCTGATAATTCCAGTATCTGGTCATTTCTGAATTTAGTTCTGTTTATTTTTTCTCCCAAGATAGTAGGTTTTTTTCTTGAGTTTTTTGTATGTTCTGCAATTTTTTATTGAATACTGCATAACTCATGTAGAACCGTAGAGAATGATATAAATATTATATGTTACAATGCTTGCACCTCTTCTCCTAGGTGCATTTGTTTGAGGGCTTATATCTACCCAGTCAGGAGTTAAGCTGGGTTGAGTTTCATTGTTGCTATGGTTGTCTTCAGTTTGCCACTGGCTTCATATGCTTCTAGTGATACTTTATTCATGAAGGAAAGGGATAGGGTGATTGAGGTTTTTTCTTCAATGTTCTGCTCCACCCTAAACTTTTGTCCTTCCCTTGGATACTCCTATTACAGAGGGGGCTTCTATCTATGCTTTTGTCCCTATGCTAGAATTAGATTGCTTTGTTTGTTATCCAGTGCTTGCTATATTGGTATTGAGGGATTAGGAGTGTTTCTGTTATACTGGTCTAGCCTATGTCTTAGGCAGGCCCTGTATGTTCTGATGTTGGAGTGGAGTTTTTTCAGTGATCCCACTTCTCTTTCGTCTTTTAATTCTGCTTTGAACCTTTGATATGTTTTGTGAGAGATTGTTTTTTACTCCTTCCCCAGGAGTAGGGGAACTTAAATAATGTTGATATATAGTCTTAGGCCCAGGACTGTTTCTGCTCTTCCCCCAGCTGTAGAAGATTGTTTTCTTTTACAGCTCCGCCTCTTACAATGAGTCTCACTTGTGCACTGAAATACAAACATCTTTTGCATTTCAGTAGTTACACTAGATATTTTTCATTACCTAGTTCTCATAACACAGTTTAGAAATATGGGTTTTACCATTCCCTTTTTGTGGATGAGAGAAACTGAGGCTTAAAAGGATTCAGTTGATTGCTTTGTGACACAGAGAATTAATATGTAGTAGCGATAAGATTTGAACCTATATCTTTTTGATTTAAAAATCTATTCTCTTTCTACTCTACCACAATATGTGGTTAATTTTTTTAATGCCTGGTTAAGCACCAAATTACAGGGGAGGGGGTAAAAATTTTATTGGATTTCTGTTACTAAATGCATTATGATTTCTGTTTAACATGAGCCAATTTTTTGAACAATAGGCAATGATCTGGGAAATGATGATACCATCGGAGGGAATGTGAGCAAATATATGGTGCTTCCAACTGGATACTGTGGACAGCCCAAGAAAGGACATCTTATCTTTGATGCTTGCTTTGAAAGTGGTGAGTGTATCAAAGGCCTTTTCTTTTGAGCTTGTCTAGTGAGTCATTTTTGGAATCTAATGCCATCTGACCATTTAGTGTGATTCAACCCATTTAATTTTTTACCATAATGAAATAAGTTGTCAGGAAAAATCCATTTTGAATGAACTAACTTGGAAATACTTAAAGATGAAGTTCTATGTTTTGGTTGTGATAAATGATTAGAAAGATAATGGTAGTATTAATGAACATTTATGCAGTACCTTATATTTTATCAAATACTTACCCAGATATTATTTCTTTTGGGATAAAACTAATATAATTTGAATACTTGATAAATTATTAATTATTCAATGTCTACTGTATACCTGGTTCTTAGTCTTTCTGAGAGCAGTCTTCTCTATAAAGAAGCAATTAAAGAAAAGATTCAGTTGAACACAAACAAAACAGAAAAAGTCATATACTTTGTAAACAGCAAATGCTGTGAGTATTCTGATAGGGGAGAACAGGGCTTAATTGTGAATTTCCACCCAGTAGTAGTTGAATCTTGTTAACTTCTTTATATCTGAGCCTCATACTCTGAATGGCATATAAGCACATAGTAGGTATTCAGAATACATTGAAAATATTAATGAGAAAGTTAAACATAACTTTGTTTTATATACAGTTGTTGATTATTTTTTGTTTTGAGTAATGTGTTTGCATGTGTGTGTGTGATTGAAGGGACATTCCAGTTATATGACAGTTCTCTGAACCCCTAAGTACCATGGTTGTTTTACCAACAATTAAAAAGATGTGGAAAGAGTAATTTTCTGTTAGCTTTGATAAAAAGCCATATTTAATTGCTTGCTGTTCCCCAGTCTACCAACTTCTCTCAGGTCTTTGTACCTTTGCATATGCTGTTTTCTCTGTGCCCCAGATGCCTTTCTCTACTTGGTAAAATGTTAATTCAGACTCAGGCCAGCATTTCTTCCTCTAAGACACAGCACCTCCCAGGCAGGTTTGGCCGTCTCTACCTGTATATTTACAGGCACCTCTTCTATGATTTACTGGCCTCTGCTATGATAGTTTTTATTGCATTGCAGTCATTTAATGATCTCTTTCCTTTTCCTTATCACTGAAAATTCCTTGAAGTCAGTGATGGTTTCTTATTAATTTTTGTTCCTTAGCACCTAGTGTACTATCAGAAACTGACTCTAAAGAAATAGAGTTACATGATTTACCTGACAGAGAAATCAAAATAACTGTCATAAAGATTTTTACCAAGGTCAGGAAAACATTGCATGAACAAAGTGACAATTTCATCAGAGAGAGCGATAATGCTGAAAGTACCAAATGTTGATAGAAAGCATGAAGCTGAAGAACACAGTAGCTGAACTGAGAAAACTTCCTACAGGACTTTAATGTCAGACTAAAGCAGAAGAAAGAATCAGTGAATTTAAATACATATTATTGGAAATAATGCAATCAGAGGAACTTAAGTAAAAAGAATGAAATAGAGTGAAGAAAGCTTAAGGGGTTTATGCAATACCATCAAAGAGATCAGTATATGCATAATGGGAGCCCCAGAAGGAGTGGGGAGAGAGAGAGAGAGCGAGAGAGAGCACCAGAGAAATTAATAAATGAAGGAGGACAGATAGTGAACAAAATGGTCTTCATAAAGTGAGATTTTAAGATTAATAAAAATATTTTTACATTTAAATAAAAATTTAACTAATAAAGCAAGAACATAAAGGGAAAAAAACAATAGTAATTATCACTTTATTACTTATTGTTTGCCATACCCTGTAAGGAATGATATACATAGTTTATCTCATTTAATACACACAAAAGACTTCTGAGGTATTATATCTCTCTTTGTAGGTGAGGAAAGTAATGCTCAGAGATGTAAAGTTATTTACCTTGAATTGCATGACTGACAAGTGGTGTAGCTGAATTTGAAACTGAGAATTTCCTGGCTCCACAGGCCATACTTTTAACCACTGCATATATGTATTACCTTACTATAGGTCAACTTATGACATGAATAATAAACATATTGTTGAAAATTTCTCACTAGGTGATAAGATATATAGGAAAAGGTTTTATGATAAAGAAAAATGAAAAGTTTACTATTGTTTTAAAATAAACCATCCAAATAAATACTATGGTTACCATCATATGCAATTTGATTATTCTTTTATGATTGATATGCATATATGTGTATTGAATGTGAGAAATGCACTATAATTCATACTTCAAATTAATTGGTTAGCCTGAGAGATTTAGTATGTTGTATTAAGTTACCATGGCATGAAAAAGCATCAGTGAAATAAAGATATGGTAGTTATTTATATATCATTTCAGACAATAGAAATAAAAACTTAAAAACTTTTATTTTTAATTCCCCCAATGGAGTTTTACTACATTTATTTGTGTAATCTTTAAAAATTAATGTTTTATTTCTTCTTGAAAGAAAATAAAATAGTCTTTATTATTGGTGCAGCATGAAAATATGCTATGACTACATTAGAAATCAGGGTTTTTAGCTTAATACTGCACCTGAACTTTTCTTTTAGATATCCAGATGGCTGATATACTTTGTTGTTTTTGTAACTTTATTGAGGAATAGTTGACGAATATAATTGCATATATTTAAGATGTATGATGTAATGATTTGATATACATGTATATTGTAGAACAATTACCAAAATCACGATAATAAACACATCCATCACCTTACATAGTTAACATAGCTATCTGCTTTCCCCTCCCTGTGGTGAAAATGCTTAAGATCTACTGTCAGAAATTTTCAAGTATACAGTACCATATTCTTTAACTCTAGTCACCATGCTGTGCATTAGAGCCTCAGAACTTATAACTGAAAATTTGTACCCCTTGACCTACATCACCCCATTTCCCCTTCCCTCAGCCCCAGGCAACCACCATTTTTTTCTCTGTATCTATGAAATCAACTTCACTGCAGCATTATTCACAATAGCAAGATGTGGAAACAACCTAAATGTACTTTGCTGGATGAATGGATACAGAAAATATTATATATATATATATATATATATATATATATATATATACACACACACACACATGTGATATATATGAGTGATGGAATATATATATATATATATATAAATATAATATATAGTGAAGTATTATTCAGCCATATAAAGGACATCCTGCCATTTGTGACAACATGGATGAATCCAGAGGGCATGCTACCTAAAGTTTTTTTAAACAAGAGGTAACATAGTATAATACCAAAAAACACAGGTTTTGGTTTCAGACAGACTTAGGTTCATATATTAACCTTAGCACGTACTTGGTTATGTCATTGCTGATGTTATCACTTAAAGTTTACTTAAAATTAGGAAAATAAGTATCTGTACTGTAGAATTATTGTGCAAATTAGAGATAACATACAAAATAGACTTAGCACAATATCTAGCAATATCCCAGGTACTAATTCTGGCACATGAATAATATCAACATTTCAAGGGTGCTAAAATGTACCAGAATTTTTCTTGGTGTATTTGTGTTATTTCCAACCCTTAGAAAAACCTTGCAATATCAGAGCCTTAAATTGGGTTCTTCCCACAATCATACTGAGATAAGGACTTAGGTAAAGTTTGTATATTTTATTTATTTATTTATTTATTTATTTATTGGAGTAAAACTACTTTACAATGTTGTGTTAGTTTCTGCTGTACAATGAAGTGAATCAGCATTTGTATGCCTATATCCTCTCTCTCTTGGACCTCCCTCCCCTTCCCCCTCCCCCATCTAGGTCATCACAGAGCACTGAGCTGAACTCCCTGTGCTATACAGCACATTCCCACTAGCTATCTGTTTTACACATGGTAGTGTATTTATGTCAAACCTAACCTCCCAATTCATCTCACCTTCCCCTTTCCCCACTGTGTCCACATGCCCATTCTCTGTGTCCATGTCTATTCCTGCCCTACAAATAGGTTCATCTGTACCATTTTTTTAGATTCCACATATATGCGTTAATATACGATATTTGTTTTTCTCTTTCTGGCTCACTTCACTCTGTATGACAGACTCTAGGTCCATTACATCTCTACAAATGACCCAATTTCATTCCTTTTTATGACTGAGTAATATTCCATTTTATATATGTACCACATCTTCTTAATCCATTCATCTATTGTTGGACATTTAGGTTGTTTCCATGTGTTGGTAAATAGTGCCGCAATGAACATTGGGAAACGTGTCATTTTGAATTATGGTTTTCTCAGGGTATATGCCCAGTAGTGCGATTGCTGGGTCATATGGTAATTCTATTTTTAGTCTTCTAGGAACCTCCATACTGTTCTTCATAGTGTCTGTATCAATTTACATTCTCACCAACAGTGTAGGAGGGTTCCCTTTTCTCCACACCCTTTCCAGCATTTGTTATTTGTAGCTTTTTTGATGATGGCCATTCTGACCAATATGAGGTGATACCTCATTGTAATTTGGATTTGTATTTCTCTAATAATTAGTGATGTTGAGCATCTTTTCACGTGCCTCTTGGCCATCTGTATGTCTTCTTTGGCGAAATGTGTATTTAAGTGTTCCACCCATTTTTTAATTGGGTTGTTTGGGTTTTTTTGATATTGAGCTGCATGAACTGTTTGTATATTTTGGATATTAATCCATTGTCCACTGTTTCATTTGCAAATATTTAGTCCCATTTTGAGGGTTGTCTTTTTCTCTTGTTTATGGTTTTCTTTGCTGCGCAAAAGCTTTTAAGTTTCATTAGGTCTGGTTTTTTAATTTTCGTTTTTATTTTCATTATTCTAGGAGGTGGGTCAAAAAAGATCTTGCTGTGGTTTGTCAAAGATTGTTTTTCCTATGTAATCATCTACAAGTTTTATCCAATCTTACATTTAGGTCTTTAATCCATTTGGAGTTTATTTTTGTGTATGGTGTTAGGGAGTGTTCTAATTTCATTCTTTTACATGTAGCTATCCAGTTTTCCCAGCACCACTTATTGAAGAGACTGTCTTTTCTCCATTCTATATCCTTGCCTCCTTTGTCAAAAATTAGGTGACCATATGTGCGTGGGTTTATCTCTGGGCTTTCTATCCTGTACCACTGATCTGTATTTCTGTTTTTGTGCCTGCCAGTACCATACTATCTAGATTACTGTAGCTTTGTAGTATAGTTTGAAATCAGGTAGCCTGATTCCTCTGGCCCCATTTTTCTTTCTCAAGATTGCTTTGGCTATTTGGGGTCTTTTGTGTTTCCATACAGATTGTAGAATTTTTTGTTCCAATTCTGTGAAAAATGCCCTTGATAATTTGATAGGGATTACACTGAATCTGTAGATTGCTTTGGGTAGTATAGTCATTTTCATAATATTGATTCTTATAATCCAAGAACCTGGTATATCTCTCAGTCTGTTTATGTTATGTTGATTTCTTTCATCAGTGTTTTATAGTTTTCTAAGTACAAATCTTTTGCCTCCTTAGATAGGTTTATGCCTAGGTATTTTTTTCTTTTTGTTGCGATGGTAAATGGGATTGTTTATTTGATTTCTCTTTCTTGTTTTTTGTTGTTAGTGTACAGGAATGCCAGAGATTTCTGTGCATTAATTTTGCATCCTGCAACCTTATGAAATTCATTGATTAGCTGTAGTAGTTTTCTGGTGGCATCTTTAGGATTTTCTATGTATAGTATCATGTGATCTGCAAACAGTGACTGTTTTACTTCTTCTTTTCCAATTTAGATTCCATTTATTTCTTTTTATTCTCAGATTGCCGTGGCTAGAACTTCCAAAACTATGTTGAATAAGAGTGGCGAGAGTGGGCATCCTTTTCTTGTTCCTGATCTTAGTGGAAATGCTTTTAGTTTTTCACCATTGAGTATGAGGTTTGCTGTAGCTTTGTCATATATGGCCTTTGTCATATTGAAGTAGGTTCCCTCTTTGCCCATTTTCTTGAGAGTTTTTATCATAAGTGGGTGTTGAATTTTGTCAAAAACTTTTACTGCATCTATTGAGATGCTCATATGGTTTTTATTCTTTAACTTGTGAATATGATGTATCACATTGATTTGTATATATTGAAGAATCCTTGCATTCCTGGGATAAATCCCACTTGAACATGGTGTATGATCCTTTTAATATGCTGTTGGATTCTGCTTGCTAGTATTTTGTTGAGGATTTTTGCATCTATATTCATCAGTGATATTGGTCTGTAATTTTCTTTTTTTCTGTGATATCTTTGTCTGATTTTGGTATCAGGGTGATGGTGGCTTTGTAGAACAAATTTAGGAGTGTTCCTTCCTCTGCAATTTTTTGGAAGAGTTTGAGAAGGATCAGTGTTAGCTCTTCTCTAAATGTTTGATAGAATTCGCCCATGAAGCTATCTGATTCTGGACTTTTGTTTGTTGGAAGATTTTAAATTACAGTTTCAACTTCATTACTTGTCATAGGTCTGTTTATATTTTCTAATTCTTCCTGGCTCAGTTTTGGAAAGTTGTATCTCATACTGAGACAAGGACTTAGGTAAAGGTTTTATATTTAGGTGCGTATCTCAGGAAGGACAGGTGGGGGAGTAGGGAGAGTAAGACAGGAAATGAAGAAAAGCCAACAAAGAATATGTCTGTGAACAGGTACAGTAGTGGTTGTAGGTAGATTAACCTTGGTTAGAGGGAGCCCACTCTGGAGGATTCATGCACAGCTTCCTTATGTCTATCATCATGTCTAATTTATTCTTTCTTCTGTTATGCAAGGTTGACTGATGTCCACTGCATGAATTATTCCATCCACCTTTTTGTTTAATGCCTCCTCTGTGTTAGGTATTGTCTGATGAGCATGGAGGATCTTCAAAATTGTTTTTGGTTATGACTTCATAACCAAAGATTTGAATACTTTGTACCCATTCCCATTGTTCCATTCCCATGTCCCTGTCCCAGACCTCCATGACTGCAGTCTTTCAATCTTGTTCTTTACAGTCCTGTTACCAACCAACCTACAAGACATTTGCCATTGCTCACAAGTCCATGTATATCTTTACCTTGTACTACTTCTACCTCCACACAAAGGAGAGGAGTAAGTGTACTGCTGTAAACTCTGTTCACTGGGAGATTTTCCTATCACCCCATCATTTAAAGAAAACTGAGTGATATTATATGGCAGCAACAAGTTTTTTTTTAACTTGTGCCAACATATCAAGCCAGTCCATCTGTTAGTCAGTCTTGAGTTGTCTTCCTCAGGGAACCTTCCATGAGGCCATAGGCATGAGCTAAGGGAATGGCATTTGTGTAACAGAGGTAGGTGTCACTGGAGTCAGGGTTTGCTCCCTGTCACTTAAATTACACCATTACTTGGTGTCTCATGATTAGAAGCTCAGTATTTAGTAGGCATCAGGACTTTTCCTGGAGCTGCTTTTCACATGGTAGTTTTGTACTGCAGAAAGCATCTTTTGCTCTAGAACTTCATGGATCTGCTTGTCATAGATTCTGCAGTGTCTTGTCTATCATGGTTGTCTCTAGCCTTATTGGATCTCTTTTTAAAATTTTATTTTATTTTGGCAAGAATACTTAACATGAGATCTACTCTCTTAACAAAGTTTTAAGTGTACAATGCAATATTGTTGACTTTAGGTACAATCTTGAGTAGCAGATCTCCAGAACTTATTCATCTTGCTTAACTGAAACGTTATGCCCATTGATTAGTTTATTCCCCATTCCTCTCTCCTCTTAGCCCCTGACAACCACCATTCGACTCTGATTCTATGAATTTAACTATTTTAGATACCTCAAAGAGTTGGAATCATGCAATATTTGTCTGTCAGACTGGCTTAATATAATACCACTTAGCATAATATTCTCAGGGTTCATGCTTGTTGTTGTGTATTGCATAATTTCCTTCTTTTTTAAGGCTGAATGATATTCTATTGTATGAATATACCACATTTCCTTTCATTCATTCATCTATCTGTGGATATTTAGTTTTTTTCTGTGTCTTGACTATTGTGAATAATGCTGAAGTGAACATAGGAGTGCTAATAATCTCTTTGAGATTCTGATTTCAATTATTTTGGATAAATGCCCAGGAATAGAATTGCTGGATCATCTGATAGTTCTTTTTTTTTTTTTTTTTGGAGGAACCTCTATACTGTTTTCCATAGTAGATGTACCATTATGCATTCCCACCAAGAGTGTCCAAGAGTGCCAATGTCTCCATATCCTCAGTAGCACTTGTGTCTTTTGTGGTTTTCTTTTTTTTTGATAATAGTCATCCTGACAGGTGTGAGGTGGTATCTCATGGTTTTGATTTACATTTCCCTGATAATTAGTGACATTAAGCTTTTTTTTTTCCATTTACCTGTTGGCCGCTTGTATGTCTTTATTAGAGAAATGTCTATTCTAGTTCTTAGCCCATTTTTAATTAGATTATTAGTTTTTTTTACTATGAGTTCGAGTTCCTTATATATTTTGAAGATTAATTCCTTATCAGAAATATAGTTTGCAAATATTTCCTTTCATTCTGTAGGTTGCCTTTTACTCTGTTAACTGTTTTGTTTGCTGTGCAGAAGCTTTTAAGTTTGTTGTAGTCCCATTGGTCTATTTTTGCTTTTGTTGCCTGTGCTCTTGGTGTCATATCAAGGAAATCATTGCCAATACCAATGTAATGAAGTTTTTTTCTATGTTTTCATCTAGGAATTCTACAGTTTCAATATTATGTTTAAGTGTTTAATCTATTTTGAGTTTATTTTTGTTTAGGGTATAACAAAAGGGTCCAATTTCATTCTTTTGCAACTGGATACCCAGATACCAATTTGACTAACACATTTGTTGAAGAGACCACCCTTTATTGATTGTATATTCTTGGCACCCTTGTTGAAGGCCAATTGATCATATATGTGTGAATTTATTTCTAGGCTCCTTATCGAATTCCATAGGTCTACAATTCTGTCTTTATACCAGTACTATACTTTTTTGATTACTGTAGCTTTGCAATGTATTTGGAAACTGGGAACTTTGATGCCTCCCACTTTGTTCTTTCATAAGATTGATTTGGCTATTTGTTATCTTTTGTGATTCTATATGGATTTTAGCATTTTTTCTATTTCTATAAAAAAATGCCATTGGGGTTTTGATAGGGACTGCATTGAATCTGTAGATTGCTTTGATAGCATGGACATTTTAAGAATACTGAGTCTTCCAATTCGTGAACATGGGTTGTCTTTCCATTTATATGTTTCTTCTTTAATTACTTTCATCAATGTTTTCTAGTTTTCAGTATACAGGTTTTCCACTTCCTTTATTAAGTTTATTCCTTTGGGGCTGTTGTAAATGGGATTGGTTTCCCGATTTCCTTTTCACATAGTTTGTTGTTAGTGAATAGAAATGAGACTGATATTTGTATGTCAATGTTGTATCCTAAAACTTCACTGAATTCATTTTGTAGCTTTAAAAGTTTTTTAAATTGAGTCAGAGTTTATATATATAACATTATGTCATTTGCACACAGGGATGGTTTTGCTTCTTCCTTTCCAATTTGAATGCCTTTTATTTCTTTTTCTTGCTTAATTGCTCTGGCTAGGACTTCTCGTACTATGTTAAGCAACTGACAAGAGTGGGCATCATTGCCTTGTTCTTAGAGGAAAAGCTTTCAGTCTTCCAGCAGAGCTTTTCATATATTGCCTTTATTATGTTGAAATGCTTTCTTTCTATTCCTGGTGTGTTGAGCATTTTTATCATGAAAGGATGTTGAATATTGTTCAATCCTTTTTCAACTTCTGTTGAGACAGATATGTGATTTTTACCCTTTATTTTGTCATTGTGGTGTATCACATTAATTTGTTTTCATATGTTGAGCCATCCTTGTATCCCAGGGATAAATTCCACTTGTTCATAGTGTATGATCATTTCAATTTGCTGTTGGATTAAGTTTTCCAGTATTTTATTGAGGATTTTTGCATCAGTATTCATCAGGGATATTGGCTTATAGTTTTGTTTTCTTGTGTACTTGTCTGTCAAAGTCAACTGGTAAAGGTACCTTGTATCAGGATAATGGTGGCCTCATAAAATGAGTTTGGAAGTGTTCCCTTCTCTTCAATTTTTTGGAAGAGTTTAAAAGTATTGGCATTAATTCTTTGAATATTTGGTAAAAATCACCAGGGAATCCATCTGGTCCTGGGCTTTTCTTTGTTGCGAGGTTTTTGTTTAGTGATTCAATCTCTATATTAGTTTTAGGTCTGTTCAGACTTTCTATTTCTTCACAATTCAGTCTTGGTAGGGTGTATGATTCTAGGAATTTATCCATTTTTTTAAAGATTATTCAGTTGATGTAGTTCATAGTAGTCTTTTATAATCCTTTTTATTTCTGTGGCCTCAGTTCTAATGTCTCCTCTTTCATTTCCGATTTTATTTATTTGAGTCTTCTTTCTTTTTTTTTAGTTTAGCTAAGGGTTTGTCAGTTTTATCTTTCAAAAAAACTCAATTTCATTGTTTTACTATTCTCTATTTCACTTATTTCTATTCTAATCTTTGTTATTTCTTTCCTTCTGCTAACTTTGTGCTTATTTTGTTCTTCTAGCTCCTTGAAATGTAAATTAAGTTGTTCATTTGATCTTTCTTTTCTCTCAATATGTCTCTTTATCACAGTAAACTTCCTTTTCAGTACTACTCTTGCTGTAGCCTATAAGTTTTGGTATGTTTTGGGTTTTGTTTGTTTATTTGTCTTTAGGAGTTTTCTTTGATTTCTTTTCTGACAAAATTGTTGTTCAAGAGTTTGTCATTTAATTTCCATTCGTGAATTTCCAGTTTTTCTTCTGCTGTTCATTTTAGTTTTATTCCATTGTGGTCAGAAAAGATACTTTGCATGATTTCAGCCTTCTTTAATCTGTTTAGACTTGTTTTGTGACCAAACTTGTGATCTATAAAGTTCCATGTTCAGTTGAAAAGAATATGTATTCTGCTGCTGTTGGGCAAAATGTTATGTATATTTCTCTTAGATTTATAATGTTGTTCATCCTCTGTTTGTTTCCTGACTTTCTATCTGGATATTCTATTTATTATTGAAAGTGGGGTATTGAATTCTCCTACTATTATTGTCATGCTGTCTATTTCCCTTTCTGTTCTGTCAACATTTGCTTTATGTATTTAGGTACTCTGTTGTCAGGTGCATATACATTTTTCATTATGATATCTTCCTGTTGAATTGGCCTTTTTATCATTGTTATGTACTTCTTTTTCTCTTATGATAGATTTTGACTTAAAGTCTATTTTTTCCTGACATAAATATGGCCACCCCTGCTTTCTTTTGGTACCATTTATGAGGAGTAGCTTTTCCATCTCTTCTCTTTCACCTATTTGTGTTCTTAAATCTCAAGTGATTTTTTTGTAGATAGCAAATAGGTGTGTTTTTTTAATCCATTCAACTACTCTATGCCTTTTGATTGAGGAATTTAATCCATTTACATTTATAGTGATTACTGCTATGGAAGTATTTACTATTTCCATTTTGTTAATTGCTTTCTATTAATCTTGTAGTTATTTTGCTTGTATTTCCTAGAGATGTTCCTTGTTCGTTTGTTTGGTAACATCTCTGCCTGAACCGTCATTTTCCTTGACTCTCTGTGTTGGTTTCTGCACATTGGATGGAGCAGTTACCTCTCCCATTGTTCATGCACTAGCCTCATACAGGAGAAGAACCTGAGGGCCTCTTGAAATTTTGAGGTAGTCCAACCCACTTTTGTTGGTTCTTTGAAGACCCCAGGTATCTAGGATGTGCCAGGTCCCATCAGTGTACCATGACAAGCAAGTCTGAAGCCAATTCCTCAGGCAGTCTCTGGAAAAGTTATATTGTTGGATGCTCTGTCTAACTCTTTCCTTCCCCAGTGAGAAGCTAAGAACTAGGGATTTTTGTCCACTGGCTCTGTGCTTAAGTGGGAGGGAGGACTATGGTGACTGCCAGCCCAAATCTTCATCTCTGTTTTCACTAGACACCCCACCCTGCCCCAGGTGGTTTGATTATGCCAGATCCCAGATCCCCTCAGTACTCTGAGGCAGGCAAGCTAGAAGCCTGTCCTTTGAGTAGTCCCTGGAAAGATTGTGGCATTGGATACCTGGACCAACTTTTGCCCTTACCAGTGAGAATCAGGCAGCTTTGTTTTTGTCCACCTACTCTGTGCTGAGAAGGAGGCAGGAGCTATGGTGTCCACCAGTTTAAATCTCTGTCTCTATCTCCCCCAGGTGGCTAGGTTGTTCTGATTCCATCAGCATTCCAAGATGAGCAAGACAGGTGCCAGTTCTTTGTGCAGTCTTAGAGAAGCTGGGGTACTGGACACATGGATCAAGTCTTTCCATCCCCAGTGGGAAGCTGAGAGCCTTGATTTTTTATCTTCTCCCTTTTTGCTGTGCCAGAGAAGGAGCTATGGTGTTTACCAGCCCAAGCTGCCATCTCCTTTCTCTCCCAGGCAACTAGACTGTGCTAGAATCTGTCAGAGCCCCAAACATAGCAGCAGAGAAGCCAGACCTTTGGGGATCCCACTTGGAAAACTTGGGGTGCTGGACATGTGAGCCATCAATTTCCCTCCCCTGGGAGAAACTGGGAGCTAAAGAGTCTCTTTCTGATCAAACGGTGCTATGTGAGCTGTAGAAATTCTGTTGAGATTGGGTCTTGACTCTCCCTGCCAGATTTGGTGAGTCTAGTTTCACACTTGCCCAGGGTACAGGAATATTTCAGTTAGTTTCTGGATTTCTCACAAAGAGAATCTTGTTGCTAAGTTGGTATGTTTGTGGGGACAAAGCAGGTCCAAGATTTCCTACTCTGCTGTTGTGCTATGTTGCTCCTCTTGAGTCATTTTTTGCCCACTTAAAATTAGCCTTCTGAGCCTCCTGGTAAATGCAATTAATGCAGTATTACCAAGTGTGATGGAAGAGTCCACAAGTACAAAGAGACCTACCAAGTACTGTGCTTCTTTCTTAATGCTAAGAGATACATGGTGTAGTGACTTTTCCTTTACCTTAAAGATGTCCTTTACCTTAAAGATGTCCTCGAATATTTTTCAGGTTTACATTCCACACTCTGGCAAACATATATCTTACCAGGTGTTGTGAGTTGAATTGCCACCCCAGTACCCCCAAAAAAGGATATTTTGATGTTTCTACCCCTGGTACCTGGAAGTGTTGCCTTATTTGGAAATAGGGACTTTGAAGATGCAATCAAGTTAAGATGAAGCCATACTGGATGGATTAGGATGGACCCTAATCCACCCTATGTGAGAAGAGATATTTAGGGATCCAGATGTACACAGAGGGAAGATGGCCAAGTGAAAATGGAGGTAGAAATTCAAATGATATAGCTACAAGCCAAGGAATGCCAAGCATTGTTGACAACTACACTATAGTTGTTTTTTTTTTTTTATTGAGTTGTATGAGCTGTCTGTCTGTTTTGGAAATTAAGCCATTGTTGGTTGCATCGTTTGCAAATATTTTCTCCCAATCCATAGGCTGTCCTTTCATTTTGCATATGGTTTCCTTTGCTGTGTAAAAGCTTGTAAGTTTGATTAGGTCCCATTTGTTTATTTTTGCTTTTATTTCTATTGCCTTGAGGACTGAGCTAATAAAACATTGGTACAATTGATGTCCAAGAATGTTTTGCTTATGTTGTCTTATAGGAGTTTTATGGTGTCATGTCTTATATTTAAGTTTTTAAGCCATTTTGAGTGTATTTTTTTGTATGGTATGAGGGTGTGTTCTAACTTCGTTGATTTACATGTGGCTGTCCAGCTTTCCCAAAACCATCAAGAGTCACCATTTGCTGAAGAGGCTGTCTTTTTTCCATTGTATATTCTTGCCTCCTTTTTCAAAGATTAACTGACCGTATGTGTGTGGGTTTATTTTTGGGCTGTCTATTCTCTTCCATTGATCCATATGTCTGTTTTTGTGCCAGTACCATGCTGTTTTGATTACTGTTGCTTTGCAGTATTGTCTGAAGTGTGTGAAGGTTATGCCTCCTGGTTTGTTCTTTTTGCTTAGGAATGCTTTGGCAATTCTGGGTCTTTTATGGGTCTGTAAAAATTTTAGGATTATACGTTCTACTTCTGTGAGAAATGTCATGGGTAATTTGATAGGGATTGCATTAAATCTGTAGATTGCTTTGGGTATTTTGGCCATTTTTAACAATATTAATTCTAGAAGTACTCATTTAAATGTTTGAAGTTTGTAAGCTCTGTAGGAGCTCTTGTTTGCCACCATGTATCCAAGGCTTAGTCAAGAGCCTAGTACATAATAGGTGATCATTAAATGTATATTAAGTGAATACAGTTATCACAATTCTGTAAAGTAAGTATTACTAATGCTGCTTCACAGATGAAGAAAATGAAGTTTAGAGGGGTTAAACATGTGTCAAGGTTACACAGCTTCTAAGTGGTAGAGTCAGGATTTGAATCTGGGTCTGCGTATTAATGGCTAATGGTTAGTCACAGGCAGTATGTGAGGCTCACACATTCTTTTACATACTTTATCTCATTGAATCCTCACACCTTATGAGGTAGGTATTATTATTCTGTCTTACAGATAAGTAGAGGCCTAGAGAAGTTAAGTAATTTGCCCATGGCTATACAGTTAACCAACCAAGTATCAGAGTGGGTATTTGAACCTAAGTTGGGTAAGATTAAAATAACAGTAATATAAACACTAATATTGAATTTATTATGTGCCATACAGAGGTCCAAGTGTTTGACATGAGTGATTCATTCAAGTCTCATATCAACCCTATGAGGTAGATTCTATTGTTATTTTCATTTAACAGATGAGGAAACAGACACAGAGAGGTTGAATAATTTTACCAAGATCACGTTGCTGGTGATCTGAACTGGGATCCAAACCCAGTCATTCTGGCTCCATAATCTGTGCTTGAAACTATTGCATTACATGGGGTCATAATCCATATGAAAGCACTTATCTCTGTGTTAGGCATTTAGCAGTTTCGTAATTTAAAATTTTGCCTTTAGGTCTTTTTAACTTCTGAGAAAAATAAGATTGTTGTAACTTTAAGTTAAAAATATGATACTAAATTTCCTAAGTTGCAGAATGAAGTGATTATAGCAGAAAATAAATTATACTGGTCATTGATTACCACAAACGAAGGGCTTATGCCCATTAACCTTTAAAGTAAGAAAACTTCCCTAGTATAAAATTTTAATGTTAGAAGACAATTTCAAAATATTTAAAAATCAAATAAAATCTTGTAGTATATGAGGCGTAGGTTTATAGAATCTCTAAGGAAAAATTAATCTGCCTTTTGTAGAAGGTTCCCTCACTCTTCATTCTCACCACATTTAGATAAGCTGTCCTGTTTCAGGAAGAAGTGTTTTAAGTTTGTACATAATTATGGCAGAGTCCTTGATTTGGATTGTTTTGAGGAATATGAAAGAATCTTACTTTTTTCTTCTTTATAAATCTACCAACCAGCAGATATGTTTTATCCTGTGGGAAGAATACAATATACAGTTCCTAGTTTAAAGGAGTTTAGTGGGAGAGACTGACAAAGGCTCTGATTGAATTGACCGCAAAATTTATCATCTAAAGTAAATATCTTTGCCCACAACAAATGCTAACCTGCAAGGGAGTCTGGGACAACAGACAAAGGCTGGGGTTTGTCTGAGGCTAACCACGATAGAATAAGTACCGAGTAATAAAACATAGCAAAAGCATGTCTTTTTCAGCATGGTATTGGGGAGATAAGTTTGCAGACAGTGCTTATTAGAGGAGGCTACTATTAGCTAAAGCTTGAATGATTAATAACAATTTATCTGGTAAATTTTGGCTTTTGGGAAAGACTACCTAGTTCTTGTCATGCAGAAAGACATGAATGCTAGAGAGATAATGATACTTTCAGGGAATGGCAAACTGCAACTAGCTCTCAAAAATGGAGAGTATTCTTGAGAGTAAGGGCTCACTAAAACTTTTTAATTAAATACACTTTATTTCTCTTTACCTTAAAATTCATTTCTAATATATGTATTCTGTCATTCCCTTCTCTCTATTCTCAAAGAAATACGTATGCTGGAAATTCAAGAGGGAGGAGATATGGGGATATATGTATATGTATAGCTGATTCACTTTGTTCTAAAGTAGAAACTAACACACCATTGTAAAGCAATTATACTCCAATAAAGATGTTAAAAAAAAAACCACACTGATCTACAAGAAAAAAAAACAAAACCTTTCAGAGAAAATACTGAATGACAACATCCATGTGTCCACATCCTGAACCTGGTTTGTATGTGTCTCCTTGAAGGTTGGTCTCTTTCTCTTCACATTGTCACCCTATATCACTTCTGCCCTGTGAACCCTCCTGACCTACGTGATTACTATACTGTTCGCTTTGCTAATCCAGAGTTTTGTCCCTGACCAATGGGTTTAGCCCCTTGTCCAAATTGGGATTTTCCCATGGGATGATGGTAAGAGAAAGTATTAGGCAATGTACTCTGGCTTCCCTCTGCTTGTTATTAAATGAATTGTTATAAAATATTGCAACGTTTTCAGCTCCACAACTTCTATCCTAGACCAAGTCATCAGTAAATTTCCTGGACTTGTACAGCAGCTTTCTAACCTCTCTCTGGTCCATCATCTACAATGCCACCAAAGCTATACTGTGAATCATCTGATCATATTTCTTTATGCTTAAAATCTTTCATGACTCCCGATTGTCTTCAGCATAAAATCCAAATGCTTTTATTTAACAACGTCTTTAAAGTACATATATACATTTAAAACTATTCAGCCATAAAAAGAAGGAAAAAAGAAAATACTGCCATTTGCAACAACATTGATGGACTTTGAGGGCATTATGCTAAATTAAATAAGTCAGAGAAAGACAAATAGTGTATGATATCACTTATATATGAGATCAAAACAACAAAAAACAAAACAAATAAAAACAAGACAAGCAGCCAAACAAACAAAAACCCAAGCTCATAGATACAGAGAACAAATTGGTGTTTGCCAGATGGGAGGGGAGTGAGGGATTGGTGAAATGGGTGAAGGGGGTCAAAAGGTTCAAATGTCCAGTTATAAAGTAAATAAGTAACGGGATTGTAATGTATAGCATGATGACTATAGTTAATACTGTTTTTCATATTTGAGAGTCTCCAAGAGAGTAAATCTTGGAAGTTCTCATCACAAGAAAAAAAAAAAGAAAAAAATAATTTGTAACTATGTATGGTGACAGTTGGTAACTAGACTTATTGTGGTGGTCATTTCACAATGGGTGTAAATATCAAATCATTATGTTGTACACCTGAAATCAATATAATTTTATATGTCAATTATACCTCAATAACAAACAGACAAAAATCATCTTTAATATGACATGAATCAAATTTTCTTCCTATTAATACTATCACTTTATGCCAGGACATGCCACATTACAAGGTCTTTATCTCTTTTAGAGAAAAAAATTAGCACATTTAGGAGAAAGCAGCATGGTTTTGAAATATAAAGGAATGTTTCACCATGTCTAGAAATTCTGTTGGAGAAATATTGGTAGCTATGAACTGTAGATGAATAATTTAATTCTCTTCTTTGTTTCTGACTCATAATTGAAACAAAGCTAAACTTCTCTTATGGTAGGATTTTCACTTGAGTTTTAAATTTCTCACCTCTTTACTGAATTATATATATCTGCATATATATGGTTATATATCTACTTGTATATTTTCCTCTGTCCTATTTCCTCTACCTTCTCTTTGAGGAAGAAGTAAAATATTTCATTCCCAAATAACTTTCCTCTATGATGACATTTCCTATAGTAACAGTCCTGAAGCTAAAGGCCTCAGAAAGAGCTGTTGAAGTGTGAACTGTGTTTAATGAAATCCATTTGCACATCTCTTCAACTGCTCTTTTCAAATCATCTGAGACACTGCTTTGAAGGGGACTTCCAGTTCACGTAAACCACCCTCCTGTGCTTTGGTAGTAAAATAACTGCAAAAAAGGGGACATATCACTTGACTAAATATGGTTGATTGAGTTTGTTTATAACCCTCCGCTTTCTAGTAAAGATAGTCTCTTCAATAAGTGGTGCTGGGAAAACTGGACAACTACATGTAAGAGAGTGAAATTTGAATACTCCCTAACACCATACACAGAAGTAAACTCAAAATGGATCAAAGACCTAAATGTAAGTCCGTACACTAGAAAACTCTTAGAGAAAAACATAGGCAGAACACCCTGACATAAATCACAGCAAGATGTTTTTTGATCCACCTCCTAGAGTAATGAAAATTAAAACAAAAATAAACAAATGGGATCTGATTAAACTTAAAAGCTTTTGCGCAGCAAAGGAAACCATAAACAAAACAAAAAGACAACCCTCAGAATGGGAGAAGATATTTGCAAACAAAGCAAGTGGTAAGGGATTAATCTCTAAAATATACAAACAGCTCATGCAGCTCAATATCAAAAAAACAAATAACCCAATCAAAAACCAGGGGAAGATCTGAATAGACATTTCTCCAAAGAAGGCATACAAATGGCCAAAAAGCACATGAAAAGATGCTCAACACCAATAATTATTAGAGAAATGCAAATCAAAACTACAATGAGGTATCACCTCACACCAGTCAGAATGGCCATCATCAAAAAAACTACAAACAATGAATGCTGGAGAGTGTGGAGAAAAGGGAACCCTCCTACGCTGTTGGTGGGAATATAAATTGGTACAGCCACTATGGAGAACAGTATGGAAGTTCCTCAAAAAGCTAAAAATAGAACTACCATATGACCCACAAATCCCACTCCTGGGCAGATACCCAGAGAAAACCATAATTCAAAAAGATACATGCACCCCGATGTTTACTGCAGCACTATATACAATACCAGAACACGGAAGCAACCTAAATGTCCATCAACAGAGGAATGGATAAAGAAGATGTGGTACGTATATACAATGGAATATTACTCAGCCATAAAAAGAAACGAAATAGTGTCATTTGCAGAGACGTGGATAGACCTAGAGACTGTCATACAGAGTGAAGTAAGTCAGAAAGAGAAAAACAAATATCTTATAACATCCCTTATATGTCGAATCTAGAAAAATGGTACAGATGAACTTACTTGCAAAGTAAAAATAGAGACACAGATGTAGAGAACAAATTTATGGATACCAAGGGGGGAAGCTGAGGGATGGGATGAATTGGGAGATTGGGATTGACATATATACACTATTGATACTATGTATAAAATAGATAACTAATGAGAACCTACTATATAGCACAGGGAACTCTACTCAGTGCTCTGTGGTGACCTAAATGGGAAGGAAATCTAAAAAAAAGAGTTGTATGTGTGTGTTTAACTGATTAACTTTGCTGTACAGCAGAAAATAACACAACATTGTAAAGCAACTATACTCCAATAAAAATTAAATATATAAGTAAAATTTTAAAAATGATTTAAAGTATTACTTGAATGATTATAAGTATATGTATGTAGTAGTTTGAAATCTAAGACATAAATACTTTTTAAGTGATAACCAAATAACAAATTTTTAATTAGAGTTTTCTTTTTATTTTCTATTATAGCTGCTTCCCATAATACTTTAAAAAGTACATTAATTAGCAAAACTAGAATGTTGTCTGTGTTTTTACTTTTCACTCTCTATAAAAACGTCATACTTTGATATTATATTCCAGTATTGAAAAATCCATACGAACTGTGGGTTGTCATACAGGTTACAAATAGACTTGCCTTCTGAAAGTGTAGGGATATCTTGTGCAGGTTATGACGTTTTTGCAGTTAGTTCCATTCCCTATCCTCTCTTCTCTGTATTTCGGAGGGGGAACCCCCTGAAAATTGCACTTCCCAGGTTCCCCTGTCATCTGGATTCTGGCTAGGTTCAGCTAATAGGGGGCTCTAGCAGGAGACTGAAGGGCATGGAGAAGGGAGAAGCCTGGGTATTTCTCCTCCTTTCTATTTTGGGCAGCATCTCCAGAAGTGGCTACATCTCCTTTGTCGTTTTGCCAGACCGCCTCTTCCTTGTGGCCCCAACTTTGTTGGATTGCCCTGGCTCCCAGGGTTCACTGTCTTCTCCCTTTGCTCCTCTATCTGTGGGTGTAGTGGGGACTTCCTGCTGCTGTAAATCTCTGTGTTGCCCCGCTCTCATCTGTTTGGTCTTTTAGCTCTCCCAACACTTTTGCAACTACATAATTTCCTGCAATACATTCCTTTTCCTGAATTACCTGGCATGGCTCTTTTACTGACTGATCCTTGATTGATTCATGCCTCATTATGGAAGGCAAGAAATTTTGCTTAGTGATTCCTTGAGGTCCCTGTAAAAGGTGGGGCTGGATCTTCAACTTACCACCTGCTGCATCGTAATTGGCATGATTTGCTGAACCTTAGGGGAAGCTCTGGTTTTTTGTTTTTTTTTTTGCGGTATGCGGGCCTCTCACTGTTGTGGCCTCTCCCGTTGCGGAGCACAGGCTCCAGACGCGCAGGCTCAGCGGCCATGGCTCATGGGCCCAGCCGCTCCGCGGCATGTGGGATCTTCCCGGGCCAGGGCACGAACCCACGTCCCCTGCATCGGCAGGCAGACTCTCAACCACTGCGCCACCAGGGAAGTCCCGGAAGCTCTGTTTTGATGGTGAGAGCTAACGCTAGTGGCTCAAAGTCTTGCCAATCCAGTAATTTCCTGAGCTAGGTCATGCTTATTTTATGCCACCTTGATAAGTGAGTAGTGTTCTTGACCAGATTATTACATTTTAAAATAGAGCTTATGTGTGCAGACTGAAGGGCTGCCTAGATTTTTCTGGGGTCTGGCTTATATAAAAATACAAAAAGAAACCATAGAAATGTTATGATGTTTATGACAGGATGTTTTTGGCTCCCTGCTGAGTTTGTATTCCATGGCCTGGGCTGGTCATTAGACATCGTTTAGTTTTGAAAATATACCCATGTGATTTTACTTTAGTCTCTGAGTTTGCACTTTATTTTGCGAAATTACTGTTTATTTTTAAATCCTTTTTCTTTCAGACAGGCTGAAGTTTTTGAATAAGTGAAATTGTCCCTCCTTTTTGTTTTTTTTTTTGCCTGCTATGGAAAATAAGGAAATGTTATAGTCAGAGAGAGAGAGAGAGTTCTACAGAGCATACAGCATTAAATCTTAGCTCCACCATTCATTAATGTTGTGCCTTGGACAGGTCATTTAAACATGGAATCTCAGGACATCTTTAAACTAGGTATAACAATATTTGCCTTAAAGGGTTGTTGTGTGGATTAGAATTACTAAAAGTCTAGCAGATAGTCAGTGGTCAGTACTGAAATGTAAAGGAAGCTCTGAGAAGGAAGTAACTGATTTTGTGTGGGTATGGATGGAGTGGGATGGAATGGGGTGGGGTGAGTGTGAGAGGCCACTGAGGAAGACATTATATTATATTATATTATTATAGAGAAGATTATATTATATTATAGAGAAGATAATATAGGAACTGAACTTTAATACTCTTCTGGGAATGTTCTTCCTGAAAGCCTGTTTTTTTCCCTCACTTCAGTTCTTTATTCAAATGTCATCTTTTCATAGACGTCTCTCTTAGCTACCCTGTAAAAAATTTCAGCTTATTCCCTGACATTTCCTAATCCATTATCTGCTTTATGTTTTCTTCTTAGCACTACTATCTAATCTAATGTAAAGTGTACTTATTTATTTATTGTCTGTCTCCTCCACTAGAATATAAACTCTGTAAAGGTGGGATTTTTCTTTCTTTTGTTCCCTGTTGCCCAGAACAGTGCCTGGCACATGCTCGGCGCTCAGTAAGTATTTGTTGAATTATTGTGAGAATGAGTAAAACTTCACCAGATGAAATTAGTTATACGTGCATTTATTGCATTTTCATAACTATTAACCTTCAAGTTCTAGGATGCAAAGTTGAGACATTTAGCATGGCTATATTGATTTATAGAAAGCAAACACTTATTCAGCAATCTTATCTTTTGAGAGTATTCCTGAGAATTGGGTGAGGTGGAAACCTTTGAATAGCCAACATAGTTGTTGTAAAATACATGCACTAAATTTCATTCACCTCACTCTTTAGAGGAGACACTTAGAATTTATTTCTTCTTCTTTAGACAGAGTTCTAACTATCTTGATAGTATGGGTTTTCAGCTCAGGAAATTTGCAGACAGGGTGGAACCTGAGGGTAAGAATGCTCTTTGGTCAGAAAGTAAAGTTGACAAGCTGACAGAAGGGAGGAGGCAGAAAATATAAAAGTAAACAACTAAATTTAAATATATAATCATCAAGCTATCTGCTTATCATCACGATAAGATGAAATTATGTACACAAGATGATTTTAGAAAGATTTCCCGTAAAACTAGAGATGTCCCTGTAAACTATTATATCTTTATCCTTACAGTCTGGTATATATCCTCACTACTCCAGGAAGATAGTTCTCTGAAAGTTTGCCAGGGAGTTAGTCATGTACTTCAGTGGTCTTGTTTTAGCTCTTGATTCTTTTGCAGCATATGGCATTTCTAATGATCATTCTTACTTTTTTTTTTTTCTTTTTCTTTTTTTTTTTTTTTAACATCTTTATTGGAGTATAATTGCTTCACAATGGTATGTTAGTTTCAGCTTCACAACAAAATGAATCAGTTATATATATACATGTATTCCCATATCTCTTCCCGCTTGCGTCTCCCTCCCTCCCACCCTCCCTATCCCACCCCTCCAGGCGGTCACAAAGCACCGAGCTGATCTCCCTGTGCTATGCGGCTGCTTCCCACCAGCTATCTACCCTACGTTTGGTAGTGTATATATGTCCATGCCTCTTTATCGCTTTGTCACCGTTTACCCTCCCCCTTCCCCATAGCCTCAAGTCCATTCTCTAGTAAGTCTGTGTCTTTATTCCTGTTTCACCCCTAGGTTTTTCATGACATTTTTTTTTTTAAATTCCATATATATGTGTTAGCATACGGTATTTGTCTCTCTCTTTCTGACTTACTTCACTCTGTATGACAGACTCTAGGTCTATCCACCTCATTACAAATAGCTCAATTTCGTCTCTTTTTATGGCTGAGTAATATTCCATTGTATATATGTGCCACATCTTCTTTATCCATTCATCCGATGATGGACACTTAGGTTGTTTCCATCTCTGGGCTATTGTAAATAGAGCTGCAATGAACATTTTGGTACATGACTCTTTTTGAATTATGGTTTTCTCAGGGTATATGCCCAGTAGTGGGATTGCTGGGTCATATGGTAGTTCTATTTGTAGCTTTTTAAGGAACCTCCATACTGTTCTCCACAGTGGCTGTATCAATTTACATTCCCACCAACAGTGTAAGAGGGTTCCCTTTTCTCCACACCCTCTCCAGCATTTATTGTTTCTAGATTTTTTGATGATGGCCATTCTGACTGGTGTGAGATGATATCTCATTGTAGTTTTGATTTGCATTTCTCTCATGATTAGTGATGTTGAGCATTCTTTCATGTGTTTGTTGGCACTCTGTATATCTTCTTTGGAGAAATGTCTATTTAGGTCTTCTGCCCATTTTTGGATTGGGTTGTTTGTTTTTTTGTTATTAAGCTGCATGAGCTGCTTATAAATTTTGGAGATCAATCCTTTGTCAGTTGCTTCATTTGCAAATATTTTCTCCCATTCTGAGGGTTGTCTTTTGGTCTTCTTTATGGTTTCCTTTGCTGCGCAAAAGCTTTTAAGTTTCATTAGGTCCCATTTGTTTACTCTTGTTTTTATTTCCATTTCTCTAGGAGGTGGGTCAAAAAGACCTTGCTGTGATTTATGTCATAGAGTTTTCTGCCTATGTTTTCCTCTAAGAGTTTGATAGTTTCTGGCCTTACATTTAGGTCTTTAATCCATTTTGAGCTTATTTTTGTGTACGGTGTTAGGGAGTGATCTAATTTCATACTTTTACATGTAGCTGTCCAGTTTTCCCAGCACCACTTATTGAATAGGCTGTCCTTTCTCCACTGTACATTTCTGCCTCCTTTGTCAAAGATAAGGTGACCATATGTGCGTGGGTTTATCTCTGGGCTTTCTATCCTGTTCCATTGATCTATCTTTCTGTTTTTGTGCCAGTACCATACCGTCTTGATAACTGTAGCTTTGTAGTATAGTCTGAAGTCTGGGAGCCTGATTCCTCCAGTTCCTTCTTTCGTTCTCAAGATTGCTTTGGCTATTCGGGGTCTTTTGTGTTTCCATACAAATTGTGAAATTTTTTGTTCTAGTTCTGTGAAAAATGCCAGTGGTAGTTTGATAGGGATTGCATTGAATCTATAGATTGCTTTGGGTAGTAGAGTCATTTTCACAATGTTGATTCTTCCAATCCAAGAACATGGTATATCTCTCCATCTATTTGTATCATCTTTAATTTCTTTCATCAGTGTCTTATAATTTTCTGCATACAGATCTTTTGTCTCCTTAGGTAGGTTTATTCCTAGATATTTTATTCTTTTTGTTGCAATGGTAAATGGGAGTGTTTTCTTGATTTCACTTTCAGATTTTTCATCATTAGTATATAGGAATGCCAGAGATTTCTGTGCATTAATTTTGTATCCTGCCACTTTACCAAATTCATTGATTAGCTCTAGTAGTTTTCTGGTAGCATCTTTAGGGTTCTCTATGTATAGGATCATGTCATCTGCAAACAGTGACAGCTTTACTTCTTCTTTTCCGATTTGGATTCCTTTTATTTCCTTTTCTTCTCTGATTGCTGTGGCTAAAACTTCCAAAACTATGTTGAATAAGAGTGGTGAGAGTGGGCAACCTTGTCTTGTTCCTGATCTTAGTGGAAATGCTTTCAGTTTTTCACCATTGAGGATGATGTTTGCTGTGGGCTTGTCATATATGACCTTTATTATGTTGAGGAAAGTTCCCTCTATGCCTACTTTCTGCAGGGTTTTTATCATAAATGGGTGTTGAATTTTGTCAAAAGCTTTCTCTGCATCTATTGAGATGATCATATGGTTTTTCTCCTTCAGTTTGTTAATATGGTTTATCACATTGATAGATTCATTCTTACTTTTTGCCACTCTTTTCCCCAGTAGTGTTGACTATACCATCCTCATTTCTCCCATCTCTGACTAACCTGTCTTGTTTTCATCCACACATGGCCCTTAAGACATTCTCTAAGGTTTAGTTCACCTATCTTTAGTTTAATCTTTGTAAATCTTGACTATCATATCTAATAATTCACCATTCATCCATCCATTGAGAATTATAATTATGCTCATTAAATATCCTAAATCCATTAATTTCTTTCTGCTTTCCTCATTCAAACCACCAACATCTCTCATTGGGAAACTTCTGTTCCTCTTGTTTCCTCCACTCATGTTCCACCCCCAGTGCCATTATCCATTCTCAACACAGCATTTTGAGTGATCCTTTAAAAACAAAGTGATAAAGAGGCATGGACATATATACACTACCAAACGTAAGGTAGATAGCTGGTGGGAAGCAGCCGCATAGCACAGGGAGATCAGCTCGGTGCTTTGTGACCGCCTGGAGGGGTGGGATAGGGAGGGTGGGAGGGAGGGAGACGCAAGCGGGAAGAGATATGGGAATATATGTATATATATAACTGATTCATTTTGTTGTGAAGCTGAAACTAACATACCATTGTGAAGCAATTATACTCCAATAAAGATGTTAAAAAAAAAAAACTTAGCAAAATAGAAATAAGAGGAAAATTCCTTAAAAAAAAAACAAAAACAAAAACAAAACTCAAATCATATCTTATTCCTTCCTTATTTAAAACATTTTATTGCTTTCCCATCAGAGTTAGAATAAAATCTACACTCCTTATCTTGACTAAAAAAATGTTACAGATCTGGGCCTTGACTACTTTTCTGACATTATGCCATCCTCACTCTTTCCAATAATGCTGTAGCCACAGTGACTTTCTACCTGTTCATAGAGCAAAGTAGATTTGTTTCCACTTTGTTTAGGCTGTTTAATCCTTTCTTCTTCCTAGAATACTGATACCTCCTCCCCCTTCACCATCCCCTTTGCATCTTAGCATTCAGATCTCACCTTACATATTGCTTCCTTGGAGAGACCTTCTCTGACTAGCCAGTCTTAAGTGGTCACCCAGTCACTCTGTCATATCATCTGTTTTTATTCTTTGCCTGTTCACTTACTTCTTTCTTTATCTTCCTCCCCTACGAGAACAGTTACTTTGTCTATTTGCTCTATCACTAGAGCCTGACTTGTAGTAGTCATTCAATAACTATCTGTCAGAAGGATGAATGAATTATGTGGCAGATACTAAAGTTACAGAGATAATAGTAGTAAATACTTTGTACTGCAGTAGTTATTAGCCTATCCTAGGTCACAGGCATTTTTGAGAATCTGATGAAAACTATGAATTATCTTCCAAGATAAATGCACTTATGTACATACAGAAAACATTTGCCTAAAAATTAGAATGCTTGATTGAGTACTTACTCTTTGTTAGCCACTTTACTAGTGTCCCTGCCCTCTTAGAGACTGTGGAATACACTTTTATTAAGTAATAATCTTTATATTATTATTGGAACATAATCAATGTACTGGCACAGTGCTTCTCAGAACTATGTGTGGACAGGAACTGTTTTGTTTTTAAATTGCCATTGCTATGGCTCTGTATGTGGTCCTGCTCTGCATGACTTATATGAAGCTCATGCCACATGCAATTCACCATATTAATTTGTCAACATCCAAACTGGTTATATCCTATTCAACTAGATAAGTACACCAATCATGAGTTTGGATATCAAATGGCTATAAACGTATCATACTGTATTATAAATATGTATGTATCATATCTATAATAAGCAGGTTGCAGGTCAGTATCAATCCATGGACCAAATTTTGAATAGCACTGCCTTAGAAAGTATCATAAGTCTTGAACTCTCTTTGAGGCAGTAGTCCCTTATTTTAATTTACCTGATTGTGTCTCTAGCTAGATGTTCTACTGGTATTTTAAACTGGACATCCTCCCAAACCAAACTTACCATGTTCTAACTTAAAACAGAAAGAGCCCAGTTGAGGGCTTTTTAAAAAATTTCAAAAATTCCAACACCTTCATGTTAATGTAGAGTCATCTTTGACTTTCCCTTGCCACCCCAATCCCATCACTCACTAAATTCTGTTACTCTACCTCATGTTTCTTAAACTCTTTTTCCTTATCACTCCACTAAGAATGATTTTTAGACATTTTATTTTTCTAATTCCACTCATTTCCATAAAATTTTAATGCTACAGGTATACTATATATGTGTTTATATACTGTGGTCCGTTGGAGGGCCACAAATCATTGTAATATCTAAAATTTCTTTGCCTTCCCAGATACCACCCTTGGTGAGAACATGTGCTCTACCTGTATGATCTCATGTATACATTTTCATTTTCATCCTTTTACCCAGTATCAAATCCATATTATTTTGACTTTGATCATGATATTCTCTTTGTTTGGGAGTTCTTTTCCATATTTTTATTGAAATTAGACCCATCTTCAAGGCTCCACACCCAGACTTACTTTTTCCATGAACTTTTTAATGATTCTTTTAGCTGTGTATGACTTTTCCCTCTTCTGATTTCCATTTACAACTTTATTGATATTTTTTTATGGAACAGAGATTTTTTTGTTGTCTGCAAGCATAGGCTCCTTGAGGGCAGGAGCCATTTCTTTTCTTTTCTTTTAATGGCTAGCTTTCAATAGGTACTTAAAACATCCATGAATGAATATATAAATGACTATTGCTTAAAAATAAAAGGGTTGGTACTAAAGTATTTGGTAAATTTTTACTCAATAATCCTTATTCTCTCTTGGTTGAGTGAGGAATTTTTCTATAAAATTCTGGTCTCCTACCTCTGTCTTCTTTGTCTATACAGGGGTGGAATTATTATAGAAGATGAGATAATGGAAACCTTATATGGTTCCTTGCTTTATCATCAACTCACACTTATATTGGATATCCTAAAGGAGCCATGGGTAGATGGATTAACCTGACTCAGTACCTTCATCTTAGTCTTTAATTTGTCACTATATTCATAATTTATACATCAATCACAGAATATTTGTATTTGAAGTGTCCCTTAAATATAGCAGAACATACTTGTTTAAAACAAATGCATTGGAAAAAATGTCTCATAGGGCAGGTTTTATTGCAATATTTAGAAGCAAATGCTCACATTCATATGTACTGTTTGATTCCTTCCCAATATGTTTTCTGTGTTTTAAAAAAACTTTCCTGTACACTAAATTACTGAAGGTTTTTATCTTTTATCAATTTTCATAATTATTCCTGAAGAGTGCACCAACGTAGGAAAGAAATAACTTTCACACTTGTCAATTTATACAAAGAGATATTGAAACCATTTTAAATTGTTATGAAAATGTAGGTTTCAATTTTTAATATGTTAATATCAAACATTTTATGGGAAATCATGTAGCTAGCATGGAGTCTTAGCTTTGGAGACAGACAGGTCTCTTTGTGAGTTCTGGTTTTACTACTTATTACCTGGGTGACCTTGTTTGAGTTACTTAGTGTTTTTTATTCAAGACTCTCCAGAGAAATAGAATATATATATATATATAAATTATTTACTTTAATAAATAAAATAAATAAAGGTTTACTTTAAGGAATTGCCTCATGAAATTATGGAGGCTAGCAAGTACAAAATCTATAGGATGGGCTGGCAAGCTAGAGATCCAGGAAGAGCTGATGCAGTTTAAGTTTGAAGGCCCTCAGACTGAAAACTTAGGGAAGAGCTGGTATTGTAGTTCAAGTTGGAAGGCTGTCTGTGGCAGTTTCTTCTTGCTTGGGGTAGGTCAGTCTTCTGTTCTATTCAGGCTTTCAACTGATTGGATGAAGCCCACCTACATTATAGAGGACAATCTGCTTTACTCAAAACCCAGTGATTTAAATGTTAATCTCATCCCAAAACAGCTTCCTTGAAACATCCAGAATAACTTTTGATCACATAGCTAAGCACTGTGGCCCAGCCAAGTTGATAGATAAAATTTACCATTATACTCAGCTTTTCCAAAACTCAGTTTTCTCCTTTTAAAATATGTAGAATAATAAACTATCTCATAGAATGATTGTGGGGATCACATACGGTAATGCATCAAATGCCTAACACATGGTAGACACTCCGTAATTGTCAACAACACTAACTCCTCCCCACTTTTCCTCTTCCTTCCCACCTCCCTCTTCCTCCTCCTTTTCCTGTTTTTATGGAAGAGAAATAAGACCCATGATTGTTTTACATGTGATGTGGAATATTCATAAAGCATTAAAAATATCTCACAGAAGGACCAATTTATTATTTAGAAAAACAAAAGAAAATGACAGTTATTTATCAGCAAGGAAGGTAGAATCATTTATAATCATTCATTCATTGAATGAACAGTGTTTTGAGTGTTCACTATATTCTGTCTGGGTCTCACTGGGAAGCTGTAAGAGGTTGAGTGACATATCAGGATGGTCACTCAATGGCAGAGCAAATAAGAGAGGCCATATTTGAGTAAATCTGTGGAGTAACATGGAGTCAAAATCAATAGGAGCAAAGCAGAAAATAGCAGGAACTCAGGTTCAGAAGAGAACAGATCTGAAACATCAGTGGATCCTCATTAGCTATGAAATGAAGCCCAAACATCTTAATATAGAATTTAAAGCTTTCCCTACCTACCTCTCCAGATGTTTCTCTTACTCCTCCATGCCTCGGTTTTGGACTGTATTAATACCACTTTGGTTTTCCACATACATTATGTAGTTTTATGCTTCCATGCTTTAGTTCATGTGATTTTCTTTGCCTTGAAAGCTATTGCTAACTTTCTTTTCCAGGCTTATTTGCATTTAACTTTCAAGACAGCTCAATTATCTAACCAGGAAACCTTCTCTGAAGCCATACATTGGTTTAAGTGAATATCTTCATTGTTTCCATAACACTGGGCACGAATCTCTACATTATCAATGACTTTTGAATTTATTTGTTGATGTGTCTTTCTTCCCTTGTATTTCAGGTGCTATGTGTCTTTCATTTTACAACCCTTGAGAATCAAACGCAGAGCTTACCCTTGTTAGTAAACATTTGTTAATTGTACTGCAGGAGTCTTTCCCTTTGACAGAATTTGCTTGTATAAGCCAGGTATCAGCTCAAGAACCATATTCTATACTTCTCTAGATATCGTCATATAATTGGGAGCTTATGTTTTATGATCATTTTGGCTTTCAGTTCCTCCTTTTTAGGATTCTTGGTTTTACTATGTATCTTACCTGTTCTTTTATTTCTGCTTTGTTTCATTCCTGATGTGGAACTTAACTCTTCTTGATGTCCACAACAAAACTTGTGCTCTCCCACACAGAATTGTATACGTGTATGTAACAGCCTTAATGGAAGGATTAGAAAAAATTTTTAAGTTGAAGAAGTGAACATAACTCAAAATCAAGCACCCCTGTTCTCAGTGCCCTATGGCTGCTTTACTGTGTTTCTAGACCTCTCATGGATTTCTAGCATCCCAAAACCTCTCCTCAATTCATAGAATAATTTATTTATCTTTAGCAGATTGGTGTCATTTATGTTCATTTTGAGGAATAAGAAAGTTGATTGTTCAACCTTCTAGGCCTCAGTTTCTTGAGTTAGCTGTATTTAATTTTGCTTGAAAACTGGTTAGTCATTACCTGATTTCATCTTAGTTTTGTAATACTGGCAAGGAGCAACCTACATATATTAATATATATTTTTAAACTATGTCTACTAGAGATTGCCAACAAACACATGAAAGGATGCTCAACATCACTAATGATTAGAAAAATGCAAATCAAAACTACAATGAGGTATCACCTCACACCAGTCAGAATGACTATCATCAAAAAATCTACAAACAATAAGTGCTGGAGAGGGTGTGGAGAAAAGGGAACACTCTTGCACTGTTGGTGGGAATGTTTATTGATACAGCCACTATGGAGAACAGTATGGAGGTTCCTTAAAAATCTAAAAATAGAACTAACATATGACCCAGCAATCCCACTGCTGGGCATATACCCTGAGAAAACCATAATTCAAAAAGAGTTAAGTACCACAATGTTCATTGCAGCTTTATTTACAATAGCCAGGACATGGAAGCAATCTAAGTGTCCATCGACAGATGAATGGATAAAGAAGATGCGGCACATATATACAATGGAATATTACTCAGCCATAAAAGGAAACAAAATTGAGGTATTTGTAGTGAGGTGGATGGACCTAAAGTCTGTCATACAGAGTGAAGTAAGTCAGAAAGAGAAAAACAAATACCGTATGCTGACATATATATATGTAATCTAAAAAAAAAAATGGTTCTGAAGAAGCTAGGGGCAGGACAGGAATAAAGACACAGATGGAGAGAATGGACTTGAGGACACAGGGAGGGGGAAGGGTAAGCTGGGATGAAGTGAGAGTGGCATGGACATATATACACTACCAAATTTCAAATAGATAGCTAGTGGGAAGCAGCAGCATAGCACAGGGAGATCAGCTCGGTGTTTTGTGACCACCTAGGGGGTGGGATAGGGAGGGTGGGAGGGAGATGCAAGAGGGAGGAGGTATGGGGATATTATGTATACATATAGCTGATTCACTTTGTTATACAGCAGAAACTAATACAACATTGTAAAGCAATTATACTCCAATAAAGATGTTAAAGAAAAAAACTATATCTACTGGAGATACAGGCTTATTAGGTCTGTTGTCTTCCTTCCAAGTTATCAAAGTTGACAGTTTTACTTTATAACATGAGTATCTTTACAGTCTGTTCTATCCATTTCCATCTTGTCTGATGGCTAAGCTTTGACACATGTTTGAGGAGTTTGTGAAGAGAAAACCTGACTTTAAGGTGCCAATTTCTGCATTGGTTTATATAGACTTGACTTCTGTAACAAATAGAATCTAAAATATATAATGGTACAAATATGTATAAGAGGAAGCGTTTTCTTGTTCATCTTATAGTCCAAGGCAGGTAAGTGTTCTTGATTAGTGCGAAGCTCTCATCTATGAGGTGTTTTTAGTATTCTAGTTTCCTTCCATCTTGTGGCTCTGCTGTTCCCAACAGCCTTGCTACCATCATCTTTGTTAAACTGGTGGAAGGAAAAAGAGTAAGGGGGACAGATATCTGCTTCTTAAAAGCCTTAGACTGGAAATATAACATATCCTTTCAACTCACAATCCATTGGTGAGAACTGGTCATATGGACACACCTAAAAGCAATTAATACTGGGAAATATAGTCTATATTTGTGCCTAGGAAGGAGAGGAAATGGATTTTTGGTGATCAGTAATAATCTCTGTATACCATCTCCAATCCCCATCTCTAAAACTCTTATGTGTATGAACTAGTTTTAGAAGCAAGACTAAAACACACATGGAATAGTAGACAGCAAAAGAAAACCATATATAGTTTAATACCAACTTATAAATGCAACCCTTACATAGAAACTCAGAGTAAAGAACATATTAATGTGGACTGAAGGCGACAGGGAGGCTTCTTAGAGATGAGCATTGAAGGATTAGGAGAATTATATTCAGAAATTACAAGGGAAAATGCCTAATATTTTGTTGTTGACCTGGATGGAAGTATTCCCTTAGTTTATTTATTAAAAAAATACATATAATGTATTAATACATTAATACTTTACAATCGTCTGTCTTTATGTTCTGAACAAGGTGAATAAAAAAGAACAAAAAAGCCTTATGGAAAATAATATATTATCACTGAATTTTCTCATTGTTTAAAATATTAAAAAATGGATGTGATTTAAATCCCATCCCTTTAAACCTGCCATTTGATAGATCATCAAAAGTGTTTCTAAACCTGATGCTCTGTGTTCTCTGGGAAAAATCAAAGCTAACCTATGTGAGATTTTGTTTCTGCATTTGGGATTCAGCAAAGAAATGTTTATTACTCAGAAGTAAGAATTGACAACCTGTAAATGTTGACTCACATCTATATATCCTATATATAATAATTTTATCATGAAAATTCCTGTTCAGTTGAATTCCATTTTTCTCATTTACAGAGAATCAATAGTTTTCATAAACGGTAACTCTTTCATTTAAAGGGATATTTCCAACCAGATCAACACAATTTCATATTTACAGCAAAGTAAAACAGCTTGAAAATTTAAATATTCTGTGAACAAAAAATGAAAGTCAAAGTATATAATTTGTCTTTACTTGATTTATATATCCTTACTCTATGGGCTTTATAAGTATTTATAGAAATAACTCCTTTTGTAGACAAGCACATATTCCATAGAAAATGGCCAGTTAATATATTACTTTTACATTCAAGGTAATTCTCAAATGCTGACACCATCCTTTGGGTATTTGATATTTCAGGAAAGTTTTATAACTTGAACATTTAGAGAGTGCCATGTTGGTGACTATGCATTTTCATAGCCTTGAGTATTTGACACTACATTGTGGGACAGGTCAGATAAGTAATTTCGTCTCAATTTTATAGATGAAGAAATAGATTCTCAAAGTTTAAATATCTTTCTAAATGTCACATAGCTTAATGCAAAAGAAAAACTTCTAAGGGTCACTGTGAGAGGTTGATGGGAATACGTTTCAAATATTGAATGCTTAGAACAATGCCTAGCAATAATAGGTATTCAGTACATGTTTATTGAATGAATAAATGGAGAATGAATGAATGAACAATAAATAAATAAGTTTAGAGGCTTGTTGGTATCTATCCCTTCACAAAGTATACTGCATAATATGGATCCCTCTGTAAGGAGAACTCACCATATGCTATATGTGGTGAACCTTAGGGGCTTATGGAAAATAATAACAAGAACAGTAAGACCAATCATAAAATCTGTAACAATTTCTAATATTTATGTAGCATTTTATGGCTAACAAAGTGTTTTCATATCTATTATGGCCTCTCATAAATCCTGGACAAAATGTAGGGCAAGCAGTTTATTCCTATTTTTGGAAAAGGAAATTGAGGTTCAGAGAAGTTATGTGACTTGCTTAAATGCACATAATGAGTGGCAGAATTGCAGCTCAACCCAGGCTTACCTGACCTCAGAGCCTATGCTCTTACACCTTAGTTCACTCTTTGTTATTCATTGTTGATCCATTTACTTGCTGGTTTATTAATGACAACCTGAGCATTGCCAAGCTGCAGTATAAGCTAATAATCAGTCTGATATCCTGTATTAGCTTATAGGACAGCAAGTTGAGACCCTTTGAGGTGAATGTATAGGAAAGTACATGTTACCACTTGGGGGAGCTTTAACTCACTCCCCATATGGGGTTTGAATAGCTGATCTGGGTAGGCTAATTACATGTATTCATAGCACATCTTGTTCTTCATTTGTTCATTGATGGAGGCAGGTAATTGGTTCATCTTTCGGTTGATGGAGAAAGAGTGACATTTGTGGATTTGGAAAACTCAGTCCTTTAGGAATTGTTAGGAAAATGTCATGGGCTTGAAATTGGCAGTTAAGTATATGTTTTCAGAAGGATTTTGGCCTGTGCGTATGGATCCTAGTTCATATACTCAGCAAGAAATTTGAAATTAAATTTATTTAAATCAAATTAATCTGACTCTGGGCCTCCATCTCATTGAGATTTTGGGATATTCAATTTTCCTATCTTCATTGAGGCTCTCTTTCCCTAGAGTTACATAAGACTTCAAGAGGCTTATGTGATACTCAGGTAATGAGATAAGGCCTTCTGATTTTGAAATGTCTGGGCATCATGGCATCCTCATCATCAAAGTCTGTGCAGCTTCTTGAAGGTGGAATGCCTCAGTGCAAGCAGGGAATGGGGGTCTTTATGGGGCCTTTTGCCTAGATCCAGAGCCCTAGTGCCCAGATTTCTTCCTCCCTAGGTGCCCTGCACAGCCATTTCCTGCTGAGGACTGCAGGGAATATCTCTTCCTCCCGTTACTCATGGGGATCCTTGACCTCTATCACTTTCCCAATGTATGGGACTATTTCTTTCATTTTTCTGTTGCCAATGGAAGTCTCCTCTTTCGACTAACATAATCCTGGCTAAGGTAGGAAGAGAAGTGTTGGAGGCTACTTTTGCCTTTTTATTGCCACACAAACCTCCCCTGAGGCAAGAGAACTCAAAGCGGCTGGTGCAGAGTGTGTATGGTGTGTATGTGTGTAGTAGGGGGCAGTGTCCAGTGCATGGGGAAGTAGAATGTGGAATATCACATACTAAACACCAAAACATATCAACAGCTCAATAAATTATCTTGTAAAACAGTTTATTGTCAGTGTATTTTTTTTCCCACTCACAGACTGGTATTGCCAGAAGACCTAGCACTTATATATGTGGCCTTGAGCAAGTCCTTTATCTTCTCTGTGTGATCTAATTACTAAAATGGAGTAATTAAGCCTGTCCTGCCTAGTTGACAATACTGCTACTACATGCAAATGATAGAAGATAGGGAAAATGTTCTGTAAGTTAATATACTATAAAATACAAGGACTTTTGGTTTTGTGAATTTGTTGCAAAAGAGAATTTCTTAGTGTGCTCAATATGTTTTTAAGTCAAGAAAGCCAAGTTATTTTAAGATAACAAAGAATCCCTTGGAAGGGTCACAAATAATTTCCATTCACATTGTATTGGCCAAAACATATCATATGGCCATGTCTATTTACAGGAGGGCAAAAAGTAGAATTCTTCCATTTGTCCTAAAAGTGAATGGAGTAAGGATGGTTAAGGAAATATTGAGCATCTATTACATGCCAGGTGCTACACAGGAAATATTATATACCTTATCTCTAATTCTCCTAATAATCCCATGAAATAGGTACCCCCCCCCCAATATTTCAGGTGAGGAAGCTTAGGGTCAAAATTTAAGTAACTGTTAGTAAATGACAGAGCCATGATTTGACCTTCATCTGACTCAAAGGCCTGAGTTCTTTCCACTGGATCACAGTGTGAGCACACACTTCCTTTTCTCTGAAATTTTGTTAGCCACAGATGATTTGGAATGGAAGATTTAAGTTTAGGTTAATAATTATTAATTGTTCAAAATAACTAATATTTGCTAGGCAGTAGGTGCTCTGAGTTCATATGTCTGGGTCATGTTTTTCTCATTTTGCAAAATGAAGGAATTGGGGGCTGGGTTCTGGAGGTTGGTAGATGATCTCTAAGGTACTGTGATGGTTAATTTTATGTGGCAACTTGACTGGGCCATGGAGTGCCCAGATATTTGGTCAAACATTATTTTGGGCATGTTTATTAAGGTATTTCTGGATGAGATGAACATTTTAATTGATAGACTGAGTAGAACATGTTGCTCTCCCTAATGTGGGTGGGCCTCATCTAATCAGTTGAAATCCTGAACAGAATAAAAGGACTGCTCCTCCTGAGAGTAAAGGGGAACTCTTCCTACTTGAGTTCCTTGAGCTGGGAAATCAATTTTTTTTTCTGCCTTCAGCTCAATCAAAATATCAGCTCTTCCTGTGTCTTCAGTTTGCCAACTACGGATTGTGGGACTTGTCAGCCTCCATAATAGCGTGAGCCAGTTTCTTATAATAAATCACTCTCTTTACACACACACACACACACACACACACACACACACATACACAGAGACACTAATGGCTCTGTTTCTCTGGATAACCCTGACTAATATAGGCACAAACAACTCTGATAATGTGTGATTATGAAATTCAACAATAACAATGAAGAACTGCTGTTTAAAGGAGAGGTTCAGGCTCAGTTCTTCTTTCAGTCAGCATTTTATTGAAGATTCTTAATGGAATATTTACATTGACATTTACATGTTATCTTATCATATGGATAATAAGTAGTTATTACCATTAGGAAGATAATTGACCAAATGTTTAATTTTTTTTCTGAAAATGTTAGTTGCCAGTATGGATCAATGTCATTGCGTTTCTGGCAACGTTTGGCTTACCTTACCTAAAACAAGTCACAAAAAATTAAGAACAGAAAGATTGATTCTTTTCCAAGTTTTATATTTTCTCCTGACAGCTACTCTGCAACCCCAGGCATAGATTAATGAATGGAGTATGCACAAAGGGATATCACCTCACATATATGACATTACTCAAATGTCTCCAACTCTGGAAAAAGCATGTGAATGATTTATAGAATTGATATTAATCTCTTTCCAGTAAATGCATTACTTCAGATACAGATACATGGGAAATTGATGTTACCACTCTAATGCCAAATTAATTTCTTTTTTGCTAGATCAGCATTGTAAATGGAATTAGATGTTAACCTTTTATACATCTAAACAGGGTAAAATATAGAAGTAATTTTATAAGTAAAATTTGGATGCCTGATGCTGAAGGGAATGGTATGTATTTTTTAAATTTGTGTGTCTTCTTCTTTCTGAGATTTGTGGATCCTGGAATATTGATATATTTAAAGTATAGTTTAATATCATTTAGAAATAGAATCATTATAATTGAATCTGAATATTTAACACAGGACTATAAATAATAGTATAGCAAATGAGAATTACAAGTTACTAAAGATCACCTTCAATAAAATTAAAAAAAAAAAGATCCCCCAGATTCTCGAGAACAAGTCTATTTTTTGAGGGAAATTTTATCCAAGAATTCTCAGTCACTAATAAATAAACACTTTAAACCTATGTGTAGGCATAAAGGAAGCTGGAAACTTGTTGGGCAGCCTCTTCCTCCTGCCACATATGCCTGGGTCTGCATGCTCTAGAGTCTGTTTTTCCTGTGTTCCCAGGTTTCTATGCCTTTCAGCTGCCATAGTGTTGATTTTGGACTGCTCAACATAATCTAATAAACTAGGTTTTATATTTCAATCCCAAATTATCGGAAGAAGAATATTATAGCTCAGCTTGGGTCTGGTTGAAGCCAAGGAGGGTGGTCATTGGGTATATAGGACTGTCGTTTTAGGGCTGTGGGTAGGGCAGATTCTTTAAGAAGGGGGTGTGGGTAGAGGGGAAGTGATGGACATTTCTAATGTAGCTGATCTTGCAGGTGTACAGTGGTTCTTCCAGCTTGCCAAATCTCTGATTTTGTAGAACAGCTGCTATCCCATACCTTTACCTTTCTCTTCCTTGCTTCTTGCAGTTAGATAAACCACTATGGGCCTTGCCTTTTTTCAGTATGCCTCATCACTGAGTTAGTCTTGATCATATCATGTCTGTGAGTAGTAGCAGAGTTGCTGCCAACTAACCTTGTTATCTGATGTGCAAGAGACGACAAGCCCTACTCACTAGTTTACACCTTAGGGCATTTTCCACATTATTTGCGCTGGTATAGTCTGCAGAACTGGGTTCTTTCTTGAGACCTCCTTTTCTGTGCCATAATCTTACTAGTCACTGAACTTACAGAATCTTAGAATTAGTATTTCTTTAAGCCTGGGGTATTGCCTTGAACCCTTGCCCTCTGATGGCAGTCTGGGTTGGGAAGCCTAATTTTCACCATGTCTATACTCAAATATACATTGTATTTTCTCAATCACTGCCTGAGATCAGATGTGAATAGACAGACTTCCATGGACCACTAAATGGCAAATATGTTTGGTCTGTATTACTGCCCACTGCCTAGACCTTTTAAACCTTTTCCAGCAGAAACCATGCCTGAACATCCTATGCTTTTTGGGCACTTTTTGGGCATCAAACCTCTTAGCTGCTGTTGCTGGGACCACTCCCTTCTGACCCAGCTCTGGATCCTGAAAGCACACTCTAGTTGTGACAGTATGACTCTGGTTGCATCTGTAAAGTGGTAAAGGTGAGAGTTAAGGATGATAGTGATAGAAATTAGGAGAGTGTTTGCCTTACCTAAGAAAGAGCTACTTTTCAATATTTTTATACCATTTGTTTCCGTAGAGAATTTTGATCTCCTGGGATTTTCACCATTTTTTTCTCTATTCCAGGTTTCTTTTGGTAGCATTGCACCTAGATATTGCTTCAATGGTTTTATTTCTATTGGTCCTGTTTATATTTGTATAACAATTGCTGGGCACTAGGGGTAGGTGTGGGATGGGAAGGAGAGGAAAAGAAACATCTGACATAATCCTTGCTCTCAGAAAAGCTTAAAGCCCAGTGAAGGATGTGAACATATTCATCAATGATACCAGGGAGTGAATCAAGCAAGGGAAAGAAGTGTTGAATACTCACACATTAATTAATTACTCAAATATTTATTGAGTGTCTACTATGTCAGGTTCTATTCTAGGCAGTGGGGACTCAGAGGTAACTAAGATTGGATCCTTGCTGTCAAGGAGCTCATAGTCTGATGGGGGATTCAAGTGCACTAAAAAAACTACAGGGGCTGTTAATGTTGAAGTCACCATCATCTCTCATCTGATTGTTCATTAAATGCACTGTGCATACTCTCACCTCAGGACATTTGCCCTTCATCTGCCAGGAATACGCTGCCTACATGATACTTTTGCACAGTACATCTCTTACTTCATTCAGGTTTCCACTAAAATGTCCTATCAGGGAGGTCTTTGCTGGCTACACAACTAGTATAGTACTGACTGTCTTTTCATCTCCCCCATCTCTCTTACTCTACTTTATTTTTGTTCTTAGCATGTATCATCACCAAACTTGTTATGTATTTATTTTTTGTTTCATTATTTGTCTCCCCCTCTAGAGTGTAAGCTCCATGAGAACAGGATTTTGTTTGTATGACTGAGTGCTTTATATCCCTAGAACCTAGTACAGTGTCTTGTACATAGTGGGTAATCAAAAAATACTTGTTGATTAAATAAGAGAATGAATAAATTAATGAATGAAGAACAAGTGAGTAGAATCTGTATAGGGTACAATAAAGTCAACATGGAAGGAGTCGTCATTTTTACCTGGGGACAGGGGTGGCTTTAGGAGATGTGGTCTGAGAATGGAGGGGTAGGGGTACACAGTTTGTCATGTGCTGCTTCATGTGCCTTTGCAGAGGAATGGTTGCTGATAGACTATTCCAGAGTTTGTAGCAAGAGAGTGTGTCTTAAGTAAGAGTTGCTTTAAAATCCCATCCTAGTCGTGTGGCATTCTATATTAATAAAATTTTCAATTTTATTTTTTCTGTATGTTCATATTTTCTTTACTGCCTTCTGCCCGCTAATGAGTAATCATGAGCTTTTCTCCTGGGTTGTGGGTTTCTTTATTTTTTTTTTTTACATCTTTATTAGAGTATAATTGCTTTACGATGGTGTGCCAGCCTCTGCCCTACAACAAAGTGAATCAGTTACACATACACATACATTCCCTTATCTCTTCCCTCTAGCGTCTCCCTCCCCCCCACCCTCCCTATCCCACCCCTGCAGGCGGTCACAAAGCACCGAGCTGATCTCCCTGTGCTATGCGGCTGCTTCCCACTAGCTATCTACCTTACATTTGGTAGTGTATATATGTCCATGCCTCTCTCTCGCTTTGTCACAACTTACCCTTCCTCCTCCCATTTCCTCAAGTCCATTCTCTAGTAGGTCTGTGTCTTTATTCCTGTCTTACCCCTAGGTTCTTCATGATATTTTTTTTCCCTTAAATTCCATTTATATGTGTTAGCATACGGTATATGTCTTTCTCTTTCTGACTTACTTCACTCTGTATGACAGACTCTAGGTCTATCCACCTCATTACAAATAGCTCAATTTCGTTTCGTTTTATGGCTGAGTAATATTCCATTGTATATATGTGTCACATCTTCTTTATCCATTCATCCGATGATGGACACTTAGGTTGTTTCCATCTCCGGGCTATTGTAAATAGAGCTGCAATGAACATTTTGGTACATGACTCTTTTTGAATTATGGTTTTCTCAGGGTATATGCCCAGTAGTGGGATTGCTGGGTCATATGGTAGTTCTATTTGTAGTTTTTTAAGGAACCTCCATACTGTTCTCCATAGTGGCTGTACCAATTCACATTCCCACCAGCAGTGCAAGAGTGTTCCCTTTTCTCCACACCCTCTCCAGCATTTATTGTTTCTAGATTTTTTGATGATGGCCATTCTGACTGGTGTGAGATGATATCTCATTGTAGTTTTCATTTGAATTTCTCTAATGATTAATGATGTTGAGCATTCTTTCATGTGTTTGTTGGCAGTCTGTATATCTTCTTTGGAGAAATGTCTATTTAGGTCTTCTGCCCATTTTTGGATTGGGTTGTTTGTTTTTTTGTTATTGAGCTGCATGAGCTTCTTATAAATTTTGGAGATTAATCCTTTGTCAGTTGCTTCATTTGCACATATTTTCTCCCATTCTGAGGGTTGTCTTTTGGTCTTGATTATGGTTTCCTTTGCTGTGCAAAAGCTTTGCAGTTTCATTAGGTCCCATTTGTTTATTTTTGTTTTTATTTCCACTTCTCTAGGAAGTGGGGAGGGCAGGGACCAGTGTTTATTTGCATATCCTCAGAGTCTGACATAATGATCTTGAATTACTTTGTCAGTAGTAGCTTTTGTATTTTAATGGAAATTAATTGCACTCCCTTGGAGCTGGAACATTCTAGAATTCTGTGATTCCCTAGCCTGACACTTCTACAGCTATTGGTTTTTTTTATGCAATAGTTTTATTTAGTGTGATAATTTCTTATAAAAATGAGGGCTTCCCTGGTGGCTCAGTGGTTGAGAGTCCGCCTGCCGATGCAGGGGACGCGGGTTCGTGCCCCGGTCCGGGAAGATCCCACATGCCGCGGAGCGGCTGGGCCCGTGAGCCATGGCCGCTGAGCCTGCGCGTCCGGAGCCTGTGCTCCGCGACGGGAGAGGCCACAACAGTGAGAGGCCCATGTACAGAAAAAAAAAAAAAAATGAATATAACCTTGAGAGTTAGTGTTAACTATTCAAATTATGGTATACACAGTGACTTAAAAATTATTACAAATTCAGCAGATTATCTAATTTAGTAAATTGCATTTCTACAGCTATTGTTTAAGATTCTTGCAGATGATGCACTTTTTAGCCCATTAAATCTCATAGCTCTTGCTTCTTCCCTATATCTTTCATCTGGGATATTCATTCTACTTCTCTTACTGCACTTTAATGATTTATTTATATGTAGATCCCTTCCATCAGACTGTGAGCTGTTGGAGGACAAGGACATCTCTTAGACTCTAACTCTTTCCTTAGCACAGTATTTGGCACATAGGAGTTCTGCAGTAAATGTGGAATGAATGTATAGAAAATTAATGAGATTAAGAGTAGAAAATTAATATTTATTGAGGAAACCCAGGGGAAAGAGAAAGGATGATTTGTGTAACAGGATAAGTGATAGATTTTAAACACCTTAGTGACTATCCCATGCTCAGACACTTCAACAGTTTCCCTAATTGTCAACATTCTTAAAATAACCAGCTAGCCCAGTGCCCGTCTCTCTAATGTCAGTGTTCATAAGTTATGTGGAAACACCTATGAAGGAAATTGACTCTTTTCTCCTAGCCTTGAACCTTTATGTCAATGTCCCTTAGGTGTGAAAAATGTCAGTGAATGTATGTAGATTTCAATGCATGTAGATAAATTTGGTGTATCATCATCAAAGCATCACAGTTGTCTGTCTACAAATGTACAAGTCAATGCATATAGCCTTGTAGCTCCCCCTTTTAAGAGCCACAGAGTGTTGGTGCTGGAAGCAGTTATGATCAGAAGGACTTGTTTGAATATTTCTCACTGCCAGTCCAGCATGGATATACTACTATGTCTAAACAATCAGAGTTTAGCAGTTGTAGTTATCACTCTTCTAGTGTGACTATTTTAGCACTAAGCCAGGAGGGTATGATTGTATTTATAAGCAGCACAATGAATGAACTCCTTCAATGTCTATGTTTACAGATTCTAATTTTTCTTAAGAGTTTCAGTTTCCAGGGCTTCCCTGGTGGCGCAGTGGTTGAGAGTCCACCTGCCGATGCAGGGGACACGGGTTCGTGCCCTGGTCCGGGAGGATCCCACATGCCAGGGAGCGGCTAGGCCCGTGAGCCATGGCTGCTGACCCTGCGCGTCCGGAGCCTGTGCTCCGCAACAGGAGAGGCCACAAGAGGCCTGCGTACTGCAAAAAAAAAAAAAAAAAAAAAGAGTTTCAGTTTCCTCACTGAGCCTTCATTCATTCACTCAGTAAATATTTATTGACCATTAATTATGTGCTTGATTGCTTATGTACAACATTTCAATACTTAGCCACAACTACAACAAAAGCCAACAAATATTTTTTGAACATATTCTTTTGTGCCCATTACTGTGGTCTTTAACACTGTGGAGGCAGCATGGTATAAAAGAACATGTATTTCGGAAAGAGACAACACTGGATTTTGATTTACCTTTGCTTTTCGATAACTGTATTTTGACAAAGTATTCTGATTTCATACTATTCCATCCTCTCCATTCCTACTATGATTGTCTTAGTTCAGGATGGTAGGAGTATTGCATTAATTTCCAGATTTATCTTCCTTCCTCAGGCCTCTACCCTTTCAATATATTGTGTATACTTTTGTGCAAATCATTTTCTTGAGGCAATCTTGAATCACACCACTCCCTACTTAAAAAGTTTCAGTAACTTCCCAATGCCTTATGAGCAAAAAAAAATTTCCTCCGTATGCTATCTGAGACCCTTTAGTATGGACTCAACCTCTCTTTTTAGTCATCCTTTCCTTCACTCCACTGTATTTACCCGATGCTGTAGTTAACTTGAAGTAGTCACTGTATGTTAAACATGCTTTTTTCCGTGTCTTTTCTTCATTATTTCTTCTCTTAGAAAGGCCTCTGACTCCATGTCCTTCCTCAAACCCCCTCCCACCACCAAATTTTTACCTTTTGATAAAACAATTTATGGTTTAAGATGTATTTCAAATGTCATCTCATTCATATAACCTTTTCTGAAATTTATAATAAGGTGTTTGATGTCTCCCTGTACTAAACCAATTATTTGAGCTTCTCTCATAGAATATCACCTTTTGCTTTGTAGTTTAGCTACTTTTTTGCTACAATGTAATAAGCTCTTTAATGGTATAAATTATTTCTTATTCCTCTTTTTAATTTCCCGATGGACTTGAAATAGAATCTTGTACGTAGCAGTGAGTTATAGATGGAGTGGAAGGAGCTTCGGAATCAGGTAGATTTGAGTTCGGATTCTGTCTCTGCCACTTATTGGTTGTGTGACTTTGTGCAAGTTACTTAGCTGAGCCTCAATTTCCTCATCTGGAAGGAAAACTTACATCTGTTTTATAGGGAGGGAAATGGTAAAGACTAAATGATGTAACATATGCAAAGCATTTGGATCAAATAGGTTCTATATTGAATAATAGTTATTATTGGTTTAGAAACAAACTAATATTCTATGGAATTGAAAGTAGTCACTGGGGGGGGGGACTTCCCTGGTGGTACAGTGGTTAAGAATCCCCTGCCAGTGCAGGGGACATGGGTTCGAGCCCTGGTCTGGGAAGATCCCCCATGCCGTGGAGCAGCTAAGCCCATGTGCCACAACTACTGAGCCTGTGCTCTAGAGCCCGTGAGCCACAACTGCTGAGCCCGCTTGCTGCAACTACTGAAGCCCACGTGCCTAGAGCCTGTGTTCCACAACAAGAGAAGCCATCGCAATGAGAAGCCCACGCACCACAATGAAGAGTAGCTCCCACTCACAGCAACTAGAGAAAGCCACGCGCAGCATTGAAGACCCAATGCAGCCATAAATAAATAAATACATAAATAAATACATAAGTAATTGCATAAATTTTAAAAAAAAGAAACCATTGAAAGTAGCCACTGGGAAACCAAATAGTTAACATGGGGTGGGAGGGTACATTTGGAGACAGCTAATCTACTTGATAGACATGAATTTGAGAAATCACTGGGTATTTATAGCAAGTTTTCTACTATTCTTAAATTTAGGCAGAGGGATTTCATTATAAGTTCCTGGCATTAGCCACTTGACATGGACAAGGCTGAAGCCTTGATGGTTCATTGCATTCTGTCTAGTTGTAACCATTTCTTCTCATAAATTTTTCTGTCGTATGGGGAGTTTGAAGCTGGTATTAATTTTGCATTTATTATATGACATCATTTAGGTTTGAAAATAAACTATCTCATTAGAGCGGTTAGGTGTTAGGTAATAGCTGGGGAAAAGGGAAGAGTTCCTTTTGTACTTTAGTTTATGGACCTGTAAGTTCAAGTTCTTATATAAAAATTCTACCAAATCTTGCTAGAGACTGCATTTCTGTAGCAATTGGTGTTATCCGAAACATTAATTTTCCTAAGGGTGTCATTGAATACTATTACGAAAGAATTTTTAGTGTTCTTCCTGTGTAGTTGAAAACCTATTGCAATAAAAGTGTAATGTTCAATAGTATTATTCCATTGGTAGCACATAACTCTTCATATTTGCACTGATTGATTCTCTTCAAGTGCCTAACTGCCTACTAGGTTTAGATTTTTCCATATTAATTTTGATTTAGTATTTTTATTTCTGAAAGCAAACAAGGAACAAACCATATATTATTGCTGCATGTTTTTTTCAGAAGCTAGTGAGAGCTTCAGAATCTATAACAATAAAATAATGTGGAGGTAAATTACCATAATATACAAGGGAATTTTATATCCTAGCAATCTTCTGTAGACTGCTAACTTGAATCATACCCAGGTGCAAATTATCTGTATACTGTGATGTCAGAAACATAAATTAGATCCTACCATGTTAGGAACAGGACATTTTTCTGATATATTCAACTTGTTCTTTCTCCTAATATTTGTAAGTATTTAGGAACAGCAAGTTTTCTTATGTAAGATAAGTGACATTTTTAAACTAATAATTCATTGCTTGAATTCTGAGTCCCAGTGGGCAGAACAGAAATACGAAATGAAGGACACACATATGGGTGTATAATTTTAAATTATTTTAGTAGTAATAGAGGTGGACTTGGGTGGTTGTAATGATATTATATTTATTATTTGATCTTATACAACTAAATTCAGCTCTATGAAAAATTGTGAAGGAGGTTGCCTGAGAGGCACCACAAATTCAGTGTGTCCCAAACTTAGTGGTCTCAAACCTGATCTTCCTCCTGTATTCCCTGAGTCTGTGGGCACCCTCATCTACTTTGTCTCTCAAATAAGAACTCGCCTTAAGGCTGGGACCATGCTTACTTGTCTTTGTGTCCCTATGGCCTAGCCCAGTGACAGATAGGTAATTATAATCAATAAATAGAGGAAATAGAAGCTAGTGGAAGAGCACTTCTACAAACTTCCATCACTAGAGCCACACACTCACTTGAATCTGTGCCTCTTTTTTTTTTTTTGGAGGAACTGTTTCTGCTCTTATCTGAGGCTAACCCTTCCATTTGCGCATTACATCCCATCTCCTCTCATCTAATCAAAGATATCACTTTAGCAATTCTTCCCTCTATCTTCATTATTGTTATTTTTCCTGTACTGTGTCATTTCCATCACCATATAAAAATTTTGTTATTTCTTCTATCTTCAAAATCTTCAGTTTGCCCCACAACCCCATCTGCTGCTATTTCCTTTCTCTTCTTCCTTGTACAGAAAAAAATATATCGAAAGAATTGTCTACCTCTAGTTCCTTTCTCCCTGGAATCCATACAGTCAGGCTTCTATGAAGCATACACTTCCTCCAGAATTGCTTTTCTCATGGTCATTAATGACCTCCAGGTTGCTAAATCTCAGTTCTCATCTTATTGTTTTGTTAGCAGGGTATGACCCAGTTGATTTCCATTCCCTCCTCTTTGATATATTTCTTTTCTTGGCTTCAGAGATGCATACCAACCCCCTTGTTTTCTTTCTTTCTTAGCAGTCACTTCTTTACATTTATTAGTTTTACCTAATTTCTCTACCCTCTAAATGCTATAATGTTTCAGGGCGCAGTTCTTGCACCTTTTCTCTATCTATAGTTACTCCCTTTGGTTATCTCATCTGATCACTTGACTTTAAATATCATCTACACACTGATCTGTGTCTCCAGTACTGACCTCTCCCCTGTAATCTAGACACATATCAAGCCCAGGTGAACCACTGGCCAACTCACAAAATTGGAGGAAATAAAAAATATGCTGTTGTTTTAAGCCACAAATTTTTGTCGTGGTTTGTTATTCAGCTATGGATACACTAATGTTAAGGGTTGACTTCATCCTGAAAGCAAATTTAAATGCATGAAAACCCTGATTTTCAAATTGTTTAATTTATTTGCAGAATAAATTGATAGATTCCAATATTATCAGCAAATAAAAATGCTTGTTGATTCATGAAAATGCAAATTATTTGTTCTTTTTCATCTAGAAGAATTCATTATCCATGATGCATAATAATAAGAAATCAAAATAACAATTATGTTGTCTCCATGCAGACAGACAAAAGCGTTACTCTAGTTAGTCCAACACTACAATTCATGAGTAAGGTAGAATCCAATTTTATGAATCAATCAGTAAGCTCAGTCTTTTGTAATTTAATAAAATTATCAGTGTTTTCAAATATAATGTAATGAATTGAATATGTTTGTTTGTTTTTTCCTGTCATGATTCTGGACCATGAATCTGGATGTGAATTACTTGCATATAGGTAAAATTATATTTTATAATAAACATTGAATATACTTAAATAAATAATTTTAATTTACTCATTGCCCTTCCTTGTTAATCTCATGCATTGTGTACTATATTTGGAGAAAGACTTATACTACCGCACTGATGGTTTTTCATGAGAGAACAAAGAATGCTTTTAAAATTATACTTTAATGTAAAAGACTGTATGGTTCCTGATTTGAAGGAGTCTGTTGTGAGAAGTTCTATGTAGACTGCCAAATTTTAAGTGTTAATTTAAAAAGCCCTCAACTATAAAAGGCTTATCAACAGTATTTTTAGAGATTAGCAACATACCTTGGTTGAAGAATAGTCCAAAGGTGCAATTTTCTGGCATAAATTTAAACCACACATCTTGGAATAGGCAATCGCCGCTTTGCTTTAGATTGTTTTTAATAGCAGTACCTATTGTTCCTTAAAAGCAACATTAAAGCAAATAAAATATTAGAAATATTAATTATTGAATCTTTTATTTGATATATTAGAAAAACAAGGTTAATTAAGATAGTACAGTTAATGAAACCTGTTTGATAATAATTATTATAATTATAGCAATTGTTCATATTTGTGAACTACCACAGTCTCAGTTTTTTTAAAGGTTTGTCAGGTTCTTTATCTCATTTTATTAGGTCATTTTGAGGCAAATATTAGATTATCATCATCATCATCATTATTTTCACCCCCATTTTACACATGAGGAAACTGCAGCTCAGAGTGATAGAGTGAATTTTCCAAGGTCATATTTAAGTGTCACAGAAATTAAAATACCAGAAATGCCTTTGAGAGGAATGGAGAATGTTATTTAGACTTTCATGTTCCAAGTGATGGGTTAGTAGTCTTTCCTGAAATAGTAGAGGCACAAGTGAGAGTATAGAGTTCATAATCTGAGAACCTGGGTTCAGCTTTCAACTCTGTAGTTTGACTAGTTTTGTGATCTTGGGCAAGTCATTTATTCTCCACCACTTAGTGTCCTCATTAAAAAAAAATGGGAACCAAATGTTTTTAGGATTCAAGTGAAGAGAAGGAATGAACATTTGTTGAGCAAAAATTATAGGTAGCTGTTGTCCTAGGAGCTTTATGTCTGTTTCATTGAATAAGTTATCTTATGAAAGTTCTTTAGAAATTGTAAAGTACCCTAAAATTCTATCTATCTCTATCTATCTATCTAATTCATTCATTCAGTTATGAATGAAAATTTCTTGTTCTATGCCCATTTCCTCAAGGCTTTGCTAGGGCTATGACTACATAATTAAATCAGTAAAAAATATCAGTAGAGGATAATGATCTAATGTGTTATTCTTCATTGGTTTATTTTTCACTCTCTAGGAATACCTATAAAGATACATAGCTTTATCTCCAGAGGAATGACTGTAATAGAAGTGTTTTAAACACTATGACAAGCCACTTGAAGAGAAATTTTTGGACAATGGTTGCTCTGGGATTCCTTTTGAAGCATGCTTTTCAAGAAACTTCTTGTTACACAAAAATATATATAGGTCCTATTTTGCTTAATAAAGGGAGGTATATACTAATGTCTCAACTGGGTTACTTCTCTGGTCAGTTGTTAGGAACACAACTGAGAACAGAAAAGGAAACAGTAAAGAATCTGAATGCATTGAATAGATATCGTAAAGCCCATACACTTTTCATATGTGTGAGACCCTCAGGTGCATTATTGACTTATTTTAAACATAACTCTTACAACTCTAATTGTCTAGCTTTTACTCCTTGTATTTGTTATTTATCGCTGCAAAATAATATTATCACTAACTTAGCTGCTTAAAACAGCACACATTTTTAAAAACGCAGTTTCTGTGGATCAAGTGTCTAGGCATGGCTTAGCTGAGTGTTCTTCTGTTTAAGGTCTCACAAGGCTGCAATCAATGTATTGGCCAGGGTTGCAGTCTTATCTGAGGCTTGACTAGGGAGGAAGGATCAAACTTCCAAATTCATTCAAGTTATTGACAGAATTCTGTCCCTTGTGGTTATAGGAATGAGGTCTTCAGTTTCTTTCTGGCTGTTGACTGGCGTCCACTCTTAGCTCCTATAGGATGTCCACAGTTCTTTGTCATGTGGAGTTCCCCAACATAGTTGATTGCTTTCTCAAAGCAGCAAGGGAGACAGAGAAAAAATATGGGTGTTGCAATCTTATGTAACATAATCATGTAATCAGGTATCTGTAATCACATATATCTTGCCACTTTTGCCATATTCTGCTTCCCAGAAACAAGTACAGGTCCCACCCATACTCACGGAGAGGGGATACACAACGGTGTGAACATCAGAGGTTGGGGATTATGGAAGCTACCTTAAGAGTCTGTCTGCTACACACCCAAACAAATAATAGCAAATTAAAATAAGTTAATGCTATTTAATGTCAGATATTGTGAAACTGACAGTTGTTATGCTGCTTATAGTTACGGCATCTCTCTCTCTGCTTCTCTCTCCTTCTCCACTCCCACTCTTTTTTTTTTTTTTTTTTTTTTTTTTGTGGTACGCGGGCCTCTCACTGTTGTGGCCTCTCCCATTGTGGAGCAGAGGCTCCGGACGCGCAGGCTCAGCGGCCATGGCTCACGGGCGCAGCCGCTCCGCGGCATGTGGGATCCTCCCGGACCGGGGCACGAACCCGTGTCCCCTGCATTGGCAGGCGGACTCTCAACCACTGCGCCACCAGGGAAGCCCTGCTCCACTCCCACTCTTGACCCTCCATCTTTTTTTTTTTTTCTGTCCACACGACATGGCTTGAGGGACCAATTCTGACAGAAGAACTGCTCATACCTAACGCAGGAGCACAGCTCAACAGCAGTAACAGTAGCATGTATGGGTTTAGTATGTGCTAGTTGCTCTACATATTTATTTTGTGTAATCTTCTTGAAAATTAAATATTGTTTCCATTTTATAGATGAGGGAAACTCATGCTCAAAGAGGAAATATAACTTGCCTAATTTCACACATCTTTCCTATGGTAGAACTAGGATTGAAATCTATCAGTCTTGTTTCAAAGCCCATACTTTTGGTACTATAAAAAATTTGCCTCTCAGCACTTTCATACATCTCTTTCCTTCTTTTGTTACTTGTTTATGTGCATATCTACTATATTATATTATATATTTTTTAAAAATAGAAACCATGTCTCTTATTATACCCTTTTTTCCCTCTGCTCCCTTGTTCCTAGCAGTGTCTTACATGCAGTTGACCTCCAGTGATGGTGCAAAGAAAACAAAGCTGTTATTGTACGCTTTGAGGTGACTAAGGCTATATTCTATGTAAATATAATGTGTCCCCACATATTTATTTGAAAATATATTTTTGTGTGCGTAGTATGTGCCCAACATTATTCTCTAGCATAACTTTGTGTTTAGAGGTAGTGAATCAGAGTTTGGTTTAAATACTAGTTCTGACACTTACTTGTTTTATAATCTTGGACATGTTACTTACCCTCTTAGAACCACTGTGTTTTTCAGCTTTATAAGAGTAATATAAAACATACCTCTAGGGAATGAAATTAGGTAGTGTGTATAAAGGATTTTGCCTATTCTTTCGTGTGTCATATTCTTTTTTTTATTTTTTATTCTTTACTTGAGTGTTTTTTTTTTTTACATCTTTATTGGAGTATAGTTGCTTTACAATGGTGTGTTAGTTTCTGCTTTATAACAACGTGAATCAGTTATACATATACATACGTTCCCATATCTCTTCCCTCTTGCATCTCCCTCACTCCCACCCTCCCTATCCCACCCCTCTAGGTGGTCACAAAGCACCGAGCTGATCTCCCTGTGCTATGCGGCTGCTTCCCACTAGCTATCTATTTTACATTTGGTAGTTTATATATGACCCTGGCACGCTCTCACTTTGTCACAGCTTACCCTTCCCACGCCCCATATCCTCAAGTCCATTTTCTAGTAGGTCTGTGTCTTTATTCCTGTCTTACCCCTAGGTTCTTCATGACATTTTTTTCTCCCTTAGATTCCATATATATGTGTTAACATACAGTATTTGTCTTTCTCTTTCTGACTTACTTCACTCTGTATGACAGACTCTAGGTTTATCCACCTCACTACAAATAGCTCAATTTCGTTCCTTTTTATGGCTGAGTAATATTCCATTGTATATATGTGCCACATCTTCCTTATCCATTCATCCAATGATGGACACTTAGATTGTTTCCATCTCTGGGCTATTGTAAATAGAGCTGCAATGAACATTTTGGTACATGACTCTATTTGAATTATGGTTTTCACAGGGTATATGCACAGTACTGGGATTGCGGGGTCATATGGTAGTACTTCTGTAGTTTTTTAAGGAACCTCCATACTGTTCTCCATAGTGACTGTACCAATTCACATTCCCACCAGCAGTGCAAGAGTGTTCCCTATTCTCCACACCCTCTCCAGCATTTATTGTTTCTAGATTTTTTGATGATGGCCATTCTGACTGGTGTGAGACGATATCTCGTTGTAGTTTTGATTTGAATTTCTCTGATGATTAATGATGTTGAGCATTCTTTCATGTGTTTGTTGGCAGTCTGTATATCTTCTTTGGAGAAATGTCTATTTAGGTCTTCTGCCCATTTTTGGATTGGGTTGTTTGGTTTTTTGTTACTGAGCTACATGAGCTGCTTGTAAATTTTGGAGATTAATCCTTTGTCAGTTGCTTCATTTGCAAATATTTTCTCCCATTCTGAGGGTTGTCTTTTGGTCTTGTTTATGGTTTCCTTTGCTGTGCAAAAGCTTTGAAGTTTCATTAGATCCCATTTGTTTATTTCTGTTTTTATTTCCATTTCTCTAGGAGCTGGGTCAAAAAGGATCTTGCTGTGATTTATGTCATAGAGTTTTCTGCCTATGTTTTCCTATAAGAGTTTGATAGTTTCTGGACTTACATTTAGGTCTTTAATCCATTTTGAGCTTATTTTTGTGTATGGTGTTAGGGAGTGTTCTAATCTCATACTTTTACATGTACCTGTCCAGTTTTCCCAGCACCACTTATTGAAGAGTCTGTCCTTTCTCCACTGTACATTCCTGCCTTCTTTATCAGAGATAAGGGGACCATATGTGCGTGAGTTAATCTCTGGGCTTTCTATCCTGTTCCATTGATCTACATTTCTGTTTTTGTGCCAGTACCATACTGTCTTGATTACTGTAGCTTTGTAGTATAGTCTGAACTCAGGGAGCCTGATTCCTCCAGCTCAGTTTTTCTTTCTCAAAATTGCTTTGGCTATTCGGGGTCTTTTGTGTTTCCATACAAATTGTGAAATTTTTATTCTAGTTCTGTGAAAATGCCAGTGGTAGTTTGATAGGGATTGCACTGAATCTGTAGATTGCTTTGGGTAGTAGAGTCATTTTCACAAAGTTGATTCTTCCAATCCAAGAACATGGAATATCTCTCCATCTATTTGTATCATCTTTAATTTCTTTCAGCAGTGTCTTATAATTTTCTGCATACAGGTCTTTTGTCTCGTTAGGTAGGTTTGTTCCTAGATATTTTATTCTTTTTGTTGCAGAGGTACATGGGAGTGTTTTCTTGATTTCACTTTCAGATTTTACATCAGTAGTGTATAGGAATGGCAGAGATTTCTGTGCATTACTTTTTTAATTTTTATTTTGCAATACGCAGGCCTCTTACTGTTGTGGCCTCTCCCGTTGCAGAGCACAGGGTCTGGATGCGCAGGTTCAGTGGCCATGGCTCACAGGCCCAGCCGCTCCGTGGCAGGTGGGATATTCCCAGACTGGGGCACGAACCCATGTCCCCTGCATCGGCAGGTGGACTCTCAACCACTGCACCACCAGGGAAGCCTTGTGCATTAATTTTGTATCCTGCTATTTTACCAAATTCATTGATTAGCTCTAGTAGTTTTTTGGTAGCATCTTTAGGAGTCTCTGTGTATAGTATCATGTCATCTGCAAATAGTGACAGCTTTACTTCTTCTTTTCTGATTTGGATACTTTTTATTTCCTTTTCTTCTCTGATTTCTGAGGCTAAAACTTCCAAAACTATGTTGAATAAAAGTGGTGAGAATGGGCAACCTTGTCTTGTTCCTGATCTTACTGCAAATGCTTTCAGTTTTTCACCGTTGAGGATGATGTTGGCTGTAGGTTTGTCATATATGGCCTTTATTATGTTGAGGAAAGTTCCCTCTATGCCTACTTTCTGCAGGGTTTTTATCATAAATGGGTGTTGAATTTTGTCAAAAGCTTTCTCTGGATTTATTGAGATGGCCATATGGTTTTTCCTCTTCAGTTTGTTAATATGGTGTATCACATTGATTGATTTGCATATATTGAAGAATCCTTGCATTCCTGGAATAAACCCCACTTGATCATGGTGTATGATCCTTTTAATGTGTGTTGGATACTGTTTGCTAGTATTTTGTTGAGGATTTTTGCATCAATGTTCATCAGTGATATTGGCCTGTAGTTTTCTTTCCTTGTGACATCTTTGTCTGGTTTTGGTATCAGGGTGATGGTGGCCCCGTAGAATGCGTTTGGGAGTGTTCCTCCCTCTGCGATATTTTGGAATAGTTTGAGAAGGATAGGTGTCAGATCTTCTCTAAATGTTTGATAGAATTTGCCTGTGAAGCCATCTGGTCCTGGGCTGTTGTTTGTTGGAAGATTTTTTTTTTTTTTTGCGGTACACGGGCCTCTCACTCTTGTGGCCCCTCCCATTGCGGAGCACAACCTCCGGATGTGCAGGCTCAGCAGCCATGGCTCACGGTCCCAGCCGCTCCACGGCATGTGGGTTCTTCCCGGACCAGGGCCCGAACCCATGTACCCTGCATCAGCAGGCGGACTCTCAACCACTGCACCACCAGGGAAGCCCTGTTGGAAGATTTATAAGCAGTTTCAATTTCAGTGCTTGTAATTGGTCTGTTCATATTTTCTACTTCTTCCTGATTCAGTCTTGGCAGGTTGTGCATTTCTAAGAAATTGTCCATTTCTTCCAGGTTGTCCATTTTATTGGCATAGCGTTGCTTGTATTAATATCTCATGATGTTTTGTATTTCTGCAGTGTCAGTTGTTACCTCTCCTTTTTCATTTCTAATTCTATTGATTTGAGTCTTCTCCCTTTTTTTCTTGATGAGTCTGGCTAATGGTTTATCAATTTTGTATTTCTTCTCAAAGAACCAGCTTTTAGTTTTATTGATCTTTGCTATCGTTTCCTTCATTTCTTTTTCATTTATTTCTGATCTGATTTTTATGATTTCTTTCCTTCTGCTAACTTTGGGGTTTTTTTATTCTTCTTTCTTTAATTGCTGTAGATGCAAGGTTAGGTTTATTCTAGATGTTTCCTGTTTCTTAAGGTAGGTTTGTATTGCTATAAACTTCCCTCTTAGAACTGCTTTTGCTGCATCCCATAGGTTTTGGGTCGTCGTGTCTCCATTGTCATTTGTTTCTAGGTATTTTTTATTTCCTCTTTGATTTCTTCAGTGATCACTTCGTTATTAAATAGTGTATTGTTTAGCCTCCATGTGTTTGTATTTTTTACAGATCTTTTCCTGTAACTGATGTCTAGTCCCATAGAGTTGTGGTCAGAAAAGATACTTGATACAATTTCAATTTCCTTAAATTTACCAAGGCTTGATTTGTGACCCAAGATATGATCTATCCTGGAGAATGTTCCATGAGCACTTGAGAAAAATGTGTATTCTCTTGTTTTTGGATGGAATGTCCTATCAATATAAATTAAGTCCATCTTGTTTAGTGTATCATTTAAAGCTTGTGTTTCCTTATTTATTTTCATTTTTGTGATGTGTCCATTGGTGAAATTGGGGTGTTAAAGTCCCCTACTATGAATGTGTTACTGTCGATTTCCCCATTTGTGGCTGTTAGTATTTGCCTTATGTATTGTGGTGCTCCTATGTTGGGTTCATAAATATTTACAATTGTTATATCTTCTGCTTGGATCAATCCCTTGATCATTATGTAGTGTCCTTCTTTGTCTCTTCTAATAGTCTTTATTTTAAAGTCTATTTTGTCTGAGATGAGAATTGCTACTCCAGCTTTCTTTAGGTTTGCATTTGCATGGAATACCTTTTTCCATCCCCTCACTTTCATTCTGTATGTGTCTCTAGGTCTGAAGTGGGTCTCTTGTAGACAGCATATATATGGGTCCTGTTTTTGTATCCATTCAGCCAGTCTATGTCTTTTGGTGAGAGCATTTAGTCCATTTACATTTTAGGTAATTATTGATATGTATGTATGTTCCTATTCCCATTTTCTTACTTGTTTTGGGTTTCTTATTGTAGGTCTTTTCCTTGTCTTGTGTTTCTTGCCTAGAGAATATCCTTTAGCAATTGTTGTAAAGCTGGTTTGGTGATGCTGAACTCTCTCAGCTTTTGCTTGTCTTTAAAGGTTTTAATTTCTCCGTTGAATGTGAATGAGATCCTTGCTGGGTAGAGTAATCTTGGTTGTAGGTTTTTCTCCTTCATCACTTTAAATATGTCCTGCCAGTCCCTTCTGGCTTGCAGAGTTCCTGCTGAAGATCAGCTGTTAACCTTATGGGGATTCCCTTGTGTGTTTTTTGTTGTTTTTCCCTTGCTGCTTTTAATATGTTTTCTTTGTATTTAATTTTTGACAGTTTGATTAATGTGTGTCTTGGTGTCTTTCTCCTTGGATTTATACTGTATGGGACTCTCTGTGCTTCCTGGATGTGATTAACTATTTCCTTTGCCCTATTAGGGAAGTTTTCAGCTATAATCTCTTCAAATATTTTCTCAGTCCCTTTCTTTTTCTCTTCTTCTGGATCCCCTATAATTTGAATTTTGGTGCATTTAATGTTGTCCCAGAGGTCTCTGAGACTGTCCTCAGTTCTTTTCATTCTTTTCTCTTTATTCTGCTCTGCAGTAGTTATTTCCACTATTTTATCTTCCAGGTCACTTATCCATTCTTCTGCCTGAGTTATTCTGCTATTCATCCCATCTAGAGTATTTTTAATTTCATTTATTGTGTTGCTCATCGTTGCTTGTTTCACCTTTAGTTCTTCTAGATCCTTGATAAATGTTTCTTGTATTTATTCTATTTCCAAGATTTTGGATCATCTTTACTGTTATTATTCTGAATTCTTTTTCAGGTAGACTGCCTATTTCCTCTTCATTTGTTAGGTCTGGTGGGTTTTTATCTTGCTCCTTCATCTGCTGTGTGTTTTTCTGTCTTCTCATTTTGCTTATCTTACTGTGTTTGGGATCTCCTTTTTGCAGGCTGCAGGTTCATAGTTCCCATTGTTTTTGGTGTCTGTCCCCAGTGGCTAAAGTTAGTTCAATGCGTTGTGTATGCTTCCTGCCGGAGGTTACTAGTGCCTGTGTTCTGGTGGATGAGGCTGGATCTTGTCTTTCTGGTGGGCAGGTCCACATCTGGTAGTGTGTTTTGGGGTGTCTGTGGCCTTATGATTTTAGGTAGCCTCTCTGCTAATGGGTGGCGTTGTATTCCTGTCTTGCTAGTTGTTTGGCATAGGGTGTCCAGCACTGTAGCTTGCTGGTCATTGAGTGAAGTTGCTTGTTGGTGTTGAGGAGGAGATCTCTGGGAGATTTTCGCCATTTGATATTACGTGGAGCTGGGAGGTCTCTTGTGGACCAGTGTCCTGAAGTTGTCTCTCCCACCTCAGAGGCACAGGACTGACTCCTGGCTGGAGTACCAAGAGCGTTTCATTCACACGGCTCAGAAAAAAAGGGAGAAAAAGTAGAAAGAAAGAATTAAAGTGGATAAAATAAAATAAAAAAGTAAGGTAAAATAAAATAAAGTTATTAAAATAAAAATAAGTATTAAGAAAAATATTATTTTAGAAAGTAAAAAAAAACAAAAACAAAAATGGACAGACAGAACCTTAGGACAAATGGTGAAAGCAAAGCTATACAGACAAAATCTCACACAGAAGCATACATATACACACTCAAAAAAGAGGAAAAGGGGAAAAAATAATTAATCTTGCTCTCAAAGTCCACCTCCTCAATTTGGGATGATTCGTTGCCTATTCATGTATTCCACAGATGCAGGGTACATCAAGTTGATTGTGGAGATTTAATCCACTGCTCTTGAGGCTGCTGGGAGAGATTTCACTTTCTCTTTGTTTGCACAGCTCCCCAGGCTCAGCTTTGGATTTGGCCCTGCCTCTGCGTGTAGGTCGCCGGAGGGCGTCTGTTCTTTGCTCAGACAGGACAGGGTGAAAGGAGCGGGTGATGCGGGGGCTCTGGCTCACTCAGGCCGGCGGGAGGGAGGGGCACGATGCGGGGCGAGCCTGCAGCGGCAGAGGCTGGCAGGAATTGCACCAGCCTGAGGCACGCTGTGTGTTCTCCCGGGGAAGTTGTCCCTGGATCCTGGGACCCTGGCAGTGGCGGGCTGCGCAGGCTCCCCAGAAGGGAGGTGTGGATAGTGACCTGTGCTCGCACACAGGCTTCTTGGTGGCAGCAGCAGCGGCCTTAGTGTTTCATGCCCGTCTCTGGTGTCCGCGCTGTTAGCTGCGGCACGCCGCCGTCTCTGGAGCTCCTTTAAGCAGCACTCTTAATCCCCTCTCCTTGTGCACCAGGAAAAAAAGAGGGAAGAAAAAGTCTCTTGCTTCTTCGGCAGGTCCAGACTTTTTCCCGGACTCCCTCCCGGCTAGCCATGGTGCACTAACCCCCTGCAGGCTGTGTTCACGCTGCAAACCCCAGTCCTCTCCCTGCGCTCCGACCGAAGCCCGAGCCTCAGCTCCCAGCCCCGCCCGCCCCGGCGGGTGAGCAGACCAGCCTATCGGGCTGGTGTGTGCCGGTCGACACCGATCCTCTGTGCGGGAATCTCTCCGCTTTGCCCTCCACATCCCTGTTGCTGTGCTCTCCTCCGTGGCTCTGAAGCTTCCCCCCCTCCGCCACCCACAGTCTCCGCCTGCGAAGGGGCTTCCTAGTGTGTGGAAACCTTTCCTCCTTCACAGCTCTCTCCCAGTGGTGCAGGTCCCGTCCCTATTCTTTTGTCTCTGTTTATTCTTTTTTCTTTTGCCCTACCCAGGTACGTGGGGAGTTTCCTGCCTTTTGGGAGGTCTGAGGTGTTCTGCCAGCGTTCAGTAGGTGATCTGTAGGAGTTTTTCCACGTGTAGATGTATTTCTGATGTATCTGTGGGGAGGAAGGTGATCTCCGCGTCTTACTCTTCCGCCATCTTCCCCCTCTCTCCCTGTGTCGTATTCTTGCTAAATGTTATTGGCTTCTTTGACAATCTCCTTCTTACCCATCACTCCCAAATTCCCTAGGTAACAAAGATGACTGTTAAGTCTGAATGACTTTGTTTCCCACTGCATTTATTATGGTTTTACTATTGTCTTCAGATACGACTTTCTAGACTATGAGATGTAAAAATTGGTGAGTCAAGAATGGCCCCCTGAACAGAATTTTCTGTGGATCTGGCTTTGATGCTAAAATTGCTTGTCTTTCTAAATAACAGTATTCATGGATCTCTGAACTGTTGGGATATGTTGTGTGTCAGTCAGATATTGTTGATTTCAGATACAGGATTTCACTGAGAGGGTCTCAACTTCTGAGACTCATTTACTTCAATTCTGAGATGTGTGTATTTCAGAAAGTTTCTCAAAGCTGAGTCTGTGGAGTTTTCCATTTGATTTACAACCTTGACTTCTAAAGCTTCTGATCATATTTTATTTTCCAATAGTGAAGTAGGGCTGATTATTAGAGTGACAAAGAAGTCATATATTTTAAGGCTGTCTGTGTGGGCAAAGGGTGCTTTTAATGAAAATTAACTTCAGTGAGACATTTGCAATGCACATGTTGTACCACTGATATATTCATTTTATACCCTTTCTGAGAATCTAAATTCATTGTTTTAGAGCACCATTATTATTATTTTACCTTAAGCTAATGGAGAGTGGATGATAGAAAATTCTCTATTTTCAGAACTATTTTTGATATTCTTATTTTCTTAGCTATCAAAGTAAAGATAAGTAGCTATGATTTTGAATGATTAATATGAATTATTATTTTATCTGCAACCAAACATTTAAATACCTGTTGACATTTTCTGTGGGAGATTAACATTTAATTTATAAAAAAGCTGGAAGTTTTTAAATAAAATAAAATGCTTCCTGAATTTATAAAATGAAATAACAAATATTCAGTGCAAAGACCCTTGAATAGAATATTGTAATTGTCATTTTTTTTTTTTTGCGGTACGCGGGCCTCTCACTGTTGTGGCCTCTCCTGTTGCACAGGCTCCGGACGCGCACACTCAGCAGCCATAGCTCACGGGCCCAGCCGCTCCGGGGCATGTGGGATCTTCCCGGACCGGGGCACGAACCCGTGTCCTGTGCATCGGCAGGTGGACTCTCAACCACTGCACCACCAGGGAAGCCCGTAATTGTCATTTTAAAAGTTCTTTGGTTGCAAAAATGTCAGTATTGAATTATAAATCTAAATCATATAAAGGAAGTAGTCAAAACTTAAATAAAAAGAACTTAACCATTAAATATATCAGTTGGTAGATGAATAGATGCCTCACAGAGAAGCATTTGGCATGCAATTGTATTCTTCAACCATCAAACTAGACAATGAAGTGATTAAAATGACATATTTTATCTGTAAAAATAAACTCATACACTTAAGATTTTAAATTGTATTGAAGATGTACAATTACAGAAATTTAAATGCATGCATTAGTAGGGTTAATTAATATTTTGACAATTTTATATTACTTGAAAATTATCAAGGTAACTATTTACTACTACCATCACTGTTTATTTTTGTTGAGCACTTACCATGTGCTAAGCACTGGTTTTGTTGTTTTATATTGCTTAACTCATTAGATCTTTAAAACAGCCCTTTGAGGCAGTTTCTGTTATTTTCATTTTTAAAGATAAGGAGTGAAATAACATTTTTCTTCATAGCATAAGGTAAGTACAACCAAAGCATCATTGTTCATTTCCTAGTTGCTTAATTTGGTCACACATCAGATTCTCTTATTTCTTTGGCCAGAAGCATTTTTTGCCATTTTACCGATCAAGAGACCTCCAAAAGTGGGAAGGGACGGCAATTTTTAAAAAAGATAATGGAATATATAGTTACCATTTTACCTCTTGATAATGACTCACATGATAACTAATCTAATCTTTCAAATATACTAGGTAGAAATACAGTCGGCTCATAAAAGTATTAATCCTTTAAGGGTCTGCAAAACTTTAAGTAATATCAGAAAGTGAGGATTAAATGAATGTTAAGGTAGTCTATCATCATTTTGTGCAACTTTAATGGTAAGCTAGGAACTTTTTAAGGAACTTTCTTTCCTACATCTCAGAGTGAAATAAGGGCATAATACAAGACCAAGCCAAATATTTTAAAAATCTCTTTAAAATATTAAAATAGGAATATATATTCATTATTGGAAATGTGTAAAAGATATATGAAATAAATAAAGTAATTTAAAAACCATAATTATATTATCTAGAGATAAATTGCATTAACCTATGCATTTCCTTTTGTTTACAGAAAAACTCAGAAACGTGTTTTTAAAACAAGGTTGAGATTATGGATAAAGGGTAAAAAAATTCTTGGTGCATTTTCACTTTCCATTATTCAATGAACATTTTCTTAAGTCAATAAATGTTTTAAAAAGTAATTTAAATAACTCATATGGCAGAATACTATGCAGTGATTGGAATTATTTGGTGGTTTCCCTATTTTTAGTAGCTTATGTTGCTATTATGAATAATGCTGTAGTTAATATCATTGTACGTACATTTTTGTCTTCATTTCTCTTCATTTCCTGAGGATACTGTACTTAGAAGTGAAATTAAATTTCAAAGGACCTGAATTTTTTTTGGAGCACTTAAAGTCTACTGCTAATTGCTTTTCAGAAAGATTGTACCAATTTAAGCTTATACAAACAGTGTGGGAAAGTCACTATATACTCACCAGTATTGAGAATAATCAGTATCGGAACCTTTCCTTATTCTCATAGGCAAAAAGTGGCCTCTCATTGTTTTAACTTGGATTTCTTTGATCATCGGAAAGGTTCAGCTTATTTCATATATTTGTGAACATTTGCTTTTCTACTTCTGTGAATTGTCTGTTCATGTCATTTTTCTATTGGAGGTTTAGCATTTTTTGAGTGGTATACCTGAGCTCTTTATGGTTTAAGAATATCAAGCCTTAGTTAAGTTTGTGTCCGTATTTTTCTTAACTTAATATATTTTAATTTTATAATCATGTTTTTGGCATAAGAGAGTTTACATATTTTTATGTAGTCAAGTACATTAATTATTCTTTTTATATTTTCCACAGTTTCTATGTTTAATCCTTCCAAATCCTTTCAAATCAGAAAAATATCTACTTAAGTTTGCTGCTAGTCTTTTTATGGTTTTGTTCCATATGTTTAATCCTTTAATCCCTATCAGGCTTATTTAAGTGTATGTTGTAAACTGAGATTCTAACTTAAAATTTTCTGAATAGCTATTTTCATCAATTATTTATTGAATAATCGATCTCTTTACTACTGATTTTTGTGATGCTTCCTTTATTTTATCTTACTACACCCCCCCGCATATTGTGGTCTGTGGTTTATAAAACTTTGGCCTTAGACCCCCTAATCAGAGTAATATAGGGTTCTTACTAAAATGCATATTCCTGGGCCCCAAATCTGGAATATTAAATTAGAAACTCTGCAGATGAACTTCAGGAGTATATAGGACATTGCTCCCTTTCCAGAAATTTTATACCCCTCTTACTTATTTAGCTTTCTAGATAAATTTCTAAGTTAATTTATTTAAAAAATGCCATTGAGGTTCTAGTGGGGATTACATTAAACTATACATTAATTTATGAAGCAATAGCAACTTTGCAATAGTCTTCTTATCTAGGAACATGATATATCTTGCTATTGGTTAATGTCCTCCTTTTTATCTTTCAGGAAAACTTAAAGCAAATAAATTTATAAATGATTTAGGATGGTACATCTATCTTTTCAAAAAATTTCAGCTTAATGCTTATGTTTGGGGCAGTTTGTTTGACTGTACCTAATATTTACTATTCGATTAAAGTCCATTTCAATTGTTCTTTATTCCAGTGTCTTTCTTCTTCTCAATGTGTTTATCATATTTTACCTCTTTTTATTTGCTATTTTTATTTTACTATTTTTATATGAGGATCTCAAGGGCAGAAATTTTGTCTTACTATTTTCTGAATTCATCTTTCAACACCTAGTGCAATGCATAATACAATGTGTCCAGCAAATATTTGACTTCCCAGTACTGATCTGAACCTCAAAATGAAATAGCCATGAGTGAATTAATATTTATGCTCCTGGGACAATAGAAGATATCCTCCACTGAAGTTCTCGTATATATTCAACATTCATTTCACCAGATAGTTACTGAGTTTCTATTATGAGTCATGCATTATGCTAGGAACATGAGGATACAAACATCAATAAGACAATTTCTGTCATCAAGACTTTTATTAAGCATTGAGGTGAGGCAACTCTGTAAGTGAGTAATTAAAATCCAAAGTGTTAAAATAGATGTGAGTAAAAATGCTATGAGAGTATTCTTCAATACTGATGGCAGTTAATTTATAGTATTGTACAGTAGAAACTTTAGCATTTTCTTGGTCAGGATTAGAATCCTAGCTCTCTTAATACCAATGACTCTGTAACCTTGATTAAGTTACTGCAGCTCTGAAAATAATATTCTCACCTAAAATAGAGAAAAATCATACTTACCTCACAGATATGATGTGAATCTTAAATGAACTGCATGTGTAAATTTAGATGCCTTGTGTAAAACTAATTTCCTCCTCTTTCTTCTTTTGTGGAAAGACCTTGAAATGTTGGTAATTCAACTGAAAATAAATCAGTTCCTTTTTTTTTTTAATGAAATGTCACTTGGTTTTGTTTTTTTTTTTTTCGGTACGTGGGCCTCTCACTGTTGCGGCCTCTCCCATTGAGGAGCACAGGCTCCGGACGCACAGGCTCAGCGGCCATGGCTCACGGGCCCAGCCACTCCGCGGCATGTGGGATCTTCCTGGACCGGGGCACGAACCCGCATCAGCAGGTGGCCTCTCAACCACTGTGCCACCAGGAAAGCCCACTTGGTTTTTATTTATGGCCATTTAATACTAATTTTTGATGCTGAAATAGCCCTGCAAGTTTAACATGTAAAATTAAATTTGGTATCATTAAGGATAGTAAATATTAAGGTAAAGGAAATAGAATGTTTGGGGAAAAAAAAATCCTTGGGTTCTTGGTCTCTTTCTCTTAAGAAAATTGTAATACAGTATTAGCATTTTCTATGCCTGTCTTTTTTCTCCAGTGGATTTTGAATCTCTGGGCAAAGACTGAGGTATGTTTACATTTTATCCACAGTACTGAACATAGTATATAGAACACATTAAGTGCTTTATAAAATAATGAGTCAGGGAAACTCTCTATGACCCTAGCTCAAGATAAACAGAAATATAGCCTATAAATAGTAAATACTTAATTGAAATACATAGTATTAATATTGGAAAGTGAGGAGTTGAGTTTAACAATGGGTGATAAAAATATATTTCAGATAAGATGTAGGGATCTTCCATTCGGCCTCAGAAGAGAAAAAGATGTGGCCATATTTCTGTCTGTAGGAGGTAGCTGAGTGTTTGAAAGGTGGATGGCACCAGGTCTCAGTGTCCTGCTAGCTCCTCCTCGCTCCAAATAGAGTTTTCCTGGTGTTATTAAACATATCCAACCCTGTGTATCAGGAAGACCTCATATAGGCCACTCCCGGTGTGCATGAAGGATTGCTAAAACTAAATATGTTTGGTAAGGTTTCAATAATGTTTCCCAAAATAGCCAAGATATTCTTGACTTTCACAGCTACACAATAGGTTGATTGGAATTTCATAAGGCAAAACTAAGAATTCATTTCTACTAATCAGTTTCAATCTTCATGCTATAGGAGAAACTTATAAATAAGAATATTCTGTACAATAGAAATTTTTTTAAAGAATTGGGAAAATATTGACAATATTTTAATTTTAGTGGTGATGATCCTTCTCTTCAACCTGCAGAGTGCCTGTATTCTGAAGGGGCAAAAACGTTTCCAAATACTATCACACAATTTCCACTCTTTGGCTTCCCATTTATTCTTCAACTCATTCCAATACATTTTCCACTCTTACCACTTCACTGAAACTTTTCTTGTCAAATCATCAGTGACCACTATATGGCTAAATTTATACTTCTGCTTTTACAGTAATTTATCTCAGTAGCTTTCAACATCTTTGACTCCTCTCTTCTTGAATCAGTCTTCCTTGGACTCTGCAATAACTCATTCTTCTGGTTTCTCCTGCTCCTTCTCAGTCTCCTTTGTTAGATCCTTTTTCTACTATTCAGCTCTTAAGAGTTAGAGTTCCTCAGATCATGGTTCTGGGCCCTTTTCTCTCTCTTTTTTCTTCCTTTCTATATATAAATCCTAAATTTAAATTTCCTGGACCTCCTCTCTTAAACTAACTATGTGTTCAATTGTCTGACTGACATCTTCACTTGGGTTCTCACAGACATCTCAAAACTAATGAGATCCAAAATAGAATTCTAGATTTTCTCCTTGGAATCTATATCCCCAACTTCACCTTTCCTCTATACATAGTTTCACAAGCCAGAAATATGAGCATTAACTAGTCTTCCCTTTCACTCACTGATGATATTCTATCCATCTGTAATTTCCATCCACTTTACCTTCAAAGCATTTCAGCATTCTGAATGCTTCTCTCCAGTTCTATTATCATCATCTTAGTCCAGGAAGCATCATCTGTCTTGGAGTATTCCAACATAATTAGTGTTTAGGAAAGCAAGTGAGTAACTTGGTGTGCCCAAAGACTGAGAGGCATAGAGGACCATAGTCAGAGAGGCTGGAAAGCCATTTAAGTGTTAAATGATAGGGTGCCTTTAATGCCATGGTAATCTGTTTAGGCTTAATGTTGTGGTAGATGAGTAGTACCTGAAGAAATTAAAGCCAGGAATTTTGAGTACCAGCTATGTGTCAGATAGTGTTCTAGGCTCTGAGGATATAGCTCTCACCCAAACTGACAGAGTTCTTGTGCTTATAGACCTGATATTCTTGTGGTGGGGAGATAATCTATAATTATATACATATATAAAATATATATTTGAGTCCATAAATATACATTATAATATATTTAAATATGCTAAAAATACATATATTTATTATTATATAAAATTATATAAATTTAAATATGTAGTTTTAAATATATCAGTTTAAAATATATGGTATATGTATATATTCTGAGAAAATATTTGAAGAGATTACAGTTGAAAACTTCCTTAACATGGGAAAGGAAAGAGCCACCCAGTCCAGGAAGCACAGAGAGTCCCATATGGATAAATCCAAGGAGAAACACACCAAGACACGTATTAATCAAAGTAACAAAAATTAAAGACAAAGAAAAAATATTAAAAGCAGCAAGGGAAAAGCAACAAATAATATACAAGGGAATCCCCAGGATGTTATCAGCAGATTTTTCAGCAGAAACTCTGCAGATCAGAAGGGAGTGGCAGGATATATTTAAAATAATGAAGGGGAAATACCTACAACCAATATTACTCTACCCAGCAAGGATAAGATTTGACAGAGAAATCAAAAGCATTACAGACAAGTAAAAACTAAGAGTATTCAGCACCACCAAACCAGCTTTACAGCACATGCTAAAGAAACTTCTCTAGGCAGAAAACACAAGAGAAGAAAAAGACCCACAAAAACAAACCCCAAACAATTAAGAAAATGGTAATAGGAACATACATATCGATAATTACCATGAATGTAATCAGATTAAATACTCCAACCAAAAGACACGGACTGGTTGAATGGATACAAAAACAAGACCTGTATATCTGCTGTATACAGAAGACCCACTTCAGACCTAGGTACACTTACAGACTGAAAGTGAGGGGATGGAAAAGATATACCATGCAAATGGAAATCAGAAGAAAACTGTTGTAGCAGTATTCATATCAGATAAAATAAACTTTAAAATAAAGACTGTTACAAGAGATAAGTAAGGACACTACATAATGATCAAAGGATCAATCCAAGAAGAAAACATAACAATGATAAATATTTATGCACCCAACATAGGAACACATCAATACATAAGGCAAATGCTAACAGCCATAAAAGGGGAAATTGACAGCAACACAATAATAGTGGGGACTTTAACACCCCAATTACAACAATGGGCAGATTATCCAGACAGAAAATTGATAAGGAAACAAAAGCTTTAAATGACACAATAGACCAGATAAATTTAATTGATATTTATAGGATATTCTACCCAAAAGTGGCAGAATACACTTTCTTCTCAAGTGTACATGGAACATTCTCCAGGATAGATCATATCTTGGTTCACAAATCAAGCCTTGGAAAATTTAAGAAAATTGAAATCATATCAATCATCTTTCCTGACCACAATTCTATGAGATTGTATATCAATTACATGAAAAAAACTGTAAAAAACACAAACACATGGAGGCTAAAAAATATGCTACTATATAACCAAGAGATCACTGAAGAAATCAAAACGGAAATAAGAAAATACCTAGAAACAAATGACAATGAAAACATGACCACCTAAAACATATGGGATGCAGCAGAAGCAGTTCTAAAAGGGTAGTTTATAGCAATTCAGTCTCACCTAAGGAAACAAGAAAAATCTCAAATATACAATCTAACCTTACACCTAAAGCAACTAGAGAAAGAAGAACAATAAAACCCCCAAAGTTAGTGGAAGAAAAGAAATCATAAAGATCAGAACAGAAATAAATGAAATAGAAATGCAGAAAACAATAGCAAAGATCAATAAAACTAAAAGATGATTCTTTGAGAAGATAAAAAAAATTGGTAAACCTTTAGCCAGACTCATCAAGAAGAAAAGGGAGAGGATTCAAATCAATAAAATTAGAAATGAAAAAGGAGAAATTACAAATGACACTGCAGAAGTACAAAGGATCAAAAGAGAGTACCAAAAGCAACTATATGCCAATAAAATGGAAAACCTGGAAGAAATGGACAAATTCATGGAAAGGTACAACTTTCCAAACCTGAACCAGGAAGAATTAGAAAACATAAACAGACCAATCACAAGTAATGAAGTTGAAACTGTGATTGAAAATCTTCCAATAAACAAAACCCCAGGACCAGATGGCTTCACAGGCGAATTCTATCAAACATTTAGAGAAAAGCTTAAATTTATCCTTCTGAAACAATTACAAAAAATTGCAGAGGGAGGAACATCCCAAACTTATTCTATGAGGCCACCATCACCCTGATACCAAAACCAGACAAAGATATCACAAAAAATGAAAATTACAGACCAATATACTGATGAACATAGACACAAAAATCCTCAACAAAATTCTACCAAACAGAATGCAACAACACATTAAAAGGTCATACACCATGATCAAATGGGATTTATCCCAGTGATGCAAGGATTCTTCAATATATACAAATCAATCAATTGGGATACACCATATTAACAAATTAAAGAATAAAAACCATATGATAATCACAATAGATGCAGAAAAAGCTTTTGACAAAACTCAACACCAATTTATGATGAAAAGTCTCCAAAAAGTGGGCATAGAGGGAATTACCTCTACATAATAAAGGCCATATATGACAAACCCACAGCCAACATCACTCTCAATGGTGAAAAACTGAGAGCATTTCCTCTAAGATCAGGAGCAAGACAAGGATGTCCACGCTTACCACTATTATACAGTATAGTATTGGAAGTCCTAGCCACAGCCTCAGGAGAAGTGGATTAAATCTCCACAGTCAACTTGATGTACCCTGCATCTGTGGAATACCTGAATAGACAATGAATCATCCCAAAATTGAAGCGGTGGACTTTGGGAGCAACAATATATTTTTTTTTCCTTTTTCTATTTTTGTGAGTGTGTATGTGTATGCTTCTTTGTGTGATTTTGTCTGTATAGCTTTGCTTTTACCATTTGTCCTAGCATTCTGTCTCTCCGTTTTTTTTTAATTTAAAATTTTTTTATTTTTAATAATTATTTTTATTTTAATAACATTTTATTTTTTTCTTTCCTTCTTTCATTTTTTCTCCCTTTTCTTCTGAGCCACTTGGCTGACAGGGTCTTGGTGCTCTGGTAGGGTGTCAGGCCTGTGCCTATGAGGAGAGAGAGTGAGTTTAGGACGTTGGTCCACCAGAGACCTCCTGGCTCCATGTAATATCAAGCAGCGAAAGCTCTCCCAGGGAGATCCATCTCATTGCTAAGACCCAGCTCCACTCAAGGAACAGCAAGCTATAGTGCTGGACACCCTAAGCCCCAAAACTAGCAAGACAGGAACACAACCCTACCCATTAGCAGAGAGGTGCCTAAAATCATAATAAGGTCACAGACACCCCAAAACACACCACCAGACGCAGTCCTGCTCACCAGAAAGACAAGATCCAGCCTTATCCTCCAGAACACAGGCACTAGTCCCCTCAACCAGGAAGCCTACACAACCCACTGAACCAACTTTAGCCACTGGGGCAGACACCAAAAACAACGGGAACAATGAACCTGCAGCCTGCGAAAAGGAGACACCAAACAGAGTAAGATAAGCAAAATGAGAAGACAGAGAAACACACAGTAGATGAAGGAGCAAGGTATTAACCCACCAGACCAAACAAATGAAGAGAAAATAAGCAGTCTACCTGAAAAAGAATTCAGAGGAATGATAGTAAACATGACCCAAAATCTTGGAAATAGAATGGAGAAAATAAAAGAAACATTTAAAAATGACCTAAAAGAAGTAAAGAGCAAACAAACAATGATGAACAACACAATAAATGAAATAAAAAATTCTCTAGAAGGAATCAATAGCAGAATAACTGAGGCAGAAGAACAGATAAGTGACCTGGAAGATAAAATAGTGGAAATAACTACCGCAGAGCAGAATAAAGAAAAAAGAATGAAAAGAATTGAAGACAGTCTCAGAGACCTCTGGGACAACATGAAACACACCAACATTAGAATTATAGGGGTCCCAGAAAAAGAAGAGAAAAAGAAAGGGACTGAGAAAATATTTGAAGAGATTATAGTTGAAAACTTCCCTAATGTGGGAAATGAAATAGTTCATCAATTCCAGGAAGTGCAGAGAGTCCCATACAGGATAAATCCGAGGAGAAATATGCCAAGACACATCAAATGTTAAATACAAAGAAAACTGTTAAAAGCAGTAAGGGAAAAACAACAAATAACATACAAGGGAATCCACATAAGGTTAACAGCTGATCTTTCAGCAGAAACTCTGCAAGCCAGAAGGGAGTGGCAGGACATATTTAAAGTGATGAAACGGAAAAACCTACAACCAAGATTACTCTACCCAGCCAGGATCTCATTTAGATTCGACAGAGAAATTAAAACCTTTACAGACAAGCAAAAGCTAAGAGAATTCAGCACCATGAAACCAGCTTTACAACAAATGCTAAAGGAACATTTCTAGGCAGGAAACACAAGAGAAGGAAAAGACCTACAATAACAAACCCAAAACAATTAAGAAAATGGTAATAGGAAAACACATATCGAAAACTACCTTAAATGTAAATGCATTAAATGCTCCAACAAAAATACACAGACTGGCTGAATGGATAGAAAAACAAGACCCATATATATGCTGTCTACCAGAGACCCACTTTAGACCTAGGGACACATACAGCCTGAAAGTGAAGGGATGGAAAAAGATATGCCATGCAAATGGAAATCAAAGGAAACCTTGAGTAGCAATTCTCATATCAGACAAAATAGACTTTAAAGACTATTACAAGAGACAAAGGAGGACACTACATAGTGATCAAGGGGTCAATCCAAGAAGAAGGTATAACAATTGTAAATATTTATGCACCCAGCATAGGAGCACCTTGATACATAAGTCAAATGCTAACAGCCATATAAGGGAAAATTGACAGTAACACAATCATAGTACGGGACTTTAACTCCCCACATTCACCGATGGACACATCATCGAAAATGAAAATAAATAGGGAAACACAAGCTTTAAATGATACATTAGACAAGATACACTTAATTGATATTTATAGGACATTCCATCCAAAAACTACAGAATACACTTTCTTCTGGAGTGCCCATGGAACATTCTCCAGGATAGATCATATCTTGGGCTTACAAATCAAGCCTTGGTAAATTTAAGAAAATTGAAATAGATTCAAATAGATTTCCAACCACAGTGCTATGAGACTAGATATCAAATATATGGAGAAATCTGTAAAAAATACAAACACATGGAGGCTAAACAGTACACTACTTAATAACCAAGAGATCACTGAAGAAATCAATGAGGAAATGAAAAAAGTACCTAGAAACAAGTGACAATGAAAACACAATGACCCGAAACCTATGGATGCAGCAAAAGCATTTCTAAGAGGGAAGTTTATAGCAATACATTCCTACCTCAAGAAACAAGAAACATATCAAATAAATAACCTAACCTTACACCTAAAGCAATTAAAGAAAGAAGAACAAAATACCCGCAAAGTTAGCAGAAGGAAAGAAATCATAAAGATCATGTCAGAAGTAAATGAAAAAGAAATGAAGGAAATGATAGCAAAGATCAATAAAACTAAAAGCTGGTTCTTTGAGAAGGTAAACAAAATTGATAATCCATTAGCCAGACTCATCAAGAAAAAAAGGGAGAAGACTCAAATCAATAGAATTAGAAATGAAAAGGAGAAGTAACAACTGACACTGCAGAAATACAAAGTATCATGAGAGATTACTACAAGCAACACTATGCCAATGAAATGAACAACCTGGAAGAAATGGACAAATTCTTAGAAAAGCACAACCTTCTGAGACTGAGCCAGGAAGAGATAGAAAATATAAATAGACCAATCACAAGCACTGAAATTGAAATTGTGATTAAAAATCTTCCAACACACAAAAGCTCAGGACCATATTGCTTCAGTGGTCATTCTATCAAACATAGAGAAGAGCTAACACCTATCCTTCTCAAACTCTTCCAAAATATAGCAGAGGGAGGAACATTCCCAAACTCATTTTATGAGGCCACCATCACCCTGATACCAAAACCAGACATAGATGTCACAAAGAAAGAAAACTACAGGCCAATATCATGGATGAACATAGATGTAAGAATCCTCAACAAAATACTAGCAAACAGAATGCAACAGCACATTGAAAGGATCATACACCATGATCAAGTAGGGTTTATCCAAAGAAGGCAAGGATTCTTCAATATATGCAAATCAATCAATGTGGTATACCGTATTAACAAATTGAAGGAGAAAAACCATATGATCCTCTCAATAGATGCAGAAGAAGCTTTCGACAAAACTCAACACCGATTTTTGATAAAAACCCTCCAGAAAGTAGGCCTAGAGGGAACTTACATCAACATAATAAAGGCCATATATGGCAAACCCACAGCAAACATCGTTCTCAATGGTGGAAACCTGAAACCATTTCCTCTAAGATCAGGAACAAGACAAGGTTGCCCACTCTCACCACGATTATTCAACATAATTTTGGAAGTTTTAGCCACATCAATCAGCCAAAAAAAGAAATAAAAGGAATCCAAATTGGAAAAGAAGTAAAGTTGTCACTGTTTGCAGATGACATGATACAATACACAGAGAATCCTAAAGATGCTACCAGATAACTACTGGAGTAAATCAATGAATTAGCTAAAGTAGCAGGATACAAAATAAATGCACAGAAATCTCTTGCATTCCTGTACACTAATGATGATAAATCTGAAAGAGAACTTAAGGAAACACTCCCGTTTACCATTGCAACAAAAAGAATAAAATACGTAGGAATAAACCTACCTAGGGAGACAAAAGTCCTGTATACAGAAAACTATAAGACACTCATGAAAAAAATTAAAGATGATACAAACAGATGGTGAGGTATATCATGTTCTTGGATTGGAAGAATCAACATTGTGAAAATCACAGCAATCTACAGGTTCATTGCAATCCCTGTCAAAGTATCAATGCCATTTTTCACAGAACTAGAACAAAAAATTTCACAATTTGTATGGAAAAACAATAGACCCCGAATAGCCAAAGCATTCTTGAGAAAGAAAAACGGAGCTGGAGGAATCAGACTCCCTGACTTCAGACTATACTACAAAGCTCCAGTAATCAACCGTATGGTACTGTCACAAAAACAGAAATATAGATCAATGGAACAGCAGAGAAAGTCCAGAGGTAATCCCATGCATATATGGTCACCTTAGTTTTGATAAAAATGCAAGAATATACAATGGAGAAAAGACAGCCTCTTCAATAAGTGGTGCAGGGAAAACTGGACAGCTAGTTGTAAAAGAATGAAATTAGAACACTCCCTAACACTGTATACAAAAATAAACTCAAAGTGGATTAATGACCTAAATGTAAGGCCAGACACTATAGAACTCTTAGAGGAAAACATAGGCAGAACACTCCATGACATAAATCACAGCAAGATCCTTTTTCACCCACTCCTAGAGAAATGGAAATAAAAGCAAAAATAAACAAATGGGACCTAATGAAACTTACATGCTTTTGCACAGCAAAGGAAACCATAAACAAGACAAAAAGACAACCCTCAGAATGGGAAAAGATATTTGCAAACGAGTCAAGACACAAAGGATTTATCCAACGGACAAAGGATTTATCTCCAAAATATATAGACAGCTCATGCAGCTCAATATTAAAAAAACAAGCAACCCAATCCAAAAATGGGCAGAAGACCTAAATAGACATTTTTCCAAAGAAGACGTACAGATGACCATGAAGCACATGAAGACCTGCTCAAAATCACTAATTAATAGAGAAATGCAATTCAAAACTACTATGAGGTATCACCTCACACCAGTCAGAATGGCCATCATCAAAATATCTACAAACAGGGGCTTCCCTGGTGGCGCAGTGGTTGTGAGTCCACCTGCCGATGCAGGGGACATGGGTTCGTGCCCCGGTCTGTGGGGATCCCACATGCCGCGGAGCGGCTGGGCCCATGAGCCATGGCCGCTGAGCCTGCACGTCCAGAGCCTGTGCTCCACAATGGGAGAGGCCACAACAGTGAGAGGCCCACATACCCAAAAAAAAAAAATCTACAAACAATAAATGCTGGATACAGTGTGGAGAAAGGGGAACCCTCCTACACTGTTGGTGGTAATGTAAATTGGTACAGCCTCTATGGAGAACAGTATGGAGGTTCCTTAAAAACTAAAAATAGAACTGCCATATAATCCAGCAACCCCACTACTGGGCATATACCCAGAGAAAACCATAATTCAAAAAGATACATGCACCCCAATGTTCACTGCAGCACTATTTACACCAGCCAGGACATGGAAGCAACCTAAATGTCCATTAACAGAGGAATGGATAAAGAAGGTGTGGTACATATATGTAATGGAATATTACTCAACCATAAAAAGGAAAGAATCTGCCATTTGCCGAGATGTGGATGGACCTAGAGACTGTCATACAGATTGAAGTAAGTCAGAAAGAGAAAAACAAATATTGTAAATTAACGCATATATGTGGAATCTATAAAAATGGTACAGATGGTCTCATTTGCAAAGCATAAATAGAGACACACATGTAGAGAACAAATGTATGGATACAAAGGAGCAAGGGTGGGTGGGATAAACTAGGAGATTGGGATTGACATATATTCACTACCATATATAAAATAAGTAAGTAATGAGGACCTACTGTGTAGCACAGGGAACTCTACTCAGTGCTCTGTGGTGACCTAAATGGGAAGAAAATCCGAAAAAAGAGGGGATATATGTATATGTATATCTGATTCACTTTGTTGTACAGCAGAAACTAACACAACAGTGTAAAGCAACTATACTCCAAGAAAAATTAACTACCAATAACAAAAAATACATTGACTGTTAATGGTAAGAGTTAACATCTTTGTCTTGTTCTTGATGTTAGAGGAAAAGTTTTAGTCTTTCCTCAGTATGTATAATGTTAGCTGAAGTTCTATATAGATGCTCTTATCAGGTTGATCAAGTTACCTTCTGTTCATAGTATGTTGATTTTTATCATAAATATGTGTTGAATTTGTCAAGTACTTTTTCTGTATCTATTCAGAGCCTTATGGTTTTTATACTTTTAAAAAAATACTAGTGTCGTGTATTACATTAATTGATGTTTGGATATGAAACTAACTTTGCATTCCTGGGGTGAATCCTATGTAGACATGGTGTATAATTCTTTGTATGTTTTGCTCGATTCAGTTTGCTTTTCTTTTTGTGCAATATTTTTGAGTCTATGAACATGAGAGAAATTAGTAGTTTTCTTGGGGTGTCATTTACTAACTTTAGTATCAGAATAATACTGGCCCCATAGGATGAATTGGGAAGTGTTCCCTGCTTGTTTATTACCGGGAAGATTTTGTGAAGTATTTGTATTATATCTTCTTTATTTATTTGATAATATTCACTAGTGAAGACACCTTATCCTGAGGTTTTCTGTGTGGGAAGATTTAAAGTTACAAATTCAGATTGTTTACTTGTTAAGTTGTATTCATATTGTCTCTTTTCTTGAGACAGTTTTGGTGATTTTTTTTTTTTTTTCGGTATGCGGGCCTCTCACTGTCGTGGCCTCTCCCGTTGCGGAGCACAGGCTCCGGACGCGCAGGCTCAGCGGCCATGGCTCACGGGCCCAGCCGCTCGGCGGCATGTGGGATCTTCTCGGACCGGGGCACGAACCCGTGTCCCCTGCATCGGCAGGCGGACTCTCAACCACTGCGCCACCAGGGAAGCCCAGTTTTGGTGATTTTTGTCTTTGTAGGAATATGTCCATTTTACCTAATTTGTTGAACTATTGGCATACAGTTGTTCATAATATTTCCATATAAGCATTTTAGTTTCTGTAGGATCAATAGCAATATCTCACTCACCTTTCATTCCTGATTCTGGCAGTTTTTCTGTCTGTCTGTCTGTCTCTCTTTTTTTTTTTTTTGTTTCAGCAATACTCAGGGAATGGCCAGAAACAAAACAAAACAAAACCAGTTTTTTTTATTTGGCTTTGTAGGCCAGGTGGTCTCTTTCATAACTATTCAATTCTGCGATTATATTACAAAAGCAATTATAGACAGTATATGTAAAGGGGTATGCTCTGTTCTACTAATGCTTTATTTATAAAAACAGGCAGTATTCCAGATTTGGCCCATAGGTTTGTCATTTACTGACCATTGGTGTAGGTAATTATTTTTCTATTTTTTCATATTTTTAAAGGACCAAAGTTTTATTCCATTGGCTTTATCTATTGTTTTTCTGTTTTTTATATTTCATTTATTTCTGCTCCAATCTTTAGTTTTTCTTTCCTTCTGCACATTTTGTACTCAATTTGTTCTTGTTTTTCTAATTTCTTAAGATGGAATCTTATTATTGATTTGAAGTCTTTATTCTTGTCTGTGAATAGCCTCATAAATTTTTTTTTTTTTAAATTATCGTCTCTATCTTTTGTGGTACGCGGGCCTCTCACTGTTGTGGCCTCTCCCGTTGCGGAGCACAGGCTCCAGACGCACAGGCTCAGTGGCCATGGCTCACCGGCCCAGCTGCTCCACGGCATGTGGGATCCTCCTGGACCGGGGCACGAACCCGTGTCCCCTGCATCAGCAGGCGGACTCCCAACCACTGTGCCACCAGGGAAGCCCCACCCCATAAATTTTTATATTTTTTTCCATTTTCATTAAGTTCAACATATTTTCTACTTTACTTTGTGATTTCTTCTTTGATCCATCAATTATTTTAAAATGTACTTAATTTATAAATGTTTGGGTATTTCTCAGATTTTATTTTGTTGTTTTTAATTCTGTTGTTAGCTGAGAACTACCTTTTTATGATTTTAAACTGTTCAAATTTGTATCAGTTTTTCTGTGGCATAGAATATGGTCTACTTTGGAGAATGTAGCATGTGTCTTTGAAAATAATGTGTATATAGGTACAGTCAGGCATTATTTGAAGTGTTCTATATATGTAAGTAAGGTCAAGTCAGTTGATAGTGTTCTTTAAACCTCTATATCCTTGCTAATTTTCTATATAATATTTCTATTAATTATTGACAGTAGAGATGCAGAATCATTTGCTGTAGTTTTTGAAATTGGTTATTTTATTTAAAATTCTGTCAGTTTTTACTCTACGTATTTTGAGATTAGATGCATATACATCTCTAATCCTTGCACCTTACTGAGATATTGACCCTTTTATTATTTGGAAATGTCCCTCTTTGACTTTAATGACATTTCTTGTATTAAAGTCTATTTTGTCTGATACGAATATATTATTTTAGTAGTCTGATGTTTATGATTTGCTGGTATATCTTTTTAACATCTTTTTACTTTCAACCTATTTGTTTCTTACAATCTAATATATACTTTGTGTAGACAGGATAGAGTTGGCTTTTTTTTTTTTTTCTAATCCTGTCTGACAACTTCTGCCTTTTGACTGTAGTGTTTCTATCACCACATTTAATGCAATTATTTTTATAGTTGATTTACATTTGTCATACTGCTATATGTCTTCTGTCTTTTTTGGTCCCCTGCCCCCTGTATATATTTTTATGCTATTTAAATTTCTCTGTTGTCATTTTTACTATATATTTTGAGTCATTTTTCTTAGCAGTTTCTCTTGGGATTACAATATGCATTTTATTTTATCACAGTCTAGTTCAGGAAAACTACAAACTTATTTCTTATAAATTGTAATAGAAACTTTTCTCTATGAATGTAGCCCATTCTCTTCCTCCTCTTTGTGCTATTATTGTCATATATATTCCATCTACATATGTTAGAAACCTAAAAGTACAGTGTTATGATTATTTCTATATACAATCTTATATATCTTTTAGAGAAGACAAGAAATGAAGAAAAAATACTGTCTTTATTCACATGCTTACCATTTCTGATGTTTTTCATTTCTAACTGTGGATTGGATTTACCAAAGGGTATTATATTCTTTCAGCTTGAAGGATTTCCTTTAATATTTCTTTCAAGGCATGTCTGCTAGCAATTAATTCTCTCAGTCTTTGTCTATCTGGGGATGTTTTTATTTTTCCTTCACTTTTGAAGGATAGTTTTGCTGGAAATATAATTGTTTGCTGACAGTTGTTTTCAGCACTCTGAATATGTCATAACATTGTCTTCTAACCTCCTCTGGTTCTGACGGAAAGACAGCTGTTAATCTTTTGAGGTACCTTGTATTATTTATACTTGCTTTTCAGAGGAGAATTTGCCTATCTCCTCACTTGACCATAGTCAGAACTCCCAGTTTCACTTTTATGTTTTTCAAGCTATGAGTTTTGAAGGTTGATACTTATCTCCTTTCACCTTTATGAAAGGCTGTACATACTTAGTATACTTCCTTGAATCATATATATTTTTAATAATTACTAAAGAGTTTCTGGAAAGAACTAATTTCTTTTGTTGCTTATACTTTCTTTTATAAGCCTTTATGTATAACTGGTATGTTTCACAGCTCATCTCTTATTTTCCTCAAAATTTCAAGTATTTAACCAGACTTGACCTTCATTCTTAACTGTGTGTAATTTGTATTAATTGATTCAGCAAATATGTATGGGTCACTTGCTGTATGCTAGACATATCTGACATAGTTTGTTTAACTAAGTAAGTAAGTAAATGAGCTTTTTGCACAGTGTCTTGTGGTTTTCAAAACAGCTTCACTATATGTGTGAAGATAATGGTGGGAAACAAATGGCTTGCTTAAAATGGATAATTTTGGATTTCATTCAGTTTCATGACAGGACTAATTACAAAGGTGTGGGTAGGGTTTAGGGAAATCAAGATGGGATTTTAGGGTCTTAGGCTGCTCTCAACAGAGATCTATTACTGCTTTGGGGCCTAAAGAGGAAAGGAGAGGAAGTGGTTACTAGGAGCCATAGATAAGACTAGATGTAGAGGAACACCTGACAGGAACTATACTCAGTGGAACAACAGCCAACAACTTGTGACCAAGCATGGAGAAAGCCAAGGGAATAAGTACTCTGACCTCACTATTTTCCTGTCCTTAATTTTGGGCTGGTGCCTTCCATTAACCAAACCCAAGCAGAAGTTAGAGATAAGGTAGCCCACTGATGTAGTCCATAGAGGTCAGCCTCCTGAAGTACAGAGCAAGGAGGAAAAAGTGGAGAGTGGATCTAGAGGAGCAAATGGAAGGTATTCAGCTCACTTACCTTCATTCATCAATAAATCCCATTAATTCTGTCTATAAAAATGTATAACACATATATCCTTTTTCCCTTTCTCACTACCCCTTAGTCCAGGTCTTTACAATATCCTGATTACATAATAGAAATAGTCTCTCTCCTTTCCGATTTCCCTTAAATATATTATATTCCTGCTTGTTAAGCTGGAGTTTAGACACCTTGTCTTCTGATTTCCAATTTTTTCCCCTTTCCCCACCTCCACACACTTACACTTTTCAGAAATAAAATGATTTATTTATTTATTTTTGGGGGGTTAACTTCAAGTATGAAGTTTGAAAAAAAGTTGTTTCCTGATTTTGAGCTCTTGAAATTCACATGTTAAGTCTTTACTCCATATTCTCATCTGGATTTTCATTTTTTTTAATTTGAACTTTTGTCAAAAATTTTAGTGGAAATATAAAATCCTGTTTCTTAATTTTCTTGGACTTGAGGCCCAAACAATAAAATAATTGTGCTAGATGGAATATTACTCAGCCATAAAAAGGAACAAAATTCACTTATTTGCAGTGAGGTGGATGGACCTAGAGTCTGTCATACAGAGTGAAGTAAGTCAGAAAGAGACAAACAAGTACAGGATGGTAACGCATACACATGGAATTTAAAAAAGCGTTACTGATGAACCTAGTGGCAGAGCAGGAATAAAGACACAGACGTAGAGAACAGACTTGAGGGCATGAGGGGCAAGGGGAAGCTGGGATGGAGTTAGAGAGCAGCATTGACATAGTATATGTACACTACCAAATGTAAAATGGATAACTAGTGGGAAGCTGCTGTGTAGCACAGGGAAATCAGCTTGATGCTTTATGACAACCTAGAGGGATGGGATAGGGAGGGTGGGAGGGAGGCTCAAGAGGGAGGGGATATGGGGTATATGTATACATATGGCTGATTCACTTTGTTGTTCAGCAGGGGCTAATACAACACTGTGAAGCATTTTTACGCCAATAAAGATGTGAAAAAATAAAATAAAATAATTGTGCTAGGCCGGGCTGTTCTTTGGTTGTTTTTGTTTAAAGAATTTGTATAGATGGAAATGCAGCTGCAAGTGTATTAGTGATTTTCTGTTGCTTACTTGTCAAGATTTTTATTGTTTGGATGAAAAATAGTATTTCAAAACCTGGCAACATATTGACAAAAACAGAGGAGCACTTTGTGTAATTCTCCTTTTGAAAAACTACCTCTTTAAAAGACAAAGATTGCCTCTGCTACTTCTATTCACATGTATTTCCAACAATAGATTTATTGACAACTCTTAGATAAGGTTTACTTCTCTACCCTCCCCCATTTATCACGGTGCACACTTTTCTGCTTGAAGTGAGGCAGATTAGGCTCCTATAAGTGAACCCACAAGATGGAGGTGTCCTAGGTGAATAGTGAAGCATTTGCCCTTTTGTTACTAATCTGTGACAGGTGCAGAGCTTTTTTTTTTTTCTCTTTTCTAATGGGCTTAATTTGCGAGAGTGGTCCCATGAAAACCAACGAGCATTTTATGGAGCTGCCTTGCGGAAGGTCTCTGAGCTAGGAATGGACAGGGTTGGATAATCCCAGAATCTTTCAAACTATGCTTGCAACTCAGTTTTCCTTAGGGCTCTTCTTGGCTGCTTATTAGGAGCGTAAGAAAAGATTATGCCTTCTTCCTCTTCTTTCCATTTTTACTTCCTTCTCCTTTTTGTCCCTATTCCCTCTTCTTCCTCACCAAAAGAAAAAGTGTCTGCTAAAGATTCTAAGCTGGGAATGGCACACTGTAACAAATTTGTTTCCTGTATCAGTACTGGCACACTCATTACAAAATAATCGTGGCCCACACTCAAGTGCACTTCCTTTGGGACCAATAGCTGTAAATAAGGAGGCACTGCAAGCTGGCTGATAAATTGTTGTTCTGAAGATAGCGGTGCTTTTTAGCAGAATGTTTGACCTTTTTTTAAAATATTGCCTCAGGCCTGTCTAAGACCCTCAAGGTCTATTTCTCATCTTAAAAATCCTCTGTAGGAAAACACAGTGTGTGGCTTAAGAAGATTTTCAAATTGCCTAACATTTTTCTTTCTTTCTGTGCCTTTAAAAAAATGATAATTATAGTTGTGCTGCATAATATCCCTATCATTTTGCAAAATAGATTTTCCTTCTTCCAGTAACAGATACTTTTTATCGACATTGGAAGCAACACGTTGAATATTTTATGAACACTAAATGTATAGGGCAGGAGAGACAAAAGAACTTCCATATATATGTAGAGAAGAAACATTTTATGTAACTTGAAAATTACTTTGGGGCTAATAAAACTCTCAAGCTTTATTATTTATTCTTGCATCAAGGTAATTGTCAACTTTGATTTGAGTGGCTATGCAAAACCCCTTCTTTAGTACATTTCTTTTCTTCCCTGTTGCTGTAAATCTAATTGATCCACAAAATGGAGAGTTTCAGGAAACATTTCACCTTTGGGAATATGGTTGTAGATATTAAGAAGTCAAAATGTTTAAGTCTGCTTAGTAGAACCTCTGTAGTGTCAAATACTTGGAGTTTTTATAAGATACCTACAAATTGTTTCAGAAGATTTGGACTGTTGGTTTCTAAGATGGACTCAACCAAATTATTAAGCACTGTTAGGGAGCAGTGCTTCTGACACTTACTCTGAGAAAGTAGAAAGCTTCATGGGTTTACAAATCTCTCAGTCAGGACAGCAGCTCTTGTGTTTTGTAGGTACATGTCATATCTACCTATGATACAGCATTGTTTTCCTCTTTCATAAAAGTACTGCTGACAAAAATATCTTAAGAGAGATTTTTGAAATTTTTAATCAGGTCAAATTTTGCCAAAATACGTTAGAGACTCCTAGAACAATATTTTAAAATAGACATTAGTGTATGGAAAGAGATATTCCCTGGATTTAATGATTTTATTTCAGATACAGAAATGAAATTTCAGGATTCTTCTAAATCATGAATTGTGATTGTTACACACGTGTGTGTTACACACACATTCTGTATATGTCTCGATCTTGTTCAAAGAAAAAATTAGTGGTTATTGAATATTACCTTTTGAATGATCCATAGATACCTCAAACTTGATGTTTCTAAAAAAAATATATTCCTTCATAACTTTTCTTTCTGTACACCTGTTACAGTTAATGCATCACTAATTGTATAGTTACCAAGCTGGAACTCTCAACTAGTCACCATCAAGTAGTCCCTTACTCCCTTTGTGGTTGATACAAATTGGCATGGCTGGCTGGATGATACATGTTCACCACTTTACCCTACTGATAACAGATTACATTCCTTTGACTAAGGGGGCTCAGCAGATAACTAAGGTGAATTATAGTATCCTGACCACTAGATTAGTTTGTGGGGTGGGCATGTGTTCCAAGTTTGGACCAATCAGAATCTTCCTCAAGAGTTTTTGTTTGTTTTTTTTAATTATTGTAAATGGGAGAGAGGCACTTTCTTGCCTTTAGTGTCATGAAGTTGGAAGAATGTGATTTCACATTTCATTCTTTAGGTGGTAGAAAAGCCATCAAAGGCAGCTCTGTGGAAATTGGACTAAGAGAGTGTGGGTCTTGATATGGTTAGATACTACGGGGATGAAGAACACATAGGAATTTGTCGCTACAGACTGAGTGAAAGATTAATTGAGAAGCTAGAGAAGGTGATGTGAAAATCTTTTCAGAGTTATAATAGACGGTAGTCCTGTCAGAAGTCCAAGGTCACAAAGGTAAGCAATGATAGATCCAGAGCTCTAATGAGGTCTTCTGACTCTCATTCTAATCAATAGTCCATCCTCTTAAAAATATGTGCCAGAAAGCATTTTTAATCTCTGAAGAAGAATGACTTTGGAAATGCCACCCAACCTTCAAATCTCTGTTTTTATTCATCACTGTATGGTGAGATATGAAGCATTAATTATTCATCATGTAATCAATGTTTAACTGCTGGTTAATAGTTCCTAATATACTTCAAGGAAATCATCTTTTGTTTACTTGGAGAATCAATTCCTGTACATTGAAATGAAAATACCCTCAACTCCAGGAGTCAGACTACAGTTCTCTCCATTTCTTAATGCCACAGAAGCCAAGACCTGGAAGCAAGGGCTATTCTAAGTTTTATACAGCCTGAAGTTTATATAATTTCAGAAGGTCGTCTTTAAGAAAAATTGTACAAAATTATAAATATAAAATTATATCTTCAGAATAAGAAAGGAGATCACAATGAATTACTGTTATCTTGGGGATTCAGGTCTCTTTCTCCTGAAATCTCTTTAGGCTATTTACCAGAAATGCTGCAAAGGAGTTCAGCCTTTTTTTTTTTTTTTTTTTTTTTTTTTTGCGGTACCCGGGCCTCTCACTGTCGTGGCCTCTCCCGTTGCGGAGCACAGGCTCCGGACGCGCAGGCTTAGCAGCCATGGCTCCCGGGCCTAGCCGCTCCGTGGCATGAGGGATCCTCCCGGACCGGGGCACGAACCCGGGTCCCCTGCATCGGCAGGCGGACTCTCAACCACTGCGCCACCAGGGAAGCCCTAGGAGTGCAGCCTTTTTATCTCTTCCCATCATAACTTTCTGCAACTCCCAGCCTTTATAAGGGCCCTTATTAAGTGAAGAATCTTGAAGCTTAAGCTTCCCTTGCTTCTCAGTAAATCTACCTCTGGTTGGAACGTATCTTTGGTTATCTAGTCCAAACCTGCCAAATCATCATCCACTGCATTTTTCAAGTTCTGTGTAGATGATGAGCTCATATCTAAGATGAGCTCACTATTCTTTGATGAAAGGAAATTTCAGTATTACTGTTTTTCATAAATGTTAATGATTTGCCCCGTCTTTCCCATGAAAGTTAATCAAACATTTAAATTGTATTATCAAGTGGGTAAGAAGAGTTTATCCCTTAACAAATACCTATGGATTCTATACACTCCTTTCTCTCACTGCTTTATGTGAGTCTTCATCAATTCTTTCTTGACTCATTGCAATATATTCCTATGTATTATGACTACTTCTATATCAAGCTTTATCCAAGTCTCTCATTTTATCTTTATGCTACCCCTAGATAAATCTTTTAAAAATGAAATTTGATGTACTACTCTTTTGCTTAAAATTCTCCAATGGCTCCTCATTTCCTTACCTTAATCTACCTCATCAGCCTCATGTCCTGGCACTCTTACATTATTGGACCCTGACCATATGGCAATTCCGTGGCCTAGACTTCCTGTCTCATTGTTCTGTGGTCTTTCACATAATGCTTTCTGCCATCTTCCATTTGACATCAGAAAGAGTCCTACTCATCCTTCAAGTATAACTCATATGTCACTTCCGTTGACCGTTTGCCAGCCCTGCAACCACAAGTAGGGTTAGGCTTTAATTCCTTGTCCCTATAACACTTTTTGCATATCTTGAATATGATTTTTACCCTGTTTTATTATAACTACTTATGTGTTACTTTTCCTCAGTTGATTGAGAGCCTCTTTTATACCTATTCACTACATCCATGTACCAGGAGCTATTCCCATCCCTCTGCATGTATCACTCATTTAATCCTTACAACAACTTTATGAATTTACAATAGAAACATTTCAGGCACACACAGTATGTAGTCCAAGGTCACACAGTAAGGAATAGAGCTGTATTGTAAACCCGGGCAGTCTTATTCCAGAGTCTGTGCTTTTAATCACTATAGTAACACATTGGAATCACTAATGAATAGCGGGATGACTGTTTCACAGAAAATGCTCAGTAAACATTGGTGATTGAACCAAAGAAACATGAAATTCCTTTAGCTTCTTTTGGTAGCCAGAATGTATAGCTGCACTGATGTGTTTGGGGATACCTACTATTTTTCTTAATTTTATAATTTATTTTTATACAGGTCCTTATTAGTTATCTATATTATACATATTAGTGTATATATGTCAATCCCAATCTCCCAATTCATCCCACCACCACCATCCACCACCCCCACGTTCCCCCCTTGGTGTCCATACATTTGTTCTCTACATCTGTGTCTCTATGTCTGCCTTGCAGACCAGTTCATCTATAACATTTTTCTAGATTCCACATATATGCATTAATATACAATATTTGTTTTTCTCTTTCTGACTTACTTCACTCTGTATGACAGTCTATAAGTCCATCCACATCTCTACAAATGACCCAATTTTGTTGCTTTTCATGGCTGAGTAATATTCAATTGTATGTATGTAACACATCTTCTTTATCCATTCATCTGTCGATGGGCATTTTGTTGCTTCCATGTCCTGGCTATTGTAAATACTGCTGCAATGAACACTGGGGTGCATGTGTCTTTTTGAATTATGGTTTTCTCTGGAGATATGCCCGGTAGTGGGATTGCTGGGTTATATGGTAATTCTATTTTTAGTTTTTTAAGGAACCTCCATACTGTTCTCCATAGTGGCTGTATCAATTTACATTCCCACCAACAGTGCGAGAGAGTTCCCTTTTCTCCACACCCTCTCCAGCATTTGTTGTTTGTAGATTTTCTGATAATGCCCATTCTAACTGGTATGAGGTGATACCTCGCAGTTTTGATTTGCATTTCTCATAATTGGTGATGTTGAGCAGCTTTTCATGTGTTTGTTGGCCATCTGTATGTCTTTTTTGGAGGAATGTCTGTTTAGGTCTTCCACCCATTTTTTTACTGGGTTGTTTGTTTTTTAAATATTGAGCTGCATGAGCTGTTTATATACTTTGGAGATGAATCTTTTGTCCACTGATTTGTTTGCAAATATTTTCTCCCATTCTGAGGGATGTGTTTTTGTCTTGTTTATAGTTTCCTGTGCTATGCAAAAGCTTTTAAGTTTCATTAGGTCCCATTTGTTTATTTTTGTTTTTATTTCCATTAATCTAGGAGGTAGGTCAAAAACATCTTGTGACTTATGTCAAAGAGTGTTCTTCCTCTGTTTTCCTTTACGAGTTTTACAGTGTCCAGCCTTACATTTAGATGTTTAATCCATTTTGATTTTATTTTTGTGTATGGTGTTAGGAAGTATTCTACTTTCATTCTTTTACATGTAGCTGCCCAGTTTTCCCAGCACCATTTATTGAAAAGGCTGTCTTTTCTCCATTGTATATCCTTGCCTCCTTTGTCATAGATTAGTTGACCATAAGTGCATGGGTTTATGTCTGGGCTTTCTATCCTGTTCCATTGATCTATATTTCTGTTTTTGTGCCAGTACCATATTGTCTTGCTTACTATAGCTTTGTGTTATAGTCTGAAGTCTGGGAGTCTGATTGCTCCAGCTCCGTTTTTTCCCCTCCATATTTCTTTGGCTATTTGGGGTCTTTTGTGTCTCCATACAATTTTAAGATTTTTTGTTCTAGTTCTGTAAAAAATGCCATTGGTAATTTGATAGGGATTGTGTTGAATCTGTAGATTGCTTTGGGTAGTATAGTCATTTTCACAATATTGATTCTTCCAATCCAAGAACATGGTATATGTCTCCATCTGTTTGTGTCATCTTTGATTTCTTTCATCAGTTTCTTATAGTTTTCTGAGCACAGGTCTTTTACCTTCTTAGGTAGGTTTATTCCTAGGTATTTTATTCTTTTTGTTGCAATGGTAAATGGGAGCGTTTCCTTAATTTCTCTTTCTGATCTTTCATTGTTAGTGTATAGGATTACAAGAGATTTCTGTGCATTAATTACATATCCTACAACTTTACCAAATTCATTAATTAGCTCTAGTAGTTTTCTGGTGGCATCTATAGGATTCTCTATGTATAGTATCATGTCATCTGCAAACTGTGAGAGTTTTACTTCTTCTTTTCCAATTTGGATTCCTTTTATTTCTCTTTCTTCTCCTATTGCCTTGCCTAGGACTTCCAAAACTATGTTGAATAATAGTGGTGAGAGTGGGCATCCTTGTCTTGTTCCTGATCTTAGAGTAAATGCTGTCAGTTTTTCACCATTGAGAATGATGTTTGCTGTTGGCTTGTCATATATGGCCTTTATTATGTTGAGGTAGGTTCCCTCTATGACCACTTTCTGGAGAGTTTTTTATTATAAATTGGTGTCAAATTTGTGAAAAGTTTTTTCTGCATCTGTTGATCATATGGTTTTTATTCTTCCATTTGTTAATATGGTATATCATATTGATTGATTTGCTTATATTGGAGAATCCTTGAAGCCCTGGGATAAAGCCCACTTGATCATGGTTTATGATCCTTTTAATGTGTTGTTGGATTCTGTTTGCTAGTATGTTGTTGAGGATTTTTACATCTGTATTCATTAGTGATATTGGTCTGTAATTTTCTTTTTTTGTAGTATCTTTGTCTGGTTTTGGTATCAGGATGATGGTGGCCTCATAGGATGAGTTTGGGAGTAATCCTTCCTCTGCAATTTTTTGGAAGAGTTTGAGAAGGATGGGTGTTAGCTCTTCTCTAAATGTTTGACAGAATTCACCCATGAAGCCATCTGGTCCTGGGCTTTTGTTTGTTGGAAGATTTTTAATCATAGTTTCCATTTCATTACTTGTGATTGGTCTGCTCATATCTTCTATTTCTTCCTGGTTCAGTCTTGGAAGGTTTTACCTTTCTAAGAATTTGTCCATTCTTCCAGGTTGCCCATTTTATTGGCATAGAGTTGCTTGTAGTAGTCTCTTAGGATGCTTTGTATTTCTGCGGTGTCTGTGGTAACTACTCCTTTTTCATTTAGAATTTTATTGATTTGAGTACTCTCCCTCTTTTTCTTGATGAGTCTGGCTAATGGTTTATCAATTTTGTTTATCTTCGCAAAGAACCAGCTTTTAGTTTTATTGATATTTGCTATTGTTTTCTTTGTTTCTATTTCATTTATTTCTGCTCTGATCTTTATGATTTCTTTCCTTCTACTAACTTTGGGTTTTGTTTGTTCCTCTTTCCATAGTTCCTTTAGGTGTAAGGTTAGATTGTTTATTTGTGATTTTTCTTGTTTCTTGAGGTGGGGTTGTATTGTTATAAACTTCCCTCTTAGAACTGCTTTTGCTGAATCCCATAGGTTTTAGATCATCATGTTTTTGTTGTCACTTTTCTCTAGGTATTTTTTGATTTCCTCTTTGATTTCTTCAGTGATCTTTTGGTTATTTAGTCATGTATTGTTTAGCGTCCATGAGTTTGTGTTTTTTACGTTTTTTCCCCTGTAATGTATTTCTAATCTCATAGCGTTGTGGGCAGAAAAGATGCTTGATATTATTTCAATTTTGTTAAATTTTTCAAGGCTTGATTTGTGACCCAAGATGTGTTCTTTCTTGGAGAATGTTCCAAGTGCAGTTGAGAAGGAAGTGTAATCTGCTACTTTTGGATGGAATGTCCTATAAATATCAATGAAGTCTATGTGGTCTGTTGTGTCATTTGAAGCTTGTGTTTCCTTATTAATTTTCTGTCTGGATGATATATCCATTGGTATAAGTTAGGTGTTAGAGTCCCCCACTATCATTGTGTTACTGTCAATTTCCTCTTTTATAGCTGTTAGATTTGCCTTATGTATTGAGGTGCTTCTATTTTGGGTCCATATATATTTATAATTGTTATATATCCTTCTTGGATTGATCTTTTATTATTATGTATTGTCCTTCCTTTTCTCTTATAAAATTCTTTATTTCAGAGTGTATTTTATCTGAAATGAGTATTACTATTCTAGCTTTCTTTTGATTTCCACATGCATGGAATAACTTTTTCCATTCCCTCACTTTCACTCTGTATATGTCCCTAGGTCTGAAGTGGGTCTCTTGTAGACAGCATACATATGGGTCTTGTTTTGTAGCCATTCAGTGAGCCTGTGTCTTTTGGTCAGAGCATTTAATCCATTTACATTTAAGGTAATTATCAATATGTATATTCCTATTACCATTTTCTTGTTTTGTGTTTCTTTCTGTAGGTCTTTTCCTTCTCTTGTGTTTCCCACTTAGAGAAGTTTCTTTAGCATTTGTTGTAGAGCTGGTTTGGTGGTGCTGAAGTCTCTTACGTTTTGCTTGTTTGTAAAGCTTTTGATTTCTCTGTTGAATGTGAATGAGATTCCTGTCAGGTAGACTAATATTTGTTGTAGATTCTTCCCTTTTATCACTTTAAATATATTGTGCCACTCCCTTTTTGCTTGTAGAGTTTCTGCTGAGAAATCAGCTGTTAACCTTATGGGAGTTCCCTTGAATGTTATTTGTCATTTTTCCCTTGTTGCTTTTAATAATTTTTCTTTGGCTTTAATTTTTGTCAGTTTGAGTACTATGTGTTTTGGCCTGTTTCTCCTTGGGTTTATACTGCCTGGGACTCTGTGTGCTTCCTGGACTTGGGTGGCTATTTCCTTTCCCATGTTAGGGTAGTTTTCAATTATAATCTCTTCAAATATTTTCTTGGGTCCTTTCTCTCTCTCTTCTCCTTCTGGGACCCCTATAATACGAATGTTGGTGCACTTAATATTGTCCCAGAAGTCTCTTAATCTGTCTTCATTCCTTGTCATTCTTTTTTCTTTATTCTGTTCTGTGGCAGTGAATTCCACCATTCTGTCTTCCAGGTCACTTATCCGTTCTTCTGCCTCAGTTATTCTGCTCTTGATTCCTTCTAGTGTAATTTTCATTTCAGTCATTGTGTTGTTCATCTCTGTTTGTTTGTTCTTTAATTCCTCTAGGTGTTTGTTCTTTAATTCTTCTAGGTTTTTGTTAAACATTTCTTGCATCTGCTTGCTCTTTGCCTCCATTCTTTTTCCAAGGTCCTGGATCATCTTCACTCTAATTATTCTGAATTCTTTTTCAGGAAGGTTGCCTACCTCCACTTCATTTAGTTGTTTTTCTGGGGTTTTATCTTGTTCCTTCATCTGGTGCATAGTCCTCTGCCTTTTCATTTTGTCTATCTTTCTGCAAATGTGGATTTTTCCCATAGGCTGCAGGATTGTAGTTCTTCTTGCTTCTGCTGTCTGCCCTCTGGTGGATCAGGCTATCTAGGAGGCTTGTCTAAGCTTCATGGTGGAAAGGACTTGGGTGAGTAGAATTGGGTGTTGTTTTGGTGGCAGAGCTCAGTAAAACTTTAACCTGTCTGTCTGCTGATGTGTGGGGCTGAGTTCCCTCCCTGTTGGTTGTTTGGCCTGAGGTGACCCAGCCTTGGAGCCTACAGGCCCTTTGGTGGGGCTAATGGTAGACTCTGTGCGGGCTCACACCAAGCAGTACTTCCCAGAACTTCTGCTGCCAGTGTCCTTGTCCCCATGGTGAGCCACAGCCACCCCCCACCTCTGCAGGAGACCCTCCAACACTATCAGGTAGGTCTGGTTTAGTCTCCTATGGGGTCACTGCTCCTTTCCCTTGGGTACTGATACACCCACGACTTTGTGTGTTCCCTCCAATAGTGGAGTCTCTGTTTCCTCCAGACCTGTTGAAGTCCTGCAGTCAAATCCTGCTAGACTTCAAAGTTTGCTTCTCTGGGAATTCCTCCTTCCATTGCCAGACCTCCAGTCTGGGAAGCCTGTTGTGGGGCTCAAATCTTCAGTTGGTGGACTTCTGTGGTATAATTGTTTTCCAGTTTGTGAGTCACCCACGCAACGGTTATGGGATTTGATTTTATTTTGATTGCCCCCTTCCTACCATGTCATTGCAGCTTCTCCTTTCTTTATATGTGAGGTATCTTTCTTGGTGAGTTCCAGTGTCTTCCTGTTGATGATTGTTCAGCAGTTAGTTGTGATTCTGCTGCTCTCCCAAGAGGGAGTGAGCGCAGGTCCTTCTACTCCACCATCTTGAACCAATCTCTGGAGAGCTTGCTGGGGTCAGTATTCCTTTTGGTTTTATTTTTAGACAGTATGTATTTTTGAGGACATCTATGCAATAATATGCATTTTTCAAGTTTTCTCTTTCAGCCTTTTCTGGAGGAAGGGCTAATTATGATTCTGCATTGTTGGTTATTACTTAATCATACAGGCTGCAATACAACAATGATATAAGATGACTACAGTGATTTTTGTTTCATTGCCTTCCTAGTCTTTTGATCAGGCAAATGCAGAGCTTTGAAAGCCTCTTTTTTTATGGTGAGCCAAGATCACATACATGTTCCCAGGAGAAGTGGATTTACTGAGGAGGGAATATTAACTCCTTCAGAGAAGGAGGCACCATTTGGTAAATTGTTCTATCCAGGGCTCTAAATGATATCCAGAAAGAGGTCATTTCTCTCACATGGGTGAGCAGTTTGTTTTCTGAGAGAGTCTTCCCCACCTGACTATAGTTGGATCATTGTGGTTACTTTTCTGTTGAAGGTAAGATTTTGGAAGTTAATTGGCCTGATAGGATGGGAAAGTCATATGAGCTTTGCTAATTTTCCAGCATAATGGGGTTCTTTTTTTTTTTTTTCTTTATTTCCAGGTGCTTCTCATTTTAATTTTATCTTCCAAAGATAGTCACTTGTATGATTTGGGTTTCCTTCTTTAAGAGATCATTTAACTGAAGTAGGCTGCAGAGTGGCAGTTGCTAGGACACCCTGAATCCCAATTCCCCATTTCCAGGGGGCATTTTAATTCAGAATAACAGTTACATGTTGTTCCTTGTCTACTTCCTAGATACTTTCAGATAGTTTTCAGTTTAAAATGCCTTGTGTCAGATAAGAGATCAGAAGAAATTATAGATAAGTAAAACAGTGTTTTAGAAAGCAGAAAAATACATTTTTTTGCATACCATTTTTTTTTTTGAAAACAAAGTTTACATATTTCTCTGTGGAGAGAGGTTTTTTTTTTTTTTGCTGGTGGGGGGAACTTTATATTCCTGGAATAAAGGAGAAAATACAAAACAAATAGGAGAAATAAGCATCTTATTATTCTGGAAAATCAACTGTACTTTTTAACTTGATTTATATAAAGAAAATAAGCCAACATTTAAAGGGCAAAAACATATGCTATTTAAGTTGACTGAATTCTCAAAATAACTCTCAATGGACAAACACAGAAAAATAAAATAAATTTTACAATTTCAAAGATCCATTTTTACAGATTCTTATGGCTTTTCTTTTTGACAAGTTAATGTTTCTGGTTAGGTTTATAACAATAACTTCCTTTTGCATAGCATTTTATGATTTCCTCTGGGAAGTTCTCTGTCATAGCACTTGATGCTTTAAATTGAAATAATCTACTTGTGTGGATCACTGCTTCAGCTTGAATATAAGCTCCATGAAGATGGGGACTGACTTCATCTTTGTATTTCCAGTGCCCAGCACAGGGTCTGGAATGGAATAGACCTTGAAAGTGTTGCCACAATGACTTTGTGATTTATATTACTTAAAAACTTTGGGAGTTTGCCTTTATTTATATATTCATTTAACAGATATTTATTTAATACCTAGTTTCAGCTGGACACTGTGACAGGTGTTGGGGATACAACAAAAAGAAACAGAAAAATATTCCGGAGATTACATTCTTGCCAGAGGGGGCAGAAATAATCCTTATAGTAAATAAGTAATTCTTATGGTATGCTTAAACGTGTTGAGTGCTATAGGAAAATTAGGGCAGGTGACAGGAATCAGAAATGTGGGGAAAGTTTGCAATATTTATGGTGGTCAGATTGGTCTCATTGAAGAGGTGAGATTTGAGCAACAACTTGAAGAATGTTGAGGAGTCACCCATGTGGAGATGTGGAGAAAGAGAATTTTAGGAAGACGTAGTAGCCTTTGCAAATCCCATAAAGTTGAGGTGTGCCTGAATTATAAGAGAAATAGCAAGAAGGCCAAGTTGTGTGAGAATAGTAGGAGGTGAAATCAGACAGGTGAAAGGGAAATAGATCATATAGGATCTTTAAAAAACATTTTGTTTTACTCTGAATGAAATGCTAAACCTCTTGAGGGTTTTGAACAAGGTGCAACATTATCTCTCATGTTTTGGAAAGATTACTTTGGTGATTTTGTTGAGAGTAGAATATAGCAGGGCAAACAAGTAGACTAGTTAGGAATAGTCCAGTTGGGAGAAGATAGTGGCTTGGATCAAGGTGATATCTGTGGAGGTAGTGAAAAGTAGTTGGATTCTAGATCTATTTGAAAGGATTCCTTTCTTTTTGTATGCTGGAACATCCTTTTAATCATTGTATAAGTATGGCCTTCCTCTTACAGATTATGCTGTTTTAAATTGAATGACTGAAGAGATACTGGTATCTTTACCATAGATATGAATAACAACTAACCCTTGTCTTTTAAAAATATTTTTATTGGAGTATAGTTGGTTTACAATGTTGTGTTAGTTTCAGGAGTGCAGCAAATTGAATCAGTTATACATATACATATATTCACTCTTATTTAGATTCTTTTCCCATATAGGCCATTACAGAGTATTGAGTAGGGTTCCCTGTGCTATACAGTAGGTCCTTATTAGTGACCTATTTTATATATAGTAGTGTGTATGTGTCAATCCCAATCTCCCAGTTTGTCCCCCCCCCCCCAGTAACCATAAGTTTGTTTTCTACATCTGTGACTCTCTGTTTTGTAAATAAGTTCATTTTTTTTTAAGATTCCACATATAAGCAGTATTATATGGTATTTGTCTTTCTGTGTCTGACTTACTTCACTCAGTAGGACAATCTCTAGGTCCATACATGTTGCTGCAAATGGCATTATTTTATTCTTTTTTATGGCTGAGTAATATTCCATTGTACATATGTACCACATCTGCTTTACCCATTCCTCTGTTGAAGGACATTTAGGTTGCTTCCATGTCCTGGCTATTGTAAATAGTGCTGCAGTGAACATAGGGGTGCATGTATCTTTTTGAATTATGGTTTTCTCTGGGTATATGCCCAGTAGTGGGATTATTGGATAATGTGGTAGCTCTGTTTTTAGGTTTTTTGGGGTTTTTTTTTTGCGGTACGCGGGCCTCTCACTGCTGTGGCCTCTCCCGCTGCGGAGCACAGGCTCCAGACCGCAGGCTCAGCAGCCATGGCTTATGGGCCCAGCTGTGCCGTGGCATGTGGGATCTTCCTGGACCGGGGCATGAACCCACATCCCCCACATTGGCAGGTGGACTCTCAACCACTGTGCCACCAGGGAAGCCCTGTTTTTAGTATTTTAAGGAACCTCCATACTGTTCTCCATAGTGTCTGTACCAATTTACATTCCCACCAACAGTGTAGGAGGGTTCCCTTTTCTCCACACTGTATCCACCATTTACTGTTTGTAGATTTTTTGATGATGGCCATTCTGACTGGTGTGAGATGATACCTCATTGTAGTTTTGATTTGCATTTCTCTAATAATTAGCTATGTTGAGCATCTTTTCTTGTGCTTTTTGGCCATCTGTATGCCTTCTTTGGAGAAATGTCTGTTTAGATCTTACCCCCATTTTTTGATTAAGTTGTTGTGGTTTTTTTCGATATTGAGCTGCATGAGCAGTTTTGGAGATTAATACCTTGTCGGTTGCTTTGTTTGCAAATATTTTCTCCCAGTCTGAGGGTTGTCTTTTCATTTTGTTTGTGGTTTACTTTGCTGTGCAAAAGCTTTTAAGTTTAACTAGGTCCCATTTTTTTATTTTACTCTAGGAGGTGGATCAAAAAACATCTTACTGTGATTTATGTCAGAGAGTGTTCTTCCTATGTTTTCCTTTAACAATTTTATAGTATCTGTCTTTAAGATTATTAATCCATTTGGAGTTAATTTTTGTGTATGGTGTTAGGAAGTGTTCTAATTTCATTCTTTTACATGTAGCCATCCAGCTTTCCCAGAACCACTTATTGAAGGGACTGTCATTTCCCATTGTATATTCTTGCCTCTTTTGTCATAGTGACCACAAGTGCGAGAGTTTATCTCTGAGCTTTCTATCCTATTCCATTGATCTATATTTCTGTTTTTGTGCCAGCACCATAGTGTTTTGATGACTGTAGCTTTGTAGTATAGTCTGAAGTTAGGGAGCCTGATTCCTCCAGCTCTGTTTTTCTTTCTCAAGATTGCTTTGGCTATTCGTGGTCTTTTGTGTTTCCAAGAAAATTGTAAAATTTTTTGTTCTACTTCTGTAAAAATGCCATTGGAAGTTAGGTAGGAATTGCATTGAATCTGTAGATTGCTTTGGTTAGTATAGTCATTTTGACAATATTGATTCTTCCAATCCAAGAGCATGGTATATGTCTCCATCTGTTTGTGTCATCTTTGATTTCTTTTATCAGTGTCTTATAGTTTTATGACTATAAATCTTTTGCCTCCTTAGGTAAGTTTATTCCTATGTATTTTTTTCTTTCTGATGCAGTGGTAAATGGAATTGTTTTCTTAATTTCCCTTTCTGATCTTTCAGTGTTAGTATATAGGAATGCAAGAAATTTCTGTGTATTAATTTTGTTTCCTGAAACTTTACCAAATTAGTTGATGAGCTCTAGTAAATTTTTGGTAGTGTATTAAGGATTTTCTATGTATAGTATCATGTCATCTGCAAACAGTGACAGTTTTACTTCCTCTTTTCCAGTTTGGATTCCTTTTATTTCTTTTTCTTCTCTTATTGCTGTGGCTAGGACTTTCCAAACTCTGTTGAATAAAAGTGGCAAGAGAAGATATCCTTGTCTTGTTTGTGGTCTTCGAGGAAATGCTTTCAGTTTTTCACCATTGAGAATTATATTCGCTATGGGTTTGTCGTATGTGGCCATTATTACATTGAGGTGGATTCCCTCTTTGCCCACTTTCTGGTGAGTTTTTATCATAAATCTGTGTTGAATTTTGTCAGAGGTTTTTTCTGCATCTATTGAGATGATCTTATGGTTTTTATTCTTCAGATTGTTAATGTGGTGTATCACATTGACTTATTTGCATGTATTGAAGAATCCTTGCATCCCTGAGATAAATCCCACTTGATTACAGTGTTTGATCTTTTTAATGGGTTGTTGGATTCTGTTTGCTAGTGTTTCATTGAGGGATTTTGTGTCTACGTTCATCAGTGATATTGGCCTGTAATTTTCTTTTCTTTTTTTTTTTTTTTTTTGTGATATCTTTGTCTAGTTTTGGGATCAGGGTGATGGTGGCCTTGTTAAATGAGCTTGGGAGTGTTGCTTCCTCTGCAGTTTTTTGGTGGAACTTCAGAAGGATAGATGTTAGCTCTTCTCTAAATGTTTGATAGAATTCTCCTGTGAAGCCATCTGGTCCTGGACTTTTGTTTGTTGGAAAATTTTAAATCACAGTTTCAATTTCAGTACTTGTTGGTCTGTTCATATTTTCTGTATTTTCTTAGTTCTGTCTTGGAAGGTTGTACCTTTCTAAGAATTTGTCCATTTCTTCTATGTTGTCCATTTTATTGGCATATAGTTGCTTGTGGTAGTCTCTTATGATCCTGAAAGGATTCCTTGATAGATTAGTTATTCAGTATGAAATTAAGACTCAAGGATGACTCCAATAATTTTGGGCTCAAGCACTGACTAGGTAGTTATATACATGATCTCATTTAATCTTTATATGAATAGTATGAATAAAATCTTTTTTATCTCCTTTTGACAGACAAGAAAACTGAGGTCTAGAGCATGCTGGAGATTTGCCCAAAGCCTTAAAATTACTAAGTGGCAGAGTTATGATTCAAGTTTATGTCTGTCAACCTTAGGATTGTGATCTTTTCAATACATAAGAACAGAATAGGGCTTCCCTGGTGGCGCAGTGGTTGAGAGTCCACCTGCTGATGCAGGGGACATGGGTTCGTGCCCCAGTCTGGGAGGATCCCACATGCTGCAGAGCGGCTGGGCCCGTGAGCTATGGGAGCCTGTGCTCCGCAATTGGAGAGGCCATAACAGTGAGAGACCCACGTACCACAAAAAAAAAATAAAAAAGAACAGAATAGACAGTCTTCCCTAAAATTTGTACCAGTGGCTTTATACCATTTTTGGCATTTAAAATTTCCACATCTTTCTTGATGCAATGCCATTATCCTTAAATAAAAACTTAATATAAAAAGTAGTTAGAGGCTAGATATATTCCAGGAGTGCCTGGAAGAAACAAATCCAAAACTTCAAAAACCCAGAAGGATCATGCCCTCCCAGAAGGATCTTACAGATATTCTTACAGATAAAGCTCCAATGTAGGTGAGTTTAAAAACAAAAATTTTAAAACACACTAGGAAACAATGTAGTGGATGGAAGATAGGAATCTCAACAAATACTAGGATTAAACTCCAAGGACTTCCAAAGAGGAGGTATAAGCCCATTTGTTTAAAATGATTAAAGCCATAAAGGGAAGAATCATAAACTAAAGAGAACATATCATAAAAAGAGATTATACTTGTTTATAAAAGAACCAAATGGAACATCTGAAAGTGAAATATATATAATCATTGACATTAAAAACTCTGAAGTTGGGTTAAATATCTAATTAGATACCACTGAAGAGAGATTAATGAAGTAGAAGCCAGAACTGAGGAGCACAGAGAGGTATAGAGATGAAATATATAGAAGAGAAGTTGTCATATTAAGATGAGGAATTCCAGAAGAAAATCACATAGAAGCAATATTCAAAATAATGACTTACGAAAGACATGAATCTTTCATATTGTAAGTACAACTCCTGAAAAATAAGTAAAAATATATCCTTGAAATCTTTCTCCCCAATATGTTACAATGAAATTGCAGAATATTATAGATAAAGAAAAGTTCTTCAAAACAACTAGGGAGAAATATACAATATTTTAAGATGAGTGATTGTTCTGAGGTTCTTGAATTTTAAGAATAGGAAGGTAGAATTATTTAAATTTATACTTTATATCAGGTATTGATCTTTGTGTATTCTGGATACGAGTTCTTTGTGGAGGTGGCAAATATCTTCTCCCAGTCTGTGGCTTCTCTTTTCATATCTTAATGGTGTCTTTCAAAAAACAAAAGTATCTTTTAATCCAATTTATCATTTTTTTCTTTAATATTTTATGTTTTTGGTGTTCTATATAAGAAATTTTTACTAATCAAAGACCACAAAATTTTTCTCCTGTTTTCTTCTACAAGTTTTATAATTTTAGGTTTTACATTTAGATCTATGATCCATTTTGAGTTAATTTTTATATATGATTTTAAGTAAGAGTTGATACTTATTTTCAGCACCATTTTTTGAAAAGACTTTCATTTCCTCATTGAATTGCCTTGCAAGTCAATTGCTCATATATGTGTAGGTCTATTTCTGGACTCTATAATCTGTCCCATTGATCTATGTATCTATCTTTTTGAAATAGCAAGCTGTCTTGATTACTGTAACTTTTTAGCAGTTTTTGCTCTTTTTTTCTGTATTAAATTGCTTTGATTATACTAGGTTCTTTGAATTTTCTAATACAACTAGAGTAATCTAGTAAATTTCTACAAAAAGACTTCTGGGATTTGAATGTCATTGTATTGAATTTATATACATCAATTTGTGAGAAATGCCATCTTAACAAATTTTAGTCTTTTATCCATGAACATATGCCATATATTTCCACTTATTTAGGTATTCTTCAGATTCTTTCAGCAATATTTTGTAATTTTTAGGGTAGAAGACCTGGACATCTGTGGTTAATTTCTAGGTGTTTGCGGTTTTAGTGTTACTGTGAATGGGATTCTCAAATTTTTATTTTCCATTTGCCTGCTGGTAGTACAATTGTTTGCTGCTGGTACAATTGATTTTGTATTTATATTCACTTTGTATCCTGTGATCTTGCTAAATTTGTTTCTAAGTTCAAGTAGTTGTTTTGTAGATTTTCTGAGATTTTCTATGTAAACGTTATCTTCTGTAAGTAAGGACACTTTTATTTCTTCTTTTGTAGTTTTTATGCCTTTCGTTTTTCTTGCATTATTGCAACAGTTTGGTGCTTCATAATGAGGTTGAATAGATGTAGTGAAAGTGGACATCCTTTTCTTATTCTTGATCTCAAGGAGAAGCAATAAAATCTTACACCATTAAGTGTGCTATTAGCTATAAGTGGGGTTTTTTGTTTGTTTTTTAATTGCATGTCACTTATCAGTTTCAGGACATTTCCAACTATTCTTAGTTTGAGAAAAGTTCTTTTTTAACATGAATGCATGTTGGATTTTGTCAAATGTTTTTTTCTGTATCTATTGAAATAACAATTGGTTATTCTCCTTTTCATTGTTGAAAGGGTGAATTACATTGCTTGATTTTCAAATGTTAAAACAACCTTGCATTCTTTGTTTATTTAACACTTTTTGTTCAATTTATCCTAAGTATTTTATGTTTTGTGATCCTATTATAAATGGAATTGTTTTTTAAATCTCATTTTGAGCTTATTCAATGCTCCTGCATAGATATACATTTAATTTTTGTATGACTTGTATCCTACACTGTTGCTGAAATAATTTTTTACCTTAAATTGTTTTTTGTATGTGCATTCCTTAGGATTTTCTATATAAAAGATTGTATCATTAGCAAGTAGATATAATTTTACTTCTCCTTTTCAAATATGAATGCTTTTTTTTTCTTTTTCTTGCCTACTTGCCCTTGCTAGAATATCTACTACAATGTTGAACAGAAATGGTGAGAGCAAACATGCTTATCCTACCCCAGATCTTAGGGTGAAAAACTTTCAGCCTTGCACCATTAACAATGGTAATTAGTTGTGGGATTTTTAAAAATTCCTTTCTGTTCATTTGTCTTCCAGTGTTTTTTTCTCATGAAAAGTATCAAATTTTGTGAAGTGCTTTTTCTGCATCTATTGAGATGATCATGTGATTTTTGTCCTTTATTCTAGTAATGTGGTATACTGCACTAATTGATTTTCATATCTTGAACCAACATTTGAATTTCATTGAATTTCAACATTAAATCCCACTTGTGGTTTACAGTCATTTTTGTATATTGCTGGATTTGGTTTGCTAGTATTTCATTGAGGATTTGGGGGGGGTCAATATTCATAAAGGGTATTGATGTGTAGTTTTTATGTGATGTCTTTGATTTTAGTATCAAGACCATCCTGGCCTCAAGGAATGAGTTTGGAAGTGTTCTCACTTCTTCATTTTTGGGGAAGAGCTTGTTAAGGATTGGTGTTAACTTTCCTTTAAAAGTTTAGTAGAATTTACCAGTGAAGACATCTGCATTTGGATATTTCCTGGTGATAAGTTTTTTGATTATTATATCAGTATTTTTGTTTAGGTCTATACAGATATTAGTGTTTCTTCTTTAGTCAGTTTTGTTTGTGTCTTCCCAGAATTTTCCTCATATCATCTAGGTTATCTAATTTGTTAGCATACAATTGGTCATAGTATATCCTCTATTTAATTCCTGATTTTATGCATTTACTGTCCTCTTTTTTCTTAGACAATATAAAGATTCGTCTATTTTATTGATCACATAAAACAACAATTTTTGGTTTTATTGATTTTCTCTACTGTTTTTCTATTATTCGTTTACTTCCATCCTTTATTATTTCCTTTATTCTGCCTTCTTTGGGTTTAGTTTGCTTTATTTTTAAGCTTCAAAAGGTGAAATATAAGCAGATTACATTATTTCTTTAAGATGTTTCTTTCTTTAATATAAGCATATCCAGCTATATATTTCTGCATAAGTACTGCTTTCTATGCATCCTTAGCTTTTGATAGATAGTAGTAGCTTTGTTTACATTCATGCTAAGGTATTTTATAAATTCCTTCCTGATTTCCTCTTTCACCCTCTTGGTTATTTAGGAAAGTGTTGTTTAATTTCTACATGTTTTTGAATTCCTTAAATTTCCTTCTGTTATTGATTTCTAATTTCCTTCTATTTTGTTTGGAGAGAATACTTTCCATGATTTCCTTCATGTTAAATTTATTGAGACTTGTTTTATGCTCTACGTTTTAGTCTTTTCTGAAAAATATACCTGTAAACGTGAGGAGAATGTATATTTTACTGTTGAGTAGAATGTTCTATATATCTAGCTGTTTTAGTGTTGCTCAATTCTTATATTTCCTTGTTGATATTCTAGTTGTTCTAGTTGTTTCTATTCATTATATAAAGTTGGATATTGAAGTTTTCAGCTATTATTGTTGACTTGTGTATTTGTCCCTTTAATTCTGACTGTTTCTGTGTTATTTGTTTTGGGACACTCTTGTTAGGTGCATTTATATTTGTAACTGCTATATCTTCTTAATGAATTGCCCTTTCTACATTATAAAATATCCTTCTTTGTGTGTACTAAAAATTTTTGTCTTAAAGTCAATTTTTCTGATATTAGTATATATAGGCATTCCAGCTCAGTTTTGCTTTGTTTGGTATATTATTTTCCTTCCTTCTACTTTCAACCTATTTGTGTGTTTGTATCTCAAATACATCTCTTGTAGACAGCATATGGTTGGCTCACTAAAAAAAAAAAATTCATTCTGACATATACTGCCTTTTAATTGGAGTGTTTAATCCACTTACATTTATTGTAATTACTGATAAGCTAAGATCATTTTGCTATTGCCTTTAAGTGGTTTATGCCTCCCTCCCTATTTATTCCTCTATAACTGCCTTCTATTGTGTTAGATAAGTATTATCTAGTGTACTATTTAATTCCCTTCTTACTGATTTTACTGTATTTTAATTTTTCTTTTCTTTTCTTTTTTTTTACATCTTTATTGGAGTATAATTGCTTTACAATGGTGTGTTAGTTTCTGCTTTATAACAAAGTGAATCAGCCATACATATACATATGTTCCCATATCTCTAGTTTTTCTTTTCTTAATGGTTGTCCTAGGGATTGCAGTGAATATAATTTAATTGATAGCAGTCTAGTTTGAATTAATTTCAACTTAATTTCAATAATATGCATATATATTTATTGTCCTACAAATTACATCTGAATACATTATGTACACTCCATGCAGATTTGTAATTACTGCTTTGTGTGGTTGTCTTCTACATGTAGGAGAAAAAAATATCTACAAACATAAAATATGTTTATACTGTCTTTTTTTTTTTTGTGGTACATGGGCCTCTCACTGCTGTGGCCTCTCCTGCTGCAGAGCACAGGCTCTGGATGCGCAGGCTCAGCGGCCACGGCTCACGGGCCCAGCCGCTCCGCAGCATGTGGGATCTTCCCAGGCTGGGACACGAACCTGTGTCCCCTGCATGGGCAGGCAGACCCTCAACCACTGCACCACCAGGGAAGCCCTATATACTGTCTTTTATATTTACCTATCTAGTTACATTTACTGGTGCTCTTTATTTCTTCATGTGGATTTCAGTTATTTTCTAATGTTCTTTCATTTCTACTAGAAGGACATCCTTTAGTTTTTCTGGTAGGGCAGGTATGATTATCTGCTAATGTCTTAATGTCTCTTCATTTTTGAAGAGTATTTCTGGCCTATCAAATATTTTCTTTCAGCACTTTGAATATGTTATCCCTCTGCTTTCTGACTTCCATGTTTCTGATGAGAACTCAGCTGTTAATCTTACTGAGGATTCCTTGAACATAATGAGTTGCTATGATGTTTGTTGCTGTGTTCAAGAGTTTTTGGTCTTTGACTTTTGACAGTTTGATTATGTTTAAATATGGATCACTCCTTTTTCATAGGTGGAAGAAGGAAAAATTAAAAATTATTTTAATTTCAGATTTTTTTTGTCTTTTGGATCTGGCTTTTTATTCCAATCTAGCAATGTCTGCTTTTCAGTGGAATGTTTATTTATATATTTGTTCTATTTTAGTGTAATTATTGATACGTTGTACTTAAATGAAATATCTTGGTATTCATTTTCTTACTGCCTCTTCTGTTTCTTGTTACTCTGTTGTTCTTTTACTGCCTTCATTTGGGTTAATAAAATTTTTGTTTAGTGTTATATATCTTCTGTATTGCATTCTTAGTAACATTATTTTATATTTACTTTAATGGTTTCTCTAGAACTAAAAATATGCAGTTATAACTTACCAAATTCTTTAAAAATTTTTTGTTAAAAATTTGTTTAGAATACTTTTAGGTCACAGCAAAATTGAGAGGAATGTACAGAGCTTTCTCAAATAATGCAGTCCCCACACATGCATAGGCTCCCCCATTATCAATGTCCCCCGCCAGAGTGGTATATCTGTTACAATTGAACCACTTGACACATCATAATCAACCCAAAGTCCATTAGGGTTCACCCTTAGTATTGCACTTTCTATTGGTTTGTATAAATATGTAATTACAAGTATTCATCATTGTAGTCATACAGACAATTTTCACTGCCCTAAAAATCCTCTACTGCCTATTAATCTCTCCATCCCCTAACATTTGATCTTGTTATTATCTCCATACTTTACCTTTTTTCAGAGTGTCATATGGTTGGAATCACACAGTATGTATGTAGCATTTTCATATTGGCTTCTTTTGATTATTAACATGCATTTAATTTTCTTCTGTGTCTTTCCATAGCTTGATAACTCATCAAGCCATTTCAGAGTCAATATTTTCCCATTTCACCCTTAACACTTCACACTGTGTACTTTGTAGTTACTACCTTTTTTTAACTCAAAACTTATTCTTTCTACATTCTACTAACCTCGCATCAGTTTAATTCTATTTACCCATCCCAATTCTTGATGCTGTTGTTGTCATATATTTTCCTTCTACATACTTTGCAAACCTCCCTTAAGATGTCATTAAAAAAAAAAAACTTTAGTTAGTAGCCTTTAAGAAACTTTTGAGACAAAAATAGTTTATTATATTTACATGCTTATTCACTATTTTAGTGTTGTTTATATGTTCTTATAGCTATGAATCCCATCTAATATATTTTTGCATCTTTTAGCTTTTCATGTAGTGAAGATCTGCTGGCAATAAATTCTGTCAACTTTAATTTATTTATCTGGGAATGTTTTATTTTACCTTTTTTTTTTTTTTTTTTTTTTGCGGTACACGGGCCTCTCACTGTTGTGGCCTCTCCCGTTGCGGAGCACAGGCTCTGGACATGCAGGCTCAGCGGCCATGGCTCACGGGCCCAGCCGCTCCACGGCATGTGGGATCTTCCCGGACCAGGGCACAAACCCGTGTCCGCTGCATCAGCAGGGGGACTCTCAACCACTGCGCCAGCAGGGAAGCCCCTATTTTACCCTTATTTTTAAGGATATTTTATTGAATATTGAATTATGGGTTGCAAGTTTTGTTCTTTCATCACTTTAGAAATGTCATTTACTCTCCTCCATTATTTTTGAAAAGAAGTCAATGGACATTCTTATTGTTGTCCTTCTGTATGTATTATGGCTTTTTTTCTTGTTGCTTTCAAGCTTTTTTATTTATATGTATTTTTTATCAGTTTGACGATTATGTGCCTAGGTTGAGGTATTTTTTTCTTTTCTTTCTTGCTTTTTTGCTTTTGGGGCATTTGCTGCTTTAATAGATGGCTTGTTCCTCTCTTTATTTACAATAAATTTATTTATTTTATTTTTATTTTTGGCTGTTTTGGGTCTTTGTTGCTGTGGGCGGGCTTTCTCTGGTTTTGGAGAGTGGGGGCTACTCCTCATTGTGGTGCGTGGGCTTCTCATTGCAGTGGCTTCTCTTATTGTGGAGCATGGGCTCTAGGCCCGCAGGCTTCAGTATTTGTGGCACGCAGGCTCAGTAGTTGTGGCTCGTGGGCTCTAGAGCGCAGGCTCAGTAGTTGAGACGCATGGTATTAGTTGCTCCATGGCATGTGGGATCTTCCCGGGCCAGGGCTCGAACCGGTGTCCCCTGCATTGGCAGGCAGATTCTTAACCACTGTGCCACCAGGGAAGTCCTGTTCCTCTCTTTAATTACAAAAAGAATGAGACCCAAATAAAAAAACTCCTACATTTTCAATAAATGAAAATATACAAAACTCAATATTTATTCATATTTACTAGAGGTACAAAGTATAATTACTATCACAAAATTTTAAAATTAAAATTTGTATTTACCCTCCCCTTACTAATGAATATTCTAACTAAGCTGAGCATGTAATCCCACAAGCACTAGATATGGGTGGATTTTCTGATAATAAAATGTTTACACATCATGAGGAACAAAGAAGTTCACCATGAGTGAACTTCTTTTCCCTTCTCTTTCTAAGGACTTTAATTTCTCATGATTGCCTCCATATTGGGTAACTGTGGCACCATGGAAGACTCAATAATCGCTGTTTCTTGGTGTTTTTTTTTAATATTTTTATTTGGGTTGCATCGGGTCTTAGTTGTGGCATGTGGGATTTTCGTTGCCACGTTGGGATCTTTGTTGCAGTGTGAGGGATCTTTAGTTGTGGCATGCAGGATCTTTAATTGCGGCATGTGGGCTCTTAGTTGTGGCATGCAGGATTTAGTTCCCCAAACCCAGGTTCCCTGCACTGGGAGCACAGAGTCTTAACTGCTGGACCAACATGGATGTCCCATGTATCTTGTAATACATACAGAGTTTTATCAAGAATCCCTGGAAAAGGGGACATTATGTTATACACTGTCAGGATAATTAAAAACAATACCAGTCATTTACTTTTTAAACAAGAGAATCTGATTGAATTAAATGTGGGTAAAACTCAGTGGACTATTTATTTACTGACCGCATTGCATGGCCTGTGGGATCTTAGTTCCCTGACCAGGGATTGAATCTGGGCCCACAGCAGTGAGAGTGCAGAGTCCTAACCACTGGACCACCAGGGAACTCCCTCAATGGACTCTTTAAATTGAACTTCAGTGATTTACTCATTTGTACAAGAACATCAAAATCCAAGGTCTTACATCATGATAAATTGTCTAGAAACTCATCTTACTATGAATGCATAAGACCCTGAAAAGGTTGTCTTGTGATGTCTGAAGCATGTTCACAGATGATTTATGCCAGAACAGAGGCCATGAAGAACTCTGAAGGATAGTTATCAGCTGTTAAGTGTTCCAATTTTTAGGTAAGTACACTTCTCCTTTAAATGCTGTACTTGCCAGCTAATATCATTCTTGTTTGAATAGTCATTTCTTCATCTTCCTTTTTCCTTTATGTTAAGGTGATTATCAACTTTATATAAGCACCCACAGATAACCGTTCATTATTAGAACACTCATTATGTTTAGGCCACTCCCTGACAACATGTAGAGAAATCTTAATGCTTTCAATGAGATATTTCCAATATAAATTTTAAAGCAGATAATTTTTTTCCTACACAGGAAATTACCTAGTATCATCAACAGTCTGTAAGCTCTTAATATTGTACATCAACTAAACCTCAATTTAAAAAATTGAAACAAAAGAAAACAGTATGTAGGTTCTTCTGAGTTTTCATTAAGAGATGAGTAAAGTTCCTTTACTCACCTGCTTTCTAAAAATGTCCTTGCGCATTTCAGCCTAGGTCTTGAGGTACACATTCTTTTGGGTCTCCTCAATCCTATTCTCATATTTTGAATCTGGTAACAGAAAATGAAACAGGAAAATTATTTTATTTTATTTTTTGGCCCCGCAGCACGGCTTGTAGGATCTTAGTTTCCTGACCAGGGATCGAACACAGGCCCACAGCAGTGAAAACGTGGAGTCCTAACGATTGGACCGCCAGGGAATTCCCAGGAACTTTTTTTAAAAAACTGATTTAATCTTTGGCCTAAGAACTCCAATGCTCAAGTAATGAAATGGAGAATATCCATTTATATACTAACTCACACATTCCTTGTTATTTTTTCTTTTTATTTATCCTGTATGAGGTTTTCTGAGATTCTAAGATACCTAATTCATTACATTTTTTATTACATTTGGAAAATTTTTGGCTTATTCTGGGGCTCTGTTTATTTTTCTTCCATTTCTTTTTTGTGTTCTTCAGATTATATTACTTTAAAATTGATCCATCTTCAAATTCACTGACTCTTTTCTGTCTCTAATTTGGTGTTAAGCCCATCAAGTTAGTTTTTCATTTTAATTACTGTACTTTTTAGTTATAGAATGTTTATTTGATCTTTTAAAAAAGTTTTTATTTTTCTGATGAAATTTCCTATCCGTTCACACATGAAAATTATAATTTTCTTTAATTCCTATAACATGTTTTCTTTTTGTTCTTTGAGTATAACAGCCAATTTAAAATGTCTGCTAAATAGTACATCTGAATCTCACTGTGGATTTGTATTAATTGCTTCTCTCCACTCCTTTGATTAAGGATTAAAATTAATTAATTAGCTAATTAATTAAAGTATCTAGTAACTTTAGATTGTGATACCTTTTAGAGAATGGATTCTGTTATCCTCTTCTGAAGCAAATTGGTGTTTATTATAGAAGTCAGTTCAATTACTGATCATTTCAAGGCTGATTACCTTAAACTTCACTAGGCATGGTTTTAAATTTTATTGAGATAGATTTGTCAGACGCCCTAGGTATTTCTGAACTACTCTAACTTGGGTCCAAGCTTTCTCACACATGAAGGTTTTATCAGAGCTTAGTTTTCAGGAAATATAGAATAGTTCTTTCTTTAGGACATGGTTCTTATTTCTAAGGTATGTCCCTTCTGGTATCTCAATTGACTATTATGTATGAGGTGTTAGAAGTTCTTCCACTTTAGCTGTACTGGGCTCCCAATACCGTCTTACCCAGCATTGCTTCATCTCTAGTACAGTTAGTCCCCTACATACAAACCTTCAAGTTGTGACCTTTCAAAGTTGTGAGCATGCGTTCACATGTCCAATCATGTAAGTTAGTTCACGTGTCTAGTGTACGTGTCACATGCTTGCATCCTCTACAAGTGGTTGTGCTTTTGTGTACTTTACAGTACTGTGTAGAGTACAGTAGTACAGTATCTTTACTTCAAGTCCAGGGTGTCTGGAAGCAAGCATAAAAGTAGCAGTGATGTAGCTGGTACCTGTAAGAAGCACCAAGTGGTAACGATGGAAACAAAAGTGAAACTTATTGAGAGAGTAGAGCAAAGCAAAAAGATGATAGACGTTGCTTATTCTTGTAACATGAATCATTCAACCATCAGCACAATTCTAAAGAACAAGGACAAGATTATGGAACATGTGAAGTCTGCTGTGCTGCTGATGTCAACAGTAATATTGAGGAAGCATAGAAAAGTGATGGAAGAGATGGAGAAACTTCTCAGTGTGTGAATGCAGGATCAGCATCAGCATCGGGTCCCACTCAGCTTAATGCTGATTCAAGAGAAAGCTAAAAGGCTTTATGAAGACTTGAAGAAGAAACACGGTAAAGAATCAGAGGGTGCATTTTTTAGTGCCAGCCATGGCTGGTTTCATTGGTTCAAGGTTAGTGCTCACCTTCACAATGTAAAAGTAAGTGGCAAGGCAGCGAGTGCAGATATGGTAGCTGCCCAGGAATTTCCTGAAATGCTTCGAGAAATTATTGATGAAGGAACGCATTTACCCGAGCAGGTTTTTAATGTGGATGAGACAGGACTGTACTGGAAGAGGATGTGAGACTGAAGCTACATCAGTAAGGAGGAAAATTTGATGCCTGGCTATAAAGCAGCAAAGAATAGGCTAACTCTTTTGTTTGGTGGCAATGCTTCTGGTGATATGAAGCTAAAACCTCTCTTAGTTTATCTTTCAGAGAACCCAAGAGCCCTTAAAAACATAGCCAAAGGCTCTCTTCCTGTTGTGTGGAAGAGTAACCCCAAAGCCTGGGTTACACAGGCCATTTTCCAGGACTGGTTTTTGACCACTTTATCCCAGAGGTACAGAAATATTGCTTGGAGAAGGACATCCAATTCAACATTCTTTTGCTGTTTGACAATGCTCTGGGCCAGCCCCCATTCATGGATGACTTTCATCCCAATGTCAAAGTAGTGCATTTGCCACCGAATACGACGTCGCTCCAACCTATGGAGCAGGGAGTTATAGCGACTTTCAAGAAATGTTATTTACGTCACACTTTTTGTCAGGCAGTAAAGGCAAGTGATGAATCTGGAACAACCTTGCAACAATTTTGGAAGGACTATAACATCTACAAGGCCATGAAAAACATTGACTTTGCTTGGTGTGAGGTTACGGCTGTCACCATGAATGGGGTTTGGAAAAACCTTTGCCCGCAGGTTGTTCATGATTTTTGTGGACTTGAGAAGGTGGATAAGGAGTCCAAAGAGGTCTTCAGCAACTTAGTGACCCTCAGCAAGAAGCTGGAGCTAGATCTTCAAGAGGACGACTTCATTAAACTCCTTGCTGTGCAACACGAGGAGCTTACTAGTGAAGACTTGATGTAATTGGAGGCCCAGAGAAAGGACAAAGAGAGACAAGAGGAAGAAGTAACTGAAGAACTGAAGAGATTCGTGACTCAGGAAATGGTAAGGGGATTTTTCTTTATTTAAGGGGGCACTGCTAGTTTTTGAGGCACAGGACCCAAACCTAGAATGGTACAGGAAGGTTGCAGCAGCCATTCAGAATGCAATCCAATGCTACCATGTCATCTATGATGAGAAAAAAAGAGCTACTATCCAGATATCACTGGATCATTTTTTGAAGAGAGTAGATAGAATTGAATCCAGCGAGGAACCAGAACCTGTGCCATCAACGTCAGGTGTGAGTGAAATTGCAGCTTGCCCTCTGTCTCCTATTGCTGAAATCCTTCAGCTCTACCATCTCCCACCTCCTCCCTCTCCTCCAGTCAGTAACTCTCCTTGCCTGTTTCACTCGATGCCAGCCCCGGTATGCAAGCTGTTGTACTGTACTACTGTACTTTTCAAGGTACTGTATTCTAAGATTAAAAATGTTTTCTTTGTTTTTGGTGTTTGTTTATTTATGCATTATTTGTGTGAAAAGTATTATAAACTTATTACAGTACAGTACTATATAGCCAATTGTATTAGTTGGATACCTAGGCTAACTTTGTTGGACTTACAAACAAATCGGACTTACGAATGCGCTCTTGGAATGTAAGTCATTCATATGTAGGGAACTTACTGTATCTCTGATTTTCTTTCAACACTGAAGTAAGTTCTCTTTGATAAATCTAATGTAGTTTCACCCTGTGCATGTGCTGTCTAGCCCTCAGCCACAGACTTACAAGAAATGATCCTAGAGTTTTCTGGGTTACCCCCTCACTACCACCATCTTGTATAGTTTTCTCCTTTCTAATGCCCTACTCTCAGATTTCAGCTGCTTAAACAGCTTCAAATTTTATTTCTGTACACACAGCTCACGGGACCTCTTTAGTCTGGTTGGTGTCTGGTTTCCTGACATAGTTGGGAAGTCTTTCCGTGGTGGAGAGTCAGTCCTATTGTGGGAGCTCATCTTGTGAGTGTCTCTTCTCTCATGGATCGCTGTATCATGTTGTCTATTTCCTAATGTCTGAAAACAGTTGTTTAATATATTTTCCCAGCTTTAAAATTCTTGACAGTGGGGCTAGTCTCTTTATAGTTACTTCAACATGTCTGAGCCAGAAGTAGAGATGTTGCTTTTCTATCAAATACTTTTTCTGCTTTTGAGACGATCACCTATTTGTTCTTTATTTTGTTAATGTGTTGTTTGGATTGATGATCCTTAAATGTTATTTTGTAATAATTCCAACTTTTCATGATCCGTCATCTCTTCTATTGATGATTGGACTAAATTAGCTAGTATTTTCTTTAGTATTTTCCATCTAGGTTTGTGAAAGAGATTTATCTATATGTTTCCTTTTTTTGTAATAATCTTGTCATGTTTTGGTATAATATTGTCCTGTCTTCATAAAATGAATTGGGAAATGTTTCCTTTTTTCCTCTGGAAGAATGTGCTTGAGATTAACTCTTCCTTATAAATTTATAGGTGTTCAGAAGTGAAACCGTTAGGACTGGAATTCTTTTTGTGGGAACATTTAAAATTAAGGATCTGGTCCTTTTAGTAGTTATTGAATAATTCACATTTTATATTGCTTCATATTTTAGTTTCAATAAACTGTGTTTTTATAAGAAATTATACATTTCATCTATTTTTCAAATGTATTGACATATATAGTTTATAATATGTTTGTTGCTTTTTTTTTCTTCTTGTCTGATTGTAAAGGACATGTAGTACTAGTCTCTCTTAATTTTTGATATTATTATATGTGTATTCTTACTCTTTATTTTTTCTGTATGAGCTTGCTGGAGTCTGTTCATATTAAAAGTCTTTTTCAAAAAAACTATCTCTTCATGTTTTAAATTTTCTGCAGAGTACATTTAAAAATTTATATGATTTTCTCCTCTTACCTGTCTTATTTCCTTCCACTTTTTTTGTTTGAAAGTATCGCTCTTCTTTCTTTTTAAATGGGATTCTCTACATTGTTCTCTCCTTTTTTTAAATTAATTTTTTGTTGGAGTATAGTTGCTTTACAATTTTGTGTTAGTTTCTACTGTACATCAAAGTGAATCAGGTATACGTATACATATATCCCCTCTTTTTTAGATTTCCTTCCCATTTAGGTCACCACAGAGCACTGAGTAGAGTTTCCTGTGCTATACAGTAGGTTCTCATTAGTTATCTATTTTATACATAGTATCAGTAGCGTATATATGTCAATCCCAATCTCCCAATTCATCCCATCCCCCAGGCTTTCCCCTTTGGTATCCATACGTTTGATCACTACGTCTCTGTCTCTATTTCTGCTTTGCATATAAGATCATCTATACCATTTTTCTAGATTCCACATATATGCGTTAATGTACGATATTTGTTTATATCTTTCTGACTTACTTCACTCTGTATGACAGTCTCTAGGTCCATCCACGTCTTTGCATATTACCAGTTTTGTTCCTTTTATGGCTGAGTAATATTCCATTGTATATATGTACCACATCTTCTGTATCCATTCCTCTGTTGATGGACATTTAGGTTGCTTCCATGTCCTGACTATTATAAATAGTGCTACAATGAATGGTGGGGTGCATGCGTCTTCTTGAATTATGTTTTTCTCTGGGTATATGCCCAGGAGTGGGATTGCTGCGTTATATGGTAGTTCTATTTTTAGTTTTTTAAGGAACATCCAAACTGTTCTCCATAGTGGTTGTTTCAATATGTATTCCCACTTTTTAGCTTCTTATAATAGGAGCTTAGATAATTGATTTTCAGAGTACATTTTATATTATGTGTAAATCAGTGAAAATCCATCTATGTGTATGTGTACATATATATTTCCATCTTAGAATTGATTTAGCTACATCCCACAAATTTTGATTGACATATATTGATTATGATTTAGTTTAAAATACTATCACTGGGATAAGAGAACATATGCAATATAGTATAAATTCCTTTGAAATTTGTTGAGACTTCCTTCATAGATCAACATATGATCAATTTTGTGAATGTACCATGTTCTTTTGAAAAGGATATATATTCTGTAGTTCTACAAATGAAAAGTGTTCTGTAATTAGAACTAGATATCCTTTTAAATCACATTTTCAAATTGTCTAAATCCTTTCTGAATATTATCTTGGTTTCTCTCAGTTTGTGGTATTGGTATGTTAAAATTTCTCACTATATTTCTAAATTTGTCTCTATCTTCTTTTATTTTGTCAAATTTTACTTATATATTTTGAAGATCTATTGTTAGTTGTATATACTTTCAAGATTTTTGTGTCTTGTTGATGGACTTACCTTTTTTGCATCATGAAATATCTCTGTTCATTTTTAGTAACATTTCTTGATTTAAAGCCTACCTTGTCTAAGCTACATTAGCTTTTTTTTGATAGTGCTTTCCTGTTAAAACTTTTTCTTAAATTAATAAGTATTGTACCCTCTACAACATAGGGCTCAGTAAATATTTTTGGCTGATGATAGTTGAAAGGACCATTTATTTTCGGTCTTTCTGTGCTCTTAAATGTAAAGTTTGTCTTTATAAGCAATATATATAGTTATTTTTTTTTATCCAGAGTATTTTTATCTCTGTTTGTAATATTTAGTCCATTTATATTTAACACATTTATTGATATATTTTGTTTAAAATCTACATATAATTTTTTTTGTATTTGTCCTATATTTTAAATTCTTATTTGCTTTTTTTTCTTTCCTTTCGTATAAGTGGAAGGGAACCAGATGATATAGAGGCATGGTCAGCTTATTTCAATAGCTGTTTTCAGAACATCATAAATTGGCACTTTGTTGAAATATTATTGGTAATACAAGGAAAGCATTTTTATGCATACACACAGAGAGAATACTCCTCATAGGAATGGTGAAGAAGGCCAACAGAATAGTTACAGAAGACCAAAGACCAGATGCTTATTATTATTTGGAACTGTAAACTTAGTGAAAGCAAAGACCTTTTTGTTTGACTTACTATCTGTTCTATTGTATAGTACATAGTATAGTACTTTTTGAATGAATAACTGATTGAATGGCTGAAGAAATGAATTGGCTGTAGGTATGGTATATCCCAAAGTGTAACACAATGGAGTCAGAAGTCTTTGTTTCGGGCTTCCCTGGTGGCGCAGTGGTTGAGAGTCCACCTGCTGATGCAGGGGACACGGGTTCGTGCCCCGGTCTGGGAGGATCCCACATGCCGCGGAGCGGCTGCGCCCGTGAGCCATGGCTGCTGAGCCTGCGCGTCCAGAGCCTGCGCTCCGCAACGGAAGAGGCCACAACAGTGAGAGGCCTGTGTACCGCAAAAAAAAAAAAAAAAAAAAAAAAAAAAGAAGTCTTTGTTTCAAGGTCTCGCCGTGGTGCTTTAAAGCATGAACTTAAGCAAGCACTAAACATTCCTGAGTCTCAGTTTACTCATTATGGGGTCATGGTGAGGCTTTAGTAATATATAAGATCTGAAATAATTTTGAAACTGTAGGTTTTAAGACACATATGGTGCATTATTATTAGACACAATATATAGCAACAATTTTAAGACATGTTATTATTAGTCAGAATCCATTTATAGTGGTCCAGAATTAAAAACAAAATAAAAATCTTCTTTCCTTTGAATGTTGAAATGTACATTAATGTTTAATTTTTCAACCATGAAATTTTAGAAGTCAAGAAAATAGTGGCTTTTTTCACTTTTTGTTGTTTTAAGGATAGTAAGTTTTTATTAAGGATTATAACTTATATTGTACCTTCAGTGTGTTGTATTATCTTTATATTCTTCCAACCAACTCTTTTAGTAGAAGCTGTTGTCTAGTGACATATTGTTTGAATTCAAATTCCAGCTGACTCATACTTGCTTACATGCTGTATAGCTTTGGATAAGTTATTTTATATCTTCGTCCCTTGTTTTTTTCATATGTAAAATGAGGATAGTAATGGTTTCTACCACGTGGGTGTTGTTGTGAGAATTCAATAGGTTAGTATACCTAGCATTTGGGACACTATGTGGCATGTAGAAATGCTCAGAAAATGTTAATTTTCTATTGAAAATTCGTGTTAATATCAGTTATATACTAGTTAAAATTAATGTTCATATTAATTAACCTAGAGATAAATATTCATATTTCTATTTATACGATTCTTACTTTATAGTTGAAAAAGCAGAGCTTGATAGAGGTTAAGTGAATTTTCCAAGGTCACTCAGTAAGTGACAGAGATAAAACTTGAGTCTAGATCTTCTGATTTCAAGTTTAGTACTCTCATGTAGTAAGTGTTTTGCCCTTTACAACAGAAACTTAGTAAATATTTTTGGAGGATAATATTTGAAAGGACTATTTCATTGAAGAATCTCCTTGGAAATTCTGAAGACAATTGAAACTAGAAAAATTAAAAGTTTTTCGTCCTGATTAGCTCTTATTTGTATTTTCTCATCAATGCATTTTTAAAAATATTTATATACTTAACTTGAGGTAACTGATCATTTTGGTTCTGGAAGGAGGAATAAGTTTGGTTTCTCCACCCACATTTTAATGAGAGCAGACAAAAATCACCCTAAGGTTAATTGATTTGGTTTTGAAGGAAGGGTTCTCTTATTGTCTTGGATCACTGCCTGATCAATCCTAGAGTCAGGCAGCCAAAGAATGTTACAGCTGAAAGGAACCTTAGAAGTTAGGTAACTCAATATTCTCATTTTGCAGATGAGGCCCTGAGAGTCCTCATCTGCAAAATGAGAATATTGCAGAGTATTGCAGAATATTACAATAATGAGGCCATTGTTGCACAGTGAGTCAATTGAGCTCGAATTCAGGTCTGATGATTCCCAGGCTAGTACTGCATCTACTACAACTGTTGCTCAGAAAAACAAGTGACATGCCAGTAGAACTAGTAAAAGAAATAATTAAAAACTTTGGTGGATATAAGGTTAAAGTTTAATTCTGAGTGTTCTTTTGGAGAAAGATAGGCTAGAGCTCATTTTTGGGGGATGACTTATGGAATTATTTAAAAAAAATTTTTTTTAATTGAAGTATAGTTGATTTACAGTGTTGTGTTAATTTCTGCTGTACAGCAGAGTGACTCAGTTATATACATGTATACATTCTTTTTTATATTCTTTTCCATTATGGTTTATCCCAGGATATTGAATATAGTTCCCTGTGCTATACAGAAGGACCTTACTTTTAAAAGTAGGATGTTGCTGTGCTCTTCAAGTGCAATACTATACTGACTTCTCAATCAATTGCTTTGTTGTTTTCTATAGTTGTGTTTACTCTTCTTTAGTTGTTGATTATCTGGTTTGGGAATTCATAAGACTCTTAGCTTTTGTTTTTATAGCATCCCACTGTTAACATTTTGGGCAATTTACCACTCATTAGAATATCAGGCAGAGAGAGGAGAGACAAAGAATGAGACTCACATCTAAGTTAATACATTTTTGATATGCCTGTTCTGTTGGTGGAGGAAATGGAAATTAATTTCATGGTTGTTTGCGACTTTACCATTATTACTGCTATGTAGCAACTACTCCTAATTTTTGTTTAAAACTTACTCTGCTTTATATATTCTTTAACATGTTCTGATAGAAGTTTGGAAATACACCAAACACAGTACAAACTGCGTAGCCGTGTTGTGAGAATTAAACAAGATCAAATATATTAGAGGTAATTTGTATACCATAATGCTTAATACAAAATACATGAGGTATTATCATCTTTGTTTTTCTAACTAGGAAACTGAAGTTTGGTTGTGATTCTTACTTGGTTTACGGGGGCTTGCCACATGCTCTATACAGCATCCCGATCTGTCAAAGATACTTGTAGCACAAATAGATCTGCTAGGTCATATAGATAGGAAGAGTTGCTTATACCACAGCCTAGACTAGCTGAAAACCTCCTCTTTCTGGACTACATTCAGAGTTGGCAGCCCTGCAGATTGTGAAAAATGAACCTATAAGTACTGAATGATGACAAATGTCATTGTCAGAGCTCATAATATTTAAATGTATATATCATTGAGCTTCATGAACTTCTATTAAAACCCAGCTCTCTTAATTTTTATTAACAGGTAACCTTGGACGGGTGGACCAGGTCTCTGAGTTTGAGTATGATTTATTCATTAGGCCGGATACCTGTAATCCACGCTTCCGAGTCTGGTTCAACTTTACTGTTGAGAACGTGAAAGAATCACAGGTGAGAGAAATAGTGGATACCTTCATTGTGGTTTTGGTAGGAAGATTATGCTTTTGTGTTATTTTAGTAATATCAAAATAATGACCATATTAGGAATATATTCTTGTATATGTGCTGTAGTGATATCATTTTATTTTAAGAGATAGACAGTAACAGGTATAATATGCTAACTTTTGCTATACGGTGGTTATGAAAAAAACATCTGAGAACTCAAAGTGTTCTTTACTGATGGAAGCATTAGTGTTATGTGCTAGGCTTCCTTGGGGGACACTATAAGGAACCATTGCAAGTGACTTGCTATTATGTTTATTATGGAGTGCTGTTCTGTATGTTATTTTTTTCACAGGACTCAGTTTCAGAAAAAGCTTTTCTTCTATATAACAAGGTGTTTCTATCTTAAAAACAATATGATTCTTGTAACTCATCCTACTTTTTCCCTTTACTTTGGCTGCTGGAAAACTCTGAGCCAATTTTAGAGCCCAATATAATGACTCTGGAAAGCTTTTTTGCTTTTGTTTTTGTATACTAACTTTTCTGTTATTCTGATAGTATTAATCTATCTTTAACCACGATTACTTCATATACATTTTCTAACATAACAGTGTATGTTTTTATAATCCTGTTCAAATCTGTTTTGAATAAAAGTATTGATGAAAATAGAGAGAACTAATGACATATGCTTTGAAAAACATTAATAAAAATCTAACCCTAAGAAATCAGTTATCATTATCAGACAGCTGCTTCTGGAAGACTTTGCACAAATTTTGTACACATAGTGATAGGATTCTTTTAAGCAGATGAAGCATAGCCCTATAATCTAACATCTGCCTTCTTCCTTCAGGGTCATTTTTTTCTAGCATATTTGGGAGAAAGTGAGGAGTTTGTTTAATTTCCCTTCCCAAGTCAATCTATTCTGCTTGCTCTTTCACCTGGTTGCTTGCTTCTCTCTGTTTCTTTCAACTGCAACTTGAGTCATGTGTTAGGTAGGCAGTGGTCAGTGTCTGGAATTTAGGGACCCTCATTTGTCCTTGACACAATGTTGTTCCTGGCATGCTGGCTTCGGCAGAAGAGGGGTTCAGGAACAGCCACTTCACTTTACTACCGATTCTTTTAATTTTCCACACCACTGACACAGGACTGGGTGTATGTAATGTTTACTGACGTTTAGGGCTAACTAGAAGGAATTAAATATATGGGAGAGCTTTGAACATGGATAGCTATATATGATATAGCAATTTAGGACAGTGGGAAAAAAGTTAAACCTCACACAGACTGTTGCTCTAGGACAAACTTTAGTTCCTTGCTTTGCTTCTTAGTTTGGCTTACTCTCCCATGAGGGAATTCCTTTTTCAGTTTTTCATAGTAAGAATAATATTCCTTCCCTGAAACCACCTTTGGGAAACCTATACTTTGCCTACAGGGCTTCACCTGTCCCTAGGATTGTCCCTCTTATTCCAGCAAGACAATCAATGATCCTCAAAGTGCTTTTTCCAAAGTCTATGTTACTGACTCTTGAGAGTATAACTCACAACAGGAGGCTTTAGCCACATGTACAAGACTGAATCTTGGCACTCCAAGTTTGGGTTCCCTGTGAAGACCTCTCTGCTACCATGAGGTAAGCATACAACCCCTCATTCTTCTGTTGGTGTGCCTGTCTCATGTCAGTAACTTACAATTGTCACATACACACACCACTGAAAAACAAACAGTAATTCTGAGGCAGTATAGTCAATTCATATTAAGGAAAGGAAACATTTTCTTTAAAGCAGTATAATCTGCCAGGATTTCTAAATTCATAAAGGGGATTACTCTTTTCTTGTTTATGCACAGCACATGCTTACCTTTCAACTTGCCTACTGTAACCAGGAATCCATTAACTCCTAAGAAATGAGACCGATTACTTTTCAAGGAACAGAGTCTGTTCTTATATCCTTTGATAAGTAGAGACCTAACAGAAACTCTGACATTATAGTGGTTTTTTTTTTAACTTTGGGCCATGTTGAATTCCTAGTCTAGTTTTTCTTTCATGTTAGTCTCTCATAAAGACTATCCTTATATAACTCCTATGGTCAGGTGTGGGAGTTGCAGAGCAGTGGGATGACTCGAGGGTTAGGAAAATGTGTTTCTTAAGTTATATATGACCTGGGATAGTCTTCTGGACAAGTTGGTCATACATTTCAAAGTTTCTTGTTCTTTTCTCTTCTAGTTTGCTTACAGGTATATTCATTTTGTTGCTTAAAATGTCTCTTCCAGGGTGTTATAATTTTCATACTACATGTTAAAGTCATACAGTCTCTTTTGAATCTTTTCTATCAATCAAGGAAGTAACATGAATATGTTCCAAGTTATTATTCTAATAAGAGAGTTGGTGCTGTTTTATGGATACTTATTTTTAAAGTTGAAGGAACCAATATTTGCTCGGTCTGTCTGAGTTCTAGCTTCATATCCAGTGTTATCCTACCCTTGTTACAATTAGAAATCATGAACATGTTTATCTGGTTTCCTGGAGCCTGATGCTTTATCAGCCTCTTTCTGTGGGCCATTGCTTCTTCAACTGTAATCACATTATATAGTTATGGAAATCTGTCTCAAGAAGGCATAAAGATCTGCTGGGAAGATATAATACATATCTCTAGCTCACAGGATATTTGTTTTCATGGTTGTCTATATGAAAAAGAATGGTTTTACTATTAAGTTTGACTTGTGAGGCCTGTTTTTATGATGTCTCTTCCTGTAATCTTTTTCCATCTCTCCAATTTCCTTTAAAATGAGACCTTCATGAATGTAATCTAGTCAGGAGCCTTATTTAGGGTTTGGTACTAGCGGGCAAAAGAAATATTAGTCATCAAAGGCTGACTACACTAAAAATCAAAGCATCAAATATACTGTATAAACAGGTCTAGCTTTTGGGTTATCTTCCTTATGTTTTTAGAAAGTGATAAAAGCTTGGAACATATGGTGCTATATTCCAGGACCGATATATTAACCCCCTGAAGTAGTTGTTAAATAGTACATTTGCAAGAATCTATGATAACTAAACATCCCGGTATCTTTATTGAAAAGTAATTTTCTCTCTGAAAAACCTATATTAAATATTCTTATGTGGAAATTATTATTGATGCAGCAGAACACTCGTGTGATGTGAAAGCAAATCTTTCTATTTAAATATGATAAAACTTCAGCCAATAAGAAGAAATAAAATGATGTGCCTGGACTGTTGAAACTGTTTTCTTTCCTTTATAATCTTTTTATCTCTTTGAGTTAATTTTTTCCCCTTTCTGATTATAGAAGTATCCAATGCTCACTGTAGAAAATTTGGAAAATATAGATAATTATTAGAAGCAGAGAAAAAGCACATGCCCCCCCACCCCCCGAAACACACACCCATAATCTTACTACCTAGAAGCAAATACTATTAACTTTTGGCATATTTACTTCTAGGCTTATTTATTTTCTATTTTATTTTTGGAGAATAATTAAATTTGTACCATATATACATTTTTATATCTTACTTATAAGGAAGCTAAATGGTATCACAAGCAATTTTCTGTCATTAAAACCTCATAAACATGGCTGTACAATAGCTATGTACTATTGGACCATTTCTTTAAATCTTGGGCATAAAGATTATTTTCCATTATTGGTTGTTATAAATAACACTGTAGTAAACATCTTTATGCATGAAGTGTTACCCAGATTTCATTTTGCTTCCTTAGGATAAATTCCTTGAGGGAAATTGATGGGCAAAGTATATTAATATTTTTAAAACTCTTCATTCATATTTCTAAATTGCTGCCAGACAATTTATAGTATTTTTTCTGTCCTATCAGCAGTCAGTGAGATGCTTTTTCTTTAATTTCTTGTTTTGAAATGTTTAATGAACTCAGAAGTTCATACATTAAGAATAAATTGTTTCTTTTTTCTCTCTTACTTTGAATATAATGCAATGTTTCAGGCCTCTAGTCATAAAGGAATTAACTGCATTCCAGGAACAACCTGAGACAACAAAACATACCTATTTATCATTTTGGCTCTTTCTTATTTCATCAATCCTGTTTTGTCTGGGTGTGCCAACAGAATTTCCTCTGAGATATATAATGTGAAATTTTTTTTAAGTTTTTTTTTATAACAATGAAATATTTCTCACATTATTATAAACAGTAATGTAGCTTAAACACACACACACACACACGTGCACACACACACACACACACACACACACACACTTTTATATATGACATGTCTGAATTGGACTTTAAAAATTCCAAGAGTTTGCTGCTGCTTTAGTCTCCATCCTGGAGATTTCAGTCTCAGTAAAACTTCATCCTGGCTATGGCCAGACTTGACAGTAAACATAGGCAACATATCATGGTAGAAAGATCACAGGGCAATGGATTCAAACAGACTTGGGTTTATATACTGAGTCATACTTATGAGCTGTTTTACCATTGATCGGTTAAATTAATCTCTTGGCACCTCAGTTTTCCATCTGTAAAGCAAAGATGATAATACTATTTCATGTGAGCATTGTGCATATTAAATGGGAAAGTGCAGCTAAAGAGCCTACCGTGGTGTTTGATAGATAGATAATAGAGATTCACTACTTGATGGCTGTTGTTTTTACTAAAACACCTCAACAGTAGAAATAAGACTAAAAACAGCAAAAGGAAAAACTACCACAACAAATTATTACTAGATTATTACTACTGTTTTTGTTCTGCTCTTCTTCCTTCTTTTTCTCCTTCTTCTAGTCCTTTTCTTCATCTTCTTTCTTCTTCTTTCAAATCTGCTATTGCAAAATATCATCATCATCATTATCATCAACATAATCATCATCATCAAGCAAATTGTAATCGTTATGAATATGTACTCTATATTAGACATGCCTGAATTCCAGGCCTAGCTCTGCCAATTACTTTCTATGTCTGTGATAAAACTCTCCTAACTGGCCCCCTGTTTATATTCTAGGCCTACCCTGTCTTTAATGTGTACTCTTAACAGGGAAATGGGAGTAATTTTATGATGTAGGTCATATCACATGATTACTCTGTTAAACTCCTCTAATTAACTTTTGTATCTCAGCATAAAAGATGATATCTCTAAAATGGCCTACTAGATCCTGCAAAATCATTGGTCAAACCCACCTATCCTACCCTACAACATACGCACTGCTTTGACCACATTTCCTACTACTTTCTGCCTTGCCCACACAGCTCTGGCTTCTTTGCTGTACCTCAAGCCAGGTATGTTTCCACCTTAGAGCATTGGCTTAGGGTTTAGAGCAATGACTATTCCCATTTGCCCTTTCCAGCAGATATTTGTATAACAAATGCCACCTTCTCTATGAGGCCAACCTTAGTGACCTATTCATTTTGTCCTCCTCCACACACCCCACATATGCTGTTCTACTTTCTCTTTTAGAAACTATCACTTTATAATATACTGTTTAATTAGTTATTTTATATGTCTATTTTTTGTCTTTCTCTTTGCCCTCAATAATACACATAGGCTTATTTAAAGTTTTCTTAGTGCAGGCCTAATGTAGTGATGTTTGTTGGGTCTTTCTGGGTCCAGACATGACCCTTCTGGAGTATCTACTGAGTGCTCCATGTGTTCAAAGGGGTCTTTTTAATCTGTCTGGTTACAATTAGAACATCTCCCATTCCTGTGACTCGAAAGCTGGAGTTATCGTAGGAATTATCTCATTTGTTTCCCTTCTATTAGGGATCCCACCTTTGTGATGCTAATTATCCAGTGTCTGAAAACATCTATTTCAAATATTTTATTCAGTTTTTTAGTTGTTTATGGTATTAGGTAGATGTGGAACCAGTTACTCCATTGTGAACATCAAGGCTTGCTTTTAAATATTACTAAGGCAGGTCTAGAGTAGCCTGAACTTTAGGGCCAGTTTAACTCTGCTACTAAGATGTGATACTTCTGGAGTCTCTAGTGAAGTGTTATGATTTGTTTGGGTTTGAAGGTCTCCCAGCTCTTCGTGAGTTCCTGGAATTGTTCTTCCACTTTCTAGTAATTATTCTTTGCTTATTTTCATGGAGTCTTACCTTATGTATGTACAGCTTTGCATTCAGCCAAAGAATCAAGTTGAGCCCTGTGTCAGTTTCTGGAGTTTTTCTGTGCATAGTTTAGTCTTCTCCAGTGCTCTCTGTTCTGTAATTCCAGCCACATCATCACTAACCCAACTCTGTAAACTCCAATTTCTGTTTAACTCAGTGAGGTATCCACATTTTTCATGAGCTCCTTTGCCTTGCATCACAGTTCAGAATGTGCCTCCAGACAGAAATCTTTAGTGATCAGAAGCCTTACCTTATTGCTCCCTCTCAGGGATCAATCATGAGTTGCCTACTGTCCACTGTCTTAAAAAAATAGTTTATATGTTTTGGTCCAGCATTCTAGTTATTTATGGAGGGAGGGTAAACTTATTACCAGGCAATTCATTATGGCTGGAAGCAGACCATGGTTGTGTTTTTTTGCAATACAGACCACAAAATAAGAGAAAGTTGAGAGAGTCCAGGATGCATGCAAGCAAACTTAGAGAAGAGAGAATACAGTAAGGGGACGGGGAGTCATGAAAAAGTGAAAGGTAGTAAAAACACGATAGATCAGTGCATTGAAAGTAGCATAACTATACCATCCAATGTCAATTTTTATCCAATCAGTCAATTTTGAGAGTGAAAGATGCTCTAATAATTACAACTGGACAACAGGCATAAACTAGAACTTTTCTAGGCAAACAGGGATTTTTATTTACTCTTGTTGGAGATTCTTATGAAGTCAGTGGTTAGTGTACGATAGTGAATAAGCTGCAAAGAGGTTGTCATTAGGTAGTAGAATGACTAAAAGAAAATTGAAGGAATTACAATTATTGTAACTATTGGAAATATCAAGGTGTATAATGTGACTATGGGAGCAGCTAGAGGTATATAATGGAAAATAAGATATTGGAGAGGAGGAACTCAAAGTACCCAGAGTGTTGGAAATATTGTCTCTGTATATATTGGAGAAATGTCAGTGAGGTCTGAACAGCAATCATTGAAAAATGAGAAGGAATGACAGAGGGGTACAGAGATAACATCAATAATGAGAGATAGTTGAGGGATAATCCGATAAAATGAGATTCAAATTATGTTTTTGCAAGTGAAAGCTCAATATTATAAAGATGTCAGTTCTCCCAAAATCACCCAAAATCATTGGAATTAATACAATTCAAATCATTATCCTTGTCAAATTCTTTTCATAGAACTTGATAAGCTAATTCATGTAGAAAAGCAAAGGGTCAAAAATAGCTAAGCCAACTTTAAAGAAGAATAATGAGTAGGTATGTGTTTATTTTATAGAAACTTATATTTCAGCTAATAATTTTTATTTATAGAATAGTGATTAAAATAGAATGGCATTTGAATAAGAATAGACAAATAGTCTAAATGGACAAACTGGAACTCAGAAACAAGGCTGTTTATATAAGGAAACTTGATCTATGACAGAGTTTGTATTATAAAATAGTAGGAATAGTAGGGCCTATTCAATCGATGGAGTTGTATGACAAAGAGCACCCCATCTCAAATTATTTTTAAAAACCTTTTAGATGGATTAAAGACTTGAATATGCAAACAAATTAAAAATTTAAACTATGAAAATAAATAAAAAATAAATATGTTATTGGCTTTGGAATAGGGTTGAATTTCTTATGCAAGGCACAGGAAAGCAAAATTATAAAGAAATAGATAGATACTTTTGAGCTTGTAAAAATAAAGTCTATGTGACAAAGACCTAAAGTTGAAGGATATGTACTATTCTGGGAAAAGAAATTTGTGCAATGTATTACACATATAAGATTGGTATCCAAAATACATAAAGAACTTTCACCAGAAAAAAAAAGAAAAACAAAACCAAGTAAGCCAAGGATATAAAGAGGCAACTTACAGAAGACTAAGTGATAATGCAAATAGAGCTATTCTCACAAAGATTGGGTTTAGGAGAAGAAACCGTCTTAGCAGTAAGGAAAAGAAAGAGTAGAGAAATCTTTCTCAAGTATACTGGCGTGTAAAAAACATCTCTTACTTCTGATTGTTCAGGAGTAGTGATAATATTAGAGTGTAGTGGTAAAAAGCATGAGCTTTGGTGTCAAAATCTTCATTCTGTTACTTGCCAGCTTTGTGTCCTTGGACAAGTTACATAACCCCACTAAACTTCAGTTATTCACTTTTAAATTTGGTTTAATACCACTGGCCTTGAGGCACTGTTTGGAAGATTGATAATAGATGTTAATAAAAGACCTGAATAGTGTCTGCAACATGGGTACATACTTTTATTAGTAGCTTAAGTAAACTCACTTGTTGAATGAAGTTGGTGGCACATTTACTTTAGGATGGTCTTTATAAGATACACCATAAGTTAGCTATATTTCTGATTCATGGAGTCAGAAGTTCTTTGTTCAAGGAAACATTCAGAAAGTAGGGTAGCATTCAATATATAGAAAATATGGAAAGCTTAAAGAATTTGTATATCAGCTATATTATTTCAGTTTTACTGTAAACACTGCCAACATGAACACATTTTTATTCTTTCAAGTTGGCTTCTATTGGTTTCTGGGAATTGGTGGTAAGTCTAAGAACTATACCCAAAATTATTTGTATATTTATAATCATGATATACATATATATCAATGCATTTTTGTGTTTATAATGTTAGTGTATTTGTTCATTATATCAATTAGACCAGGCACTATTATCATAATTTAAAATGGTAGCACTCAAATATAGACTTAGCTGGCATTATACTTTGTAGTATTTATTAAATAGGCATTTCATTACTGTAATAGTCATAAGTGATATTCATATTGTTAAACTCAACAGACATATTATACTCACTATGTGAATTTATCTTGCATTTGATATTGTTGACAGTCTGCTGTTGGAAATTCTGTTACCTTGTCTTTCCTGGTATTTCTCTCTTGATTCTCCTTGTATCTTCTTGCCTGTTTCTTTTGATTCTCCTTCATGGATTTCTCTTCTACAAAATTCTTAAACATTTATACATGATTCCATCTCATATCATTACATCTTATATTTCTTTTCCATATTCCCAATACTGTCTATACTTGAAAATCTCTCCTGATATCAAAACTCCTACTTTGAACTGCCTTTTGGACACCACCACTGAATGTCTCATGGGTATCTCAAGCTCATCATTTATAAAATGAGCTCTTTATCTTACCCTCTCAATCTGCTTCTTCTGCCTGCTCGACATTCCAGTGAATTTACTACTATCCATGCAGTCATTCAAATTGGAAACCTAAGAGCTACCTTAGATTCATCCTTGTGCATCCATATCTAAGAATAGAAATAATGACAACTATCATAATATTAATATAACCACCATTTATTGATCACTTATGCTGTGCCAGTACTGTACTAAATGTTTATATGGAATCTTCCCAACAACTCTGAGAGGCTGTTATTATTATTATCTTCATTTCATAGATGGCAAAATAAAACTTGCCCCTTGGTTTTACTACCTTTAAAATCATTTCCTGCTCTCAAGTGGCAGAGTCAAGATGGAGGACTAGGAGGACATGGAGTTCACGTCTCCTCACAACTAGGGCACCTACCAGGCACTGGTGGGGGACCATGGACACCTAAGGGGATGGGAGGAACCCCTGAGTGACTGGGTTAGATGTTGTGGGGAGGGAAGGGGGAGGAAAAGTAGAGGCTGGATGGATGGGACCAGTGCCCCTGAGGGGTGGCTGGGGGAGGGGAGGGGTTCCACGCTCAGGATGAGCCCAACCACAGTGAGGGGACCAACAGGAATGGAGAGAGGCCCTCGGGAGAGTGGAGGATCGGAAAGGAATGTGGCCAGCGTTTCCTCTGCCCACTTGGGCACCGGAGAGCCTGGTGAGGTCCCAGGCCTAATCTTCCACCCTCTGAGGCTCCCTTCAGCCATCCTGAGCCTAACCCCCCACCCCACCCCCCCTGCATGCCCACCAGGGCCTTACCTCTGCAGTTTGCACTCTGAGGCCCCCTCTAGCTGTGCTGCCTTTTCCAGCTGTGCAGGTCCTGAGCCTAGGCCCCACCCACCCTAAACCCTGCCCTGCCCAAGCCCCACCCCCACCTAAGCTCCGCCCCCCACAGCCAAGACCTTTTCTGACTTTTGTTTTTTTTAGGTTGTGGTTCTGTTGTTTCATTTATATTTTTATTTTTTCTAATAAAGTTTTTATTTTTCTAATTTTATTTTATATTTATGCTTTGTTATTGTACTGCTCCTTTTTTTTTTCTTTGGCCATGCTGTGGGGCTTGCAGGATCTTGGTTCTCAGGATGGGGGTTGGGCCTGAACTCCTGTGGTGGGAGTGCTGAGTCCAAACCTCTGGACTAATAGACAACCTCAGACCCCAGGGAATATTAATCAGAGTGAGGTCTCCTGGAGGTCCTCATCTCAGCACCAAGACCCGGCTCTACCCAACTGCCTGCCAACTCCAGTCCTAGACTGGTGGAAATAACTGCCGAAGAGGAGAATAAAGAAAAAAAAAATGAAAATAATTGAGGACAGTCTCAAAGACCTCTGGGACAACATTAAATACACCAACATTCAAATTAGAGGGGTCACAGAAGAGGAAGATAAAGAGAAAGGGTCTGAGAAAATATTTGAAGAGATTATAGTCAAAAACTTCCCTAACATGGAAAAGGAAATAGCCACACAAGTTCATGAAGCACAGAGAGTCCCATACAGGATAAACTCTAGGTGAAACACACCAAGACACATTAATTAAACTAACAAATAATTAAATTCAAAGAAAAAATATTAAAAGCAGCAAGGGAAAAGCAACAAATAACATACAAAGGAATCCCCATAAGGTTATCAGCTGATTTTTCAGCAGAAACTCTGCAGGCCAGAAAAGAGTGGCGGGATATATTTAAAGTGATGAAAGGGAAATCCTACAATGAAGATTACTCTAACCAGCAAGAATCTCATTCAGATTCAATGGAGAAATTAAAAGCGTTACAGACAAGCAAAAGTTAAGAGAATTCAGTACCACCAAACCAACTTTACAATAAATGCTAAAGAAACTTCTCTAGGCAGGAAACACAAGTGAAGAAAAAGGCCCACAAAAACAGACCCAAATCAATTAAGAAAATGTTAATAGAAACATACATATCGATAATGACCTTGAATGTAAACAGATTAAATGATCCAACTAAAAGACATAGACTGGCTGAATGGATACAAAAACAAGACCCATATATATGCTGTCTACAAGAGACCCACTTCAGACCTAGGGACACATACAGACTGAAAGTGAGGGAATGGAAAAAGATACTCTGTGCAAATGGAAATCACAGGAAAGCTGGGGTAGCAATACTCGAATCAGATAAAATAAACTTTAAAATAAAGACTGTTACAAGAGAGGTAAGGAAGGACACTACATAATGATCAAGGGAAAAATTAAAGAAGAAAACATAACAATTATAAATATTTATGCACCCAACATAGGAGCACCTCAATACATAAAGCAAATGCTAACAGACATAAAAGGGGAAGTCAACAGTAAGACAATAACAGTGAGGTATAGTAACATTCTAACACCCCACTTCCACCAATGGACAGGTCATCCAGACAGAAAATAAATAAGGAAACACAAGCTTCAAATGACACAATAGACCAGATAGATTTAATTGATATATATAGGACATTCCACTCGAATGTGGCAGAATACACTTTCTTAAATGCACATGGAACATTCTCCAGGATAGATTACATCTTGGGTCAAAATCAAGCCTCGGAAAACTTAAGAAAATTGAAATCTATCCAGCATCTTTTCTGACCACAAGCCTATGAGATTAGAAATCAATTACAGGAAAAAAAAACTGTAAAAAACACAAACACATGGAGGCTAAACAGTGCACTGCTAAGTAACCAAGAGATCACTAAAGAAATCAAAGAGGAAGTTAAAAAATACCTCGAAAAAAATGACAATGAAAACATGATGACCCAAAACATATGGGATGCAGCAAAAGCAGTTTTAAGAGGGAAGTTTATAGCAATTCAATCTCATCTCAAGAAACAAGAAAAGTCTCAAATATACAATCTAACCTTACATCTAAAGCAACTAGATAAAGAAGAACAAAGAAAAACCAGTTAGTAGTAGCAAAGAAATCGTAAAGATCAGAGCAGAAATAAATGAAATAGGAACAAAGAAAACAATAGCAAAGATGAATAAAACTAAAAGTTGGTTCTTTGAGAAGACAAACAAAATTAATAAGTGTTTAGCCAGACTCATCAAGAAAAAAAGTGAAAGGACTCAAGTCAATAAAATTAGAAATGAAAAAGGAGAAATCAAAACGGACACCACAGAAATACAAAGGAACATAAGAGACTACTACAAGCAAATATCTGCCAATAAAATGGACAACCTAGAGGAAATGGACAAATTCTTGCAAAGCTACAATTTTCCAAGACTGAACCATGAGGAATTAGAAAATGTAAGCTGACAAATCACAAGTACTGAATTTGAAACTGTTATTAAAAATCTTCCAACAAACAAAAGTCCAGGACCAGATGGTTCACAGTCGAATTTTATCAAACATTTAAAGAAGAGCTAACACGTATACTTCTCGAACTCTTGCAAAAAATTGCAGAGGGAGGAACACTCCCAAACTCGTTCAATGAGGCCACCATCACCCTGATACCAAAGCCAGGCAAAGATATCACAAGAAAAGAAAATTACAGACCAGTATCATTGATGAACGTAGATGCAAAAATCCTCAACAAAATACTAGCAAACAGACTCCAACAACACATTAAAAAGATCATACACCATGATCAAGTGGGATTTATCTCAGGGATGCAAGGATTCTTCAATATATGCAAATCAATCAATGTGATACACCATTTTAATAAATTAAAGAATAAAAACCATATGATCATCTCAATAGATGCAGAAAAAGCTTCTGAGAAAATTCAACACCAATTTGTGATACAAATTCTCCAGAAAGTGGACATGGAGGGAACCTACCTCAACATAATAAAGGCCATATACAACAAACCCACAGCCACCATCATTCTCAATGGTGAAAAACTGAAAGCATTTCCTCCAAGATCAGGAACAAGACAAGGATGTCCACTCTCACCACTATTATTCGAAATAGTATTGGAAGTCCTAGCCATGGCAATCAGAGAAGAAAAAGAAATGAATATAAATTGGAAAGGAAGAAGTAAAACTGTCACTGTTTGCAGATGACATGATACTATATATAGAAAATCCTAAACATGCCACCAGAAAGCTACTAGAACTAATCAGTGAATTTGGCAAGGTTGCAGGATACAAAATTAATGCACAGAAATCTCTTGCATTCCTACACACAAAAAACGAAAGATCAGAACGAGAAATTCAGGAAACAATCCCATTTACCATCACAACAAAAAGAATAAAATACCTAGGAATAAACCTACCTAAGGAGGCAACAGACCTGTACTCAGAAAACTATAAGATACTGATGAAAGAAATCAAAGATGACACAAACAGATGGAGAGATATACCATACTCCTGGATTGGAAGAATCAATATTGTGCAAATGACTATACTACCCAAAGCAATCTACAGGTTCAATGCAATCCCTATCAAATTACAAATGGTATTTTTCACAAAATTAGAACAAAAAAATTTGCTATTTTTATGGAAACCCTAAAGACCCCGAATAGCCAAAGCAATCTTGAGAAAGAAAAACGGAGCTGGAGGAATTAGGCTCCCCGACTTCAGGCTATACTATAAAGCTACAGTAATCAAGACAGTATGATACTGGCACAAAAACAGAAATATGGATCAATGGTACAGGATACAAAGCCTAGAGATAAACCCACGCATCTATGGTCACCTAATCTATGACAAAGAAGGCAAGGATATACAATGGAGAAAAGACAGTCTCTTCAATAAGTGGTGCTGGGAAAACTGGATAACTACGTGTAAAAGAATGAAATTAGAACACTTCCTAACACCTTACACACAAAGAAACTCCAAATGGATTAGAGATCTAAATGTAAGACCAGACACTATAAAACTCTTAGAGGAAAACATAGGAAAAACACTCTTTGATGGAAATCACAGCAAGATCTTTTATGACCCACCTCCTAGAATAATGAAAATAAAAATAAACATAAGCAAATGGGACCTAATTAAACTTAAAAGGTTTTGTACAGCAAAGGAAACCATAAACAAGATGAGGAGACAACCCTCAGAATGAGAGAAAATTTGTGCAAATTATGTAATGGACAAAGGATTAATCTCCGAATTATATGAACAGCTCATGGAGCTCAGTATCAAAAAAAGAAACAAGCAACCTAATCAAAAAATGGGCAGAAGTACTAAATAGACATTTCACCAAAGAATTTGAGCTTGCCACTACTCTGCCAAACCCCTTAACTAGGGTTCTATTTCCTTTAAAGTCCAAGCTTCTTATCTTGGCATATGGTACTCTTCATGATCTGGCCCCTATTTAGTCTGCCTTGCCATACATTCTTATTGGCCTTCTTGTAGTTTCCTGCAGCGACCGTGTTGTTTCACACCTCCCTGCATTTTGCTATCTCTTTCCTGTAATACCCTTCCTAAATTTCCTCATTTGGATTAAGCACAAGCTTTGGAATCAGACTGCCAGGATTTGTTTTCTACTACAACTATTTACTGTGTGACCTTGGGCAAGGTATTTTATGCTCTCAATATCTCAGTTGCCTACTTAACTGATATAATATATACAAAGCTATTGAAGTTTTGCCTGACACAAAGAAAGTCCTCCATAAATGTTATTTTTCTTATATTTAATATTCAACAAATACGTATGGTTTACCTATGGTATGCCAGACACTTTCCTGGGTACTCAGTAATCAGCATTGAATAAGACAGAAAAGGTCCTTCTATTCTGGGGAAGCTTATGTTCTATTATAAGAAGAAAGACAATAAATAGGAGTAAGTAAACAAGATATTTTTTTAAAGTGGCAAAATAAACACAGTTTGTTTATCCAGTTAAGGAGTTTTTCAGATGTTTCCAGTTTTTGGCAGTTATGAATTAAGCTGCTATATATATTCTTGTACTTTTTTGTGTTTGTGAATAAAAGTTTTTATTTCACTTGGGTAAATACTTGGGAGCAGCATTCCTTGCTCATATGGTAAGAATATGTTTAACTTTATAAGTAACCAGTAAGCTGTTTGCCAAAGAGGTTGTATCAATTTGCATTTCCATCAGCAATGTATGAGCCCTAGATATGCATATCCTTGTCAGCACTTAGTATTGTCAGTATTTTGTAATCCTACCCATTCTAATAGATATGCAATTGTATATCATTGTGATTTTAGTTTGACTTTGGAAATCTTTTCATATGTTTTTCTTCAGTTTCCTTATTCAGTGTTTTATAATTTTTAGAATATAGGTCTTTTACCTCCTTGGTTAAGTTTTTTCCTAGATATCTCATTCTTTTTGATGTGATTTTAAGCAAGATTTGCTTTCTCTTTGTGATAGTTTATCGTTAGTGCATAGAAGAGCAATGGAAGTCTGTATATTAATTTTATATTTCTGGAACTTTACTGAATTCATTTAGTTCTAATAGTTTTTTGGGTGGAAACATTAGGATTTTCTCTATATAGTATGGTGTCATCTGCAAATTGTGACAGTTTTATTTTTTCCCTTCTAATTTGGAAGCCTTTTTTTCCTTTCTGATTGCTGTGACTAGGACTTCAATACTATGTTAAATAGAAGTTGCAAGAGGGCATCCTTGTCTTATTTCACCTTTTCATGTTGAGTATGATGTTATCTGTGTGTTTGTCATTAATGGCCTTTATTATGTTGAGACACGTTTCCTCTATACCAACTTTGATTGGAGTTATTATCATGAATGGATGTTGAATTTTTTCAAATGCTTTTTCTGCATCTATTGAGATGATCAAGTGATTTTTATCCTTTTTGTTAAAGTGGTGATTTGCAGATATTGAACCATCCTTGCATCCCTGGAGTAAATATCACTTGATCATTGTGTATGACCCTTTTTAAATATTGTTGAATTTGGTTTACTAATATTTTGTTGAGGATATTTACATCTAAGTTCAATAGAGATATTGTCCTGTAATTTTCATTTTTTGTAGTGTCATTGGTTTTGGTATCAGGGTAATGGTGGCCTCATAGAATGAATTTGGGACTGTTCCCTCCTCTTCAATTTTTTGGAATAGTTTGAGAAGTATAGGTAGTAATTTTTCTTTATATGTTTGGTAGAATTCTCCTGTGAAGCTCTCCAGTCTTGGAGTTTTGTTTGCTGGAAGTTTTATGATTGAAAATTCAATTTCACTAGCAGTGATTTTTCTATTCAGATTGTCTATTTCTTCCTGATTCAGTATTGGAAGATTTTTTTGTTTCTAGAAATTTATTCATTTCTTTAGGTTGCCCGATTTGTTGTTATAAATGTTCATGTTATTCTCTTTATGATTTTTTGTATCTCTATGGTATTGGTTGTAATTTTTCCTCTTTTGTTTCATTTGTTATTTGGGCCCTTTCTCTTTTTTTCTTAATGAGCCTGGCTAACGGCTTGTTTGTTTTGTTTTTCTTTTCATAAATCCAACTCTTGATTTTATTGATCATTTCTATTGCTTTTTTGATTTCTATTTTACTTATTTCCTCTCTGATATTTATTATTTTCTTACTTCTGGCAACTTTAGGCTTTATTTGTTCTTATTCTTCTAATTCCTTTAGATGTAGGTTAGGTTGTTTATTTCAGATTTTTCTTGTTTCTTGAGGTAGGCCTGTATTACTATAAACTTTCCTCTTAGAACTAATTTTACTGTGTCCCATAAATTTTGTAAGTTTTGTCTTATTTTCATTTGTCTCATGGTATTTTCTGATTTCCTCTTTGATTTCTTCATTGAGCCATTGGCCTTTAGTAACATGGATTATTTAATTTCCATCTGTTTGTGTTTTTTCCATTTTTCTTTCTGTAATTGATTTCTAGTTTCATACTGTTCTGGTCAGAAAAAATGGTTGATATAATTTCTATCCTGTTACATTTGTTAAGATTTTATGATCCATTTAAAATTAATATTTATATATGGTATCAAATATGGATTGAGATTTTTTTTAATTTATATTTTGCATATGGATTTCTAATTATTTCAGTACCGTCTGTTCTGAAGCCTTCCCTTTTTCTTTTGGATTCGTTTTGTATCTTTGTTTAAAGTCAAATGACCATATATCTGTTGGTCTACATTTTGATTCTATTCTGTTTCATTGAACTATATGACCATTCTTTCTCCAACTCTACACCATCTTGATTTCTGTAGTTTTATAGTAAGTCTTGAAGTCAGATGGTATAAGTCTTCCAACTTGTTATCATTTAAAAACATATTTTTGGTTATTCTAGCTCCTTTGCCTTTTCATGTAAATTTTAGAATAAGCTTATGATTTTCTAAAAAAAATGGAAAAAAAAAAACCTTGCTAGCTTGTTTGGATTTTGACTAAGATTGTGTTGAATCTTTACATATTTAGGAGAATTTGACATATTGACTTTTAATGCTATTATTTCTTTCAATCCGTGAACAATGTATATTTCTCCATTTATTTGTTTCTTGTTTGATTACTTTCATCTGTAATTTGTTTGTTTTTAGGATTTGTATTGTTTTCAACATTCATATCTCACATATGTTTCATTAGATTTATGCCTAAGTATTTCCTTTCTCTTTGATGCTATTATAAATGAAATTATTTTAAAACATTTAAGTTGCTAATTGTTCAGTATTAGTCTATAGTTATATGACACTGACCTTTTATTCTGCGTTCTTGCTAAACTCATTTATTACTTTTAGTAGATTATTTGTCAGTTTGAGATCTTTTTACATAGGCAATAGAGATCATTTATATCTGAATGCCTTTGGTTTTTTTCTTCTCTTATTACACCAGTTATGACCTCTAATACAATATTGAATTGGAGATGTGAGAGTGGACCTGATTTCCCTATTCTCAGTGTTAGAGGAAAGCATCTAGTCTTTTATTACTGTTAATGATGTTACCTGTAGTTGTTTTTGTTTTGGTAAATGTCATTATTAAATTGAGGACATTTCCTTCCAGTCTTAATTTACTGATAGTTTTTAGAATGAAAGCATGTTGGATTTTGTCAAATGCCTCTGCAGCTCTTTAAGCAAACCTTAGAGTCACAAAATTTCAGAGTTAAAAGTAACCTTAATAACTATTTCTTCATATTGAGACCTGCATATTTACTATCATCTATGTTACTCTAAAATTATATTCTTAGAGTAACAGTTTTTCTCTTTAACTGAAAATACATAGTTGTATAAGGGACTTTACTATATTTCCATTTATTTAATTATTTACTAATCTATACAGTAAAGCTATTAAGTAACTTTTATTATTAGGTAAGAAAACTGAGACTCATGGCAGATAAGTAACTAGCTGAAAGAAGCAGTCCAGCCGCTAAGACAACTTAACATTTTCTTAGTATATTGTGTTCTTTTTGCTTTTTAGTTTCTATATCCATTTTTCTAGAATGCCTTTACACTCTTAACCTTCCAAACTTTATATGTTTTCTTTTATATAAAAAAGAATTTTTTTGAGAAATTCTGAGTTTCAGGATGAAGAAATGAGTCATTCAAGATCTTTCATCTATTTTATGTCAGAGCTGAGCTTGTAGCTCAGGCCTCTTAACCTTCATGCTAGTTTTATGGATCTTCACTAAGGTCTGCTCTGGCTTTCATTAAGTACAGCTTCCTTTTCTTATTTTTGTCTTCCACACTGCAGGTATCTTGGAGGCCTTTCTAGTTGCCTCTCTGGTATTGTCCCAAATGTAGACTTTTGGCAAACAACTTTAACTTTCAAAAATTAGTGTATCAAACCCAATTTTTACCAAGGTTACTCTTGTCTCATTGATTCTGTTGCTCGAATTATAAGAAACATGTAAAATAATTACATTTGGAGTTGATATCCTATTATGTGCCAGCATAATTATTAATTATAATAATTTTTTTCTAAATTATTTGTAATTTGTGGTATCTAAAGTGATTTTGATATAAATCAAGAATATTCTCTTCAACATTTGGAAATATTGTACTGTTAAATGTGTCTCATTAGTGAAAATACTGGTAGTTATGTAGTAGGTAAATAACAACCATATATGAAAGCACTTTCTTTTCTGTTTTATTCTTTTTCCCCTTTTATCTCAAAGGTAAAACATTAATCTAGAAAATATAATATTTGATGACCCAACAATATTTATTTTGTCATGTTTAAAAAAATGTTTCAATAAATAGCTATGTTTGGTTCAGGATATTTAACTTAATCCACCACGTGATTGATATAAGTAATTTATTTTGAAAAATCCTTTTGATCAGTTGATTGAATGTGCCTAATTACCCAATTCTACTACAAAAGAATGGGAGAAAGTTAGGAGTAAACAAGTTGAGCTACTATCTCTTACTGAATTTATCTAGGTATACAATGAATGCTTTGCTTGGGAGACTGCAGCATGTAAGGGAGAGTGAAATCAAAGAGTCCTGAATTAAATTTAAGCTTAGTAATTACTAACTAGTTGTTGACTTTCAGCTAGTTACTTAACCTCTCTGAGCCTCATTTTGCATATTAAATACTATTACTTCAAAGCATTGTTTTTTAAAGTAAATGAAATAATTACATTTATTAGTTTCATTTGAAATTAAATTAAATAATGAGCATGTAATAAAGTTTGTAACATATGGTTTACTTTTATAAAATATTTGTCAGATTTATTCAAGAAGTATTTATTAAGAACCTGTATATGGCCAAGCACTGTACTAAGCACCAAAGATACAATTGCAATATATATATATATATATATATATATATATACTGTCCTTATGCTTTGTAAGGCATACATTTTAGTGAGAGAAACATAAACTGATAAGCAAATAAATGTACAAAATATGAATTTATTTTAGTGATAAATTTTATAAGGAGAGTAAACTTTATCACTAAACTCAATTATTATTTTGGATTCTAAGTTGGTAATACTCACTGTCTAAATTTTACAAGTACAGTTAGGCTGAAGTGATTGTCTAACCACCATTGAACATTGTTGCAGTGTTGTTTATTGGATAAACAAGTAACTGAATGGTTAATAAAAAATGGGAATATGAGGCTTCCCTGGTGGCGCAGTGGTTGGAGTCCACCTGCCGATGCGGGGGACGTGGGTTCATGCCCCGGTCTGGGAGGATCCCGCATGCCGCGGAGCGGCTGGGCCCATGGGCCGTGGCCGCTGGGCCTGTGCGTCCAGAGCCTGTGCTCTGTGGCGGGAGGGGCCCCAACAGTGAGAGGCCCGCGTACCGCAAAAAAAAAAAAAAAAAAAAAAAGGGAATATGGCTAGGGAGGGTAGTTTCATTTATTCAACAAACATTTTGGTGAATCACTGTGAACCAATGCATTTATATAAGGCAGTCTCTTTGTACTTATGGAGCATACACTCTAGCAATCAAGATGAATCAGGTATACAAAAAACTGTAAATCAATATATGAGATAATAAGTTTAGTACTAGAGATGTAGGTAATGCATTATAAAAGTTTATTACTTTCAGTTGAGCTAGGGGTCAAAGAATAGATGAAGATTACAAAGAGAAGACAATACTTGATCTGGTTCTTAAAGCCAATCTTGAAAAGGAAAGACTCATCTTAGTCAAATAAGTATCATAAAACTGATATGATAGCCCAAAGCTTCAATTTAATAGTGAAATAAGTGGTAAAAAATCAAATCATATCAGGGTGCCACTTAATATAAAGCAAAACATCTTTGCCTTTTCCTTAAGATTGTAAAGTTGGCTGTAGAATGGGGTAGTTATATTTCACCATTCATTGTACTTTAGCATCAGTGTTATAGGATGTGTTATGACATAGTTACTTGTTTATGAGAGAAAACTCCCTTATGAGGGTCACACTGAAGAATTTTATGCTGAATTTTTTTTTAACTATTTGCATGTGGTTTTCAAGTGCTGAACAATTAAAAAGACCCAAATTTAGACTGGAAACTTATTGTGACATAAACTTATAAATATTGCTGTTGCAATATAAATAAAACACAGATGTAGAAAGTGAAAAAGTTCTTTATGTAAATGAAACTCTGGGTACTACAAACAGAACATCTTAGGCTAGATGAGTCTTAAAGCTATGGGTTGTTTGGCTGATCTACTGCCAAAGGAATGAGAGATTGATATTTAAATTTCATGTGAAGTTTCATGGGTAGTCTACGCCTTGCTTCGGCAGAACAAAATCTATAAAATCATGAGAAAAGGCACTAAAACTTTTGTAGGCTTTGATTTTCTGAATGTATAGAGAAAGCTTTGGAGTTTAACCAGATGAACTTTCAGAAACTCTTATTATGCTCCCTTATGAACCTGCAGTGGCCCATACTGCTTGGAACCTGCCCTATTTTTGTGTTCACCTTTGGATTTCAGCTAGCTTGGTTATAGCATCTTTACATTGGCAAACTAAATGATGATCATGCTTTGATTTTGAACTCTATTTTCACCCCAGTCCATCTTTTCAGCTGCTTGCCGGACACCTCCACAGCAGTATTGAACAACAACTTTCCCCAAAGTCTGTATTAGCTTTCAGAATTTTTTTTGGTTTATTGTACCAATGTTTATTTGATTAATCAAACTAGAAACTTGGGATTCATCCTTTATGATTCATTTATTATTCATGCTGCCGCCTCTGTCTGGAAGGCCTTTTTCTAATTCTCACTTTGCTTGGCTAAAAAGTCCTTTAAGATGTAGGTAAAATCTCTTCTCTTCTGAGAATCTTCTCTTTACTTCAAGACTGTGTGCCCAAGAGCTTTCATTGATGATACTAACACAGCATGGTTACCACATGATGTAATTGAAAGCTTGTGTGGCACTTTCCCTCCTGGATTATTAGCTACTTTTTATTAGGGACTGAGACTTCATGATTTCTTATTTGTTTTTATGTAAAATGGAGCTTGTTGTGAGGATTTAATGTGCTAATACTGACATAAAATGAGCACTAATAATTCTTAGATATTAATGTATTACTGTTGTTATTATTTACTACTATTATTATCTTGGTTTCTTCAATACTTGAAATGATGCCTGCCTTTAAAAAATGGATATATTGATAAAATGAATGTGTTTAGCAGTTATCTCTGCAGTGACACTCTAGTACTGGCTCCTTTCTGACATCTAGACCCAGCTCTTTGGGGGTAATCATATTTTCCTCCCAGGCTTATTTGCTTCTTTTAGCCAGTGCCTTTTCTTCATGAATTTGTGTCTGAACCCAGAGGCCTGGTGCATTTGTTTCTCTTTCAACCGAAAATACATGTGGGACTCTTATAACTAATTAACTATGCCTGTACATAGATAATAAGATAAAATTGTAAACTAATGGTAAAGAGAACTGCAAGTCAATGAAAATATAGAATAAATATCAGTCTAAGACTTGATACAGCTTTCAAAACTCAGCATAGACATTTTTATGTAGAAACTTTTTCTGAGCCCCTTGACTGTGTTAGGTACCCCCTCTATGCTTCCATAGTTCTCTCTATCTCCCTAGGACTGGAACAGCTCCATAATTTGTGTGCAAAATGAAAATGCAGAGACCCTTATTAAATATTATTAAGAACTTCACACACCCATCAATCTGGCTCTGCCCTACTCTTTGCTCTGGCATGACATAGTAGGTTTCCTGAATGAATGAATAACTGACCAAAATCCAGTGTATTGAAATTTTTGTGATAAGAGATGGTAATGACAATGGCCTAAATTGAATAACCAAAGTGAGGGGGCCAAGCTTTTCAGCAACAGGTGGAGCTTTTTAACATAATCACTGGTGACAGTAATCCACAGACTTTATATATATTTTTATATATTTTTCAACCAAAGTAAAACATCATCTTTACTCTTAAGTTGATAGGTAATTAATTTTGTATTCTTAATTCTACCAAATGTTAAAAGAGTTAACATCAATTGCATATTATCTCTTCCAGAAAATAGAAAACACTTTCCACCTAATTTTATGGAGCCAGTATTACTCTTATACCAAAATTGGTCAAAGAATACAAACAATACAAAACAAAAGTACAGCCTAATATCCAGCATGAATATGGATGAAAAAATTATTAACTAAATATTAACAAAGATAATTCAGCAATATGTAGTAAGAATTATACACTGATCAAATAGTTTACTCCAGTGATGCAAGGCTGGTTCAATATTAAAAATCAAGTATTGTAATCCATCATATTAACAGGCAAAAGATGGAAAAATCACATGATCATGTCGATTTATGTAGAAAAAGCACTTCACAAACTTCGGCATCTATCCATAATAAACTCTCCAAAATAAATAGGAACAGAGTGGGGATCTCTGTCAACTTGATTTCTAAAAATCTGCAAAAATCCCACAGTTGTCATTATACTTGATGAAACATAGAATGCTTTTCCCTTGAGATTTGTAACAAAGCAAAGATGTATACTCTCACACTGCTATTCAAGGTAGTATTGAAAGTTCTAGCCAGTGAAAGGTAAGAAGAGGAAATTAAAGGCATTAATATCAGAAGGAAAAAATAAAACTTTTATTTGCATATAGCATGATTATATACATAGAAATCCTTATGAAGTATATAAAAAAGACTCCTAGCACTAACAAGTGAGATGAATTTGGTCTCAAGATATGAGATCAACATATAAAATTGAATATATTTCTACATATTTGTAATGGACACTGGAAAACCAAAATTAAATCTATACCATTACAATCACTCTACAAAATGAAATAGTTAATTGTAAATCTATAAAATCTGTACAAAATTTGTATGCACTGCAAAATGTTGTTGGAAGTTATCAATGACGATTTAATAAATGGAGAGATATACCATGGTCATGTATTAGAAGAATGAACAAAATAAGATGACAACTCTACTTAAATTGTTCTGTAGGCTTAATACATTCCAAGCTTTGACCAATTCCTAGCAAGACTTTTCTACACATAAGCAAGATTATTCTAAAATTAATATGGAACGGCAAAGGAAAAAAAATAGCTAAAGCATTTTTTAAGAGAATAAAGTGGGAGGAATGACTCTACCTTATATCAAAGCTTATTATACAATGACAGTAATCAAGATTGTGTAGTATTGTCAGAGGCAAGGTATTTTATTCTTTTCATCGAAAATAATAAAATACTTTAAAATACTTCTAATAATAAGATTCTTAGAAGAGAACATAGGGGTAAACTCCTTGAGATAGGTGTTGATGATTTTTTTTTAATCTGACACCAAAAGGAAATGCAACAAAAGCAAAAATAGATAAGTGAGACTTCATTAAAGAAAAAAAGTTTCTGCATAGTAAAGGAAAACATTGGGCTTCCCTGGTGGTGCAGTGGTTAAGAATCCACCCACCAATGCAGGAGACATGGGTTTGAGCCCTGGTCCAGGAAGATCCCACATGCTGCGGAGCAACTAAGCCCATGTGCCACAACTACTGAGCCTGCGCTCTAGAGCCCAAGAGCCAGAACTACTGAGCCCACGTGCTACAACTACTGAAGCCTGTGTGCCTAGAGCCCGTGCTCCGCAACAAGAGAAGCCACCACAATGAGAAGCCAGTGCACTACAACGAAGAGTAGACCCACTGTCCACAACTAGAGAAAGTCCATGTGCAGCAATGAAGACCCAACACAGCCAAAAATAAATAAATAAAATAATAAATAAATTTGTAAAAAAAAAAGGAAACCATCAATACAAAATGAAAAGGCAATGTATAGAATGGGAGAAAATATTTGCAAATCAGATACCTGCTAAGAGGCTAATTAATATCCAAAATATATAAAGAACTCATACAGTTCAAGAGCTGTAAAATCAAGCAATCGAATTAAAAAGTGGGCAGAGGGTCTGAGCAGACATTTTCCCAAAGAAGGTATGCAAATGGCTAATAAGTACATTAAAATGTGCTCAACACCACTGTTCATCAGGGAAATGCAAATCAAAACCACAATGAGATATCACCTGTTAGAATGGCTTTTATGAAAAAGTTAAGCAGGGCTAAGTGCTGGCAAAGATGTTGAGTAAAGGGAGCCTTTGTGTGCTATTTTGGGGGTTGTAATTTGGTATAGCCCCTATATTGGAAAACAGTATGGAGTTTCCTCAAAAATGTGAAAATAAAACTACTGTGTGATCCAACAATTCCACTTCTGAATATATATTCAAAGGAAATAAAATCATTATCTCAGAAAGAAATCTGTACTGCACTGTTCATTGCAGCATCATTTACAATAGACAAGATATGGAAACAATCTAGGTGTCCATTGATGGATGAATGGATAAAGAAAATGTGGTACATAGGCATACCGTGTTTTATTGGGCTTCACTTTATTGTACTTCACAGCTGCTGTGTATTTTGCAAATTGAAGTTTTGTGGGACCCTGTTTCGAGCAAGTCTATCAGTGCCATTTTTCCAATAATATTTGCTTACTTCAAGTCTCTGTGTCACATTTTTATAACTTTTACAGTATTTCAAGTTTTTCATTATTATTATATGTGTTATGGTGACCTGTGATCAGTGATCTTGGATGTTACTATTCTAATTGTTTGAGGGGTGCCATGATCATGCCTGTATAAGATGGTAAACTTAACCTATAAATGTTGTGTGTGTGTGTGTGTGTGTGTGTGTGTGTGTTTAATATTTATTTATTTATTTATTTGGCTGAGTCGGGTCTTAATTGTGGTATGAGAGATCTTCATTGCGGCATGCAGGATCTTTTAGTTCCGGCATGCAGGCTCTTACTTGCAGCAAGTGGGATCTAGTTACCTGACCAGGGATTAGACCCCCTGCATTGGGAGCACAGAGTCTTAACTGCTGGACCACCAGGGAAGCCCCAAGTGTTGTGTGTATTCTTACTGCTCCACCAACCTGTCATTTCCCCATCTTTCTTTCTCTCCTCAGGCCTCCCTATTTCCTGAAACATGACAGTATCAAAGTTGGGCCAGTTAGTAACCCTACAGTGGCCTCTAAGTGTTCAAGTGAAAGGAAAATTCTCAGGTCTCTCACTTTAAATTGAAAGCTAGAAATGATTAAACTTAGCGAAAAAGGCATGTCAAACACTGAGATAGGTTGAACAGGTCTCTTGTGCCAAACAGTTAACCAAGTTGTGAATGCAAAGGAAAAGATCTTGAAGAAAATTAAAAGTACTACTCCAGTGAACACATGAATAATAAAGGAAAACAGACTTATTGCTGATAGGAGAAAATTTTAGTGGTCTGGGTAGAAGATCAAACCAGCCACAGCATTCCCCTAAGCCAAAATCTAATTCAGAGCAAGTCCCTAAACCTCTCTTGAGTTCTGTGAAGGCTGAGAGAGGTGAGGAAGCTCTGGAAGAAAAGTTTGAATCCAGCTGTGGTTGGTTCATGAGGTTTCAGGAAAGAAGCTGTCTCCATAACATAAAAGTACAAGGTGAAGCAGCAAGTGCTGATGTAGAAGCTGCCACAGTTTATCCAGGAGATCTAGCTAAGATAATTAAACACTACACTAAACAACAGATTTTCAATTCAGATGAACAGTCTTATTTTGGAAGAAGATGCCATCTAGGGCTTTCATAGCTAGAGAGAGGAGAAATCAAAGCCTGGTTTCAAAGCTTCAAATGACAGGCTGACTGACCCTCTTGTTAGGGGCTAATGCCGCTGGTGACCTTAAATTGGAGCCAGTACCCATTTATCATTCCAAAATTCCTAGAGCCCTTAGGAATTATGTTAAATCTACTCTGCCTATGCCTTATACTAAATGGAACAACAAAGCCTGGATGAAAGCACATCTGTTTACAACATGGTTTGCTGAATATTTTAAGCACACTCTGAGACCTACTGCTCAGAGTAAAATGTTCCTTTCAAAATATTATTGCTCATTGACAATGCACCTGGTCACCCAAGAGCTCTTAGGAAGATGTACAATGTTGTTTTCATGCCTGCTACCACAACATTCATTCTGCAGTCCATGGAGCAAAGAGTAATTTTAACTTTCAAATATTATTATTATTTTCAAGTATTATTATTTAAAAAATGAATTTCATAAGATTGTAGCTTCCATAGATAGTGATTCCTCTGATGGATCTGGGCAAAGTCGATTGAAAACCTTCTGAGAAGAATTCAGCGTTCTAGATGCCATTAAGAACATTCATGCTTCATGGGAAGAAGTCAAAGTATCAAAATTAACAGGAGTTTGGAAGAAGTTGATTCCAGCCCTAATAGATGACTTTGGGAGAATCAAGACTTCAGTTAGGAAGTAACTGCAGCTTTGGTGGAAATATCAAGAGAACTAGAATTAGAAGTGGAGCACTCTGGAACATTTACAAGCCTAGGAGGAGAGAGCAGGAAACACTGAGGGCTGAGCCCTCAGTAGACATTTCTCCAAAGAAGACATACAGATCGCCAAAAAGCACATGAAAAGATGCTCAACATCACTAATTATCAGAGAAATGCAAATCAAAACTACAATGAGGTATCACTTCACACTGGTCAGAATGACCATCATCAAAATTCTACAAACAATAAATGCTGGAGAAAGTGTACAATGTTGGTGGGAATGTAAACTGGTACAACCACTATAGAGAACAATATGGACGTTCCTTAAAAAAACTAATAGAGTTGTCATCTGATCCAGCAATCCCACTCCTGGGCATATCTCCAGCCAAAACTATAATTCAAAAAGATATGTACACCCTTATGTTCATAGCAGCACTATTCACAGTAGCCAAGACATGGAAACAACCTAAATGTCCATTGACTGATGAATAGATAAAGAAGATGTGGTATATACAATGGAATATTACTCAGCCATAAAAAATGAAATAATGCCATTTGCAGCAACATGGATGGACCTAGAGATTATCATACTAAATGAAGTAAGTCAGACAGAGAAATACAAATATCATATGATATCACTCATATATGGAACCTAATTTTTAAAATGACACAAATGAACTTCCATACAAAACAGAAGCAGACTTACAGATATTGAAAACAAACTTACAGTTACCAAAGGGGAAATGTAGGCAGGAGGGATAAATCAGGAGCTTGGGATTAACATACACACACGGCTATATATAAGATAGATAATCAACAAGGACCTATTGTATGGCACAGGAAACTCTACTCAATATTCTGTGGTAACCTATATTAGAAAAGAATCTGAAAAAGGATGCATATATGTATATGTATAACTGAATCACTTTGCTGTACACCTGAAACACAACATTGTAAATCAACTATACTCCAGTAAAATTTAAAAAAACAAAACAAAACAAGAAGTGGAGCCTGAAGATATGCCTGAATTGCTGCAATCTCATGATAAAACTGTAAGGAATGGGAAGTTGCTTCTTAGGGATGAGCAAAGAAAGTGGTTTCTTGAGATGAAATCCACTCTGGTGAAGATGCTGTGAAGATTTTTGAAGTGACAACAAAGGATTTAGAATATTACATAAACTTAGTTGATGAAACAGCATCAGAGTTTTAGATAATTGACTGCAATTTTGCAAGAAGTTCTGCTATAGGTAAAATGCTATCAAATAACATTTTGTGCTGCAGAGAAATCTTTAGTGAAAGGAAGAGTCAATCCATCCACCAACCTTCATTGTTGTCTTATTTTAAGAAACTGCCACTGCCACTGCAACCTTTAGCAACCACCACCCTGATCAGTCAGCAGCCATCAACATTGAGGCAAGACCCTCCACTAGCAAAAAGATTATGACTGACTGAAGGCTTAGGAAGTGATTAGCATTTTTTAGCAATAAAGTATTTTTAATTAAGATATGGACATTGTTATTTTAGACATAATGTTATTTCATACTTAATAGACTACAGTATAATGTAAACATAATTTTCATATGCATTGAGAGACCAAAAAAGTTGTGTGACTTGCTTTATTGTGGTGGTCTGGAACCAAATCTGTAATATCTCCAAGTCATGCCTGTATATACGTATATCAAATTATGTTGTACACCTAAAACTAATACAGTGTTATATGACAATTATATCTCAGTTAAACTGGAAAAAAATTAAAATCAAGTTAGCAGTGTTAAAAAATTCCATACAAGTCTAGGTATTGCTGGGTAGGTATTTTTTAGATGTGATTAAATTTTAAATTTCTGTCCTTTGAGTAAAGCAGATTATCCTCCATAATGTGGGCAGTCCTCATCTTCTCAGTTAAAAGGCTTAAGTGAAAAGATTAAGGTCCTCTGAGGAGGAAAGAATTCTGTCTTCAGACTGCCTTTAGATTCAAGACTGCAGTACCAACTCCTGCCAGAATTGCTAGCTTGCCAGCGTGCCCTGCAGATTTCAGACTTGCCAGCCTTTACAATCATGTGAACCAATTCCTTTTTTTTAAATTATATATATTTTTTACTTTATTGTTTTTTGTTTTATTGGAGTAAAATTGCTTTACAATGTTGTGTTAGTTTCTACTGTACGATGAGGAGAATCAGCTATATATATACCTATAACCCCTCCCTCTTGGACCTCCCTCCCACTGCACCCTGCATCCCATGCATCTAGGTCATCATAGAGCACCGAGATGAGCTCCCTGCTGTACAGCAGGTTCCCACTATCTATTTTACACATGGTACAGTGTTTATGTCAAACCTAATCTCCCAATCGTTCCACTCTCCCCTTGCCCCCCTGTGTCCACATGTCCTTCTCTACATCTACGTCTCTATTTCTGCCCTACAAATAGGTTCATCTATACCATTTTTCTACATTCCACATATATGTGTTAACATGCAATATTTGATTTTCTCTTTCTGGCATGCTTCACTCTGTATGACAGACTCTAGGTCCATCCGCATCTCTACAAATGACCCAATTTCATTCCCTTTTATGGCTGAGTAATATTCCATTGTATATATGTACCACCTCTTCTTTATCCATTCATCTGTCGGTGGACATTTAGGTTGCTTCCATGACCTGACTATTGTAAATAGTGCTGCAATGAACACTGGGGTGCATGTGTCCTTTTGAATTACGTTTTTCTCAAGGTATATGCCCAGTAGTGGGATTCCTGGGTCATAATGTAGTTCTATTTTTAGTTTTTAAGGAACCTCCATACTGCTTCTCCATAGTGGCTGTATCAATTTACATTCCCACCAACAGTGCAAAACGATTCTCTTTTCTCCACACCCTCTCCAGCATTAATTTTTTGTAGATTTTTTGATGATGGCTATTCTGAGTGGTGTGAGGTGATACCACATTGTAGTTTTGACTTGCCTTTATCTAATAATTAGTGATGTTGAGCATCTTTGCATGTACCTCTTGGCCATCTATATGTCTTCTTTGGTGAAATATCTATTTAGGTCTTCTGCCCATTTTTTACTTGGATTATTTGTTTTTTATGATATTGAGCTCCATGAGCTCTTTGTATATTTTGCAGATGAGTCCTTTGTCTGTTGCTTCATTTGCAAATATTTTCTCCCATTTTGAGGGTTGTCTATTCATCTTGTTTATGGTTTCCTTTGCTGTGCAAAAGATTTTAAGTTTCGTCACGTCCCATTTGTTTATTTTTGTTTTAATTTTTATTACTCTAGGAGGAGGGTCAAAAAAAATCTTGCTGTGGTTTATGTCAAAGAGTGTTTTTTCCGATGTTTTCTTCTTAAGAGCTTTATAGTCTCCAATCTTACATTTAGGTTTTAAATCCATTTGGAGTTTATATTTGTGTATGGTGTTAGATAGTGTTCTAATTTCATTCTTTTACATGTAGCTGTCCAGTTTTCGCAACACCACTTATTGAAGAAGCTGTCTTTTCTCCATTGTCTGTTCTTGCCTCCTTTGTTGTAAATTAGGTGACCATATGTGCATGGGTTTATCTCTGGGCTTTCTGTTCTGTACCATTTACCTGTATTTCTGTTTTTGTGCCAGTACCATACTGTCTTGATTACTGTAGCTTTGTAGTATAGTTTGAGTTGGGGAGCCTGATTCCTCCAGCTCCGTTTTTCTTTCTCAAGATTGCTTGGCTATTCGGCGTCTTTGTGTTTCCATACAAATTGTAAAATTTTTTATTCTAATTCGTGAAGAATGCCATTGGTAGTTTGATAGGGATTGCACTGAATCTGTAGATTGCTTTGGGTAGTATAGTCATTTAAAGAATATTGATTCTTCCAATCCAAGAACATGGTATATTTCTCCATCTGGTTATGTCATCTTTGATTTCTTTCATCAGTGTTTTATAGTTTTCTGAGTACAAGTCTTTCACCTCCTCAGGTAGGTTTATTCCTAGATATCTTATTCTTTTTGTTGTGATGGCAAATTGGATTGTTTCCTTAGTTTCGCTTTCTGATTTTTCATTGTTAGTGTATAGGAATGCCAGAAATTTCTGTGCATTAATTTTGTACCCTGCAACGTTATCAAATTCATTTGTTAGCTGTAGTAGTTTTCTCGTGGCATCTTTAGGATTTTCTATGTAGAGTGTCATGTCATCTGCAAACAGCGACAGTTTTACTTCTTCTTTTCCATTTTGGATTCCTTTTGTTTCTTTTCTTCTCCGATTTCCCTGGCTAAGACTTCCAAAACTATGTTGAATAATAATGGCCAGAGTGGACATCCTTGTCTTGTTCCTGATCTTAGAGGAAATGCTTTCAGTTTTTCACCATTGATTATGATGTTTTCTGTGTGTTTATCATATATGGCCTTTATTATGTTGAGGTAGGTTTCCTCTATGTCCATTTTCTGGACGGCTTTTATGATAAATGGGTGTTGAATTTTGTCAAAAGCTTTTTCTACTTCTATTGAGATGATCATATGATCATGTTTTTTATTCTGTAACTGTTAATATGGTGTATCATATTGATTGATTTGCATAGATTGAAGAATCCTTGCAGTCCTGGGATAAATCCCACTTGATCATGGTGTATTATCCTTTTCATGTGTTGCTGGATTCTGTTTGCTAGTATTTTGTTCAGGATTTTTGCATCTATGTTCATGAATAATATTGGTCTGTAATTTTCTTTTTTCTGCTGTATCTTTGTCTGGTTTGGTATCAGGGTGATGGTGGCTTTGTGCAACGAATTTGGGAGTGTTCCTCCCTCTGTAATTTTTGGAAGAGTTTGAGAAGGAAGGGTGTTAGCTCTTCTCTAAATGTTTGATAGAATTCCCCTGTGAAGCCATCTGGTCCTGGAGTTTTGTTTGTTGGAAGATTTTTAATTACAGTTTCAATTCCATTACTTGCGATAGGTCTGTTTATGTCTTCTAATTCTTCCTAGTTCAGTCTTGGAAAATTGTACCTTTCCAGGAATTTGTCTATTTCTTTGTGGTTGTCCATTTTATTGGCATATAGTTGTTTGTAGTAGTCTCTTTTAATCCTTTGTAATTCTGTGATGTCAGTTTTGATTTCTCCTTTTTCATTTCTAATTTTATTGATTTGAATCCTCTCCCTTTTTTTCTTGATGAGTCTGGCTAAAGGTTTATAAATTTTGTTTATCTTCTCAATGAACCAACTTTAATTTTATTGATCTTTGCTATTGATTTCTTCATTTCTATTTCATTCATTTCTTCTCTGATCTTTATGATTTCTATCCTTCTACTGACTTTGGGTTTTCTTTCTTCTTCTTCCTCTGGTTGCTTTAGGGGTAAGGTTAGGTTGTTTATTTGAGATTTTTCTTGTTTCTTCAGGTGAAATTGAACTGCTATACACTTTCCTCTTAGAACTCCTTTTGCTGCATCTCATATGTTTTGGGTCGTCGTGATTTTTCTTGTCATTTGTTTCTATGTATTTTTAAAATTTCTTCTTTGACTTCTTCTGTGATCTCTTGGTTATTTAGTAGCCCACTGTTTAGCCTCCATGTATCTGTATTTTTTACAGGTTTTTTTCCTGTAATTCATTTCCAATCTCATAGCATTGTGGTTAGAATAGATGCTTGATATGATCTCAATTTTCTTAAATTTTCCAAGGCTTGATTTGTGACCCAAGATGTGACTTATCCTGGAAAATGTTCCATGTACATTTGAGAAGAAAATGTATTCTGCCACTTTTGGGTGGAATGTCCTATAAATATCGATTAAATCTATTTGGTCTGTTGTGTCATTTAAAGCTTGTGTTTCCTTGTTTATTTTCTCTTTTGATGATATGTCTATTGGTATCAGTGGGGTGTTAAATTCCCCCACTATTATTGTGTTACTGTTGATTTCCCCTTTTATGTATGTTAGCATTTGCCTTATGTATTGAGGTGCTCCTATGTTGATTACCTAAATATTTATAATTATTTCTTCTTCTTGGATTGATCCCTTCATCATATGTAGCATCCTTCTTCATCTCTTGTAACAGTCTTTATTTCAAAGTCTATTTTATCTGATACGAGTATTGCTCGTACAGCTTTCTTTTGATTTCCATTTGCATGGAATATCTTTTTCCATCCCTTCACTTTCAACCTGTATGTGTCCCTAGGTCTGAAGTGGGTCTCTTGTAGACAGCATATATGTGGGTCTTGTTTTCGTATCCATTCAGCCAGTGTATGTCTTTTCTTTGAAGCATTTAATCCATTTAAATTCAAGGTTATTATCAAAATGTTTGTTCCTATTATTATTTTCTTAATTGATTTGAGTTTTTTTTGGTGGGTCTTTTTCTTCTCTTTTGTTTCCTGCTTTGAGAAGTTCCTTTAGCATTTGTTGTAGAGCTGGTTTGGTGGTGCTGAATTCTCTTAGCTTTTGCTTATCTGAAAAGCTTTTGGCTTCTCCATCCAATCTGAATGAGATCCTTGCTGGGTAGAGTAATCTTGGTTGTAAGTTTTTCTCTTTCATTGCTTTACGTATATCCTGCCACTCCCTCCTTGCCTGCAGAGTTTCTGCTGAAAAATCAGCTGATAGCCTTCTGGGGATTCCTTTGTATGTTATTTTTTGCTTTTCCCTTGCTGCTTTAAATATCTTTTCTTTGAATTTAATTTTTGTTAGTTTGATTAATATGTGTCTTGGTGCGTTTCTCCTAGTGTGTATCCTCTATGTGACTCTCTGCACTTCCTGGACTTGGGTGACTATTTCCTTTCCCATATTTGGGAAGTTTCCCACTATAATGTCTTCAAATATTTTCTCAGACCTTTTCCTTTTCTCTTATTCTTCTGGGACACCTATAATTCAAATGTTTGTGAGTTTAGTGTTGTCCCAGAGGTCTCTGAGATTGTCTTCAAATCCTTTCATTCTTTTTTCTTTATTCTGCTCCTCGGCAGTTATTTCCACCATTCTGTCTTCCAGCTCACTTATTCGTTCTTCTGCCTCAGTTATTGATTCCTTCTAGTGTATTTTTCATTTCAGTTATTGTGTTGTTCATCTCTGTTTGTTTGTTCTTTAGTTCTTCTATGTCTTTGTTAAACATTTTTTGTATTTTCTCAGTCTGTGCCTCCATTCCATTTCCAACATTCTGGATCGTCTTTACTATCATTACTCTGAATTCTTTTTCATGTAGGTTGCCTATTTCCTCTTCATTTATTTGGTCTTTTTGGTTTTTACCTTTCTCCTTCATCTGTAACATAATTTTTTGTCTTCTCTTTTTTTTTCTTTTCTTTTGATGGTGAGATTATGTTCCTGTCTTAATGGTTGTTTGGCCTGAGGCTTCCAGCAGTGGAGTTTTTAGGCTGTTGGGTAGAGCTTTGTCTTGGTGCTGAGATGAGGACCTCTGGGAGACCTCAATCCAATGAGTATTCCTTGGGGTGGGAGGTTCTCTGTTAGTCCAGTGGTTCACACTCAGAGGTCCCACTGCAAGAGCTCTGGCCCAAACTCTGGCTCATGAACAAAGATCCTGCAAGCCGTGCGAGGTGGCAAAAAACAAAAAGAAAAGAAAAGGAAAAAAAAGGAACAGAACAATAGCAAAGAGTAAAAAGTAAGATTAGGAAAGTAACAGATATGTTAGAAAGAATAAAAAAATAAAAGTACAGATGAAACAAAAATAGGAAGGTGGAACAGAACCCCAATAGTAAAAAAGAGGAGGAATAAAAGAAGCTGGAAAAGGCCTTGGCTGTGGGGTGTGGGACTTATGCAGGTGTGTGATTTAGGTGGTAGGCGGCACCTGTGGTTAGGACCCACAGGGCCAAAAACGGCCCTGGGGGTGTCTGGGGTGGGACTTAGGTTGAAAGCAGCAGGAGGGTCACAGGAGTACCTCTGGCCTGGATGTCAGAGAACCACGTCCAGGACCCCAGCTGGCTCTCTGGGCCGGAGTGGTGGGGGAAATGCTCGGCACGTTCCCCCTGATCCTCTGATCCCAGAGGACCCCTCCCTGTTGGCCTCTATTCTTCCATGCCCCCACCATTCGCCTAGGAACCACATGGTCAGAGGGGGCTTAGGAAGGCAGGGGTCCACCCCAGAAGCCCAACAGGCTTCCCGGGGCCGATTGGGCAGGAGAAATGCTAGGCATGCTCCCCCCTAATCCTCCAAGCCCCCAAGGGTCCCTCCAGGTGTGAGAACCCCTCCCTGCCTTCCAGCCACTCTCAAGGGCACCAGTTCTTTCTGGCCTCCACTTATCCTCCCCCATCGCTTCTCCCACGTCCTACCCAGTCACTCTGGGATTCCTACTGTTTCCTTGGGGTTTGAAGTCCCCCACCAGCATCCGGCAGGCACCCTAGTTGTCTGTACCAATTCCTTAAAATCTCTCTCCCTCTCTCTCTCTATATGTGTGTGTGTGTGTGTGTGTGTGTGTGTGTGTGCGTGCACGTGCATATATATATATATACACACATACACATGTGTTTCACTTTGAAATATTAAAATATATTGAAATATTATATGCTGAGTATTTTACATTAAAATATATATAAATCTACATACATTATATTTGTTCTGTTTCTCTGGAGACCCCTGACTAATATACATTTTGGTTCCACGTGGTTTCAACAAGTAGTGCTGGAGCTTTGGATATTCATGGACAAAAATGTTCTTTGACATATATGTCACATCTTATACAAAATTATGAATTATATGTTTACCTGTAAAATGTAAAAGTATAAAACTTTAGGAGACATCATAGGAGAACATTTTTGGGTTTTAGAGCTTGATGAGTTGTTATGGGATTTGACACCAAAAGAACAACCCATAAAAGGAAAAAAATGGACTTTGTGAAAATTAATCCTTTTCTATACCAAAGACCTTATTAAGATGATGAAAGGAAAATCTACACACTGGGAGAAAGTATTTGCAAAACACACATATGACAAAAGGACCCTGTTTTATTCTGAGTTTTGCAAAGTAACAGAACCAATACAGTGTTTGTGTGTGTATGTCTGTGTGTGTGCACGCACACATGTGGTGTGTCTGTATATCTATCTGTCTGTCTACCTATCTATCACCTATTTATCTATCATCTCTCTACCTATCTAGACAGGGAGAAGGACAGTAGGAGAGAAAGGGACATTTATTTTAAGGAATTGGCTCAAATGATTGTGGAAGTTTGCTGCAGAGTAGGCCAGCAATCTGGAGACCCAAGGTAGGGACACACTAAGAGTTCAAAGGTAGTCTGCTGGCAGAATTTCTTGTTTATTAGGGGAGATCATTCTTTGTTCTATTAAGGCCTTCAATCAATTGGATGTAGCTTACCACATTATACAGAGTAACCTACTTTACCCATAGTTCACCCATTTAAATGTTAATCTCATCCAAAAAATACCTCCACAGAAACATCTAGAATAAATTTTGCCCACATATCTCAGCACCATGACCCAGCCCATTTGAAGTATAAAATTAACCATCACAGACCCATATTTAGAATATTTAAATCACTCTTAAAACTCAATAGTAAAAAAACAATCCATTTAGAAAAGAGGCAAAAAACATGAAGAAACATTTCACCGAAGAGAATATACCTGTGGAAAATAAATTCATAAAAAATGTTCAGCATCACTAGCCATTAAGGAAATGCAAAACAAGACCACATGAAATATCACTACATATTTATTAGAACAGCTAGAATAAAACATAGTGACAGTACTAAATTCTAGTGAGAATATGGGAAAACTATGTCTCTCATTGCCATGGAATTTAAAATGGTATGGTCATTCTGGAAAAGCTTGGCAATTTCTTAAAAAACTAAAGATTCAACTATCATATGACCCAGGAGTTACATTCTTGGAATTTATATAATCAAATAAAAACCTACCTTCACTCAAAAATCAGTACATGAATGTTTATTGCAATTTTATTTATAATAGCTTTATTTATAATAGCCAGAAACTAGAAACAACCAAAATGTCCCTCAATAGGTAAATTGGAAGATGACCTTTATTACATCTATACTATAGAATGCTACTCAGAAATAAAAAGGAAAGAATACTACTGTTGCATGCCACAACTTGGATGCATCTCAAGGGCATTTTAGAGTGTGGGAAAAAAATCTCAAAAATTTATATACTATATAATTCTGTTTATATTTTTGAATGACAAAACTTTTGAGATGGAAATCAGATTAGTGTTTACCAGGGATTTAGGGTAGTATGAGGGAACTCTACATGGTGATGAAACACTTCTGTATCTTGCTTGTAGTGGTGCTTACATCAATCTACCCATGTGATTAAATGATATATAATTATACACACACATTACACCAATGTCAGTTTTATGGTTTTGATATTACTATAATTACGTAAGATTTAACTGTTGGGGGAAAATGAGTGAAGAATACATAGACCTCTTTATACTATCTTTGCACCTTCCTGGGAATCTAGTTATTTCAAATAAAAAGTAAAAACAAAAAAACAATGAGCCAGAGATGCCTGTAGATGTTTCAGTGTTTATGGACACATCTGTAGGTGTCCTTTCAACTGAAGCCCCAATTTATACCTCGTTTGTTTTAAATTTATTTTTTATTAATTTTTATTGGAGTATGATTGCCTTACAATGTTGTGTTAGCTTCTACTGCACAGCAAAATGAATCAGCCATACATATACATATACCCACTCCCATTTGGATTTCCCTCCCATTTAGGTCACCACAGTGCATTAAGTAGCATTCCCTGTGCTATACAGTATGTTCTCATAAATTGTCTATTTTATGCATAGTTTCAATAATGTATATGTGTCAATCCCAATCTCCAAATTCCTCCCACCCTACCCCTTTCCCCTTTGGTATCCATACATTTGTTCTCTACATCTGTGTCTCTATTTCTGCTTTGCAGGAAAGGTCATCTGTACCATTTTTCTAGATTCCACATATATGCATTAATATACAATATTTGTTTTTCTCTTTCTGGCTTACTTCACTTTGTGTGACATTCTGTAGGTCAAGCCATGTCTCTACAAATGACCCAATTTCGTTCCTTTTTATGGTTGAGTAATATTCCATTGTATGTATATACCACATCTTCTTTATGAATTCCTCTGTTGATGGACATTTAGGTTACCCCTTTATCAGAGTGAATTTTCAAACAATTATTTTAATATAATTCATTGTTCACCCTGACTAAACTCACTTTGTTGATTGTAGAAATAAATTTAAGTCCTATGATTTATGGGACAGTTGTTGGCGTCAATGATTAATACATGATTCCTCATCAAGGAGAGAATGTTAAAAGGAGTGCATCTTGTATGTCATCTTAAACTGAGACAAATCATTGGTGATTTTTTATACTGCCCAGAAAAATAATGGAAACAGGAACAAAAGAAAGCTCAGGGTATAGAGTGGACCATGGGATAGAAGTCAGACACTGAGTTCTAGCCCCAGTTCAGTCACTAGCTCACTGCAATTATCCTGGTCCAAGCCACCATTTTGTCTTGTCTAAATTATTATTATTTTTGTTTTTTATTTCAATTTATTTAAGTTAAACCAAAACCAAAAGCAACTCATTCGTTACTCCCACTACCCACACCCTGTCTTTGGCAACCACCAATTTGTTATCTTTATCTATGAGTTTGGTTTTATTTTTTTGTCTCTGAAATATATATATCTATTTTTGTTTTGTTTTGTTTTTAATTCCTCATATAAGAGAGATTATATAGTATTTGTCTTTCTCTGTCTGATTTATTTCACTTAGCATAATGCCCTTGAGGTCCATCCATGTTGTCACAATTGGCAAGATTTCATTTTTTTTTTTTTTTTGCGGTACATGGGCGTCTCACTGTTGTGGCCTCTCCCGTTGCGGAGCACAGGCTCCGGACGCGCAGGCCCAGTGGCCATGGCCCACGGGCCCAGCCGCTCCACGGCATGTGGGATCCTCCCAGACCGGGGCACGAACCCGTGTCCTCTGCATCGGCAGGCGGACTCCCAACCACTCCGCCACCAGGGAAGCCCAAGATTTCATTGTTTTTTATGGCTGAATAATATGGCCTTGTATGTGTGTGTCTGTATATATATAATGTTTTCTTCATCCATTCATCCATCAATGGGCACTTAGGTTGTTTCCATATTTTGGCTACTGTAAATAATGCTGTAGTGAACATGGGGGTACATATATTTATTAAAATTAGTGATTTTGTTTTTGGATAAATACCCAGAAGTGGAATTGCTGTTTCATATGATAGTTATACTTTTAATTTTCGGAGGAACCTCCCTACTGTTTTCCACAGTGGCTGCACCAATTTACATTCCCACCAATAGTGCACAAGTATTCCCACATCTTCATCAACACTTGTTATCTCTTGCCTTTTTATGAAACCCATTCTAAAGGGTGATATCTCATTGTGGTTTTAATTTGTATTTCCCTAGTGATTAATACTATAGAGCATCTTTTTGTGTACTTGATGGCCATCTGTATGTCTTCTTTGGAAAAGTGTCTATTCAAATCTTCTACTCATTTATTTTGTGTGTGTGTGGTATGTGGGCCTCTCACTGTTGTGGCCTCTCCCGTTGTGGAGCACAGGCTCCGGACGCACAGGCTCAGCGGCCATGGCTCACAGGCCCAGCCGCTCCGCAGCATGTGGGATCTTCCCGGACCGGGGCACGAACCTGTGTCCCCTGCATCGGCAGGCAGACTCTCAACCACTGTGCCAGGAGGGAAGCCCTCTACTCATTTTTAAATCTGATCTTTTTCTCTTGAGTTGTATGAGTTCTTTATATATTTTGGATATTATCTCCTTATCAGATGTGTAATTTGCAAATATTTTCTCCCATTTGGTAGGTCACCTTTTTATTCTGTGGATGGTTTTCCATGCTGTGCAGAGGTTTTTTAGTTTGATGTAGTCCCACTTGTTTATTTTTGCTTTTGTTGCTTTTGCTTTTGGTGTCAGATTCAAAAAATAATCTCCAAGATCTGTGTCAAGGAGCTTACCCCATATTTTTCTTCTAGGAGTTTTATGGTTGCAGGTCTTATGTTCAAGTCTTTAATCCATTTTGAGTTGATTTTTTTGTACGATGTAAGATAGTTGTCCAGTTTCATTCTTTTGCATGTGGTTGTCCAGTTTTCCCAGCACCATTAATTGAAGAATCTATCCTTTCCTCATTGTATGTTAGTGGCACCTTGGTTGTAAATTTATGAACTGTATATGTGTGGGTTTATTTCTGGATTCCCTATTTTGTTCCATTAATCTATGTGTCTGTTTTCATGCCAATACCATGCTGTTTTGATTACTATAGCTTTGTAGTATATTTTGAAATCAGGGCATGTGATACCTTCAGCTTTGTTCTTTATTTTTCTCAAGATATGTTAGCTATTTGGGGTCTTTTATGGTTCCATAGAAATTTTAGGATTGTTCTATTTCTGTGAAAAATGCCATTGAAATTTTGACAAGGATTGCATTGAACCTGTGGTTTCCTTTGGGTAGTATGGACATTTAATAATATTAATTCTTCTGGTCCATAAGCATGGAATATCTTTTATTTGTGTCTTCTATTTCTTTCATTAATGTCTTTTAGTTTTCAAGATATAGGTCTTTCACCTCCTTTGTTAAATTTATTCCTAGGTGTTTTATTATTTTTGATGCAATTTTAAATGGGAATTTTTTCTTAATTTCTCTTTCTAATAGTTTATTATTAGTGTATAGAAACACAATAGATTTTTATGTATTGAGTTTGTATCCTACAATTTTACTGCATTTATTTATTGTTGTTATGATTTTCTGATGAAGCTTTTAGGGTTTTCTATATGATATCATGCCGTTTGCCAATAGTGAGAGTTTTACTTCTTTCTTTCCAATCTTGAAGGCTTTTATTTCTTTTTCTTGCCTAATTACACTGCCTAGGACTTTCAAACTATGTTGAATAAAAGTGGTGAAAGTGGGCATCTTGTCTTGTTCCTAATCTTAGAGGAAAAGCTTTTAGCTTTTCCTTGTTTAGTATGATATTAGCTATGGGCTTGTCCTACATGGTGTTTATTATGTTGAGATATATACTCTCTATACCTGCTTTACTGATAGTTTTTATCATGAATGGATGTTGCTACACCTGTGGTTCACTCCAGTCAGATATATTGTATTCTTTAATGTTCCTGCAACACCCTATGTATGCTTCTACCTCAGATCCTTCTGTATTTTTCTGTTCCCATTTATTAGAAAGCTTTTCACCAAGATATCCTAATGGCATATTCTCTCATATCCTTCAGGCCTTTTCTCAAATGTCATTTTCTTAGTGCAACCTAACTGACTACCTTATTTAAAATTGCAGTCTCCCTCACTAAATCTCCCTATCTCCTGTTGCTTTATTTTTCTTCATAATAACTTATAACCATCTAATATACTTTATATTTTGTGTGTTTATTTTACTTTCTCTTTCCTCTAGAATGTAAGTTCAACAAAAGTTGGAACTTTTGTTTGTTTTATTTATTGTTGAACAATTGTTGTATAGAAAAGTGCATGTCGCATAGTAGATGTTCAGTACGTATTTGTTGAATGCTTGAAGATGGCACCCCCACCCTGTTCTATGACATACAATGCAGCCCTTTTTAATTTTATTGTTTCACAGGTATTTATTGAAGTCCTTGCAGTTTACCATTCTTAAGGTAAACATTAGGATAGACATTAAATAAATATAAATATTTATAATATATAAATATTTATAATATAATATTTATTATATTAAATAAATATAAATATTTATAAAGATGTGTATTTGTATGTTTCCATTTTTAGAAGGGAGATGAGTACACTGACTGGCAATCTCAGCAAAGAAAGGATAAAATAATTTTGACAGTTTTGAGATGTAAGATGTAAGATTTGAGATGTAAGATTGTTAGTTATGAATAACCTTAGATCTCTAAATGATCTTCCCTAGTTGAAAGCCTTTGTAATGCCAGTTGATGCCATTTCAGATCAATACCTAGGATGAAGTTAGACTAGGCTGAAGACTAAATTATAGACTTGAGCAAATTTTAGATTATGTATGCCCTTGTGAAGTTACTGTGTACTGCAATTCCTGGACCATTCTCTAAAAAGTGAATGAATATAGATTGGGACCTAGATTGAAACCTGTTGGTGTCTTAAGAATGAAAATAGCACTATCTTGATGGAAAAATAATGAGTCCATATGAATTAATGAAGTGGCTTGATAACAATAATAGATTCTAGGTCAAGAAATATTGGAATTCTTGTCGGCTGATCCCAAAGTGTCCGTGTGACCTTGGATAAATCATTTTACCTCTCTGGGTCTTTGCTATCTCACCTACAACATAGGAATAATAGTCCTTAGTATGCCTACCTCTCAGAATTTTTATACACGTTAAATGAGATAATGAACATAGAAATGCCTTGTAAACCAGCCAGTGCTACAGTTGTGTAGGCTTTGTTATTACTGGCAGTACTCGCAACTAGTCAGGAAGCTAGCTCTGCCACTGATTTGAAGTTGAACTTTATACAAATCAATTCCTTCTTCCATATCTCAGTTTCTTAATCTTTGAAATTAAGTGGTTCATATGAATTAATGATTCTGAACTGGAAGGTGGATGCTCCCTTGAAGGTGCTTTTCAAATCTCACTTTTTCTTTCCTATGGAGAGTATTTGATATACTCTTTCATCTCAGTAGGTATAGTTTCAACGTTAAGAATCATTGCTACAGTAATCTATAGGCAGGCTCCTTCCCTGGGTAGGGCAACCAAGATGGTTCTGGGCATCTTGTTTGTGGTAAGATGTGGAGTCATGAAGTGGACTTGCTGTTGTTTTCTGAAATCATTAAAATTTAAGCTTAAAATTTCTTTTTTAATGATTATGCCAAGTGGCTCATGAAAGATGCCAATAATGTGGCCTCCTTTTAACTATAATTGAAATCTTAGCTGTGCACCAGATTCACATCCTTCTAGGAATGGCCTGCATGAGAGTGTCCTGTCCTGTTGGTGGAAAACAATGAAAAGCAAAGGATTAGATGATCCATAGGGACTTCCATCCTCCACACCTCAGGCCTGAACTTAAAATCTGAGTCATTTAAAATTTAAATTTTAATTTTCAGTAATTTAAAATTCCAGTTTCAACAGTGCCTATTGCTTAAGAAAAGCTAATTTCCAGGTGTTCTAATTTTTTATCTTGGTGTAGCTATCACTCAAATGTCAAAAGCTCATTATAGATGTCATAAGCAAAGTCAGTATTGGGTAAGGAAGATCATATTAACTGCATGTGCTGCACTTTTGTTGTGATTTGACATTATGTTTGGTTACTGCTTGACATATTTTCATTGTAACAAGTTGCGATTAATCAAATCTTGCAGTGACACCTCACTATCTCTCAAAGACTATCATTGTACTACATCATGGTGACTTAGTTCTGTTTTTGGAAAATAGTAGTCTGTAGATGTAGGTAGATAGTTAGGCTGTTACCAGGTAATGAGTTTTCTCCTTCTGTCTCATCAGTCTGAAGAAATGCCAAACTAAGGATGGTTGAAAAAAAAAATGTGTGTGTGTGTGTGTGTATTTTTTCTTTTCCACTGACCTCAGTTTTGTTTAGAAGAGAAATGGCACGCATAGGCTAGGGAGTTAGGAAAGTTAAGCTGAATATCAGATTTTCTATTTGACTCACTCTGGGAGAGAGGGGATCAGGACAGGTTCATGCTAGGACTTTTAAAGCAGATATTTTTAAATATAGGAGTTGGTCAATAAATGTAGAGGTAATTGAATATCCCTGCTTTTCTAGTCTCAATTTGCCCACCTAAAAGCAGAGTTGGATAAGCAGATGTCTTAATACCTTACGAGGCTGGTGTTTCTCTAAGATTTTAAACAGCATTCTAAAAAGAACTGCTTCTTTCTGCAAAGCTGCTTCTCATTTTATGGATGCTTATAGATTACCAGTGGGCTTACTTTACGTTCCACCTCTTAGAACTTTACAAATAGTGAATGGAAATAGTCTTGGGCTGTGCACACTCATGTCTCTTATGCATAGGATTGTCCCTCTTCCTGAAATTCTTTTCTGTTCCTTCTCTATCAGATGATCATTCAAGTGCTCATCAGTCAGTCATTATTGTAGAACCACTGAAGATGTCCCCTTTTGTCCTCTGTTAAGGAAGAATTAGGCATTTCTTCTTTTTTTATCCATTGCATTTTATAGGTCTTAGCACACTGGATCATGATTATTTGTTTATATCTATATCTCTCCCCCTGAACTACAAGCTTTATTTTACAGGCTGAGGCTGTTTTATTTGTTATAATTTCTGCAGCAGTCAAGACAATGCCTAAGCAAACTAGGTACTCCAACTATTTACTGAATAAATGTTGAAGTTTATTGAATTCTGAAAAAAATCATTTTTAAATTTGAAAGGGATGTAGAAATTACAGTTGAGGTAATACTTAAGGCATGACTTAAAACTCCAATTCTTTTGAGCTGTTTTACAGGAAGATGATACTTCAGAATCCAAAGACTAGGTTACAGACCATCAAAATTCTATAGAAATGAGTGGTGAAACTATATGAACTGGAGTAGGGGGTGAACTTTCTGTCTTACAATCTTTAAACGTTGTGGAGTCAGTACTGCTGAATTTGGAATCATATGTCTTTTTCCTTCTTGATAAGTTTCTAGCTAAAGCTTTATCAACTTTCTTTTTTTTTAATTTAATTTTTTATTTTTTTTATCAACTTTCTTGATCTTTTTAAAGAGTCAAATTTTGGTTTCATCAGATTTCTATAGTTTTCCTGCTTTATATTTTATTGATTTCCACTCTGATATTTATTTTTTCATATTTTCTGCTGACTTTATGTTTGATTTACTATTCTTTGCCATCTTCTTGAAGTGGGTTAGATTATTGATTTTAGCTTTCTTCCCTTTAAATAAAGTAGTTTCCCCTAGCTTTATTGTGGTATAATTGACAAAATTGTAGGGTATTTAAAGTGTGCAATATGATGATTTGGTATATATATGCATCACAAAAGAATTCTACCCACTGAGTTAATTAATAAAGCATTTAAAGCTGTAAGTTTCACTTTAAGGACTGTTTTAGCTGTATCACATTTTCTTTTTATTTTTTAGCCTTGGTTTTCTACAAGTGACCTCGGTGTCTGCATTTCTAAGTAGTCAACCAATAGTTTGTGCAGCACTCGTGCTCAAATACCTCAAGTCCTTAAGGCTTACACCCTCTTGCCAATGGATCAGTGTGAAGGTTGGGGAGCTTATTCCCAACTGTAGCTAGTTCTCAAGTTTTCTTTGGCTTTTACTTTTTGCTAGCTTTTCTCAGGTCTCCCAATCTCCCAGTCCATGCTTATAGTTTCCCGGTAAGCCAGGGAAGGATATGTGGCAAGTTTGTTTCAGTCCTCCTATGGCCTTTTCATTTCTAGGATTTCCTTAAATGTCTAGCTGTTCCATCATAGCCTCAGTTGAAAGTGCAACCTCAGACCAGCAAAGCTGTAGGCTTTCCCCATTTTTTTTCTATCAAGTTTACTACTTTTAGCTGACAAAGCTGTGGGCTTTTGTCCCTGTATCCCAAATCAAGTCTGCCTCTCTGGTAGGAAAGCTGCTGTTTTTTTTAGTCTTCTCCACATTGGTAAAACTGTAGTTCTCATCTGTGGAGCTGGGGAATGGGATGAGAGTAGCCCCATGCAGGAAGGCTGCAGACTTCTGTTATTCTTATACAAAGCTCTAAAAAGTTTTCGAGAATAAGTGCTTCTCATTCTGTTGTCTGCCTTTGCTCAACTTCCAGAGACCTGAGGTGGTTGTTTTGGACAACTGTGTTTAGTTTTGTACTTGTATTTTATGGAGAGGTTTCACTTACTTCTTAACGATTCCATAGTCAGAAATTGCTTCTGCAGTATTTAAATACAAATAGTTGCTATAGATAAGAGCAGCAATGGCAACTATACATTTGTGTATTTTACAGTGCCTGTGTAGCCCCTTCCTTATCTTGCACTCCTTTCTCTCACCTTTTTCCAGAAAGGTAGAATGGTATAGTGAAAAGAGAAAAAGCTTTGGAGATCGACAACCCTGGGTATAGATCTTAACAATAGCTGTGTACTTGTGGGCAGTTTAATTTCTCTGAATCTCAGTTTACAAATCTGTAAAGTGGATGCAATAAGATTTACCTCATTTAGAAGGTGAAATGATAACATATTCAGAATGCCTAATACAGTGTCTGGCACATGGTAGATAACTGGTCAATCACTGTTTTCTCTTCTCTTCCCTCGTCTATCATCGCAGTTTCTGAAGCACATAGATTCAGCAAGATGCCATTTATAGGTTAAAGGACACTGTTATTAAGAGCAGTCAAATGAACAAAAAAGCTGGTTCCTTTCCAATGTTAATATAGAAATACAATACTGTACTTTACATTTTTGGGTTGTGGGTCATTGGCCATGTGGATTAGACCAAACATTGGCATTTGAACATTTTTCACCATGAGATGAAAACTTTTTTCAACGCACATTTAATCATGCCATTTACTGGCTTCTAATCAGCCCTCAGGATAAAACTTAAGCTCCTCAAAATAACGTGCAGGATCCTTCATGAGCTGGCCACTCTGTACTCTTCTATTCTCAGTTATCCCTGATCCTTCTTAATTTTAACCTTACTGTAACAGCTTTATTTCTCTATGTCAGGCTTTCATTCTTTCATTGCCTTTGCTCACATAGCTCCCTCTGTATATACTCACGAATTCCATCTTCATTTACTTGATCATTTTCTATTCATCTTCCAGCTCGGTGCCTATCCCCTCAGAACACTATGTTGTAAAGAACATTGTATACGTGTCTTTTCCATTAGACTGAGAGCTGCTTGAGAGCAGAGGTAATATCTTATTTAATATTTGTATCTCCATTGCCTTGATCATAACTTTCCAGTACAAATGAGGGAACTTAGCCCATCACTGCTCTGATAATAAGATGATGGATGATTTAAAGCACCAACCATCCCAATATAGCCATGAGTTTTGACATATATATAATTTCCTAAAGTCCAAACCCCATTTTGCCTTAATCTGAAAGAAACAAAAACAAAAACCCAGCTGTGTCTAACAAAAGAAACTGCCTTCTTCCTCCCCTGTTAGGGGAGTTACGGAAACAGTATAGAGTATTTCTTCATTGCTATCTTGGCAAGACTGAAGTTCAGACTTGGATTCCTGCAACTTGGGGACTGATGGTTGTGCTTCTAATCAACAGAGGAGTGGTATTTTAGGTGAAAGCATCTTATTTTCATAGCAGAGCGATTTCGGTGCTATGTCCCTCATTACAGTAAACTGTTGACAACCGCTGATGTGATTACAGACAGTAGCTTTCTGTTTAAGGGAAACAGTGGACAGTTACTGGTAGATTTCTGACACACCATTACAGAATTCTTCCTGTTAGCAGGTAAAGGAAAGAGAAATGGATATGAACCTATTAGTATAAGAATTACATGTCAAAAAATATAGAGCAGAGTTCAATTTATTTCTGCACTAATAAGCAAGCTAGAGAGTGACTTGACAATTATTTCTACCTACATTGCTCGTTTTATTCTGAGATGAACATTCCAATATAAAATCAACTTGAGTAGAGTAATGACCTATATGGGAAAATAATCAAAAAGAGTGGACATGTGTATATGTATAACTGATTCACTTTGCTGTATAGCAGAAACTAACACAGCATTGTAAATCAACTCTACTTCAATAAAAAATTTTTAAAAATTAAAAATAAAATAAAATGAACTTGTTTGTAATACCTTTTAGTAAATAATAGCCTGTGCTCTCTTATAGGAGCTAAAATGAAATCATTTCTTAGGTGGGAATGAGTATTTTATAGTTCACTCTGTTAAAGAATACAAAGTTACTTAATTTTTGATGAAATAAAATAAAGTCTGGTATGAGTTAAAGGATATAAATTCCAGTACCCTTTATTTTATATGCTAATGGTGTGACCTTGAGCAAATTATAACTACTTGGGGCTTCATTTTACTCAGCTGTATAAACTAATGATGGCAATAATCACTACCATTTATTGAATATCTAAAATGGGCTTTGATCTACATTGTGCCCAATATAAATTATGTCATTGCATCTTCACAGCACGTTAATTACTAACTGTATCCCCATTTAACAAATAAGGAAACTGATGTTCAGGAAGGTTAAGTAACTTGCTCAAGGTCACATAGAAAGTAAAAGGCAGAGCAGGACGAAAACCCACGTCTTTTGGTCTTCCACATTTTTGCTCTTTTTTTCTTCACTCCTCTCCTTTTATTTAATCTCACTAGTATTAATAATCTGTCTTGCAGAGTTACAGTAATGAACTAATGGATTTGAAAGAGCTTATATGCATACAAATTTAAGGCATTTTTACTTTTATTTAAAGTTTAATTTGGTATCACTGAATTGAAATGGGATTGTTTTCTGTTTATGTTAAGTGGAGAAACTCTGTAAAACTTTCTGAAGTCTTGTACGATTTAAAAGTTAATTTTTTAACTTTTCCTGAATGGTAATTTTTTTCCACTAGGCCTGCAAAATTATATTCCATACTGTTATGCCCTTATAATATTTGTGCTTATATTTTTCCTATCTTTATTGTCATGTATTTTAAGGATAAATCTACATATGCTGAGAATAGAAAGCTTCCATAGCAATATCTGAAAATACAATTTGTAAAGTGTTTTCACATGAATTGTATTATTTGTTTTTCAGAACTACTTTCTTATTTTGATAGTTATGAAATAAATATCTTTATTCCCATCTTACAAATGAGGCAACTGAAGTTTAGAGGGCCTTGCATATGTTGACAAAGCATATTAGTGGCAGAGTTCAAGAACTCAGGGCTTCTTATTCTAAGTATAGGGTGCTTTCTACTATATCCAAACTGAGTTTTCGAGGCATCTATAGTAAGCTCCTACAGGCTCCTGAGTGAAACTTCTTGAGTTCAAATTTTGGCTCATTTGTATGCCCTTGGGCAAATTAAATAATTGGTCTGATAACTGGGACAATTAAATATTCAGCCTCTTGGTAACTCCAGCTCTTCATCTAGAAAATGAGGATAGTAATAGTATCTATTTCACAGGGTTATTGTGAGTTTTAAATGGGATAATACATGAGAAATGATTAACATAGTGACTAATACACAGTAAGTACTCAATAAATAATTTATAAATGATTATAAATTATTTAATTATGATAATAATTAAAATGATAACTTATTTTTGGCACATTATTTTAATATTATAAAATTAGTCATGTAATAATATAGAACATTTATGTAAGCCATTTAAAGTAAACCTTCAGTTCATTAATTCAGTTTACATCTGTAGAATGCCTCCTATGTGCTGGATGTCTTCTAGGCATGAAGTACACAGGGTTATACACACTAGAGTCTCTGCTCTAAAGGAGCTACTTGTTTTTAAGAAAAAAAATTAAGATATAGATGAATGAGAAGACCATTTTATTGAATTCTGCAGACACCTGACTTTAGAAAAATCTACTTGATGGATGTGCTGATTTAATTTGTTTTTAAACTAACACTGAGTTTTTATTGTCATTATGAAAATTATTTTACTTAAAGAATTATTGTACATTATATGGAGAGCATCCCTTTTAGAAACCCTATAATAAAAATTAGAGATGTAAACCAAATTCATGGTTTGGTAGATTAATTGAGATCTATTTTACATAGAAACAGGTTTCCTTAGCCTCTTTTTAGGAAAATTCAGAATAGAGGATCTTTGCAATTACAATATTTATATTATTGATTATAATGATATCAGTAAATTTATTAAGTGTTTACCATATGCCAAGCATTATACTAGATGCATATTAGTGGCAGAGTTCAAGAACCCAGGGCTTAGGATAGTATAAATCCTCACAAACACTATAAAAGTAGCATTATTTCTACTTAATAGATGGAGGAACTGAGGCTCAAAGAGGAGCAATAAGTTGCCTAGCATTATATAATTTGTGGAATTTGGAGAAGAGAACCCAGTGCTGTCTTCTCCACATTAGATGTTGGAACTGAGAAAAAATCGGGCAGTTCGAATCTCAGGTTTAAGCTTGAGTCTTGGTTTATTGCATTCAAATTCTATTAGGTTTATTTCTCATTTCTTCTGTGGATCATATTACTATCGGTTTTTGCTACATGAGGCTTACACGTAAGAACCTATATTTATATCAGTCTATTTTAAATTCTTACCAACTTAAGTCTTAACACATTCTAAAGCCCTACATTTTTACTCCCCCACTCCATGTTTTATGTTTTTGATGTCACATTTTACATCTTTTTATCTTGTGTATTCCACAACTAATTTTTGTAGTTATAGTTATTTTTACTTCTGTTGTCTTTTAACCTTCATACTAGCTTTAATTAGTCCACTACCTTTAATATATATTTACCATTACCAGTGGGATTTATACTTTTATACTTTTTTGTTACTAATTAGCACTCTTTCTTCTCAGCTTAAAGAAATCCCTTTAACATTTCTTGTAAGGCCGGTTTGGTGATGATGAACGCCTTTAGCTTTTGCTTGTCTGGAAAGCTCTTTATCTTCTTTATCCTTCAGTTCTAAATGATAACTTTGCCAGATGGAGTATTTGTGGTTAGTTGGAAATTCTTTTTAATTTCAGCACTTTGAGTATATCGTGCCACTCCCTCTGGCCTGCAAGTTTCTGCTGAAAATCTCCTGATAGCCTTATGGAATTTCCCTCGTATGTAACAAGTTATTTTTTCTCTTGCTGCTTTTAAGGTTATCTCTGTCTTAAACTTTTGACATTTTGATTACAATATGTCTTGGTGTGGGTCTCTTGGTTCATCTTATTTGGAACTCTCTGGGTTTCCTGGATCTGGATGTGTCTGCTGGGCAACTGTCACAAAAATTGGGGCTCCAGATGAAGCCTCGTTTTGTTCCCTGAAAGATCCTTTGTAGACCTCTAGATATCTGCCAAACCTGAAGCCTGGCCCTCAGGCTGAAGCTCCAGGACAAGCAAATAGGCCTTTTTCTCAAAAAGACTGAGGATGTTTCTGTCATCTATCTTTGCAGTGCCCTGGGGCGTGGTAGTCTGCCAAGAACTGTCTTTAGTCACATGGGACCCAGGAATGCAAGCCTCCCTAGCCTCCAGAGCCAAGCAATCAAGGAGTGTCTACTGGGTTGCAACCACAAAACCAGAGCTCCAGACATAAAACCGGGATGCCAGATATGTGTAAAAGCTCCCTTCTGGGAGACACTGGTGCTGTGGAGTGTGGCAGAGGGAGAGCATGAAGATATCACTCTCTGAGGGAAAAAAAAAAAGATGGCACCCACCAGCTTTAGCAAGGCAGAGGAAGAGTGCAAAGATGATGCCTGCTGGTTGGAGGGTAAAGATGCACCCACTGAGAAAAAAAAAAAAGTCTGGTGTAAAATAAAACCAAAACCAAATTCTATTAGTATTGTTGGAGCTGTAGCATACTGTAAGGAAGAAGAGTAACCATTGGGTTGGATTAGGGTTATATGTGGTAACTTCTGATAGAAAATCTCGAACAGGGTAATATGGTTAAAGTTTTTCTGATAGTCTCTTTGGAAATAGACAAAACATTTTAAACAATAAATTGTATGATTTCTAAAAATATATAAATTTTTATTTAGAAGTAATTCTTCAAAATAACATAAGTACTAACATTTACAAATTACTTCTCCTACCTTACAAAAGTTTTATATCATCAGTTCACCAAAGTATTTATCTTGGCATGAAGGAGATGCTTCTGAATATACATTTTCATTAGACTTAGCATTCAACACCTAGTGCCATAAATTTGTTTTTGAAATCCTTAATTTCCCCAAGTATTCCAACTGAATGCTGTTTGCTTTGCATTGTATTGGCATCGTTTTCAGTGAAGATCTAGTTCATATACATTCATTGCTAATATTGTTAACTAAATATTGTTAATATTTTTCTGAAGAAAAGTGTTATTATGCACTGTCAGGTTTTTGTCATCAACATATTCCCTTTACTTGAGTTAATCAGAAATTAACGTTGGCATTCTGCATTTTGCTAATACTTTATTGTTAGTAATAGTAGATTAGCTATATTCTTGAAATATCAACCAGGTAAAGAAATATCTTGATATCTAATACTTCTGTAATTAGAGAATTATTAACAAATGAAAAATATTTTGTGAAAATATGTACTAGCTTTATAAGACTAAATGGAAAATGTTATGCATATGTTGTCTTGAAGAACATACACTTATGCTATAATTATTATAGTTAAAAATATAGCAGTATAGAGAAGAAAATGGGGATGATTTTTTGATATACACGCTTTTTCTGACAATACTCATTATTTGTTGCTCCCTTGTCTTCTGTCATTTCATCTTAAATAGGAGAAACACAGAACTGCCATCAGATTTATTCCTTTGTAAATAACCTATTGTTTTCTCTCCCCTACGTGCTTAAAAGTTTTTTTCCTTCATCACTGTAATTCAAAATTGTTGCCAGAATATGTCTCTATTTAGGTCTCATTCCATTAATTCTATCAGAAGTAATTTGCATGCTTGGGCTTTTTTTCTGCTCTGGATGTTTTCTTCAGTTATGTCTTTACTATAACTTTTGTTTGAGTGATTCTGATCTTTTTCACTTTTTTCTTGTAATGACTTATAATTCCTGTTCTTTTTTCTGTCCTCAATATCATATGTTCTCTTATTGCTTTCAACTATTGTTTAGTTTTTCCCCCTTTCTTCTGCATCAGGAAGACTACTCTAGATTTTTATCTCTAATGCCTTGATTATATTTAAGCAATATTATGATATCAATACTTCTCTCTCTGTCTCTTTACTATCCCCAATGGATATATTTTTTAACATCTTTATTGGAGTATAATTGCTTTACAATGTTGTATTAGTTTCTGCTGTTTAACAAAGTGAATCAGCTACATGTATACATATATCCCCATATCCCCTCCCTCTCCCTAATGGATATTTTAATACTATTATTTACACTTTTCCCCTTACATTCCTTTTGATAGCAAATTCTTTTTAAAAAATTTCTACCATTTCATCTCATTCTGATAACATTTCCCACCAGGTTATTTTATTCTGGAGGCTTTTTGTTTCTGTTTATAGAGGCCATGTGTATTAATTAAGGTACCATCAATTGATGTTACAAATCAGCTTCAGATTTCTGAGGCTAAGCATAACAGAATTCTAATTCTCACTATGTAACAATCTAATGAAGATTCGTGTTTGGCAGGTATCCTCCACATGTTGTTGATTCGGGGACCCAGATGCTTTCAATTTTGTAGCTTTGTTATCTCATAGAAGGCCTCAGCACCCTCTGTATTTGACTAATGGAAGGGGAATAGAAAGTAGAGAAATTCAAGCCTAGCCTAGCTGAGACGTAACATACATCACATCTACTCAGATTGTACTGGCAAGAATTAGTTCCACAACAAGACTTTGATGCAGAATTCTAGGAAATGTAGCCCTGGCTTGGTAGCAACAACTCTATGCTATGGAAGGGAAACATAAAAGTGTGGTTGACAACTTAGATATCTTTACCATACCATGTCTTCTAATATTCTGTTGATGGTACTGAACATTTTCTAAAATTTTCTGCATGCTTTATTTTAGTAAGTCATTTTCAGAGTTATAATCCTCCAAAGAATTTTCTGGATGATTTTCCCTTTTCCTTTTTTGCCATTTTCTTTCACAAGTTGACAATTTTTTACTTATTTCACTTGTAACGAATAGAGATTTATTCAAACCCAGCATGTGTCAAGAGGCATCATTTGTATTATGCCTTTCATCCTGCTCACTGTCCATTTCTGTGTGGAAGCTACTATACAGATTTGCAGTTGGGAAGTTGATGTGCACAGTTCTTAGATTGATTTCATTTTGATCTAATGGACTTTTCTGGATAAATGTGAGAACCTTAAATTCCAGATTTTCTCATTTTCCAAATTAAGGAGAATACACAGAGCTTTTTCTATCTCCATCAATGCCTATGGAATTTTAGAAATTAGGATACAGTGTGTCATTGTAATTTCTAGGATTGACTGTATCTGAATCTGTATAGCATTTGAGACATAATGCATTATGTTTTTCTTGGTATTTGGATTATCACAGACAGCAGGTTTCAAAGACAAAAACAAATAGAAGTTGATGGACAATGTGACTCTGCCCGTCTCACTGCAATTTTGCTCTGTTTCAGGTTACAAAACATGTTGGCTGCCACTTATCTGGTTTTCTACTGCAGAGGTCCTTTAACTAGTGGAAAGTTCTCCTCAATTCTGTCAATATGTTGGCTGTCAAACTTATTTATCATTGTTGCTAAAAGATGTCTCTCCTTGCCTTCTCCCTGGTCTTTTAAAGTATACTTTAGGGAAATTGGAAGAGGTACAGTGAAAGACTGCTATGTAGCTGATGTTTCTAACTCAGATAATCAATTTCCCAAAGCTATATAGAGGTGTAATTGATATATAAGAAACTGCAAATGGTTAAAGTGTACAATTTGTAAAGTTTTGATATCTATCATCTAACATCTATCTATCTATCTATCATTCATCTGTAAAACCATGTTACTAAGCCAGATAATGAGCATCTTCATCATTCCCAAAAGATTCCTCAAGCTCCTGAACCTCCATGTCTATCACTCCATCCTCAGACAATCACTGATCTACATTTTGACACTATATATTGATTTGCATTTTGTAGATTTCTATCTAAAAGGAATCATACACTGAATTTTTTTGTGTGGCTTCCCTCACATAGCATAGCTATTTTGAGATTCATCCATACTATTGTGTGTAGTAATAATACATTCGTTTCTGTTGTCAGGTAGTATCATTGCATGGATATAGCACAATTTGTTTATCCAGTTGATAGACATTTGGGTTGTTGCCAGTTTGGGGCCATTACAAATAAAGTAGCTATGAACATTTCTATACAAGTCTCTCTTATTTCTCTTAGGTAAATGCTTAGGAGTAAATGACTGTGTCAAATGGTAGTTATAATATTTTGAAGACTTCCAAAGAGCTTTCTAAAGTAGTTTTACCATTTTACATTTTAAATTGATATATAATTGACATAAAAATTATATTAATTTCAGGTGTGTAGCATAATGATTTGATATTTTTACATATTGCAAAATGATCACCACAAGTCTGGTTAACATCCATCACCATACCTCATTACAGAATTTTTTTTATTGTGATAAGTTTTAAGATTTACTCTCTTAGCAACTTTCAAACATGTAATAAAATTTTATTAACTATAGTCGCTGTGCTGAACATTATATCCTCATGACTTATTTACTTTACAACTGGAAGTTTGTACCTTTTGACCCCCTTCACTTATTTCTCCCACCCCCAGCCCCACTTCTGTTGTCTGTATCTATAAGATTGATATATATATAATATAAAATTTATATTATATATAACATGGAATGTATATATATATAAAATATATAAAACTTATATACATATATATATATATTTTAAGATTCCACATTTTGTTTTTGTCTTTCTCTGTTTGACTTATTTCACTTTGCCTGTGCCCTCAAGGTCCGTCCATGTAGTTGCAACTGGCAAGATTTCATTTTTTGTGGCTGAATAATATTCCATTGTACGTATGTATATATGTGTGTGTATATATATATATATATATATATATATATATATATATATATAAAATGTTTTCTTCATCCATCAGTAGTTTGTTTCCATATCTTGCCTATTGTAAATAATGCTGCAGTGAACATGGAAGTGCAAACAACTTTTCTAGTTAGTGTTAAAACCCAGAAGTGGAATTGTTGGATCATATGGTAGTTCTATATGGTATTATTCGTATGGTAGTTCTATTTTTTGAGGAACTTCCATACTGTTTTCCATAATGACTGCACCAAATTACATTTCCAATAACAGTATATGACAGTTCTCTTTTCTGCATATCTTGCTAACACTTGTTATTTCTTGTCTTTTTAATAATAGCCATTCTAACACAATAATATCTCATTGTGGTTTTGATGTGCATTTCCTTGATGATTAGTGATGTTGATAAAAGTCCTGGATATAGTCTAGAATAAGCCCTTTATAAGTTGTGTGACCTTCTGCCAGTCTGTAGTTTGTCTTTTCATTCTTAATTTTGATGAGATCCAGTTTATTAATTTCTTTTTTATGGATTGTGATTTTGGTGCCATATCTAAGAAATCTTTGCCTAACCCAAGGTCAAAAAGATTTCCTGCCTTTTCTAAAAGTTTTCTACTTCTAGGTATAAAAGTATGTGATCTAGGTATGTGATCCACTTTGAGTTGATTTTTGTACATAGTACCAAGTATCAACAGAAGATTTTCTTTCTTTTGTTTTGTTTTGTTTTCAGCCTGTGGATGTTCTATTGTTTTAGCACCATCTGATGAAAAGACTATTCTTTCTCCATTGAATTACCTTTGTGCCTTTGTTGAAAGCCGTATGTGTGAACCTGTTTCTGGATTCTCTATTCTTTTCCATTTATGTAATTTGTCTGTCCCAAGATAAATACCACACTCTCTTGACTGTTGCTGCTTTATGATGTTTTGAAATCATGTAGTGCAATTCCTCTAACTTTTTCCTTTTTTTTTTTTTTTTTGGCTATTGTAGGTCCTATGCATTTCAATATGAATTTTAGAATCAACTTGTCTACTTTTATACAAAAACTTGTTAGGATCTTCTTGGGATTGCATTGAATCTACAGATCAGTTTGGACAGAAATAACATTTTAATAATATCAAGTTTTCCCTTTGGTGAACATGATATATTTTTCCATTTATTTAGGTCTCTTTAGATTTTTGAAACACTTAAGCAGTACTTTACAGTTTTCAGTTTACAGGTCTTTCACATATTTGTCAGATTTTTTTCTAATTATTTTTTTATTTTTTGATGTTATTTTAATAGGCATTGAGTTTTATATTTGAGTTTCTAATTGTGCATAGAAATACAGTTGAATTTTGCATATTGATCTTGTATCTTACAATCTTGCTGAACTCACTTATTAGTACTAGTAGCTTTTTAATATAGTAGCTTTTAAAATAGATTACATAGGGTTTTCTACACAATTATGTCATCTGTAAATAAAGCCATTTTTACTTTATTTTATTCTTTACTTTCAGTCTCTCTCCCTTTTATTTATTTGTGTTTTTTATTTCACTTACTAGAACCTCTACTGCAATGTTGAACAGAAGGAATTACAGAAGATATACTTGCCTTGATCTTAGTGAGAAAAACATTCAGTCTTTCATTAATAAATATGATGTTAGTTATAGGTTTTTTTGTGGATGTCCTTTATAAGATTGAGTAATTTCCCATCTGTTCATAGTTAACTGAGAATTTTTATCAGGAACAAATGTTGGCTTAGGACAAATGTTTTTTCTGTCCATTTAGGTAATTATGGGGTTTTTTTTCTTTTTTAATTTGTTAAAATGGTGAATTACATGAATTGTTTTTCTAATGTCAAACCAACCTTGCATTTTTCACTTGGGAATTATTTAATATTATTTTTATCTATCATTGGATTTGAATTGATACATTGATAATAATTTTTGCATTTATATTCATGAGGGGTATTGGTGTGTCTGTGTATATGTGAGTTTCTCAAATACCTTTTTCTGGTTTTGGTATCAGAGTAATATTCACTCATAGGCTTTGTTGGTCAGTCCATTCTTTAAAGGCAATTCTGTAGATTTTATATCATCTAGTCCTTAAATATTTGGAAGAATTCACCAATGAAGTCATATGGGACTGGAGTACATTTTGTGGGAAGGTTTTAACTAAAATTTCAGTTTCTTTAATAGATATAGTGCTGTTCAGATTCTTTTTCATGAGCTTTGGTAATCTTTTAAAGAAATTTGTACATTTTTTCCAAGTTGTCAAACTTATTGGCATGAAGTTTTCATAATAATATCCTTTTGATTTATAGACTGTATTGTTGTCATTTCTCTCATACCTGATATAGGTAATTTGTGTTTTCTCTTTTTATCCCAGTCATTCCAGATATATCTTTTCAAAGAATCAGGTTTTTAATTTGTTGGCTTTCCCTATTGCTTTTTCTGTTATCTATTTCATTTATTCATCTCTGATCCTCTTTGATCCTTTCTTCTGTTTATATTGTCTTTAATGTTCTCTTCTTTTTCTACTTCTTGTGATATAAGCTGAGATTATTGACTTGGGACCTTATTTTGTTCCTAAAATAATTATTTTGTGCTATAAAAAAGTCAAGTTATTTTCTCTATTACCTTTTATAAAACTTCAGTAGACATTATTTTAGAATGTCTGATTATAATGCACTGTAAGACTGTATGTGATTAACAAAATAATCAGTTATCCACAGCATTTGTCATAATCTTTTTTTTCAAGTGATAGTATAAATTTGTGCTTTATTTTGAAGTATTGTATTTTCTGTCTTTTGCTTTTACTTACAGTTTTATTAAAATGTAAAATCTACCATAGGAGCACCTGTAAAATAAAATGTGAATTTACAAAAAAAATTAGTGCTATAGATTCTGACATGTCATCTTTTAATTTTTGTTCAGTTCAAAATGCTTTCTAATTTCACTTGTGAATTCTACTTTGACTCTTGTACTTTTTAGAAATGTGTTATTTAGATGCACAATATTTGGGCATTTTCCATGTATCTTTCTGTTAGTGATTTCTAATTTAATTCCATTATTATCAGAGAACATGCTCTTTTATTTCATTGCTTTGAAGTTTTTTGAGACTTGCTTTATGACCCAGTATATGGTTTCCCTTGGTAAACGTTCTCTTTAAAAGAATGTGGGGGACTTCCCTTGTGGTCCAGTGATTAAGACTTTGCCTTCCAATGCAGGGGGTGCGGGTTTGATCCCTGGGTGGGGAGCTAAGATCCCACATGCCTTGGGGGCCAAAAAAACAAAACAAAACATAAAACAGAAGCAATATTGTAACAAATTCAATAAAGAATTTTAAAATGGTCCACATCAAAAAAAATAAAACAAAAAAACCCCCAAAACTAAAAACTAAAAGAAGGTGAATTCTGCTACTGTTAGAAACAGTGTCCTATACATGTCAATTAGGTCAAGCTCGTTGATAGTGTTCTTCAAGTCTGCTGTATTTACTGATTTTCTACCTAGTTATTCTATCAATAGTTTTGAGATGTGTGTTGAAATATATGATTATTATTGTGGACTTTTCTATTTCTTGTACAAGTTCTTATTAGTTTCATGGCAGGAGGTATTTTATAACTCCATTTTGTACATAAGCCTTTATTAGTTTCAGGTCTTTTTGATCAACTGAACTCTTCATCAATATGAAATAAACCTCTGTATCTCTTGTGATGTTCTTTCCTTTAAAATCTACTTTATCTGATATTGATATATCTGCTTCTGCTTTTCTGGGTTAATGTTAGAATTGTATATCTTGTGCCCATCTTTTTACTTTAACCTCCTGTGTTATTCAAATTGAGATTCTGGTAAGCAGCATATAGTTTAATCTTGCTTTTAAAGCCAGTTTGATGAATTTTGCCTTTTAATTGGAGTGTTTAGATATTTGAATTCAATGCAATTGTTGATGTACTTGTGTTAAAATTTACACTTTTGTTGTTTGTTTCTTGATTATGTTTTCTCTTTCTATTCTGTGCTCAATTTTGCCACTTTTTTGTGACTTTTGGTAAATTGAATATTTTACCTGATTCCATTTTATCTCCTTTATTGAATTATTAGCTATAACTCTTGTATTATTAGTGGTTGCTTTAGGCTTTATAATATACATCTTCTGTTTTTCACAGTCTGTCTTCAAGCAGTATATCATTTAATTAATATTTTAAGAACCTTATAATAGTATGCTTTCATTTCCCCCCTTTGCCCCAGCTTTTGAGTGAGTTTTGTTATGAGTTTTGCTTTAATCAGCCAATAATCTTCTAAAGAAAGTTAATAAGAAAAATGGCTTTTATATTTACCTATATATTTACAATTCTTATCCTTTTGTTTAGACCAAACTTTTTTAAAAATTTTATTTTATTTATTTATTTTATACAGCCGTTCTTATTAGTTATCTGTTTTATACATATTAGTGTATATATGTCAATCCCAATCTCCCAGTTCATCCCAGAACCACCACTGCCCCCCAGCCATTTTCCCCCCTTGGTGTCCATACGTTTGTTCTATACATCTGTGTCTCTATTTCTGCCCTGGAAACCAGTTCATTGGGACCATTTTTCTAGGTTCCACATATATGTGTTAATATATGATATTTGTTTTTCTTTTTCTGACATACTTCACTCTGTATGTTTCCTTTTTAAAATGGAAAACATGCAGCCTGTATTGAAAAGTGGCTAAGAGGATTAGCAATTATGTATACACGTGTCTGGTGCATTGTAGTCATTCTGTTATTAGTGTGGTAGACCCAAATTTTTAACTGTTATAATTTTCTCTGTTTCTGAAGAACTTATTTTCTTGTTTTGTATAGTTTGGGTCTGTTGGTGCTGAACTATTTCAGCATCTATGTGTCTGATAAAGTCTTTTAGACGGACATCTTAGAAAGATATTTTTGCTGAGTATAAAATGCTAGGTTGAAAATAATTTTTTTTTCTTTTAGTATTTTAAAGACATTACTCCATTTTCTTTTGGTTTACCTTGCTTTCAACAAGCAGTTTGCTTCCTTTCTTATATTTGTTGTTATGTACATGATATGTCTTCTTTTCCTTTGATGACTTTTAAGGTTTTTCCTTCATCATTGTTTTTAAACAATTCGATTATGATATATTTTGATGTAGTTTTTTCATGTTTCTTGTAGTTGGAGTTTGTTGAAGTTCTATATTTGTGGATTTATTGTTTTATCAAATCTATATAATTTTCAACCATTATTTCTTTAAATATTTCTTCTGTCCCATTTCCATGTCATTTATGGAATCTATTTACCTGTATATTAGCTCACTTGGAGTTGTTCCATAGTTCACTGATATTCTATTCTTTTTTTATTCAATCTTTACTTCTCTATGTAACTTGAGTGATTTCTCTTGTTAATTCTTTAAGATCACCAGTCTTTCTAACTGCATTGTATAATCTGCTTTAATCACATCTAATGTATTTTTTATCTCAGACATTATAGTTTTCATTTCTAGTAGTCTTATTTAGTTATTTTTTTTTTAAATCTTCCGTATCACATCTTAGTATGCACAATCCTTCATCTGGCTTCTTGAATATATGGAACACAGTTGTTTTAATATTGTTATGCATTAATTTTATAACTTGTATCATTTCTGAATCAATTTTGATCAATTGATTTTTCTCCTTATTGTGGGTCATATTTTCCTACTTCTTTGTATGCCTGGTAATTGTTTTTTTTAACGTCTTTATTGGAGCATAATTGCTTTACAATGGGGTATTAGTTTCTGCTTTGTAACAAAGTGAATCAGTTATACATATACATATACATATATCCCATTATCTCTTCCCTCTTGTGTCTCCCTCCCTCTCACCCTCCTTATCCCACCCTTCTAGGTGGTCACAAAGCACCGAGCTGATCTCCCTATGCTATGCGGATGCCTCCCACTAGCCATCTATTTTACATTTGGTAGTGTATATATGTCCATGGGACTCTCTCACTTTGTGCCAGTTTACCCGTCCCCTCCCTGTATCCTCAAGTCCATTCTCTAGTAGGTCTGTGTCTTTATTCCCGTCTTGCCCCTACATTTTTCATGACCATTTTTACTTTGTGTTTTAGATTCCATATATATGTGTTAGCATATGGTATTTGTTTTTCTCTTTCTGACTTACTTCACTTTGTATGACAGACTGTAGGTCCATCCACCTCAATACAAATAACTCAATTCGTTTCTTTTTATGGCTGAGAAATATTCCATTGTATATAATGGATCTTCTTTATCCATTCATCTGTCGATGGACACTTAGGTTGGTTCCATGTCCTGGCTATTGTAAACAGAACTGCAATGAACATTGTGGTACATGACTCTTTTTGAATTATGGTTTTCTCAGGTTATATGCCCAGTAGTGGGATTACTGGGTCATATGGTAATTCTATTTTTAGATTTTTAAGAAACCTCCATAATGTTCTCCATAGTGGCTGTATCAATTTACATTCCCACCAACAGTGCAAGAGGGTTCCATTTTATCCACACCCTCTACAGCATTTATTGTTTGTAGATTTTTTGATGATGGCCATTCTGATTGGTATAAGAGTATATCTCATTGTAGTTGTGATTTCCATTTTTCTAATGATTAATGATGTTGAGCATTCTTTCATATGTTTCTTGGCAATCTGTATATCTTCTTTGAAGAAATGTCTATTTACTTCTTCTGCCCATTTTTGGATTGGGTTGTTTGTTTTTTTGATATTGAGCTGCTTGTAAATTTTGGAGATTAATCCTTTGTCAGTTGCTTCATTTGCAAATATTTTCTCCAATTCTGAGGGTGGTCTTTTCATCTTGTTTATGTTTTCCTTTGCTGTGCAAAAGCTTTTAAGTTGCATTAGGTCCCATTTGTTTATTTTTGTTTTTCTTTCCATTTCTCTAGGAGCTGGGTCAAAAAGGATCTTGCTGTGATTTATGTCATAGAGTGTTCTGCCTATGTTTTCCTCTAAGTGTTTGATAGTTTCTGGCCTTACATTTAGGTCTTTAATCCATTTTGAGTTTATTTTTGTGTATGGTCTTAGGGAGTGTTCTAACTTCATTCTTTTACATGTAGCTGTCCTGTTTTCCCAGCACCATTTGTTGAAGAAGCTGTCTTTTCTCCACTGTATATTCTTGCCTCATTTATCAAAGATAAGGTGGCCATATGTGCGTGAGTTTATCTCTGGGCTTTCTATCCTGTTCCATTGATCTATATTTCTGTATTTTTGCCAGTACCATACTGTCTTGATTACTGTAACTTTGTAGTATAGTCTGAAGTCAGGGAGCCTGATTCCTCCAGCTCTGTTTTTTGTTCTCAAGATTGCTTTGGCTATTCGGGGTCTTTTGTGTTTCCTTACAAATTGTGAAATTTTTTGTTCTACTTCTGTGAAAAATGCCATTGGTAGTTTGATAGGGATTGCATTGAATCTGTAGATCGCTTTGGGTAGTATAGTCATTTTCACACTGTTGATTCTTCCAATCCAAGAAAATGGTGTATCTCTCCATCTGTTTTTATCATCTTTAATTTCTTTCATCAGTGTCTTATAATTTTCTACAAAGAGGTCTTTTGTCCCCTTAGGTAGTTTATTCCTAGATATTTTATTCTTTTTGTTGCAGTGGTAAATGGGAGTGTTTTCTTAATTTCACTTTCATATTTTTCATCATTAGTGTATAGGAATGCAAGAGATTTCTTTGCATTAATTTTGTATCCTTATGCTTTACCAAATTCATTGATTAGTACTAGTAGTTTTTTGGTAGCACCTTTAGTATTCTCTATGTATAGTATCATGTCATCTGCAAGCTTGACATCTTTACTTCTTCTTTTCCAATTTGGATTCCTTTTATTTCTTTTTCTTCTCTGATTGCTGTGGCTAAAACTTCCAAAACTATGTTGAATAACAGTGGTGAGAGTGGGTAACCTTGTCTTCTTCCTGATCTTAGTAGAAATGGTTTCAGTTTTTCACCATTGAGGACGATGCTGGCTGTGGGTTTCTCATATATGGTTTTTATTATGTTGATGTAAGTTCCCTCTATGCCTACTTTCTGGAGGTTTTTTATCACAAATGGGTGGTGAATTTTGTTGAAAGCTTTTTCTGCATCTATTGAGATGATCATATGGTTTTTCTCCTTCAATTTGTTAATATGGTGTATCACGTTGATTGATTTGTATATACTGAAGAATCCTTGCATTCCTGGGATAAACCCCACTTGATCATGGTGTATGATCCTTTTAGTGTGCTGTTGGATTCTGTTTGCTAGTATTTTGTTGAGGATTTTTGCATCTATGTTCCTCAGTGATATTGGCCTGTAGTTTTCTTTCTTTGTGACATCTTTGTCTGGTTTTGGTATCAGGGTTATGATGGCATTGTAGAATGAGTTGGGGAGTGTTCCTCCCTCTGCTATATTTTGGACGAGTTTGAGAAGGATAGGTGTTAGGTCTTCTCTAAATGTTTGATAGAATTCGCCTGTGAAGCCATCTGGTCCTGGGCTTTTGTTTGTTGGAAGATTTTTAATCACAGTTTCAATTTCAGTGCTTGTGATTGGTCTGTTCATGTTTTCTATTTCTTCCTGGTTCAGTCTCGGAATGTTGTGCATTTATAAGAATTTGTCCGTTTCTTGCAGTTTGTCCATTTTATTGGCATATAGTTGCTTGTAGTAATCTCTCATGATCCTTTCTTTTCTTCAGTGTCAATTTTTACTTCTCCTTTACCATTTCTAATTCTGATGATTTGAGTCTTTTCCCTTTAGTTTTTGGTGAGACTGGCTAATGGTTTATCAATTTTGTTTATCTTCTCAATGAACCAGGTTTTAGTTTTATTGATCTTTGCTATCGTTTCCTTCATTTCTTTTTCAATTACTTCTGTTCTGATCTTCATGATTTCTTTCCTTCTGCTAAATTTGGGGGTTTTTTGTTCTTCTGTCTCTACTTGATTTAGGTGTAAGTTTAGGTTGTATATTTGAGATGTTTCTTGCTTCTTGAGGTAGGATTGTATTGCTATAAACTTCCCTCTTAGAACTGCTGTTGCTGCATCCCATAGGTTTTGGATCGTCGTGTTTTCATTGTCATTTTTTTCTACGTATTTTTTGATTTCTTCTTTGATTTCTTCACTGATCTCTTATTTAGTAAGTAATGTATTGTTTAGCCTCCATGTGTTGTATTTTTTACAGATTTTTTCCTGGTCTCATAACATCTCATCTGGTCTCATAACATTGTGTTCGGAAAAGATACGTGATATGATTTCAATTTTCTTAAATTTACTAAGGCTTGTTTTGTGACTCAAGATATGATCTATCCTGGAGAATGTTCCATGAGCACTTGAGAAGAAAGTGTATTCTTTTGTTTTTGGATGGAATGTCCTACAAATATCAATTTGGAATGTCCTCTAAATATCAATTATTAAGTCCATGTTGTTCAATGTATCATTTAAAGCTTGTGTTTCCTTATTTATTTTCATTTTGGATGATCTGTCCTTTGGTGAATGTGGGGCATTAAAGTCCCCTCCTATGACTGTGTTATTATCGATTTCCCCCTTTATGCCTATTTGTATTTGCTTTGTATATTGAGGTGCTCCAATGACGGGTGCATAAATATTTACAGTTGTCATATCTTCTTCTTGGATTGATCCCTTGATCATTATGTAGTGTCCTTCTTTGTCTCTTGTAATAGTCTTTATTTTAAAGTCTCTTTTGTCTGATATGAGAATTGCTACTCCAGCTTTCTTATGATTTCCATTTACATGGAATATCTTTTTGCATCCCCTCACTTTCAGTCTGTTTGTGTCCCTAGGTCTGAAGTGGGTCTATTGTAGACAGTATATATACGGGTCTTGTTTTTGTGTCCATTCAGCCAGTCTATCTGTTTTGTTTGGAGCATTTAATCCATTTACATTTAAAGGATTTATCAATATGTATGTTCCTTTTACAATTTTCTTATTTGTTTTGGGTTTGTTATTGTAGGTCTTTTTCTTCTCTTGTGTTTCATTCCAGAGAAGTTCCTTTAGCATTTGTTGTAAAGCTGGTTTTGTGGTGTTGATTCTCTTAGCTTTTGCTTGTCTGTAAAGGTTTTAATTTCTCTGTGAAATCTGAATGAGATCCTTGCTGGCTAGAGTAATCTTCATTGTAGGTGTTTCCCCTTCATCACTTTAAATATGTCCTGCCACTCCCATGTGGCTTGCAGAGTTTCTGCTGAAAGATCAGCTCTTAACCTAATGTGGATTCCCTTGTGTGTTATTTGTTTTTCCCTTGCTGCTTTTAATATTTTTTCTTTGTATTTAATTTTTGACAGCTTGATTAATATGTGTCTTGGCGTGTTTCTCCTTGGATTTATCCTGTATGGGACTCTCTGTGCATCCTGGACTTCATTAAGTATTTCCTTTCCCATATTAGGGAAGTTTTCAACTATAACCTCTTCAGATATTTTCTCAGTCCCTTTCTTTTTCTCTTCTTCTTCTCGGACCCCTATAATTTGAATGTTGATGCATTTAATGTTGTTCCAGAGGTCTCTGAGACTGTCCTCAATTCTTTTCATTCTTTCTTGTATATTCTGCTCTGCAGTAGTTATTTCCACTATTTTATCTTCCAGGTCACTTATCCATTCTTCTGCCTCAGTTTTTCTCCTATTGATCCCTCCTAGAGTATTTTTAATTTCATTTATTGTGGTGTTCATCCCTGATTGTTTGCTCTTTAGTCCTTCTAGCTCCTTGTTAAATGTTTCTTGTATTTTCTCCTTTGTATTTCCAAGATTTTGGATCATATTTACTATCATTATTCTGAATTCTTTTTCAGGTAGACTGCCTGTTTCCTCTTCATTTGTTAGGTCTGGTGGTTTTTGCCTTGCTCCTTCATCTACTGTGTGTTTCTCTGTCTTCTCATTTTGCTTATCTTACTGTGTTTGGGGTCTACTTTCCCCAGGTTGCACGTTTGTAGTTCCTGTTGTTTTTGGTGTCTGCCCCCAGTGGCTAACATTGTTTCAGTGGGTTGTGTAGGTTTCCTCGTGTAGGGGACTAGTTCCTGTGTTGTGGTGCATGAGGCTGGATCTTGTATTTCTCGTTGGCACGTCCACGTCTGGTTGTGTGTTTTGGGGTGTCTGTGGCCTTATTATGATTTTAGGTAGCCTCTCTGCTAATGGGTGGGGTGTGTTCCTGTCTTGCTAGTTGTTTGGCATAGTGTCTCCAGCACTGTAGCTTTCTGGTCATTGAGTGGAGCTGGGTCTTGGCGTTGAGATGGAGATCTCTGGGAGATTTTTGCCATTTGTTATTATGTGGAGCTGGGAGGTCTCTTGTGGACCTATGTCCTGAACTGGGCTCTCCCACCTCAGAGGCACAGCCCTGCCGCCTGGCTGGAGTTCGAATAGCCTGTCATCCACACAGCTCTGAATAAAATGGAGAAAAAAAAAAGAAAGAAAGAAAGAAGAAAAAATAAAATTAAGTTATTAAAATAAAAAGTAATTATTAAAGAAAATTAAAAAGTAATAAAATAAAATCTAAAAAGAAAGAAAGAAAGAAGAGAGTAACTAAACCAAAAACAAATGCACCAATGATAACAAGCACTAAAAACTTTACTAAAAAACAAAACAAAGAAAAAATAAAGGGACAGACAGAACCCAGGTCAAATGGCAAAAGCAAAGCTATACAGACAAAATGACACACAGAGGCATACACGTACACACTCACAAAAAGAGAAAAAGGGAATATATATATATATATATCTTGTTGCTCCCAAAGTCCACCTCCTCAATTTGGGATGATTTGTTGTCTATTCATGTATTCCAGAGATGCAGGGTACATCAAGTTGATTGGGGAGATTGAATCCACTGCTCCAGAGTCTGCTGGCAAAAATTTCCCTTTCTCTTCTTTGTTCGCACAGCTCTCGGGTCTCAGGTTTGGATTTGGACCCACCTCTGTCTGTAGGTCGCCTGAGAGCATCTCAGACAGGACAGGGTTAAAGGAGCAGCTGATTCGTGGGCTCTGGCTCACTCAGGCCGGGCGGGCGTAGGGAGGGGTACGGAATGCGGGGCGAGCCTGCAGCAGCAGAGGCCGGCGTGACGTTGCAACAGCCTGAAGCATGCCGTGTGGTCTCCCGGGGATGTTGTTCCTAGATCAAGGGACCCTGGCAGTGGCGGGCTGCACAGGCTTACGGGCGAGGAGGTGTGGAGAGTGACCTGTGCTTGCACACAGGCTTCTTGGTGGCTGCAGCAGCAGCCTTACCGTCTCATGCCCGTTTCTGGGGTCCGCACTGTTAGCCGCAGCGCGCGCCTGTCTGTGGAGCTCCTTTAAGCAGTGCTCTTAATCCCCTCTCCTCGCGCACCAGGAAACAAAGAGGCAAAAAAAAGTCTCTTGCTTCTTAGACAGCTCCAGACTTTTTCCCGGACTCCCTCTCAGCCTAGCTGTGGTGCACTAGCTCCCTTCAGGCTGTGTTCACGCAGCCAACCCCAGTCCTCTCCCTGGGATCTTACCTCCAAAGCCGGAGCCTCAGCTCCCAGCCCCCACCCGCCCTGGCCGGTGAGCAGACCATCCTCTCAGGCTGGTGAGTGCTGGTCGGCACCGATCCTCTGTTCAGGAACCTCTCTGCTTTGCCCTCTGCAGCCCTGTTGCTGCGCTCTCCTCCATGGCTCTGAAGCTTCCCCCCTCCACCACCCACATTCTCCGCCCGCGAAGGGGCTTCCTAGTGTATGGAAACCTTTCCTCCTTCACAGCTCCCTCCCACTGGTGCAGGTTCCGTCCTTATTCTTTTGTCTCTGTTTTTTCTTTTTTCTTTTGCCCTACCCAGATACGTGGGGAGTTTCTTGCCTTTTGGGATGTCTGTGGTCTTCTTCCAGTGTTCAGTAGGTGTTCTGTAGGAGTTGTTCCACATGTAGATGCATTTTTGATGTATTTGTGTGGAGGAAGGTGATCTCCACATCTTACTCCTCTGCCATCTTGAAGCTCCTCTCTGCCTGGGAATTTTTAAATCAAATGCCAGACATTGTGAATTGCATCTTACTGGGTGCTGGATATTTTTGCATTTATATAAATATTTCTGAGCTTTGTTCTGGGTTGCAGTTATTACTTGAAATCAAACGTTTGATCCTTTCAGATCTTTCTTATAAACTTTGTGAAGTGTTATTATCAGCATTTATTCTTGGGCTCTTTTCTCATTACTGAGACAAAACTTCTCTGAGTACTGTACCCAATATCTCATGAATTATGAGGTTTTCTGCTCTTACATGTGAGGACCAGAACTTTTCCTGACCCTGTGAGAACCTCAAGTTTTGTTCCTTCTAATCCTTTTCATGGTGTTTTCTATGTATAGTTTCCACACATGGATGTCCTCGTCAGTATTCAAATGAAAACTCTAGAGAAACCCTTTACAGATATTCAAAGCTGTATTTCTGTGCAGCACTCTACAGTACTCTGCCTGTGAATTCTAGCTATCTTGGCTTTCCAGAATATCTAGCTTCTTCTCAATTTAAGGAACCTACTGGGATCTTCCTGGGTACCCCACTTCCTTTCGCTATAGCCTGGAAACTAACCAGTAGGGTGGGAAAATCATTGGGTCATTTCATTTGTTTCTTGTCTCTTAGGATCACTGTCCTTTGTTGCCTGACTTCGAATGTCTTAAAAACTCTCATTTCAACTATGTTGCTTTTTAAAGATCTGTTTGAGGTAAGGAGGTAAAATTTAATCTTTATTCCTCTATCTTTACTGGAAGAAGATGTCTTCTCCATTCTTAAATTTTAAAACTTATTTTTTCTCAAATAAGTATTTATATATTACTGCTAATATGGTTAAGATCGTTGCTGGAAACCATATTGCAAGGCAAATCTTACTCCAGTTGCTCCTTTCTCTTTTTGTTTTAAAGAATATCTTAATTTATATGCAAGCACATAATATAACATGTGATATTGAAAATGCCTGAGATTTGGAAATAGAAGATCTTGAGTTCAGCATACAGAGTAGCAATGTAGCTTCAGAAAAGTTACTTAACCTCTCAAAAACTGCAATAATAATATTTATTTCACAAGATACTTTTCAGTATTAAGTTAAATAATGAATGTAAAGAGATTGGCTCAATTCCCTGGCACATATCAGGTAATCAAAAATTGTAACAATTAATACTTCAATTAGAAGAATTATGTTATCAAAACCAACAGCAATAGTTAGTATAATTGGAAACTTAAAATTATGTGCTTATTGGGCAGTGGGCAGATAAGAGGCAAGAAATTGTAAAATAGGAAAAAAAGAGACTCTCTTAATATTTTTCAGCAAATGAAGAACAAAAATGCAATTTAACTGCCACTTATCTGACCATGTAACTACTGTTACTGTTACATAATTAATGTCTCTAACATAAAATAAGCAAGGAAAGATAATTTGTGCTGATTTTGTTTATCGTTTTAAATGCATCTATGGTAGAAATGTGCTACAAACATCATATAGAAGCATCTATCAGAAAGAATAAGTGCTAATTTAGGCTCTATCACAGTTGTAAACATTATAAGAAACAAGTGCTTTGGCCTCATGTGATAAGGTATTGCTTTCTAATTTTGGCATCCTCACATTTACAGATAGATTATTTCACTTTGTGGTGATAAAGTTTGAGAATGCCTGTACAGACCCCTGAATTGTTTATCGGTATGGACTTATGGTGATCCAAGGCTATTACAGTAGTCTGCACAAAATAACATTCTAAAAATGAAAAATTAAAGGTAAAGACACTAACTCTTGATTCACCAATTGTTTTCCCTTAAATATATATCATTTTTCAAGTCCTAGTCTGGTTCTCCTTTACTGTCCAGCAAACTCTGGAATTGTTTACTTTTATTGGCCGTTAAAATGAAATTATTTGAATGATAACAATAGCCATACTAACGAACATAAAAAAACAAGCAAAATTAATGTAATTTATTGAACAGCACCTCAAGGATTGTTCTAAAGGCTTTGTAACATGCTATTATATTTAAGTTTCACACAAAGTTGTAAAATACAGGTAATTTGTTAAATGAGGGAACAAGTTCAGAGGGCTTGTCACTTGTCTTAGGTTCCCCTTTGAGTGTTAGAATCAGACCTGAAACAAGGACTGGATTATTATTATTTTTTCATTTTGTTACACTAGGTTTTAATATTAACCATAGTTAAAGATAATTTTTAAAATGTATATGATGTTGAAGTAATCATTTAATGCCATATGAAGCCAAACACTGTGATTTTTAGATAATCTGCATGTGTGTTCCTTCCACAAGTACATGTGATATAGAATTATATGGGGATAGATTTGAAATTTATTAGCATACTATTATTATCACACCTCTTTAGCTACTAAAAGAACTATGTAATGGTTCATGACTTGGCCACGGCTACACAGACTGAGTATCACAATTAAAACCCAAATTTTTCACACGTTATAGCTAAATATTGTGCAATAGAAGGCAGGTTGTAGTTTTGTGGAAAGATCATTGGATTTGAAGTCATTAGACCTAGTAGACTCAAGGTTTGGTTTGGTATTTAACTAGTTTTGTGGCCCTGGGTAAATTACTTATCCTCTATGAGCCTCATTTTCATTATCTAGGAAATGGTGGTTATAATAAAATAATACGTACATTACACGGTTGATAGAAAGATTATATGAGACAGTGTATGCAAAAGAGCTTGACAAACTCTAAGGCACCATACAAATGCAAAGCAATGATGTTGTTATCACGTACTGCAACATGCACTGGATTTACACATAGTAGATTATACACCAGATTATAATCTTCCCCTCAGGAAAAGGGAAAGTAGTATGGAAAATTCTCTAGAAAAAAGAAGTCGTATGCAAGGGGTAAATATAAAGGTTTTAATCTTCTTTCCCGTTATAAAACATTTCTCCCAAGCCTTCTTTGGAGATCTCCTTTGGGGAATAGGCAAGTCCCTGGAGTAAATTCATGGAAAGAGACCATATGGTAGAACATGATATTGTATTATCCTTTGCTGGAGCAGACTGCTTTTCCATCTTTAGGATGTCAATTGTTGTTTTAAGTTTCTGTTATATAAAAAAAGGACATTGTATATAGTAAGCAGGATAGGAGGTACAGTCAGCTAGAACTGCATATGAAACTGCAAACCAGTGCTCTCAAGTCAAGCAACTCTCTAAGGCAGAGAGATCTGAAGATCTTGTACCCTCTGTGCTGTGGTGTGAGAGCTTCTGCTTACCTTAAAGAGACTGTTCAGCTGTTTCCACTACCCTGAGTTTCTTTTACAGAAGGAACTTGCAGTTGGTGCTGTCTTCTCAGAACATGTGTATTGCAATTATATTTGTTTCATTAAGTCCCTAATTGTTTTGTTAACAATATAGCTTGCTGGAGGTTTAAACAAATGACAAAACCTTCATGTGTACTTCCATGAAACCTTGGCAGGATTAGACTCCATTGGGTGGTTCTTTCAATGGCAGTAGCCGCATTGATGCTGCTGGAGAAATATTGGCTGGTCTTCCTTTTCTCTTCCTTTTTCTGCCACTTACCTTCATGGACTCCATTCTGTAGTCATGCAAAACTGACATGTTTTCATGGTGTGTTTCATGTATATATGTACTTCCATATCTTTGCTCATATTGAACCTGCTGCCTGAACTGCCCTTCCCTACCCTTTATAAGTTGCCTCCCCTTTATTTATTCTTCAAAGCTCAATTCAAATGCTATTGGTAAAAACATTCTTGATCTGCCCCAGCAAAATTTCTCATGCCTCTGAGCAGTACTTGGCCAATTCCTCTCTTTTAGAATTTACCATGTTTACTTTTCCTCCCACTCCCCTCATTTTGCTACTCTGTGGAGGCAGAGGCTCTCTTATTCATGTCTGTATCTACAGTATGTATCCCAGTACCCAGCATTTGGTAGGTTCCCAGTAAAGTCTGTTTAATTAATGAATGAGTGGAGCTTCTGGGAGCAAGAATCAGGCTTCCTGGATTTGGATCCCAGCTCTACCACTTATTAGCTGTATGATGTGGGGCAAATCCTCAAACTCTCTGTGTTCCTCATTTGTAAAATAAAATATTAAGATGCCTCCTCTATCAGATTGTTGTGAGGATTTAATATATGTCAAATATGTAGAATAATGTGATACACCAAAGTTCATATCTTCTTGCTATTCTGAAAAGGGTGTCTGACAGAAGACGTTAGCATGACTGCCTGTCCATAACTCGATTTATGCTACTGGTTTTATGTCTGGTATTTTTTGATTTCTAGTTTTTATTCTGGTAGTTTGCTAGTTGGTCAGATCTCTTCACTGGGTGAGCTTCCATTCTTCGTCTCAGCTAAAGAGATGGACACTGCTGCGTAGGGCAGACTTCTCTGATGCAACCTGCATCACTGATTTCTTTTGGGATCTCTGCCGTAACAACTAAGGTACTTTGTGTTGACTGAAATTCTGAACTAGAGTCATAGAACTTACTTGACCTTGGACTCCAGGCCTTAGCTATGAGGCTAGACCTCAGCTGGCATCTACTTTAGTCCTTAACTGCCTGCCCTAACCACTCTGCATAGGGTCTAGCACATAGTAGTACATTCTTCGTATTTGTTAAATGAGTTAGGAAATGAATGAAGATTAAATATAATTATTTTTATTTTACAAATAATATAAAATTATCTATAATTAATTATTACAGAAAGTATATAATATAGAAAAGTGAATTTACCTTATATTCCTGCCTCTTAGAACCACTGTCGACAGTTTTGAGTGTATTCTTCTAACCTTTTACCTATAGGGTTTTTTTTTTTTTAACAAATTTTGAGTTGGTACTAATTCAGTGTCAGAACCACTCAGTTAAAAGGGTAACAACTAAGGAAAAGGGGTAGGCTACATGAAAATGGGCTGTTGGGACATTGGGATCGTAGATATTGTTCAGGTGCTTCTCAGTCTATACTTTTTGTTTTTGAAGTTTTGGTTCAAGAACCAATTTAAATTAAGACTAACAGTATATAAAAAATGCCTATCTTGTCTTATCCTTATCAGTATTGTCTCATCATTACAATAATACTAATTTGGGTACTTGAAATTTTTCATTTCATTGCTTTATTTTGAATATCTTTAATTGTTAAAGAGTTTAGAATTATTATTTTCATACGCTTATTGGCTACTACTATTTTTCTTCTCTAAATATGTCTTTTGTCCGTCTGTGTCAGTTTACCCTTGCTCATTATGTATTGCTGATGTTAACCCTTTTTCTTTGGACCCTGGCAAACTAAAATTGTTTGTTTATATAGGTTCCTCAAGTTTTATATAAGTCAAGTTTACTGATATTTTACTTTGATTATTTTGTTTGTTTGCTTTTAGGTTTAGGATGTTTTTTTCATCTATGTAACAGATAAATATTCATAATGATTTTCTACTGCTTCTAAATTTTTAAATTTAAGCATAATATACTTTGATATACAAAAAAGTGGATACACCAAAAGCGTGTATTTCATTTGTTTAACATACCTGTCTACCCAGCATCACCTAGATCAGGAAATAAAACATTACTAGCATCCTAGAGGCTCCTAACCTCCACCCTTGTTTGTGCTCAGTGTCTTCCTCCATGGTAACAATACACAATTTCTTTTTTTTTAATGTTTATTTATTTATTTGGTTGTGCTGGGTCTTAGTTGTGGTAGGGGGGCTCCTTAGTTATGGCCTGCGGGCTCCCAGTTGTGGCTCACTGGCTCCTTAGTTGCGGCACATGGGCTCCTTAGTTGTGGCATGTGAACTCTTAGTTGCAGCATGCATGTGGGATCTAGTTCCCTGACCAGCGATCGAACCTGGGCCCCCTGTGTTGGGAGCACGGAGTCTTAACCAATGTGGCACCAGGGAAGTCCCTCCCAATTTCTAACTATAGATTTTTTATTACCTGTTTTTCTATTTCATTATTTCATGTAAATGTAATCATATGGTATGTATTCTTTTATATTTAGCTTCTTTTACTCAAAATTATATTTTGAGATACATCCATATTATTTCATGTAATAGAAGTTTGTTCATTTTCATTGCTATATATTATTCCATTGTGTGAAAATATTGCACTTTATTTATCCATTCTACTGTTTATAGACATTTGTGAAATTTCCAGGTTTTAGTTGTTGCAAATAGTGCTGCTGTGAACATGTCTTTGGTAAATATATGTAAGTGTATCTTTTGGATACATACCTAGAGGTTACTTGGTCATAGAGTATGCATTTGTTCAGCTTTAAATAGCCAAATTGTTTTCTTAAGTAGTTGTGCCAATTTATACTTCCTCCAGCATTATATGAGAATTCTCTTTTTTCCCAACAGTTAGTTTTTTTCATTATTTTCATTTCAGCACTTCTGGTTGCTGTGTAGAAATTTCTCACTGTGACTTTACTTTTCATTTGCCAAGAGAAAATGAATAGCTAAAGAATCTGAGCACCATTTATGTAGTATATTTGGTTTTGGTATCCTTTTCTGTGAAGTGCCTATTTAAATCTTTGCCCACTTATCTTTTATTGGGTAGTCTGCCGTTTTCTTACTGATTTGGGGAATTCTTTATATATTCTAAGTACAGGTCCTTCATCAGATATATAATTACAAATATTTTATTCCATGCTGTGGGTTGATTTTTCACTCTTTAAATGGTGTCTTTTGATGGATGTAAGTTCTTAATTTTAGTATAGTACAATTAATTAATTATTTTTCTACTAAGGTTAGCTTTTTTGTGTCCTATGTAAGAAATCTACACTCACTCCATGAAATTGTTTGCCTGAATTTTTCTTTGAAAGCTCTCTGATTTTACCTTTCATGTTTATATCTAAATCTACCTAGAATTATTTTTTGATATATGTTATGAGGTATGAATTAAGAGAGACATGTGCAGCCCCAAAACTCAGCAAATGTCCTGTTGGGGAAATGAGCCATATGCCTGAGGCCTTTCAAGTTTCTTTTTGTCATTCAAGCCCTTGATTACTGCTCACAGCTTTGCTGGCTTTCTTTTAGGGCTCTTCTCCTTGGAACGCGCCTGCCTCAGTCTGTACCCAGAGTCAGAAAATACCCTCAAGGGGGAAAAAAGCTTTGCAATCCGTTTACCTCATAAGGTTTGCCCCCCTCTTTGGGATTTCAGATCATCAAATCGTTTTTGTAATTTATCCAGCTTTTCTCATTTTTCCAGTGGAAGCATTGGACTGCTTTGACCTACTTTATTCTACCTGAGGATAGTTTATCTCATATGATTTTTGTAATTTTACTAAATATATATAAAATATTACATAATATATTTGGATACATTAGCATACATTGTAATAAATATTTATATATCATATATTGTATAGTCATATATAATGTAACTATATATTTAATATATCTAATTTATCTAATATTAGATAAATATTTAATATATCAAATATTAAATATATATGTATATATAATTTTAGTATCTTTCTTTGATTTTAGTTCAGGGTGTGATCATGAAAAAGTAACTATTTGCAAAAGGAAACATTTTATCTACTTCATTTCTTGAATTATTTATCATTTCCCTATCTATCTCTTAAGATTTCCTTACCATATCTTAGATTCTTATACATCTGAGTATTTCTGGAAAGTTTTGTTGTTATTCTAGTATTTATTTTTTTAGCAGATCTTTATTGAGGCCTTCCTGTATTCCAAAGTCTGTGCTGCTTTATTAAATAGACACAATTTCTTCTTTATTGGCTTTGGCAGGCTAGAGAAGGAAAAAGATATCAATCAAAAAATCATAAGTGTCACATGTACCCCAATATTCATTGCAGCACTATTTACAATAGCCAGGACGTGGAAACAACCTAAATGTCCAATGACAGATGAATGGATAAAGAAGATGTGGTACATATATACAATGGAATATTACTCAGCCATAAAAAAGAATGAAATTGGGTCATTGGTAGAGATGTGGTTGGACCTAGAGACTGTCATACAGAGTGAAGTAAGCCAGAAAGAGGAAAACAAATATCATATATCAACACATATATATGGAATCTACAAAAATGGTACTGATGAATCTATTTGCAGGGCAGGAATAGAGATGTAGACGTAGAGAATGGACATGTGGACACAGTGGAGAAGGGGAGGGTGGGACGAATTGGGAGATTAGGATTGACATAGATACACTACCATGTGTAACATAGGTAGCTAGTGGGAACATGCTGTAAAGCACATGAATCTTAGCTTGGTGCTCTGTGATGACCTAGATGGGTGTGCTGTGGGTAGGGTGGGAGGGAGGTCCAAGAGGGAGGGGATATAGGTATACATATAGCTGATTCACGTCACTGTACAGCAGAAACTAACACAACATTGTAAAGCAATTATACTCCAATAAAAAAATCACAAGTGTGAATGTAAAATAAGTTCCAAGGTGTGTCTGATGCTGATGGTCCAGGGACTATACTTTGAAAACCAGTAGATTAATCAATGCTGTTGACTGATGTGTTTTCCATCTGAACTAGTGTAGATCTGTTTCCAGTGTTTCATTTCTGGGTTTTTGCTTCTTTTGGTGAGCAATAATCTTCCTAACATTGCTCTATAATGACCAAATATGAGCAAATACAGGTATTCCAGTAAGGGAATTGATGCTTATTTCCTCATGTACAGAGGAGGTAATGACAAGTGTATTTCTTATTATGCCAGAGGCAGCTCTATATTTATGAAGACCAGTTACAGAAGGAACCCTTATGTGTTGTCTGACTGAGTGATTTTACTGGCAAAATTTGGGGGATAGGAATATCGTCTTTGTATAGGGAGGGCTAAAGACTATCTGTCTGAGTGATTCTGTGGGCTGCTTTCTCCAAGCCAAGCAAAAAGTCAAAAGGCAAAACCTCAGCTGTGCATGTAAGATCCCTTCCTATTTCTCAGAGGTGGTGGTGAGAAAGGTATCCCCCATTGCCCTATAATAATAGGGCCAACATAGAGAGGAAATTAGGAAGGATAAGAGTTTTACATGATTTTATGTCACCATCATTCCAGACTTCCTCTGGAATATTAAATTTTAATACTTCATTTTGATAAAACCCAGGATATATTCTCCATCCCAGGTTCAAATTATTCCCTTATTTTCCATTTAGATTCATTTCTTCTACTGTATAGTGAGTTCTTTTATGTTATGAATCATGTCAGAACACCTCAGGGTCCTAAGTACACAGATGTGGCAGCCATGGGATCCTCTACTCTTGGGAGCATAGTTGACTGACAGCTAGAATTTTATTCCCCCAGATCCACTGCCACATTCACCCTGAGACCATACATCTTGTAGACTGCTTCCAGTCAGTAACTGAACATGGCATGGGTACGAGTGCTTGCAACATTCTCGTGTGATTAATGACTCCTCTAATGGCCAAGTTTCAATAGAGGACTCTCTATTGGTTTGACCTAAACTCTCTTAGAACCATGTTGTCATCTGAGATTCTTCCTACCCAGTTGTTCTTCATTCCCCCATCCTTTCCCAGGATATAAACTGTGCTTTGTGGTCTGAAGGTTCTTCCTGCTGCCTCTCCCTTAGTCTTTCACAGTTATTTCCCTCAATAGATCTGTTACCTGCCTAATGGCACATGCTCCTCAGAAGAGTTGAATTAACACAGGTGGTACTGAGAAGGGGGTGGTACTAAAAATAAGATGAAGTTTTAGAAATGGTTCACTCACTGCCCTGCAGGCAAAGAGGATGCTATCCTATCCCGGGTGTTATGTGGGATATTTCCTGGTACAATAGGTGCCAGAAATTGAAGGTGCCAATCCAGCTGAAGAATTCACCAATGATGGCCTGGGAAAATGTGCCAGTGGAGGGGATTGCCCTGCAGCCATTTTAAAGATATAGGGAAAACAATGTCTACAAGGACTGTGGAGTTGGCTGCCTATTGCTAAATTATATTGATGTCACTCAGAAGGATAATGAGAATTTGAGGTCTATTAACAAAGAGTTAAGAGTAAAGTATGAGAGCCAGAGGGCTCCTGCAGTAGAAGAGTAGATTCAGTGGAGAAGCAGACTCAGTACTTGATTGTTAGAGTGGCACAGGTTCAGAAATGTTTGAATGCCCAGCCAAAGGATGTCTGTTATATTAAGGTCAGAGACGTGTTTGGAAAACCTGAGATCCTGACATATGGGACGTGGACATCTGGATGGATGTCTTTGAGAATTTGGCTCTTCAGATCCATTTGAGCCCTCAGAGCTAGAACTTCCTTAGTCCTGGAAGGTACTGCCGTGGCTGCACCCCCACAAGGCAACAGGTGCCCCCTTGAGGAGCCGCCCCCATCTCTTGTCCTGACTGTCAGGCTATAACTAGGTTTGAATCCCAGGATGGTAAGACTTGATAGGCCTAATTAGGAAGAAAAGCAATTATACACCAGAGGAGCTACAACAATTAATTAGCATTTCTGCCAGGAGCCAGGAGATTGGATTTTGAAGGTGGTTGATTAAAGAGACCAAAAAGTAAGAGTGGATATGCAGGAATTAATTTACTGGTATGTATATTCTCAGGATATACCATCTCACAGGAATGGGCTAAATACTGTGAGGTAGCTCTTGAAAGCCTGGAGAAAGTGATGGCTCATAATCAATGAAATGCCTCGGTACCCTGACACATAGTAAAGGAAGAATACAAAGGCGAATGGAAGTGAGCCTCTTGGCTAGGATATATTTTGTGAGACCAGAAGACTCACCAGTGGGCTATGTTCTACAAAAGAGGATCTGGGGCACACAATTCTCTAACACCATCAGGTATACACTGGTGAGAGGAGCACCAACATCATTAAGATATCCTGGTGGATCTCTTCCGCAGGCCATGAGTGATGGTAAGAGAGCCTGTCGTAGAGCTGGACTCATTAATATCCTTTGTGATAAATAGGGATTTGAAGTAATAGAGGCCAGGTGGTGGTGGTTTACCACCAGGGACCAGAAGGCCAGAATTATCTTAATGACTGGAAAGGTTTGAGGGCCAACCAAGGGGGCTTGACCTTCAGGAAATTGAGGACATAGCCATTAGACATGGTGTTTCTGGGGACTTCCCTGGTGGCACAGTGGTTAAGAATCCGCCTGCCAATGCAGGGTACACGGGTTTGATCCCTGGCCCGGGAAGATCCCACATGCCACGGAGCACCTAAGCCCATGCACCACAACTACTGAGCCTGTGCTCTAGGGCGTGCATGCCACAACTACTGGAGCCTGTGCGCCTACAGCCCGTGCTCTGCAACAAGAGAAGTCACCACAATGAAGAGTAGCCCCTGCTCACCATAACTAGAGAAAGCCCACGCACAGCAATGAACACCCAAGGCAGCCAAAAATAACTAAATTTAAAAAAAAATACCATTGCTGGAAATCTTTAAAAAAAAAAAAAAAAAGACATGGTGTTTCTAGTGACAAGCTAGATAGATAGCCAATAAATGTGCTGCTTAACATCCACAACCAGAAGAAGGCAAGAATGGAGGATGGCAGCTCTCTCTCCAAAAGTCACCATCCCTTGCTCAGTTCCTGGATCTGAGTCAGTTTTCAGATCTAGAATCCATTGACTGAAGAGATAGCCAGGTTTCTTGGAGGGAGGATCCTGTAGTATTGCGGCATATACATTCTGTAATGATTTCCCTAGTCCTTCTCCAGAAGACCATAAATGGTCCTCTGGTCATTTATTTGGGTAACTATACACCAAGGAAAGGGAAATAACCAGATGTTTTGAGTATATTAGATACAGGATCAGAGTTTAGATTAATATCCTGAGACTCAAAATGTCATCATGGTACCTCTGTTAGAGTGGGGACATCTGGGAGCCAGTAATAAATGGAATCATGAATAAGGTCTAACTCACAGTGGCTCCACTGTATCCATGGAACAAACAGATAGTCATTTCCCCAATCTTCAAGTGTGTAATTGCGATTGATATACTTGGCAGTTGGAGTAATACTCACATTGGGTCCTTGGCTTGGGAGGTAAGAACTATTGTAGTAGAGAAGACCAAGTGGAAACCTTTCAACTGACGATTCCTCCAGCCAAGATTGTAAATAAAAAATTAAATCACATCCTGGGGGTAGGTAGAGGGAATGGATTGGTGGGATTAGTACCACTATCCAAGTTCTAAAGCAGGAATCAAGAAACTTTTTCTATAAACGACCAGATAGTAAACATGGCTTTGTGAGCCATATTATCTGTCATAGCTATTCAACTCTTCCATTGTACCATGGAAACACCCATAGGCAGCGTTTAAATGAATGATTATCACTGTGTTCTAATAAATATTTACTTATAAAATCAGGCAACTGGCTGGATTTGACCTGTGTGTTGTAGTTTAATGATCCTGTTCTAAAGGATGCTTTGTGGTGTTACTATCATATGTCCATTTTATTCACCAATCTGATCCTTGAGAAGACCAGATGTATTTCATAAAATGAGTATAGATGGCAACAAACTCAGCCAAATAGTTGCCCATTTGAAGCTGCTAAGTCTAATGTGGTATCATTGCTAGAGAAGATTAGTGCAGGTACGTAGTATAGTATACAGTCATTGATATGGCAAATATATTCATTTCTATATCAATTAGAGAAGAGAATCAGAAAGAGTTTGCCTTTACATGGAATGGAAAACAATACTCATATTCACTTTCAGTTTTGCCCCAATGCTATGGTTTTTTTTTTTAAACATCTTTATTGGAGTATAATTGCTTTACAATGGTGTGTTAGTTGCTCCTTTATAACAAAGGGAATCAGCTATACATACACATATATCCCCATATCTCCTGCTTATTGGGTTTCCCTCCCACCCTCCCTATCCCAACTCTAGGTGGACACAAAGCACCGAACAGATCTCTCTGTAGTATGCGGCTGTTTCCCACTAGCTATCTATTTTACATTTGGTAGTGTATATAAGTCCGTGCCACTCTCTCACTTTGTCACAGCTTACCCTTTGCCCTCCCCATGTCCTCAAGTCCATTCTCTATGTCTGCGTCTTTATTCCTGTCCTGCCACTAAGTTCTTCAGAACCATTTTTTTTTTAAGATTCCATATATGTGTGTTAGCCTACAGTATTTGTTTTTCTCTTTCTGAAAAAAGTATCATGTCATCTGCAAACAGTGACACCTTTACTTTTCTTTTCCAATTTGGATTCCTTTTATTTCTTTTTCTTCTCTGACTGCTGTGGCTAAAACTTCAAAAACTATGTTGAATAATAGTGGTGAGAGTGGGCAACCTTTTCTTGTTCCTGATCATGGTGGAAATGGCTTCAGTTTTTCCCCATTGAGAACGATGCTGACTGTGGGCTTGTCATATATAGCCTTTATTATGTTGAGTTAAGTTCCCTCTGTGCCTACTTTCTGGAGGGTTTTTATCATAAATGGTGTTGAATTTTGTCAAAAGCCTTTTCTGCATCTATTGAGATGATCATGTTTTTTCTCCTTCAAGTTGTTATTATGGTTAATCACATTGATTGACTTGCATATATTGAAGAATCCTTGAATTCCTGGGATAAAACCCATTTGATCATGGTGTATAATCCTTTTAATGTGCTGCTGGATTCTGTTTACTAGTATTTTGTTGAGGATTTTTCTTTCTTTTTTATAAAATTTAACTTAATTTTTAATACAACAGGTTCTTATTAGCTATACATTTTATACATATCACTGTATATATGTCAATCCCAATCTCCCAATTCATCACACCAACACACCCATCACCCCCGCGCCACTTTCCCCCCTTGGTGTCCATACGTTTTTTCTCTAATCTGTGTCTCAGTTTCTGCCCTGCAAACTGGTTTATCTGTACCATTTCACTAGGTTCCACATATATGTGTTAATATACAGTATTTGTTTTTCTCTTTCTGACTTACTTCACTCTGTATGACAGACTCTAGATCCATCCACGTCTCTACAAATGACCCAATTTCGCTCCTTTTCATGGCTGAGTAATATTCCACTGTATATATGTACCACATCTTCTTTATCCATTCATCTGTTGATGGGCATTTAGGTTGCTTCCATGTCCTGGCTATTGTAAATAGAGCTGCAATGAATATTTTGGTACATGACTCTTTTTGAATTATGGTTTTCTCTGGGTATATGCCCAGTAGTGGGATTGCTATGTCATATGGTAATTCTATTTTTAGTTTTTTAAGGAATCTCCATATTGTTCTCCATAATGGCTGTATCAATTTACATTCCCACCAACAGTGCAGGAGGGTTCCCTTTACTCCACACCCTCTCCAGCATTTGTTGTTTGTAGATGTTTTGATGATGACCCTTCTAACTGGTGTGAGGTGATACCTCATTGTAGTTTTGATTTGCATTCTCTAATAATTAGTGATGTTGCGCAGCTCTTCATGTGCTTCTTGGCCATCTGTATGTCTTCTTTGGAGAAATGTCTATTTAGGTCTTCTGCCCATTTTTGGATTGGGTTGTTTGCTTTTTTAATATTGAGCTGCATGAGCTGTTTATATATTTTGGAGATTAATCTTTTGGCCATTGATTCATTTGAAAATATTTTCTCCCATTCTGAGAGTTGTCTTTTCGTCTTGTTTGTAAATTCCTTTGCTTGGCAAATGGTTTTAAGTTTCATTAGGTCCCATTTGTTTATTTTCGTTTTTATTTCCACTTCTTCAGGATGTGGAACAAAAAAAATCTTGCTGTGATTTATGTCAAAGAGTGTTTTCCTCTAAGATTTCTATAGTGTCTGGTCTTACATTTAGGACTGTAATCCATTTTGAGTTTATTTTTGTGTATGGTGTTACGGAGTATTCTAATTTCGTTCTTTTACATGTAGCTGTCCAGTTTTCCCAGCACCATTTATTGAAGAGGCTGTCTTTTATTCAGTGTATATTCTTGCCTCCTTTATCAAAAATAGGTGACCATATGTGCATGGGTTTATCTCTGGGCTTTTCATCCTATTCCATTGATCTATATTTCTGATTTTGTGCCAGTACCATACTGTCTTGATTACGGTAGCTTTGTAATATAGTCTGAAGTCAGGGAGCCTGATTCCTCCATCTCCGTTTTTCTTTCTTAAGATTGCTTTGGTTATTCAGGGTCTTTTGTGTTTTCATACAAACTGTGAAAATTTTTGTTCTAGTTCTATGAAAAATGCCATTGGTCATTTGATAGGGATTGCACTGAAGCTGTAGATTGCTTTGGGTAGTATAGTCATTTTCACAATGTTAATTCTTCCAATCCAAGAACATGGTATATCTCTCCATCTGTTTGTATCATCTTTAATTTCTTTCATCAGTGTCTTATAGTTTTCTGCATACAGGTCTTTTGTCTCCTTAGGTAGGTTTATTCCTAGGTATTTTGTTCTTTTTGTTGCAATGGTAAATGGGAATGTTTCCTTAATTTCTCTCTCAGATTTTGCATCAGTAGTGTATAGGAATGCAAGAGATTTCTGTGCATTAATTTTGTATCTTGCTACTTTAACAAATTCACTGATTAGCTCTAGTAGTTTTCTGTTGGCATCTTTAGGATTCTCTATGTATAGTATCATGTCATCTGCAAACAGTGACAGTTTTACTTCTTCATTTCCAATTTGAATTCTTTTTATTTCACTTTCAATTTCAGTGCTTGTGATCCATCTGTTTCTATTTCTTCCTAGTTCAGTCTCTGGAGGTTGTGCTTTTCTAGTAATTTGTCCATTATTTCCAGGTTGTCCATTTTATTGGCATAGAGTTGCTTGTAGTAATCTCTCATGATCCTTTGTATTTCTTCAGTGTCAGTTGTTACTTCTCCATTTTCATTTCAAATTCTGTTCATTGGAGTCTTCTCCCTTATTTTCTTGATGAGGCTGGCTAATGGTTTATCAATTCTGTTTATCTTTTCAAAGAACCAGCTTTGACTTTTACTGATCTATGCTATTGTTTCCTTTATTTCTTGTTCATTTATTTCTGAACTGATCTTTATGATTTCTTTCCTTCTGCTAACTTTGCGGGGTTTTTTGTTCGTCTTTCTCTAATTGCTTTAGGTTTAGGGTTAGGTTGTTTATTTGAGATGTTTCTTGTTTCTTGAGGTAGGATTTATTGCTATGAACTTCCCTCTTAGAACTGCTTTTGCTGCATCCCATAGGTTTTGATTCATCATGTTTTCATTGTCATTTGTTTCTAGGTATTTTTTGATTTCCTCTTTGATTTCTTCAGTGATCTCTTGGTTATTTAGTTGTGTATCATTTAGCCTCCATATATTTTTATTTTTTACAGATTTTTTCCTGTTATTGATATCTAGTCTCATAGGGTAGTGGTTGGAAAGATACTTGATACAATTTCAGTTTTCTTAAATTTACCAAGGCTTGATTTGTGACCCAAGATATGATCTATCCTGGAGAATGTTCCACGAGCACTTGAGAAGAAAGTGCAATCTGCTGTTTTTTGATGGAATGTCCTATAAATATCAATTAAGTCCATCTTGTTTATTGTATCATTTAAAGCTTGTGTTTCCTTATTTATTTTTATTTTGGATGATCTGTCCATTGATGAAAGTGGGGTGTTAAATTCCCCAACTATGATTTTGTTATTTTCACTATCCCCTTTTATGACTGTTAGCATTTGCCTTATGTATTGTGGTTCGCCTTGTTGGGTGCATAAATATTTACAATTGTTATATGTTCTTCTTGGATTGATCCCTTGATCATTATGTAGTGTCCTTCTTTGTCTCTTTTAATAGAATTTATTTTAAAGTCTATTTTGTCTGATATGAGAATTGCTACTCCAGTTTTCTTTTGATTTCCATTTCATGGAGTATCTTTTTCCATTCCCTCACTTTCAGTCTCTTTGTGTCCCTAGGTCTGAAGTAGGTCTCTTTTAGACAGCATATGTACAGGTCTAGTTTTTTAATCCAATCAGCCAGTCTATGTCTTTTGGTTGGATCATTTAATCCATTTACATTTAAAGTAGTTATCGATGTGTATGTTCCTATTACCATTTTCTTAATTGTTTTGGGTTTGTTGTTGTAGGTCTTTTCCTTCTCTTGTGTTTCCTGCCTAGAGAAGTTCCTTTAGCATTGTTGTAGAGCTGGTTTAGTGGTGCTGAATTCTCTTAGCTTTTACTTGTCTGTAAAGGTTTTAATTTCTCTGTCAAATCCGAATGAGATCCTTTCTTGGTAGAGTAATCTTGGTTGTAGGTTTTTCCCTTTACTCACTTTAAATATGTCCTGCCAATCCCTTCTGACTTGCAGAATTTCTGCTGAAAGGTCAGCTGTTAACCTTATGGGGATTCCCTTCTATGTTAATTGTTCCTTTTCCTCTGCTGCTTTTAATATTTTTCTTCTTATTTAGTTTTTGATAGTTTGATTAATATGTGTCTTGTAGTTTTTCTCCTTGGATTTATCCTGTATGGGACTCTCTGCGCTTCCTGGACTTGATTGACTATTTCCTTACCCATATTAGGGAAGTTTTCAACTATAATCTCTTCAAATATTTTCTCAGTCCCTTTTTCTTTCTCTTCTTTGGGGACCCCTGTAATTCAAATTTTGGTACGTTTCGTGTTGTCCCAGAGGTCTCTGAGACTGTCCTCAATTCTATTCATTCATTTTTCTTTATTCTGCTCTGCAGTAGTTATTTCACTATTTTATCTTAGGTCACTTATCCGTTCTTCTTCCTCAGTTATTCTGCTCTTGAGTCCTTTTAGAGAATTTTTAATTTCATTTATTGTGTTGTTCATCATTGTTTGCTCTTTAGTTCTTCTGCGTCCTTGTTAAATGTCTCTGTTATTTTCTCCATTCTGTTTCCACGTTTTTGGATCATCTTTACTATCATTACTCTGAATTCTTTTTTCAGGTGTACTGCCTAATTCCTCTTTATTTGTTTCGTCTGGTGTGTTTTTACATTGTTCCTTCATCTGCTGTGTATTTCTCTGTCTTCTCATTTTGCTTAACTTACTGTGCTTGGTGTCTCCTTTTTGCAGGCTGCAGGTTCATAGTTTCCATTATTTCTGGTATATGCTCCCAGTGGGTAAGGTTGGTTCAGTGGATTGTGTAGGCTTCCTTGTGGAGGGGACTGGTGCCTGTGTTCTGGTGGATGAAGCTGGATCTTGTCTTTCTGGTGGGCACAACCCCATCCAGTGGTATGTTTTTGACTGTCTGTGAACTTATTACGATTTTAGGCAGCCTCTCTGCTAATGCATGGGGCTGTGTTCCTGTCTTGCTAGTTGTTTGGCATAGGGTGTCTAGCACTGTAGTTTGCTGGTCGTTGAGTGGAGCTGGGTCTTAGCGTTGAGATCGAGGTATCTGGGATAGCTTTCACCATTTGATATTATGTGGAGCTGGGAGGTCTCTGGTGGACCAATGTCCTGGACTTGGATCTCCCACCTCAGAGTCTCAGGCCTGACACCCGGCCAGAGCACCAAGACCCTTTCAGCCACATGGCTCAGAAGAAAGGGGAGAAAAGAAAGAAAGAAAGAAAAAAAAAACTAAAATAAAGTTATTAAAATTTAAAAATATATTAAAAATAAAAAAGTAATAAAAAAAAAGAAAGAGAGAAAGAAGAGAGCAACCAAACAAAAAACAAATCCACCAATGATAACAAATGTAAAAACCATACTAAAACAAACAAACAAAGAAACCCGGACAGTCATAACCCTAAGACAAATGGCAAAAGCAAAGCTATGCAGACAAAATCATACAAAGAAGTATACACATACCTACTCACAAAAAGAGAAAATGGAGGGCTTCCCTGGCAGTGCAGTGGTTGAGAGTCCGCCTGCCGATGCAGGGGACGTGGGTTTGTGCCCCGCTCTGGGAAGATCCAGCATGCCACGGAGTGGCTAGGACCGTGAGCCATGGCCGCTGAGCCTGCGGGTCCGGAGCCTGTGCTCCACAGTGGGAGAGGCCACAACAGTGAGAGGCCCGTGTACCACAAAAAAAAAAAAAAAGAGAAAATGGAAAAACATATATATATATATATATTAAAAAAAGGAAGAGAGCAACCAAATCAATGAACAAATCTATCAATGATAATAAGCCCTAAATACTATACTAAGATAAACATAAAGCCAGAAACAAATTAGATGCAGAAAGCAAACCCCAAATCTACAGTTGCTCTCAAAGTCCACCACCTCAATTTTGGGATGATTCGTTGCCTATTCAGGTATTCCACAGATGCATGTACATCAAGTTGATTGTGGAGATTTAATCCACTCCTAAGGCTGCGGGGAGAAATTTCCCTTTCTCTTCTTTGTTTGCACAGCTCCTGTGGTTCAGCTTTGGTTTTGGCCCTGCCTCTGTGGGTAGGTCACCTGAGGGCGTCTTTTTCCAACCCAGACAGGACAGGGTTAAAGGAGCGGCTGATTAGGGGCCTCTGGCTCACTTAGGCGGGGGGGAGGGAGGGGCATGGAATACGAGATGAGCCTGCGGTGGCAGAGGCCGGAGTGACATTGCAACAGCCTGGGATATGCCATGTGTTCTCCCGGGGAGGTTGTCCCTGTATCCCTGTATCATGTCCTTTTCTGGTGTCTGTGCTGATAGCCATTGGTCACCCCTGTCTCTGGAGCTCATTTAGGCAGTGCTCTGAATCCCCTCTCCTTGCGCATCCTGAAACAATGGTCTCTTGCCTCTTAGGCAGGTCCAGACTTTTACTTGGACTCCCTCCCAGCTAGCTGTGGCACACTAGCCCCCTTCAGGCTGTGTTCACACAGCCAACCCCAGTCCTCTCCCTGGGATCTGACCTCCGAAGCCCGAGCCTCAGCTCCCAGCCCTCACCCGCCCCGGTGGGTGAGCAGACAAGCCTCTCAGGCTGGTGAGTGCTGGTCGGCACTGATCCTCTGTGCAAGAATCTCTCTGCTTTGCCCTCTGCACCCCTGTTGCTGCGCTCTCCTCCTTGGCTCCGAAGTCCCCCTCACCCACCCCTTCCCTGCCAGTGAAGGGGCTTCCTAGTGTCTGGAGACTTTTCCTCCTTCACAGGTCCCTCCCTGAGGTGCAGGTCCTGTCCCTATTCTTTTATCTCTGTTTTTCTTTTGCCCTATCCAGGTACGTGGGGAGTTTCTTGCCTTTTGGGAAGTCTGAGGTCTTCTGCCACCATACAGTAGGTGCTCTGTAGGAGTTGTTCCACATGTAGATGTATTTCTGATGTATTTGTGGGGAGGAAGGTGATCTCCACGTCTTATTCCTCCACCATCTTGAAGGCGCCTCCCCAATGCTATGTTAACTTTCCCATCCTCTGTCATAATATAGTCCAAAGAGATCTGAACAACCTGAAACAGAATGTAACACTGATGTTACATCAATGACATCATGCTGATTGGACAGGATGAGCAAGAGTTGAACCAACTCTTGCTCACCATGGAGGCTTTGATAAGACACATGTACACCTGAGGGTAGGAGATAAACATTGTGAAGATCCATAGACCTTCCACTTCAGGGTAGTTTTTAGATGTCCGGTGGTTAAGGGCATGCCATGATGTCCCATCCCAGACAAGTAGTTGCATCTTTCACTCTCTACCTCAAAAAAAGAAGCACAATACCTAGTGGGCCTCTTTGGTTTCTGGAGGCAACATTTTCCATGCCTAGAAAAACTGCTCTGGTACTTATACTTGTTTGTACTTAAGTTTGCTAGCTTTTAGTGGAACTTACAGCAATTCCAACCTATGGTGCAAGTGCTCCTGCCTCTTGAGTCATATATTAGGCAGACTCTTTGTTGTTGGAGGTGTCATGACTGGAAAAAGATTTAATGTGGAGATGTAGTATGCTGAGTCCCAGTGCAAGAAACATTACCTAGGCCACAGGGATTCTAGATCAAGGCCTTACCATACACAGTAGAGGATTATGTGCCTTTTGAGAAATAGCTCCTGGCATATTACTTGTCCCTGAAAGAGATGAAATGCTTTACAGTGAGGCACCAAGTGACCAAGCATCTGGAAATCTCAATTATAAGCTGGGCTCTGTTGGACCTCCCAAGTTATAAAGTTGGACAAGCCTGTCATAAGTTGGAAATGGTGCATCTGGGATTGAGTTTAAGCAGGACCAGAAGTCACAAGTAAACTGTGTAATAAGATAGCCCAAACTTTTTTACCCAACCAGTTGTACCAGATCCCCTTCCCTACCTCTCTATGGCCCTATGGCCTGATCCTGTATGACCAGCTGAGAGTGAAAGGGAAGGCCTGTGCTGAGTTTATAGGTAAGTCACTTTAGTATGTAGTTGAAAGCCAAAAATGTATGGCACCTGCATTATAGCCATATACAAGTTAGCCCATAAAAGGTAGACAGGGAAAAATCATCCCAAATGGATGGTACTGCAAGCAATGTACCTAGCCATTCACTTTAAATGGAAGAAGCTGTGTCCTGACGTTAGAGTACATATAGATTCCTGGAAAGTGACCAGTGTTCTGGCCAGTTTATCAGGAGACTGGGAGGAAAAAGAATCAAAGATTGGAAATAAGGATGAGTACTGTAGAGGCATGTGGTTGAACAAATGGGAATGGGCACGCTCAGAATGTCTCAGTGAGCTGCATTGATGTATACTTTTTGAGGATACCTTTATTTACAAGTATTCCAGACATCACCAGGCTTCAGGCATGACCATGAGTAAGACCAGCAAATAACAGTTTTTTTGCCTTGCAGCCCTGATCCCAATGCCTGCTGTTTCCAATGCTGGCAATTTCTGATTATGGCCCATGAGCAATAGCAGATGTTGTTGAACAACACCAGGCTTCATCAGAGGATATGGGGTTGTAGAATATCCGGGTGATGAATTTGTTTTACAAAATCTATTTTAAAAAGGAGTTTTGAATCCATATTAATGCCTCCAGGAAGCATCTTCCATGGGAGAGGCACTAATTGTAATTAACCCAGTAGACAAAATGACTCAGCCGATTGACATCAGCCAGCCTTTGTTATCAGATGTGCTGGAACTATCATGGTCACATGAATGGAGTGGCCATAGGGGGCTCTATATTGTCTCAACAGCATGGACTCCCACTTACCAAAGCTGACCTAGCTACTGCTGCCTCTGAATGTCCAACCTATGAGAAACAGAGACTGATGCTGAGTCCCCGATATGTCACTATTTCTGGAGGAGACCAACTAGCCATTTAGGGACAATTCAACCACATTGTGTGCCTTCTAAGCAGGAAGAGCCAGCAGTTCATCCTCTAAATACCTACCCTGGATCTGAGTTTGCCTTTCTTGTCCACAATGCCACTATGCAGTGTCTTATAGAATGCCCGATTCACAGACACAGAATCACACAAAACATAGCATTCAAAGAGGGTACCCACATCACAGCAAAGGTGGTATGAGAGTAGACCCATCATCATTGGCTCCACTGATTGTGTATTATACCATTCCACCCAAAAGCAGCTGGCATCAGAAACACTGGAACAGCCTTCTAAATGCACAGCTAAAAAAACAGCTTGGAGGCAATACTATGAAAGGATGGGGTAACATTTTTTAGGTAAATATGCATTAATTAAGAGAACTCTTATTTGTACCTTTTAATAAGCACCTCATGGTGCTGTGTTCCTAGTGGAAAGAATATATAGGTGAAGGAACCAAGGGGTAGAAGTAGGAGTGGTATCATTTACATTTACTCTCTCAGGTCTTTAGTAAAGGTTCATGAACAAATACTTAATACTGACATTATAGACCACATATGAAAATACTTTCTGCTAATACGAATCCATGAAAAAGCTGAAATATCTTTCCCAAAATTTTAGGGTCATTTTTCATTTAGGAATGTGATAGATCATATCATGGTTGCCTTTTCAACCTGGTGTTTTGGAAAGAACTCAACTTTATTCTGAGATAGGCATATATTAGTACTGGCTCTAATATTTATTTCCTATGGTCTAACAGCATGACCTTGGGCCTGACACAGCATGCATGATTTTGGCTTCAGCTGCAAAATGCAAACCATGTTTATTATATGGGATTGCAATGTGGATTAAATGAGATAATGCTCATATTGTGCCTCATTGGTGTCTATAACAGCAAGTGTTTGGTAAATGGCAGTCCTATCCTGTAGTTGTACTATGTCACAGTCAGCTGGTTGGTATTTTCTATTATCCTCTGGATGTCACTTTGAGAAGAATGTTTGAATTCCCTGACTTTGCAAATTCCTATTTCCTCCTGACATTCTTATCCTTGCTGTTCATTGTCTGATACAGTTTCACATAAATACCTCTACATGGTCCTTAGATTCCCCTACAGTGATAATAGAAATGTGTATTGCCCCAGCCAAGCAGGAACTTCAAACAGCAGGGCATTAAGGGGCCTCTAAGAATAACTCCTTCCAGGATTCTACTAGTCTTATAGTAGTCTTCAGGCAATGAAACAGAAGACATAGATTCTCTTTCTTTTGAAAGCTCAGCTCTCCAGAGCCATGTTTGTAATGAACTATTAGCTTCCTAAATCTTTGGATAAGATGATTTGTGCTCCTTGGGGTTCCAGTAATAGAGATCTAATGCCTGAACATGTTCAGAAAATTTCAGCAAGTTCCTGTGGGAGCTTCCCCAGGCTTCCTGAAGTGTGCTTCTTCAATAAGCCAAAAGAAGATGAACATCTGCCAACTAGAACTAGATAAGATGAGCTATTCCTTCAGTCTAAATAGTAAAGGAAAGAAGAACAGAGACATGAAGACACCTTTTGGAGAATTCCTCTCTTTTCTGAAATTCTGAGTTCAATAGGAACTGAGAGAAGTGGGGTGATAGAAAAAAACCTACTAAATACTGACTCTGTGCCAATCACTCTGCTAGGTGCTTTATACTCGTTACATGTATTATCTAATTTAGCTTCCACATCTGCCTTGATGGGTGGTATTATTCCATTTTACCAATAAAAAAACAGAAGTTATACAGCTGGTACATCCAGAGCCAGAGTTAGTATCCAACTCTTTCTGACTCCCTTACTCCACAGAAGTTTATCATTCGTTTAAGCTGAAATGGACATAAAGGGAAACTAGGGAAGAATACAAGATATTTTAAAATAAAATGTTGGATGTTGAAAGCATAGTAATTTAGGGAAAGGAGATAAACAGTTGATGAAGAGAAAAGAGCCTGAAATTGGTGTCAGATGTTACAGATACTGACCATAATGGGATGAACCTTACAGGGAAAATGTACTAACAAAATTTATCAGGCCCTCCTTTTCTGTGAGCACAAGAGACTATGTTCATAACACCAAGGTTATTGTGGATCTCCTTCTATGGAATATAAATTAACAGGGAAGAATCTCATCTCTGCTACAGCATGATTGAAGGCAAGTGTATTAGTTAAGATTAGGCTTGCCTACATATAACAGAAAAACGAAAGAATAGTTGTTTGGCAATATAAGGATTTCTTTTTCTCTTATAAAAAAAAAAGTCTGGAGGTATACAATTCCGGCCTGCAATGGTCACTTCATGAAATCATCATCAGAAATCCAGGCTCCTTCTGTTTTTCTGCTTTACCATCCATAGCTCTTGGCTTCTGTCTTCAAAGGTGGCTACAGCAGCTCCAGCCATTCTTTTCTAATTTTAGGCAACAGGAAGGAGACAGAAAAGAAAATGGCATACCTTCGAACTGAGTTAGTTGTACTGAAAGAGATTTTACCTAAAAATTTGACCCAGTGACTTCCTCTTACATTTGTTTGGCCACTGCTGTCTGGAAAGTTGTTTTAGAAATTAGCTTGGTACAGTGCTACCCCCAACAAAATATGGGCTCTGTTACTCAGGAAGAAAAGATATTGGATAGGCAACTAGTAATCTCTGTTGCAGCATGGGACCCATTAGTTTGAGATCCATGTCAGCTCTAACTTTTGTTTGAGGACTAAGAAATAATGCAAGGTAACCCTTTAAGGTATTTATTATGTGCCAGACACTGTGCTAAATTCGTTAAAGTGTTTTAATTTAATACAATAAACTTATAAAGGGGAATTACTTTATTTTGCAGAAGGAATATTTGGCATATATTCACTGAATGTTAAAAATGATGGTGATGATGATGATGAAGATGATAATGATGATGAAAGTGATAATTAAAAATTGTTCACATTTATTGAGTACTTATGATGTTCTTGTTACTGTGCTAAAGACTTTTAATTCTATACACACACGCACACACACACACACACACACACACACGCACACGCAGACGCACACACGCTAGTACTCACCAGAACCCTAGCAGGTGGAAGTTTTATTATTCTGCTTCTACAGACAAAGGAAATGAGCCTCAGACCATGTAAATAACTTGCCCAAAAGTCTACAGCTAGTCAGTGGCAGAGCCAACACTATTATTTAAACCTTAATGGCAAAGCCCTTGCTTCTAACTACTGCGCTGTATTTTAGGCCCTGCATAAGCCACAGGGGTACAGATTTAAAAAGTGATAGTCCTTGTCCTTGAGGAGCTCACATTCCAGCCAATTGATGGTTATATATCATATAAACAACTGCACTGTCATTTCACAAGCACTATATTTGACGTTTTTCAGGTTGTAATGGGACCACAGAATTTAACTGAAGTGTTCAAGGGAAATGGATCTATGACCTTGGTCCTTGGACCAAATTTAGTAGCAGAGCCACTCAGGTAAAAGAATCTTATAAATGTGAGGTCAGAGTAATATTAGCATTCAAAATTTAATCAGCCTGCTATTCTTCAGTAAGCAAACCAGTAAAAGGGTAGCTCAATTACGGGGGTAAAATACTGAAGAAAAGGCTTATGAGACACTGAGGACACAGATATTACTAGTGACTTGTTTAGACTCTGCTTTCTGAAGCTGAGTTTGGTTCTAGAATCAAGGGATCTAGATGTTTGTAAAAGTTCCCTTATAATGGAAATGTTTGCATTTTTAATGTTAGTTCTTCCAAAATGATAATGCAAACTATGAGTGTGAAAAGGGAAGAGACTTAGCAGGGAAGCAAAAATTGGGGTGTTTTTCACTTCAGGCAGGACTGAGCCCTTGTGGAGCTATTGCTAACAGCTGCATGATTCCTTAGGAAACCAAGGGGCCAAGGAAGAGATAAGAAAGATATGTTGTATCTGCTACTCTTGCCATCATTGTCTCTGTGCTTAGCCTACTTTTCTGTATCCTGCACTAATTATATTAGTAACGTAATCTGATTTTAGAGAGTGTGGTCATTTCTTGCCTACCTATAACCTACTTGTGATACTGCAGGGGAGTTGGTGGGAAGGAGAAGGAATCTGAAAAACATTACAGTTATGTCCAGCTAACATTGTAATTATCAAAAGAGTTTGTTTAATGCTATAACTCTGATACAGAAAATACTTATTCAAATAATTCCAAAAGAAAACTTAGTTGATTTGGGAGAAGTGAACTAATATTTGATGAGAGCCTATTATTCACCAGACACTTGACTAGGTGATTTTCGTTCCTCACTTCGTTTAATCCTTGCACTGTATGGTAAGTCATTATAGTTTTCCCCATGTGTAAGTGTGGAAATGGAACCTGAGAAAACCTGTGTTTTTCCCAAGGTCACTTAGTAATAGAATTTGAACCTAGGTCTGTGAAACTCCACTGCTTGTAATGTGTACTTTTTGACATCTCTTTTAATTTTCTTATTTTCCATTATTTTTTCCACTGTCTCTGTCACTAAATTATAAAGTGATTGAAGGCACAGACTAAATCTCATTAATTTTTCAAATATTTGCTGAGTGTCCACCATGTGATAGGCACTATGATAAGGGCATCATTGGACTAGGCCTTGAAGTCAATATATGGTTCATACACGTAGATATGGAAGTATGATGGTAGGACCTTTTAGGTAATATGAGTTGTTAAAAGAATATAAACTTTAGAGTCACACAAGCCTGAATTTTGCCTCATGGAGTTTGCTTTCTAGTGGGGGGAGAAAACAGTGTATAAGTAAACAAGGAAAACATGTCAGATGGTAAAAAACACTATGGAGAAAAAAATCAGAGATGGGTATCAGGGAGTACAGTGATGGAGGGTTACACTTTTTAAGCAGCATATTAACAGAAGATAATCACTGTGAAGGTGGAATTTGAACTAAAATCTAAAGGAGATGAACCAGGCACATGGATATCTAGAGAAAGAGCATATAAATCAAAGGCAGAAGTGCAAAAACCTTGAGTGAGAGCATGACTGACATATTTTAGGAAAGCAAGGAGGTCTGTTTATGACTGAAGGGAAGATTAATGAGAAATGAAGTCAGAGAGGTAATGAGTCAAGATCATGCTGGCTCTTACGGGCCAATATAAGGACTTATAATGGGTGAGATGGGAAAAACTATTGAAAGGACATGAACACAAGAGCAGTACAATCTGACTTGCATGAATTGGCCTCTGTGTAGAGAATGTACTTTAGGGGAGGACATGATGAAGCAGAAAAACCAGTTAGGAAGCAATTAAAATAATCTTCATGAGAGATTATGGACCAGGGTACTAGCAGTAGAGGTGATGAGCACGGTCAGATTCTGGGAATATTTAGAACTATAACCAATAGGTTTGCTGATAGATTGGATTTGGGGTGTGAAAGAATGAGGAGTCGAGGATAACTTCAAAGTTTTTGATCTGAACATCTGGTAGAATGAAACTGGTATCATTAAGATAGGAAAGACTCTGGAAAGAACAAGTTGGAGAGGAAAGATCATGTTTAGTTTGATCATAAACGTGTTTAGTTTAGAAGGGAAGGGGTTTAAGGACTGAACCCTGGAAAGAAGATATTTAGATATTAAGGAGGTGAAGGGAATCCTAAGAAAGGTTTTTGAGAAGCAGCAGCCAGAGGGAAACCAAAACAGTATAGTATGGTCAAACCAAATGAACAAAATGCTTTAAGGAGGACAGAATGATCTACTGCGCCAAATGCTACTATTAAGTAAATTGAGAAATGAGGATTGATTATAGTATTTAGCAATGTAGAAGATATGGAGGATATTGACAAAAGCAGTTTCAATGGAATGATGGGGTCAAAACCTGACTTGAGTTCAAGAGAACTGGTATGAGGATTAAATAATAGAATGAACATGAAGTGTATGCCTGGTACATAGTACCGGTATATATATAGAACAGGATCAAAGACAGTGAAATAGGGTATCAGGGGATATATAAAGAACTATTAAGGGCTTAATTTTTGAGAGATAATAGGGTATTTAAATGATGGGGAATAGACTGAAGCCAATCATTGAGTGTCCAACTAAATAGTGGGGGGTTTTCTTTTCTTTTCTACTTAAGTAAGACCCATTGAAGATTTGAGATCAGGAAAATGTCATGATAAAAATTGCTGCATTTTCTCATATATTCCTTAGTGCTTTGCACATAGGCAGAACTAGAAACGATTTATTAACTAAAATAATTTTGGTCTAATAATTTAAATAATTTACAAAAGGATACTAGATTGTCCCAGAGAGAAACCAAATGATCTAAGTGCCCTTTCCTTACAAATTGGGCTGTTACCCTGTATTCATTCTGTTATGCCTGACTATGTTTTATCTATTTCTTTCTCAGTGTATTTTCTTTGGTGCTTTATAAAATTCAACATAAATCTCTGTACTAGAATATTATTTGGCAGATTTCTCTAACATCAGGCCATAACTACAAACTGTCAGGGCATATCTGGCAGCTGTCTCATCTCTTCACATCTCTATATAATCCTTTAAAATCAGATACTGTACCATCCAATAATTCAGAGCATTTTATGGGGTTTATAAATTGAGACCATCTCTAACCTTTTGGAATATTTTGATCTATGGACTTAAGAGATTGATTCCAGAGCTCTTTTATGCCTATTTGGTCCCTTGTGTATTTGTTTGTCTTGAAGTATAGTTTCTCGTCTAGCTGGGTTTTCTGTCCCAGCATATAGACAAGTTCCAGAGCCTTATCATCAGCTGTCAGGAGACTTATACTGCCTCCTTTGCCTTCTTCTTTGAAAGAGAGAAATGCAGCTAAACTTCTTTGTAGATTTATTGTGAGAGTAAGATTTTTAGGGGGAGCAGTATTATGTAGTAAAAAGAGCAATAGATTAGGAGGCATGAGACCCTGACTCTAACCTCAGCTATACCAATATGCTACAGATGTATTGGGTGCCTTCACCCAAGGCACTTAACTCTTCTAGGTAACAGATTTCTTGTATAAAAAAAGGGAGTAATATTAAATAATGTAATTCATTCATTTATTCAATAAGTATTCTCTGAGTGCTTTCTATACCAGGGCCTATTAGGAATGCTAATATGAGTAAGGTGTACTTTCTGCCCTTAAGACACTTGTATGATAGAGGTGAAGACAGGGAAAAAAAACCCACAGATGAGTGATAAAAGAGGAATACAAAAATGGAACTATAGTGTGGCAGCACAGGTGAAGGACAGCTCGTGGACTGGGGTGAGCAGAAAATACTTGCAAAAAGAAATAACTAAACTTAAACTGAATCTTTAAAAATGATTTAGATTGAAACTCTTATATACTATTGCTGGGAATGTAAATTGGTACAAAAAACCTGTAGAAAACAGTATAAAAGTCCTACTAGAATATATATATCTATGTCTATCTATCTTTTGCTCTAGTAGATAATGCCAGTTTTTCAGTCCCAGAAATATGTACAAACATTCTCCCAAAAGACACTTAAAAATATTCCTAGTGGCACTATTTGTAATAACCAAACTCAGGAATTGTTCAAATGGTTATAAATAGTAGAATTGATAAATTTGGTTATAGTCATATCTATATTTTGGAATATCACATAGCCTTGAGAATGAGTGAACTATTACTATATGCAACAACATGGGAGAATCTCACAAAAATAATGTTGAGAGAAAGGAGCCAGACACAAAAGAGTATACACCATATGATTCCATTCATGTAAAGTTAAAAACAGACAAACTAACCTGCATTAAAAGTCAGGATAGTAATTTCCCTTGGCCGATTGGTAGTACCTGGAAATTGGCTTCTGGAGTATTGATATTGTCCTGTTTCTTGATACAAAGGCTGTACATATGGCTCTGCTGATTTCTAAAAATTTTTTTCAAGGTATGCATTTGTAATTTGTATACTTCTTTGTATGTATGATATACTTTAAAGCTTACTTACCAAAATGACTGGGGGTTAGTCAAGATCATAGCAAAAAGAGGTGTTCTAATATAAAAAGAGCATGAACAAAAGGAAGACGCCTTAAAGAACATAGTAATGTTTTCCATTTTTCACATGCTGTGATTCTAATATTCATTTTTCACTCTTTTAATAAAAACTGTTGATGCCTACTATGTGATATGATTACTAGTAAACATTGTTGAAACGATAATAGAAATAAACCAGTTCTTTTCTTACACAATTAAGTGTTTTTCTTATGGGAACAAGAACAAACAATAACATCAGCAACAACAACAACGACAACTTTTGCTTTACTATGAGCGTCCTGCAGGGGCTATGGTTTTCATATCTTTACCTCTCCATTCCCCAGCACAGAGCCTTTCAAATAGGCATACGCTAAATGTTGAATGAATGGGTTAGATCACAATCCACAACACACACACACACAGAATATAGAGACATGTATAGATTTGCATGATTTCCAGAGGGGTTCAGAAGATTGAAGTGAGTTTGCCAAACCATAAAATCTTATTTTGCACAGCACTTTAATTCTATAAGGCCTTTCAGAAACTTCACAGAAACATTACGATTTTTCTGACATCTTTCTCCATGCAGTAGTAGTGAAAAAAAATTATAAAATATTGGGAAGTAATTGGTAAAAGGATGATTACATTCAACAGTTTGAGGTGGTCCAATATATTGTATTTTAAAAAATATTTTCTGGGAAATTAGTACAAAAGCAAAGTCAAATTTTAGACTTTAGGGGTGAATCATACTTTCTACTTGAAGTCCCACATCTACTCCTTATCCACATTCATTGATCTTTTTATAAAATATTCTATTCTATAGTCATAGTTTTGGTAATAGCAAGAATCCATCCCTAACAATATGGCTGATACCTAAACATTCACTGGCCATTTAACTAGTGTTTCGGTTATTTTCCATTTGCCCCTCCAGATCCATTCTCCACTTTTTGCCACCCTGCTTAAAGTCCCAAGACGTTGACCTTTATGGACTGAATCAGCAGGCCGCCTTATACTCTGGCTAGCAGTTGAGTGCCAGTGACTGGCAGGAAATCACAATGTGGGAGACAAGTGAGTTTGGAATATTTATTCCTCTTCTCTTAAAGGCCACCTTTACATTTTCCAGGTTTTGATAACCACTCTCTCCCCATGATCTGTCATGCCTAGAGGACCTTAGGTAAGCCTTAAGCTCCATGGGAGAAAGGTAACAGCTTTCTGCTCTTGCTAGAGCTAGGTTACTTCATTATCCCTGGTTGGTTTTCCTTACTCTGTTCTCACACTTTTAAATTGTTCCTTTATTACACTTTTCTTGTTTATCTTGTTGGAGTTCACCATCTGTTTCCAGCCAGTCCTTGAATGATGTGCCATACTGGGTTTTGGTGTGGTTTTGGTTTGTTTTCCATACAGTTCTGTGCCAGTCCTACTCTTTCTTCAGGACCCAGATCAAGAGTTACCACCTCTGAAATAGGAATTTTGGAGTTTGAGAAATGTGTGACTGAATTAAAACTCCAACACTTATTAGCTGTGTGACTTCGGATAATTTTGTTTCATATTTTTGAACTTTAGATATCTTCTCTGTAAAATAAGGAGAAATAACACCTCATGCAGAGGTGCTGGCTATTAAATAAGCTTGTTTTTGAAAGCTCCTGGTGCTAGATAAGGTCTCAGTAAATGTTGTTGTTTTTTTCTCCCCCTCCTCTTTTCTGACCAACGTTATCCTATTTTACCTTTTATTTTCTATTGCCATGCATTTGTTTGCATGTTGCTTTGAATCTGTTTTCTAGTTGTTTCACTCTGAACAGCTTGCCTCTCTGAAACTACTCTAAATTTCTCAGGGCAATGAACCATAGAGATATACTAAAGATAACTGAAAATTGTTTTTAGAATTTATAAAAAAATTTACTTTTGGTATTACATTTAATCCTCATAACTCTGAAAAGGAAGAATATATTATTTCTCTCATTTTGCAGATGAAGTAACTGAGGCACAGAGAAATTAATTATCTAGATCATAGAGCTATATAGTGGTAAAATGTAACTCAAACTCAGGTCCTCAGATTCCAATCCCTTTCATTTCTGTTATACTGTGATAGACGTGTTTGTCTTCTTGGGTACATCATCCTTTGATTCATTTCTGCCGAATTCATATTATTTTAAGTGATTGATAAGCCATCTCTACTTTTTTTCCTCTCCAACTTTCTTTTATTTTTATTTTTTTTAAATTTATTTATTTTTGGCTGCATTGGGTTTTTGTTGCTGCACACGGGCTTTCTCTAGTTGCGGTGAGCGGGGGCTACTCTTCATTGTCGTGTGCAGGCTTCTCATTGTGGTGGCTTCTCTTTTTTCGGAGCACGGGCTCTAGGTGTGCGAGCTTCAGTAGTTGTGGCTCGCGGGCTCTAGAGCACAGGCTCAGTAGTTGTGGCTCACGGGCTTAGTTGCTCCATGGCATGTGGGATCTTCCCGGACCAGGGCTCGAACCTGTGTTCCCTGCATTGGCAGGCGGATTCTTAACCACTGCGCCAGCATGGAATCCCCCAACTTTCTTTATGATTCGGCAGTTAGTTTTATTCTTGCTTAATCTCTCTTCATTATTTTTTGTGATTTTTGTCTCTTCACATTGACTACTTTTCTCTAGAGACCATAATGATAAAAACTTAAAAATGATCATAACTGAGAAATGGAGAAAGAGAGCCTACACATTTATGCTTAGTTTCTTCCAGGATTGGTCTCTGGATCTGGTCTTGACTTCTGGCGTGAGAAGTAGCATTTATTCCTCCTTCTGTCCTGTGCTTGGTTGTCTTCCTTGACAACCCTGTGTAGCCCTGTGGTTATATATGGACATTTCCCAACATTTGGCAACATAGGAACGCTTCATGAGAGGCAAGTAGTGTAGTAGAAATGACAGCAGCATCAGTATTAGCCAGGCCTGCATTCAAATCCTGGGTCTGCCATTTACTAGCTGTGTGACCTCAGGCAAGTTACTGTTAAACTTGCCCTTTAAAATTCAGATTCCTTATTTGTAAAATGGTGAGTGTGGTGGAGCTGTGTGTGGGTGTGTGGTAAGAATTACCTACCTTGCAGAATTCTTATGATAATTAGATGTGATTATATATATATATATAAAGTACTTATCATATTGTAAATTTTCAATTAATAGTTTTTATTATCATGATTATCACTATTATTATTATTAGGAGACACACACAAAAGAATCCCATTTTTTGAGTTCATGTTCAGGCCACTAGATGCATTTAGTGCTGAATAGGATAATCACCAGATTTGGAGTTTGGCCAAGCCATTGCCAAACAGATGTCAAAAGACACAGCATCTGAGAGGTGCCCAGTGTGAAAAATCTTCTTTGTTCTTTCTGCTTGGCTCCTTTTATGATCTATAACGCCTTCTGCTTTGGTGGTGCCATTGATTGGGTATTTTAAGGCAATTTGTTGGATTAAGCCTCTCAGTGTACCACAGCAGGTGGGGGCCTGGATGAGTCTGGTAACAATACAACCTTTCTCCCATGGAGGTTGAGACTTACCTAACAATCCCTCTAGGCTCTCTGCGCCTCCTTTTTTTCCCTATTACAAAGAGCACTAAATGCTTATAAAAAGGCTTGCATGGATGAGGAATTTCTGGTGCCAGTGACTTTTCTAATTCATTTCTTTCATGAAAGTAAAACAAAAAATCCAGAATAGGATGGGAAAATGTGTAGTGAGAGAAGAATTTTTTAAAATTTTTCTGTATTTAAGGAATACATGCAGTGCATTAGAATGGATAATGCCCTCACAAACTCCAGATCTTTACTCATGTTAATTTCTCTCCTTTTCTTTTACTAACAAGTGAACACTTAACTCCTCTTTTAAGAACCAGTTCCAATATTCTTTTGAAGCTTTCTCATTAGACTCTGTGCCCCTGGAGAGACAGGATATCTTTCTCATCTTTGTATTTGCTTCACTTCCTAACCCTGAACCTGCATCTGAAAGTCATTTGACAATGAATAAATTGTAACCAAGATATTTTCATAATACTTGAGGGTAGGCAGTCTCACTTCTCCCATGTAATTCAGTCACAGTGACTATTGGTTTCCATAAAGAATGTTCTGGAGATTGCTGGTTAAATTTGTCTTTTGTTCAAGATTCTAGTAGAGAGCAATAAAAGATCATGCTAAAGTCCCAAAGTGCCAAGGAAGCTTAGAAAAGAAAAGTATCTGCTGGGTTGGAGAAGTCAGGCTAAATGATATGTGAATATAAACAGACCTGAACAGTGCCTGGCACTTCTATATAATCTTGGAGATAAGTGAGACCCAGCTGATCTGGGCTTTAAGGAGATCGTAGCCTTTCTGTAGACTAAAGACACACTGAAAAGTAGAGCTTATTTAAGGCAGAGTGTAAATATTTGTAAAGGTTTGAAAAGATATGGTAGACTTACAGGAGAGAGTGATTACTACAGCCAGAAGCGCCAGAAAATGTTTCCTAGAAGAGGTAAGGCTCCAATAAGGCTTTAAATGATACTCAAGAGACCAAATGCAGAAAAAGCCAGGCGAAGAGGATAGTGCATGCAGAGGAATGTTGATGAATGCACAGGGTTCATTTTGAGTACTCTGTGGTGACCTAAGTATCTGGAACAAATTTTAATAAAAGTAATTTTTACTCTTTTAAGAACACATTAGAAAATAAGAAATAAAAATGCAAAGGAATAACAGCAATGAAGAAGTGGAATTTGAAATTAAAAACACAATACTATTTACGTTAGCACTCTAAAAAATTAAATACATATGTGTAAATCTAATAAAATATGTTCAAGATGAAAGAAATCAAACAAGAACTAAATAAGTGGAGAAATACTCCATATTCATGAATAACAAGACTCAATGTTGTCAAGAGGTCCATTCTTCCTAACTTGATCTATATATTCCATGCAATCCCAATAAAAATCACAGCAAGTTATTTGCTGGATGTCAACAAATTGATTCCAAAATTTATGTGGAGAGACAAGACACAGAATAGCCAACACAATATTGAACAAATTTGGAGTACTGCTACTACCTAATTTCAGAACTTAATATAAAGCTACAGTAGTTAAGACAGTGTGGCATTGGCAAAAAAATAAACAAATAGATCAATGGAACAGAATAGAGAACCCAGAAACAGACCCACTTAAATACAGTCACCTGAACTCTGACAAAGGAGCAAAGTCAAAAAATTGAGAAAATATGATCTCTTCAACAAATGATTCTGGAACAACTGGAAATCCACATACCAAAAATGAATCTAGACACAGAACTTATACCTTTCACAAAAATTAACTCAAAATGGATCACAGGCCTAAACATAAAAGGCAAAAAATTATAAGACTTCTAGAATATAACATAAGAGGAAAATCTAGATGACCTTGGGTTTAATGATGACTTTTAAGATACAACACAAAGGCACAATCCATGAAAGAAAGGATTGATAAGCTGGATAGGCTTCATTAAAATGAAATATTTTTGCTCTGTGAAAGACACTGTCAAGAGAATGAAAAGACAAGCTGCAGATTGGGAGAAAATATTTGTAAAAGGCATATCTTATAAGGTCTGTTGTCCAAAATATACAAAGAACTCTTAAAACTAAACAATAAGAAAATGAACAACCCAATTTAAAAATGGGTGAAGGATCTGAACAGACACCTCACCAAGGAATATATACAGACGGCAAATAAGCATATGAAAAGATGCTCCATATCATATGTCATCAGGGAATTGTAAATTAAAACAGCGATGAATTACCATTGTACACCTATTAAAACAGCCAAAATCCAAAACGATGACAACACCAAATTCTGGTGAGGATCTGGAACGACAGATTGCTGGTGAGAAAGCAAAGTGGTATCGCCACTTGGGAAGACATTTTGGTGGTTCCTACAAAACTAAACATACTTTTACCATAGAATCCAGCAGTCCTTGATATTTACCCAAATGAGTTGAAAACTTATGTCCAAATAAAAAACTGCACAGAGATGTTTATAGCAGCTGTATTTATCATTCCCCAAACTTGGAAGCAGCCAAGATGTCCTTCAGTAGGTGAATGAATAAATAAACTGTGGTACATCTAAACTGTGGAATATGATTCAGTGCTAAAAAGAAAACAGCTATCAATCCATGAAAAGACATGGAGGAACCTGAAATGCATATTACTAAGTGAAAGAAGCCAATCTGAAAAGGCTACAATACTGTATGCTTCCCACTTTTTTTTAATTTTTTTTTTAATTGAAGTATAGTTGATTTACAATGCTGTGTCTGTTTCTGGTATAAAGTGATTCAGTTATATTCTCTTATTTTTTATTTATTTATATTCTGTTAATTCAGTTATATTCTTTTATATATTCTTTTCCATTATAGGTTATTATAGGATATTGAATATAGTTCCCTGTGCTAAATAGTAGGACCTTGTTGTTTATCTACTATATGTATAGTAGTTTGTATCTGCTAATCCCAAAGTCCTAATTTATCTCTCCCCCTACTTTCCCCTTTGGTAACCATAAGTTTGTTTTCTATGACTGTGAGTCTGTTTCTGTTTTGTAAATAAGTTCATTTGTGTCATATTTTAGATTACACATATAAGTGATATCATATATTTGTCTTTGTCTGACTTACTTCACTTTGTATGATAATCTTTAAGTCCATCCATGTTGCTGCAAATGGCATTATTTCATTCTTTTTTATGGGTAATATCCCATTGCATATATATGTACCACATCTTCTTTATCCATTCTTCTGTCAATGGACATTTAGGTTGCTTCCATGTCTTGGCTATTGTAAATAGTGCTGCAGTGAATATTGGGGTGCATGTATCTTTTCAAATTATAATTTTCCCTGGATATATGCCCAGGAATGGGATTGCTGGATCATATGGTAACTCTACTTTTAGTTTTTTAAGGAACCCCCCTATACTGTTTTCCAAAGTGGCTGCACCAATTTATATTTCCACCAACAGTATAAGAGGGTTCCCTTTTCTCCACACCCTCTCCAGCATTCATTGTTTGTAGATTTTTTGATGATGCCCCTTCTGACTGGCGTGAGGTGATACCTCATTGTAGTTTTGATTTTCATTTCTCTGATAATTAGTGATTTTGAGCATCTTTTCATATGCCTATTGGCCATCGGTATGTCTTCTTTGGAGAAATGTCTATTTAGATCTTCCATCCATTTTTTGATTGGGTTGGTTGTTTTTTTGGTTAATGAGTTGTATTAGTTTGTATATTTTTGAAATTAAGCCCTTGACCTTCTATAAAAGACAAAACTATGAAGACAGTAGAAAGATCAGTGGTTGCCAGATGTTGGGTGAGAGGGGGAGAGAGATGAGCAGGCAGAGCATAGAGGATTTTTAGAGCCATGAAAATACTCTGATACTCTAATGTCATTATACATTTGTCCAAACCCGTAGAATGTACAACACCAAGAGTGAGCCCTAATGTAAACCAGATACTCTGAGTGATAATGATGTCTCAATGTAAGTTCAGTTGTAACAAATGCACCACTTTGTTGGAGGATATTGATAATGCAGGAGGTTATGTGTTTGTAAGGGCAGGGTTTATACAGAAAATTTCTATACCTTCATGTCAATTTTGCTGTGAACCTAAAACTGCTTTAAAAATGCCTATGAAAACAATAATGAAATGATTTGAAGTAAAAAAAAAATGTAAAGGAAAACTGAGATTTGAATTCTGAGGACTTTTGGCTTTATCCTAGTCATTGAGAGATAAATCAGTAATTTAGCAAAATAAAACTGGTTCCGGAGTTTCAGATTGGGAGAAGGTGGGGCAGCCAGACAGCAGGAACATTGCAATTCTTCAGCTTCTCTCAGGGGCATGATGGCTGTTAAGGACATGGGAGAGTTGGCATAGGGAAAGTTCATAATATTGGGTCGGCCAAAAGGTTCGTTCGGTTTTTCTGTACAATGGTTCTAGTAGCACTCAGATATCTTTAACTTCATTCAAAACAATTTTGTTAGATTGTATTGTGACAGCTGTCATATCAGCCTGAATTTAAAAAAAGACATCCAAATTGGTGCATTTTTGTATAGCCATTTTAATATTGAAGATGGAAGAAAAAAAAGGAACATTTTCGGCATATCATGCTTTATTCTTTCAAAAGAGGTAAAAATGCAACTGAAATGCAAAAAAAGATTTGTGCAGTATATGGAGAAGGTGCTGTGACTGATCAAATGTGTCAAAAGTGGTTTGCAAAATTTCCTGCTGGAAATTTCTCACAGGACGATACTCCATGGTCGGGTAGACCATTTGAAGTTGATAGTGATCAAACTGAGACATTAATTGAGAACAATCAACGTTATACCACGTGGGAGATAGCTGTCATAGTCAAAATACCAAATCAAGCACTGAAAATCATTTGCACCAGCTTGGTTATGTTCATTGCTTTGATGTTTGGGTTCCCCGTAAGTTAAGCGAAAAAAACCTTCTTGATCGTATTTCTGCATGCAATTCTCTACTTAAACGTAATGAAAATGTTCTGTTTTTAAAACAAATTGTGACGGGCGATGAAAAGTGGATACAGTACAATAATGTGGAACGGAAGAGATCGTGGGGCAAGCAAAATGAACCACCACCAACCGCACCAAAGGCCGGTCTTCATCCAAAGAACGTGATGCTGTGTATATGGTGGGATTGGAGGGGAGTCCTCTATTATGAGCTCCTTCCGGAAAACCAATTGGTTAATTTCAACAAGTACTGCTCCCAATTAGACCAACTGAAAGCAGCACTTGACAAAAAGCGTCTGGAATTAGTAAACAGAAAACACATAATCTTCCATCAGGATAATGCAAGACCACATGTTTCTTAGATGACCAGGCAAAAAAACTGTTACAGCTTGGCTGGGAAGTTCCGATTCATCTGCCATATACACCCGACATCATACCTTTGGATTTCCATTTATTTTGGTCTTTACAAAATTCTCTTAATGGAAAAAATTTCAATTCCCTGGAAGACTGTAAAAGGCACCTGGAACAGTTCTTTGCTCAAAAAGGTAAAAAGTTTTGGGAAGACGGAATTATGAAGTTGCCTGAAAAATGGTAGAAGGTAGTGGAACAAAACGGTGAATACGTTGTTCAGTAAAGTTCTTGGTGAAAATGAAAAAATGTGTCTTTTATTTTTACTTGAAAACCGAAGGCACTTTTTTGGCCAACCCAGTAACTTCAATGACCTTCTATTTGTATCAATATCATAGAGTATAATTTGAACTGCATTTTGAAGTATGGGTAGGATGTCAGGCTGAGGAATTTTGTGTTTAACATATAGGTATTGGTGGAAAACAGAGATGAGAATAAGAGAGTGTAAATTGGATTGGAAGTCAGAGACCCTAGCCTGGGCCTATACAGAGCCTTGTCTGCTGTGATGCCATGAATGTAGTGAATTTACCAGGTGTAGTTAAATCTCCTTAAATGAAGGATATTAAGGCCTTTTGAGGCAAGCAGACTTGTTTTGTGAGTTCTTGGAGGTCTTTGCGTTGAGAAATACCTGTGCTAGAATCCTGATTCATGTTCTTACTTTCTGTGTGATCTTGAATCTCAACCTCTCTGAATTTCAATTCCTGATGTAAAAAATGGCAACAACAAGAACAGTAATAACAACAATAATACTTAATTTGCAGGGCTGTTATGAGAATTAAATTTGTTTGTAAAGAATCTAACTCTCCAAGGTTTTTTCCCTTTAGAAGTGTGGGGAGCAAAGACTAAACCAGGACAGGTCAAGTGAAGGGGAATCTTCACGACTGAGGCAGCTTCGGGCTATATCCCTGTGACTGCTACCATCCAAGTACTGTAAAGAGGCTAAGAACTATCATAAATAGGACCCTGTAAGTATAGATCAAAACATCCCCATTGACTGTCAAAAATAAGATCACACCAGCATTAAGGCACCCAGATGAAACACACCAGCACTATCCACAGCGAAATCTATAAAGTGCTTTCAATTGCTCAGGGGATCTTTAGATACAGCATCATTTTCTCTATCTTATGGCTGACTTGGCCACCTCCACTATGAATTTTTCATGATTCCCCTGACCCAGCAGCTCTTGCCTGTGGAGAGAGTAATACAGTATTGATTTTGGAGTTAGGTTTCTGCCTTTTTTGCCACAACAGGATTTTTGTAGCCTAGAAACCTCAATCCCCTATTACTCATTAGAGACTAGGGCAACTTTTCTTAGATCTGGAATTCAGAAGGCGAACCATTTAGCTGCCAGTGTCAAAGATAGCCTTTATAGTGGAATTTTAACTTAATTCAGTAATGAGAGTAGCTGTTATTAAAAACTTCCTAACTGAACCAGTGGAGGTAGGATTATACAGAAAGCCAAGAAGCCAATAGTCTTCTTTGTCTCTCTCACAATTAGAATATTTGCCTAGGCATAGCTTTCTGAATGAACCTATTAAAAATATACCAGAGGCTAAGAAAGAATGAGAAAGAAGGAAACATAACAAGGAAATCCAGTTCATCTTTTAGTATTTTTCCTTCTGTGTAATTTTTGGAGTAGATGTCTAGGTGATTCTTATTTTCAGTGGCCCTTGGTCATATAATAGAAATGAAAAGAGGTCATGCTGTTGGTAGTTTTTATTTAAACTGCTTTTAAGAAATCATAAAATCCATATCTTACATCCTGTGAAAACTCATTCTTGGCATTGCCATGGTAACAAGACTTTTAAAAGGGGGTTAACTGAAATTTAGCTGCATATATTATTTCTTTGTGATTCATACTTCATAAAAATGCAAATGTCACACTAATACGTGTTTTACCTTAATGTTTTATATCACCATTTAGTCTTAATTGATCTAATGTTTTCCTTAATTAAATTTTGTGCTTCTTTGAATGGTATTTTTACTCCCCTCCCCTACAATCCCCTCTTCTGTGGACCCATCAAATGATACATTTTCTACTAGGTGACATGCAATTTAGGAAACTGTCACACAGGAGATCAGTCATCCCAACTTAAGAACTCAACAAAAGATTTTGGGAAAACTGTTTGTCTTGTCTAGAAATTCAGCCTATCCTCCTGCTTAGAACTTTTGCATCTCCTTCTCTGCCCTTGTCCATCCTCTCACTGAGTCTCTCCATAAGACTGAGAAGCAGAGTATGTTGGTAGAGAAAATATTTTCAGTACATCCTGGATAAAAGTGCAGACTTCACTATTCCCTAGCTCTGTGACCTTGTGCAAGGCAGATTACTAACTTTTTTGACCCACAATGTTCTAATAGGTAAGATAGAGATAAAACAATAGTTTTGTCACAGAACATTTGTGTGGATTAGTTGTAATGTAATTTTAAAGTACTTGGCACAGTGCTTGGCACAAGCTCCGTGCTCAATAAATAATATAGTTATCATTTATATTGTAATAATAGTACTTTGGAGGAGGTAGAGAAACTTTTATTCACCTGAATTACTTTTCTTGAGAGCATCTTTACATTTATTTAGAAGATATTATGTGGTAAACTTCTTGGGATATGTAGTAAAACTCCAAGGTTAATATATTTTGCCTGAGCAGAGATGACAGATTTGCCTTTTTGTTTCAGATGGTAAAAAGGAATAAAAAATAAACAGGGGAATGGAGGGGAGAGAGCAGGTTGAGATAGTGAGATAGTGAGATGGAGGAAGGTTGTGTACCACATGACATAACTCATTCCATCAACTGCCAGGTATTTTGTGTTGTTGGACAAATGCATGAAATGGTTTATGGAAGTGAGGTGTGTGTTTGTGTGTTAGAGAGAAAGGTGGTAAAGGGGATGAATTTCACATTCTGATTGTCATGGACTAGATAGAGGCAGCAAGTGCTGACACAGCCCTTGAAATGAGAGGGTACCTTGAAGATCCAAGCCTCTGAGAACTCAGAGAAGAGGCATATGGACTTACATTGTCTGAGACTGGGGGCAGGGTGTGAGATGAATTTTATCCATTTTGCCTAGAGCTCTAAGAGACAGGAATGCCTCTACTAGCATCTGGGTTACATAATGGTAATGTCAGCCATGCCCCCCTCCGCCCCCAGTTTTATTGAGGTATAATCGACTAGTAGAATTATATATATTTAAAGTATACAAAGTAGCGATCTGAAATACATATACATTGTGAAATGGTTACCACAGTAAAGTTAATTAATGCATCCATTACCTCACATAGTTACTTTTATTTTTTTGATGAGAATGCTTAAGATATACTCTCTCAGCAAATTTCAAGTGTACAATACAGTATTATTAACTATAGTCAACATGCTGTACATTAGATTCTCAGAACTTTTTGATTTTTTAACTGAAAGTTTGTACTCTTTGACCAATATCTTCTCATGTCTCCTCCCAGCCCTGGGAAACCACCATTCTACTCTGTTTATTTGAGTCCCCATAGGCCTTAAAGTACTCTCCAGTGAAACATCTCCTTGATAGAGTGTTTTCCTTTCATAGAGTCAGGTGTTTTTTGTTTGTTGTTTTTTTCAGAATATCTTAGTCCACAGGGATCAGAATAGACTCGTCACTTCCTGCTGAAGGATCCTCAGTATACAGGCCATCCCCAATGTCTCTTTTCCTTGCCCCTCCTCTCTTTTCCCACTGCTTTCCACCCAGATCCCTCCCTTTACCATTAGCTCAGGAAGTAGCTCTATGTACAGGGGTTTGCAAGTCAAATATTGGCTCTGCCACTAACTATCTAGATAATCTTGGGAAAGTCATTTCCTCTTCCTGATCCAATATTTCCTCATTTATAAAATGGGAAAAGATTCTATCCTTAAAAGGTTGTTGTAAGAATTAAATGAGTTAATATATTTGAAGCACATTGTACAAGACCTTACCCTTGTTATGCACTCAGTAAAAGTTAGCTCCTTCCTTTCTCTTTTGTCTGGACTTTTACAGGTGCCTCCAAGCTTCTTGAGGACAGATTATGTCACCCTCTTGCCTTTGCCTTCTTTGTATTTCCTGGCACTGTGCCTATTCCACAGAGAGGGGGCTAGACATGCTTAGCCTGTGGCATCACTTTGTCTTTCCCTCTATGTCCTCCAGTCATATTGGACTGATTCCAACTTGTTGAATGTGCCATGTTCTCTCTTTCACTGGGTCCTCCCAAGTGTAATTTCTACCACTGAGGAACTTTGTTTCTTTTCTTTTCTTTTCTTGGCAAATTTCAACTAGTTTTTCAAGCCTCAGCTTGGGATGGCTGTTCTTCAGAGAATTCCTTGATCCTCTAAACTAAGTAAGGACTCCATTTAATACTGTCCTTGCATTTTGTACTTTTCCTGGGGCATTTTTCACCCTTGTAATCATTTCACTAATTGAAATTATTAACTGAATATCTATATATTTTAGAGCTATAAACTGTTTGAGGCAGAGTTAATGTCAAATTTGTTTACCTCATCTTTAATGACTAGCATAGTGACTGGCGTGAAGAGTTCTATAAATGATTCTTAGTTGATTGACTCAACATTTTTCAGGTGAATATTGGTACCACCTGAATAAGGTGGTATGCATCTATGCTCCAGGAGTGTTAGGTGTGCAGAATAGTAATTTGTACCTAATAAACACTTGACAAATAATGACTCAAAACTGGGTTACTAAGAAAGGCAGGCCTGCATGCACTTTAATATGCAAAACAAGTGTTTTTCATTTTTAAAAACTGTCCTTGTTTCATTAGGGAATTATTTCCCAAATTGCGAGCTATAGAACACTAGTCTGAGAGCTAATAATGATTATTTGAAGCACTTTAAACTGTGTCCCCCTCTGGGAGAGTCACAATGAGCATTTTTAAAGTTTTGAGAAGTCTGGTAGTAATAAAAATGGGCCAATGTTGCTTAATCCAGGATTTCTAAAATGTATTTGATCATTGACACCTCTGTTGCCTGAACACTTGCTAACATTTAGCATAATATAAACTGTGTAGGAAACCCTGACTTAAGAAACAGCCCAATTTTTTCCCCACTTTCATTGTAAATGATGAAATATCCAGCAAGGTTATTTAAAAGTTCAAAACTTGGGCTTCCCTGGTGGTGCAGTGGTTAAGAATCCTCCTGCCAATGCAGGGAACGCGGGTTTGAGCCCTGGTCCGGGAAGGTCCCACATGCCGCAACCAAGCCCGTGCGTCACAACTACCGAGCCTGCGCTCTAGAGCCTGCGAGCCACAACGTCTGAGCCCGTGCGGTGCAACTACTGAAGCCCACGCGCCTAGAGCCCATGCTTTGCAACAAGAGAAGCCACGGCAATGAGAAGCCCGTACACTGCAACGAGAAGAGTAGAGTAGCCCTCGCTCGCCGCAACTAGAGAAAGCCCATGTGCGGCAACGAAGACCCAACGCAGCTAAAAATGAATGAATGAATAAATAAATAAAACAGAAAAAAAAAAGAGTTCAAAACTTTAAACTGAATAGAAAATAGGTGTCTTCTCACCAACATACTCTATAAGTCTAGAGTGATTAAAGTTTCATCTTGGAAGATCCTTGTAGGTCATAAAGCTGATGTATGATATTGCATATGAAGGAGTACACCAACGTTTCTTGTAGGAGTGTGTACTGTGGTGGATAAGGACACAACTCTTCAAAGCAGACTGGGGACAATCCTGGCTCTACTACTCAGGCTCTTCGTACAGGAGTTTGGCCAAAATTCCCATCCTTTTTGTGCTTGGCAGCTGCATTGTTGGTACAACAAAGATGTAAAGTAGAGTGACAGTCTGAGGATGGAGCGGAGGGACAGAGATGAGAGATCCTGGGAGAGCCTATACTGAGGGCCTGTCTGTCTGGGAAGTGAGAACCCATTTTTAAGTCCCCTAGGTTGAGTTTCTCTGGGAAAAACACAGGTCTTCCCTGCTTTTTGAAAGTTTGCTTTACTCCACTTTGCTTTTAAGAAAGACCTACATTAGTACCAGTTTTTGCTAACTAAAAGAAATTCAAGGAGGATTTTCGCTTTTACCAAAAAAAAGGCATAAAGCGAAAATAGTGTTCAGCATTTGTTTTGCAGTGAGTTATTATAGAGGCAGCGTACAGCCTGAGCAGTGAGAATGGCACTGCCAAGCTCCTTCCTTGGAAACTACACTCAGCATCAAGCCACCATGGCTTTGAACTGTGTCTGTAAGCATCTGTGCCTGATCTCGATTTGTTTTGTGCATTCTTTAGTGAGATGTGTCCTAAGGTAATTGCTTCTTTGCTTTATGCATTCTGTCTTACAAACGTTTTCATAGGAACGCTATACTTTCGGATGCGGGGGGAACCTAGTTGATCTGAAGAAGGAAAACATCGCTATATAATCCTGCTAGAACTGTGACTTATTTACAGAGTTAGTAAAATCATAAATATTTGGTTGCTGACAAAAGCTGTGTTTTTGTCTTTGGTTTTATTCTCAAAGCATGTATTCTAAAACTTTTCTCTTGCTCACTAATGCTATGAAATAATTGCGTTTCAAACTTATGATATTAAGTAAAAGAAGTCACCTATCATGTCCAAAAGAGAATGCTATTTAAAATAAGAAAAAAAGGGGCTTCCCTGGTGGCACAGTGGTTGAGAATCTGCCTGCTAATGCAGGGGACACGGGTTCAAGCCCTGGTCTGGGAGGATCTCACATGCCGCGGAGCAGCTAGGCCCGTGAGCCACAATTACTGAGCCTGCGCATCTGGAGCCTGTGCTCCGCAACAGGAGAGGCCGCGATAGTGAGAGGCCCGCGCGCCACGATGAAGAGTGGCCCCCGCTTGCCACAACTAGAGAAAGCTCTCACACAGAAACGAAGACCGAACATAGCAAAAATAAATAAATAAATAAACTCCTGCCCCCAACATCTTCTTTAAAAAAAAAGAAAAGAAAAAAAATCCCAAATCTCACACTGAATATGTCATTCTCTCCTTAAGCAAATTTCAGTGACTCTGTATAGCTTACAGCAATGTTTCCAAAATGGTGTTCTGTGGAACACTAGACGGTTTTTAGGTGGTCCTCAAAAAAAGGTGTTTTGTAGACAAATAAGTTGAGAAAATGCAGCTTTAAGCAAATTCAAAGCTACGCTACTATAGATATTTTAAAAATAAATGTGTTTAGTTTTTAAAAAAATGCACATTGAAAAATATTCAGAAGGTATGAAATGGTACATGAAGAAAAGTAAGTTTCCTCTCTCTTCTGTCCTCTGGCTACATAATTTCCCCTCCTTGGAGGCAACCAATGATATTAGTTCCTTATATTTACATCCTTTCAGGTATATTATATTCATAAATAAATATACAAACTTATATATTCCTTTTTTGAAGCAACAATCTTAAATATAATACTATGTATTTTTTTTTACACACTTGCTCCTTTTTTTTTACCTAACAAGTCATTTTATAGAGAGTAATAGCTAACATTTATAGAGCACTTACCATGTGTCAGGTAATCTTTGAAGGATTTTACATGTAAAAATCCATTTAATTATCAGAGCTATATATATAAGATATATATTATTTTATCCCTATTTTACAGATGAGGAAACATAGGAACAGAGAGGTAATGTAATACTCATAAAGTAACTGGTAGAACTGGGTTCAAATAGTGACAGTTTAGCTCTAGAGCCTTCATTTTCCACCACTATACCTCTCCATTACAATATGTAAGTAAATTAGTTCTGCTTTATTTTTTATAATATTTGCATAGTAGTTCATTATAGGAATATATTATAATTTGTTTAATCAGTTTTTTTAATGTATGGACATTTTGGTTTTGTTCAGTATTTCCCATTATAAACAATGCTACATGAATATTCTTGTACAAAAGTGATTTTACATATGAGCAAGTATATCTGTAAGACAAATTTCTAGAAATAGAATTACTGAATTAAAGGATAGGTGGATTTTAAATTATGATGTGTTGCCAAATTGCTGTCCATAGGATTATATTAGGTTGAACGTGATGAAATTGCTGTCTTTATAAGTCAAAAATGATAGAATATTAGCAATTTCTCATATGTATTTATTTATGCTTCCAGCAAATGTCATACCAAGAAGGGGGCTGTAGGAGCAGTATGCCTTGGTACAGGCAATCAGGGGGTGCATTTTCTAAAAAGAATGCTAAAATAATAATAAAACAGACTAAAAATCAGTCAGCTTCTTTTTTTTTTTTTTTTTTTGAGGAAGGGGGATCTCTCCCCGTATTTTCTTTTAATTAATTTACTTTATTTCTTTTTTGTTGCGCTGGGTCTTCATTGCTGTGTGCAGGCTATCTCTAGTTGCGGCGAGCAGGGACTACTTTTCGTTGCAGTGCATGGGTTTCTCATTGCGGTGGCTTCTCTTGTTATGGAGCATGAGCTCTAGAGCACAGGCAGGCTCAGTAGTTGTGGCGCATGGGCTTAGTTGTTCTGCGGCATGTGGGATCTTCCCGGACCAGGGCTTGAACCCGTGTCCCCTGCATTGGCAGGCGGATTCTTAACCCCTTGGGCACCACCAGGGAAGCCCAAGTCAGCTTCTTATTGTCATAGTAAACTGGCAATTCTAAATAAAGTTAGTGACAAAATATTCCTTCATGCCAGAGGGGACTACTCCTATCTCACTCCCTCGCTTGGTACAAACATTGCTTCCCCCTATTATCTATGGGTGTAAATTTTTGCCATAAGCATCTTTGTTGTAGACATCTTTGCTGCAAACATTTTTGCCACAAAACTAATTGGCCATAAGGCAATTTTGTTGTAGAAGATAAAATAATGAAAAATAAAAGAGGAACATTAAAAAGGACATAGTGAAACACAAGAAATTAATACTAAAGTTAAGAAGACTTTATTGTGAAATGCAAAATATTTTAATACATTTAAAATGTGTGTAGATTCGTGGCAGTACTGTGCAAATAACTGATTTTATATTGTGGGTTGTATCTAAGCACTTGTCTTCCAAGTCTTTTGTTCATAATATTTTATACATTTATTTTTTTCTCTTTTCTTTTCTTTTGCTTGTTGATTCATCCCCTCATTCTGCATCACACTTTTTTTTCTCTCTAAAATTTCTTTCTTCATTAAGAAAGATTTCAGTTTCCAAGTATTAGGATGCATGTTTGTAACAAGCTTTGTATTGCATGTGAAAGCCTCCTACACGGTTGTTTGTTCTTGGCATAATTGTCACATGTCCTTTGATAGATGGTTCAAAGTTCTATGAGAAATGTGAGTTCAACTCTTCACCTTTGAGGCCGTTGGCCGCTTTCTCCTCCAATGCATTGTGTTTCAAAATAAGAAACCAACTTTGGGACAAATCCTCATCATCTTTCATGATTTTTGTATTGTGTTTGTCAAACCAAACTGCAGCCAGTATTTTATTTTTTATGGCCAAATTGCTTTATGACCAATTAGTTACGCTGCAAATATGCTTGTGGCAAAAAGATGTTTACGGCAAAGATACTTACAGCAAAATCACCTAGAAAGAAATTTTAGACCCACTATAATAACATTTCCATGAATTATTTTTTTCTTTTAAATTTGTAAAAGTTTTATTGCATCCACACTTTATATATCATAAAATTCACCTGTTTAAAATGTACAATTCAATGATTCTTAAAAACAACAACAACAACAGCAACAGTTAGGCAGCCATCACCAGAATTCCATTTTAGAACATTTCTACCACCCACAAAATTTCCTTTTACGCATTTTAAGTTAATGACCGTTCCCATTCCCATTCCTAGGGAACTCCAGATTTGCTTTGTGTCTCTATAAATTTCATTTTTGGGGATGTTTCATATAAATGAGATTTTAAAATATGCATCTTTTGCATCTGGCTTCTTTCAAATAGCAGAATGTTTTCAGGTTTCAGCCATGTTATATCACGTATCAATAGAAAATGTTCTTTTGTTTCTGAATGGTATTGCATCATATGGTCGTACCACATTTTGTTTATCCATTCACCAGTTGGTGAATGTTTGGATTCTTTTGAGTTTTTGAACATTATGAATATTGCCTCTGAGTCTTATGGTAAATTTATATTTTACTTTTTAAGAATAATTTTCATCAATCAAATTGATTTATCACTGTGGTTTTAATTTACATTTCCTTAATTATTAATGAGGCCGAGCAACTTTTCATGTACTTATTAGCCATTTGTGTATCTTTGGTAAAATATTTATTAAATCTTTTGCCCATTTTTAAATAGATTTGAGTTCTTATTGTTGAGTTAAAATAATTCCATATTCTGGATATAAGTCCATCATCAGATATATGATTTGCAATTATTTTCTCCAAATATTGTGTTTGTCTTTTCATTTTTGTTATGTTACCTTTTGAAGTGCAAAAGTTTTGAATTTTGGTAAAGTACAATTTATAAATTTTTTTCTTTTATGTATTGTGCTTTGGTATCATAGCTTAGAATTCTTTGCTAACCAGAGGTTATGAAAGATGTCTCCTATGTTTTCTCCTAAGAGTTTTATAAAGTTAGCTCTTATGTATAGGTCTTTGATCCAATTTGAGTTAACTTATGTATTCGGATATCTATTTTAGCACCATTTGTCAAAAAAGATTATATTTTCCCCATTGAATTTTCTTGACACTTTTGCTAAAAATAAATTGGCTTTACATATATGGTTATAATTCTCAACTCTCAATCCTGTTTCATTGATCTATATGCCTATCTCAGGCTAATATCCCACAGTCTTGATTACTATATCTTTGAAGTTTTGAAATCAGGTAGTATCAATTCTCAAAATGTATTCTTTTTGAAAACCATTTTGTCTTTTCTAGGTTCTTTGCATTTCTATATAAATTTTAGGATCATCCTGTCATTTTCTACAAAAAACTTGCTGGGTGTTGTATTTTGATAGGGATTGTGTTGAATCTGTAGATCATTTGGGGAAAACTGCCATATTAATAATTTTGAGACTTCCAATCTGTAGACATGGAATATCTTGCCATTTATTTAGATTGTATTTAATTTCTCTCAGCAATGTTTGTAGGTTTCAGTGTATAAGTCTTGTATTTCTTTTGATAATTTGATTTTTATTGTCTTCTTATTATTGAATTATATATATATATATACATATATATATACATATAATATACAAAATTAAGCAAACTATTTATTTTGCCTCATTTCACTGGCAAGGAGTGGCAAAAGCATACATGCTTTCCTTGATCCTAACCTTTGAAGGAAAGCTTTTATTTTCTTACCATTAAATATACTGGGAGCTGGGAATGTTTTATAGATGCCCTTTATCAGGTTGAGGAAATGTCCTTCTATTTCTAGTTTTTGAGAGTTTCTATAATTAATGAGTGTTGGATTTTGTTCAATGATTTTGGGGGGGGTTATCTATCTGGATAATCATGTGATTTTTTGTTTTTTATTCCGTTAATGTGTTGTATTATTTTGTTTTCAATGATTAAACCAACCTTGAATTCCTGGGATCAATCCCACTTGATCATGGTATATAATTCTTTTCATAGGCTGATGGATCTGGTTTGATAATATTTTGCTTTATATTTCTTCCTATTTTCAAGAGGAATAGTGGTCCGTAGTTTTCTTTTCTTCTGATGTCTTTGTCTAGCTTTTGTATCAGGCTAATACTGGCCTCAAAGAAGGAGTTGAAAAGTGTTCCCTCCGTCTCTGATTTAAGAAAGATTTTCTAAAAGTTTGGTATTATTTTCTCTTTAAAGATTTGGTAAAAATTTATCTGGGCCTGGAATTTTCTTTGTGGGAAATTTTCTAATTACAGATTCAACTTTTTACTTGATATAGGTCTATTCAGATATTCTATTTCTTCTTGAGTTAATGTATTTTTCAAAGAACTTGTCAATTTCATTTACGTTGTCTAATTTATTTAAAAATATTTTTCATAATAATACGTATAGTTCTTTTAATTTCTGTTTGATTGATATTGATATCCCTTCTTTTATTCCTGATTTTAGTGATTTGTATCTTTTTTTTTCTTGGTCAGTCTCATTAAAAGTTTGTCAATTTTATTGATTTTTCAAAGAAGCTTATTTTGATTTTATTGATTTTTTGTATTGTTTATTTTATTTTCTATTTCTTTGACCCCCTCCCCCATCTCTATTATTTCCCTTCTTCTTACCTTGGGTTTAGTTTTCTCTTTTCTGATTTTTTAACACAGAAGTTTAGGTTATTGATTTGAGACCATTCTTAATTTTTGATGTAGTCATTTAAAGATATAAATTTCCCTCTAGGCAGTGTTAAGTTACATACCATAATTTGTTATGTTTTGTTTCCATTTTTACTTGCTTAAAATATTTTCTAATATCTCTTTAGATTTATCTTTTGACCCATAGGTTATTTAGCAGCATATTGTTTTACTTTCTGGGGAATTTCCATAGTTCCTTCTATTGTTCATTTCTAATTGATGATCTTTTGTCTGTGAATATCCTATATTATACGAGTTAAGTTTTATTCATTAATTATTTAACACGTATTTATCCCTTTAATGGAAACACTACTTTATAAAGAGTTAATAGTAGTAATGGGAAGATACTGAAATGGACTAAGTTTTCTTGAGGGTATTAGACTGATGGTCTTGTCTTTATTACACTAATATTCTCTTCTATATTAAGTTTTCTATTTACTGATTTTGATTATATTGTTCTAATGTAAAAATTTTGAATTTTGAGGAAATAGAAAACAATCTCCCTTAATTTCTCCACCAAGAGACAACTCCTATGAACTTTTCAGTGTCTTCCTTTTCCTTCTGTCCCTTCATTTCCATTCAGTGAGCAATTGATTAAAGAACTAGTTCCCTTGTTTTTAGAATTGGGCTCTTTTTCTTTCTCCTTTTCTATGCATATCCTTTTACACTGATGTGTTGTTTTCTGCATATAATTATCCGTTCTACATTTTCATTAAATTTCGTATTCTGAATTTTCCCTATGTCATCACATATTCTTTGTCAACATTATTTTAATAATTATATTCCATTTATGAATGTGATATCATTTATTTATTCCTTATCTTATTACTTTATTCCTCTTTTTTTTAAACATCTTTATTGGAGTATAATTGCTTAACAATGGTGTGTTAGTTTCTGCTTTATAACAAAGTGAATCAGTTATACATATACATATGTCCCCATATCTCTTCCCTCTGGCATCTCCCTCCCTCCCACCATCCCTATCCCACTCCTCTAGGTGGTCACAAAGCACCGAGCCGATCTCCCTGTGCTATGTGGCTGCTTCCCAGCTATCTGTTTTACGTTTGGTAGTGTATATATGTCCATGCCACTCTCTCACTTTGTCCCAGCTTTACCCTTCCCCCTCCCCATATCCTCAACTCCACTCCCTAGTAGGTCTGCATCTTTATTCCTGTCTTGCCACTAGGTTCTTCTGACCAATTTTTTTCTCTTCTTTTTCTTTTTTTAGATTCCATAAATATGTGTTAGCACACAGTATTTGTTTTTCTCTTTCTGAGTTACTTCACTCTGTATGACAGTCTCTAGGTCCATCAACCTCACTACAAATAACTCAGTTCCGTTCCTTTTTATGGCTGAGTAATATTCCATTGTATATATGTGCCACATCTTCTTAATCCATTCACCTGTCGATAGACACTTAGGTTGCTCCCATGTCCTGGCTATTGCAAATAGAGCTGCAATGAACATTTTGGTACATGACTCTATTTGAATTATGGTTTTCTCAGGGTATATGCCCAGTAGTGGGATTGCTGGGTCGTAGGGTAGTTTTATTTTTAGTTTGTTAAGGAAACTCCATGCTGTTCTCCATAGTGGCTGTATCAATTTACATTCCCACCAACAGTGCAAGAGTGTTCCCTTTTCTGCAAACCTTCTCCAGCATTTATTGTTTGTAGATTTTTTGATGATGGCCATTCTGACCGGTGTGAGATGATATCTCATTGTAGTTTTGATTTGCATTTCTCTAATGATTAATGATGTTGAGAATTCTTTCATGTGTTTGTTGACAATCTGTATATCTTCTTTGGAGAAATGTCTATTTAGGTCTTCTGCCCATTTTTGGATTGGGTTGTTTGTTTTTATGTTATTGAGCTGCATGAGATGCTTGTAAATTTTGGAGATTAATCCTTTGTCAGTTGCTTCATTGGCAAATATTTTCTCCCATTTTGAGAGTTGTCTTTTGGTCGTGTTTATGGTTTCCTTTGCTGTGCAAAAGCTTTTAAGTTTCATTAGGTCCCATTTGTTTATTTTTGTTTTTATTTCCATTACTCTAGGCGGTGGGTCAAAAAGGATCTTGCTGTGATTTATGTCATAGAGTGTTCTGCCTGTGTTTTCCTCTAAGAGTTTGATGGTGTCTGGCCTTACATTTAAGTCTTTAATCCATTTTGAGTTTATTTTTCTGTATGGTGTTACGGAGTGTTCTAACTTCATCCTTTTACATGTACCTGTCCAGTTTTCCCAGCACCACTTATTGAAGAGGCTGTCTTTTCTCCACTTTATATTCTTGCCTCCTTTATCAAAGAAAAGGTGACCATATGTGTGTGGGTTTATCTCTGGGCTTTCTATCCTGCTCCATTGATCTATATTTCTGTTTTTGTGCCAGTACCATACTGTCTTAATTACTGTAGCTTTGTAGTATAGTCTGAGGTCAGGGAGCCTGCTTCCTCCAGCTCCGTTTTTTGTTCTCAAGATGGCTTTGGCTATTCGGGGTCTTTTGTGTTTCCATACAAACTGTGACATTTTTTGTTCTAGTTCTGTGAAAAATGCCAGTGGTAGTTTGATAGGGATTGCATTGAATCTGTTGATTGCTTTGGGTAGTAGACTCATTTTCATAATGTTGATTCTTCCAATCCAAGAACATGGTATATCTCTCCATCTATTTGTATCATCTCTAATTTCTTTCATCAGTGTCTTATAATTTTCTGCATACAGGTCTTTTGTCTCCTTAGGTAAGTTTATTCCTACATATTTTATTCTTTTTGTTGCAGTGGTAAATGGCAGTGTTTTCTTAATTTCACTTTCAGATTTTTCATCATTAGTGTATAGGAATGCCAGAGATTTCTGTGCATTAATTTTGTATCCTCCTACTTTACCAAATTCATTGATTAGCTCTTGTAGTTTTCTGGTAGCATCTTTAGGATTCTCTACGTATAGTACCATGTTAACTGCAAACAGTGACAGCTTTCCTCTTTCTTTCCCAATTTGGATTCCTTTTATTTCTTTTTATTCTCTGATTGCTGTGGCTAAAACTTCCAAAACCATGTTGAATAATAAGGGTGAGAGTGGGCAACCTTGTCCTGTTCCTGATCTTAGTGGACATCCTTTAAGTTTTTCACCATTGAGGATGATATTGTCTGTGGGTTTGTCATATATGGCCTTTATTATGTTGAGGAAATTTCCCTCTATGCCTACTTTCTGCAGGGTTTTTATCATAAATGGGTGTTGATTTTGTCAAAAGCTTTCTCTGCATCTATTGAGATGATCATATGGTTTTTCTCCTTCAATTTGTTAATATGGTGTATCAAGTTGATTGATTTGTATATGTTGAAGAATCCTTGCATTCCTGGGATAAACCCCACTTGATCATAGTGATTGATCCTTTTAATGTGCTGTTGGATTCTGTTTGCTAATATTTTGTTGAGGATTTTTACATCTATGTTCATCAGTGATATTGGCCTGTAGTGTTCTTTCTTTGTGACATCTTTGTCTGGTTTTGGTATCAAGGTGATGGTGGTCTTGTAGAATGAGTTTGGGAGTGTTCCTCTCTCTGCTGTATTTTGGAAGAGTTTGAGAAGGATAGGTGTTAGCTCTTCTCTAAATGTTTGATAGAATTTGCCTGCGAAGCCATCTGGTCCTGGGCTTTTGTTTGTTGGAAGATGTTTAATCACAGTTTCAATTTCAGTGCTTGTGATTGGTCTGTTCATATTTTCTATTTCTTCCTGGTTCAGTCTTGGAAGGTTGTGGTTTTCTAAGAGTTTGTCCATTTCTTCCAGGTTGTCCATTTTATTGGCATAGAGTTGCTTGTAGTAATCTCTAATGATCCTTTGCATTTCTGCAGTTTCTGTTGTTACTTCTCCTTTTTTATTTCTAATTCTATTGATTTTAGTCTTCTCCCTTTTCTCCTTGATAAGTCTGACTAATGGTTTATCAATTTTGTTTATTTCTCAAAGAACCAGCTTTTAGTTTTATTGATCTTTGTTATTATTTCCTTCATTTCTTATCTGGTCTTTATGATGTCTTTCCTTCTGCTAACTTTGGGGTATTTTGTTCTTTCTCTAATTGCTGTAGGTATAAGGTTAGGCTGTTTATTTGAGGTGTTTCTTGTTTCTTGAGGTAGCATTGTATTGCTATAAACTTCCTTCTTCGAACTGCTTTTGTTGCATCCCATAGGCTTTGGGTCATTGTGTTTTCATTGTCATTTGTTTCTAGGTATTTTTTGATTTCTGCTTTGATTTTTTGATTTCTGCTTCTTCAGTGATCTCCTATTTATTAAGTAGTGTGTTGTTTAGCCTCCATGTGTTTGTATTTCTTATATATTTTTTCCTGGAATTGATATCTAGTCCCATAGCATTGTGGTCAGAAAAGATATTTGATAGGATTTCAATTTTCTTAAATTTACCAGGCTTTATTTGTGACCCAAGATATGATCTATCCTGCAGAATGTTCCATGAGCACTTGAGAAGAATGTGTATTTGTTGTTTTTGGATGGAATGTCCTATAAATATCAATTAAATCCATCTTGTTTAAAGTATTAATTAAAGCTTGTGTTTCCTTATTTATTTTCATTTGGATCATCTGTCTATTGGTAAAAGTGGGGTGTTAAAGTCCCCTACTATATTGTGTTACTGTCGATTTCCCGTTCTTTGGCTGTTAGTATTTGCCTCATGTATTGATGTTCCCCTATGTTGGGTGCATAAATATTTACAATTGTTATATCTTCTTCTTGGATTGATCCCTTGATCATTATGTAGTGTCCTTCTTTGTCTCTTGTAATAGTCTTTATTTTAAAGTCTATTTTGTCTGATAAGACGATTGCCACTCCAGCTTTCTTTTGATTTCCATTTGCTTGGAATATCTTTTTCCATCCCCTCACTTTCAGTCTGTATGTGTCTCTAGGTCTGAATTTGGTCTCTTGCAGACAGCATATATATGGGTCTTGCTTTTGTATCCATTCAGCCAGTCTATGTCTTTTGGTTGGTGCATTTAATCCATTTACATTTAGGTAATTATCTATATGTATGTTCCTATTACCATTTTCTTAATTGTTTTGGGCTTGTTATTGTAGGTCTTTTCCTTCTCTTGTGTTTCTTGCCTAGAGAAGTTCCTTTAGCATTTGTTGTAAAGCTGGTTTGGTGCCGCTGAACTCTCTCAGCTCTTCCTTGTCTGTAAAAGTTTTAATTTCTCCATCAAATCTGAATGAGATCCTTGCTGGGTAGAGTAATCTTGCTTGTACATTTTTCTCCTTCATCACTTTAAATATGTCCTGCCACTCCCTTTGGGCTTGCAGAGTTTCTCCTGAAAGATCACCTGTTAACCTTATGGGGATTCCCTTGTGTGTTATTTTTTGTTTTTCCCTTGTTGCTTTTAATATTTGTATTTAATTTTTGACAGTTTGATTAATATGTGTCTTGGCTTGTTTCTCCTTGAATTTATCCTTTATGGGAACCTCTGTGCTTCCTGGACTTGATTAACTATTTCCTTTCCCATATTAGGGAAGTTTTCGACTATAATCTCTTCAAATATTTTCTCAGTCCCTTTCTTTTTCTCTTCTTCTTCTGTGACCCCTATAATTCGAATGTTGATGCATTTAATGTTGTCCCAGAGTTCTCTGATACTGTCCTCATTTCTTTTCATTTCTTTTTTTTATTATGCTCTAAACAATTATTTTCAGTATTTTACCTTCCAGGTCACTTATCCGTTCTTCTGCCTCAGTTATTCTGGTATTCATCCCTTCTAGAGATTTTTAAATTTCATTTATTGTGTTGTTTATCATTTTTTTGTTGGCTCTTTAATTCTAGGTTGTTGTTACACGTTTCTTGTATTTTCTCCATTCTATTTCCAAGATTTTGGATCATCTTTATTATCATTATTCTGAAATCTTTTTCACGTAGACTGCCTATTTACTCTTCATTTGTTAGGTTTGGTGGGTTTTTGCCTCGCTTCTTCATCTGATGTGTGTTTCTCTGTCTTCTCATTTAGCTTAACTTACTGTGTTTGGGGTCTCCTTTTCACAGGCTGCAGGTTCATAGTTCCCGTTGTTTTTGGTTTTTGTCCCCAGTGGCTAAGGTTGGTTCAGTGGGTTGTGTAGGCTTCCTGGTGGAGGGGAGTAGTGACTGTGTTTTGGTGGATGAGGCTGGATCTTGTCTTGTGGGCTGGTGAATGTCTGGTCATGTGTTTTGGGTGTCTGTGGCTGTATTATGATTTTAGGCAGCCTCTGCACTAATGGATGGTGTTGTGTTCCTGTCTTGCTAATTGTTAGGCATAGGGTGTCCTGCACTGTAGCTTGCTGGTCGTTGAGTGGAGCTGGTTCTTGGTGTTGAGATGGAGATCTCTGGGAGATTTTTGCCGTTTGATATTACATGGAGCTGGGAGGTCTCTTGTGGACCAGTGTCCTGAACTTGGTTCTCCCACCTCAGTGGCACGACCCTGACACCTGGCTGGAGCACCAAGAGCCTGTCCTCCACATGGCTCAGAATAAAAGGGAGAAAGGAAAGAAAGAAAGAAGATAAAATAAAATAAAGTAAAATAAAATAAATAAAGTTATTAAAATAAAAGATAATTATTAAGAAAAAAAACTTTTTTAAGTAATAAAAAAAAACGGACAGACAGAACCCTTGGACAAATCGTAAAAGCAAAGCTATACAGACAAAATGACACACAGAAGCATACACATACACACTCACAAAAAGAGAAAAAGGGAAAAAATATATATATATCATTGCTCCCAAAGTCCACCTCCTCAATTTGGGATGGTTTGTTGTCTATTAGGTATTCCACAGATGCAGGGTACATCAAGTTGATTGTGGAGATTTAATCCACTGCTCTGGAGGCTGTTGGGAGAAATTTCCCTTTCTCTTCTTTGTTTGCACAGCTCCCAGGGTTCAGCTTTGGATTTGGACCCCCCTCTGCGTGTAGGTCACCTGAGGGCGTCTGTTCTTAGCTCAGACAGGACGGGGTTAAAGTATCAGCTGATTCAGGGGCTGTGGCTCACTGAGGCTGTGGGGAGGGAGGGGTACGGATATGGGGCGAGGCTGGTGTAACGTTGCAACAGCCTGTGGCCTTCCGTGCATTCTCCCGGGGAAGTTGTCCCTGGATCACGGGACCCTGCAGTGGCGGGCTGCACAGGCTCCTGGGAGGGGAGGTGTGGATACTGACCTGTGATTGCTCACAGGCTTCTTGGTGGCTGCAGAAGCAGACTTAGCATCCCATGCCCGTCTCTGGGGTCCGCGCTGATAGCCTCGGCTCGCGCCCGTCTCTGGAGCTCTTTAAGGTGGTGCTCTTAATCCCCTCTCCTTGCGCACCAGGAAACAAAGAGGCAAGAAAAAGTCTCTTGTCTCTTCGTCAGCTCCAGGCTTTTTCCTGGACTCCCTCCTGGCTAGCTGTCTTGCATTAGCCCCCTTCAGGCTGTGTTCACGCAGCCAACCCCTGTCCTCTCTCTGGGATATGACTGAAGCCCGAGCCTTAGCTCCCAGCCCCCACCTGTCCCGGCGGGTGAGCAGACAAGCCTCTCGGGCTGGTGAGTGCTGGTCAGCAGCAACCTTCCATGCGGGAATCTCTCCACTTTGCCCTCTGCACCCCTATTGCTGCGCTCTCCTCCATGGCTCTGAAGAGTCCCCCCTCCGCCACCTGCCATCTCTGCCCACGAAAGGGCTTCCTAGTGTGTGGAAATCTATCCTTCTTCACAGCTCCCTACCATTGGTGCAGGTTCCGTCCCTATTCTTTTGTCTCTGTTTTTTCTTTTTTCTTTTTCCCTACCCACTTACGTGGGGGAGTTTCTTGCCTTTTGGGAGGTCTGAGGTCTTCTGCCAGCATTCAGTAGGTGTTCTGTAGGAGTTGTTCCACATGTAGATGTATTTCTGATGTATTTGCTGGGAGGAAGGTGGTCTCAGTGTCTTCCTCTTCCGCCATCTTGAAGCTCCTCCCCCCTCTTTATTCCTTAGTATTACTGGGTTTTTTTGCTACTATAAATACTATTGTAGTGAGCATCTTGATCAAAGAAGCTTGTCCTTATTTTGTATTATCTCCTTAATGATAGCTTCTTAGAATTGGAATTACTGGAGCAAAGGATATATAGCTCTTAAGCCATTTCTATACCATTTAAAAATAATTAATTATTTTGGGTATAGTGGCTTTCATATAGATGGCTTTAGAATATTGCAAGGGGTATGCTTTTGTATCTCATTCAGGGTCATGCAGATACACAAAAGAATGCCCCATCAACCCCTTACTACGTGAGTAAGTCTGCCAATTAAGAGTCAAAATAGGTCTGCCAAGTCTGCCAATTAAGAGTCAAAATAGGTATCTCATGGGATCCATTTGTGAAATAAAATAAAAATAAGGAAGAGTGGATTGTTTCCTATTTAAGTAAACACAAATGTTCAGTGCTACACAGGACTTTCTTGAGTCTGCCAACAAGTTTGAATTAATGTTAATTGAAAGTCAGAATCTCACATTTGTTTGAGACTGATACTACTCATTTCTTTGTCTCAGTAAGAAACTAGCATTGTCTCCAGCATTTAAATAGTGTAGACAAAGCTATATTTTCCAATTTCATGCAATTATAAACTTGATTACATGAAATATTATATAATTGCCATTTTAATTGATGTTTTATTTTTCCCATTGATGTACACTCAAGTGATTTGCATATAACTTTTGTGTTTTCCCCTGAAATGTCAATAAGTCGTAAGATAATACTGAAATGAATACTCTTCTATTTGGTTCTCTCTGAATTCATGGTTTATCAATTATGCAGTTTTCAACCGTAGGTAGTTCTGTTGAGACAGTTATGGTATCGTGCAAAGGGGAATTAACATTTATTAAAGAACCTAATGATCTGAATGCAAGCTTCATTTGGGTTCAGGGTACAGTGATGCTTCCCTGATTATAGTCTGAGTTTTCCTTTACTCATATAATTAAGATTGGAAATTCATATCCAGATTCTTAGAGGTTGGGAATGGTGGGATTAGTAGGCTTCACATCATCCTTTGATTTGAAACTATTCATACTAAACAAGATTAGAAAAAAAAGAGTGCTCTTTCTAGTCCAACCCAGCCTACTGGACTTCCCTATTTTGGGGTTGAGCTCCTAAGCCACAGCTAGTAATAAAATAGCCTCCCCACTTTTGCTGGTAATTATCTTTTGTATGCATATATCTTTTTTCCAGGGTCTCTTGGAAATGACTGATTTATTGAGGGAAGAATTAGCATGTACTTTGCACCGCTGGACAAATACCATCTTAAATACATACTAATTTCACCCGTATTTCTTACATAGTTGAACCACATATTTCTTTTCTTTACTTTCTTTTTTTTTTTTTTTGGTATTTCTGAACCATATATTTTTATATCACAACCTGGACTCACAAACTTATGTGGTCTTGGTTAAATTGATAAATTCCCATGTGTCTCATGTCCTGGGATTATAATGTGAGTTATTTCAGTGATGATTTAATGATATCACCCATCTAGGAACTCCTTGAGGAGACAGATATTTTCTTCATTGCTAAATCTCTGGTACATAGTATAGTGTGTGGCATATGTTGGTGATCAGTGCATGCTTGTTGAATTTTGAACTCAAGAAAGATATAGGCACATGTAAGGGAACGACCCAGGATGTCTGGGTTGGGGTTATGAGTGAGCAGGTGTTGACCAAGGATTAGGGATCTCACCTTAAACTGGTTTAGTCAACAACCTTGGAGTGCTGCCTCTGGAATGTGGATTATGGTAGATCAGATTCTGGCTGGGTCTTAAGCAGAAAAGCATTCCTAATTCCTTCTATACCTTGAGCAGAGCTATGTCTTCATAGTCACTGATATGTTGATTTAGTGATTCACAAGCATTCTCTGAGTGTCTGCTCTATGCTAGAATCTGTATTCGGTACTGAGAATACAACAATGAATAAGGTGGATCCAATCCCTGCCCTTGAGGAGTTTGATGTGCAGATTGCACCATCTACAAATAGATGTACTGCAGTATCACAGGACAGTGGGGCACAAAGGTAGAAGTGATGTGTTAAACCCCAGGGGAGCATTGCTTTGAGAAAGGAAGATTTTTTTCAGGCTTAGACATGGAGTTCAAGGGCATTTCTGCTGAAAAAAGTGTTATAAGGAAGGACGTAATGGTCTGACACAGCTCAGTTTGCTTGGAATCAAATATTAGTTCAGCTTGGCTGGAACATGTGGTGTAAAAGAAGGGTGTGGAGCCTGGTGAGAAATGAAGCAGGATATATAGAGTAAGATCAAGTATTTATCCTTTTGTGTGGGGGACCATTGAAAAGTTTTAAAAAGGGAAACAATATAGCCAGATTAAAGATTTTATTTTTGTCATGAGAAGTTTTAGAATCTCCAAATTTGTTTCTTTGTTATATTTGATTCTTAAAAAATAAATCACTGCCTTGCTGGATCATGAAGCTGGGGGCCAGAAGCAGAAGGAAACTCTGACAGACGTGAGGTTTGCAAACAACAAGTTCCTGTTGTGGGGACTAATATTTTAAAATCTGGTGTTTGTGCTATTCTTCTTATTATAGGTACCTGTTGGGTTGCCAAGAAACAGTTTAGCAACATGGTGCCAGAATTTCTATTCCGATATTTGCTCTTCACTCCCCTTGTAATTAGTGGCAAAGAACAGAATCTTTTATATACAGAGTTCTAGTCAGAAAGTATTTAGTTTAGTTCAAGCAAACATTTATGGATGGATATTAGATGCATGGATACTATGTAAAGCCATTGTGTTGGGCATAAGTGCTACAGAGAGGAATAAAACATGAATCTTGCCCTGAAAGAGCTAGTAGTCTTGAGTGGGAGTTAGGCAAATAAATGGTCAGTTGTCATATGATGAGATGAGAGTGACAATAGAGGTAAGCCACAGGGGCTGTGGGAGCAAGAAAAGGGGCCCCTGACACAGACTAGGGAGGGTAGGGAGGCACCCAGAGTAGGTGGTCTCTGAGCTAAGGCTTTAAAGAGGAGTGGAAATGGAATGAGCCATTGGAGAAGGGGAGGAAGAAGGGAAAAATTGGAGAATGTGTGAGAGTTTCTATACTGAAAGAACTCGATGAGTAGACACAAAGGTAAGGGAGACTCTGTTGTATGTATAGATGCACAAGTAATTTAATATAACTCAATTGGTTTTATGATACTGGTTACTAGGGGACCAAGTACTCAGAATTAAATTCTGATTTGTTTCAAGGAGGTACTGCTATAATGAAAATAGCACTGCCCTTGGAATAAGGTATTCACTTATTCATTCATTCATTCATTTATTCTCTAAGCAATTATAGATGACTGTTGCATGATAGAAACTGTCCATGCTTTATCTAACTGTAGGAAGTTGGTAAGGCTCCTAATTTTTCTGAGCCTTACTTCCACATCTGGAAAATAGGGCATGAATATTAGGTTCATAAGATTGTTTTGAAGATTAAAATAACCAAAAAAAAAATAGATTAAAATAGATTATCTGTGAATATTTTCACAAATTCTAATGTTCTATACTAACATTTTTCATATTAACAATGTTATATGTAAGAAGATTATCTTTTTTTTCAGTTTTTCCACGTTTATTTTTATTTTTTTATTTATTATTATTTTTTAAACATCTTTGTTGGAGTATAATTGCTTAAAATGGTGTGTTAGTTTCTGCTTTATAACAAAGTGAATCAGCTATACATATGCATATATCCCCATATTTCCTCCCTCTTTTGTTTCCCTCCCACAAGAAGGTTATCTTGATGGACTAAAATAAAATCTGTTTTTGAGAGAGGAAACTCATAGAAGTCAAAGAGGAATAATAGCGTGGTCATTCTCTAGGCATATCCTAATGCATTGAATCTAGCAGATTAAAACAAAACAAAAAAATTCCCAAGGGGTATCTTCGATTCTTTAGCAACCCTATCTCTTGGAACTTGATTTTTCCCCCTACTATAAAATGAGGATAAGAATAAGTATCTCACAGGGTTTATATGGACATTAAATGAGAAAATATATATGAAAGAAATAATTTATGTCAGTGTTTGGTTTCAATATGATTTCAATAAATATTTGTACCTTCTGAGTCTGAGCAAATAAATATTTGTATCTTCTGAGTCTGAGCTTTGCTTTAGAGGTGTAAATAAGCAAAGGTATCATTTTATAGCTTGTCATTACCAGTTTGGTGAAGGTAGAGAATTGTCATATATAGTACCAATACTATAAGTATATAATGTTTGGGGGGGGGGGGAAAGGTGGGGATTATTTTTGTGGTGTTTGATTCTCAAAGGTAAGTTTTAGGTTTCTCCATCGTGATTGTGACTTTGTGACCTCAGGCATATTTCTTAAACTTTTATTTCTCATCTGTGGAATAGGAGTAGCAACAGTAGCTACCTCATAGAGTTATACAGATGAGATAAAACATATAAAGTACTTCAATGCTTAAGTACAGTGCCTGATAAAGGCAGACATACTTTGAAATTAGTGAAGCTTAAATCTCAGAGTCCTTCATTTGCATGGATCCCCTCCAAGGCCCTGTTCCTGATTACATATTCATAATTTTGTATTCTTTTTCTTAAATAGGACCCCCATAAGCTTTTGACACCACAAATACTGGATTTACCTCTGATAAATTTTAGGGGAAAACTAAAGGGAGCTAAGTATGTTATTTCTAAAGAAAGCAAGATTGATTAGAGCATTATCAGAGGATCTAGAGATCCCTGTGAAACAAATCATTGGTTTCTAAGATGACATGTAGTACCTCAAGGAGTCAAGAATATTTAATAAAAAGTCAACTCGTCTCTTGGGAATGATAATATGAAAAGACTACGTTATATTGTCAGTGCTGGCAACACTGAGGGATATACCAGGTTTAGGATTCATTTCAAGCCCCAAATTAAGTGATTTGAATAATCTTATTTTTTTATTACAGGATAATGTCAAGGATTACCAAATGCATTTTAGTCACATTGGCATTTAAAAAAAAATTATAGGAGTATAGTTGCTTTACAATGTTGTGTTAGTTTCTACTGTACAGCAAAGTGAATCAGCTATGTATACATATATCCCCTGTTTTTTGGATTTCCTTCCCATTTAGGTCACCGCAGAGCACTGAGTAGAGTTCCCTGTGCTATACAGTAGGTTCTCATTTGTTATCCATTTTGTACATAGCATCAATAGTGTATATATGTCAATCCCCATCTCCCAGTTCATCCCACTCCCCCCTTCTCTCCTTGTCCATACATTTGTTCTCTACATCTGTGTCTCTATTTCTGCTTTGCCAATAAGATCACCTATACCATTTTTCTAGATTCCACATATATACGTTAATATACGATATTTGTTTTTCTCTTCCTGACTTACTTCACTCTGTATGACAGACTCTAAAAACACCTATGAGTCACATTGTTTTTATTCTGTCTCCCTTTCCTGATTAAAAGCTTTGAAATGGGTGGTGGAGGGGGGCATCGTTAGTTTATTGTTTCATGATGCCAGGGGTAGAATGTTGCTATTGGAAGCTAAGATCGTTAGGGTTTGGGCAGCCACATATGACCTTCCATCCTAAGACTCTACACAAAACATGAATAGAAGTATGGAGACAAAATAAATTAAGGAAGTACAGAACACTAAGAACAAGGAGTTAATAGTGTCGGCAAGTGAGAGCTGACTTGGACGAATTCTAGAAATAATGCTGATCTCTGGGGATGGTTTTTCATGGAGCCCCAGAACTGACTTAGGTGGGTATGCCAGATCTAGTCAAGAGAAATGGAGTGGTGCAGATTCATTTGCACTATGGTTAATATTTGGAATTGAGTTTTCTGTTCTGGTTTCAGTCAGAGAGAATTTACTGGATAGAACTCCAGTGTCCTTAGACCCGCTAAGGCAGAAATCACTTCTTCTGGTGATATTGGGTATTGCCATGCATGAGATGTAATTTTTGAAAACGTCATTGAAAAATCATTGTTATTAATAAAACTTGGGTTCTGGAGTATTTGAAAAGACATCACTAATTGAACCTTAGTCTATTTGTATGTGGAGAGTGAGAATTTGTCCATTGGGCTAAAAAGATGGTTGGTTTCAATCACTTTTATTATTATAATATATTTTATTATTTTATTATTTTATAAATAATTATTATAAATAAGTATTTATATATAAATAATTATAAATTATTTTTATAACTATAAATAATTATTTATAAATATTTATGATATTTATAAATATAATATTTATAAATATAAATATTTATATTTATAATATTATATATAAATTATATTTATAATATTATATATAAATTATATTTATAATTATAAATAATTATTTATAAATATAATATTTATAATATTTATAAATATAATATTTATAATATATAAATATTTATAATATTTTCTAAATATTTATTTATAATTATTTTATATATATTATTTTATTATTTTATAATATATTTTATTATTATAATATCTCCAAGGAGGAGACTTAAATTGTAAAATGTTCAGGTGCAGTGGTAAAAAAAACTTACATGCATTTACAAGGCTTCTCCTGAGAATCTCAAACTCTGCCTCGACAGTTGCTTGTCCTACAGAGAAATCTCTCTCTGGCATGAAAGTAATCTCATACATAGGAATCTCCCTGTACAGTGCTATTGGAGCGCTGTGATGAATTGGAAAGATCATGGATTTTGGAGTTCAGTCCTCCTGGATTTGAATCCTGGTTCTATGTGTAATACCTTTGAGACTTTGGACAAGTCACTTAACCCATCTGAACCTCAGTTCCTTAAGGAATAATAATAATCACAAAATGAGACAAAGCTTATAAAGAACCTACTTGAATACATGTCATAGAGAAGTTCCTTTCATTTCTCCTAGATGGCTTTGGGAAACTCACACTTTCTTTTACCTTTATTCACAGCCTTGGATACCATACTCTTCTTCACTCTCTTATCTTCCATTTTCTCATCTATAAACATAATGATACCACCAGTGCTCTGGAGATGAAATGAGTTAACATGTGTGAAAGTGCTGTGTAAACTACAAAGCCCTAATGATGAACAGATGTTATTATGGTTAGTAGTCATGATTCTAAATGAAGAGACCAAGTAGCCTTTCTCTTTGGAGTCTAATTTACTTTCTGGACAGCCATGGATAAGTTCACAAATAAATTCTCAGATTTGAAGCAGTGACGCCTTTGTGTTAGCCATGTGTCATTGTAATTGCAATTTTACAACCAAAGAAAAGTCTAATGGTATACAGGTGAAAGGAAATATTGACTGGAATTGTTCAAATCATTTTCACTTTCTTTCACTATTTTCCTTGTAGGGTAAGGATGCTACTATTAGCAATAGCAACTATATGTTTCATTAAAAAGCTTTATGGTAATACCACTTCTGGTCTTAATGACATGAGTAAGGTTGAGTAGGGGGTCAGTGTAATAACCAAAGGAGCTCACCTAGTAGTTAAGCAAAGTGCAGAACTACTTTAAAAGATTTTTACTCCTCTCATCAATAAATGTTCTAAAGTCGTGGGGTGTATTTTCAGTTTGGTCCCATACTGAGTTTCAATGAATGTATTTCTGTAGGTGTAGTTAGAGAATTTGAAGATATGACCCTTGGTGTCCAAATGCTAAGAACAGAACATAATGTGTTCTACAAGTGAAAGGAGCCAAGACCCCAGGAATGGGTGTTGGGGGTGGTTTCCTTGAATCCTTCCTTCATCTCACTGCCCACATTCAGTTAGAGAGTACTACAGATTTTACTTCCTAATCTGTTTCCTCTTCTCTATATTGCCTCTTTGGCATCTACATTTGGATACTAACCTGCACCTGAAACGTAACATGGTCCAAGTAGAACTTTTGACTTTCCTTCAAGTCTTCTCTGCACTAAGCTTTCCTCATCTCAGTAGGTGACACACCTGGGATCACCCTAGCTCTCTCTCTTGTCCTCACATCACACTTTAAATCTATCAGAAAGTCTTATTAGAATATATTCTGAATCTGACCATTTTATCACCTCCATTGATTCAATGAATCATTATCTCTATTGCTAAATCTAGTCTAACTAGTCTCCTTGATTCTACCCCCCACCCCTTACAGACCATTCTTTTTCTTTTCTTTTCTTTTTTTAACATCTTTAATGGAGTATAATTGCTTTACAATGGTGTGTTAGTTTCTGCTTTAAAACAAAGTGAATCAGTTATACATATACATATATTCCCATATCTCTTCCCTCTTGCGTCTCCCTCCCTCCCACCCTCCCTATCCCACCCCTCCAGGGGGTCACAAAGCACCGAGTTGATCTCCCTGTGCTATGCTGCTGCTTCCCACTAGCTATCTATTTTACATTTGGTAGTGTATATATGTCCATGCCACTCTCTCACTTTGTCACAGCTTACCCTTCCCCCTCCCCATATCCTCAAGTCCATTCTCTAGTAGGTCTGTGTCTTTATTCCCATTTACCCCTAGGTTCTTCATGACTTTTTTTTCCCTTACATTCCATATATATATGTGTTAGCATACGGTATTTGTCTTTCTCTTTCTGACTTACTTCACTCTGTATGACAGACTCTAGGTCCATCCACCTCACTACAAATAACTCAATTTCGTTTCTTTTTATAGCTGAGTAATATTCCATTGTATATATGTGCCAAATCTTCTTTATCCATTCATCCAATGATGGACACTTAGGTTGCTTCCATGTCCTGGCTATTGTAAATAGAGCTGCAATGAATATTTTGGTACATGACTCTTTTTGAATTATGGTTTTCTCAGGGTATATGCCCAGTAGTGAGATTGCTGGGTCGTATGGTAGTTCTATTTGTAGTTTTTTAAAGAACCTCCATACTGTTCTCCATAGTGGCTGTACCAATTCACATTCCCACCAGCAGTGCAAGAGGGTTCCCTTTTCTCCACACCCTCTCCAGCATTTATTGTTTGTAGATTTTTTGATGATGGTCATGCTGACTGGCGTGAGATGATATCTCATTGTAGTTTTGATTTGCATTTCTCTAATGATTAATGATGTTGAGCATTCTTTCATGTGTTTGTTGGCAGTCTGTATATCTTCTTTGGAGAAATGTCTATTTAGGTCTTCTGCCCATTTTTGGATTGGGTTGTTTGTTTTTATGTTATTGAGCTGCATGAGATGCTTGTAAATTTTGGAGATTATTCCTTTGTCAGTTGCTCATTTGCAAATATTTTCTCTCATTCTGAGGGTTGTCTTTTGGTCGTGTTTATGGTTTCCTTTGCTGTGCAAAAGCTTTGAAGTTTCATTAGGTCCCATTTGTTTATTTTTGTTTTTATTTCCATTACTCTAGGCGGTGGGTCAAAAAGAATCTTGCTGTGATTTATGTCATAGAGTGTTCTGCCTACGTTTTCTTCTAAGAGTTTGATAGTTTCTGGCCTTACATTTATATCTTTAATCCATTTTGAGCTTATTTTTGTGTATGGTGTTAGGGAGTGATCTAATCTCATATTTTATATGTACCTGTCCAGTTTTCCCAGCACCACTTATTGAAAAGGCTGTCCTTTCTCCACTGTACATTCCTCCCTTCTTTATAAAAGATAAGGTGACCATATGTGCGTGGGTTTATCTCTGGGCTTTCTGTCCTCTTCCATTGATCTATATTTCTGTTTTTGTTCCAGTACCATACTGTCTTGATTACTGTAGCTTTGTAGTATAGTCTGAAGTCAGGGAGCCTCATTCCTCCAGCTCTGTTTTTCGTTCTCAAGATGGCTTTCGCTATTCGGGGTCTTTTGTGTTTGCATACAAATTGTGAAAATTTTTGTTCTACTTCTGTGAAAAATGCCAGTGGTAGTTTGATAGGGATTGCATTGAATCTGTAGATTGCTTTGGGTAGTAGACTCATTTTCACAATGTTGATTCTTCCAATCCGAGAACATGGTATATCTCTCCATCTACTTGTATCATCTTTAATTTCTTTCATCAGTGTTTTATAATTTTCTCCATACAGGTCTTTAGTCTCCTTAGGTAGGTTTATTCCCAGATATTTTATTCTTTTTGTTGCAATAGTAAATGGGAGTATTTTCTTAATATCACTTTCAGATTTTTCATCATTAGTGTATAGGAATGCCAGAGATTTCTGTGCATTAATTTTGTATCCTGCTACTTTACCAAATTCATTGATTAGCTCTAGTAGTTTCCTGATAGCATCTTTAGGATTCTTTATGTATAGTATCATGTCATCTGCAAACAGTGATAACTTTACTTCTCTTCCAATTTGGATTCCTTTTATTTCCTTTTTTCCCCTGATTGCTGTGGCTAAAACTTCCAAAACTCTGTTGAATAAGAGATTTGAGAGGGGGCAGCCTTGCCTTGTTCCTGATCTTAGTGGAAATGGTTTCAGTTTTTCACCATTGACGATGATGTTGGCTGTGGGTTGCTCTATGCCTACTTTCTGCAGGGATTTTATCACAAATGGGTGTTGAATTTGGTCAAAAGATTTCTCTGCATCGATTGAGATGACCATATGGTTTTTCTCCTTCATTTTGTTAATATGGTGTATCACGTTGATTGATTTGTGTATATTGAAGAATCCTTGCATTCCTGGAATAAACTCCACTTGATCATGGTGTATGATCCTTTTAATGTGCTGTTGGATTCTGTTTGCTAGTATTTTATTGAGGATTTTTGCATCTATGTTCATCAGTGATATTGGCTGGTAGTTTTCTTTCTTTGTGACATCCTTCTTTGCCTTTGGTATCAGGGTGCTTGTGCCCTCGTAGAATGAGTTTGGGAGTGTTCCTCCCTCTGCTATATTTTGGAAGAGTTTGAGAAGGATAGGTGTCAGCTCTTCTCTAAATGTTTGGTAGAATTTGCCTATGAAGCCATCTGCCTGGGCTTTTGTTTGTTGGAAGATTTTTCATCACAGTTTCAATTTCAGTGCTTCTGATTGGCCTGTTCATATTTTCTATTTTTCCCTGATTCAATCATGGGAAGTTGTGCATTTTTAAGAATTTGTCCATTTCTTCCAGTTGTCCATTTTATTGGCATAGAGTTGCTTGTAGTAATCTCTCATGATCTTTTGTATTTCTGCAGTGTCAGTTGTTACTTCTCCTTTTTCATTTCTAATTCTATTGATTTGAGTCTTCTCCCTTTTTTTTTTTTAACATCTTTATTGGAGTATAATTGCTTTACAATGGTATGTTAGTTTCAGCTTCACAACAAAATGAATCAGTTACATATATAAATATATTCCCATATCTCTTCCCGCTTGCGTCTCCCTCCCTCCCACCCTCCCTATCCCACCCCTCCAGGCGGTCACAAAGCACCGAGCTGATCTCCCTGTGCTATGCGGCTGCTTCCCACTAGCTATCTACCTTACGTTTGGTAGTGTATATATGTCCATGCCTCTTTATCGCTTTGTCACCATTTACCCTTCCCCCTCCCCATAGCCTCAAGTCCATTCTCTAGTAAGTCTGTGTCTTTATTCCTGTTTCACCCCTAGGTTTTTCATGACATTTTTTTTTTAAATTCCATATATATGTGTTAGCATACGGTATTTGTCTCTCTCTTTCTGACTTACTTCACTCTGTATGACAGACTCTAGGTCTATCCACCTCATTACAAATAGCTCAATTTCGTCTCTTTTTATGGCTGAGTAATATTCCATTGCATATATATGCCACATCTTCTTTATCCATTCATCCGATGATGGACACTTAGGTTGTTTCCATCTCTGGGCTATTGTAAATAGAGCTGCAATGAACATTTTGGTACATGACTCTTTTTGAATTATGGTTTTCTCAGGGTATATGCCCAGTAGTGGGATTGCTGGGTCATATGGTAGTTCTATTTGTAGCTTTTTAAGGAACCTCCATACTGTTCTCAACAGTGGCTGTATCAATTTACATTCCCACCAACAGTGTAAGAGGGTTCCCTTTTCTCCACACCCTCTCCAGCATTTATTGTTTCTAGATTTTTTGATGATGGCCATTCTGACTGGTGTGAGATGATATCTCATTGTAGTTTTGATTTGCATTTCTCTCATGATTAGTGATGTTGAGCATTCTTTCATGTGTTTGTTGGCACTCTGTATATCTTCTTTGGAGAAATGTCTATTTAGGTCTTCTGCCCATTTTTGGATTGGGTTGTTTGTTTTTTTGTTATTAAGCTGCATGAGCTGCTTATAAATTTTGGAGATCAATCCTTTGTCAGTTGCTTCATTTGCAAATATTTTCTCCCATTCTGAGGGTTGTCTTTTGGTCTTCTTTATGGTTTCCTTTGCTGCACAAAAGCTTTTAAGTTTCATTAGGTCCCATTTGTTTACTCTTCTTTTTATTTCCATTTCTCTAGGAGGTGGGTCAAAAAGGACCTTGCTGTGATTTATGTCATAGAGTGTTCTGCCTATGTTTTCCTCTAAGAGTTTGATAGTTTCTGGCCTTACATTTAGGTCTTTAATCCATTTTGAGCTTATTTTTGTGTACGGTGTTAGGGAGTGATCTAATTTCATACTTTTACATGTAGCTGTCCAGTTTTCCCAGCACCACTTATTGAATAGGCTGTCCTTTCTCCACTGTACATTTCTGCCTCCTTTGTCAAAGATAAGGTGACCATATGTGCGTGGGTTTATCTCTGGGCTTTCTATCCTGTTCCATTGATCTATCTTTCTGTTTTTGTGCCAGTACCATACCGTCTTGATAACTGTAGCTTTGTAGTATAGTCTGAAGTCTGGGAGCCTGATTCCTCCAGTTCCTTCTTTCGTTCTCAAGATTGCTTTGGCTATTCGGGGTCTTTTGTGTTTCCATACAAATTGCAAAATTTTTTGTTCTAGTTCTGTGAAAAATGCCAGTGGTAGTTTGATAGGGATTGCATTGAATCTATAGATTGCTTTCGGTAGTAGAGTCATTTTCACAATGTTGATTCTTCCAATCCAAGAACATGGTATATCTCTCCATCTATTTGTATCATCTTTAATTTCTTTCATCAGTGTCTTATAATTTTCTGCATACAGATCTTTTGTCTCCTTAGGTAGGTTTATTCCTAGATATTTTATTCTTTTTGTTGCAATGATAAATGGGAGTGTTTTCTTGATTTCACTTTCAGATTTTTCATCATTAGTATATAGGAATGCCAGAGATTTCTGTGCATTAATTTTGTATCCTGCCACTTTACCAAATTCATTGATTAGCTCTAGTAGTTTTCTGGTAGCATCTTTAGGGTTCTCTATGTATAGGATCATGTCATCTGCAAACAGTGACAGCTTTACTTCTTCTTTTCCGATTTGGATTCCTTTTATTTCCTTTTCTTCTCTGATTGCTGTGGCTAAAACTTCCAAAACTATGTTGAATAAGAGTGGTGAGAGTGGGCAACCTTGTCTTGTTCCTGATCTTAGTGGAAATGCTTTCAGTTTTTCACCATTGAGGATGATGTTTGCTGTGGGCTTGTCATATATGGCCTTTATTATGTTGAGGAAAGTTCCCTCTATGCCTACTTTCTGCAGGGTTTTTATCATAAATGGGTGTTGAATTTTGTCAAAAGCTTTCTCTGCATCTATTGAGATGATCATATGGTTTTTCTCCTTCAGTTTGTTAATATGGTTTATCACATTGATAGATTTGCGTATATTGAAGAATCCTTGCATTCCTGGAATAAACCCCACTTGATCATGGTGTATGATCTTTTTAATGTGCTGTTGGATTCTGTTTGCTAGTATTTTGTTGAGGATTTTTGCATCTATGTTCATCAGTGATACTGGCCTGTAGTTTTCTTTCTTTGTGACATCCTTGTCTGGTTTTGGTATCAAGGTGATGGTGGCCTCGTAGAAGGAGTTTGGGAGTGTTCCTCCCTCTGCTATATTTTGGAAGAGTTTGAGAAGGATAGGTGTTAGCTCTTCTCTAAATGTTTGATAGAATTCGCCTGTGAAGCCATCTGGTCCTGGGCTTTTCTTTGTTGGAAGATTTTTAATCACAGTTTCAATTTCAGTGCTTGTGATTGGTCTGTTCATATTTTCTATTTCTTCCTGATTCAGTCTTGGCAGGTTGTGCCTCTCTAAGAATTTGTCCATTTCTTCCAGATTGTCCATTTTATTGGCATAGAGTTGCTTGTAGTAATCTCTCATGATCTCTTTTATTTCTGCAGTGTCAGTTGTTACCTCTCCTTTTTCATTTCTAATTCTATTGATTTGGGTCTTCTCCCTTTTTTTCTTGATGAGTCTGGCTAGTGGTTTATCTATTTTGTTTATCTTCTCAAAGAACCAGCTTTTAGTTTTATTGATCTTTGCTATCAGTTCCTTCAGTTCTTTTTCATTTATTTCTGATCTTATGTCTATGATTTCTTTCCTTCTGATAACTTAGGGGTTTTTTTGTTCTTCTTTCTCTAATGGCTTTAGGTACAAGGTTGGGTTGTTTATTCGAGATGTTTCCTGTTTCTTAAGGTAGCATTGTATTGCTATAAACTTCCCTCTTAGAACTGCTTTTGCTGCATCCCGTAGGTTTTGGGTCGTCTTGTCTCCTTTGTCATTTGTTTCTAGGTATTTTTTGATTTCCTCTTTGATTTCTTCAGTGATCTCTTCGTTATTAAGTAGTGTATTGTTTAGCCTCCATGTGTTTGTATTTTTTACAGATCTTTTCCTGTAATTGATATCTAGTCTCATAGCGTTGTGCTTAGAAAAGATACTTGATACAATTTTAATTTTCTTAAATCTACCAAGGCTTGAATTGTGACCCAAGATATGATCTATCCTGGAGAATGTTCCATGAGCACTTGAGAAAACTGTGTATTCTGTTGTTTTTGGATGGAATGTCCCATAAATATCAATTAAGTCCATCTTGTTTAATGTATCATTTAAAGCTTGTGTTTCCTTATTTATTTTCATTTTGGATGATCTGTCCATTGGTGAAAGTGGGGTGTTAAAGTCCCCTACTATGAATGTGTTACTGTTGATTTCCCCTTTTATGGCTGTTAGTATTTGCCTTATGTATTGAAGTGCTCCTATGTTGGGTGCATAAATTTTTACAATTCTTATATCTTCTTCTTGGATCAATCCCTTGATCATTATGTAGTGTCCTTCTTTGTCTGTTGTAATAGTATTTATTTTAAAGTCTATTTTGTCTTATATGAGAATTGCTACTCCAGCCTTCTTTTGGTTTCCATTTGCATGGAATATCTTTTTCCATCCCCTTACTTTCAGTCTGTATGTGTCTCTAGGTCTGAAGTGGGTCTCTTGTACACAGCATATATATGGGTCTTGTTTTTGTATCCATTCAGCCAATCTGTGTCTTTTGTTGGGAGCATTTACTCCATTTACATTTAAGGTAATTATCAATATGTATGTTCCTATTCCCATTTTCTAAATTGTTTTGGGTTGTTATTGTAGGTCTTTTCCTTCTCTTGTGTTTCCTGCCTAGAGAAGTTCCTTTAGCATTTGTTGTAAAGCTGGTTTGGTAGTGCTGCACTTGCTCAACTTTTGCTTGTCTGTAAAGGATTTAATTTCTCCATCAAATCTGAATGAGATCCTTGCTGGGTAGAGTAATCTTGGTTGCAGGTTTTTCTCTTTCATCACTTTAAATATGTCCTGCCACTCCCTTCTGGCTTGCAGAGTTTCTGCTGAAAGATCAGCTGTTAACCTTATGGGGATTCCGTTGTGTGTTTTTTGTTGTTTTTCCCTTGCTGCTTTTAATGTTCTTTCTTTGTATTTAATTTTTGACAGTTTGGTTAATATGTGCCTTGGCATATTTCTCCTTGGATTTATCCTGTATGGGACTCTCTGTGCTTCCTGGACTTGATTCACTATTTCCTTTGCCTTATTAGGGAAGTTTTCAACTATAATCTCTTCAAATATTTTCTCAATCCCTTTGTTTTTCTCTTCTTCTTCTGAAACCCCTATAATTCGAATGATGGTGCATTTAATGTTGTCCCAGACATCTCTGAGACTGTCCTCAGTTGTTTTCATTCTTTTTTCTTTATTCTGCTCTGCAGTAGTTATTTCCACTATTTTATGTTCCAGGTCACTTATCCATTCTTCTGCCTCAGTTATTCTGCTATTGACCCCATCTAGAGTATTTTTAATTTCATTTATTGTGTTGTTCATTGTTGTTTGTTTCATCTTTAGTTCTTCTAGGTCCTTGTTAAATGTTTCTTGTATTTTGTCTATTCTATTTCCAAGATTTTGGATCATCTTTGCTCTCATTATTCTGAATTCTTTTTCAGGTAGACTGCCTATTTCCTCTTCGTTTGTTAGGACTGGTGGGTTTTTATCTTGCTCCTTCATCTGCGGTGTTTTTCTGTCTTCTCATTTTGCTTATCTTACTGTGTTTAGGTTCTCATTTTCACAGGCTGCAGGTTCGTAGTTCCCATTGTTTTTGGTGTCTGTCCCCAGTGGCTAAGGTTGGTTCAGTGGGTCGTGTAGGCTTCCTGGTGGAGGCGACTAGTGCCTGTATTCTGGTGGATGAGGCTGGATCTTGTCTCTCTGTTGGACAGGTCCACGTCTGGTGGTGTGTTTTGGGGTGTCTGTGGACTTATTATGATTTTAGGCAGCCTCTCTGCTAATGGGTAGGGTTGTGTTCCTGTCTTGCTACTTGTTTGGCATAGAGTGTCCAGCACTGTAGCTTGCTGGTCGTTGAGTGAATCTGGGTGTTGGTGTTGAGATGGAGATCTCTGGGAGATTTTCACCGTTTGATATTACGTGGAGCTTGGAGGTCTCTTGTGGACCAGTGTCCTGAAGTTGGCTCTCCCACCTCAGAGGCAAAGCACTGACTCCTGGCTGCAGCACCAAGAGCCTTTCATCCACACGGCTGCTTAGCCAGAGGGGTGGGATGGGGGATTGTTTTTCCCTCTCGCGTACCCCTACTCCAACGTCTCTCTCTAGAAGGCAATTTGATTGTACCTTAATTTCCATGCCAGTGGTGGGGTAAGGGGAAGAGCACCAATGGGAACTTTTTCCTGAGTTGGTGGTGTCCTGGCTATTGCCCCACCGGTGCTCTCTGTATGGAGCTTTAAAGTAGTAGTTATTTTAAAACAGGGTTGGAAGGTGATCCCCTCAACCATATATCTGGTGTCCTTGTAAGAAGAGGAGTTTAGGACGTAGACAACACAAAAGGATGACCATGTGGATAAAGTGGGAGATGGCCATCTGCAAGCCAAGCAGAGTTGTCTTAGAAGAAACCAAACCTGCTGACAACTTGATCTTGGACTTCTGGACTCCAGAATTGTGAAAAAATTAATTTCTGTTTTTTAAGCCAGCCAGTCTGTGGTATTTTGTTATGGCAGCCCAAGAAAACTAATAAACTACCTTATAAGTTAATGTTTGGCACATTATCTGATTCCTAATATATATTAAATAAATATTAGCTCTCAATATTGTTTATTAGTGCTATTATTATTAAGGGGAAGCCCCTAGGGCACAGAGATGTTAAATAACAATATTTGGGATTTCATCTAGTTCGTTTTCTGTTTGGTCAGGAGTACAATACACTCTTCTTTACTGTTCAATTTAATTGAGCAAACATATATTGAACCCTTTCTATAAAGCAGGTACTGAGCTGGGGGCTAAGGATAAAAGATAAATAGGATATGACCCACACATCTGTTGAGGAGCTTAGGGTCTTGGGAGAAGGATTTGCATAAGCAGATACTTAACATATGGTATGGTAAAGTCTAAGAGATGTTCTCTGAGTGCTATAAAAGCCCAGAGGAGAGGTTCAGGACCAGCTTCCTGGAGAAACCACTAAAGTGGAGTCTTGAAGGGTGAATTAAAATTCTCAGGTGAAGAAATGGTAGGGGGCTGGTATCCCCGGCAGATGTAACCAAATATAAAACAAGTTAACATTACTAGAGCTTTACACAAAAAGCAATGTGAAGTAAACCCCAGTTTAGTTTTGAGCAACTGCTGTAAAAGACAAGATGAGGAAACAATAAGAAATAATTTTTTTTAATGAAATAAAATTTGGAACTGGTATATTCTCCTACTGATTAATAAGTATCATGTTAATTTTTCTGTTTCTATGTGTGTGCTGCATGTAGTGACTAGATATGATGGTAGACCAGCTCTTCTACCCCTGCTAGGAGGATGGGCAAGAGACTTTACACTGCAATTAAATCCAATTAAACTTCATTCATAATTAGATCTATAAAAGTGAAGTATGCCAAATTGAAAATGCTTAGAAAATCTTTTTAAAGATATTGTCAATAATGGAATTATCTCCTGATTTCATTCTATTAATTAGGTTATTTTACTTTTAGTTTTGAAAATAAGAAAAACAGGAGTAGTGTCAGAAAAAAAATGATTAGAAAAATTGTGAAGATTTGTCTTTCCTTTATTTGATCCGACTATGATGTCTGCCCTTATGGAATTTCAGTCTAATAGGGTACAGCTTAATTAAGAGCAGGGGTTTATTAATATCTTTAGCCTTGATTCTTTTTAATAGGCTTGGCACATAGTAAGTGATCAAAAATAGTTATTGGTTAAATAATATGTCTGTTGCCTTGCTCAAGTCTTTTCTCCTCTGTAGGTTTTAGTTTCCTCATCTTTTATAAAAAATATTTTAAATTTAAAAAATTTAATTGAAGTATTATTGTCATACAGTATTACATTAATTTCATGTATACAACATGGTGTCTCAACATGTATGTATATACATTACGAAATGATCACCATTTGATAAGTCTAGTAAATATCTGTCACTATACAGTTAATGTAATATTAACAATTATATTCCTATGCTGTACATTATATGTCCATCCCTATGACTGATTTATTTTATAACTGGAAGCTTGTACCCCTTAATCCTCTTCACTTATTTGGCCCATCCCCCATTCCCATTCCTCTGGCAACCACCAGTTTGTTCTCTGTATCAGTGGATCTGTTACAGTTTTTCTTTTTGTTTGTTCATTTGTTTTCTGATTCCACATATAAGTGAGCTCATATTGTATTTGTCTTTATCTGTCTAACTTATCAGAGTAAGCATAATACCTTCTAGGTCTATCTATGTTGTTGAAAATGGCAAGATTTCATTCTTTTAAATGACTGAGTTATATTATAGTGTGTGTGTGTATGTGTGTGTGTGTGTGTGTGTTTATTCATTCATCTATCTATGGATCCTTAGATTGTCTATATCTTGGTTATTGTAAATAGTGCTGCAGTGAACATAAATCTTTACGAACTGGTGTTTTGGTTTTCTTTGGATAAATACCCAGAAGTGGAATTGCTGGATCATATGGTAATCCTATTTTTAATTTTTTGAAGAACCTCCATACTGTTTTTCATAGTGGCTACACCAAATTAACTTCCAACCAACAGTGCACAAGGGTTCCCTTTTCTCTACATCCTCACCACCAACACTTGTTATTTCTTGTCTTTTTGATAATAGCCATTCTGGCAGGTGTGAGGTGATATCTCTTTGTGGTTTTGATTTGCATCTCCCCGATGATTAGTGATTTGGAGCATCTTTTCATGTGCCTATTGGCCGTCGTATGTCTTCCTTGGAAAAATGTCTATTCAGGTACTCTGCCCATTTTTTAGTCAGATTTTTTTATATTGAGTTGTGTGAATTCTTTATATATTTTGGATATCAACCCCTTATCAAATATATGATTTGCAAATATCTTAGCCCATTCAGTAAGTGCCTTTTTGTTTTGTTGATGGTTTCCTTTACTGTGCAAAAGCTTTTCAGTTTGAGGTAATCCCATTTGTTTATTTTTGCTTTTGTTTCCCTTGTCTGAGGAGACAGATCCTAAAAAGTATTGCTAAGACCATTGTCAAAGTGTATACTGCCTATGTTATCTTCTAGCAGTTTTATGGTTTCAGGCCTTACATTTAAGTCTTTAATCCGTTTTGAGTTTGTTTTTGTTTATGGTGTAAAAGAGTGTTCAAACTTCATTGTTTTGCATGTAGCTGTCCAACACCATTTATTGAAGAGGCTATCTTTTCCCCATGGTATGTTCTTGCCTTGTTTGTCGTAAATTAATTGACCATAAGCGTGGGTTTATTTTAAGCTCTCTGTTCTGTTTCATTGCTCAATGTGTCTGTTTTGTGCCAGGGCCATACTGTTTTGATTACTATAGCTTTGTAGTATAGTTTGAAATCAGGAAGTGTGGTTGCCCCCAGCTTTCTTCTTCTTTCTTAAGATTGCTTTGGATATTCAAGGTCTTCTGTGGTTTCATACAAATTTTAGAATAATTTGTTTCAGTTCTCTGAAAATGCCATAGTTATTTTAATAGGGATTGCATTGAATCTTGCTGTGGGTAGTATGGACATTTTAACAATACTGATTCTTCCTTTCATGAGTATATCTTTCCATTTATTTGTGTCATTTTCAATTTCTTTCATCAGTATATTATCGTTTTAAGAGGACAGGGCTTTCACTTCCTTGGTAAAATTTATTCCAAGGTATTTTACTCTTTTGATGCAGTTGTAAATGGGATTGTTTTCCTAGGTTCTCTTTCTGATAGTTTGTTTTTAGTATATAGAAACACAAGCAATTTTTGTATATTGATCTTTGTGTATCTTGCAACTTTACTGAATTCATTTATTTGTTTTAATAGTTTTTTTGGTGGAATCTTAGGGTTTCCTGTATATACTATCACGTCTTTCTGCAAGTAGTACAGTTTTACTTCTTCCTTTTTGATTTGGATGATTTTTTAAAATCTCTTTTTCATGTTTGATTGCTGTGGCTAGGACTTCCAATACTATGTGAGTAAAAGTGATGATAGTGGGTGTCCTCATCACGGGCTCAGGAGCCATCTTTATCCAGACCCCTAGTTTCCTCATCTTTAAGTGAGGGAGTTGAACTAGATTATATTTGAGCAGTTGCGGAATTAAGACCATGAGTTTTGAAGCTAGTCAAAGCTGAACTCCAAAGCTAGCTCTGTACACTAGACTTCTCTGAGCCTCAGTTTCCTATCTATAAAATGGGGATTGAGTATGATGAGGTATAAATGAGAAAATATACCTAAAATTATTATACTTTACACGTAAAAAGTACTTTAAAGTGGTAACTAAAGACAAATGTCTTTCTAGCTCTACTATGGTAATGTTAACGACTCTCATTTTATTCTTTTCTTTCACAGATAAGGAAACCAAAAGATAGAAAATATGTAGTTTGACTGCCACATATTAGCTTCTGCTTGTTCAGGACATTTACTATGACATCAGGACATCAGTAACTAGAATATTCAAGGCAGGAATGGGGACAATACACAGCAAACCTAGTTTGCACACATGTGGCATCCTGAAGCAGCCCAACAATCCCATCCTCTTCACAGGCTGATAGATCTTTACCTTGGCTTTTTCTAAGATGACCTGTTACCAGAAAAACTCCATTATGTTCCAGAGTACTGTCACTATTATGTTACCTTCCTTATAGTAAAATCTCAGCTCCTCCTTATTTCAGGAAACATAGCTGAAAAGCCTGAATGTGCTTTTCCTTTGTTTGCCTTTTTTTACCCAAATCTGAAATGCTTAAAACCTCTTGCTCCTCTGTACACATCATTGCATGTGTTCTTTTCTCTCTGCTAATATGTAGTTTCCCATTTCTTATACCTACAGCTAAGTACAAGTCTGAGTAAGGAGTAGAGTAGGGGCTAAAAGGACTAGAGCAGGGATTAGAATTCTGACCTCCTGCCAGTTAGTCCATCACTCTATCCTCCAGGCTAATGCTTTTCCCAGGATTCAGAAGAATGGCAAGAGAGATGGTATTAGTAGTGAAAAGTGTACTGGTGGAGAATAGTTCAGAGGTGACTTGGGGAGTGGGGCATGGGATCATGTATTAGAGGTCTAGACTAGAAAGGGACAGTGCTGGCCAGGAGATGGGCAGGGACAAAGGCATGTGAAACTCTATGGTTGTATTTTGGTGCAAAATGAGCCATGCCAGTTTACCACCTTCTCTTCTTGTTACTGTCAGCCAGTGACCCTTAGTAGGAGATCTTAGCTATATGCAGATTAGATGGTTACCTGGCACCTGGGAATGCCAAAGACTCATTACACCATTAGGTTTGGAAAATTCTAGTTCCTAGAGTTGCTGAGCTCGGTTTCATGATTATTAGTAACTCTAGATTATTAGGGTTCTATTGTGATCCAAGCACAGTGCCAGGTACTTTACATACATTGTCACATATAGATTTAATGTAAACTGTATTATATAATAATATAAGTTGTCATTCCCATTTTACTAAAGAGTAAAAGCCAAACTTTAGACAGGTAGAATCATTTACCTGGTGGTTTCCCTAAGCCATATTTCTTCTATATTTTGGTACAATAGAATTATTATATCATAAACTTGGACCTTTAGTAGTATTATTCTAGTAAGAAAAATGAAGCCAACCTCTTCATTATGCTAAGAACTTAACTGATTTATGAAGATTGGATTTAGCTTAATGTTACACACAAGGCTAGGAACTTTAAAAGGCATTTGTTAATTAAAAGAAATTTAGTTAAATGATTAAAATGATACTTAAATATCACTGTACATTAAATAGTACTGCCCACTCTGGCTACATAGGAGTTAGTGGAATATTAAGGAAAACAAAATATTACAATTAAGTTGTTAAATTAAAATATACATTTACTTTCCATTTTTTGTTTCATTAAATGAGAGATAAATTTCTAATTCCTTCATATTTATTTTCAAATATACTTTTGTTTTCTTTAACCCAGTTTCTTTCTTTTTTTTTTTTTTTTTGTGGTACACGGACCTCTCACTGTTGTGGTCTCTCCCATTGTGGAGCATAGGCTCCGGACGCATAGGCTCAGCGGCCATGGCTCACGGGCCTAGCCGCTCCGCGGCATGTGGGATCTTCCCGGACTGGGGCATGAACCCTTGTCCCCTGCATCGGCAGGCAGACTCTCAACCACTGCGCCACCAGGGAAGCCCTAACCCAGTTTCTTTTAATTACTATATAGTATCTGTCCTCTTCCTAACTTTGGGTTATGCATTTAGCAAACATTTGCTGAACACCTAGTATGTGCTAGGCCTTGTGGTAGGTTCTGGGATTTAGGAATGAACAGATGATCATCTCTAATGAACAAATGATGACAATCCTGGCTGTTTAGGTGGTACTGGTCTAGGTGGAGGGATCAACATATTCACAGTAATCATAAGAGAACGTCAAGTACTGTAATAGTTGAATGAACAGATTCTAGGAGACACAGAGACAGAAGTTATTACTCTTGCCTGGAGGTATCAGGGTGCTCCCTCACAGAGGAGTTGGCATTTGAGTTGGGCCTTAAAGAATAAATAGAATTGTGCCTTTTGGAAAAGTAAGAAACGGACAATCCAAACAGAGGGAGTAATATACAAAGGTGTGGAAGAATGAAAAGATGAGATACACTTAAAGGTTAGTTAATTGTAACACATACATAGATAGAGTTTATGATGAAGGTAAAAGGAGACTAATCTGGTAAGGTAAATTGACACCAAGTGGAGAAGGGCTTTTAAATGTATACAAGTTGTGGGACTTCCCTGGCAGTCCAGTGGTTGGGACTTTGCCTTCCAATGCAGGCGGTGCGGGTTCGATTCCTGGTTGGGGAACTGGGATTCCACATGCGTTGGGGCCAAAAAAAACCCCCAAAACATAAAACAGAGGCAATGTTTTAACAAATTCAATAAAGACTTTGAAAATGGTGCACGTCAAAAAAAAAATTGTATACAAGTTGTTCAAAAAGCATTTTTTGGTAATATTTAAAGCTAATATAATTTTTCTTGATATTTGGCTTGCTTTACTTTCTATTAGCTTTTTTTTTTCTGTTCTAGGCGCGTAGCTCACAACAAAGTTCAGGCAAACTGAAATTCAAAATAATGCAAAATTTCCACTCAATTTAAAAATAATCATACTTCCTAACACTTTCCCCCAATAAGAACACTCCACTCCCTGGTTTACTTACTATCTACTCCCAGTGTGCCTCTGCTCATGATGATCTGCACACCTGAAATGTTTTTTTCCTTTCTCCCTACCCTCCATCTCTCCAAACCTCACCTCATTCTTCCCAGCCCAGGTCAGGTGGTTCCTCTTCCTGCAAGCCTTTTTCAGCCACTCATAACTTTCACACATTTTTATTTTGTTAAACTCCATTGGAGACCATGCCAAAGAAAGGCAAGGCTAGAAAAATCAAAACTGTTTGTGAAGGTTGTGTATAAATATGGGCCTCCCAGAACTGTGCCAGAGGGGCTTTGTTATGTAGATCCTCTTCCCTGAAATCCTGGAGGAAGAATTCAAGATGCAAAGCAAAAGAGTCAAAGACAAAGGAAGTCAAAGGTGCATATTACTAGGCTGGTGGGTAAAGCCAGAATGGAAGGATGCTGAACAAATGTAAAAAAGATTGCCATAGAGGAGATTTTAGGTGTGTGTGAAAGGCTGGCTCAGGAAATAATGGAAACTAAACCTGAGTATCCTGATGTTTCTTAGATTATCATTTACTAATGTGCTCTTAAAAATTAATTTTTGAAATTAAATATATGTTGTAGAAAAATCAGAAATAGAGATAAGGAAAAAGAAGCAAATGCACAGGTTCCTTAATCCATCCACTTATATATAATTGTTAAAGTTTTAGTAAATATACTTCCAGATTTAGATATGAGTGATGGTTTACTAAACTGGGATCCTACTGTGTTTTCTTTGTGATTTTTTTTTTTTTTTGCTCAATTTTCAGTCATGAATATCTTTCAGTGTCAATACATCCATTCTACATCATAATTTTTAATGGATATATTATATTACTTTGTAAGTAAGTAATTATTATTTGAAATTTAGTTTAGGTTATTGCACTTTCATATTATTTTTTTGCTATAAGCAACACTATACTGAACCATTCTCATACAAATGTGTTTATACACATCTTTATTTATTTCCCTAAAATAAAGTCCTAAAAGTACAATTGCTGGGTCAAATGATTTATACTTCAAAAGACTTTTAAAAATATGTATTGTCGGGCTTCCCTGGTGGCGCAGTGGTTGAGAGTCCCCCTGCCGATGCAGGGGACTCGGGTTCGTGCCCCGGTCCAGGAAGATCCCACATGCCGCGGAGCGGCTGGGCCCGTGAGCCATGGCCGCTGAGCCTGCGCGTCCAGAGCCTGTGCTCCGCAACGGGAGAGGCCAGAACAGCGAGAGGTCCGCGTACCGCAAAAAAAAAACCCCAGAAAAAAAAAAAAAAAACCCACAACTAACTTATAGAGTTTTTGCAAGTTCTAAATGAAAGGATCGTGGAAATTATTTTAAACAGTAACACCCTATCCAAATGTAAGGGAGAATGATGATAATGACAATGATGATGATGATTTAGGTTCAGTAAAGTAGAATTCCTACTTAGAGACATTCAGTGGTTTTTATCATTTTAACAAGTAGTAAACCCTTATTATTCATTCAATAAATAAATATTTATTAAGCCCTGCTGTGTGACAAATATCATGACACAAAGGGCCTTCATGATCTGTCCCTATCTTCCTCTCCAATCCCATCTCCTGCATCTCTCTCACCCTTACCTTAGTTTCATCCACATTAGCGGGTTTGCATTTCCCAAAACATGCTCTTTTTATGCTTTTATGGCTATAGTTGCTCCATAAACACCAGTGTCCCTCAAGGCTTCTTCCCCTATCTCCTCCTCTACTGATATTATGCACTCTCCTTTTATGTCCTTATATACACTTAGAGCTTCAATAAGATCCCAGAACTGTTATCGCTAGCCCTTAACTGTCTGCTGGGAGGCATGCCCCAGTCTATAACTGCCTGCTGTGTAGGTACACTTGGGCATTTCACATACACTTCAAACTTAACTGGTCTAAAACTGAACTCATTATTTTCCTACATTTGTTCTTTCTCCTTTGTTCCATATCTCATTCAGGGTGTCATCTTCCCAGCTGTCATCCAATGTGGAAACATGAGTCCTTTTAGATTCTTCCTTATCTCATCACAATACCAAATATTCATCAAGTCTCACAGGGTGTATTCTCAAAGACATTCCCTACTCTCCCACCCTATCACTACAATCTTATTTCAGGCTTTTGCCTCTTCTAAACTGGCTTACTTAGGTTTCTTCACAGGCTTCCTGTGTTTATGGCTTTCTCTCTTCCCTTACTGTCTCCCACTCCATCCTCCAAATTGTTGACACAATAATCTTTCTAAAATAACAATCTCATTTTGTAACTTTTCAGTCCATGATTCTTCAATGACTCTGTAGCGTTCAAAATAAAATTCAAATTCTGGAGCTTCATATGCAAGGCTCTTTACAACCTACATGTTGTCTATATCTTTAACTTCCCCTCCTACCACTTACTCCCTTCCCTTTATTTATGCACAAAGCTCCAACCATAAAGAACTACTTGCTCTTCCATATATATCAACTATAAGATTTCTAACTTTCTTGTTTTGTACCTTCTATTTCCTCTCCTTGAAATATCATACTTCCCCCTACTTTTTTTTTGTCTAGCAATTTCCTGCTCATCTTATAAATGGCAGTTACTCTGGGAACCTTTTCCTGACCAGTTAAACCTTTGGATGCCACCTAAACCTTTTGTGTTCCTATAGCCGTATGTTTGACTACTCATCTAATCCCAATCATTCTGTATTATAATTGCTTACTTCCTATCTCTCTTACAGCTCAATGAGTGATATGAGGGCAGGGATTATATTTTATTCATCTATCTCTATCATGTAGCGTAGTACCTGGTACATAGTAAATGTTTCTAAAAGAGTAAGTGAATGAATGAATGAATGAGCCGGTTTAGATATGCTAGTACTTCAGAGGTTGGTCATAAGGAGAGGGGAGGGAGCTTGGAACAGCTAGAAACACTAACAAGTTTGTGGGGCTAAATCATATAGAGGTGTTATATTAACTAGAATTATTTGCTTATAAGTGACAGAACTCAAACAAGTTTGAGAGTTAGTTTAAGTTTTAAAAAAAGTTTATTAAAAGATGCAGAAGTTTCTCATAAGCACCAAGGGTAGCCAGGTCTCATGAAGGATCTTGAAACTCATTAGATAACTCTTTTGTTCCTCAACTCAGGTGTCATTCTTCTCTGTTATTTCCTCCAGACAGACTTTTTCTGCTTCTTATTCCCCATGACAAAATTAGATGATCCCACAAAAACCCTATATTTCTCTCTATCTTATAATTTACCTTCTACCTTCTATCATGTTGGTCATCAAGCCCCAAACATCATACTGCCTCAGCATGTCTAAAATCAATCACTTCGTAAGGGGCTACACACCCAGAGACTAGCTGTCTCTCCTAATTTTGATTTTCTAGTGAAGAAAATATGATTAGTCTAATTCAATCAGTCAGCTGTGACCTGGGGGCCAGGATTATACAATGCAGACATGCTGCCACAGACCAGGGGACTAATTCTTGATAACCAAGAGCTAGAGATGCCTCTCAAGTATTTCCTGCCTGCTGAATAGAGCGGGTTTAAAAGTATTTCCAGGTTGAAGCAAAGCTATTTGAATATTTCATGGTTAGCAATCTCTTCATTCTGGCTAGAGTTATAGATTAGAAGGATCCTAGCTAGTAGATGAGGAATAAGTAACAGTGGCAAATTCCCTGAGGGGATGAGCTGACAAGAGTTGTGAGATTTGTAACCAGTACAACCAAATGGGATGGGGTTTAAAGCAAGGCTGTATTCTTATAGGAATTCTTATTGGTATTTGAAGTGAAAATTAAGAGTTTGGCATAACTTGTATGGAATGAATTGGGAGCAGTAGAAGGAAGACTGCAGGTAAATGGAGGCTCAGGACACAGCATCTAATAAAAGCTCATTTAATGTTTGTTGATTAATGAATGAATAAGTGGTGCCTGCTTCCAGGCTCTGAACACTGAGCTCAGGGCTATAATCCTAATTCCCTATCCTACTTTCTGGTAGGCATAGGGCTTTACATGTATAATACATGCTTGGTGCTCATGGGCTTGATGACTGGGTAAGATTAATGTACAGGGTGCAGGTCTCCGGTACCTGCCACTTGGTAGGGCCAGAGCCCTTGGGGAATGCCCACGGAGAAAGAGAATAGTGTTCTCCCTTAGTACTTGGATCCCTTTTCTTTCTGAGGACTGAGAACACTGAATTACAGTTAGTTGCACAGAATATGTCTAGCCTGCAAGCTTCTAGTAGACAGGGACAGGTTTTATTTGTGTATTTCCAGTTTCTGGCACAGGGTCTGGCACATTGCTCAACCAATTTTACTTAAATGAAACAAAAGATAAATAATTTCCAAGTATAATATCATTAATCTAATATCTGTTTTCTTCTCTAATCATGCCAAATTAAAGCACATCTGTTTTCTCGTATATCTGGCTGCTGCTTGACTTGGTTTTAGAAAATATGCTTCTACCACCGCTTTTAACTTTAAGAAGTCACTCCAGGATTACACAGTAAATGCTATTAGAGGTCAATTAGATACCATGCACAGTGTCAGACACAGAGAATAAATATTTCTCTTGTGGACAAATGAGCTGCTGCCCTGTTGTAATTGATGTTCACGGAAAGAACTCTGTCATACTGTATATCCCAAACTCTTTGTCATCCTCTGCTGAACACTCATTTGATGTCATTCTAGACGTTGATTTGCCACTAGAGATGAGATTTTTTTAATGCTGCATTTAAATTTGTTGCTTTATAGTGAATGCAAAGCCACTGGAGACTGGCATCTTTGGTACCCACATATCTATTTTTATGCTTGACTGTCCAAAGAGAGGAGATTCCTAACAACTCTAAACACAAATGACTAGATGTTCCTTTTTTGGATCCTTTTTTTCTTAAGCAAAGGTGATTTATATTATTAATATACAGCTTTTAATGCATTGTTCTGGTCACAGTTTAAAAGTTTCTATTTTTATTTGTGTGAAATACCTCTGAAATGAGCATCCCATGACACACGAAGTCCAAATGTAAGATCAAGAGCCACAGCAGTAAAATAGGCCAGACTCTCCAGATTTTGTAGCTTGTTCTCTTTATATCTTTTTAATGGTTTAACGTAGAGTTTTCAGTAAGATAGTACTATTTGATCAAAGTTATCTTCCTTTACTGTGACAAAAGGCCTTGCTTTGCAGCAGAAGTCCATCTGTCCACCTAGTAGATATTTATTGAGCAGTTGCTAATCCTGAAGGCTAGGAACCTGATTGTGTAGCCATCTACTCTGCCACATTAGATTTCTATGGAGTCCCTCCTCAGGAGACACTCTGGGCCAATGGCATACTCTTTCTTCTAAGTGAGGCTTGTACACCTAAATTCTGTCCAGCCTTCTTCCTGGTGATCAGTGAGGGCTCCTTTTCTTCTTTTACATAAGATCTAGGTCAAGTAGAGGGAAGCTTGGCTGTGTTCCCTTTCCACGGGCCCTCTTATTTCAGTGCCCAAACAGGAGGTTCCTGTAGGCATGTTTATCATTTCTGCTGCATGGAAGAGAGAGAAGAGATTACATTACAAAAAGAAAAGATTCTCTGACCCTCTTAGATCTTCCACTCTAAGCCACTCATCTTCTCTATCACCAGGGAAGCTGTGCTCTGAGGTTCTGTTTTGATCTAAGTCAGAAAATCTCATTTCTTTGGAGACAGGGTTAGTGAGGAGGCAGTCGTCTTTCCCAGACATTGATGTGAAGAAGTGTGTGTGTCTGGTCAGTGCTCTGTGGCAAGCCCTATAGAGGTTCTCTGGAGATTAAAAAGGAGATTAAGTTTCAGGCATTCAAGAGTTTATAGTCTTGCAGGGGAGACTTCCATAAACACATACTTATAAAGTGTCAAGTGCTGTAATAGGACACTCAGAAAACAACTTGAGATTACTAAGGTTGGAGTGACTCATACTAGAGATCTCTCTCATGTCTAGAGAGATTAAGGCATACTTCAGAAAGGCAGTGGTGTTTGAGCTGTTTGAGAAGGAATTTGACAGGCCTCCAAGGGGCCCTTTCCTGACATAAAGCACAAAACGGGGAAAGAGGATGGCACCCCTAGAAATAGTAAGTAGTAATTCATGAGGCAGTGAGACCCATTGGTTAAGAACACAAACTCTGGAGTCAAACTGCAAGCATTTGATATTAGCTTAACTACTCACTAGTTCTAAAAAGTCACTTAATGTTTGGTGCCTCAATTTCCCCATCCGTAAAATGGAGATGCTAGTAAGATGACCTGCGGTTGTTTTAAGGAATAAGTGAGAAAGCAGTTAGAATAGCATCTGGCCCATATTAAGCAACCATTTTATCATGACCATGTGCCTGGTAATAGTGAAAGCTGAGATTACAGGGTAAAACAGGCCCAGATCATGAAGGGTTTTGTGCAGACCATGAATTTGGACTTTATCCTGAAGACAGTGTAAAGGCATTTTCCATAGACAAGTGAGACACTCAGCTTTAAAGAAAAAAAAAAAAGCACTTTTTTAATGAAAGATGATTCTAATTAATAATTTCCTTACTTAGCAAGAAATCATTTAATAAATAATAATAGCAACATTAGAAACAAAAACCTGAATTTTTTCTTTTAATGATATACTTCTTCCCATCAAAGATTGGATAATCAATGAAACCAACATTTTGGATCACTCTCCTTCTTGCCTTGAACTCTATGATTTGAATTTAAACTATTTATTTTGGGATACTGCTTAGGTCTCTTGACAGGACATAGCTTCTGATAAGTAGACACAGGGTTCAGCCAGATTATCCAATCCTGCCAGGCGGGGCATTAGCCTCTTCCGATATCTCTTAGGAAAATGAAACTTGGCTTGAGTAGGAGACTATACGAGTAAGGAGAGACATTCTTTTTTTTAATTTACTTTTTATTTTATATTGGAGTATAGATGATTTACAAAGTTGTGTCAGTTTCTGGTGTACAGTAAAGTGATTCAGTATATATATATATATTTTCCATATTCTTTTCCATTATTTGTTATTATAGGATACTGAGTAGAGTTCCCTGTGCTATGTAGTAGGTCCTTGTTGATTATCTATTTTATATATAGTAGTGTGTATATGTTAATCCCAAACTCCTAATTTATTCCTCCCTCCATCTTTCCCCTTTGGTACCATAAGTTTGTTTTCTAAGTCTGTGAGACTTATATTCTTATTTTATAGGTCAGAGACCAAAAGAATATGTTACCCAAGATGATGTGGTTGCAAATTTTGGAGCAAGGGTCAAACCAGGTTTCACTAAACCTAAACCCCATACCCTTTCATTAGACCATTAAGTCTTACCCCAGTCACTGTTGGTCTCTGAGCTAGCTATCAGAGTAAATTAGACTGGTTTCTGCCCTTGAGGGGACACAGTTTAGTGGGAAAGATGAACAAATCAGTGATTATAAGATAGTATCAGAGGTACTATAATAAAGGTATGGATAAATTGTTATGATGTTACAAAGAAGAGATCAAGGTAAGCTTCCTGGGGAGGCATCTTTAAAGATAATTAGAAGTTTTTCCAGGCAGAGAAGGGTGGAGAGTATGTCAAGAAGAAAAACACCATAGTGTCTATCTGATAATAGAAAAAAATATTCTGTGTGACTGCAGTGACCATGTGGAATCCTTCTTTAAGACCCTGCATAGATCATACTGTGGTCAGTCAAGCGGCCAGATATAAAAACCTTAACTACAACTGCAACCAAGCTCTCATGCCCAGGACTCCAGGTCGCTTTAGGTTAAAGTGATTCCTCTCCTACTTCCTCTCACCCTCTAGAACTTGCAGAGTAACTAAGAAGGATACTTTGGCTCTAGACTGCCTGTGTTCAAATCCAGGCTCTAGTAGCTGTGTGATATTGGGAAGTTACTTATCCTTTCTATAAAATGAAGATACTAATGATACTTACCTGATAGATTGGTGTGAAGATGAAATGAGTCAATATAGTTAATGTGTGTAGAACAGAACCTGGGACATAACAAGTATTTACCATTACTATTAATAGTAGTGGGGAGCTGAATATAATATATGTGCTTAGAATCTCAAAATGAGTGTTGAGTGGGGGAGCATGGTAAGGAAGCAGGTAAGATGTATAAAATGTATAATCCACCTATCCCTTGCGGCATTGCTGGGATAGTTAAATGACATAATGTGCACTAAATGCCTGTCACGTAGTAAGCCCTCAGGAAATGGTTAGTGCTACGATCATGACAATAGTGATGACAATGTTTATCATCATGTCAAGCCTGTCCAGCTTGACTGAGCCTCTCACTGTTTGGCACTTGGTGAGCCACTGGGGGTATAGCTATGAGAAGGACAGACATGAACCCACATAAAACTTACATGTGAGTTCAGGCTGAGTGCAGGCATCATGCTTTAGTCACATTTATGTTCAATGCCTAACACTGTGTGATTGCTCAATAACTATATTGAATTGATTCATTCATTAATGAGATGAAGCTATCTGAGTTTGCATTTTACTAATTTGACTTGTTATCAGTCAAATGGAAGGATTGAATCAGCCTTATGTCACATGTCAGGGATCTTCTCTGAACAAAGTTTTTTCCTTTTACTTCTCTTTACTTCCCAGTTATCATATTCTTAAATTTAGGGAAATTAGGCTAGGTCTGAAAGAAATCAAACAAATACCAGGTTTTTGGAATCAAGTAAAATAAGGCTATAATTGAACTAATATTTTTAAAGTCCAGTGCTATAGCAAGCACTGCGCTGAACACTTTAAGTACTTTAGCTTATTTAATCCTCACAACTTTGAACTGTGTGATGGGGAAATTGAACTGAGGCACAAAGGACTCCAGGGACTTGTCCAGGGCCACACATGTGGTAAATGGTGGAGGTGTGACTAGACCTAAAGTCTTTTGACTCTCAATCCTGTGCTTGTTCCATTTTGTCTTTCTGCCTCACTAAGATCTTCTCTTGATAACCTTAATGTCTCTCAGTGATAGATTTACTCCTTTTGCTACACTATCCAGTTTATGGGTGATATTTATCACCAATCATTGTGAAAATATAGATGAATTCAGCATTTAAAGGGTTAAGTTGGCACTCCTAATGATGAGAAAAAGCCTGAAGTACTCCAAAGATTAAGCTTAATGGAGGAATTTTAGATGATCAGGGTTTATTTTTGCAGCAAAAGTCCCCTTATGCATTTCTGTGCATCTCTGCACCCCATCCTGCCTCAAGGATGTACCATACTTGCTTCTCTGTGTTAGGCAAGCACTCCTTTGCTGGGCAGAGGACAAACATTAGCAGTTTGGTCGAGTGGTAAGAAGGAACACTTGCAAGGGAGCTAAGGAGGCATGCTCCTGTATTACTATGTGAATTAAACCAAGGCCCTTTTCTCCTTTGGGCCTTGTTTTCCTTATCTACAAAATGAGGTGATTAGAATGAGTGATTTATAGTTCCTCTTCCAGTTTTGTGTATGTTTAACCTGTATTAAATCTAATTTGAAGATTCTGCTTTTGTGTAAAGATCACAAAGCAAAGTGTCTTTTGTGCCAGAGTGTATCTGACCCAGCAGAATTAAGCCAGCATGGACAATTCTTGCTGGCTTAGCAGGCTTGCCCTGACACCAGCTGACTGACCTGTGCCTGGCAGGAAGGGGAGGGGAAGCTGCAGCAGAATTTATTGCCACTCATGGTGATCAGGTGATTTGGTGTGAGCCCACGGTGTTCTTTCCACTCTACCATACAGCTTGTTTTTGTCCTCTGCCAAGCAGAGAAGCACCTGCTCCTGGGTCACACAGATCAAGCAAAAGAGGGGGGCTGCCTGGGCGCACTCCTAATTGTAATGGTGTGATGAAGGAGAAGGGGGATGATGAAGAGTGTCAAGTATCTGTCAGGAGAGAGGGTGCTGGATCTGTCCTCATAACACAACTGGAAAATGGCCAGTAAACTAGACTTCTGGGTGAATTCCAGAGGGTCAGTTGATAGCTTTAACTTCACCCACTGAATGCCAATCAGCTGGATTAGTCTCTTTCTTCCCACCCACCCCCACCTTACCTACATCATAGCAAGTACTTTGAGATAAGGAAGAAATGAGAAGTGGGGAACAAGTGCGGATGAGTGGTTCACATCTGAGGCTGTGAATGGCAGACACTCACAGAAACATCCCCTTCATTTGTTGCCCATTGCCTGTGGTTCTGAGGTGGGTGCAACAATTTAAAGAGATGGATTGGCCTGGCCCTAGTGGTAGAAGTACTTCAATAGTGAGTATTGTCTAGGTATTGGTAGTTACTGGCATCTGGCCAGCACCAATGATGTGCTTCTACATTGTATTAGAAAGGTGCTTCTGGACTGATGCAGGTGAGAGATGCCGGCTAGTGACTAGAAAAATGCCAAAACCATCGTCTAGTTCTAGGGAAAGAAACTATCAGGGACTGGGTGAAAGGGTCTTTTTGTAACTGAGTGATGCTCCTAAAGACTTGAAATGAAAGTCAGGGATCATGTAAAAGAGATTCATTTATTTATTCAAGAGATATTTATTGAGATTCTGTCATGAAGTGGGGACTGGGCTGGGCTGGGAATATGAAGTTGAGCAAAACCAGCCACTAGTTATTATGGAGCTTATAGACTGGTAGAAAAGGTAGACATTAGTCAAATATTCACACAAATAAATAGGTATAGCAAACTGGTACAGGGGAAAGCATAGGTGCTATGGTAAGATATGACAGATTATGACATGGTCTAGTGACACAAGGTGGTGTCTCTGAGGAGGTGACCATTAAGCTAAGGTTTGAAATTGGCTAGAAGTTAACTAAATGAAGCAGAGTGGGTAAGAATCATTTGGGAATTAAGGTCAACGTGTCAGTCAGTCACTTAAGGTGATATGGTGGCTACAGTTACTTTTTACATAGGTTGTCAGGGGTCAGAGCTTATGAGAATAGCTAATATCTGGTGATACTGGATGAAGAGAGAGAATTCTAAATGACAAACAAGGTTCTTAATGGTTCAGGTCCTTTATTTTCATGGACCCTCCACTCAGTAACCAGCATGGTTATATGTGGCATGTAGAGTTAGTTGCCTTTCTATGTACATCTCTCAGGAACTCTCTGAAGGCATAAATAATGCATTACCATTTTTTTGTTTAGCATATAGCAATAATTGAATATCTGCCATGTGCTAGCTAGACTCTGTTTTGAGCACTGGTTAGTGTTAGGGAATGTAGTTACAGAGATGAAAATAAACAGTCCCTGCTCTCTATGCATTACAAACAAGTCTCAGGCAATGGTCCTCAAAATGCAGTTCTCAGAGCAGCATTGGCATCACTTGTCAGCTTGCTAAGACCACAGATTCATGGATCTGACTCCCACCTAATGATTCAGAATTTCTAGAGATTCAGGACGCTATTTTAATAAGCTGTCCAGTTGGTTCTTATTCACATTAAAGTTTGAAAACCACTGGTCTAGGATATGATATAATAAAGACATGACAATTTATGACAACAAAAAGACATTTATTGAGCATTTCCTATGTGCCAGACATTGTTCTGAGGATTTTACATGTATTATTCCATTTATTCCCTATAATAACCTTATGAATTGATATTATCATTATTTTCATCTCACTGATGAGAAAACTCAGGCTTAGAGAGCTTAATAAACTTGTATCTGGTTAATGATAAAACCAGGATAAACAGATAATTACAATAAACAGAAAATCTAATTCAATAAGGTAAAGCAATAATAGAAGTGTGATCAGGTTGTAGCAGTTGTTGGCAGTTCTATGACAGGTGCACCAAATTTTCCTTGATGGGGCTTACAGATGGACTGTATAAAGTGAATGCTCTTCAGTGAGTACTGAACTTCTAGATCAGAAGCTAAGAGGTGGCATTCCATGTAATTTACAACAAGAATTGAGCGAAAGGGAGAGGCGTGCCATGTGTGTTTGGAAATCAGAATTTATTTGGGTCACTAGATGTGGTATTTGGATCAGGCAGCCAGGTCAACAGTGGGAGTTGGCATGAGGATTTAGAAACCCAAAGTCTAAGTCATGGCTGAGTACAGAACTCAGTAGGTTAGTGCTCAAGATACCCAAAGTAGGATGTCCAAAGTCCAGGGGCAAAGCTGAGATGGAAATTAGAGGTAGGGCCTTACTAAGGCTTTTGAAAGCCCTAGGCTTTCTTACTTTTTGAGATCTACCTTTCAATACAAACATTAAAATATACTGACCTCTCAAATCAAACAAAATTAGTGTATATCTCTAAAAAGGGTTGAGTTGAATTTCAGTTGGCTAGTTGACATTTTTGTAGCTATTTAATTCACACTTATTAATTTTGGCTTTAAAAGTTTCTTTTGTTCTTAATTAATTAATTAATTTTGGCTGCGTTGGGTCTTCGTTACTGCACACAGGCTTTCTCTAGGTGCAGCGAGCGGGGGCTACTCTTCGTTGCGGTGCGCAGGATTCTCATTACGGTGGCTTCTCTTGTTGCAGAGCACGGGCTCTAGGCATGCGGGCTTCAGTAGTTGTGGCACGTGGGCTCAGTAGTTGTGGCTCACAGACTCTAGAGTGCAGGCTCAGTAGTTGTGGCACATGGGCTTAGTTGCTCCGCGGCATGTGGGATCTTCCCGGACCAGGGCTTGAACCCGTATCCCCTGCATTGGCAGGCGGATTCTTAACCACTGTGCCACAAGGGAAGTCATGTTTTGTTTCATTTTTGAGCCAATATTTTTTTCAGATCTCAAAAATTTTTCATAGACTCGTGAACGCCCTTAGGCTCTGGGCACTGTGAGTTTAGCACCTAGTGGATAAAACCACCTTAACCAGAGGAGGGAGTAAGATATTAACAGATAGGAGCAATGAGAAGGTTGTCATGATCTCCCAGAAGTCGCTAGAATAAAGAGTGAGACATCAATAGATATAACAGGTCAGCTTTATTCTAACATTGACCTAGCATTGCTAAGGGAGTCGTAGATTATGCTTTGTTCAGTTCTTAGAGGCTGAGCCAAGACCTTATATGTCCACACTCAAGATGTATATTTAAATACCACTCATGCCCCCACCTCTACCCTCCCCTACTCAGTGTTCCACACCAACAGCTACAGGGACTAGGTTAAAAAGAAAACAAGAAAAACTGTCTAAATTCTGAAATGGTCTGCTTTTCAACAGTTTAGGCTTCATTCCCTGTTTCCCGTTTTCAGTCTCTGCCAAGCTCAGATGGCTTGTGTTTCATTTGGATTGGTGATTCCTTTTGGACTGTCTATCTGGCTTGGACCTGGCAAAACATTTTGGGGAAACCAGAGTTGCTGCTTCCACATTGTGTCATGGATGCCTTTACAATGATCTAGTAGAGTGTTTACTTCAATTTTCAAAAGTGAATCCTGAGATACCAAAAAGGTAAGTGATTGCACAGGGCTTCAGAGCCATTGGTAGTGGAAACAATAACAGAATTCACATTTCCTAATTCCCAGTCTTGTGTTATTTCTTAGTCTTATGCTTCTTAGCCTCCAATATTTTTACCTATAAAATAAGATGAACTCAGATATCAAGGTAAAGTAAGTGGTCCTTTGAATATCATTTAATAAGGAAGCAGAGTTACATATATATACATACTAAAACCAATGATATTAATATCAGTTAATATCTTTAAATTGCTCTACAAGTTAAAATAAAATCATTTTTTTCATATGTGCTAACTCACTTAATTCTCACAATTAACTTGTCATGTGGCTGTGCTTATTTTCCATATTTCAGTGATCAGAAAGCTGAGTATCATTTAAGAGACTCACTCAAAATCAGTGGTAGGGCTTCCCTGGTGGCACAATGGTTGAGAGTCCCCCTGCCGATGCAGGGGACGCGGTTTCGTGCCCCGGTCTAGGAAGATCCCACATGCCGCGGAGCAGCTGGGCCCGTGAGCCATGGCCGCTTAGCGTCCGGAGCCTGTGCTCCGCAACGGAAGAAGCCACAACAGTGAGAGGCCCACATACCGCAAAAAAAATAAAATAAAAATCAGTGGTAGAACCAGGACTCAAGTTTGATATTCTGATGACAAATGCTGTTTTCTTTCTGCTCTGACATATTACTGCCATCCTTCAATTTCAAACTTGTGAAACTTATTAATATACTTCCTTTTTTAAAAAAAAAATATTTATTTATTTATTTTTGGCTGCCTTGGGTCTTCTGCTGCTCATGGACTTTCTCTAGTTGTGGTGATCAGGGTCTACTCTTCGTTCTGGTGTGCGGGCTTCTTGTGGTGGCTTCTCTTGTTGCAGATCAGGGACCCTAGGTGCACGGGCTTCAGTAGTTGTGGCTCATGGGCTCAGTAGTTGTAGCTCGCGGGCTCTAGAGCGCAGGCTCAGTAGTTGTGGCACATGGGCTTAGTTGCTCCGCTACATGTGGGATCTTCCCAGACCAGGGCTGGAACCTGTGTCCGTGCATTGGCAGGCAGATTCTTAACCACTGTGCCACCGTGTAAGCCCAAGTATATTTTCAATTAATATGAAAATTGAAAAATGTGGGCCAACGTTTGCATGTTCTCTGCAAACTTATCCTTATTAAAGCAAATAATGGTATAAACCTCTCTGCAAGAGAGATTATGTATAGACCTGACTACTTTTGAACAGTTCAGAAGCATCTAATTGCACAAATCAATATGAATATTTTATATCTATACCATTAAGTGAACCTCCAAATGTTCTTTACTAAATGGTAGTTTATTGGCCTACCTTTAGTTACTGTGAATATTAGAAAGTAATACATTGCATTTATTTTAAAATATATTGTGATTCATCCTCTTAATTAAATCAGAGACTTCCCTTAATCTGAGGATGACAAATAAAATTCGTTATATTTTCACATCCCTTTATAGTATTCTTTTTTATTAAAGTATAGTTGATTTACAATATTATATTAGTTTTAGGTGTACAATATAATGACTTGATATTTTTATAGATTCTACTCCATTTAAAGTTATTATAAAATATTGGCTATATTATCTCTGCTGTACAATATATCCTTGTAGCTTATTCATTTTATACACAGTAATTTGTACCTCTTTATCTCCTACCCCCATTTTGCCCCTCCCCCCTTCCCTCTCCCCTCTGGTGACCACTAGTTGTTCTCTATATCTGTGAGTCTATTTCTGTTTTGTTGTATTAACTCGTTTGTCGTATTTTTTAGATTCCACATATAAGTGATAACATACAGCATTTGTCTTTCTCTGGCTGACTTATTTCACCATAATACCCTCCAGGGCCATACCTGTTGCAAATGGCAGAAGTTCGTTCTTTTTCATGGCTGAGTAATATTCCCTTGTATGTATGTACTGCATCTTCTTTATCTCTTCATCTGTTAATGGAAACAGGTTGCTTCCATATCTTGGCTATTATAAATAATGTTTCTATGAACACTGGGGTGCATGTATCTTTTTTTTTTTTTGCTGCAAGTAAGTAGATTTTTATTGAATAATTAATTAAATTATTTTAATCCTCTATGTAGGTCCATTTGTCCATAAGCATGTATCTTTTTGAATTAGTGTTTTTGTTTTCTTCTCTATACCCAGGAGTGGAATTGCTGGATCATATGGTAGTTCTATTTTTAGTTTTCAAGGTGCTTTTGCATTCACTGTGTCATATGATCTTAAACACAATGCTGTGAAACGAATAGGGCAAATATTATTTTTACTTCACAGATAAGGAAACGAAGGAATAGTGAGGTGAAATGACTTGTTCAAGGTTGCACAGCAAGGGTGTGCAAAACTCAAGTTGCTTACTTATATTGAGTGACACAACTTAGCAATATTTTCAAAGGCTATGGCAGATTTTTTTTTTGTGGGGGTCAGATTACAAACACATGAGGGCAGGGAACATCTCTGTCTTATTTAGCTTTATTCCTTAGTGCCTAGCACAGTGTGTGGAACACAGTAGATGCTCATTAAATATTAGTTGAGTGAATGAAGGAAGGCTTTGGATCATGGAGTCATAGGTCATGAGGAGAAGCTACCCAAGGAAAGATTGACTGGATTATGTTTGAAAAGTGTGCTGGATCTCAGAATTTTTTATAGGTAGGAAGATCCTGGGTTTTGTCAGATGAATTGGCCTCCAGACTGAATGCATATAACCTGACGCTGCTACACAGCCCCCCTGAACATCCTTATATCATAGCACCTCTCGTTGTGTGTGCTATTTATCTGTTTAGTTGCCTGGCTTCCCTTGCAAACCATGAGTCTCTTGAGAGCGGGAGGATGTCCCATTGTACTCCAGTCCATAGCACTGAGCTTGACATATGATAGACCCCAAGTATATATCTGTAGAAGAAATGAATGAATGAATAAACAATAATATGATTCAGTATACAACAGCAAAATAGGCAAGTCAGTTAGGAAGCAACAGGGTTTGTAACAGGGAAGTCTTAAAATAAGTAAGTCTGATTCAACATTAGGTTGGTAAGAAAGGTAGCCGCAGCTTTCCATGGTATATTTGCCTTTTAAAATAGTCTGTATATATTTATGGTTTAAATGCTTTCAAAAGTCATTAAAAGGTTGTTTTATTGAACACTTCTATTTAGTTTGAATGTCCCTTTTTTGTAAAGGAATACTTTGTGCTTAAGGAGAAACTGAACATGGGCTTTCTATCAGGTCTTGAGCTCTACTTGCCTCTGTTTCTTTACCTGCAAAATAGGGGGTAGTAGTACTTCTATTAAATGAGACAATACTTGGGAAAGCTCCTAGCACAGTGCCTAGCTTATAGGAGGAGCTTTATAGATATTTATTGAATAAATGACTGAATGACTCTCATTTTCCTTTGACCTTCATTCTCCTGTCACTGAACTCTTGATCCTTTTAGCGAAACCTTTCGTGAGGAAGAAAAGAGTAAGACATTTTGTTGTCAACTGAAAATCAGCTTTTAAACATCATGTGTTGTGACTATGCTACTTTTGCCAGGAGGGATGTCCATTTTCCACCCTGGTGATAATCAATTTTTTTTTTGCCTCAACCTCCAAAGAGTTTTAGAATTAATATTACTTTCCTCTCTTTGGGTGTGTTTTCCTTTGAGAATGGAATTTGGGTCTTGGTACTGGTATACTAGTTCAATACTCTTATTGTCCTCCATTTAGTCTAGTGTTTCTTCATGGTTCAAATTGCCCTTTGTGAGGAGCCGAGCTTGTAATACGCACTTGAGATAACGTGTAAATGCTTTCACTGGGTCAGTTCCCTTCCCCACCCAGCATGCCTGAGTCACCTTCACAACATCAAGATTAGGTGTACATGTACCGTCATAAATAATGCCTTGTGCAGGGGTAATGTAAATGGAATCTGTTGAAATATTGCCCATTATATTAAAATTTATGTTTCGATTATCATTTTTATTATATGAAACAAGTTTGAGCTTTATAAAGTCATTCAGAAAAGAGATCTGCATCACTGTTAGGACTGTCTGTCTACTTGGCATCTATGCCTAGCACAGTGAGAGTCATACGAACATTTCTAAGGCTATTATTTTTTTCCTCTCTGCTTTGAAGATCCAAATTGGATTACTTAACAAATTATTATTTGAAATACCTCTAACGGTGTTATATGAAAGTCCTAGACATAGCACTTCTCCATTCCCATGTCAGAAGGATCTTTATGAAATGCAAATCTAATCATATATCCCTTCCTGCCTTATCTCCTTCAATGGCTCCCTATTTCCTACCTTATGAAATAAAATAAGCTCCTTAGTTTGACAGAGCCTTCAATATCTGTCCTTGTTTTCTTCCTTTCCCTCTCTCACCTTGTTGCCTAGGTCCTAAACTCAAAGTCTTTCCAACAGCAATGCTTGTAGTTTTCTCTCACGTAAAATGATATTTCTTTCCTCTGTTCTTTTTCCAAAATTGTTCCCTTTCTGTGGGAGATATCACAGCCCACCTTTACCTAAAAATACTTCTTTAACACTTACTCATTTTAGGGCTCATTTCAGTTGTCACTTCTCTTGGAGAACTTCCCTTGATCTTCTAGGCTGGGTTAGAAGTTCCTCTTCCGTGTTCTCATAGCTCCTGGGACTTTCCTTTATCATAACATTTATGACCTTGTAGTATAATTCTGTGTTTATTTGTATATCTTCCTCATTATATTTTACGATCCTTAGAGATGAGGACGCTGTCATATCCATTTCAGTATCCCAGCAGGGCTGCAGCTAGCTCCTAATAAATATTTATTTGAGTTAGAAAAAAACATACTCATTCCATTGGGCCAGACTTAGCCCATAACAGGAAGTCTTTGTGTGAGGCACACCCTGATTAACTATGTAGCAGCTCTGCTTAGGCCCCCACAGCGTGTGATGTACAATAAGTGCTCAGAGTATGTTTGTTACGATGAACCCATCAGGTAGTCAATGAACACAGGATGGCAGGAAAAGTTGAAAAGCAATTGAAACAGGCAATTAAGCAATTAAGAAGAAAATGTAAATCATCATAAAGAAGACTTGAAATATCTGTAATAAAGGGAATGTTTCTGGGACAAGCCTTTCTCTAAACATAGAAAAAGTTGTAAAGTGGAAGATCTTCACAATCAATCAGTAGATACACAAACTCTGAAATTACTTTAATTTCTGCTAGCTTGTTTTACTGAAGGTATATCATACTCTGTGTGAGATGTTTATTTTCTTTGAAGCTATCACCAATGTATCTCAATAGCAGGGTATTAACCTTTTATCCAAACTGACCAGAACAGGGAAATAGAATAGGTAACGACTTAAAAAGCAGTGTGGAGAGGTATAGAGTAAACTACAACAGCTTTGAGAATTTCTTTATTTTTCTTTTATTTTTGTCTCTTTTTTAAATAACAAACCTCTCACAATGTGAAAAACACTTTGGTAGAAAAGAATGTAATATTGAAAACAGAGAATAGAAACATTGAATTAAAACTTCAGCTTCACCATTTCCTATCATTGTGACTTTATTAGTGCTCTCTGATTGTCTTAATTAGACCCTCATATTTTCCTTTTGATGTAATGGCTACCATTTGGTGAAGACCTGCTGTGTACTAAAACTTTACTTACATTTTGCTATTTAATTCTCCTCCTGAATCCTCTGATATAGGTGTTATTATCCCCATTTTAGAGATAAGGGAACTAAAGTTTAGAAGGGTACAGTAAGTTGTTTAAGTTCACACAGTGATAAAAATCAGGATACTAGCTCTGGCCTGTCTAATGCAAACATGCATCCCTAGTTGGAGTTAGCCCATTATTTTGTAGATACAAAATTAGAACCTACCTTCTTTTTTTCTGAGAATGTCTTCCTGTACATAATGCTTTAATCATTACTCTTTAGTGATTAAAGAGTAATCATTATAGTACTCTTTAATGTAAAGAACTGGTTCACATTAAAGTGTAATATAATTTTCCTTTAGATTTAATCCGTGTTGGTACTTAGAAGGCTTTAATGCCAAATGTTAAGAGACTGGAAACTTGATCATTGAACTAGATGAGCTCAGGCTCTTTGAGCCCCAGAGAAAGGCTCCTCCAGGTGAGTTCACTAGCACTTTATTCAGGGACCATCCCAAAACATAAATTTTGGAAATAACAGTGAAAGCAAAACATCACTAATTTTGACTGATATGGGAAGAGCCTGAATTAAGGAGATATCTCCTTTCTGTGGTATCATGTGGGAAATTCAGTTTTCTACTAGAAAGAACACTAGTCTTGAACTTTGAAGATATGGGTTCATTTTCCAGTTCTGCCACATGGCAGAGGTTGTGGTATGACTGCTGTTTGTATGACGTTGAATAAGTCAGTTATTTTCTACAGGCTTTTCTTTTCCCATTTGTAAAATGGGGATGGTTATCCTTGGTCAGCCTACATCACAAAGTTGTTTTAAGGATAAGATAAAGTGAGATACTGGGAGGGAAAGTATTTTGGAATCTTATGCAAGATTTTTAAAAATCTGACTTATGGAGGAGAGAAAAATAATAGTAGCAATGTCCTGGCTTTGTCAGTTTCTAGTCCTGTGTCCTAAGATGAGATCTTCTGCTCACTGCCTCTGCTTCCTCATCAATAAAATCTGTGGGGAATAATGAAATGAGTCTTATTAGTGTATTAAATAAAGATTAAATGAGATAATACATGTAAAATGTTTAGAATAGTGCCTGTCAATTAACACTCATTGAAAGTTAACTGCCATTATTATTATTAATAATAGGGGTGGTGGTACTGGTACGGTCTGCTGAGTTTCTCTTTGAACTAGGTATATTGTTAGGAATAGCTTTTTCATTTAATTCTCAGAGTCACCCTATTAGGTAAGTATTAATATTCTAGTTTTGAAGAAACAGAGGCTCGGATAGTTGGTTCAAGATCCTATAGCTCATAAATAGTGCAGCTATGATTTGAACCTAGTTCTGTTTTACTTTGAAGCTCAGGCTCTTTCCACTATGCCAAGCTTCCTCCTATACATTTTAAAGAACTGTTTCAGTATAGAACTTTTTACTTTTCTCAGGGCTATAATGCAGGACTACTCCACTACTTGCTTTGCTTTTTTTCTCACCTCTCAAATACCACTTCTCAAATTTTAACAGTTTGTTCAAGTGTTTTGGGTGCCTACTTTGTGCACAGCAGCATTCAAACAAAAGAAGCTTTGCATATCCTGTTTAATTCTCATGATGATCTGTGGAGTAGGCAAGATCACTCTTTATTTGTAGTTCAGGACTGTTAGACATAAAAGGGAGAGTCATCTGTTAATGGTAACAGAATGAGAGAGTAGCAGGTTTGAGATTGAAATCTAGGTTTCCTGACTTGGTATTTCCTCTCCACTGCATTGTGTTGCCTGCCATCTTGGACCCCATCTAAAGGGAATCAAGTCCTAATTACTCTTATGGGTAGAAACTAGACGGTGGTGCCATGTCTTGAGCTACTTACTCTCTTTTTTTTTAATTTTTGAATTTTATTTGTTTATTTTTATACAGCAGGTTCTTATTAGTTTATATTAGTTTATAGTTATATTAGTTTATAGTTCTTAAACTATATTAACTATAACTAACTATAGTTAATATTATAACTATATAATATATTAATATTATACTATAATTAACTATAACTAACTATAAACTATATTAGTTTATAGTTCTTATTAGTTTATAGTTATATTAGTTTATAGTTCTTAAACTATATTAACTATAACTAACTATAGTTAATATTATAACTATATAATATATTAATATTATACTATAATTAACTATAACTAACTATAAACTATATTAGTTTATAGTTCTTATTAGTTTATACAGCAGGTTCTTATTAGTTATCATTTTCTACATATAGTGTATATATGTCAATCCCAATCTCCCAATTCATACCACCACCACCACCACCACCCCCCCCCGCCACTTTCCCCGCTTTGGTGTCCATACGTTTGTTCAATACATTGAGCTACTTACTCTCTTAACTAGATTCAACAATTCCTCCTGGATTCTTTTTGTTGCTGTTAACTCACAAAGCAAGCCTTCACTTCACCGACAATGTACAATTAACCTTTCACTCTCTCCTTAATAGAAGAGGGCTGAATTGTCAGACTGGGTTCTGAGAATTCTGTCTTAACGGGCTTCTTTCCTAACACAACAGCAATAATACCAACCACCACAACTGCAGCAGCTTAACTTTCCGTGTGTGCTTACTATATGCCAGGAAGTATTCCTGAGCTTTATATGTATTAATGGTTGTAATCCTCCCCATAACAGTACATGGTAGGTACTGTTAGTATTTATCCCTATTTAAAGATGGGGAAACTAAGGGACAAAAAGGTTAGGTAACTTGCTCCAAGGCCATTTAATACAAGGTAGTTTAGCTACAAATTCTAAGCTCTTAAACATTATGTTTTACTACATTTCCTTAGGTAACAGAATCTTCATCTATGTCACTTTCCTGCTCAGAAACCTCCAATGGCTCCCTAAAGTGCAAACTTTTTACCTTGGCATTTAGAGGACTCCCTGGTGTCAAACCAGTCCTTATTTCTAGCTGCATTTCTCATTACTCATCATTTTGAAAAATCTTGGGCTTTGGAGTCACAGATACATGTTTTTATTGATCAGTCCTATCATTAAATAGCTGTGAAAATCTTGGGCAAGATAATTTATATTTCAAAGTATCTAAAAGTTGAGGGTAATAAAACTTGCCTCAATAGGTAAATGAAATAATGCATATAAATGCCTAATACAGGGTCTGACATAGAGACAATATTATTTTAAAAATGCTTAGTTATCCTCCAGCAAAAACTAATCTGCCCTACACTTTCCTACCTCCTTCCCTTTGCTTATGTTTCCCCTACAGTAAGTACTTTAAGCAGGGACTGTGTCTTTCTTCCGTCATCCTCAAGTCTTAGCAGAAGCATTGGGTTTGGACACATGGTAGCTGCTGGCTTAAGTGAATCATGTCATCAGATGCTTGAAATTGTCTGTGTTCAGTGCTGTAATCCTCAGACTAAGGAGAAGGGAAGGAAGCTATTTATATGCCATGCCTGTCACTTTATATACCTCATTTTTTGGAATATTCATAATATTCACAATAATATGAAATTGTCATTATTATTTTCATTTTACAGATGAAGAAACTTAGATCTAAGAGAATAAGTGACTTGCTTAAGGTTACGTAGTTAGGAGGGATTTGAACCCATATCTATCTGACTTTCTGTTTCACTGGCTTTATTGCTGTTTATTAGTAAAAAGAGACACCATCTGATCTACTAGTTGTGGTGGAGTCATTGAAATCAGAGCCATAAAACATTATCTGGCCAACTTCTTCATTTTACAGATGAGGAGACTCCGACCCAGGAAGAATAAGAGGTTTACTCAAGGTTACTTAAAGAAAAAAAGCCAAACTAGGTCTGAGTTCCAAACCAGCTCTAAATATAGTAATTTTCTAAGAGACCTAGATGCCTCTCCCTTTGTGGACCAATAAAATGTATTTTTCTTCTGAACTTCTGGCCCTCCACTTAGGCCCTTATCTTATCACCTTCACAAACATAGACTACCTTATTTAGGTTAATGAGATATCACTATTAATTTTTCTTCTGTGAGCCACATTAGAGGTCAAAGGTGGTAAGCCCAAGCTATGCTTAGTTTCTAATTGTAAATGTTGGAGCAGAAATACATCTAGTTATCTTCCTGAAATTTCATAACAGTAATATTACCACTTCTTTATCTGGAACTTCTAACTTTTAAAAAAAACATCTTTTTGTATTTTGTGTATCTCTGAAGAAAAGATTGGAGGATTATGTTAGGTGATCCCTAAGATCTCTTAATTCTGAGGTTCTGATTCTGTGATTTTGATGCTTACAACTTAATTTTACATTTTATATTTACTTGTGTGACTTTGATTCATCTTTGCACTATGAATTCCATGAGGGTGGAGCCAGTGTCTGTTTTTGCTCACTCTTGTATCCCCAAAGCCTGCACATAATAGGTACCCAGAAAGTATTTGTTGATTGAATAAAGAACTATGTGAGATTGCAAGGTGATTATCATCGCTATTTGTTATATTACTAAATCAAAGCTAAGAAGAAAAATGACTTGTTTAAGAACAACTGCTATTTAGTGGCAGAGCCATTCAGAAACCCGTATCTCCTGGCTCTTGGGTTGTTGGCATGAGCAGATAAAGTAATAAAATTCTGAATCCTCATAGATTATCTCATGCCTGTTTTTCAAGTCATTAGTAGTCATGTGAATTAAGCTCTTAAATACTTATTTAATAATAAAAGACTCCTTTAAAAAAAATAAAATGGCAAAAACTTTAAAACACTTACAGATAATTACTTTTTTCCTCTCAGAAGTACCTGAGTTCTTAGTTGAATTTTCTTCAGCTTTCAACTTTAGGTTAAGGGAAATTTTTCTTTGAGTCTTGCTGCTTGTGGTAGAAGTTATTGAAAAGGCAGCAGCTTCACACACTCACCAGAATAAAAAAGACTGAAAACACTAAATGTTAATGAAGTTGTAGAATAATAGAACTTTCATACACTCTCAGCAAGTCAAATCCAGCTTATTTGGTTTTTTATGGCTCTTGAGTAAAAATGATTTTTACAGATGAACATTTGCAATTGATTTGATGATAGGCAACACTGGCTTTGCCTCCCAAATTAGAGAAATGATATTCCCACAGAAAATTCCATTCTATTCATTACTAAACCTGTATTACAAAAAAGAGCTCATTTTATTACTATTATATTTTACATTTCATCAATAAAAATTTTGTGGAAATGTGTTTTTGCTCTTGTTACATAAGTTCCAATATAATATACTTGGTTTTTGCCTCTGCTATCTGGCCCTTTACAGAAAAAGTTTGTCAACCACTGTAATAGATATTGTACATACTAACTTATTTTTTCTTCATCACATCCCTGGCAGAGATACATTATTATCCCTCATTTTTACATAAGGAAACAGGATCAAAAAGACCCAATGTCAAATGACTGCTAAGTAGCAGAGCTGAGAATCTCTTAGGATTAATTTTGGTTTGATACCGATACCTGTATTTTTGTGCTCCACCATGCTGCCTTCTTCCTTAAAGGGTGTGAGTGGAACAGACCTATCAACCTCCTGAGTCTGGGCCTGGTGACAATCTTAGTCCTGTGTACAAATGTCTATGGGAGGCCCAGCCCTGGTTTCACCCATACTAATTCTTCCCTGCCGTGAAATCTAGTGTCTTATTCTCTCCTTCTATATTCATATCTTATAATCTAGACCATTTTACAGATGAAAAATTTGAGGCTAGAGAGTTTCAGTGGCTTCCCAAGGTCTCATAGTTTTTCTCATAGGAAATACCTGGAAAAGCACTCTTCTCAGATTTGCCTTTAATTCCTTGTGCATGTTCCCAGATATTCCCCCAAATGTGAACATTTTTGATGCTTAATTTCTCTATTCATAAAGTAGGACTGATAATTCTTGCCCTGCTTTTATCATTGTGAGGATCAAAGGGGAAAGTTTATATGAAAAGCATTTGAAAACCATTAAACATCATCATTGTACATTATTGTCATGATTGTTATTATTGTTATAATTATTGCTATTTCTGGGAATCTTTCTAATTTATCACTAATCAAAATAATATTATCAGGATCTCCAAATCTGTTTTTTCTTTTGAAATCAAAGATCCTACAGATGCGGCAGAGACAACTATGGTGTGTCCTGACATTCATGCTTTAAGGTCTTTAGTGTTGAGAGATCAGCACAGGTTTTCTTGGTGCACTATCAAATCTTATGTGATTAAAGGTACTGAGTGCACTAATGTAATCCTGTAATTAGATGTTATTATGCCAAAGGGTATACTACACCCTGCCCCCATTCGAAGATGTGAGTTGACTTTTGAGAATGTGCATATTGAAGAGAGAATAGACCTCTAATTAAGTAAATAAATTTAACTCCTGGAAAATTATATTTTAATAAGACAATTCAAACCACAAAAAATGACAATTAAAGTATATTAAAGTTGTTCTAAAAATCTCAAAGCAAGGATATTCACCATGTTAATGATGAAGCCAGGAATAGATCCACAGAGTCAAAAGCCATAGCTCATATACTCTGTGTCTCTCAGCACTGGGAGTTTAAAGTTAGATTTCAATGTGGGCTTCTGTGGATTTTATTTTGTTAAGATTTGGATGAGGGTTATGAGAAAATATCCTACTTAATTAAAATATACCCTAAACTGTCCTGTAAGAACTGAGGTTAGGAGTGAGTAAGCTCTGGAGGGAGGGAAGCAGGGCTAGACTGGTGACCTTGTTTCCTAAAATCTTATCTTCACCTTCCCAGTCCCTCCCTCTGATCTTGCTGCCATCAGAGGAACACTGTTACCTCTTTTTCTTTTTTTTTAACATCTTTATTGAAGTATAATTGCTTTACAATGACGTGTTAGTTTCTGCCTTATAACAAAGTGAATCAGTTATACATATACATATGTTCCCATATCTCTTCCCTCCCTGTGCTATGCGGCTGCTTCCCACTAGTTATCTATTTTACGTTTGGTAATGTATATATGTCCATGCCACTCTCTCACTTTGTCACAGTTTACCCTTCCCTCTCCCCATATCCTCAAGTCCATTCTCTAGTAGGTCTGTGTCTTTATTTCCCTCTTACCCCTAGGTTCTTCATGACCTTTTTTTTCCTTAGATTCCATATATATATACATATATATATATATATATATATATATATATATATATATGTATATATATATATATCTTCTTTTCAAACCCCATGTTTGAAAACCTTGTATACAAACCCCTTTGCTTGGGTCTTTTAAAAAGGGCTATGACAGCGTAGCATTTTTTTTTAACATCTTTATTGGAGTATAATTGCTTTACATTGTTGTGTTAGTTGCTGCTGTATAACAAAGTGAATCAGCTATACGTATACATTTGAAATAAACTTTATTTACTAAAGGGAGCAATGTGTTTAAGTAAAATGAGGTAGGGTTGATTTAAACAATAGATTTTTATCAAAATGATACAGAAATACATCAAAAATCTTGAAGATCTTCTCTGCCCGCTTTTTAATCAGATTGGGCTTTTTTTTTGTTGTTGTTGCTATTGAATTGTATAAGTTCTTGATATATCGTTATAGTGTACACTTAAAACTAATAATATTATACATTGATTATACCTCAATAAGAAAAAATCATGAAGCTAGAACCCATGACTAAGATTTGGGAAACATACTAGTCTGTCTACAGGCTTTTCTAAGAGGAGGCTGCTGCCACATTGCGGTTTCCTCTCACACCCATCTTTTCCTTTTCTGTGTCCCAGTCATCCTGGCCCTCTTAGATCCTCTAGTGTCCCATGCTACCTCTTGACTCAGGGATTCTGTGCATGCTGCTCCCTCTACCTGAAAAGCTTTCTTACCACCCCTATAAACATACCTTTTGTCTGTTGTTCCCAATCAACTGTCAGATCTCAGTGGAATGGCACTTTCTGAGAGAAACCTGGCTCCACATTCTAAATTATCCCACTGTTATATGCTCTCAAATCATCCTGCACTCTTTTATTAAAAAAAAAATGCTTTTTAAAATAAATTTATTTATTTTTGGCTGCATTGGGTCTTTGTTGCTGGGGCTTTTCTCTAGTTGCGGTGAGCAGGGGCTACTCTTCCTTGCGGTGCTTGGGCTTCTCATTGCAGTGGCCCCTCTTGTTGCGGAGCACAGGCTCAGTAGTTGTGGCACACGGGCTTAGTTTCTCTGCGGCATGTGGAATCTTCCCAGACCAGGGCTTGAACCCGTGTCCCCTGCTTTGGCAGGTGGATTCTTAACCACTGAGCCACCAGGGAAGCCCTCATCCTGCACTGTTTTAAATGCGTACTTTCATTTATATTAGTGTGATTATATGGTTATCTCTCTCTCCCTCTACTAAACTATGTGCTCTACAAGGTCAAGGACCACGCTTTTTCCTCATGTTGTACCCTAGGGCCTCCACAGCACACAGTAGGCATTCAGTAAATGTGTTAAATGAATGAATAGAAGGAAATGATTGCAAAAATACTTTGGCTACATAAAAGCTAAATTTCCAAAGGAGATTTAGGATCCCAAGAGAAATATACCATTCTTGCTAGTGTCATCTTCAGCTCTTTAAAAAAAAATTATTATCAAAATCCTTTTTTTCAGAGTGATGATGACTCATATCTGCTCAAATAAAATAACCTTCATATCTTGCCAAACTTATTGAGCAGAAGCAGTCTGTTCATTTGCTGGTAGAAACAGAGAAGGGAAAAGAGGCTATTACAGGGTTTATGGGTTCATTTTTTCCCAGTAACATGTTCTCCCTAACATGCTAGGCAGTTCTCTAAATATAGCGAGGCAGAGACAAGTGTTCTACCGTGGATCTCTAGATCAGTGTTCTGACAAGTAGAGATCAAGCTAGCTAGACTCAAGGTTCAGAAAGTACAAACTGGTTTTATAGCCCTAAACTGGATATATATGTCTTCTCCATGACTCACTCTCCTTCCTGACCTACAGAGTCACTGCAGCTTCATGTGCTCAGTTATGATTGTCTCCTCCTTGCGAATCTTCTTGGCCTCAGTTCTAGGTAATAAAAATAAATTTTTCTTTTATGTGAACGTGATTCTGATTAGTTTTTTTTTAACATCTTTATTGGAGTATAATTGCTTTACAATGTTGTGTTAGTTCCTGCTGTATAACAAAGTGAACCAGCTATATGAATACATATATCCCCATATCCCCTCCCTCTTGCTTCTCCCTCCCACCTTCCCTATCCCACTCCTCTAGGTGGTCACAAAGTACCGAGCTCGTCTCCCTGTTCTATGCAGCTGCTTCCCACTACCTATCTATTTTCTATTTTACATTTGGGAGTGTATATATGTCAATGCTACTCTCTCACTTTGTCACAGCTTACCTTTCCCCCTCCCCGTGTCCTCAAGTCCATTCTCTACGTCTGCATCTTTACTCCTGTCCTACCTCTAGGTTCATGAGAACCTTTTTTTTTTTTTTTTAGATTCCATGTATATGTGTTAGCATACAGTATTTGTTTCTCTCTTTCTGACTTACTTCACTCTGTATGACACACTCTAGGTCCATTTACCTCACTACAGACAACTCAATTTCATTTCTTTTTATGGCTGAGTAATATTCCATTGTATATATGTGCCACATCTTCTTTATCCATTCATCTGTCAGTGGACACGTAGGTTGCTTCCATGTCCTAGCTACCGTAAATAGTACTGCAATGAACATTGTGGTAGATAACTTTTTTTGAATTATGGTTTTCTCAGGGTATATGCCTGGTAGTGGGATTACTGGCCATGTGTTAGTCCTATTTTTAGTTTTTTATGGAAGCTCCATACTGTTCTCCATAGTGGCTGTATCAATTTACATTCCCACCAACAGTGCAAGAGGGTTCCCTTTTCTCCACACCCTCTCCAGCATTTATTTATTTATTTATTTATTTATTTTTCCAGTCTTCAAATATTTTTTATTGGAAGGCCATGCATTGCCTTCATTTATTGTATTTCAAATCACTATACGTATACTTTTGTGAAAACACTGCCTGCATTTTCTAGTACAAAGAAACCAAAAATTGTTTCAGGAATGTAGAGAAATTTCCAACTTAAATAGCGAAAAAGTGCACCATAATTACTGCTGCACTGCAGTCATTTCTTCATTTCCCATGTTTCTTAAATAACTACCTTGTGTGATAACACACGATATAAAGAGTAATTATGAAAAACAGACATTTACATATACTTCTAAAGTTTTATTGAGAATATCCTATTGGCATTGGATAACCAATAGGCGCAGCTGTAGTAGCAGGATATGCATATGCCTGTTGGTTCATACCATTGTGCATATTGGGAATATTACGTCCATATTGCTGAGTGCTATCATATCCATTCTGGTAAGTCCCTGTTGGATTACCAGTCCTAAAGCTGCTCTGTATACCAGCAGACACAAAATTACTTCCAGAGCTCCCATTGGTGTAATCTGAAGCACTGTAAACACCATTTTGAGTTTTTGCCCCAAAATATCTCTTAAGCAGACTAGAGTAACCTGTCATAATTTTCCTTGTCTCTAAATGTAGTAAATCCACCCCTTTTGCCAACAGAGTATCTGCCCCGATGGTCATCCTTCATGCCTCCTCTACCCCTGGAACGCCCTGAACCTCTGTCTTCGACCAGCTGAAGCAATTTGGGATTAATTGCTTGATTAGCTTCACGGAGCACAGAGATAAGGTCACTCACTTGCTTTATGTTATCAGGTGTAAAGAAAGTGTATGCTGTGCCTGTTTTGGTACTGCGAGCAGGTCTTCCAATTCGATGAATGTAATCCTCTGAGGAGTTAGGGTAGTCATAATTGATGACAAATTTCACATCTTCCACATCTAGCCCTCTGGAGGCCACATCTGTAGCAATCAGAATAGGAGCCTTTCCATGTTTGAATTCATTTAGAACCCAGTCACGTTCCTCTTGACTCTTGTCACCATGGATACCCATGACAGGCCACCCATCTATCCTCATTTTTCTAGTGAGTTCATCACATCTTCTTTTGGTTTCAACAAAAACAATGGTTTTAATCACCTTCTCACTCATGATCTCTTCCATTAAATGAATAAGCTTTTCATCCTTTTCTACATCATGACACACATCCACAATCTGAAGAATGTTGTGATTTGCACTCAGTTCTAGTGCACCAATGTTTATATGAATATAGTCTTTCAGGAAATCTTCAGCAAGCTGTCTTACTTCTTTTGGCCAAGTAGCACTCCACATTAGGGTTTGCCTATCAGGTCTTATCTAATCCACAATCTTCCTTATTTGGGGTTCGAATCCCATATCAAGCATTCTGTCTGCTTCATCAAGGACAAAATAGGTGGTTCTTCTTAGATTGGTTTTCCCACATTCTAAAAAGTCAGTAAGTCTTCCAGGTGTTGCAATACAGATTTCTACATCTCTCTCCAAATAACGTATTTGTGGTCCCTTGGGAGCACCACCATAAATACAAGTGAACTTCAAGCAACATGCTCTACAGTATTCAGCAGCTACTTGCTGTACCTGTTGGGCCAGTACCAGTACCAGTTGGTGCCAGCACCAAGCAAATAGGTCCATCACCTCTCTCTAGGAGTGGCTGATGATTGATGTGGACAATGGCAGGCATCAAATAAGACAACGCCTTCCCAGATCCAGTTTCTGCTACCCCAACCATATCCAATCCATTTAGAGCAACTGGCCATCCCTGAGCTTGAATAGCTGTGGGTTCAGTAAAGTTCTGCCTTGCAATCACGTCCATGACATTTGGAGGGAAGTTCGCTTCATAAAAGTTCAGTACTGGCTTTGGGCAGTTGTGACCTCTAACTGTAATTTCCTTGCTTCTTCTGTATGTCTCTCCCTCTTGTGCTGTACACCTAGCCAAATCAGGGTGTTCTTGATAAAAATTCTTCTCAAATTTGGGCAGCTCATCAAGATTCCACTTCTTTTTAACCAATTTTTCCCCAGGGTTCCCAAACTTCTTTCCAGATAACGGCCCTGCCCTACTTCCTCCAAATTGAGGGACACGAAACCCTCGATCCCAGGTGCAGTCTTGGTCACTCAAATAACCCAACATGGGGTCAATGGTTGCGGTTGGTGGGAAGTGAAGCAGAGAGAATCGAGCGCTACGAGTAACCGGAGGTGGCTCCAGCGACAGCGAACTCTTGCAGGGGAGGCAGCGGAGGGATGGCGATGACAAGAGCTGGGGCTGCTGCACAAAAGTCCGGTGGAAATGAATGAGGTCTCCAGCACTTATTGTTTGTAGATTTTTTGATGATGGCCATTCTGACCTGTGTGAGGTGATACCTCATTGTAGTTTTGATTTGCAGTTCTCTAATGATCAGTGATGTTGAGTATCCTTTCATGTGTTTGTTGGCAGTCTGTATATCTTCTGTGGAGAAATGTCTGTTTAGGTCTTCTGCCCATTTTGGGGTTGTGTTGTTTATTTTTCTGATATTGATCTGAATGAGCTGCTTGTCTATTTTAGAGATTAATCCTTTGTCAATTGCTTCATTTGCAAATATTTTCTCCCATTCTGAGGGTTGTCTTTTCTCTTGTTTATGGTTTCCGTTGCCGTGCAAAAGCTTTTAAGTTTCATTAGGTCACATTTGTTTATTTTTGTATTTATTTCCATTTCTCTAGGAGGTGGGTCCAAAAGGATCTTGCTGTGATTTACGTTAAAGGGTGTTCGGCCTATGTTTTCCTCTAAGAGTTTTATAGTGTCTGGCCTTACATTTAAGTCTTTAATCCATTTAAGTTTATGTTTGTGTATGGTGTTAGGGAGTATTCTAATTTCATTCTTTTACATGTAGCTGTCCAGTTTTCCCAGCACCATTTATTGAAGAGGCTGCTTTTTCTCCATTGTATACTCTTGCTCACTTTATCAAAGATAAGCTGACCATATGTGCATGGGTTTATCTCTGGACTTTCTATCCTGTTCCATTGATCTATCTTTCTGTTTTTGTTCTAGTACCATACTGTCTTGATTACTGTAGCTTTGTAGTATAGTCTGAAGTCAGGGAGCCTGATTCCTCCATCTCTGTTTTTCTTCCTCAAGATTGCTTTGGCTATTCAGAGTCTTTTGTGTTTCCATACAAATTGTAAAAATTTTTGTTCTAGTTCTGTGAAAAATGCCATTGGTAATTTTATAGGGATTGCACTGAATCTGTAGATTGCTTTGGGTAGTATAGTCATTTTCACAATATTGATTCTTGGAATCCAAGAACATGGTATATTTCTCCATCTGTTTGTATCATCTTTAATTTCTTTCATTAGTGTCTTATAGTTTTTTGCATACCAGTCTTTTGACTCCTTAGGTAGGTTTATTCCTAGGAATTTAATTTTTTTTGTTGCAGTGGTAAATGGAACTGTTTCCTTAATTTCTCTTTCAGATTTTTCATCATTAGTGTATAGGAATGCAAGAGATTTCTGTGCATTAACTTTGTATCCTGCTACTCTACCAAATTCATTGATTAGCTCTAGTAGTCTTCTCATAGCATCTTTAGGATTCTATATGTATGGTATCATGTCATCTGCGAACAGTGACAGTTTTACTTCCTCTTTTCCAACTTGGATTCCTTTAATTTCTTCTTGTTTTCTGATCGCTATGGCTAAAACTTCCAAAACTATGTTGAATAACAGTGGTGAGAGTGGGCAACCTTGTCTTGTTCCTGATCTTAGGGGAAATGGTTTCAGTGTTTCCCCATTGAGAATGATGTTGGCTGTGGGTTTATCATATATGACCATTATTCTTTTGAGGTAGGTTCCCTCTATGCCTACTTTCTGGAGAGTTTTTATCATAAATGGGTGTTGAATTTTGTCAAAACCTTTTCTACATCTGTTGAGATTATCATATGTTTTTTATCCTTTAATTTGTTAATGTGGTGTATCACATTGATTGATTTGCATATATTGAAGATTCTTTCCATTCCTGGGACAAACCCTCTAGATCATGGTGTATGAACCTTTTAATATGCTGTTGGATTCTGTTTGCTATTATTTTGTTGAGGATTTGTGCATCTATTTTAATCAGTGATATTGGACTGTAGTTTTCTTTTTTGGTGACATCTTTGTCTGCTTTTGGTATCAGGGTGATGGTGGCCTCATAAAATGATTTCAGGAGTGTTCCTCCCTCTGCTGTATTTTGGAAGAGTTTGAGAAGGTTATGTGTTAGTTCTTCTCTAAATGTTTGATAGAATTTGCCTGTGAAGCCATCTGGTCCTGGGCTTTTGTTTGTTGGAAAATTTCTAGTCACAGTTTCAATTTCAGTGCTTGTGATTTGTCTGTTTCTATTTTCTATTTCTTCCTGGTTCAGTCTCGGAAGGTTGTGGTTTTCTAAGAATTTGTCCATTTCTTCCAGGTTGTCCATATTACTGGCACATGGTTGCTTGTGGTAATCTCTCATGATCCTTTGTATTGCTGCAGTGTTAGTTGTTGCTTCTCCTTTTTCATTTCTAATTCTATTGATTTGAGTCTTCTCCCTTTTTCTCTTGATGAGTCTGGCTAATGGTTTATCAATTCTGTTTATCTTCTCAAAGATCCAGCTTTTAGTTTTATTGATCTTTGCTATTGTTTTCTTCATTTCATTTTCATTGATTCCTGATCAATCTTTATGATTTCTTTCCTCCTGCTAACTTTGGGGGTTTTTTTGTTCTTCATTCTCTAATTGCTTTAGGTGTAAGGTTAGGTTGTTTACTTGAGATGTTTCTTGTTTCTTGAGGTAGGATTGTATTGCTATAAACTTCCCTCTTAGAACTACTTTTGATGAATCCCATAGGCTTTGGCTCATCGTGTTTTCATTGTCATTTATTTCTAGGGATGTTTTGATTTCCTCTTTGATCTCTTCAGTGATCTCTTGGTTATTTAGTAGGGTATTGTTTCACCTCCATGTGTTTATGTATTTTATATTTTTTTTCCTGTAATTGATATCTCGTCTCATAGCATTGTGGTCAGAAAAGATACTTGATACGAATTCAATTTCCTTAAATTTACTGAGGCTTGATTTGTGACCCAAGATATCATCTATCCTGGAGAATGTTCCATGAACACTTGGGAAGAAAGTGTATTCTGTTGTTTTTGGATGGAATGTCTTATAAATATCAATTAAGTCCATCTTGCTTAATGTGTCCTTTAAAGCTTGTGTTTCCTGATTTATTTTCATCTTCCATGATCTGTCCATTGGTGAAAGTGGGATGTTAAAGTCCCCTACTATTATTGTGTTACTGTCAATTTCCCCTTTTAGGGCTGTTAGCATTTGCCTTATATATTTAGGTGCTCCTATTTTGGGTACATAAATATTTACCATTGTTATATCTTCTTCTTGGATTGATCCTTTGATCATTATGTAGTGTCCTTCTTTGTCTCTTGTAATAGTCTTTATTTTGAAGTCTATTTTGTCTGATATGAGAATTGCTACTCCAGCTTGCTTTTTATTTCCAGTTACATGGAATATCTTTTTTTCATCCCCTCTCCTTCAGTCTGTATGTGTCTCTAGGTCTGAAGTGGTTCTCTTGTAGACAGCATATATACAGGTCTTGTTTTTGTATCCATTCAGCCAGTGTATGTCTTTTGGCTGGAGCATTTAATCCATTTACATTTAAAGTAATTATCAATATGTATGTTTCTATTACCATTTTCTCAATTGTTTTGGGTTTGTTTTTGTATGTCTTTTCCCTCTGTTGTATTTCCTGCCTAGAGAAGTTCCTTTAGCATTTGTTGTAAAGCTGGTTTCATGGTGCTGAATTCTCTTAACTTTTGCTTGTCTGTAAAGGTTTTAATTTCTCCATTGAATCTTAATGAGATATTTGCTGGGTAGAGTAATCTTGGTTGTAGGTTTTTCCCTTTCATCACTTTAAATATGTCCTGCCACTCCCTTCTGGCTTGCAGTGTTTCTGCTGTAACATCTGCTGTTAACCTTTTGGGGATTCCCTTGTATGTTATTTGTTGCTGTTCCCTTGCTGCTTTTAATAGTTTTTCTTTGTATTTAATTTTTGATAGTTTGATTAGTATATGTCTTGGCATGTTTCTCTTTGGATTTATCCTGGATGGGACTCTCTGCACTTCCTGGACTTGATTGACTATTTCTTTTCCCATATTAGGGAAGTTTTTCACTATAATCTCTTCATGTATTTTCTCAGTCACTTTCTCTTTCTCTTCTTCTGTGACCCCTCTAATTTGAATGTTGGTGCATTTAATGTTGTCCCAGAGGTCTCTGAGACTGTCCTCAATTCTTTTCATTCTTTTTTCTTTATTCTGCTCCCTGGCAGTTATTTCCACCATTTTATCTCCCAGCTCACTTATCCCTTCTTCTGCCTCAATTATTCTGCCATTGATTCCTTCTAGAGTATTTTTAATTTCAGTTATTGTGTTGTTCATCATTGTTTTGCTCTTTAATTCTTGTAGAACCTTATTAAATGTCTCTTGTATTTTCTCCATTCTGTTTCTGAGATTTTGGATCATCTTTATTGCCCTTACTCTGAATTCTTTTTCAGGTAGTTTGCCTATTTCATCTTCATTTATTTGGTCTTGTAGGTTTTTACCTTGGTCCTTCATCTGTAACATTTTTTTTGTCGTTTCATTTTTTTTTTTCTTTTTTGATGCGTGGGCTTGTATTCCTGTCTTACTGGTTGTTTGACCTGAAGCGTCCAGCGCTGGAATTTGCAGGCAGTTGAATAGAGCTGGGTCTTGGTGCTGAGAGGACCTCTGGGAGGCCTCACTCCAATTTATATTCCCTGGGGTCTGAGGCTCTCTGTTAGTCCAGTGGTTTGGACTCAGTGCTCCCATCACATGAGCTTGGGCCCAACCTCCGGCCTGGGAACCAAGATCCTGCAAGCTGCATGGTGTGGCAAAAAAAAAAAAAAAAAAAAAGAAGCAGTGCAATATAAAATAATATAAAACAAAATAAAATTAGAAAGGTAAAAAAATATAATAGGAAAAATAAAAATATAATTGAAACAACCAGTTACTAGGGGTTCCTCCCGTCCCCTTTGGTGTCTGTGGTACCCCACCGGTGCCTGGTAGGTGCCCTAGTTGTGCGAATACACGAATTCCACATCCTCCTAGTCTGCCATCTTGACTCCACCCCACCCTCTGATTAGTTCTTTTTAACTTTCTTTTGTTCTTGAGATGTCCTTCCTGCTGATATTCCAAAAATGAGGTTGGCGTCTCTGCCTCATTCCCAGAATTACATCCCTCATTGATTTCTCTTTAATGTAACTAAAATTTCCCAAGCAAATCTCATTAAAGAGGATTGGAATAATTGGAGGGATGCTTCTTTTACTGAGGATCTGAGGTTTGTATAGGGTCAGAGTCTTAGTGCATGGGAAAAAGGAATGGTAAAAAACATCTTGCAAATAATCAGTGTTTGAGCATGGATATCACCTTTTTCCTTTAATTTTTAATGTTTTTTTTTTAAAGAGAAAGCTATTCAATCATACCTGTTAATGCCAATGACTAATTTAGCTTCTCAGGAAATTTATACTTTCCTTGTCCTTATAGGTCCCTATCTATCTCTAGGATATGCCTTCTCTAATTATCTGCTCCATTATTCCCTTTTTGATTGACAGTCAAATCTTCCCCTATAAGAAATAAGGGAGAAGCTTGGATTCAACAGGCATAATAAACTGGTTCCCAGTCCTGCTTTTCACACTTTTCTAAGTGTGAAAGCCTTGGTTACTTCTGTAAAATGGTGAATAATAATAACTACTTCAGAAAATTGTGGTGAGCATTAAATATATGTACAGTGCTCAGTGTAAAGCCTGATACTTGTAAGTGCTCAATAAGTATTAGTCTGCTCCTCTAAGCTTGTGTAGCACTCGAGTTCTGCTGTGTATTTCCATAGTTCATTCATAGCTAATTGGAAATAGAGATAGATAGCTGCTGAATCCCATGAGAGTTGTAGGCCTATTTTAACAGCTCTCCTTACCTTGGGAAGTTTCTAGAATCTACTCACTTAGAGTCACTCATACAGTGGAGTCTTGAAGTCTGACAATACTATCAATGTAGTGACTAAACCTTCATGTGGTAAAATGAGCACAGATGCAGTTGCAGGAAAGTCCTTTAGTCAATTTCAGAGCTGTTTTGATTAGAAAGCAACGCTGCATATTGGAAAGAGCACGAGCCTTGGCATTAGACAGATCTGTGTTTTAATCCTGACTCTGCTACCTAGAAAATGCTCAATAAATGGCAGCCGATGTTGTTGTAGCAAGTTTGCTTTCACTAGAGATTTGATTTAACTTGACTAAGCCAGCCTTTTCTGGGAAGGTTTCACTAGTGTTTCATTAAACATTGGCTTCTGTCTAGCCCTTTGCATATACTCATAGTCTCCTGACTTTGAATCATGATAATTCCTTCAATAGATAAATGAGTGAAACTTGTTATGTTCCCAGAACTAAGGTCAAATATGGCATTTCAAAGCCAGAGCAGCTTTTCTAGTGTCTTACTATCTTCGGCCTTTTTTTTTTTTTTTTCCCTTGAGGAGTGGGGGAGAACATGGTCAATTTAGAACTCCCTTTTCCTGTACTTTCCCTTTACACTATTTGGTAATTTAGCATGGATGAGCTAGAAGGGAGACCTAGACATTTGCAAAGGTTTGGTTACAACTAGGATGGCTTTATCTTCCCAGAAGGTCTACAAAACATCTGAGGCAGGAGGGGTTTTTAAAGCAGTTAAAGCTAATATTACTGTGCCTCCTCAGGAGTGTGGAAAGAATAATGAGGCATGAATTATGTAAGTAAGACTGAATTAGGCACAGGGTTGGGTGCCTTAAATGAATTCTACATCCCAGAAGTCATTCATTCAACTATCACTGAGCTACTTTGTGTGGAGTGCTGGGGATACAGACATGGCCTCTCTACTCAAGAAGCTCATAGGCAAGCTCATTCAACTCTACCTGCCTCTGAGGTAGATTATTTTCTTTTCCTTCCTTATAGCTGATGAAAGAGGATCTCAAAGAGGTGAAATAGTTGGTCCAAAATTACACAGGTAGTAGGTAGTTAAGCTTAGCTACAAATCCTTTTCTTTTTCCTTTAATCAATATTTGTGCTTATTATGTGTTCTTTTTAGTTATGGCATGTTAGAATGAACGTGGAAGATATATGTAGTGTATAGCTATAGCACTGTCTTCCTAGAATCCCTACTTTCTTCTTAGAAATTCTCCTTTTCCCACTCCAGCCATGTGGTTTGGAAAGGAGCTGCCTAAACCACATTTGGTTGATTCAAGCAAAAAAAATTAGAGTTATTCCCCAGGATTTTTCAGGTGGAAACTAAAGAAATGAGGTAAAATTTCCAAGATATGATACATTGGACTTACTAGCCATGATGTTCTCTGACTTTGAAGTAAGTCCATCTGCAAGTTAAAACAAAAGTAAACCAAACTTAACTCATCTAAGGGGCTGATAAAACTTTGATAACAAAACCAGACAAAGATGATACTAGAAGGAAATTCTATAGGTCCATAACACTTATACGTATTAATGCAAAAATCCAAAATAAATATTTACAAATCAAATCCATCATGTATGCTAAAATACAGGAGTGTGTAGACAAAATAATTTTAAAAGGTGGGATTTATCAAAAAAATTCAAGGATATTTTAATTACTGTTAGTTTAATTTACCACATGAACAGTTTAAAGTAGCAAAACCTATATGATCATCTCAATAGATTAAAAAAATACAAAATTCAGTAACTATGATTAAATCTCCTAGAAAAGTGGAAATTGAAGGGAATTTCTTTAACTAGATAGAGATTATTTATTAAAACCCAAAATTGTTGTAAAAGCCTTAGAAACATTTTCCTTAAAAAGAACAAGAAAAGGGCTTCCCTGGTGGCGCAGTGGTTGGGGGTCCGCCTGCCGGTGCGGGGGACGCGGGTTCGTGCCCCGGTCCGGGAGGATCCCACGTGCCGCGGAGCGGCTGGGCCCGTGAGCCATGGCCGCTGGGCCTGCGCGTCCGGAGCCTGTGCTCCGCGGGGCGGGGGGGGGGGGGGGGGGGGGGGGGGGGGCACGGCAGTGGGAGGCCCGCGTACCGCAAAAAAAAAAAAGAACAAGAAAAGATGCTTGCTGCCCACGTGTCTATTCAACATTACATCTGAGGCTTTAACCCGTATATATAATATAAGAAACAGCAGTAAGAAATATAATTATCTTAAAAACAGGAACAATGCTATTTATTTACAGATGGTTTGATTGTCTACATAGAAATTTCAAGATAAAAATCCATAGAAAATCTACAGATTAACTATTGGAACTAATTATAGAGTCTGCTGAATACTAGATTAATATGAAAAAATTATATGTGATAAAAGTACAAAAATGTGTAGATAAAGAATATATAACAACTGCAAGATAGTGGTTATTTCAGAGACAGAAAAGGAGGAGAATGGTTTTCTAGTGAAGAGATGATTCCAAGAAAAACTTTAATATTTTCTTTGTTTTTAAGGATCTGAAGCTGGCAAAATATTAACACAAGTTAAATCTGGGTTTTTAGTATTCTTAAATACTTTGTAACAAAAATTTAAAAATTCAAACAAATAAATGTTAGCTAGTATTGTAGATCTTTGAAAATAACATAATCAGCATTGAGGTTTAGCGACATTTAATTTAGATTCTTTTAGTCATTAAAAAAAAGAGTCTAATTTTTGTGGCTTAGAAACCTGGGTTCCAATTATTCCTGATGCCTTTGTCTTTAATTGTTGAAATCTACCCTTTGATTACCTGGTCAAGATCATGGATTTAGTAGTCAGAGTGCCAAGGTTGAAATCCTACCTGTATGAATTACTAGCTGCCTGACCTCAGAAGGACAGTTACTTTTCTAAACCACAGTTTTTCATTTGTAAAGCTAAGATGATAATGGCATCTATCTCATATAGCTGTCATTAGGATAAAAATGACACAGGTAAAACATTCAGTGCAACATCAGGTACACTGTGTATACGTATAGATGTTAGATGTTGCTTAAACTTTTTGGACTTCTCAGGGCTATTATAAGAATTGAATGGAAGAATCTGAGTAAAACTCATAGCATAATGCCTGGCACTTACTAGTGCTTCCATAAATCTTAATTCCACTGCCCCTTTTCTGGCTCCCCTACTGTTCACTCTTGAACATTTAATTAGTTTTCTAAATCTAACCAGGTACTGTGTTGAGTATCTTTGATCGCATCTGACTTACGTTTTTTTCCTAACATTTATAACTGTTTGGGGACAAAGAATGTGTTTCTTTATTCTTTTATCATAGCTTAAATTTTGTAACTATCGCTTACAACAGAGAAAAAGTTATCCATACTATTTTTTCCTGTTTCTTGACTTAGGACACATACATGGAGTGCTAAGAGTGCCTGTTTGTCCTCTGGTTGTATGTAGGAGAGATGTACTTTTTTCCCTCAGATTTCCAGAACAAGCTTATAGCATATGAAGAAATTTTTATTTATTCTGGCATTTTTTCATATTTGGGGCTGGCAGTGAGATTTCTCTTCATCTAAAAGTGAAGATGATGCTGAAATCAAAGGAGAATGCATAAGCTAAGAGTAAAGTAGGTAGCTGGGAGCAATGAGTCAGAGCGAGAGGGCTGAATAGGTCACCACTCTGAGGAGGGTGGCCAGGAAACACTGGAAACTGGATAAGGAGAGCCAAGGAACACAGGATCTTATAAAGAGCATGAAGTGGCTGGTTAAAGGAGTTTGATGGGTAGGTGTCATAAATAGGGATGGAGTTTTTCCTCTATGGCTGGATTTTCCAGATTCTTTGTGGCAGGATGCCAGACGGTTGGGTATGTTTAAACCAGGTGTATGGGTGGGTACCGCTTCTAACAAGAGGTGAATTCATTAATCTGTTGAGTATTACTATTTTAAAAGAGCAAGGCTTATGGTGACATCTTTCTTAGATTACTTCTGAAAAACAGGTAAAGATTCTCTTTGTATTTCTATAAAGGTAGTTGAGAGTAAGCTGGGCACATATTTGAGAAAAAGCATGTGATTTGCTGTCTGATTTCAAGGTGAATAATCAGGACTCTGGGGTCTGACTAACTGGAGCAGTGTGAGAAGGAAGGAGTCTCCATATACTCCCTCTAAAACAATCAGCAGCCTAGAGCAGCTCTAGTACCAGGGCCTCCAATTGCTAATCAAATGAAAGGAATGTTTTCCTAAAATTCTTCCTTCAGATTTGAATAAAGGGAATGTATTTTGATGTACTAAATTTCGTGGTATAATGAAAACAGAGCCAGTTGCTGTATTCTGATTATATAACAGGCATGATTGACAAATCCTTTGAGAAAATTGGCAAGCTAATGTTAATGCAATCTGTATTAACCTACAAGACTTACGTAGTCACTAATTTATTTTTAAATGAGTGCAAATACATTTTCCTAGGAAGGAAGCAAGGAACTTCTGACAATCTCAGTGTTACCACAGAGAGATGGAATAATTTGAACAGGAAGAGAGTAAACTAAAAATTCCCTTGTGTTTAAGAATTAAACACATCCCTCTCATCCCACCATAGTTAATATAGTATTAATAAGTCATTCCTAATAAGTGTGGACATCCCTCTCATCCCACCATAGTTAATCTAGTATTAATAAATCATTCCTAATAAGTGTGGGTAACTGTAGTTTTGTCCCCTAGCTCATATTTTATTATTAATTTATTCTTTCTTTAAAAAGAAAAAAGTTGGAGACAATATGATATAGTATAAAAATCAAAAGCTTTTGGAGTTCAAATCCTTTCTTTCTTAGCTATCTGAGCTTGGACTATTTTCAGTTAAACTCTCTGAGTCTCAGTTTCCTCATCTCTTAAATTGGGATAACAGAAAAATCTTACCTTTGTAAAGCTGTGCCTTCTTAAATTGTATACCTTCGGCACCTCACTCTTAAAGAGGCACTTACCTTCACTTCCATCTGGATTAAGAACCAACTTTTTTTTTTTTTACTTTATTTTATTTATATATTTATTTACATCTTTCTTGGAGTATAATTGCTTTACAATGGTGTGTTAGTTTCTGCTTTATAGCAAAGTGAATCAGTTATACAGATACATATGTTCCCATATCTCTTCCCTCTTGTGTCTCCCTCCCTCCCACCCTCCCTATCCCACCCCCCTAGGTGGTCACAAAGCACCTAGCTGATCTCCCTGTGCTATGCGGCTGCTTCCCACTAGCTATCTATTTTACGTTTGGTAGTGTATATATGTCCATGCCACTCTCTCGCTCTGTCACAGCTTCCCCTTCCCCCTCCCCATATCCTCAAGTCCATTCTCTAGTAGGTCTGTGTCTTTATTCCTGTCTTACCCCTAGGTTCTTCATGACATTTTTTTTTCTTAAAGTCCATATATATGTGTTAGCATACGGTATTTGTCTTTCTCTTTCTGACTTACTTCACTCTGTATGACAGACTCTAGGTCCATCCACCTCATTACAAATAGCTCAATTAAGGGAATACGGTCTGCAAAACCATTCTGGAGAACTGGAAGTTCTAATCATGACAAAGACATTGATATTTAAGAGGTACGAAAAGTTGGAATAAAAATATAAGACTGGAAAAAAAAAAAGAGACACTTACTTTCAGGGTTATGCATGTATAAAGTCGGCACCTGAAAGTGAATGCCTCATTAAATTTTGCACCGTTGGCACCTCATTTGCCTCACCTTGGTCCTAGACTTGCTGTCCTATATGGTTGGAATGTGATTTGTGGGCGGGGGTGGGGGTAGGTAAGAAGTGGGGTGGAGAATGGTGCTAAGAGTAAAGAGGTATGCAGAAGCCGTATCACAAAAGGCCTTGTAAGTGATGTTAAGAGGTTTGAATGCTATCTGAGGGTTAATAATTTTTAAAAAAGATTTCCTGAGAAGTCATTAAAAATTTTTCACAGAAGAGCAACTTATTCAGAATTTCACTTGAGAAAGATCATTTTACCTGGTGGGTGAGGAAAGAATGTTAGGGGACAAAGACCCAATCAGTGCAATCCAAGTAAGAGGTGAATGCAATTCTTCAGGTCAGAGATGATGATGGACAAGATTGGCATAAAGACAATGGTATGGAGGGAAATGGAAGTGCTTGAGATATTTAACAGGTAGAATCAACAGAACTTGGTTATGATTAGACATAGACAGTGAATTAAAAGGCGTAGAAAATGTGAACCAAGTTTTTGGCTTGGGCAACTAACTGTATGTTGTGGTGTCATGTCCTGAGAATAGGGAACAGTGAAGAAATAAGATTGAAGAGAAGATTATAATTTCAGTTTGAACATGTAGAATTTGAAATATCTGCAAGACATCAAGTAGAACTGGTTAGTAAATAGTTCACCCTATGGGACAGGAATTTAAAAGAGTGATCTAGGCTGGAGATACAGAATTGGGAACCATCCGTGTTTAAGCCATGAATGATATTGCCTGGTAATGGTATGTTGTTTGAAAAGAGGGCCTAGGAAAGAACCACAGTGAATGCCAGCTTTTAAAGGTTAGGTATAGGAAAAGAAGCCAACAAAGTTTAAGAAAGTTTGTCCAGGAAGATAGGAGGAAATCTACAGAGCCTCACATAAGAAACTTTGGTAACTCCTAACCTGTGCAAAACTCACCACTATGCCCCTTCCTAGAATGCAGTATGCAGGCATCAATTTCCCTTTACTTATAGCTTTTTGCCCTCATTCTGAAATGTGAAGCCTGGCCTGCCTCAAATTCCTTTTCCTAACCTGTTTCTTCCTTGCATCAGTTCCGGGCCTCTTGCTTCAGTGCCTACCTTCATCTTTGCACTATCCTTTTAGATCTGATGCTTGATCTTCTCCTTCTGGTACTGACTTTGTCCGTTATGCTTTGCTGCAATTTCCAATATGCTCCTAGACCCCATCTAATTCTTCTATCAGGTTTGCCTTGACTCAAACTGAAGGAGATCAGACAGCTCTTTCACCAGGTGCTAGGCCCAGTGGAGGCAGCATTTCATCATTATTACTGGGAGGTCACTGGGAGGTAAGCATTGGCTTACTGCTTTCGTAGTTCCTTTGGCCGGTACATTACAAACCTGCCTAAACAAGCCCATCCCATTGAGCTTACTTGCCTGAGGTATTTTCAATAGACAAAGTAGAGTGACAAGTGCTTAACTTACATAATAAGTTTGTATTAGATTCTATCTGAATTATATATAAAGTGGAGAGTATTATATATTGAAGAACATCAACAATTCTAAATATGCTTAAACAAAGAGAGAGAAGATAGCATATATATGAATCATTGTTTAATGAGCTTAAAATCTCTCCAAGAGGGAATCACAAATTCATACAATTTCCTTAGAATGTGTTCTTTAAACTTGTATGTCGGTTGGTGGAAAATACCATGAAAAAGACAAACTTCTGGAACTGGCCTTTTTCTGTGGAACCTTGCTCTCTAGGAAGGTCAAACTCTAAGAAAAGTTGAAAAGGATGTTTGGCTATGAAGCTACTGGTTTAAGTAGTAACCAAATCTGTCTTCTACACATGGCCGATTCTTTTTGAAGAGATGTAACCCAGTACAGTACACCAACCTGAGCATCAGGACAACTTAATTCTATTTCCTGTTTTTACTGTAATCCACTCTTTGAACTTGAGGAATTTGCTTCCTCTCTTAAGACCTCAGTTTCTCTCTTTATGAAATGAAGGAGTTAAAAGATTGGACTAAATTATTCCAAGAGCCTTTCTAACTAAGAATCTACCATCTTTGGTCAAAAAATGGTGCCTCACAGATCTTGATAAAAAAAAAAAAAGATGAGTTCTGGGAAAGCCAGAATTTTTTTCTGAACAGGTTTTATTTGTTTGTTTCTTTGTTTTTGTCACATGAATTTTGAAATAGAATCTCAGGGCTAAAAGAGAATTCAGTGTACAAGAATTTTCTCTAAAATGATCTGACCCAGTAGTTATTCAGCCTCTTTTTGAACACATCTAGTGATAGGGAACTCACTTTTTATAGAGTCAGCTCATTTTATTGTTGGACTGATTTGATGGCTAGTAAGTTCTTTCTTATATTAACCTGAAACCTGTCTCCCTATAGCTTCCACCTATTATTTGTGCCATCTGTCAGATGCACATACCTGATTTAAATCCCATCTTCACTACTTACTAGATTTGTGAGAGTAGGAATATCACTTAACATCTTTGAGTTTCTATTTTCTCATCTAATAATGGATATTTTGATTCCTATATTCCATGGTAATGTGATTAATGAGATAGTGCTTTAGGTTGTCTGTACTAGGCTCTAGTTGGGAAAGACTTCATAGGGTACTTGATATTTGGCAAAGATCATGAAGGATGGATAGGAATTTCTATAGAGGAGGGTGCAATAAGGAGGAGACAGGTAGATGACAGGTTGGTCGTTTGGGGCAGAGAGAATAGCAATGAACAAAAAAAAGGAGGTATACAAATCAAGTTCAGAAATCCTCTAGTGGTAAGGTTTGGTTAGATTTTTCAATGCCTAGGGCCAAAGAGAGAGGGTGATAGGAGATGATCCAGGAAAAATAAGCTGCAGGCAGACTATGAAAGGACCTGTACACCATGCTACATTCAAATATGCTACTCCTAGAGGTTACTGAGTTTAAAGAAAATCATAAAGAAAGAGTGGATAGCTGAGCTAGGATTTAAATTCATGCCTTCTGAGACTATGTCTCACAGCACCATAACTTTTGAGACATTAAAAAATCATCCTTTTATTGTTATAGAATTACAGAAAAAAAATTCCTTCCTTCCGGCACTACGCACCAGAATCCAAGAAGAGCTCTGACCTAGTTCCTGAGGCCTTCCATCAGGATAAATCACAGTGCTGTGCTGTCAAACTAGTGAATTTCTTTGCTTTCTAGGAGCCTAGGCTTATAATAGGAAAAACATTAGGGAGAAAGAAAGGAATATTCTGCCCACTTCTCAAATAGACATGGCTGTACACTGTAGTAGAAAGTGCTCTGACTATGTGACAAACAAGAGTTAGGTTCAAATCCTAGCTCTGCCATTTACTAGCTGTATATGTAATATATTTCTCACTCTTCCCCTGAGCCTCAGTATGTTCATCAGTAACATGGGAATTATGGTGCTTCCCTGCCTATTTTTTCTGAAATCATTATCAGGGAATACTATTATGATTGTCAAAGTCCTTTGAAAATCATAAATTGATATTTTGTTACTACTATTATCAGGAAATCACCAAAGTGAGAGGGCACCAGTACAGATCAGGATTGCCCTGACACATGCTGTCTGGACTTAGGGTAAAATCAGTAAGATTTGTCTACAGTGGCTCTGACTTTTCCCCTCTGTCATTTTCCCTTTTCTTCTTTTTCTCCCACTCACTTCTTTTGGCTGAAAAGCCTAGTGTCCTGTCTTTTTCTCTTCTCTTCCCTTCCCAAATGTTCCCCGGATAAACTCTACTGGTATGTCATTGAGAAACAAGGTCCAAAGGTCAATATGAGATCTTCTGTCTTTCATAAAGGTTCCCATTGGAACCTCATCTTTCATAGAAAAGGAAAAAGTATTATTTATTTATTTTTTCATTCAGAAATTACTTGTTCAGCACCTAAAGTATATTTTACACATGGTGAAATATTTAGAGAGATTAGACAATCAAGAAAAGTAAGAACTTGGTGGAATTCAAGGACTTCTTCATTTGTTGATTTGTTCGTTTGTCATTTGTTCTATCTCGTATTCATTTAAAATTATGTGCTTTAGCACCGACTATGTATTACTAGACATTGTGTTAGGCAACATGTGAGGCACCAAGGACCCAATGGTACCATTTAGATCATCACACATCAGGTTCATGCTGGTTCTAAATGTTCTTAGTTTATTCTTAGGCATAGGTCCTAGGAATGCAACACCTTGGTGTGGTAGCAAGAATCAAAGGAAGTGAGACAGTGTAAAAGGGTTGCCTTTTCTCCACAGCCTTGACAATGTTTGTTATTTGTGTTCTTTTTGATGATAGCCATGCTGACAAGTGTGAGGTGATATCTTTTATTTTTTAACATCTTTATTAAAGTATAATTGCTTTACAATGTTGTGTTAGTTTCTGCTGTATAACAAAGTGAATCAGCTATATGTATACATATATCCCCATATACCCTCCCTCTTGCATCTCCCTTCCACCCTCCCTATCCCAACCCTCTAGGTGGTCACAAAGCACCTAGCTGATCTCCCTGTGCTTTGCAGCTGCTTCCCACTAGCTATCTGTTTTACATTTGGTAGTGTCAATATGTCAATGCTACTCTCTCACCTCGTCCCAGCTTACTCTTTCCCCTCCCAGTGTCCTCAAGTCCATTGTCTATGTCTGCATCTTTATTCCTGTCCTGCCCCTAGGTTCATCAGAACAATTTTTTTTTTTTAGATACCATATATATGTATTAGCATACGGTGTTTGATTTTCTCTTTCTTAACTTCACTCTGTATGACAGACTCTAGGTCCATCCACCTCACTACAAATAACTCAATTTCATTTCTTTTTATGGCTGAGTAATATTGCATTGTATATATGTGCCACATCTTCTTTATCCATTCATCTGTCGATGGACACATAGGTTGCTTCCATGTCCTGGCTGCTGTAAATAGTGCTTCAATGAACATTGTGGTACATGACCCTTTTTGAATTATGGTTTTCTCAGGGTACATACCCAGTAGTGAGATTGCTGGGTCATATAGTAGTTCTATTTTTAGTTTTTTAAGGAACCTCCATACTGTTCTACATAGTGGCTGTATCAATTTACATTCCCACCAACAGTGCAAGATGGTTCCCTTTTCTCCACACCCTCTACAGCATTTATTGTTTGTAGATATTTTGATGATGGCCATTCTGACTGGTGTGAGGTGATACCTCACTGTAGTTTTGATTTGCATTTCTCTAATGATCAGTGATATTGAGCATCCTTTCATGTGTTTGTTGACAATCTGTATATCTTCTTTGAAGAAATGTCTATTTAGGTCTTCTGCCCATCTTTGGATTGGGTTGTTTATTTTTTTGATATTGAGCTGCATGTGCAGCTTGTATATTTTAGAGATTAATCCTTTGTCAGTTTCTTTGTTTACAAATATTTTCTCCCATTCTGAGGGTTGTCCTTTCGTTTTGTTTATGGTTTCCTTTCCTGTGCAAAAGCTTTTAAGTTTCATTAGGTCACATTTGGTTTTTTTTGTTCGTTTTTATTTCCATTTCTCTAAGAGGTGGGTCAAAAAGGATCTTGCTGTGATTTATGTTAGAGTGTTCTTCCTATATTTTCCTCTAAGAGTTTTATACTGTCTGACCTTAAATTTAGGTCTTTAATCCATTTTGAGTTTATTTTTGTGTATGGTGTCAGGGAGTGTTCTAATTTCATTCTTTTACATGTAGCTGTCCAGTTTTCCCAGCATCACTTATTGAAGGGACTGTCTTTTCTCCATTGTATACCCCTGCCTCCATTATCAAAAAGAAGATGACCATATGTGCATGGGTTTATCTCTGGATTTTCTGTCCTGTTCCACTGATCTATATTTCTGTTTTTGTGCCAGTACCATACTGTCTTGATTACTGTAGCTTTGTATTATAGTGTGAAGTCAGGGAACCTGATTCCTCCACCTCCATTTTTCTTTCTCAAGGTTGCTTTGGCTATTCTGGGTATTTTATGTTTCCATACAAATTGTGAAATTTCTTGTTCTAGTTCTGTGAAAAATGCCATTGATAGTCTGATAGGGATTGCATTGAATCTGTAGATTGCTTTGGGTAGTAGAGTCATTTTCACAATGTTGATTCTTCCAATCCAAGAACATCGTATATCTCTCCATCCTTTGTATCATCTTTAATTGCTTTCATCAATGTCTTATAGTTTTCTGCATACAGGTCTTTTGTCTCCTTCAGTAGGTTTATTCCTAGGAATTTTATTCTTTTTGTTGCAGTGGTAAATGGGAGTGTTTCCTTAATTTTTCTTTCAGATTTTTCATCATTAGTGTATAAGAATGCAAGAGATTTCCGTGCTTTAATTTTATATTCTGCTACTGTACCAAATTCATTGATTAGCTCTAGTAGTCTTCTGGTAGCATCTTTAGGATTCTCTATGTTTAGTATCATGTCACCTTCAAACAGTGCCAGTTTTACTTCTTTTCCAATTTGGATTCCTTTTTCTTTTCTGATTCCTAGCAGTGGCTAAAACTTCCAAAACTATGTTGAATAATAGTGGTGGAGTGGGCAACCTTCTCTTGTACCTGATCTTAGAGGAAATGTTTTCAATTTTTCCCCACTGAGAACGATGTTGGCTATGGATTTGTTATATATGGCCTTCTTTTTTTTTTTTTTTGCGGTAGGCTTCCTCTATGCCTGCTTTCTGGAGAGTTTTTTTTATCATAAATGGGTGTTGAATTTTGTCAAAACCTTTTTCTACATCTACTGAGACGATCATATGGTTTTTATCCTTCAATTTGTTAATATGGTAGATCACATTGATTGATTTGCATATGTTGAAGAATCCTTGCATTCCTGGGATAAACCCCACTTGATCATGGTGTATGATCCTTATAATGTGCTGTTGGATTCTGTTTGTTAGTATTTTCTTGAGGATTTTTTCATGTTTATGTTTATCAGTGGTATTAGCCAGTAGTTTTCTTTTTCTGTCACATTTGTCTGGTTTTGGTATCAGGGTGATGATGGCCTCGTAGAATGATTTTGGGAGTGTTGCTCCCTCTGCTATATTTTGGAAGAATTTGAAAAGGATAGGTGTTGGCTCTCTTGTAAATATTTGATAGAATTTGCCTAGAAGCCATCTGGTCCTGGGCTTTTGTTTGTTGGAAGGCTTTTAATCACAGTTTCCATTTCAGTGCTTGTGATTGGTCTCTTTATATTCTCTATTTCTTTCTGGTTCAGTCTCAGAGGGTTGTGGTTTTCTAAGAATCTATCCATTTCTTCCAGGTTGTCCATATTATTGGCATATAGTTGCTTATTGTAATCTCTCTTGATCCTTTGTATTTCTGAAGTGTCACTTGTTACTTCTTTTTCATTTCTACTTCTGTTGATTTGAATCTTCTTTTTCTTCTTGATGAGGCTGGCTAATGGTTTATCAATTTTATTTATCTTCTCAAAGAACCAACTTATAGTTTTATTGATCTTTGTTATTGTTTCCTTCATTTCTTTTTCATTTATTTCTGATCTGATCTTTATAATTTCTTTCCTTTTGCTAACTTTGTTTTTTTGTTTGTTTGTTTTTGTTGTTCTTCTTTCTCTAATTGCTTTAGATATAAAGTTAGGTTGTTTACTTGAGATGTTTCTTGTTTCTTGAGGTAGGATTGTATTGCTATAAACTTCCCTCTTAGAACTGCTTTTGCTGTATCCCATAGGTATTGGGTCATCGTGTTTTCTTTGTCATTTGTTTCTATGTACTTTCTGATTTCTCCTTTGATTTCTTCAGTGATCTCTTGGTTATTTAGTAACGTATTGTTTAGCTTGCATGTGTTTGCATTCTTTACTTTTTTCCCTGTAATTGATTTCTAATCTTATAGCATTGTAGTCAGAAAAGATGCTTGATATGATTTCAATTTTCTTAACTTTACTGAAGCTTGATTTGTGACCCATGATGTGATCTATCTTGGAGAATGTTCCATGAGCACTTGAGAAGAAAGTTTATTCTGTTGTTTTTGGGTGGAATGTCCTATAAATATCAATTAAGTCCATCTTGTTTAATGTGTCATTTAAAGCTTGTGTTTCCTTATTTATTTTCATTTTGGATGATATTTCCATTGGTGAAATTGAGGTGTTGAAGTCCCTTACCTCTATCCCCTACTGTTTCTGTTTATTCCCTGTTTTAAGCCTGTTAGCATTTGCCTTATGTATTGAGGTCCTCCTATTTTGGGTGCATAAATATTTACCACTGTTATATATTCTTCTTGGACTGATCCCTTTATTGTTGTGTAGTGTCCTTCTTTGTCTCTTGTAATAGTCTTTGTTTTAAAGTTTATTTTGTCTGATATGAGAATTGCTACTCCAGCTTTCTTTTGATTTCCATTTGCATGGAATATCTTTTTCCATACTTTCAGTCTGTATGTGTCCCTAGGTCTGAAGTGGGTCTCTTGTAGACAGCATATATACAGGTCTTATTTTTGTATCCATTCAGCCAGTCTGTGTCTTTTGTTTGGAGCATTTAATCCATTTACATTTAAAGTAATTATCAATATGTATGTTCCTATTAACATTTTCTTTATTGTTTTGGGTTTGTTTTTGTAGGTCTTTTCCTTCTCTTTTGTTTCCTGCCTAGAGAAGTTCCTTTAGCATTTGTTGTAAAGCTGGTTTCGTGGTGCTGAATTCTCTTAACCTTTGCTTGTCTGTAGAGGTTTTAATTTCTCCATCAAATCTGAATGAGATCCTTCTGGGTAGAGTAATCTTGGTTGTAGGTTTTTCCCTTTCATCACTTTAAATATGTCGTGCCGCTCCCTTCTGGCTTGCAGTTTCTGTTGAAAGATCAGCTGTTAACCTTATGGGGATTCCCTTGTATGTTTTTTATTGCTTTTCCCTTGCTGCTTTTAATAGTTTTTCTTTGTATTTAATTTTTGATAGTTTGATTAATATGTGTCTTGGTATGTTTCTCCTTGGATTTATTCCGTATGGGACTCTCTGGGCTTCCTCGAGTGGCATGACTATTTCCTTTCCCATGTTAGGGAAGTTTTCAACTATAATCTCTTCAAGTATTTTCTTAGACCCTTTCTTTTTCTCTTCTCTTCTTCTTTGGGACCCCTATAATTCGAATGTTGGTGCATTTAATGTTGTCCCTGTGACCTCTGAGATGTCAATTCTTTTCATTCTTTTTTCTTTATTGTTCTCTGTGGTAGTTATTTCCACTATTTTGTCTTCCAGTTTACTATTCTGGTCTTCTGCCTCAGTTATTCTGCTATTGATTCCTTCTAGAGAATTTTTAATTTCATTTATTGTGTGGTTCATCATTGTTTGTTTGCTCTTTAGTTCTTCTAAGTCCTTGTGAAACATTTCTTATATTTTCTTCATTCTATTTACAAGATTTTGGATCATCTTTACTATCATTACTCTGAATTCTCTTTTCAGGTAGCTTGCCTATTTTCTCTTCATTTGTTTGGTCTGGTGGGTTTTTACCTTGCTTCTTCATCTGCTGCATATTTCTCTGTCTTCTCATTTTGTTTAACTTAGTGTGTTTGGGATGTCCTTTTTGCAAGCTGCTGGTTCATAGTTCCCTTTTTTTTTGGTGTCTGCCCCCAGTGGGTAAGTTTGGTTCAGTGAGTTTTTTACGCTTCCTGGTAGAGGGGACTGGTGCCTGTGTTCTGGTGGGTTGGGATGGTTCTTGTCTTTCTGGTGGGCAGGGCCATGTCCAGTATTGTGTTTTGGGGTTTCTGTGAAGTTAGTATGATTTTAGGCAGCCTCTCTGCTAATGGGTGGGGTTGTATTCCTGTCTTGCTGGTTGTTTGGCATGGGGCATCCTGCACTGGAGCTTGCTGGCCGTTGGGTACATCTGGGCCTTAGTGTTGAGACAGAGATTTCTGGGAGAGCTCTTGCCAATTTATATTACATGGGACCAGGAGGTCCCTGATGGTCCAGTGTCCTGTACTCGGCTTTCCCACCTCAGAGGTTCAGCCCTGACATTAGGCCTGAGCACCAAGACCCTGTCAGCCACATGGCTTAGAAGAAAAGGGAGAAAAAAAAGAAAGAAAATAATAAATATTTTTTTAATTATTAAAATAAAAGAAATTTAAATTATTAAAATAATTAAAAAGTAATAATAATACCAAAACAAAGAAGAGAGCAACCAAACCAATAAACAAATCTACCAATGATAACAAGTGCTAAAAACTATACTAAAATAAACATAAAAATCAGAAACATGTCAGTCGCAGACAGCAAACCCTAAGTCTACAGCTGCTCCCAAAATTCACTGCCTCAGTTTTGGGATAATTCATTTTCTGTTGAGCTATTCCACAGTTGCAGGGTACATCAAGTTGATTGTGGGGATTTAATCTGCTGCTCCTGAGGCTGCATAGAGAGACTTCCCTTTCTCTTCTTTGTTGACACAGCTGCTGGGGTTCAGCTTTGGTTTCGGCCCCACCTCTGCATGTAGGTCTCCCTCAGGCCTCTGTTCCTGCCCCGACAGGACAGGGTTAAAGTAGCAGCTGATTAGGGGGCTCTGGCTCACTCATGCCGGGGGGAGGGAAGAGTATGGTAGTTACAATTGGAATGCGGGGCGAGCCTGTGGAGGCAGAGGCCAGCGTGATGTTTCAACAGCCTGAGGTGCACCATGTGTTCTCCTGGGGAAGTTGTCCCTGGATCATGGGACCCTGTCAGTGGTGGGTTGCACAGGCTCCCAGAGGGTGTGGAAAGTGACCTGTGCTTGCACACAGGATTCTTGGTGGCTGCAGCAGCAACATTAGAGTTTCATGGTATCCATCTCTGGTATCCAAGCTGATAGCCACAGCTCACGCCTGTCTCTGGAGCTCATTTAGGCAGTGTTCTGCCTTCTGTGGGCAGACGGGGAAGGAATCCCCTCTTCTGGCACACCTTGAAACAATGCTCTCTTGCCTCTTAGACAGGTCCAGAGTTTTTCTTGGACTCGCTCCCAGCTAGCTGTAGTGCACTAGCCCCCTTCAGGCTGTGTTCTCTCAGCCAACCCCAGTCCTCTCCCTAGGATCTGACCTCTGAAGCCAGAGCCTCAGCTCCCAGCCCCCACCCACCCCGGTGGGTGAGCAGACAAGCCTGTTGGGCTGGTGAGTGCCGGTTGGCACCGATCCTCTGTGCGGGAATCTCTCTGCTTTGCCCTCTGCACCCCTGTTGTTGCGCTCTCCTCCGTGGCTCCAAAGCTTCCCCCCTGCCCAACTCCTGTCTCCACCAGTGAAGGGGCTTCCTAGTGTGTGGAAACATTTCCTCCTTCACAGCTCCCTCCCAGAGGTGCAGATTCTGTCCCTATTATTTTGTCTCTGTTTTTTCTTTTGCCCTTCCCAGGTACATGGGGATTTTCTTGCCTTTTGGGAAGTCTGAGGTCTTCTGCCAGTGTTCAGTAGGTATTCTGTAGGAGTTGTTCCACATGTAGCTGTATTTTTGATGTATTTGTGGGGAGGAAGGTGATTTCCACGTCTTTCTCCTCCACCATCTTGAAGGTCCCCCCGAAGTGATATCTTATTGTGGTTTTGATTTACAGTTCCCTGATGATTAGCCATGTTGAGCATCTTTTCATGTGCCTGATGGCCATCTGCATTTCCTCTTTGGAAAAATGTCTATTCAGTTCTGCCCATTTTTAAATCAGGTTGTTTGTTTTTTGTATATTTAGTTAATATGAGCTGTTTATATGTTGACTATTAACCCCTTATTGGTCATATCATTTGAAAATATTTTCTCCCGTTCAGTAGGGTGCTTTTCATTTTGTCAATGGTTTCCTTCACTGTGCAAAAGCTTTTATGTGTAGTTAGGTCCCATTTGTTTATATTTGTTTTTATTTCCTTTACTTTAGGAGACAAATCCAAAAAATATTGCTGTGATTTATGTCAAAGAATGTTCTGCCCATGTTTTCCACTAGGAGTTTTATAGTATCCAGTCTTAATTTAGATCTTTAATCCATTTTGAGTTTATTTATATATATGGTATTAGAGAATGTTCCAATTTCATTCTTTTACATGTAGCTGTCCAGTTTTCCCAGTACCACTTATTGAAGAGACTCTTTCCTCCATTGTATATTCTTGCCTCCTTTGTTGTAGATTAATTGACCATAAGTGTGTGGGTTTATTTCTGAGCTTTCTATCCTGTTCCATTTATCTATGTGTCTGTTTCTGTGCCAGTACCATACTTTCTTGATTATTGTCACTTTGTAATGTAAACTGGGATAGCCACTGTGGAAAACATTATGGAAGTTTCTCAAAAAACTAAAATAGAACTGCCATAAAACCCAGCACTTCCACTCCTTGGTATATATCTGGAAAAAGACAAAAACACTAATTCCAAAATAGACATGCACCCCAATGTTCATAGCAGCATTATTTACAATTTCCAAGATATGGAAGCAACCAAAGTGTTCATAAAGGATAACTGGATAAAGAAGATGTGGTATATATATACAATGGAATACTACTCAGCCATAACAAAGAATGAAAATTTGTCATTTGCAACAACATGGATGGACTTGGAGGGTGCTGTGCTAAATTAAATAAGTCAGACAGAGAAAGGTAAGTACTGTATAATATCACTTATATGTGGAATCTAAAAAACACAACAAACTAGTGAATATAACATAAAAGAAGCAGACTCACAGATATAGAGAACAAACTAGTGGTTGCCAGTGGGGAGAGGGGCAATGTAGGGGAGGGAGAGTGTACAAACTACTGAGTGTAAGATAGGCTCAAGGATGTATTGTACGACATGGGGAATGTATCCAATATTTTATAATAACCATAAATGGAAAGTAACCTTTAAAAATTTTATAAAGAAAACAAAGTGAGACAGTCTTAGCTTTCTTACCTCCAGCTCTGTTTGAATTCCATCTATGTGAAGTTGGCATGCTACTTAACTTCCCTGACTCTGTTTTCATGGCAAGAGACATGAAGGCTTAATGTATGTTAAAGCACATGGGTCAATTCCTGGTACATAGTAGGTGCTCCAGAAATGTTATTTTTTCTTTCTTCTTTCTTCCCTTTTTTATCTTCTCTTCTTGTCTATGAATATCCCTGTTTGTCCTGAAAACATAGAAAGAAGTTGTGACTAGCAAGGCTGAAATATATCTGCTCCGAGAGCAGTTTTGCAGACGGTCTAAAGCAGAGCATTTGCAAAGGGGTATTTGTTGTTCGTTATAATTTCTCACACACTTTCCAGTTTACAAAGCACATTTACACACATCATCATAATTAATCTTCACAAAAACCATGCAAGGTGAAGCTTATTATCTCATTCTCTAGGTGAGGAAACTGAAGCTTACAGAGTCTTAGTGACTTTCTGAGAACATATAGACAATCAGAATTGGCTTTTGGTCTTTTAATATGCTGTCTTTTGGTCTTTATTTGTTTTGCTGTCTCACACTGAATTTTAAGCTTAAAATCTTCCACCAAGCTTTCCCATTTTCCTGGCTACAGGCATGTCTTTAAGACTACAGGGCACTGATACAACTTCCTTTTTCTTATATTCCCTCTATGATGCATGAAACTGATGCAGTCTTTGTGGATTCAGAAGTCCAGAGATTAGTTTGGCTGTTTAGGGAGCAAAACATGTAGCCCACTCCTGTTGCCTTAATTCTGACCATCATCTCTTACTTGGACTATTGAAATAGGCCTCCTTCTTCTCCTTGCCTTACTGTTGACCTCTCATACCCCTGAGGATATTCTTAACGCTGCAAAACTCAACTCTGCTCAGATCCTTCCATGCTTAAAACAAAATAAAACATTGTTTCCCCATATCCTGCAGAACTGAGGTCTGAGCAACTTGGTCTGTGTCAAGGCTCCTCAGCTCCCATCATGTCCTGATAAGCATCCTGCCTTTTAGTAATACTCGTCTTGCCTTAAGAGCATTAAAGATGTTTTTCCTTCCTTCTAGGAATTCCTCCTTTTCATCTCCCTTGGTGAACTCTTTTTTCTTTTGCACTTCAAAACCTGGGTAGGATTAGATGACACTCAACTAAATCATGACAGAATTCCTCCCTATGCACTGCCATAGCACTTCTTACACTGTAGAGTAATTGCCTATTTTTTATGTCTGTATGCCTTGAGTACAGGGTCTTTCCTTATCTCCTCTGTTTTCCTATTGCTGTCTCTAGTACCTGACAGTTTTTCATCATTAAGTATAATAATACCTGTAGATTTTTTGTAGATGTTTGTTATTGAGTTAAATTCATTCTCCTTTATTCCTATTTTTCTGAGAATTTCCATTATGAATGGGTGTTGAATTTTTTCAAATAGTTTTCTACATCAATAGATGTAATCATGTAACTTTTCCTGTTTAACTCATTAATATGGTGAATTACATTGATTGGCTTTTGAATACTGAATCATCCCTGAATAAATTCCATTTGGTTACAGCATATAATCAAATTCTTTTTACATAATGCTGAATTCTTTGCTAATATTTTGTTAAGGATTTTTGAGTCTATATTTATGAGGGATATTGGTTTGTAGCTTTTATTTTTGTATTGCCTTTGTTTTGTTTTGATATCAGTTTAAAATAATAGCTTTATAGAGTGAATTATGAAGTGTTCCCTCCTCTTCTATTTTCTGTAAGAGATTATTTAAAATTGGTATTAAATCTTATTTAAGCATTTGATAGAATTCTCCAATGAAGTCATTTGGGCCTGGAGATTTCTTTTTTAGGAATTTTTAAATTATAAATTAAATTTCTTAATAGTTATAGGGCTATTCAAGTTATCTGTTTCATACTGTGTAAGTTGTAGTAATTTGTGTTTGTCAAGGAATTGATCTATTTCAGTTAATTTGTCAATTAGAGTTGTTCATAATATTTTCTATTTTCCATTTGATATCTTTATTTCTTTGTCACTCTTGGGAGAGGTTTATCAATTTTATTGATCTTTTCAAAGAACCAGCTCTTTGTTTCATTGATTTTCTCTATATTATTTTTCTGTTTCAATGTCATTTATTTCTGCTCTTATTTCCTTACTTTTGCTTGCTTTGATTTAAAATTTTGTTTTTTTCTTGTTCATGAGGTCAGAGCTTAAATTACTGATTTAAGACTTTTCCTCTTTTCTAATGTGTGTATTTAGTGTTATAAAATTTCCTTTCAACATTGCTTTAGCTATGGCTCATAAATTTTGATGAGGTCTATTTTCATTTTTCATTCAGTGAAATGTATTTTTAAAAAGTTTCCCTTGAAAATTCCTCTTAGTCTCATAGATTATTTATAAATTTGTTGTTTAGTTTTTAATTTATTTGGAGATTTTCCTGTTATCTTTCTATTAATGATTTCTAGTTTAGTTCCATTGTGGCCAAAGAACACACTCAGTATGATTCCAATTCTTTTAAATTTGATAAAATTTGTTTTATAGGCCAATAGATGGTCTGTCTTTGTAGGTGTTGGTAGGTACTTGACAATAATATTTATTCTACTCTTATTTGATAGAGCATTCTATAAATGTCCATTTTGTGTCCTGTTGATTGCTGGCATTGTTGAGTTCTATACTGATTTTCTGTCATTGTTGTATTGTTGAAATATCCAACTGTAATTGTGGATACTTCTATTTCTCCTTTCAGTTCTATTTTTTATTCTATTCTGTTTTTTCTTTCAGTTTTTGCTTCACTTATTGCAGCTCTGTTATTTGGTGCACGGACATTTATATTTATCTTGCTATGTCTTCTTGGTAGACTGACCATTTAACATTGCATGATAATGATAATATTTCTCTCCATTTCTGGTAATTTCCTTTGCCCTGAAGTGTACTTATCTGAAATTAGTATAGGTACTCCTGATTTCCTTTACATTACTGTTTGCCTGATACATCTTTTTTCCATCCTTTTTCTTTCAATTTGCCCATATTGTTATATTCAAAGTAAGTTTCTTATAGACACTGTATGGTTAGGTCATGTTTTTTAATCCACTCTACCAATCTCTGTCTCCACAGAACTACTGACATTATACCAGTTAGGAGGATGAGGGACTAGTCAATTTGCCAGAGTTAGTAAGAGTCCATGCCCTACCCCCCAATGTCTCTACTGAAACCACAGTTGGTAGGTGGATGGGAGGTTCATTACTACTGAGAAAGAATGAAAATATCAGCTCCTTACTGAGCCTTCTCTGATTTACTCTGGCAGTGGAGTTGGGGTACCTTGCTCAGCCTGGAGAAGATGGAAATCTAGGCTCCTCACTATGCCTTTGTTGGTATAGATGGGGTAGGTCCACAATTTTTTTCTATGGTGTTTGGCTATAGTAGAGCATTTACTTTCTAAGCGTTTTCTGTGTGGTTAGGCTGCCTTTTTCCTAGTCCTTTGTCTAGAGAGAAGAGATTTTTGTTGGGTTTTGTTTGTCTGCACCTGCTGGCCTTTCAGAGGCTTCGGCTTCTCTAGCACATATTCTGACATATTGTGGCATATATGAGGCAAAAAGAAAACCCATGGAACCCACCACCATATCATTCTTTGAGTCCTGTCAGTCTTCTGCTTCTTTCCCCAGTTAAGAGTGTTCTTGTATTTGTTCAATGTATAATGTCCAGGATTTTTAGTTGTATTTAGCAGGAGAATTAGGGAAACATATGAATATCATCTTACTAGAAGCAAAAGATTCTGAATGGAAATAGTGCAAATGGGGTTTGGAGGTGCTCACAGGGACAAAAAAATCATTTAAACACAAGATAGTTTATTACATTTAAAAACTAGACATAGCTCTGAGATTCCTAGCTACCAAGATAGAAGTAATATACTGACTTAACATTTTTTTCCCCTGTATTTGAGAAAAAAAAAACAGATCTGTTAAATGAGAAGGAAGTTTTCCCTAGCCCCACATTCTAGGAGGGAATATTATGTGTCTTCCTTATATAAGAGAATTGTTTAAATTCATGGTTGGATATTTTTAAACTAGTATTTTGCAAAAATATTAGAATGTTTCTCATAAGTAAATATTTCTTACACTAACTGTTCATAGAAGCTGAAGGCATGACCTATTTGGTCATGACACTTCTAATGGTAGTTAAGCTAATAAAATTCAAGTAGATTGTTTTTGGGTATTCATCTTATTGTTTAGTGGTCAGAGAAATGGATAGTAAATTAGCTCCTCTTGTTGTCTTTTTCAAATACTGGATATCTTAGTTGTTTGGCATGAGTGTTTGGCAGGCTGAATTGCCAGAAAGTTTCAAGTTAGTCTCTTGAAAATTTTCAAGTTAGTCTCTTGATTAGTGCATGGAATGAGTACAACCTGGTGTGTTATTTCATAAATATCTATAGCACATGTTTGATATAACTATTATTTTAATACATATCTAGAACAGAATTTTCAGGTTAAATAAATGCTTGTTTCCAGAAAAAATCTTTTTTTTTTATAGAGAATGTTATGGGTGAGGTGGGATAAAAACAACATTTGTAGTGGGATAAAAATAACATTATAGAATACCTACTCTGCACCAGATATTATACTAGACGTTGTATGTATATTACTCTTAACTTTTAAAATAACTCTGTGAAGTAAGTTTTATTATTCCCATTTTATAGATGGAGAGTCTATCTTACCAGGGGAGGTTAAATCCGTTGCTCAAGGACATACAGCTAGGATGTGTCAGATTTGGAATTCTATATCCAATCCTGTCTCCTACTCCTACCCTTATATATGGACCCTATGCTTCAGCCAATTTGCTTTATTGAAGGTGAAATTGGAAGAGAAAATGGATGTGAAATATTTGAAAAGAAGGAAGTGAATGGAGGTGAAAACACACAGAGAGACTCAAATCTGTAAGTTTAGCTTCTCAGAGGCAGTTTAAATTAAAGTTATGACAAAGGAGTTTAGAAGAACTGGTTCAATGGTGACTTAATCTTTCTGTGAATTTAATTTTTACAACCTTTATTTGGTTTAGCAGGAATCATCAATTATTTGTAGTACTTAGGGGTGCTTTATGAGATGTCAAAAAGAGTTTGGGCATTTTTCGTATAAGTGTATATTGCCAACATATGTATGTGTGTGTGTACTCTAAAATGAAATTATTACTTTGATAATGGATTAGTTCAAATACAGATCTCCTGTAAGCTCAGAGATCATTGGCCCAATCTCTTATTTGATCAGTAGGGAGCTGATGCCACAGGAGAATAAGTGACTTGACTAAGGTTTCATAGTGATTAGCAGTAAAGCTGGGACTGGAGCTCAATCTTTATGAATCCCAGTCCATTACTGCCTATTAAAACAATCTAATGACTTTCAGAATAATTCTATTTTTCTCAAGATAAGACTTTGCCTAATTTTAAATGTTATTTAAAATTTCCAATTCCTTATTCTTATTAGCTTAATATTTTACAGTGTTATAATTCAATCATTGTGCTTGAAATTAGGGCCTAGGAAGATACAATTGAAAAGTACCAATTGCCTTACCTAGAAGGACCTTATACAGTATAAAGTCTACTCAACTGTGAGCTCCTAGGGGAAAGGAATATATCTCAATTTTTTAGAAATTTTCAGCACTTGGCTTAGAGCCCAGTTGAATTTTGGTTGAATGACTGAATGAATGAAATTCAAATAAGTCATAACACTATTCAATGTTAGAATTGGAAAAAGACCTTAAAAAACCATCTAGTCCAACACCTTAACTTTAAATATGAGGAAACAGAAAAAATAAAAGACAGTATATGGCATAATGTCATGCAAATTAAAAATATAATTCATTTATACATATTTTTTACCATAAAAATAAAACTGGCCTTTTTCAGGCCATATTCAGATTTCATAGTAATCTTGCACTGCACAACTCCAGGTAGTACTGCTCATCTTATAGTTGATGTGAGTGTTGCTTTCACAGATGTGTAGCTGTGCATAGTGGTGCAGTACATGAGATAGTTATTATTGCTCCTACTTTACAGATAAGGGAACAGGCCTAAACAGGAAGTTACTTATCCAAGATCAGATGAATTATGTGTAGCAGAACCAGTATTAGACCCCTGTTTTCTTATAATTCAGTACTTTGTTTTTCTTATAGTGCTCCTGTCTGAAATATGCCATTTAATCCCCCATGCCTTACCCTATAACACATTCTAGACAACATTTAAAGCAGAGACCCAAACACGCACTGTTTATAGCTGTATTTCTGAATCTGTCTTCTTGGTTTTCAATCCTTTTCCCACTTTCCCATTTCTAGTTTTGTCTTTTCTCTATGGCTCCTGCTATCTTCCAACTATAACCTTGGCTTGCCTTCATCCTAGGTTTTCCTTCTACCTTTGGCTGCTTTCACAATTCAACCTCATTCCCTGTGACCTCCTACCTTTGTTTACTTTCACTCTGGCAAATGCCTTCATTGTCCTGATTGGCTTTTAGACATGATATCATTTTTAATTCTAACATAAGACTTAACAGAATTTCCCTTGTATATTCTCCTACTTTTTCTGACTTTCCTCTTCAAGTCCTCCCTGAGAATCATCTTGCCATCTAGCACAAATTCATTCCCCACATGCTGTCTCTGGGTGATTCATCCTTCCCATCACACAGGCGGGCACACCAACACCTACACACACAGGTGAATCTGCTCCAGTGTATATTTTAATTACAGATTTAGTCAGAAGTAATTAAGCCTTTCTGTAATGGGGATGGGCACCAAGTTTTAAAAATTCATGTTGTTTCATACATGCCAAGTATGGTTTGTGCCACCCTGGTTTGCAGAGTAAGAAGGAGCCCCTAGTGTAGTTAGATTAATTAATAGAAAGAGAATAAACTTAATGTAGCCAGCGAAGTGCAAGAAATGGTGCTTCCCCCTGTATCTCATTCAGATGGAATGGCCACCCTGGGATTGCGGCAGGGGATGCCAGTTGCATTTTAATCACAGAGTTGATGGTTCCCTGCTACACCAGATGGAAGGGCCTTTGTAGAGTGAGTCTCACTCACCGCCTTTGTTGATTTTTTTCTCTGATGCTGGTTAACAAAACCCAACAGGAGACAAAAGTGATGAGGTTGTGTTTTGATCCCATGGATTTTATTCCCTATTCTGCTGCTCGACTTGTGAGCTCAGTCAGATCTTGACTCCTGTAAAAAAGATACTTCTTCAGGCACTTGAACAAATGAAGGAGAAAGGATGAGACTGGAGGAAAGAAAAGATTCTTCTTCCTCTTCCTGTAGCATCCTTGTGGTTACTTTAGTGCCTACAAAGCATTTTCACTTCCATTATATCACTTAACCATTATGATAATTCAGTAAGAGGTATTGTTATCCCCATTTTAGTGAAATAAAAAATTGAGATTATGACACTTAAGCTTTTATAGATTTAGCAGTGATGATCAGCGACTTACTAGTATTAAGGCAATAATAAAGTAAAGGAGTTATTTGTTCTCTAGCTATTCAAAAATACAGAATTATGGATCTAGAAGCCTTCCAACACCTCATCTCACTTGATGGAAATGGAAACTAATATTCAAGTGGTGTAATGGAGGGCAGTGTGGGATATTAAAAGAGCATGGGCTTTGGAGCTACTACTGGTAAAGCTTTACTTCTACATTTATGTCCTTGGACTCTGGGGGCAAGTCCAAGTTTCACTTTCCCTATTTGTAAAGTGCAAGATTGGACTGGTATAAACTGAGACCCCTTCAGCCTTGAATCCTCTCCATCCCAGAGCCCAGATTTCTCTCCATGTAGGCTAAAAGTCTTTTTTTCGTACTTCCTGTGGGTGGTAGTGGCTCATTCCGGGGAACCCAAATTCTTTAAAATGATTCTCAAGAATGTAGACTGGAAGGATGAGTCCTGAATTGAAATTAATAGAGACCAAACACTTGAGGAACTTTTAGAATGTTATCGCACAGGAAAATAGCCAGAATATTGGGAAATTACAATAATGTACACATGCGAATATGGGATTGATATGAAAATTTCATTCTCAGGCACAAAGTACTACTCTACCAAATGCCTTGCCAAGCCCTGGAACAAGGTTCTGAAATAAAGAGATGAATCATTGGGAATCAGTTCCAGTGTCTTCTGCCTTCATCAAAACCATTTGATTTAGTGGTGCTTGTCCCTCAAAATCTTCTCCTTCGACTTTTTCTCCTTCAAAGAAGAATCATTTATTACCTTTTCACTATAATTAGATGATTTGAGGGGGATAAACATCAGACCTTCACAGCTGTCAAGGCCTTGATTTATAGGAAAATTATTTGTTCTAATTATACAGAATGATTCATAGCTTATGCAAATGTGTGATTTATTACTAGACCATGTCTTTTATATGTAGGCTCCATTCCCTTTAGTTTTTAGTTAAGTACTTCCTAGAAATAGTAATATTATTTAGATCAAGCTGCAGGATTATTTTCGTCCTACTCCTGACAGCCTATAATAATAATGGCATGCATTCATTCATTTGACAAAAATGCACTGAGCAATCTCTGTGAACAAAACACTGAGGATATAGAAATGACGGTCACTTTTGCTGATATAGAGAACATGGGGGAAGGGCCTATTCTACAGCATTGTAACATCCCTCATCTCATGTGAACCTCACAGCAGCCTTGTAAGGCAGATAAGGCAGCTCTTATTCTGAAAGTTTTACAGGTGAGAAGACAGACTCACAGAGGGCAAGTGACCTACCCAAAGTCACTTAGTATAGGAATTACAGGAACCCACTGGAGTAATCCACAATTCCTGGCAGCCAGTGTCAGCCTGCCTATACTCAATGTGTGTGTGTGTATATGTGTGTGTGTGTGTGTGTGTGTGTGTGTAGAGGTTGGACTGGGCATGATATCAGGGCTGGGGATTATTGCTTCCATGTGTGAAAGAATGGAAAAGTTATTAAATTTTCTCAAAATGGCTCCACAGCTTATCTACCTGACACAAAGCCTCACACTCCACTTAAGGCATATTAAGGCTGGTGTTAAAATGCCAGTGTTCTTTGGGAGGGATGCACTACTTAATCTGTTACTTGTTATTCATTTATTAATTCATTCGTTTGTTCTTTCATTCAGCAAGCCTTATTAGAAACTTTCCAGTGCCTGGTCTTGAAGTAGGAGCTAGGTACCAGAAGAGGAGTGGAAGGTGGCAGTTATTGTGGGATGTGATACAAGTATCAATTGGACATGGTGTGTCTCTTTGTGGAACCCACTGCCTATCTTCGGTATTTCCATTTATTGACATGCTAAGCCTTCTATGTTCAAGCTTCTGAGAATTACATGTAGGAAAATGATCTTTTTTTTTTTCTATTTCTGGATTGGGTATCAACTCCAAGCCTCCTTCCTTTCTTCCTCTGCTGGTGTGTACCTGTGTTACCTTACTAGACATCGAGTTCTTTGAAATCAGAGACATGTTTTCCATCTCTGTCTTCAGTGCCTGATACATAATAAGTTCTCAACAAATGTCTGATCTGGGAATGACAGAATGCATTAACACACTGTTAAAGTTACCTTCACTTCTTTCTCTTAAGGCTTCCACCATTCTGGCCCTGACTTAATTCTTCTTTGTTCTCCAGAGTCAAAGAAGGTGTACTCAGACTTAGAATCTCTTCTTCAATCCAAAAATAACAAAAAATCTTCCTCTCTTATTTGTAAACCTTGCCAAAGGTCCCAACTCTTACCCTGTGACTTTCTGAGAGCTAAAGAAGCAATATAAAGGAGTATATTAATATGAACATAGTGTAACCTTGGACAAGTCACTTAGCTTCCCTGAGACTTAGTTTCTTTCTCTGTAAAATAGTAAAAATCTCTACTTCTTGGTTTGTATTTGTAACCAAATGGGAGCCTATATTGCCAACTTCTATTTCAAAATTCAGCCCAGGGATCAGCTCTTCCAGGAAGTTTTCTCTGACTCCTACCCTCCAGGCTGTCTTGGTTGCCTTCTCATTTTTTCAGTTACCTGGTTTCCCTCCGTTAGATACTTACAGCATTCATTCTCTGATTTAATTTGTCTTTATATTCTACTATACAGTAGAATTTCAGATTGTCTCTTATTGTTCTTTGTGTTCACTCATAGTCATCCAGCATATGTTTATTGAGCACCTATTACATGTCAGGCACTGTGCCAGATGTTGAGAGTTCAGCAGTGAGTAAGACCAACACAGCCTCTGTCCTGAGGAGTTATAGTATTTAGTTTATAGTCAGCACAGAATAGGACTCACTGTTTGTTGGATGAATTAATAAAAACTGAATGAATGCATAAATCAATTAAACTAGTTGGTAACTATAGAGAGCTATTTGGATGTTAGTTATTTATACTCTAAGTATATTCAGTTGAAATGAGAATTTGATTCAATGTTCAATATAATCTTCCCAGAGTCTTCTTTAGATTGATCCATTAGTAATAAAGGAAACTTCATGGACACCCAGCTCCTGAGTCTCTAAATTTTGTTCGAAAGAAAGTAAAAATTTCCAATTCATGGTAAAAATTAGGTTGGTCATATAATAGTTGCTTTACAATGTTGTGTTAGTTTCTGCTGTACAATGAAGTAAATAAACTATATGTATATGTATATTGGTCTCAATTCTTTTATCTGTAAAATACATGGAACTGAATTTAATATTCATTATCCCTTCTCTGAGTCTATGTGCAAGGTTTGAAGAATATTTGAAAATTTCCATGCAGCCTCATTAATTAAATGTTCTTTATCTGATTGGGCATATTTGAGGAGGCTCTAACTTTTTTCATTGTTTCATTTATGGCCAAACTCTGACATAAAAGAAAATGAGAAATTCTAGTGGAAACATATCATTAACTTTATTGCCCCAAAAGCATGTGAAAGATTCTATTTTATTAATTTTATTGTTTTTCTTGCTGTTAGGTAAAGTTGATTGAAGGGGATGAAGTAGGGTCAAGTGAAGAGGGCTAAGGCTCTTATTTAGAAAGATTTCTGGAAAGATGTCCTTGCTAGTTACCATATCATACCATAACTTTGTAGTTGGTTAGCCATATTAATTTTGAAGTACATCTGCTGCCTGTGTCATCATAAAGGGCACATTAGTGGCATAATATTTGCCAACTTCTGATTGGAATTTAACAGTTTTTCTCATTGTTAATGGTTTAGGAGGGCCATCACATTATTTAAAAATCACATCTTAAAGAATGTGTCAATGAATGGTGACACTGTATGGAAAATAGCCCTTAAGTAAAAGTTCTTTTTGGTGCCCTTAGCTGCCTCATCCATTTGTGTAGGATCATTCATTTGTCTCCCATTCATAAACATTTATGAAGCACTGCTGCTTGCCAGTCTCATTGCTAGATGCTGTGGATACAAAGACAAAAATGGAAGAGTTGATTCATCTTAAACTGGCTTTTCCTGGTATGTGTCCCTACATGAACATCTATTATGTGCCTAACTATATTAGTGCCAGTGGGGGATGGTAGAAATGAGTGCCACTGAACACCTTGGGAGGGTTCTTCTCTGTGTCTTCAGCACACACACAGCATAGTACCTGGAACAGAGGAAGCACTCAGCAAATACTTGAGAGAGGAAATGAATGCATGAGTGATCATTCCTTTAGGGGTCCTTATCCTGTTAGTTCTGGGAATTAATCCTTAATACACAATCAGAGAGCCCACAATCAGAGGAGAACATGTTTTATATGTGAAGTGCTAAAATAGAGTCATGTGCATGAAGAGAGAACAATTAATTCTGCCTGTGAAGATATCAGGTAGATGAAAGAACATTAGAAGATATAGAAGATGGCAAAAGCACATTCTCTGTGCTCAGAGACTACTGAGGCCTCATATAATCATAGGGTGGATGTGGGGGGAAGGGGTGACAGATGGGAGAACAGCAGGAAATATCCCAGAAATACAGATTACATAGAGTTTCAAACTCCATATTAAGTAGTTGATCTTGACCCAGTAAGTGATGAGAACATAGTAAAGAGTTTTAAACAGAGGAATGACATATCTTTTTTTGTGTTTTACAATTCATTCTAGCATTGGTGTGAAGGGTGGTTTGGAGTAGGGCAAAACTGGAGGCAGAAACATCATTTAGTCCAGATGGAAGGCAGACTAGAACGATATCAGTTGGGATGGAAGAAATGGATTCTACTTTGAGTTGGAAGCATAATCAGACAAAAGATTTGGCTGAAGAGAAATTGAACATGATTTTAGAGTAAGGTGAAAGAACCAATGGAGGGAATATGATTGAAAATGTATGAGGGAGAGGGTATAATAGATGGAGGATGTCCCAGGAAAGACTGGAAGGATTGGAATCCAGAACGTAGGGTGAAGGGCTAGTATTGGGCAAAAGGAGAAAAGGAAGAGAAAGATGTGATTTAAAAAAATTTGTTTCTTATTACAATAAGAGGTTATGTCTATGGGTCTCAGCATTTTTTGTACTATGTTGTTCAGCCACCCCTCTGAATTGTTTCAAAAGACAGTGTCCAGGTTCACCAATGGGTGATATCATCTTTTTCATTCATTCAACAATAGTCTTTGAACACCCACTCTGTGCCAATCTCCACGCTGGGCACTGAGGGTATAGCAGTGAATCAGACCCAATCTCTAGTCCTAAGAAGCTCCTGGTCTATAAGGGAAGACTGTTGTATAAATAAGTCAGTGTACTAAAATGTTACAAGTGCTTTAACAAAACTCAGAAATAACTATTCCTACTTGAGTTGAGGGGTAGGATAGACAAAAAGCTTCATAAAAGGTAGATGTACTAGAGCTGAATTTTGAAAGTGTGACTGCCTTGACTTTTACTAGTTTAGGATAGTGTGTTTGGCAGAATTCTAAGATGCTCCCCATGACTCTTTATATCCTCCCATGATGTACATGTCCTGGATAATTGAGTGTAGTTGGAATCTGTAAATAGATTAGAAATCACTCTCCCTGACTATGTTAGGTTATATTGCAAAATGGATTTTGCAAATGTCATTAAGTTCCCAAATCAGTTGACCTTAAAATAGGAAAATTATCTGAATGGGCCTGACCTAATTACATGAGCTTTTAAACTTAGGTATAGAGGTGAGAGATGGAAAAAATCAGAGATTCTAAGTACCATGAGAAGGATTTGGCATGCTGTTATTGACTTGAAGATGGAGGGGTGCATGTGGCAAGAAATGTGGGTGGCCTCTAGAACAGCCCCCAGCTGGCACCCAGCAAGGAAAATAGGTACCTCAGTTCTATAACCAGAAGGAACTGAATTTTGCCAATAACAAGAATGAGCTTGAAAGCAGATTTTCCCCGAAAGCTTCCAGCCCAGCTTAATTTCAGCCTTGTGATATTCTGAGCAGAGAATCCAGCCATGCCATGCCATGCTTCAGACATACAGAACTGTGAACTAATAAATGAGTGTTGTTTTAAGCTGCTAAGTTTGTGGTAATTTGTTACACAGCAATGGAAAACTAATACAGATGGCTTTGCAACTGAGTCTGCCCTAGTGAGACCTGAAGTGTTTTTTTGTAGAGCAAACTTGGAATTGGGCAGATTTACTGAATGGTTTATTCTTTCCTTGAAGGTTATTTTTGTTATATAAGTAACCTCTTCTTTTCTCCTCAAAATGTTTGAGCCAAATATTTCTACTTTATTGTGGCCACCAAATTAAACTATTCCTTTGAAAACCTCTTTTTGAAATAATAATTACACAATTTGAAGATGTTGTTCACTTTTACTCTTATTGCTTTTTGTAAGCTCCCAAAACTATATGTTGAATGAATAAATGAATGATCCCATCAAACATTTCTGAAAGATCTGAAATAATAGTGATTAATTCCTCCAGCTATATGGAGAACTACAACTACCTGTGCAAGACTTTATATAAAGTCAATTTAGAGCTTTGACTGGTATTACCTCATCTGTACTATTTCCCATGTAGGACTCAATACTTTGCCTAACCGTGAAATAGTGTTCCTAGGGGTTCTGTGCTCGGCCCTCTGTTCTTCTCACTTTATCTCTTTTCCTGAGTGTCCTTATCTAATGTCATGTCTTTAAAGGCCATAAACCAATGACTTTCAAAATTCTTTCTGTAACTTCAGATCAGAGCCTGGATAGAACCAGTATTTAAATAGAGATCTTAGATTTTCCCAAACTAGTCTCTTCTCCCTTGATTATTCCCTCCAGAGAGTCCTATATTGAGAAGGGGTTTCTAGCCAAGAAAAAAGGAAGCATTTTCTTATGTCAAACATTTTAAATTTGAAACCAAATGTATTACTGAAAGATGATTTCTCCAGGAAAGTTTTCACGTGTGTAGATCTTGCTGGCAGCCAGGTGAGGTGACCAGTCTGCCTGGAGTAGATTCCACAGAGTTGCCTATAATTTGCATTCCAAAATTATTCTGAGGTGCCCCTCCATATCTGAAGTAAAATTTAGATTTGGACACTCAAGGAAGGAGTGCAAAAAACCCAAGAGGGACAGTTTGATAATAGATGATACTGGAGTAGTGAATAATGAGGCAGACACTGTCTATAGGAATTTCAACCATGTAAATACCAAACAGAGAGGGACTGGCCCTCTGGGAATGAGTAGGTGAAGCCAGATAAATCCAGAAATAATGTGTAGGTTGATTTATCAAGGAATATAACCATATAACCTGCCACACCTGTGTCTATTGGTCTATGGCAGCAACTCCTTCTAAATTTAGTGGCTACCTCCCAGAAAAGTTCTCTGTGGATCCTACACCAATATCAGTCTCCTGTCCACCAGAGAACACAGTTACTTCCCACAGTGTCACATCACATCTTTTCCAGAAAGTGTGGGCACTTCCTGCCCTGTGCACAACTATTGAGGGAATATGTGTACACATTCTGAGATGGCGAGGCATGGTCCAGTTTCTACTAGTGAATATAGCTTTAAGTATTCCACATTTTAAATACCTCATCTTAATAAAATAATTCCCTCCATCTTATATGACCTAATTTTATCCCAAATATCACTGCTGCTCCTCCTCCATATCAAAAACCGTCCCTCAATGATAAATATCTTCCATTAAAAATACCCTCATATAACACAGTATTTCACAGGATGGGCTTTGAAGTCAGGCAGGACTAGGTTTAAATTCTGCCTCAGCCACTTATAGATATACAACTTTAGGCATCTTGTTTCCTCAATATGAGCCTCAGTTTTCTAATCTTTAAAATGGAGACAATACATATTACCAGGCTTATAGTAAGTATTCATTTAAATTATATATGTATATATGTATCACATTTAATATAATAACATACCTATTGAAGGACTTCAATAAATACCAGTTTTAAATTATTTTATAAATATTATCTTTCATTTTAACAATCCTCGTTATAAATATTGATCAATCTTATATATCCTCATATCAAATACCCTAGTTTGACCTCAGATATTATTCCTGTCTCTTAACTATTAACCATATATTCAAAATTACCTTAAATTTACCTAATTTTAAATCCCCATGTGTTTTATCTTCCATCTTACATGTTCCAACCAAAATACATCTTAAATAGCATGCATTTTAATTGTCCTACTTTAGTCTTAAATATGTTCTACTTCAAATCCCCATTTCAGTTTAAATAACCTTCACCATAAATACCATTTGTAGAGGACATCTACTGTTTTAGTTTCCTAGCATTCTTTCCTCCCTTCTTGTAATGATTCATCTTACCTTTGGATAACAGTTCTTCCTTTATGCCTTGTGATTCTGATGGGGTTTTAAATTGTGATTTTCCATCCCTCCCATAACAGAGGCTGCCATTTGACCCTGGCCTCACCTATCATGGTCCCCCATCCACTTCGCCGCAGTGATAAGTTCAGGGGTGAGCAAGTGACACATGCTGGAGGGACCAGTAGGGACTTTTTGTTCTGAAGCCGAGAAGGAGAGGTCTCTCTTTCTCTTTGAAGTATAAGCCATAAAGGATAGAAACCTGGAGCTGCTGACAGTTATATCTCCTTTGTCATGAATGAGACTGAGAACATGAGTCCAACATAGAGACAGAATCTGAAATGAAAGGAAGAGAGAGAGAGTTTTGAGGGCATTGTTTGTGTCTATGATCTAGTTCTGCAACTTGTTCTCCCTAATTTTAAGAGCAATAAATATTCTTATTTTAAAAGCTGGTAGCTGGGGACTTCCCTGGTGGTGCAGTGGATAAGAATCTGCCTGCCAGTGCAGGGGGCACGGGTTCAATCCCTGGTCCAGGAAGATCCCACATACTGCAGAGCAACTAAGCTCGTGGGCCACAACTACTGAACCTGCGCTCTAGAGCCCGCGTGCCACAACTACTTAGCCCACGTGCCGCAACTACTGACGCCCTGGGTGCCTAGAACCCATGCTCTGCAACAAGAGAAGCCACCGCAAGGAGAAGCCTGTGCAGTGCAACAAAGAGTAGCCCTCGCTTGCCACAGATAGAGAAAGCCTGTGTGCAGCAATGAAGATCCAATGCAGCCAAAAAAATAAAAATTAAATCAAAAAAAATAAAAGCTGGTAGCTGGCCTTCAGTCATGTGTAATGAGAATAATACACATGTATAAATCTTAAAGATATTTTCTAAACTTAGGTCTCTTATCTGAGGTTTTCTTCTGGACTCAACCTTAAGACATTATGCTAATGGTGAAGATTATTTTAAACTAAAATCATGATTTTAGAGCATATTTAAAGGAATTCTTAGCTGTGTCAATTGGAAACAGAGTTGGGATTATAACAGAACATTGTTTCTGAGTTTCAGACGCCAGGTGTAGTCATATTTAGAGACATATAGATTCAGGAATATCTGATATTGCACCTGTTGTGAATATAAGCCAGAATGTCAGGCAGCCTGCATTCCAGGACCAGCTTTACTCCCAATTTGCTGTGGGATCTTGAACAAGTGCTTTCCCTCCAAGGGTTTCAATTTCAAAATAAAGTAGCTGGACTTGATTTTCTCTTCCAGCCCTAACAGACTGAGTTTTTGAGGCCTAGATTGGTTCCTAGGCAAAAAGGTAGCAATATCAACAATATTACCTGGCAGAGCGTGCATTGACGCAATCTGAGTTGACTTAAAATCTAATAAGATAAAAGTTTTGAAGTATATTGTCTCAAAAGATTTTTTTACATATACATCTTAAAAGTTGTATAAAATAAATCATACCATTAACCACATTCCAATGTACAGTCTTGCTCATAAGAAAAATGACTTTGTAAACTTCAATATATTCTCAAATAAATTGGCTATTCATAAATTATATATACACATATGCATGCATATATATACATGTATGTGCATATGCATGTATGTGTGTGTGAGAGAGAGGGAGATGCATTCAGGCTGATATTTCATTTTGCTCCAAGTAGAATTTGTGACTACTTCCATAAACCCCCAAGAATCACCTATTTGTGAATGCCCCATGTTTTTGCACATGATGTTACCTCTGCTTGAAATAGTCTTCCCACTTTCAACCCCCAGCAACTCTATTATTGAGTTTTTCATATTACATTGTAATGCTGTGTATAATCCTACTTTTTCTACTAAATCATGAACTCTTTGAGAGTAGGATTATGTTTACTCTATCTCTTAGGCCCAGTTAGAAGCCTGGCAAAGAATATTTGCTCAGTGAATAAGTGTTAACTACCTTTAAACTTAAGCAAGCCACTCCTGGTCTCCTGTAGTTGAGTCTTGTCCATATGCAGTTCCACTGAGAAAGATCACGTTATGTTAGATAGAAGTCCATGGTTGGAGGGAGGGCTTCAGAGACCCAGAGATGGGTATCAGAGTCTAAGCAAGACCTTTGCTCCTCCAATTCAACAGTCTTCCCAGGATTCTCTGTAAGAAGGAAGCTTCTTCCAAGCATCTGATACAGGGATAGGAGTATGCTGCTCCAGGGACAATTTCATTCTCCCTATGCAGTGATGCCTCTTATAGTAAAAATGAAAGTGTACAGCATGGCCCTGGACACATAGTAGGCATTCAATCAATGAAAATGCATTTCTTCTTATTATTGATTTGTGTAACTACCCCAATCTACTGTTAGATTATGAATTCTTGAAGGATAATGGTAGTTTCTTATAATTTTTTGTGCTTCCCACAGATTCAGATTCAAGCAAATTTATTGAATACATTTTATGTGCCAGTCACCATGTCAAGTGTTTGCTTATTTATTATCTCATCCAATCCTCTTGACAAATATCTGAAGTACATTTTTTCATTTTATTTTTTGATGAGCAGACTTAAGCTTAGATATATCAAGTAATTGGTTCCAGATAACACAGCTACTTAGTGGTAGTGTTCACCCTGTCCTTAAAGTGATGTTCTTCCCAGTGACATAATACCAATACCTAATCAAGTGCAGTGGGCATTTTATGCTTTCATAATTGTTGTGAAAGAATTAGAATTGATCTTTTGCTGAAAATGATAAATACTTGTTAATGTGCTATACAATTTTGTTTGAGCTTTAAAATTTGTGTAAATTGATGTGGAGAGACTTATAGAATATAAAAAGTAAAACCAGGTGATATGTGTGTATAATACGATTTTATTTTTTAAATACATACATATGTACAGGAATATCTAGGAAAAATATGGAGGAATACGTATTGAAGTTTTAACAATTTTTATGAAATGTAGGATTACCAGTGATTTTTATCTTCTCTGTGCTATATGTTTCCTCTCTTTTTCCAATCATATTTTATGTACTGAGTATTATTAGTATAATAACAAATTTAAAGTTTAAAATAATTAATGCCAAGAGTGAACCATTTACTCCATGGATATTCATAACGACATAAATTCTAGGGATTGATGGAACAGATTTTTTACAAAATCTGAATACTGCAAAATGTACAATGGGGATGTAGAAAATACTGTATTTGCATGTCCTTTCCAATCACTTGACAAACCAGGATATTTCTAAAGAAAGTGTTGACATGATAGTGAACATGTATGACCTAATATGCTTTTAAAAACAGCACACCAACATTTGTCTTTCCATTGACACATTTGAAAACGTGTCAAAATCTAATTTTGATTAGAGAAAAGAGTGTGACACATCTAGATTATAAATGCAAATCCCAGTAGATATTTGAGTTCATCTAATCAAATATGTTATTTTTAATTGCCATGAAACAAGATGATCTTGTGCAAATGAGGCATTGAGTTAATGACAGAACTTTGTATTTACATAGAGATTTTCTATGAGCTTAACATACTTCATGAATTAAAAGAAGTTCTATGTCGGTGCAATTACTTTGGAAAACTCTTTGACAGTGTCTTCTAAAGCTGAGTGCATACCTTGTGACCTAGAAATTACACTCCTAGCATATACTCAACAGAAATGTATATTTATGTTTACCAAAAGACATGTTCATAGCTGCACTATTTATTACAGCCTCAAGCTGGAAAATACCCAAATGTCCATCAACAATAGAATAGGTATAGAATGGATAAATTATATTATTATCATGTCATAATGGAATGTTATGCAGCAATGAGAATGAATTATCTACACCTACAGGTAACAATATGGATAAATCTCACAAACATACAGTTGAGTGAAAACAGCCAATACAAAAGAGTCCAAACTGTATGATTGCATTTGTACGTTGTGCAACAGCATGCAAAACTAAACTATGCATTAGACATCACAGCAGTGGTTACCCTTGGTATGGTTGGTAATGTAAAGAGAGCATGAGTGGAGGATATGTAAGGTGTTAGTAACATTCTGTTTTTGGATATGAGTGCTAGTTTCACAAATGTGCTCAGATTATGAAAATAATTCATTGAGCTTAAACTTATGATATATGTATTTTTCTATGTGCATATTATAATATAACGTACCTTAAAATATAAGTTTACTGATATAGATTTAGACATCTTCTAACTCTCCTCTTCTAGACTTGAGGTGTTGTCCATTGGCACCTAAAGTTACTATCATTAATTTAATTCATTTATTCTAAATTGTATACTGTGTACTTACTCTATATCAGGTCTACATAGGGTCTGCTGATATGAAAAGGAAGGAAAGGAAAGGAAAGGAAAGGAAAGGAAAGGAAAGGAAAGGAAAGGAAAGGAAAGGAAAGGAAAAAGGAAAGGGAAGGGAAGGAAAAGGAAAAAAGAAAAGGGGGCTGAGACCTGAGGCTTGGGCTTTGGAGGTCAGATCCCAGGGAGAGGACTGGGGTTGGCTGTGTGAACACAGCCTGAAGGGGGCTAGTGTGCCACAGCTAGCTGGGGGGGAGTCTGAAAAAAAGTCTGGACCTGCCTAAGAGGCAAGAGACCATTGTTTCTGGGTGTGTGAGGAGAGGGGATTCAGAGCACTGACTAAACGAGCTCCAGAGACGGGCATGAGCCACGGGTATCAGCAAGGACACCAGAGATGGGCATGGTTGCGCTCTTCCCGTTTTTTTTTATATGAATAAATATTTTTCTCTTTTTGTGAGTGTGTATGTGTATGCTTCTTTGTGTGATTTTGTCTGTATAGCTTTGCTTTTACCATTTGTCCTAGGGTTCTGTCTGCCCATTATTTATTTATTTATTTTTTATAGTATAGTTTTCAGCGCTTGTTTTCATTGGTGGATTTGTTTTTTGGTTTGGTTGCTCTCTTCTTTCCTTCTTCCTATATTTTTTATTACTTTTTAATTTTTTTATATTTAATAATTTTAAAAATTGTTTTAATTATTTTATTTTATTTTTTCTTTCTGTCTTTCTTTTTTTTTCTCCCTTTCCTTCTGAGCCATGTAGCTGACAGGGTTTGGTGCTCCAGCCAGGTGTCAGGCCTGAGCTTCTGAGGTGGGAGAGCTGAGTTCAGGATATTGGACCACCAGAGACCTCCCAAACCCATGTAATATCAAATGATGAAAGCTCTCCCAGAGACCTCTATCTCAATGCTAAGACCCAGCTTCAACCAATGACCAGCAAGCTACAGTGCTGGACACCCTATGCCAAACAACTAGCAAGACAGGAACAAAACCCCACCCATTCGCAGAAAGGCTGCCTAAAGTTAATAAGGTTACAGACACTCCAAAACACACCACTGGATGCGGTCGTGCCCACAAGAAAGATAACATCCAGCCACATCCATCAGAACACAGGCTCCAGTCCCCTCCACCAGGAAGCCTACACAACACACTGAACCAACCTAACCCACTGGGAGCAGACACCAAAAACAATGGGAACTAGGAACCTGCAGCCTGCAAAATGAAGACCCCAAACAGAGTAAGTTAAGCTAAATGAGAAGACAGAAGTATGCAGCAGATGAAGAAGCAAGGTAAAAACCCGCCAGACCAAACAAATGAAGAGGAAATAGGCAGCCTATGTAAAAAAGAATTCAGAGTAGTTATAGTAAAGATTATCCAAAATCTTGTAAATAAAATGGGGAAAATACAAGATATGTTTAAAAAGGATGTAGAAGAACTAAACAACAAACAAACAATGACAACAAAATAAATGAAATTAGAAATAGTCTAGAAGGAATCAATAGCAGAATAACTGAGATAGAAGAATGGAAAAGTGACCTGGAAGACAAAATAGTTGAAATAACTACTGCAGAGCAGAATAAAGAAAAAAAGAATGAAAAGAATTGATGACAGTCTCAGAGACCTCTGGGATGACATTAAATGCCCCAACATTTGAATTATATGGTCCCAGAAGAAGAAGAGAAAAAAAAGGTACTGAGAAAATATTTCAAGAGAATATAGTTGAAAACTTCTCTAATATGGGAAAGGAAATAGTCACCCAAGTCCAGGAAGCACAGAGAGTCCCATACAGCATAAATCCAAGGAGAAACACACCAAGACACATATTAATCAAACTATCAAAAGTTAAGTACAAATAAAGGGAAAAGCAACAAATAACATACAAGGGAATCCCCATAAGGCTAACAGTTGATCTTTTGACAGAAACTCTGCAGAAGGGAGTGGTGGACATATCTAAAGTGATGAAAGGGAAAACCTACCACCAAGATTACTCTACCCACCAAGGATCTCATTCAGATTCGCCAAAGAAATTAAAACCTTTACAGGAAAGCAAAAGCCAAGAGAATTCAGCACCACCAAACTAGCTTTACAACAAATGCTAAAGGATTTCTCTAGGCAGGAAACACAGAGAAGGATAAGACCTACAGTAACAAACCACAAACAATTTAAAAAATGGCAAATGGAACATACATATAAATAATAACCTTAAATGTAAATGGATTAAATGTCCCAACGAAAAGACACATGCTCTCTGAATGGATACAAAAACAATACCTGTATATATGCTGTCTACAAGAGACCCACTTCAGACCTAGGGACACACAGACTGAAAGTGAGAGGATGAAAAAAGATATTCCATGCAAATGGAAATCAGAACAAAGCTGGAGTAGCAGTTCTCATATCATCAGACAAAATAGACTTTAAAATAGAGACTAGTACAAGAGACAAAGAAGGACATTACATAATGATCAAGGGATCAATCCAAGAAGAAGATATAACAATTGGATTTATTTATGCACCCAACGTAGGAGGACCTCATTACAAAAGGCACATGCTAACAGCCCTAAAAGGGGAAAATGACAGTAACACAATAATAGTATGGGACTTTAACACCCCACTTTCACCAATGGACAGATCATCCAAAATGAAAATAAATAAGGAAACACAAGCTTTAAATGATACATTAAACAAGATGGACTTAATTGATATTTACACTACCTTCCATCCAAAAACAACATAATACACTTTCTTCTCAAGTGCTCATGGAACATTCTCCAGGATAGATCATATCTTGGGTCACAAATCAAGCCTTGGTAAATTTAAGAAAATTGAAATCATATCAAGTATCTGTTATGACCACAACACTATAAGACTAGATACCTATTACAGGAAAAAATCTGTAAAAAGTGCAAACACATGGAGGCTAAACAATACACTACTAAATAACCAAGAGATCACTGAAGAAATCAAAGAGGAAATAAAAAATTACCTAGAAACTAATGACAATGGAGACACGATGACCCAAAACCTGTGGGATGCAGCAAAAGCAGTTCTAAGAGAGAAGTTTATAGCAATACAATCCTACCTCAAGAAACAAGAAACATCTCAAAAAAACAACCTAACCTTATGCCTAAAGCAATTAGTTAAGAAGAACAACAACAACAAAAAAAAAAACCCAAAGTTAGCAGAAGGAAAGAAATCATAAACGTCAGAGCAGAAATAAATGAAAAAGAAATGAAAGAAATAATATCAAAGATCAATAAAACTAAACACTGGTTCTTTGAGAAGATAAAATTGATAAACCATTAGCCAGCCTCATTAAGAAAAAAAGGGAGAAGACTCAAGTCAACAGAATTAGAAAGGAAAAAGAACAACTGACACTACAGAAACACAAAGGATCATGAGAGATTACTACAAGCAAATATGTGCCAATAAAATGGACAAACTGGAAGAAATGGACAAATTCTTAGAAAAGCACAACCTCCCAAGACTGAACTAGGAGGAAATAGAAACAGACCAATTACAAGCACTGAAATTGAAACTGTGATTAGAAATCTTCCAACAAACAAAAGCCCAGGACCAGATGGCTTCACAGGCGAATTCTATCAAACATTTAGAGAAGAGCTAACACCTATCCTTTTCAAAATCTAGCAAAGGTGGAACACTCCCAAAGTCATTCTATGAGGCCACCATCACCCTGATACCAAAACCATACGAAGCTGTCACAAAAACAGAAAACTACAGGCCAATATCACTGATGAACATAGATGCAAAAATCCTCAACAAAACACTAGCAAACAGAATCCAACAGCACATTAAAAGGATGATACACCATGATCAAATGAGGTTTATCCCAGAAATGCAAGGATTCTTCAATATACGCAAATCAATTAATGTGATATACCGTATTAACAAATTGAAGGAGAAAAACCATATGATCATCTCAATAGATGCAAGAAAAGTTTTGACAAAATTCAATATCCATTTATGATTAAAAACCCTCCAGAAAGTAGGCATAGAGGGAACTTACCTCAGCATAATAAAGACCATCCATGACAAACCCACAGCCAACATCGTTCTCAAGGGGAAAAACTGAAATCATTTCCTCTAAAATCAGTAACAAGACAAGGTTGCCCACTCTCACCACTATTATTCAACATAGTTTTGGAAGTTTTAGCCACAGCAATCACAAAACAAAAAGAAATAAAAGCAATCCAAATCGGAATAGAAGTAAAACTGTCACTGTTTGCAGAGGATGTGATAATATACATAGAGAATGCTAAGGACGCTACCAGAAAACTAGTAGAGTTAATCAATGAATGTGGTAAAGTAGCAGGATACAAAATTAATGCACAGAAATTTCTTGCATTCCTATACACTAATGAAGAAATATCTGAAGGAGAAATTAAGGAAACACTCCCATTTACCATTGCAACAAAAAAAAATAATATACCTAGGAATAAACCTACCTAAGGAGACGAAAGACCTGTATGCAGAAAACTATAAGACACTGATGAAAGAAATTAAAGATTATACAAGCAGGTGGAGAGATATACCATGTTCTTGGATTGGAAGAATCAACATTGTGAAAATGACTGTACAACCCAAAGCAATCTATAGATTCAATGCAATCCCTATCAAACTACCAATGGCATTTTTCACAGAACTAGAACAAAACGTTTCACAGTTTGTATGGAAACACAAAAGACCCCGAATAGCCAAAGCAATCTTGAGAAAGAAAAATGGAGCTGGAGGAATCTGGATCCCTGACTTCAGATTATACTACAAAGCTACGGTAATCAAGACAGTATGGTACTGGCACAGAAATAGAAATATAGATCAATGGAACAGAATAGAAACCCAGAGATAAGCCCATGCACATATGGTCACCTTATCTTTGATAAATGAGGCAAGAATATACAATGGAGAGAAGATAGCCTCTTCAATAAGTAGTGCTGGGAAAACTGGACAGCTACAGGTACAAGAATAAAATTAGAAAACTCCTTAATACCATACACAAAAATAAGCTGAAAATGGATTAAAGATGGAAGTGTAAGGCCAGACACTATAAAACTCTTAGAGGAAAACATAGGCAGAACACTCTATGACATAAATCACAGCAAGATCCTTTTTGACCCACCTCCTAGAGGAATGGAAATAAAATCAAAATAAACAAATGGGAACTTATGAAACTTCAAAGCTTTTGCACAGCAAAGGAAACCATAAACACGACAAAGAGACAGCCCTCAGAATGGGAGAAAATATTTGCAAGTGAAGAAACTGACAAAGGATTAATCTTCAAAATTTACAACAGACTCATGTAGCTCAATATCTAAAAAACAAGCAGCCAAATCCAAAAATGGGCAGAAGACCTAAATAGAAATTTCTCCAAAGAAGATATACAGACTGCCAACAAACACATGAAAGGATGCTCAGCATCTCTAATCATTAGAGAAATGCAAATCAAAACTACAGTGAGGTATCACCTCACACCAGCCATAATGGCCATAATCAAAAAATCTACAAACAATAAATGCTGGAGAGGGTGTGGATAAAATGGAAACCTCTTGCACTGTTGGTGGGAATATAAATTGATACAGCCACTATGGAGAACAGTTTAGAGTTTCCTTAAAAAACTAAAAATAGAACTACCATACGACCCAGCAATCCCTCTATTGGGCAGATACCCTGAGAAATCCATAATTCAAAAAAAGTCGTGTACCACAATGTTCATTGCAGCTCTATTTACATTAGCCAGGACATGGAAGCAACCTAAGTGTCCATCAACCGATGAATGGATAAAGAAGATGTGGCACATATATACAATGGAATGTTACCCAGCCATAAAAAGAAACGAAATTGAACTATTTGTAGTGAGGTGGATGGACCTAGAGTTTGTCATAAAGAGTGAAGTAAGAAAGAGAAGAACAAATACCATATGCTAACACATGTATATAGAATCTAAAAAAAAAAAAAATGGCTTTGACGAACCTAGGGTCAGGAGAGGAATAAAGAAGCAGACTTAGAGAATGGGAGTGAGGACATGGGGAGGGGGAAGGGTAAGCTGGGACAAAGTGCGAGTGGCATGGACATATATACACTACCAAATATAAAATATGTAGCTACTAGGAAGCAGCCGCATAGCACAGAGAGATCAGCTTGTTGCTTTGTGTCCACCTAGAGGGGTGGGATAGGGAGGTTGGGAGAGAGACCCAAGAGGGAGGAGATATGGGGATATATGTATATGTATAGCTGATTCACTTTGTTATACAGCATAAACTAACACACCATTGTAAAGCAATTATACTGCAATAAAGATGTTAAAAAAATATAAGAAAAGAAAAGAAAATTCAATCCCTATTCAAGGAGTTCATATGAGTGGGTGATGACAGAGACATAATCAATTGATTCAAAATAGCATGTAGAAATAAGTGCGGGTTATTTTGCTAATATCAAACAGGAAGACCCACGTCAGACTGTGTGGGCTTGGGGATCCGAGAAAGCAGCCTGGGACAAGTGATATATGACCTTTTGCTGAAAGATAAACAATTACACAAACAAAGGCTAATAGGAAACGCATTCCAAGCAGGAGGAAACTCCATTTCGGGAGTATCTGAGATGAGTGAGAATATGGTCTCTTCAAGAAACTGCACATATTTACTCTCTCAGGAATATAGGCTGTGAGGAAGAGGAGAAGTGGCAGAGCATGAGGCTAGAGAATTAAGAAAGAATTTTTAATATCTTGCTGAAGAATTTGGATGTTTCCTGTACCCAAAGGGGAGCTAGTGAAGGATTTAAAACAGAAGAGCAACATGATAAGATTTTCATTAAAAAATATCGCTCTAGTATGGATAGGGAGAATAAATTGGAGAAAGGACTAAGTAGCAGGAAGATCAGTAAGGCATTAATGCAAGAAATGCTGATAACCTAAATTAAGGTAGTCAAGTTCCCCAAAACTCCACTCACATATGAACGTGAAGCTGATTGGGGGAAATAGAGAGTAGGTTTATATTGTACCTTAGACAATTTCAATTGAATATTAGATCTACCTGTTCTTAAAATTCTTTAGTTGAAAGGATTAATATTACCCATTATTATCTACCGCACCCTGTACTTCTTTCTAGGTGCCAATAACCTAGGCCAGAACTAAGCCTGTTGTCAAGATCATTGCCAGAGTGATCTTTGACTCTAATGGAACCCTATCTATTGAGCTAGATCTTTATACTGGAAAAGTCTCTTCAGTAAAAAGTCTCTCTGTCAGACTCAGCTGGTCTTTGTGATGCCCTTGGATGTCAGGGACAAAAGACCAGCTCTATGGGAATAAGTATCTCCAAGACTGCTGAGCACATCAGTAAAACATTGAGTGTGTGGGATAGGAGAAAAAAAGAATGGCACCAAGAATAAATCTAGATTGGTGCAAACACACATTAGGAGTATCTTTTATTGTTTATAAGGCTGGATATACTCAAAAGGGAGTTTCACTATACTGCCACATTGCTGACCTGGCTGGCAATTCAGATGTCATCCTGCTTGTTCTCTCATTCAGTGTGAATCATAGTAGTTCTAACAGTGACAAAAATTGGCAATTAAGCATTTCACAGTACTCCTTATTGATGCTGTAAACTTCGAGAAAGCCATGGGTATTGGTGCTGAAGCCTACCGTACTCTGAAGAATGTCATTAAAGATAAATGAGGGAAAGAAGCTACCAAGGACAGGCATGAGGCAGTTTTCTGCTAATAACCTAGATCAGGGCTCAGCTAACTAAGGCCTGTGGGCAAAATCCATGCCACTACCTGTTTTGTTTTGTTTTGTTTTGTTTTTGCGGTTTGCGGGCCTCTCACTGTTGTGGCCTCTCCAACTTTGCGGAGCACAGGCTCCGGACGCGCAGGCTCAGCGGCCATGGTTCGCGGGCCCAGGCGCTCCGCGGCACGTGGGATCTTCCCGGACTGGGGCACGGACCCGTGTCCCCTGCATCGGGAGGCGGACTCTCAACCACTGTGCCACCAGGAAGCCCCGCACTACCTGTTTTTGTAAATAAAGTTTTATTGGAACACAGCAATACCGTTTGTTTACAAATTGTCTGTGGCTGATTTTGTGCGCTAATGGTGAATAGTTGTGACAGAGACTATGCAACTCACAAAGTCGAAATATTTATCATCAGGCTCTTTATAGGAAAAATTTGGCCACCTCTGTCTAAGTGTAAAGAAACCCTAGAACTGCTAGAGGATGTTATTGGAAAGGCTGACTGTAAGAGGGAAGGTTTTAATTGGAATGGACTCTGAGTTCTTTGAGCCTGCCATGTCTGATCTAGAATTCAACTTTCTAGTTAATTTAGCTGATACAACAGACCTGAGCTTATAAAGAACTACCAAATGGTATCTTATAAAAACCTCTTTGACCAGAATGACTGGGAAATTTGGTTTAAAAAAGAAAAACATGTTAATACATATACCTAGGTGGTAGGAGATTATCTCAATCCAAAGCAAATTCCCAAGGCTGTGGCTGAGAAATAATGCAACTGCTTCCTGCTTAAAGTGAACCAGATTTGCTCTGAGTGCCTTCAGCTGACCTAATCCAATTAGAGGGACACCTTAGGTTTTCAGTATTTTGGGGCAACTGAAAATGCTTTTACTACTGACCTGATGGTAGAGCTTTGCCCTGCACATATCAAGATCATTGCACCTTAACTATCTGAATCTGCTTCTTAGAATTGAGAAGGTTCTGGATGGAAGATTCAGAAACGTCTTAGCCATTTAAGCCCTAGGCAGGAAAGCCTTTGAGCCAGTTTGGGTCTGTTCAGCTGGTTAGACCTCTGTTGCTGTTCTAAATCAGACAGCCCAAAACATCAAACCAGTATTTTACAAGGTCCTCTGGTCATTTTCTCCCCTTTACTCTCTTCCCTGTGGTATTCTCATTGGTTTATCTGAAATGATATCAGAAGTCAAACTTATCCATCTGGAATCTTTTTGGAATATCTAGCGTTGTAGTCAGGTGACTAGCTCAAAATTATATTTTTTCTCCCCTTTACCCCACCATGAGTCTGTGAATTCATATAATTATGGTGTGGTACCCTGAGGCTCATAGGCAAGCTCTCCAAAGTTTTTATGTGGTAAAAAAGTCAGTAACTAAAAATAGTCCATTAGCTACTCTGCCACCAGAGATTTTTTTCCCACTGTCCACATTATCCTTCATGGTATTCAAGTCTTTCATCCTCTACTGGTACCTTTTTCCCTCCTCCCAGATTATCCTTCCTTTTCAAATTCCAGACCCTTCCTCTATTGTGCAGAACATTCAACTGTCTCCAGATCCTGGCCCACATTCCCTTTCAAGTTCTACCTTTGAGGTGCTCAGCAGAACCAAATATCTGTTTACTTAATGAGGTCCACCCCTCTCTGTAGGACTTGGGGTTGTAAACAACAACATTTCATATGTCAAGTACCAAGTACAGTCGGTGTTCAATCAGTGCTTTTTCTTCTTTTCCCTTCTGCTTTTTTTTATTGTTGTTATATTCTTTTTCTTCTTATGTCAAAAATAAATGCCTCATTACATCAGTTGACATTTGTGTTCTCTTATTTTGGATTTAAGCTCATAAAAGGAAAGATGTGAGCCCTTCTGGCCTTGCACAATACAGCATGTATCAGAAAGACATGTAATGTGTATTCTTCAGATTTGGTGTATTGTATCAGAGAAAACTTAGGGCCATTTCCTTCATGTTTACAAAACTTATTTCTCTGGGCTTCCCTGGTGGCGCAGTGGTTGAGAGTCTACCTGCCGATGCATGGGGGCACGGGTTCGTGCCCCGGTCCGGGAGGATCCCATATGCCGCGGAGCGGCTAGGCCCGTGAGCCATGGCCGCTGAGCCTGCGCGTCTGGAGCCTGTGCTCCGCAACGGGGGAAGCCACAACAGTGAGAGGCCCGCATACCGCAAAAACAAAAACAAAAACAAAAAAAACTTATTTCTCCTCCAGTTAGGTAATAGCCTACTGTAGCTTGATATCTTCTTAGAATATAAAGCAGAGTCTGGGAAACAGGTAACACTGTGGTTAAGGTACAAGATTTGAACACATCACTTAATGTAGTCTTTGATTGTGTTGCTTAATCCTCCTGAACCTCAGTTTCCTTATCCATAAGTACTAACGCATACTTCATAGAGTTCTTGCGAAGATCAAATGAGATAGTGAAAGGAAATTACTTTGCACTGGGACCGGCACAGAACAAGTTCTTCAAAACATGGAGGCTATTGTTCTTCTTATTAATATTGTTGCCATACCATAATGATATTTGACTTGTACAGTTATCTCAAAAATTGAAAATAAATGGAGCAAATGACAAATGCTAGGAGGCAAATTGAGAAAGGGCTGGAATAAATCCCCACATGCATCTAGGGTGGTATTCAATAACTCATTTTTTCCCACTTTTTACTCTAGAAAATTTCCACTTTATACAAAAGCAAATAGAAATAGTGTAATGGTCCTCATGTACTCATAATCTAGCTTCAACAATGATCAATTCATAGCCAATAATTTTTCATTTTTATTGCTACTTATTTCCTTCTAACCCCTCTCTCATTGTCTTATTTTGAAGCAAATCCCATATTGTTATAATTTATTCCATAAATACATCAGTATATATTTCTGAAAGGTAAGGACATCGTTAAAAATAGCCTTAAGTACTAACTAAATCTTGGTTGACTTGAAGCTAGCAGCCCTGGGTAATCCATTCACTTCCCCAATGATGTCAACACATGAGCTGAGGCATGAGATTGTACCCATCAGGAACGGTATCAAGACTGTTTGGTCGAGGGGAATAGAAGAAAGATAAATGTTACATTTTGATTTCATGAATACCCTAAATCCTGTCCATCAACATAAGTGTGGTACAGGCAAGGTGTGATTATTTTCATGAGGTATCATGTTATAATGGGAACAGGCATGTGCCTTGGTCCAGAAAATCTGGGCTCCAAATCCTAATTCTACCACATATGGCTTGAGCCAAATTATTTGCTCCTAATACTCTTGTATGCAACAATTTGCAATTTATCAAATGATTCTTTTGCAAGTGTTAACTCATCTGTTCCTCATCATCTTGGGGGAAGGAAACAGGCTCGGTGAGTTTAAAGAATTTGCCAAGGGTCATAGAGCCCCAGTTTCTTCAGAGGTGATAAGGAACAAATGAGTTAATAGTTGTAAAAGAAGCTGGGTTCAAGCTCAGTTCCATCTTACAGAAACCCTGCACCCTTTGTACTATGCCAGGCTGCTCTGTGTATGCTGGCTTCAACCCCAGAATTCCTTCCCTTACCCACTCTCCCCTGGTCTCTGGTTTGGTGCAGCGGGGATGAAAGGGACTCTAGCTAAGTTGGGCTAGGCACTGGCAGATCTGACATTGCAAGTGATGAATGCATGTGAGGAGGGATGCATCCAAGTTTGAGGGGCTTTATGCTTATTCAATTTGGTGGGCTGCTTTAAGACAATATGACATTACAAATACAAATGTAGATATGGAAGCTAGAATTGAGTTAGAATAAGAAGAGAAAGCATCACAAATTGCACAATTTTTTAAAGCTGACAAATTATTAAATTATTTTAAATGCTACAGACATCACAGAATATTTTTAAATAGCATAATATTTTTATTAATTAACTTCCTAACATACTTCTATAATATTTTTCCCCAAATTTGGGCTGCATACTCTGATATTCTCTTTATATGACTATGATTCTGTAATATTTTCTAAAGAGAAAATAGAAAGCTAATTCAGTCTTTCTTCTAGTATGGTTGATCAAATATGTTTTTCGTTATTGATGTTTTTTTAAAAATGTATTTTACTGTCATGATTTATTATCGGTAATGTAATATAAAACTTTAGGATTGCTGTGACATTTGGGAAATTTTCTATCAATGTTTTTCATATGTAAATCTTAGGATTTTAGTTTTCATGTTTTCTTGTGCAGTGACTAATCTTAAATTTGCTTTGATTGCTGACATTCTTTGACCACGTTACCTGGGCCCATCTCGGGTCCTTAAAAGGATCCTGTGCAGGTAGGGAATTTCTACTTGCCCCTACTTCCCCCTACCCCATACACACATCACACTTGAGTTTGATTAAGGGTAAAGCTGACTCTGCAGATTAGTTGGTTACCTGTTGACTCTTTTACTTCCCCTGGGGTCAGATCTTCACTTCCTCACCAGGTCTTCTGGAAAGCAAACTCTGCTCCAGCTCCAGGCACAGAACATTCATTCCCCTGACCCTCCCCCTCAGTGACTGAATTAGGCCCCAAAAGCTTTCTGAGCCCCTGAGTATCTATAAATAGGCATGTATATTATAAATTTACGGGCTTTGAGACATTGGCTACCTCAGCTATAGAAGACAGAGCTCTGAAGATGAGGAGCTTCCATAAAAATATGTGGCTTTGCTAGAGCTGCGATCAGCACATTTCCTTTCCACTTTTTCTTTGTATAAATACGTTTCAGATGTTCAATTAAAATAAGTACCCTTAATTTCAAGCCTTAGTCAGTTGTGTGCTATAATTATCTACTGGGCTGCCCGAGATATTTCTTACAATTACTTTTCCTTACTTCCCCAGTGAAATTACTGGTAATTTTTGGTTTCGCTTTTATTTAACAGGACAAAGCAAAGCATTCTGGGTCTGCCTGAGGCAAGAATAATGTGGCTTTCTTAATAATGGCTACCTCTTGGTAAGGACCATCTCTAAGAGAGGAGGAGGGGGAAAAAATCCAGGATTTATCATTCTTTAAGTGAAGAATTTGGCCCTATTTAACTGTTTTATTTATTTATTTTTCTAAGAATGGACAGACTCAAATATAAAGTTTATGTTTCACGAACTGCTAAAGTGTTAGAAATAGGTTGAGAATATATCCTATATAGATCTTGTTTATCCTAGAATCTTTAAAAATGGCACTGTTCAGGTCATATCTGCCTGTCATGTAGAGTCCAAGCCTTCCAGTCTGGGATTCAGGTCCTTCAGCAGACCAAGGAGCATTGCTGGGGCTGTAGTTCATAGCGGTGCCTCCGAGGGTACAGTACAGGCCAGGAAAACAAAAGGCAGAGAAAAAATCTTGGTACACAAACTGGCATTAACCAGTACCAATACTTTATTTTAAATATTGGGAGTAATTTCTCATTGACATTAGGGATTTTTGCCTATCTTATCATTTTATTCACTAATGAGCTGGAGAGCTTGGCTGTGAGTTTTGATACAGAATTATCTTTGAAATGAGTACATTAGTTGCCCTGATTAGTTGGTGTGGATATGTTTTCTGTCAATTTGATTTCTAATGTGAAGGTCATTGATCTTCACATAATTCATGTATATTGTGTTCCATCATCTTCTCATGCCTGACTTGGGAAATCTGAGCTTCAGCGAGCTCCAGATAACTTACATGATGTTTATTCACTTACTTATTTGTCCTGCCTCAGGCAGATCTAGATGCTTTGCTTTGTCCTGTTAAATAAAAGAAACCAAAAACTACCAGTAATTTCACTGAAGAAGTAAGAAAAAGTAATTGTGAGAAATATCCCAGGAATAAACATTTATTTCCTGAGCACTTACTCTCTGTCAGCATCCTGCTAAATTTTATAGAAACAGAGATGAATAAAACACTGACACTGACTTCAAGAAGTTCATTGTCTGCAGGCAAACAGACAAGTTTGAATTGTCTGAATATTCAAACAACATTTGAATATTCTATTAGTCAATATAAGCCACAACAAAAAAACTCCAATGGCTTAATAATTCTCAGTGGCTTAATATAAAAGTTTACTTCTTGTTTAGTTATAATGTATGTGGGTTAGTAGAGGAGCTCAGCTCCACTGTCAATTGGAAACCCAGATCTCTGCATCTAACTGGCAGATGAGGGAAGAGAAAGAGTGTGGAATATTGGGCTTGGAAGATGTGAACTTTCTGCCATGCACACTTCCTTTGCTAGACTTAATCATAGTTCTACAAACTTGTATGGAAGGCTAAGAGATATAGTCTGACTGTGTGCCTGGGAGGGAAAGGAATTGGAGTTTGGTGAGCACATAGCATCATCTTTGCCACAGTAATAATATAGGATCATTTGTGCTGTTACAAAAATCAACACAAGGATTATGGGAAGAAGAAGAATTCTTAGTCTGTGGTATGGGAGGTAGAGGTGGGAATCAGGAATGGCTTCCTAGAGGATGTGACACTTAAACTGACTTTTGAAGAATATTTAAGAATTAGGTGAAGAAGAGGAGGGTGGGGTTTGAAGTAGGTGGGAGGACATGAGCAAAAGCAAGAAGACATGAAATAGCAATGTGTATGCTAGAGAACTTGCAACTCAAAAGACTTACATCTAGATCTTACATTTTGATGAGAGACACAAGACTTTTGATCATCTCTTGTTCTGAGGTTAGTAGCAGTTCTGGATCACATGGATACATCCTAATTCAATTGTTCTGATAAAATATGCATTGCCCAATTTTCAAAATCAAAGAAGTATTTTTTTGAAACTAGTTGAAAGTCAAGCAGTCAGAATGACCTAGTTAAGAACTTTATTCAAAAAAGAAAAAGAACTTAGAAATTGAAATCATTGAAAATCATATCTTCATCTATTTGTGAAGACACAGAAACCACATATTTTACCACATATTTTAAGGATGTATGGAGAGGGGCAATGTGGTACCTTTTTCTCTCCAATGAAATTGACAGCAAAATTTTCTATTGTAATATTCAGGGATGTTTTGCTGTGGGTCCATGAAGAACAGTTTATATAAAAAGTGATTGGATTAAAATCTAATCATCTCTTGTACCTCCATCTATACTGTTGAAATTGGGGTGATGATCTAAGGCTCTGGTGTGCCCTAGAGCTCTTAGATTTTATAAATGTCTCTGTGTTGCTAAGACTAAAATCTATCTGCATAAGAATCTCTCTAAAGAGGAAATAAAGTTCTTGGCTCAAATAGGGATTTCAAAACAGGAGTTACTGCACTGAAAGACACATTTCTTGGACCATTTTTAAATATGAGAAAAATGAATAGTACATCTAAATATGGAATCCATATCGATAGAACTGGAGGTGGGGTGGGCGTCAAAAAGTGCTTATGGGAAAGGCAGGAGGGAAGTAAGTTAAAATAGGACCAATAGTGTTTATCTTGAAACTTGGCAGACAAATCTAGAATTTCATGGTTGGAAGATAGCAGAGAAAGTCAAGAGATGAGAGAGTATCATAAATTTCCAGACAAGAGCACAAACAGTAAACCAGTACCAGTAGAATTAAATGTGCTAAAGTATGTAAAGCATTTGACAATGCCTGGCACTTAATAAGTGTTCAATAAACATTAGCAATTTATTATTATTATAACTATTATTATTAGTGTTCATTTTGCCTTATTGGACATTGTTAACTCAAAATACTCCTTCTTCTTGCTCAATACATTTCTTCTTTTTTTTCTTCTCTTGCAAATTTTCTTTATTCTCTATAATAAACATTGAAAACATTTAAAGTTATATAATACATTTCTCAAAGCTGGCTCTCCTGAGCCTCACCATCCAAGCCCCTCCAGACGAGGTATTGTTCTTCTCTTATTCCATCACACATACCTTAAGTTTTCCCCCTTGAGCATTTATTAAAACTTTGTATTTGACTGAAATCTCCTTGAGAATGGCAACAGAATCTTTTTCGTCCTTATATTCCCAGGGAGACTACTGCATCCTTGACACAAAGTAGACATTTGAATATTTGAATGAATGGTCAATAACTTACAGTTTACTTAGTCCTTTCACATCCATTTTATGCTCAGTTAAGCTCAGTCATACAGATATTACTACAAACAAGAACACTAAAGCTTAGAAAGATTTAGGATTTTTGCCGAAGGTGGGAAATAGTACAGTCAATATTCCAGCCAGCCTGTCTGGCTATAGAACTTCCTATGCTTTTCATCAAAACACACCACACCTTCTTGGAATTTATGATGGTGAGAATTTATGATTCAGTGGCCTAATACCAAGAGACCTGGGTTCTAACATGGCTTTGCCCCTCTTTTAGGGCATTGATAATTATATGATGTCTTATCTTCTTCACTACAAGCATGAGAACTCTTTGAGGGCATGAACAGCTGTTTTCTTCACCTCTTTATCCCTAGCACATAGCGCATGATGTGGCACAGAGTAGGTTCTTACTATACAGCTATTGGACTGATTACATAAATGAGTGAATAAATAAAATTATTCTTGATGATAATAATAGCAACGATAATTGCAGTCTATAAAAATAAATACAAAGCACTTTAGCATCCATTATCTTCTTTTATCCTATCCCCACTGTTCTAGATTTGACAAGGTTGGTTTGTTATCCTTATTTTGGAAGGAGGCAAACTGAGTCTCAGAGAATCTCAGCAAGATGCCAAAATTCATACCTTTGATATAGAACTGGGATGCCAACCCAGATATATCTGACTGCATATAGCATGCCGTTTCATCACTATCAGTCTGTTTCAAAACCAGAGAGATTTTCATCTTTACAGAAGACTCAAAGAAGACCAAAACTTTAATAAGTAGAAAGAATACCAGTATTACTGATAGAATTTCAGGTCATTTGGGCTATCAGAGGTGGAGATTCCTTTGGGTGTGCTTTTATATCAGTGCTTCTCAAACGTCATGTGTATGCAAATCATTGGGGAATCTTGTTAAAATGCAGATTCTGATTTGGTCAGTCTGCCATGAGCCTCAGAGTATCCATTTCTGATAAGCTTTCATGTGATGCTGATGCTGCTTGTCCAAGAACCACACTTGGATAGCAAGGCTTTCATAGCAAGGCTTCCTATCACCCATGCCTGGGCCCTCTCTCCTCCTAAGTCTGGGCCCTGTGGGGTGGGCTTGATGTTCCCTACTCCACCTTTTGCTCCAATGATAGGATTTAAACCCACATTATTTTTCTAAGTAACCATTTTTTGTTCACAGGGAATTATCACCTAAACCTGTAGTCACTCAGGCAGGGATTTGAGCACTGAGGAAAAGGGTTTAATCTATTTATTTTGTTCATTGGGATAGATAGACCACACAACGTGCTGCTGACCTACAACTGTTTGTTTGTTTTTAATCCAGGAGGTAGCATTGCGGATGGATAACATAGTAACAAAAAGATGTTCTCAAGGGAAGGCCATAAGAGCTCCATCAGAGGAGCTGGATGCTGATATATGGGAAGGAGGCAGAGTCAGAAACTGGAAAGTGAGAGCTCGGTATTAGCAATGAGAGCTTTCTAGAGTCAAACTAGATGAGGAAACAGCAGGGGCAGCAAGTATCATGCACAAGACAGAGTGGTTTGTGGTGGCTTCAGTCAACATTTATTTCTATTCAGCTAACAGTGTGAAGGCTCTAACTCTGTGGATATCCTTGAATGTACCAGGAGCTCTGACATGTTTGAGATGAATTAGCAGCATCCTGAGAGATGGTTGAACAATACATGGATGTTTGGGCAAGAAGTATGACAGCCAAGGGCTGGAGTCTAGCTCCTTATGAGGGAAACAGGTAAGAGCAAGGCAAAGCCATCATCATTGTGATAAAGGAGAACTTTAGGTGAATTCTTGGAATAAAAATTCCTAATTGGGTTTAAAAGCCAATTATGGGCATTAGATAACACTTAACTAGGGAAGAACTATGATTTTACAATGCAATTCAGGAGCTTAGGAATAGTTGGACCACATAATCAAATCAATAATATAGACACGGAGAATGACTGAGACTTCTGGGATGTTAATTAACTTTTCTGAACCTCAGTGGCTCCATCTATAAGATAGGGATGATAATATCTATTTCACAGAGTTGTTGAAAGCATTAAATATGATAATCAATGTGAAAGCTCCTGCCACTGTGAGGTGACACAGTAGGTACTCATTAAATGTTGGTTTCCTTTTTGTGTCTTCTGCTTCAATTTAGAACTTGTCAAACTGCTGGGGTTAGCCCAGTTCCTCGTATGGAGGGCTTTGGCTTTGTTAAAGAAGGGGAAGGAGAAGGCAGAATTTTAGAAATAAAACTACGGAGCTACCTAAAGGGTATGAGGCTAGAATCTTGCTAGACTAGACTGGCAAGAAGCTAATCCGGAAGTCTTGGAATAGCCTTACTGTACTGCATTCAATATGTACGCATGAATCTAAGCAGAATAAGCTAAAGCAAAAAAGTTTACTTTCCAGTGTGGATCATGTCATTTGGAGGACACATTTAAGAAATTAAAGTGAAATGCATAATTCTAAAGCTTAAATAAGAGCTCCTCTTTTACAACACTTTCAACTACAGATTGTACTGAATTGCTTTCCCTGGCATGATAGCTTTTATTGTTGATTTCATGTCAAATTGAAAACTCAGCTATGTGAGGACTCATAAAAAGCAATTAATTTTAACTTAAGATACATCATTCCAATGAATTACAAAGTTACAAAGAGATAAGTGGGACACAACATAAATGGTTTCAAAACCACATTTGCTTTCTTGTTTCTATCCTTAGGAAATTCTTAGAAGAGATCCTCACTGGTATATTTTATTCCATGCCGTTTTATATTTCTCTACTCTCTTAAAACTGGACTAGCTAACCATTCTCTCTAACACTCCCTAATTTCTTGCAGTCTTTGCAAATGAATTCCAGTAGATCCAACTTCTCTTTCTCCCTTCTATGGACATACTATTTCCATCAGTTGAGGTTTCTTTGTTTGTTTTTTGTTTTGTTTTGTTTGTTTTTCTCATTAAGAACACCCTTCTGGTACAACAAAGAGGGACTCCACAGCAAGCAGGCTCTAGTCTTTGACTGAGCCTTCTACTCTTCCATACCTCCGTCTCTACCTCTGATCATTCGCTTTCTCTGTCTCTTTAGCTTAATGAACTATTTGGTTAACTCTAGTGTTAAAAGTCACCCAGCTTGTTTTTGCTACAGAATTCCAAGGGCATTCTTCTTCAGGGCATGGTGTCTCCTCAGATGCTTTCTCTGGTCACTGTCTGTATCACTTGTTTCTCCTTAGGCCTAAAGGGATAGACCTGATACTTTGGTTTATTGTCAGTTGTACCACATGCCTGCATCATGTGTCTTCCATGGCCCTAGAACACGTAACACAGTGGGTGAGAATATTCGTAGGTCACTGAGTCATGCAGTAGTGAGCTTTATCTCTCTGACTCTTCTAGTCTTTTGTTTCATTATTGCAAAAAGCACATTGACTTTCTTTAATGTGTTCGTATTTTTCTTTTCTTTCTTTGCCATTGTTGCAACAAAGTATGAGTTAGCTGCCTTCCATGGCCATATAATAAAAATTACAATAACTAACATGCAGTGTGCTTATTCTATGCCAGGCCATGTGTTTATCTATATTAACTAATGACTCTCTTTCTCTTTTTCTCTCTCTATAGATGTAGACAGATATTAATATATAGATATAGAGATATTAACTATATATAACATTATATGTATGCATATATATGTGATCTTATCAGGTAAAACTGTTATAAAAACTCATTTTTTTCGTATGAACAAATTGGGGCTCAGAGAGACTAAATGACTTGCCCAAGGTCCCATAGTTAATAACTAGCAGAACTAGGGCTGAGTCCTACTCCAGAGCCTGGACTCTTAAACATTATATTGTTACATTTGTCTAAGACTCTTTACAAAGCTTGTTTACATATGTCATCTGATCGCCACAGCAACCCTATAATTATTCCCATTTTACGGATGAGGAAATAGAGGCTCCAAGATGTGAAGAATATACTGTAAAATACATAGCTGGTAAGAAGTTGAACTGTAATATGAGCCAAGGTTACTGATTTTAAATTTAGAAATTTTCCACCAAACAGTTGAAGTTCTAAATTGAAGCATCTGGGAATAAATTTGTATCTGATTTAACTTACAGGTATGTTCAGACTTGTATGCATATGTGTGTATATGTGTATTCACACATATATATGCATATATTTCTTTTTATATTAACACCCATATACATAAGTTATTGTATGGATAAATTTTTAACTTTTAATTTAGTAAGTTTATAAGCATAACAAGATGTGATGATTCTTTTGAAAAAAATCATTGTCATTTGTTATGCCCTCAACAAAAACTATGTTCATATAATCAAATTTCACATTATTGGAAAGTTGAGTTTTTTTTTTTTGCGGTACATGGTCTGTGAGGTCCTGGCCAGATGGCCCCCCCTCTTACCCCAGTTCAGCCACCCCTGCTCCCTGTTCTTTGCTGACCCTTGAATGCTCACATTCTGGACTGTTAGAGCTGGAAAGCCCCACAGAGACGGATTATCCCAGAACCTTTATTTAAAAAAAAATTTTTTTTTTTTGCGGTACGCGGGCCTCTCACTGTTGTGGCCTCTCCCGTTGCGGAGCATAGGCTCCGGACGCGCAGGCTCAGCGGCCATGGCTCACGGGCCCAGCTGCTCCCCAGCATGTGGCATCTTCCTGGACCAGGGCACGAACCCGTGCCCCCTGCATCGGCAGGCGGACTCTCAACCACTGCGCCACCAGGGAAACCCATGAAAGTTGATATTTTTGACATGGATTTTCACATGTCCTCTAAGTCCTTTATCTGAGGGGTATTGGGGGAGTATGGTAGGTAGACACAGGTTTTGGCATGCTGTGACCTGATTTTGAATCTTGATTCTTCTTGTGACATTCAGCAAATTACTTTTCACTTAACTTCTTTCATCAGTATTTTAATCTGCTAAAAATAAGTAGTTTTTCTGACCATAAGGCTTTCTTCCTCTAATTTGCTCTTCAGATAGTTGTCAGAGTGATAGTTCTAAAACACTATCCAGATTATGTCATTGACTTCCCTAAAATCCATCTCCCTTGTTTTAAGGATAAAGGTCAAATTTTTTAGCCTGAATCTCAAAGCCCTTTATAACCTATCTTTCTAGTTTTAATCCCTCTCGAATTTCACTCATCCTCCCTATGTTGAGTGGCACCTCAGCCTAAGTTCACCCAGTTATTAACAGGTTCAAGCTTAGAACCCAGATTCTCTAACATTAAGTTCAATACTTTTTCTATTCTCACATCATCTCTAATTAACAAACCTCTTGAAGTAACTTATTATTGAGCTGATTCCATTTTCTTACTACAGAGCATGCCTGCTATCTGAATTTTTCTTGTATTTAATAATAAAAAACATTAATACTTATATTTGTACCACTCTGCCAGGTGCTGCATGATCTGATAGAAGTAAGATACAGTCCTTCTGTTAAGGAGCTCACAATGTAGTAGGAGAGATGAAGACAAACAAAATGGATTCTAGTTAAGATAGAGTGTGTCCCTCTCTTCTGACATAATGTAACAGATATCAGAGGAGAGGGACAGAGACAGAGCCATTTGGCTAATGAGGAGATAGGAAAGAGCCCAGAAGTAGAAGTCAGGATGCCTGGATTCTACTTCCAGTCCTGCTGTGAACTTTCTACATGACCTGAGAGAAATCATTTACCCTCTCTAGGCCTCAGATTCCACATTTTAAAAATTATGAGTTTGAAGTAACATTAAATGATGTATAAGACTCAAGTGAAGTCTAATATTATAATCTTTCTTATAGCTAAAGTAGAGTATTCCTCCAAAATACAAATAAAAACTATCATTAGTTGAGTGCTTCCTATAAGCCAGTCACTGTTTAAAATACTTTACAGGCACCTAGTCCTCACAATAACTCTATGAAGTAAGTATTATTATTATCATTCTTATTATACAGTTTAGGAAGGTGAGGTAGAGAGAGGTTAAGTAAGTCATAGGTTTGTGATTTGAACCTACACTTTTATGTTTGCAGAACTGATACTTTTCACCATCATTCTTTGTGGCTTCTTACAGATGCTTGCTCATAAAGCAATGGCACTCAAGCTTCAGCTCCACAGAGACCGTAGCATTAACTTTGTCATACATCACTTGGTCATATTCGTTTGATCTTGTAAGTTTTAAACAGTGTAAGCACATCTTCAGTACATACTCATTGTCAGATGTAATGATTCTCTCTCGGAATCAATGCTTATCATCTCTCCTTCCAGATAATGCCAATTCAAAAAGCATATTTAAGAAGCCAATGTGCATGTTGTTGATGATTTTTAAAAACTTTACAAACAAGAGTATGGTCCATTTGCTAGTATTTTAGAAGCATGATTATCAGTATAGCCAAACATACCTTATCGAAATAAATAAGTAAACCAATAGTGCAATTTAAATTTTTCTCATGTAGTTCCCACTTAAATTTATGGTTTTTGAAGATAATGTATAGAAACTTAGGGATAATTTATTCACTTTTATCACTCATTCTGCTTTCCAAGGTGCTTTCATATACATTATGCTTGGATCATAAGGCCTTTATGATTCTTCTTAATAAAGAGATTCTGATTATGTGATGTTATTTTTACTTTGGGGGCCACAAGTCCTCAATAGTGCTGTGAACTAGGATGGGCATTAATTATACTCCTCATTTGCAGATGAAGAATTTGAGCTTCAAAGAGATAAAGTGACCTGTTTCAGGCCACACAACTAGAAAGAGGAAGAACCAGGACCTGAAATCAAGTTTCCCTGATTCCAAAGTCAGCATGCCTTTCACTCTACAATTTTGCCTCCCCTGCATTTTTCACACATGATTCTATTCAAGCCTAGGATAGATCAGGAAAACTAGAATCCTTTTGGCTGTAGGCAGGCCCAGATATCAGCAGGGTTACTGAATCTGAGCTGCATTTGGCAAGATCCAGTGAAAGAGGAGCCAGATCCCCTTGCAGGCAGGGAACACATACACAGGCCCAGGTCAGGACCATGGAGAGTTCCCGGTGAGTGGTTCTTGTTTTTTTAATTATTCTTTGCAGCTTGGGCTTCACCCTCAGGTCTAAGAAAATGCATTGACTGCTTAGATACAGCCTAATCTGTCCTTGCTGGGAGGGACCCTCATTCATATTTATATACAATTCATTCAAACTGCTTTCTATTCCAGTTTTATTTTGTATGATTATGTGTTTAATGTCTTCCCTGCTACGTACACACTATAGATCATAAATGCTTTGAGGTCAAGGCCACATCTGTTTTTACTCAGTTTTGTATCCCTATGGCTAAGAACAATGCCTGGAATTTGGTAAACAATAAATGTTTGTTAAATAAATGTTGAATGCATACAAATACCAAGTGTTAAGCACATGCTCAATCCTAGGCTCTATTCTGGGTACTCTTACCTTTCTGCTTATTGAACCTCACTGAATCATAATCGCTCAGTGAGATAGTAAAGAAAGACACTATCAAATTTTTTGACCTCATGGCCAAAATTTTTGAGAGAGTTCACATATTTACTGCTTCTATTTCCTCACTTTCCATTCAGTCTTCAACCAACTGCACTCTGGTATCTGCCTTCACCAATCAATTTGGAATTGCTTCTTTAATGAACTTTGAAATATCTTTTATAACCTCATCTCACATGACCTTCAGCATTTGACATGGTGACTGACTCACTCTTCCTCCCTCTCTCCTCTCTTGTTTTTCTTGGCAACATTCTATCTTGGTTTTCTTCTCACATCTCCATCTATTTCCCATTCTCTTTCTTAGACTTCCTTTCTTTTGAGGACCACCAAGTGTTGGGATTCCTTAGGGTTCCATCCTACTCTCTTCACAGAAGCTCCCTGCTCTTCTCATCCACACTCTTCAGTTCCTATTACTTCAAGTACCATCTACAAACTCTACCTGTTGAATCCATCATTTCATTCCTAGATATTGTTAAGAGGTCTAAGCTCACATTTCCAAACATCCACTGGCCAGTGGAAAAGGCAGGAAGGACATTCCTTCAGAGAGTGTGGTGGGAGTAAAAGCAGAGTGATGAGAAAGCTTCTAGCATGTCTGGGGGTGAATAGGAATAATTAGACATTCATTTGCTCTCACTAGTACAGATTATTTTTGCAAAAAGAAAAAAAACTAGTATAAAATAGGTACATAACAAAAATCTTTGAATGTATAAATGAGTGAATGAATGAAGTAGAGGAATTTATGGGTCTAGAAAAACTCTCAACTAGGTACTTTACAAATGTACTTTACTGTTGCAGCAGCTAATAATGGTAATATATGGCATGTCTGATATTTGCTTTCCCATGTCCCCATTGCCACATACTCATTCAGCCTTCTGTCATCCCTGTTTTAGATTATTTGCTCCTTTCTAATCTGCCTTTCATATAATAGTCAAAATAATCTTTTAAAAAGTAAATTTGCTTGTGTCAGTGTCCTGCTTAAACTCTTCAATTAACCTATGGTTCTATAAGGTAAAGAACTAACTCTTGGTTTTACATTCAAAATCTGTCCTTTTATGTGCTCTAGTCACATTGGACTACTGTCTATCCTTGACTCATTATTTTCATTTTATACATCCTTTCTAGGACTACAGCTACTTAAGAGGACCTTGCTGTTCTCTTACCCAAGCCCTTTATACATACTGTGTTATCTGTCTGAAATACTTCATTTTAACTTTCCTCCTTTACCCTCCATTATAAAGCATTTGCTACAGTGTATGGCATATAGTAAGCATTCAACAAATGCAGTGAATGTCATTGTCATTATTGTCTTTGTTGTCATTGTCATCATCATCATGCTCATAAGATGTGAGTGATCCTAGCTGCCAGAGGTATCAGGGACTTTCCAGATTAGTTAGTTCAATTTACATTTTATATATTCTCAAATAGATCCAGGAAAGGGAAGAAGTTTGTTCAAACTCATACAGCTTGTGAGAAAGAAACCAAAACCAGAGAGCTAGAACCTAGCTGAACTAACTTTGCCTGCCACCCAAATAGACCTCTTATGCTTTTGAAATTATTTTACCTTCTGACCGATTGATCAACTTTTATACAGGGAAGAGCATGGTCAATCTTAGTTGGGCTCAACTCTTGGCTCTTCTGTTTACTTGATAATATTACTTAACTCATATAGCTGTTAATATGGACAATGTATATGTAATATATAACACAAACCTTGGCCCAAAGATAGTATACCCCCTTTACCTCAGACTTGATGTGTGTCCTCTCAGACATGTAGGCTAGAGGGATTCTAGGACCTTATAATTATGTTGGTCAAAATAGTGGTTGGTTTTAAAAACTTGCAGGAGGGAAATATCATATGAAGAAAGTTAAGAGCATATTGTCTTCAGCGTGAGCAGAAACCCAAAATAGATTGCTGCATACGGGTTTCTAGTCGTGCTTGGGAATGCAGCCGACTGCGCACAACATGGCCCTATCCTGGGACTCCGCCAGCTTTGCCCTCCCTGCATGTAGGGCAGGTGCATCTGTGCCCATGGCCCATATTTTGCATCCATAAGAGATTCAAGGCAGGTTTGGATTCAAATAGAGAGGTCTGCAGAGGGGTCTAGGCATCCCTGAACCAGTTTCCTGCATCTTAATACTCAGAAATCCAAACCACTATCTGTAGAAAATTTTACAGAGCTGTTTACCTAGTTCCCGGAGGAAAGTGTCCTCATAGTTCTGCCTGTCTTCTTCCTGACCCTACCTCTGTCTCTCAGACCTGATATTTCCCATTTGAGCTTGAATATATTAGACTGGGATGATCTTCTGTTGGGGAATTTAGAATATTTCTCTCCTTCTGCGTGGTGGAGAATTGTATCAAAGAAAACTGGAACTGTCATTCATTAAGAGACAGTGAAGTAGAATTTGTTGATTTTCTATCTTGTTTTCTTATTTAATTTTCATTAACCCTCTGAAGTAAATCTTAATGTCTTTTAACAAATGAAGAAGTTGAGTGATTTTAGTAACTTAAGCAAGGTGATAAAATTGGGAGCCCCAGAGCAAGATTTTAAATATATGCCTATCTGACTTTAGCTTTACCATGTAATCCCCAATTAGCTGCATTGCCTGTCTTCACTTCTCTTGTGTGTCTTCACTTCCAGGTCTCTGGGTTGTGTTTGTGAACATATTCACAAAGGAGGTAAAAAACATATATTTCCAGTCCCCACTACTCATTTTTTCCCTCCTTTCCCTTCCCCAAAGTATCTCTCTTCCTTGACTCTTGCTTTCAGACAGATTGTGTGACATTGATCACTTAAAGTATCACTGTCTGATTAATGTCTTCCCCCAAATCCTCATTAGTTGTGAGTTGCATAATTTTCTAAAAACGGGAGTTAGATTTCTTTGTTTCATGGTATGCAACAGTGTTAAGAAGTCACAGATGTAGGCTGCAACAAAAAAATTACAGTACTGATTTCATTAGTTTGACAGTTTGGAGGAGTAATTGAAAGAAAAAAGACAAAAAGAGAGAGAAGGAGAGAAAGAAAAGGAAACGGAGAAAGAGAGAGAAAGAGAGAGAGAGAAAGAGACAGGAGAGGAGAGAGAGAGGAAGGAGAGAGAAAAAGACAGAGAAAGGAATGGATTTAGAGTAAGATTTGGTTAGGCCTCTAGCATATGTATATATGCCTGGGACTAGGAATGCATTTAACTTCTGTGAGCCTTAGTTTCCTCTATCGGCTATAAGGAGACTCCTCTCACCCTTCTCTTCCTCATAACATTAGTGTGAGATAAATGTAGATGTAAAAAATTTTTACATAGATGTAAAAATATTTTACAGATTGCAAAATGCTTTACAATTGCAGATTTTTACTAACAACCTTTATTCAGCATTTTAAAAATAACACGAGTTTTTTTTTTTCTCTTTCTTACTTTTTCTCAATATTTTGGACCATGAATTGTTATTCCATGGTCCAAAATCTTCTTTACTTGTGCAAGAGTTCTGGGTTCACTGAGGCCTAGGGCAGGAGATGAGGAAGCAATCTCTTAATTGATGATGCCGTAACCCTGAAATCAGGGAAATGAGCAGAATCACAAAACTTGGAGCACAGGGTAGACAGCCAGAGTCTGATGAACCAGATATAAGAAGTGTCTAAACAGGGTGTCTGAGCTGGAAATGTGACCCCAGAAATATGGAAGTCTGTAACCCGAGAGCAGGATGAGCCAAATGTAGGCTGGGATAATTTCCTAGTATAGGCCTGGCTACTTGTAACAACATGTTGGTCACGTTTAAAAAAGGACCTGGGTTATTATGGACACATATTATATGGATGTTTTCATTTTGATGTGTTCCATCTGACTATCAAACTGCTCTTCCAGATGGGTCTCATAAATCACTTTCCAGGCAGCAGTGGCCTGTAGGGTTCTTGGAACTGAATTCACACCATTACCAAAGGTACTTGGGCATCCATATTTTTTTCAAAGTTGTCTTCCTTTCTTGTTTTATTAAAGAATGTGACTTTTTGAAAAAAGATATAAATAATCAACCATATTTTTTTTTCTTTGTAGGGAATTCTACTTTGCTTTGGAGATTTATCTCAGAAGTAATGGTCTCTTTCTTACCACATATGAACATGTGTTTGTGTATTAGTCAGGGTTCTCCAGAGAAACAGAATCAATAGGTGTGTAAATAGGTGTATAGAAAGTGATTTGTTATAAGGAATTGGCTCACACAATTATGGAGGCTGGCAAGTCCAAAATTTGCAGTGTGAGCTGATAGGCTAGAGACCCAGGAAAGCTGATGGGACAGATGAAGTCTGAATGCAGTCTGCTACAAAATTTTCTCTTGGTTGGGAGGCTGGTCTTTTTGTTCTATTTAGATCTTTGACTGATTGAATGAGGCCCACCAACATTATGGAGGGCAATCTGCTTACTCAAAGTTCACTAACATTTAAATTGTTAATATCATCCAAAAATATCCTTGAAATTGATGCATAAAATTAACTATCACAGTATGTAAAAAGAAAAGATCATGTAATATGGTCCTTATATACATATTATACACTTGCATTACATTGAATATATATATATATTTAAGTTTTATTTTATTTTTGTTTTATTTTATATAGAGCAATTTTATTTGTTTTGAGGAAACTTTTTAAAAATAACCATTATTAAAGGCACATGAAAGTTTGCAATACTAAATCATGTCACAACAGAACTGATTCATTCTTTTTTCCAGCTTTATTGAGATATAATTGACATATAACATTGTGTAAGTTTAATGCATACACCTGTGTTGATTTGCTACACTTATATATTGCAAAATGATAACCATCATAGTGTTAGCTAAACCTCTATCATGTTTCATAATTACCACTTCTTTTTGTGGTGAAAGAATTTAAGATCTACTCTTTTAACAACTTTCAAGTATATAATACATTATTGTTAGCTATACTTATTTATTATTCTTATTAATTATATTATTTTATTAATTAATCAATTAAGCAAATGGTGGTAGACTTTGGAAATGCAAATATAACCAAGATATACTGCATTGTTACCCTCATGGTTCTTACAGTCTAATGGTGCTTACAAAAACATAAACAGGTAATTAGGTACTTTATAGCAAGTACTATGACAGAAAAATTATGGGGATTTGTGAGTCGGCTTGGGCTGCTATAACAAAATACCACAGACTGAGTGGCTTAAACAACAGAAATATATATATATATATATATATTTTTTTGACTATAGTTTCTTTACAATGTTGTGTTAGTTTCTGCTGTACAGCAAAGTGAATCAGTTATACGTATACATATATCCCCACCTTTTTGGATTTCCTTCCCATTTAGGTCACCACAGAGCACTGAGTAGAGTTCGCTGGGCTATACAGTAGGTTCTCATTAGTTATCTATTTTATACATAGTAGTGTATATATGTCATTCCCAATCTCTCAACCCCCCTTACCCCCTTGGTGTCCATACGTTTGTTCTCTACATCTGTGTCTCTATTTCTGTTTTGCAAGTAGGTTCTTCGGCACCATTTTTCTAGATTCCACATATATGCGTTAATATACGATATTTGTTTTTCTCTTTCTGGCTTACTTCACTCTGTATGACAGTCTCTAGGTCCATCCACATCTCTGCAAAAACAAAGAACCCAATCAAAAAATAAGTGGAAGACCTAAATAGACATTTCTCCAAAGAAGACATACAGATGGCCAGGAGGCACATGAGAAGATGCTTAGCATCACTAATCATTAGAGAAATGCAAATCAAAACTACGATGAGGTATCACCTCACACCAGTCAGAATGGCCTTCGTCAAAAAATCTACAAACAATAAATGCTGGAGAGGGTGTGGAGAAAAGGGAACCCTCTTAACACTGTTGGTGGGAATGTAAATTGATACAGCCACTATGGAGAACAGTATGGAGGTTCCTTAAAAAAACTAAAAATAGAACTACCATATGACCCAGCAATCCCTCTATTGGGAATATACCCGGAGAAACCATAGTTCCAAAGGATACAAGCACCTCAGTGTTCACTGCAGCACTATTTACGGTAGCCAGGACATGGAAGAAACCTAAATGTCCATCAACAGAGGAAGGATAAAGAAGATGTAGTACATATATACAGTGGAATATTACTCAGCCATAAGAAGGAACGAAATTGTGTCATTTTCAGAGACGTGGATGGGCTATATTCTAATGGCAATGGGAAGTCTTTGAAGAGTTTTACTTGAGAGAGTGTTATGATCAAGTTTTTGTTTTTAGAAGTAGAACTTTGTCTGCAGTATGGAAAATGGATTGGATGGGGAGATATCTAAAGCTGGGGGGTTTGTTAGGAGGCTCTTAAAAGTAACCATGGCAGGGCTTCCCTGGTGGCGCAGTGGTTGAGAGTCCACCTGCCGATGCAGGGGACACGGGTTCGTGCCCTGGTCCGGGAAGATCCCACATGCCGCAAAGCGGCTAGGCCCGTGAGCCATGGCCACAGAGCCTGCGCGTCTGGAGCCTATGCTCCACCACGGGAGAGGCCACAACAGTGAGAGGCCCGCGTACCAAAAAAAAAAAAAAAAAGTAACCATGGCAATAAAAGATAATGACTTAAAATAGTGGGGATTGAGGAAAATGGACAGATTTAAAAATGTATTTCAAGATAGAATACAATATAATATTTTATGATTAGACATAGGTATAAGAAAGAGGAAGGAACAAAAGATTCTTTCAGATTTCTGGCTTTAATTAATAAATGGAGAGTTATATTGGGACAAATGAGGGACAAATGAGGAAGAGGAGGTTTTTTTTTTTTTGCGGTACGCGGGCCTCTCACTGTTGTGGCCTCTCCCGTGGCGGAGCACAGGCTCCAGACGCGCAGACACAGTGGCCATGGCTCACGGGCCCAGCCGCTCTGGGGCATGTGGGATCTTCCCGGACCGGGGCACGAACCCGTGTCCCCTGCATCGGCAGGCCGACTCCCAACCACTGTGCCACCAGGGAAGCACAAGGAGGTTTTTTTATTTGGGAGCATTTTGGACATATCGCATTAAAAGTATCCAAGGCAACCATGGAGTATTGTCCACAAGGCAATTGAATATACTGCCTGAAACTCAGAGGAAGTATCTGCTTTGGAGATTTATATTTACAAGTATTCAACATATTCATGGTAATTGAAACATAGGTGTTTTTGCCACCACCTAGAAAGAGATTAGAGTCAAGGACCAAATTATAAGAAACTGCTACATTTAAGGAACACACAGAGTAAGAGGAGTCCACAGTAGAGACTGAAAAAGAGCAACTATATGAGGAAGAAGAAACCCAGGAAGTCAAGGGAAGAGGAAATAAACGTCAGTGTCATATGCTGCTGGGAGATCAAGCAAAATAAACACTTCTACAAATCCCATGAGTTAGCAAAAGAAGATCTTTAGTGTTCGTCAGAAAAGCAGTTTAAGAGGAGTTGTTGTTTGAGACCAAGCCATAATGTAATGAATGGAAGAATAAGCGGGAACTAAGGAAGTAAAGATCGTGAACACATTCTTTAAGAACTTAACTTATACTCTATTTAGAAATAATCTGGAAGTCATCACTGATTGCTCTTCTTGTAACCCTACCCTCCATATCCAATCCATCAGTAAGTCAACTGGATCTATCCTCAAAACATATCCTACTTCATCTATTTCTTTCCTTCCTCACTGCTACACCCTAATCAAAACCACTGTAATTGTTTACTTGGATTATGGCAATAACTCCCATCTCATCTGCCTACTTTTAGAGTAATCTACTGAAAACATAAATCAGATCCTGTCACTCCCCTGCTTAAAACCCTTTAGTGGTTTGCAGTTGTACTCATAATAAATTCCAAATGTCATACTCTGGCTTACACATCTAAGCTTCTGCTTATTCCTCCAACCTCATTTTATATCACTCTGTTCATGCCCACTATGCTCTAGCCACACATATATTTATTCCTCAAATAATGTGTGTTTGTCTCTACTTTAGCTTTTTGTACCAGCTGTTCTCAGTGCCTGGGATACTCTTTCCCTAGAACTTTACTTATCTAGTTCCGTTATTCAAATTTTACCTTAAAAGTCACCTCTTAAGTGATGAGTTTCAACCACACAATCTAACTACCTAGTACTTTCTACTCTTATTTTACTTATCTGCATAGTATCTGTAACTCTTTGATATTTTTTTTGTCTGTTTATTTTGTTTGTATTCCCTTCAACAGAGAATTCCATGAGAACAGGATCCTTCATAGTCTCTTCATTTTATCCCTGCACTTAGCTCAATTTTTGGCACAAGTAAGCGTTTGAATAAATTTATTAGATACATGTGTGAATAGATGGATGAATGGAGTTTTTAAGGAGGTTGGGAGAGGTAGTGTGCTGGCTAGAGAAATATGGGGAGTCAAGGAAGGCTAAGTTTTCAATTGGAGAGACATTAGCAAATTTATATATTGATAGTAAAGGGAGAGGTTGAAGTAAAATAAAGACACAGGAGAATAATGTGACTGGCATTGTTCATTTTTGACCAATTTGTCACCTTAACCAACTTGTTTTTGACCTAAATACTCTTGATCTAATTTCGTGTTAACAGTTTTACCTATGTGTTGTTGAAAGCTGGGTAGTTGCATTATCATGAGTTGTTTTGTAATTAGAGAAGGCCCAGACACAGTAAAGAAGGGTCTTGCAAGTAACCAGAGGTCTGACTTCCGTGGGTATCTGGCCTCTAATGGTCTGAGGAGGGCAATGATTGGAGAGAGCATATGCCTCTCCCACACCACATAAAGATACATGCATACCCATTTCCACTGTTTTTATCCTCTGGCCTACTATGGTATCTTGGGCAGATGGAAGACAACTAGCCCCAAGAAAGACCCATTTCTCAGTGGGGTGCAAACTTTGACAGCAGCTATTGCATATGGAGCACCTCCTCTCAAGGGACCTAGAGCATGCCTGTGTTTACTCATTCTCTCATTCATTCAACAACTATTTATTGAAGCCCTATCTTGTGTCAGTAGCTGCACAGAAAGAGGAAATGGCTGGGACTTCCTTCTATAAGAAGTAAACTCAACTGTTTAGTTTGCTAACAGTGGAGAGATGGAGAAAGAGAGCAGGAAATGATTTATATGAAAGAATTTGAAATTTTGCAATATAGTGTTATATTCTGCTTTTTTTTCACACAATATGTATCTTGAGCATTTTTACGCTTAAATATTCTCAGAGTACATAATACTCAAACATATGAGTGCATAACTTTTTATTTAACATGTTGAGTGTAGGTTTTTTTTTTTCATTTTTTTGCCATTAAAAATAATGCTGCACAATTTTCACTCTAATTCCCGTGTTTAGAAGAATCTTCTTTTTTTTAGAGTGGCTATCTATGGTGCATTCAGATTATTTTACTTCTCCCACTACTTATCAAATATACACACATGCACATTCATACACACTAAACCCCTACCTTAGTTTCTTTATTTTCTGGTACTTGGAGGTACAGTGTATATTACATGGAAAAGCACATAATTTCCTGTTTGCATGGTTCTCTGTTTTTGGTATCTGACGTTTGCCTTAGGAAGTGTGGTGAAAACACATTCCATGATGTTTTGGGCTGCCAATAGACCTCTCCTATCTTCTTTCCGTATTACTTTCTGAGAGTTAAGTCTCTGAAAGATAGAGGAGGATAAGTGAAGATTATGGTGGGAGGACCATATTCCATCAAAAAGTTGTTCTAGTGCAGCAGAACAGCTGTCTAGTTCTCTGGTCAATGGATAATTTGGTTAATGTAGACTCTGGATCTTCAGGTCTAGATCAGATGGATGAGAACACAGTGTCTTCCTACTTTCTTCCAGTCAAAGGGGTGGGGAGGATGCTCTGTTTCATGAGATTATGTTTTAGGGAGGGGCACTGATACATACGTTAGATAGATAGATAGATAGATAGATAGATAAAAAGAAAGGCAGACATTATCTATCTAATAATAATTTAGTATAATTTTAACATCACTTCCAAGATATGTTCCATGCTCCTTCTTTTGTCTGCTCACTTCTTCCTTCTTCCTCCTTTCTTCACTCCCATTCTCCTTGTACTTCTCTCAATTTCATTCAGGCATTCTGTTGTTCTTTCAATAGTTACTGAATACCTGACATGTTCCAGGTGTTAAGCCAATTACTAGGAATATGATTATTAAAAAAAAAGGCCAGTTTTTTCTTCAAGATGATATCTATATCTAAACAATTGCATCACAATATATAAGTGCCCTGACTGGGTAGCCCAGGGTATCATGGGAGCGTGTTAAAGGCCACACTTAACCCAGAACTGGGCACGTAATAAGTTCTTAATTCATATGAATGCATATATCAGTGCAAAGAAATGAAAACAAATGTCTTTTTTTCCCCACAGGAGTTGACTTAGGATCATGCCAAACAGAACCTCTGTAATAGCAAATGTGTCTCTATTGTGGCTTGGCATACAGGGTTAGTTGTGTCTGACATTTTTTTTCTTCTTGTGTCACTCTAGAACAGGGGCCCTATTTGAAAAAACAGGAAAGATTGATGGTTTGGCTTAATTTTTCTTTTAGTATTTGGGAAGTTTCATTCTTTTTGAAGCAAAGCATTAGGCAGAGATACCAGAATGACAATAAATACCTGATTTTCTGTACTGTGCGTTGAGGATCAGCTGGGGATTGAAAAGCAGAGTTTGCAGATATAAACGAAGCTGCTCATGGACTCAGCCCATCCTCCCTGCAGAGGCGAACTTATTGCTGAAAAAAAATGCAATACCTAGTGAATTTTAAGCAATGCTGGAGCAGAGAGAAGGTTAGGCTGACACATAGTAAATTCCTTGCACCAAATATATCTTTGCCATGGAAATTCTCAATTTAAGAAACTTTTAATACGTTTTCAGCTTTTTTCTTTTTCTTTTCTTTTCTTTCTTTTTTTCTTTTTTTGAGAGGCAAGGTGGGTGTTTGCAACTTATTAAAATGTTAAAATATCAACCACTCTGACGTGCCTGGAATGTGAAACAACAATGAGGGAGTAGGAACAAGCTGACCTGGTGTTCCTGTATTTCTTAAAGAAGCTGCCCACTTTTAAAAAACGATTTTGGCCCAGTGGGTAAAGCAGGACTGTTGAATATGAATTTCAGATCGATCTCCTGCCTCTGACAGTTACTGCATGAGCTCCAATCACATTAGCGACTCTTCAGCTTGAGCCAGAATTTACAGCATAAATTCAACATTTTTCAAATCTTAATCAACCCAGAGGTCATTCTCCTCAAAGTGCAGTTTTGCTACTGCCACTAGAAAATCAATGGAGAAGGGTTGATACTTTCCTGCTGCCACAGCACCAGAAACAAAATGAAATGCTCCAGAAAGGTCTGCTCCATTTTCACTTGTAGCTCTTAGATAATTTTTTTGTTTTAATGCCAGTGGCACTTTTGATCCTCAATGTCTAGGTCCTACCCAGGGGAAATAGTCCAGTCAACAGTAGCAAAATCAGATTAAAAAAAGGGAGAAACTTTGGTCTTATTCCTCTTTATCTTGAAAAATCTACTATTTCCACTGTCTATGGAATAAAGTTCCACTTCTTTGGCTTGGCAGTTAGAGCCCTTCACATAACACCTAGTCAGCTTAGCACGTGCCTGGCAAAGAGGAGTGTTCAACAAATATTTTTTGAATAGTTGAATAGTGAATTTGACCTTGGTGCATCCACAAGAAACTTCTCCCTATATAACAATGCATCCTCAAGCCTTCATTCACACAAAGCTCTATGCACTTCATGACCTTTTAATTCTATATCAAAATATTTTTGTTCCTTTGAGACCTGGCTCAGAGGTCACCTCTGTGAACCTTCTCTGTCCCTGCCCCAAGTCAAACAGGGCTACTAGTTTCTTCCTCTGTGATCCCACTGCACAGTTCCATACCTGTGTAATAGCCCTTGATAGTGTTTTCAAAACAGGTATGGGTGGATGTGACTCTCTGATTGAATGTGAATTCTATCAGAGGTAAGACCTTGTCTCGCTCATCTAGCATTGAGGGTGTCAAAACATATCAGTTGAACTAAATCAACATTCTCTATAATCTAAATTTTTTGAGATATAAAAGCACAAGATTGGGAATGAGAAGAGATTTTTTTCACCCAAGTGTGCAATCTTGGTCCAGCTCCTCTGGACCTCAATTTCATAATTGGGTGACACAATTAGTCTAACTGTTCAATAAAATTCAGTCTTACTTTAGCATTATTATTACTGTTGTTAATTGTTGTTATTGTTGTATTTGTTATTTTACTCTTGCTATTAATACTACTAGTAGTACCACTACTATTACTTTAACAACTATTACTACTTCAGTTAACTGTGCCAGTTCCATTCATTGAGTTACTACTGTGTGTCAGGCTCTGTAATAAGAAATTAACTTACATTATTGCATTTAATCTTGAAAACAACCACATGAGTTAGATATTATTAGCTTCATTTCACAGAGTTGAGAATGGATGCTCACAGACTAAGAAACTTGTCTGAAGTCACACAGCTAGAATGTGTCAGATCTAGAGTTTAAACCCAGTATTTTGATTTCCAATTCCTTAAAAGATGAACTTTTTATTTGTTATACCAATTACTTTGAACCCAAGAAAAGTATGTATTTTACTAGAAATATATAATTGGTTTATAATTTTAAAATAATATATCCTCATGAAAGGTGGACTCTTCCAAGGTAAACAAAGAGCAGTCAATCACTCATAATTCTACCCAGAGAGATCCCATATTAACATGCCTGTGAATTTCCTTCACATATTTTCTTTACATATGTGTATGTATGTGTGTATACACAGTTGGCAACTACATATTAGTTGAGATGTAAAATTGGCATGGTAACAAAGCTAGTATGTGGAGGCTTTAACTCATTTGCCATTGCCTGGCCTGAGCTTCATGTACATTAGTATTAGTAGTTCAGCTATTCAGGAACTGCTCCTACCAAAGATACATTTGAGGCGTTGGACTTTGACTCGTATCAGCAATTTGTCTCTTCCAGGTGTCAGAGTGAGGTAACTTTAACTCAATGGAGATACTCCATTCCTTGAAGGATGGCATAAAAATCATTGAGAGAAGAAATTAATTTCAGGAGCTGACTGAATTTTCCCTATTGGGGGAAAAACGCCACTCCTAGAACTTGGTGAAAGCCCAATCCTTGAAAAAGATCCAGATTTTGAGATTAACTGGATTACAGTCCAGTATCTATAAATTCTTACTCTGGAGCCTGAGACACATATTATTTTAGAAACTATAGAGTCTAAGAAGAAACCTGAGTCTGAAAAGATTGAAGTCATTTGTTGTAATTCACATGCCTAAGAGAGAATGGGACTAAAACTTAATAGGACAGAGGAGTAAGCATTATTGTTGATTTAGTATCTACTTTGGCCACACACTGTATTAGGTCCTTGCTATACATTTTGTTGCTTTACACTCCCATTGACTCTCTAAGATGAAGGTGTTATCTCCTTTATAGATATGAGAAAACTGTGATAAAATGATCTGCTCAGGTTGCAAACATCTAGTAAGTGGCAGTGTCAGGATTTGAATCTCTGTCTATTTGACTCCAAAGTCTGTATTTTTTAGCAATACCACACTTCTGAGGCTTTCTGACTCTCAGAACAGAGCTCTTGCTAATAGAATCCTTTGCTATCATTTCTTAGACTAGCTGTTGTGCCAGTCAGGGTACCATGTGAGGAGCAGACTCATTATGAGTGTGAAGGGAATGGGAGTTCATTAAAGAAATTAGACATTGCGTAACTGTGGGAGGATCCGGGAAGTGACCGGGAAGTGACCAAGGAGTTGGAAGATCAGAGAAGGATCACCAGTCCATTAATCTAAGAAGCAAAGCGTCAAAATGAGACAGCACAGTAGGTAATCATGAAGAGATATTTGGAAACTGTGGCCTCTGTAATTACTGATTCTGTGGGTCTGCACCTGAAAATCTGGTGTTGGGTCTCAGTTCTCCAGTCAGCAGAGATAAGGGAAAGAGCTGAAATTAGAGCCGCCGGGGAGGGGAAGGACTAGCTGGAACCCCCAAGGTATCTCTGTGTCTGATGCCAAAGTAAAGATCTGCAGAGACAAATGGCTGTTACTTTATTTTCACCTTCTAAATCACGTGCAAGTTCCTCTGTTAACCAAATTTAACCCATAACCATACAGGAAAAGTCATTCTGAGAAACATAGTTCCTTGCTTAGCTATATCTTCCACAGCTGCCATTTGGACAGTTCTGGAGCGTATTATGCTCCAGAGGAAAGGATGTCGAACCAGCTATCCCAAAGCCAAATATCTAGAGCAGCACTGTTTAATAGGACTTGCTGCAATGATGGGAATGTTCTGTATCTGTGATGTACCTCATGCCTCTTTATTTTCCACTCTCTATGAATTCCTTTAAGGGTAGAGACTGTTATATTCCTAAGGGTTAAGTAAAGGATCTAGCATATGCCTGTGGAATAAATGAATGGTCACAGTCACTGTCATAGGCAATAAGCTGTCAAGGTAGTTGCTAGTAGAACAAAAGGCAGAACAGAAAGGCAGCATTATAGAATAATACCATTTTAGGGTTGGGATGGGCAGCTTAGAGGCTATGGTAGAAAGAATATAGGCTTTAGAGTTCTAATCCTAGTTCTGCTACCAAGCTCTGCTTGGTTATGTATCTCGGGCAAGTTATTGGACCTTTCTAAGCTTCATTTTCCTTATCTGTAAGAAAGGAAAGGATATACCTATTTCAGAGTTGTGAGAAGTAATGAAAGTATGTAAAGCACCTGGCACAGGGCCTGGCAAATATAATTTTCAATACATATAGTTTCTTTCTTAGAGATTTTTTAGTATGTCTCCCTCATTATTAGTGAACCACCATTTTTAGGATGCATTGCAAATAAAATGTTATTCTGACTATAACTGGTCATTCTCTGGTGTCAAGATCACAGGGTCATTTGAGACCTTCATTTAAAGAAGATTTTATAGATTTAACAGCATATTGGAGAGATCCTCTGGGACCTCAGAGCCTTTCTGAGAATTACAAGGTTAAATGGTAATCTAATTATTTTTGCTGCATCAACATAGCTGTCCATGGTGACAGTTGCTACTCTGTGTGTGCCTCTGACCACTTCCATCTGTAGAATCATCATTTTGTTTCATTTCACAAACCATTTAGAAATGAATTGGTTTTACCAGAGCACAGGGCTGAAAATATATTTAACTGGATCCATAGAAACAGACTTCAGAAGAATAGCCTGGCATGGAATTTTGTTGGTTATTCAGGGGACGACCCTCTTTCTTCTTGCCCAGTCTGCTGCCTGCACTTCTACAATTATCAGAATCCTCAATTGGATTATAGTTTTATGTAAGTCAAGCTAGTGAAGTATTAAAAAATACATAATTCATTTTTACCCAGAAATTTTAGCCGTGACTTCTACTGTAGTAACTAATCTGATTTCCTGGCCATATGAAACCTTAAAAGGGTCTTCCAAGGGCATGGAACCACTGAGTTTCTCCTTTTCCCTCACTGTTTGTCAGTTCTATATACAGGAGCTCAGATTTCCTCTCAAGTCAGGATGTTTGTGGTGACATTTATAAATAAGTCCAACTTTAAATATTTTACTGACCTCTCAGCAATATTGGTAATAAGTAGTGTCAGGAAACCAGCTTAGCTCAAGGCATGAGAAAGGGCTTAAGAGAACAGACAGTATTTGACTAGAAATCAAGAAACTGGAATTTGAATTCTAGCTCCACTATTTATCTGCTGAATTACTTGACTTCCTTAGCTTCCTCATCTGTAAAATAAGAATAATAGAATTTATTTTCAGGATTGTGGTGGGTCTGAAATGAGGTAATATGCAACTAGGTAGATTTGGGGCCTATTTCCTCTTTTCCTTTGTTAACTCCCTGTTTGCCCTCAGTCGAATCACACATACTTTTGGAGCCTCTAGCCCCCACTTACACATAAAAACTTTCAAAAGTTGGGGAATTCCCTGGTGGCACAGTGGTTAAGAATCTGCCTGCCAATGCAGGAGACACGGGTTCGAGCCCTGGTCCTGGAAGATCCCACATGCCATGGAGCAACTAAGCCCATGAGTCACAACTACTGAGCCCGAGTGCCACAACTACTGAAGCCCGTGCACCTAGAGCCTGTGCTCCACAACAAGAAAAGCCACCGCACACCACAATGAAGAGTAGCCCTTGGTCACCGCAACTAGAGAAAGCCTGTGCGCAGCAACAAAGACCCAACGCAACCAAAAATAAATAAATAAATAAATTTTGTTTTTAAAAAAAGATGGCAGATAATCTCTAAATTCTCTCTGGGCTAAGAAGTCTGTGATAATCATTCTCTCTTCATTCTTAGCGGAGGAAAGAAGCTAATAGCACTACAAATCTCTTCCTACAAGAGGTTCTAGATGTCTCTAAGTTAGGCCTTCAACCAATTCCAGTGCCCTTGTTTTAACTTCTAAGTCATCTCTTCTTTCCTAATATTTTTTCACATTTAAACTATGATCTCATTGTTTTCTTCCACTAAACATTTTTTTAAATAACATGATTTAATCTCAAATGATCTTTCTGAAAATTTGATGTATTCATATTCCGTGTCCAAGAAACCTGGATCTCAATTCTTAGAGGAACCTCAGCTATCATTCTATATAACTTTCTCATTCCCTGGCCATAATCCCTTCTGCATTTCTACTGACAGAGGTCGTTCAACTTCTGTTTGAATGCTTCTAGTGATGGGACATTCACTGGTGGGGTACTGTATCTTTGCACCATTCCTTATTACTCGTACCGGATTACTCCACAGAGCTTGAAGTTTGGTGGTATAATTTATAGCAAGGGACCATTACTACTTCAGATATTATGTACTAGCAAATGACGCACAAACCTGCTGATTCATGGAAATGTTTTGACATTCACTTATCCTGACACATATTTATGGGCTATTGTAACATATTTAATCAAGAATTAAGATCCACTTTTGTCTGCAGGATCTATTACTTACCTTATTACTTAAGGTCTTGGACAGGACTGTTCACATCCCTACTCCTCATCTGTAAAATGGGTATAAGAATAATCATTCTGCCTTCCTCCAGATTTTTGAAAGCATGAACTTAAGGTAACATAACTAATAGGCTTTATAAAGTACTATAGCAGGGGTCAGCAAACTATGGCCTATGGATTGGCAGCCTATTTTTGTAAATAAAATTTTATGGTAATATAGCCATGCCCATTCATTATTATGTCTTTGGCTGCTTTCATACTACTTTGTCCGAGTTAAATATTTGCAACAGAAATGGTGTGGCCTACAGGCCTAAAATATTTACTATTTAGCCCTTTATGAAAAAGTTTGCTGACATCTGTGCTATACAAATATGTGTTTATTATTAGAATTACTAGAAGGATTATTTTAGGAAAAGGAATAAGATGATAATATTGAAGTATATTAATAGAAAGACATCTAGTAAACTCACTGGCAAACATTAACTGAGCACCTGACAATGTCAAGCACTGTCTTATGTATTTTACCTGCATTTTCTTGCTTAATCTTTACAGCAACACTATGTGTTTGTTATCTTATTACATCCATGTTACAAGTGGACTGACTCTCAATAACTTAACCAAGGATACACTGGCAGAGAGCCAAGATTTAAATTTAGATATCTATTCCAATATCTGTGTTCTCTTTGTGATGCCACCTAGCCTCTCATAGTTATGAGAGTCATAACTTTAAGTATTGTAATTCTTATCTGTTAGAGCCTTATGGAAAGCATTAAGGATCTGAAAAGTTGTAAATGATCATGTTAATAATGGATACAAAATCTAGCATGCATTGTAAATACATTACAATTAGAAAGGAGTTCAAATATATCAGTAGGATTAGTGCTTTGAAAGCATATAGAAGCAGATAATAGCAAAAACTAACAGACTGATGAAGATTGAATAGTAAGGATTACTGAATCTTTGAATGTTTTGACATCACCACCACAATTTTGTCAGCACACACCAACCTTTTTCAGTTTAGGTATCTATTAGTTCAGTGCTTAAAATCTCAATGGAGTCACACATGGTGAAAAGATAGGATGAAATGAGTCTGTAAGCTGACAGGTTGATTGTTCCTCCAGTCTACGGTTTTTGAAATCTGAAAATCTTCTAACATTAACTGTAAAATAGTCGAAATGTTAATAAAGTAAGTTGGGCTACTTCATTAAGTGAGACATAAAGGAAATGATTCATTAGGAGCTTCTTTTAGAAAGAGCATGAAGGTTATCAGCTAAGAAAAAAAAAAAGAAAAGAAAAAGGTAACAACATATATTCCTCTCTTCGCATGAAATGCTAACATCATACTTGTCATCCATGTATAATCCATGTATAATATAAAATTTACATTAAGAGAAAACTTAAAGATCCTTCTATTTAACCCCCTTAATTTAGAGATTAAGAAAACTGAGGTTCAGAAAAGTTTAGTTATTTGCCTAAGGTCAGACAGCTAATATTTGTCAGAAATGGAACTGAAAAACTGATTTCTTTCTCATTCATTTATTAGTACATTCATTCATTCATTAAAAAAATTTAATTCAGTCATTCATCTAACATTTATTGAGGTCTTGCTGTACAATATCCACAATATTAGATGTCATAATATGCGTGTTGTTTCATTTAATTCTCATGAGGTAGGTATTATTACCTTCATTTTATAGCTGATAAAACAGATTAAGAGAGATTAAAAATGTTGCTCAAGGTCTCGCAGCTTAGACATGAATTAACTAGCTAAAGAGAATATGGAACCAATTTGAAGCTTCCTTATACAATTCCAAAGTCAGGCATAATAGGGAATCCTGTGCTGTTGGTGGGAATGTAAATCGGTGCAGCCACTATGGAGAAGAGTATGGAGGTTCCTTAAAAAACTAAAAATAGGGTTACCATATGATCCAGTAATCCCACTTGAGGGCAGATATCCGGAAAAGACCAAAGACAGGCAAAACAGAGCTAAGCAAGACTCTGTTCCAACTCTGAGATGACAATTGACTCGGTCAGACTTTCAACCTGAGTTGGTAGAGAACTTACTATTTGAAGTCACTAGCCAGAGCCTGAAGAGATGATATTCTGAATTATCAAGTGAAAAGAGATGTATGTTTTATTTTATTTTATTTTACATCTTATTTTCCAAAAATAAATTTTAAAAAAACAATCAATTAAAAAAAACTTAAACACTAATCCAGCTGAAACACAATTAATTCCATTTTTGCCTGTTTCCTTCCAATATTCTCTTTATGTATACATATTTTAAATGGCTGCAGTCATAGAATTGCAAGATTATATATTGCTTTTTATTAGTTAACATCAGAATATCATATAATCTTCCCATGTCAACTCATATTCCATTCCAGGCATAATCTTTGCAATTACAGTTTTAATAATCAGACTATTCAATTGCATAATCATACCATAATTTACCTTATTCTCTTTGTCAAACATTTATTTTTTAAACATAGTTAGTGAACATAGTTTAGCATTTAGGGTTATTTAGTGTTTTTTAGCTTCTGTTTTATCATTTATTTAAGAAATAATGTGGGAAGTAGTTTAAGACCATTGATTTGAAGTGTGAATACCATTTTTGCTCTTATATACTTCTGTATTAATATCAAAAGGGTTTGTAGAAATTTACAGTGCCTACATGAGTAAAAAAGGAGTCAGTTTATCATGTTGGGGTCTATTATGTTTTTGGCAGATTTTGCTAATGTAGTAAATGACTAGATGCTTTAGATACGTGGCATATATGTAACAAAGTGATGTTTTGTAATCTAAATGCAAAGATTTGACTATCATTTTTGCCTCAATAGAGCGTTACCCCCCGTTTGGGTTAGCATATTAATCGCAAAGCTTAGGGCACAGAATATCAAAAATTTTAGATGCCCTGCTGTGAGTGATGATGACAAAAAGAAAGCAATTTCAAACCTAGGATTTTCTGCAATATTTATGTCTTCTCTTAGTTCTTTCATATTAAGACTAAAAATAACTTCACTTAGAAAATTGTGCAAAGGATATAAATAAATTTGATTAAAGACTCCTTCAAATGTTGATATATCTTTTTAATATGTAACCTTCTTTAATATTGTAACCAATAATTAAAATAAATCTACATCAAAAAAAAATAAAGAAGCTAACTATGAAAATTCTCATTAAATACAGTTTTAATGCATTCATTTTATTTCATTTATGACTTTTATATAGGCATGTATTTTGGAATAAATAATAGGAACCCTTTTTGATATATCTTAGAGAGTTTGGAACTTCTTTGGGATGAAAAAGATTTTAGTAATTCTTTCAATAAATCTGCATTACTTAATGTCTTTTTTCTTTTTATTGTGGTAAGAATCACACTGTGTAAAATTTACCATCTTCACCCATTTTAAATATGTAGTACAGTAGTTTTAACTATATGCACATATTTGTGCAACAGCCCTCTAGAACTTTTTCATTTTACAAAAAACTAAAACTTTATACCCATTGATCAAAAACTTCCCTTTTCCCACTTCCTCACCCCTGAGAACAAACATTCTACTTACTGTCTCTAAGAGTTTGACTACTTTGGATACCTCATACAAGTAGAATTATGCAGTGTATGTCTTTCTGTGATGACTGGCTTATTTTACTTAGCATAATAACCTCAAGGTTCATCCATTTGTACCATATGACAAGATTCTCTTTATTTTTCTCTTTATTTTTTTTTATTCTCTTTATTTTTAAGACTGAATAATATTCCATTGTGTGTATACACCACATTTTCCTTATCCATTCATCTGTCAATGGACATTTAGGTCACTTCCCCCTCTTGGCTCTTGTGAATAATGCTGCAGTGAACATAGGTGTGCAAATATCTTTTCAAGATCCCATTTTCAATTCTATTGGTTATATACCCAGAATTGAGATTGCTGTATTATATAGTAAATCTATTTTTAATTTTTTGAGCAACCTCCATACTGTTTTCCATAGAGGCTGCACCATTTTATATTACCACCAGCAGTGCACAAGGGTTCCAATTTCTCCATGTCCTTTTCAACACCTGCTGTTTTCCTTCTTTCCTTTTTTTTTAAATAGTAGCCATTCTGATGTGTGTGAGGTAATATCTCATTGTGGTTTTGATTTGCATTTCCCTGATAATTAATGAAATTGAGTATCTTTAATATGCTTATTGGCCATTTATATATCTTCTTGGGAGAAATGTTTAAGTCCTTTGCCCATTTTATTGTAAAGATTTTTTTGATGTGGACCATTTTTAAAGTCTTTATTGAATTTGTTACAATATTGCTTCTGTTTTATGTTTTGTTTTTTTGGCCATGAACCCACACCCCCTGCATTGGAAGGTGAAGTCTTAACCACTGGACTGCCAGGGAAGTCCACTTTGCCCATTTTTTAGTTGGATTATTTTGTTGTTGTTGAGCTGTGGTTTTTATATATTCTAGATATTAACCCTTTATCAGATATATGGTTTGCAAATATTTTCTCCCATTTCTTAGTTTGCTTTTTAACTTTGTTGATTGTTTCATTTGCTGTGCAGAAGTGTTTAAACTTGATGTAGTCTCATTTCTTTCTTTTTGCTTTTGTTGACTATGTTTTCGGTATCATATCCAAGAAATCATTGCCAAATCCAATGTCATGAACCTTTTCCCTATGTTTTAGGCATTTTATAGTTTCAGATATTACATTTAGTGATTTAATCCATTTTGAGCTAATTTTTTATGTGATATGTGTCCAACTTCATTGTTTTGTATGTGGATATCCAGTTTTCCCAACACGTTTTGTTGAAGAGACTATTCTTTCTCTGTTGCATAGCCTTGACACTCTTGTAAAGATCATTTGAACATACACAGGTCATATATAAAAATAAAATAATATTTTATAATATTTTATGTAATATTAAATATATTATATTAATAATATATAATATTTTATAATTATATATATGTATAGTTCAGGGGGCTCTCTATTCTGTTCCATGGGTCTATATGTCTGTATTCATGCCAGTACCATACTGCCCATTCTACTTTGATTACTGTAGCTTTGTAATGTGTTTGGAAAGCAGGAAGTGTGAGGCCTCCAGCTTTGTTTTTTTCTCTCAAGAGTGTTTTGCCTTTTCAGGGTCCTTTGAGATTACATATGAATTTTATGATTTTTTTTCTATTTCTGCCAAAAAAATGGCATTAGGATTTTTATAGGGATTGCATTAAATCTATAGATCACTTTGTGTACTGTGAACATTTTAACATTAAGTTTTCCAATCCATGAACATGGAATGTCTTCCCATTTATTTGTACCTTCTTTAATTTATTTCATTAATGGTATGTAGTTTTCAGTGTACAATTCATTCACCACCTTGGTTAAGTTTATTTCTAATATTTTGTTCTTTTTCATGCAATTATAAATGGAATTGTTTTCTTAATTTCCTTTTCTGATAGTTTGTTCTTAGTTTATAGAAACCCAACTGATTTTTGTATGTTGATTTTTGTATTGTACAACTTTACTTAATTTGTTTATTAGTTTTAGCAGTTTGTGTGTGTGTTTACTCTTTAGGGTTTCTATATATAAAATCATGCAATCTACAAACAAAATATTTTTATTTCTTCCTTTTCGATTTGAATGCCATTTATTTCTTTTACTTGCCAAATTGTTATTTCTAGGCCCCCTAGTAGTATGTTGGATGGAAATGGAGAGACTGGAATTCTTGCTTTGTTGATATTAGAGGGAAAATTTTCAGTTTTTCATCATTAAAGATGATGTTATCTGTGGAATTTTCATATATGGCTTCTATTATGGTGAGGTGATTTTTTTTCTGATCATCATTTTTTTATCATCATGTTTTTATCATGAAAGTGTATTGATTTTTTTCAAATGCATTTTCTGCATCAGTTGGGACAATCATGTAGTTTATGTCCTTCATTCTGACAATGTGGTACTTTACATTGACTGATTTTCATGTATTGAACCATTCTTGCATTCCAGGATGCATAACTTCTAGTGTGCATTTGGTAAATAGTAAGATGCAGACATTCAAATCTTGAAAAAATATAAACAAATAAAAATGCCTTCCTGTGCCTTATCCTATCTTGGTTCTTGTTCCTTTTACTAATACTATGTTGCATCAATTAGAATGCCAACTATAAGTCAAGAAATAAACAGAAGTAAAAAACAAATGCCAGCCACTTCTCAGTGCCTAGTGGAGATACCCTTTATATTCATACTTGAAGGCTTCATGTGAATTAATCTGTATACTCTCATGGGAAGGTACTGAGTATTTCAGTGGCTAGGGGAACTTCATTTGTTTTTCTATTGGATATGTGCTGCTGCTGTAGAAAAGATGCTGCTATGCTGTACCAAGCCATACAGCCAAGAACAAGCATGAATTCCCACTCCATGCCAGGCAGCTCTATGCTGCATTAAATGAGACATAGATCTTGCTATTGAGAATTCAGCTTTCAAGTGATGAGACATGTATGCAAATATAATAGTTCTATAAACAAAGTATGATAGGATCCCAGAAGCAGAAAAAGTGAATTGCAAGTTATGAAATCCTAGAAGATCAGGGAAGACATCATGGAGGCAGTGATATATTTGAAGTGAGACTTTAAGGATAAGAAATCTAATGGTGGAGAAGTATAAGGCTGCAAAGCCCCTTGAATTCAGATCCCTGCTACTTCCACACCACATTAAGGTGTGAGAATCTTTGTATTGGTCCAGTGTCACAAGGCTCACCACATTGCCTATATCCAGAGGCCTCAGTCCTCTTCCCATTTGGTATGTGGGGATAGGGGGTTGGTGGCCATGATGATGTTCTGCTCATATCTTCCTTAAAGAAAACCTGCTCTGGAGAGCATAGTTGACAGATAGCTTCCAGTGACACATCAGACCACATGTCCTCTGGGCTACTCTCAGTCATTGGACTGGATTTTGTAGGGTAGCTAGAGCTATATCATTACTGCCCAATGTGGAAGACTGCCAAGGGCAACTTTTCTCAGATTCCTCATTGGCCTAGCTGATACTTTCTCAGAATGACACTGCAGCTTGAAGTTCTTCCTACCCAATTCTGCCTTTTTTTCTCCTTTCACAGGTACCAGACCCTGCATTGCTATTTGAAAGCTCTTCATGACCAGTCTTGTTCCCTCCCTCTTATCCTTAATGGGAAATTCTCCCCAAAACTCTCTAGCAAATCTAATGCCATCTTGGTTTCTTCTTGTCCAATGACCTGAACTGACAAAGAAGGGAAACCCTACTACTCCTTCCCCACCAGAGTTCTCTCTTCATTGTTCCCAACCTTAAGGCATTGGCCTCTCTCCTTAGGTACTATAGCTAGTATATCTCCTTAACAGCATTAGGTGTTCATAATAGCTAAGCATAGTTGTCTTCAAGAAACTTCTGTTTTCAGGCCTGCAGGACCTTGAGGCAAGAGAACACAAAGACCCAATTACTTTCTTTTCATTAGAGAGGGGAAAATATAGAAAACAAAGCACAAAGAGCTGTCATTACTCTGAAATATTTATTTACTTAATAGAAGACTCATTTAGGTAGTGTTTGAACTATACTCTTTCACATATAGTATTTCATTTGATATTCATGATAGTTTTTAGAGGTAGATATTGTTTATATTTTTTAGATGGAGACATTTAGAGGGAAACAGATTACTTGTTTTTTCAAAGGTCACACAGAAAGCAAATGGTCAGGCTGGCAGTTGCCCTCTAGTCTGCTAAACATCAGATCCTGTGTTCTTTCCAGTGAACCACCCTGCAACATGCTTTCTTTTTAAGGTCTTAGTAATGGATGAAATTCCTTCATCAGTGTGTGACTTGTGCACCTTTACACTCAGAAGCATCCTGCACTTGTTTTAATGTTTTCTTGAAATTCTTAATAAGTTTTGAACAAGGGGCCTCATAATTTCATTTTGCTTTGGCCCCCACAAATTATGTAGGCAGTTCTTAATCTTAGGTCACTATCTTAATCCTTCAGATATCCTATATTTTATAGAAAAATACCCCAGACTGTAAAGCTTATACACAACATTTATTGCTCGTAGGTTTGGAGGCTAGATGTGCAACATGGTCAGATTCTAGTGAGGGCCCTTTTCCAGGTCACAGACTTCTTGTTGTATCATCACATGGTGGAAGTGGGCTATGGAGCTCTGTGGGAATCTCTCTTGTAAAAGCACTTCAGCCTTCACCCCCATGACCCAATCCCCTCTTACAGGCCGCGCCTGCTAATACTATCACTTTTGGGGATTAAGATTTCAACATATGAATTTTGGGGGGATACAAACATTCAGACCATGGCAGTTACATTATGATTTTTCAGTTGTCAAAACTAATCCCTCAAAAAATGTCAACGATCTTAATTTCCCTACCTAACTATGAGCCTTTTAGAAAATTCTCATCCCTAGATCTTCTGGGCCAAATATCACTCTCTTCCACACCCCCATCACAAGCCAACACCACTAACATGTTCAGATTTGCATCTTAGGCAGACTTCTCTGGCAGCTCTGCAGAGGGACTTGGATGAGGCCCTATTGAGATGCAATCAGAAATATAGATACTTTGATGTTTAGTAGCAGATAGTGTTGTTTATATTATGACCGGGTAAAGCCTCTGACCACTTAGTTGGTATAGGGCCATAATCCTTCATCTTTAATTCTGAATCCAAAAATAGTGAATTTTTAAGTAATGTTAAACTTACTTGATAGCAAAATCTGACCTATCTGGATTTGAGGTGACAGTCTTTATTTATACCACTTAGTGTGAATATTTATACATCTTGTTACAGAAATATTATGTTTGATTGTTGATTTCTGCCCTGGAACCCTCTGATTTAGTTTGTTAAAGAATATATAGTAAGTATTTTGAAAAAAACTTTAATAATTTTTAAAAACTGAATCCCCCAAATTTTCAAGTCCCTGGAGTTTTGGCTGGGGGATTATATACCAATATTTCTTTTCTTCACTCACTGGTGAAAGTATTTGTGTAGCTCCATAGGGAATTGATCTCAGGGAAGCAATTTTAAGCCTACCACACCTTCTAGAGTCAGTGATTTGTGGAAGTTCTTGGCCTCCTGAAATAATCTCAGTAAGAATTCTTTGAGGGGACTTCCCTGGTAGTCCAGTGGTTAAGATTCCGTGCTTCCAGTGCAGGGGGTGGGTTCATCCCTGGTTGGGGAACTAAGATCCCACGTCCCGTGTGGGGCAGCCAAAAAAAGAAAAAGAAAAGAGCTCTTTGGGAGAGGGGGAGGCAAAGAAGGTACAATTCAGGAATGAGTTCTAAAATAAATCAGAAGATTATATGGATATGCAGATTGATAAAAGGCACATTGCCTGAATTTCTTATGACTTTAAATTGAATTACGTTTATCTAGGACCTATGGAGCTTGCAATTCACTCGTTACATTTATAATTAAGAAATTCTATTTTATTAGTTGGGCATAGTGTAGTGAGGCTGCCTAGCACAGAATAGGAACTTAATAAATGTTTGCCAAATAAATGAATAGTTGAAACAGATTCATTCACATTCACTTCTGTTTACCTGTGATGATACCTATGTGCTTCAATTAAATGTATTCATTTAAAAAGTAGACCAGTGTTAATCATTAAGCTATCTTTATAAAAACTTTAATAGAGAAAAATTTTAGGACTCAGATAACAACTTTATTCATTCAGCAAATCTTTATTTGATATCTACTATGTGCTAGACCCAGTAGCAAGCTCTAGGACTATAATAATGAAGTACAGTTCCTTCCTGTGAAGAGTTTACAGCAGGATCCACAACAGTGCTCAAACCATGCACCTATTTTGTTTCTTTTTCCATGGCTTCCCTTGCCCTCCTTCTTGGTATGTATTCCTGAAGAGTTATGATTTTTGTCTTCTCCTTCGTCTACACTCTCCTGTTGTAGTGGAAAAACACATTTTTAGAGCTAGGGTTCTGGCTCTACCATTTTCTGTTAGGTGAATTACTAAATCTCACTGAGCTTCAGTTATCTTGTCCATAAAATGAAGATGAAATAATAGTCTTATCTATCACTTTCAGTTGTAAGAGCTTGAGGAAAGTGCTTTTACTTGTTATAATTTACAAAAGTTTATTTTATTAATTCCTTCGATAACATAGTCCCTTTAGTTATATATCAAATATCTATTTCCAAATTTCACTGTACCTGCTGGATGTTTCTACTTAGTTGCTGTGCAACTAGCTGAGACTTTCTGGTGGAATGACTTCTCCGTTTGCCTTTTGACTCTCTGAATTGTTTCATGATATGCTCTGTGCCCAGCCCCCCCACCTCCCCCCCCCCATACTCCTTGACTTTTAAAGAATAAAAAGTATCTTCTATTCTAAGTAAAAAACATCTATTTGGTCTAAGGAGTTCTTGTAGGAAGAATTCAAGGGGAAATAATAAGGTTGGGCCCATGTTGAGTGTGCTTTCTGTAATGCTAGACAGCCAGAATCCTCCTGGAAGATATTTAGTAGATGATTCTTCTTAAATGACAATGAACTAACCTCAGAGGATTCAAAGTATTAGGAAAATATTTATTGGATGTTTGCTCTGTACCAGGCTTCATTTCTTTTATTCTTCTCAAACAACCAGTGAGGAATTCTTCTGTGACAACCCAATTGCCATCTGGCTGGATTCGTGGCCTTATGAGATGATAAGATCTTTGTCACTAGAAGTATTTATGTAGAGTCCGGAGAGGGAGTTTGTGTTCGGAGACAATGCATGTATATTTCATGCTGTTTTATGCCTCACATACAAAAGGAAATTGATTGCCTTTGTTCCAAACTATCTTTTCTGGAATATTTGTATAGTGATCATCCCTGGAAGATAGAGATCCTGTCTTCTTCCAGAGCAACAAACAGGTGTGCTTATTGTATAGTATAGAAGATTAGAATTCTCACAGCTCAGAGTTCCTCTCCTAGAACACAACCCACTCTGTGCGCAAGTATCATCTGGTCCTCTTTGCATTGCTCCATGGGAAGAGGGGCTCAAGGAACCAGTACAAATGCTGACTCCATAGCTACTACTGTTGCTGTGAATCCATTGTCTGTGACCCAGGCGTCTTGTATCTTCTGCCATTATCCATGAAACTGAGTCAGTTATTTAGTTAGCTTGCAAGAAGGGTAAAATCTCAGACCCTTTACAGTTCTTAACAGTTTGAAGGTGGCAAGGAATGAAGTCTGAAGATTATTCCCTGTGCTGAGACCAAAGAGTGCTATACTTAAAGTCAGACAGTTGTAAGTAGGTATGATTCTTTGCTTTGCCACTTACTGGCTGTGTGTCCATGAATAATTTACTTAACATTTCTGAAAATAATTTTCTTATTGGTAATATAAAGGTAATAATACCAGCCTCACTAGGTTGCTGGGAGAATTAATAGGGATAATAATTATTTAAATGCCATTAATAGAGAGCCTGGAACACAGAAGGTACTCTCCTAGTATAGAATTACTGTCCTGATTTTTCTAGTCTTATGACTCTGTGTCACTCTCATTTTTAAATTCTTCCTCATCTCTAGCCCCAGCTCCCTGAGTGGGAATAAATAGGTGTTAGTATGACACTTAACTGATTTATCTTCTTTTCTCAACAAAAGTTTTCTTTTTCCTCTCCCATACCTACCAATGAAAATTTTACGTTCTTTTCCTTGTTTTTTCTTTTTGTATTATTATTTAAAGAATTTTTATTGCAGTATGGTTGATTTACAATATTGTGTTAATTTCAGGTGTACAGCAAAGTGATTCAGTTTTATATGTATAATATATATTCATATATATATATATATATATACATATTCTTTTTCAGATTCTTTTCCATTATAGGCTATTATGAGCTATTAAGTATAGTTCCCTGTGCTATACAGTAGGTCCCTGCTGGTTATCTGTATGATATACAGTAGCATGTACATGTTAATCCCAAACTCCTAATTTATCACTCCCCCACCTTTCTCCTTTGGTAACTGTAAGTTTGTATTCTATGTCTGTGAGTCTATTTCTGTTTTGTAAATAAGTTAATTTGTATCGTTTTCTAGATTCTGCATATAAGGGACATCATATGATATTTTTCTTTCTCTGTCTGACTTACTTCAATTAGTATGATAGTCTCTAGGTCCATCCATGTTGCTGCAAATGACATTATTTCATTCTTTTTTATGGCTGAGTAATATTTCATTGTATATATATACCACATCTTCTCTATCCATTTATCTGTCAATGGACATTTAGGTTACTTCCATGTCTTGGCTATTGTAAATAGTGCTGCAATGAACACTGGGGTGCATGTATCTTTTCAAATTATAGTTTTCTCCAGGTATATGCCCAGGAGTGGGATCACTGTATCACATGGTAACTCTATTTTTAGTTTTTTAAGGAACCTCCATACTGTTCTCCATAGTGGCTGCACCAATTTACATTCTCATTAACAGTGTAGGAGGGTTCCTTTTTCTATACACCCACTCCAGCGTTTATTATCTGTAGACTTTTTGATGATGGCCATTCTGACCAGTGTGAGGTGATGCCTCATTGCAGTTTTGATTTGCACTTCTCTAACATTAACAACATTTCTTTGGAGAAATGTCTATTTAGATTTTCTGCCCAATTTTTGATTGGGTTGTTTGATTTTTTGATCTTGAGTTGTATGAGCTCAGTTCAAATAGTATTTATGAGGTAACTTCTGAGCCCACTGCCAAAGATATAGACAGAATTTAGACTTACTTCTTATTTCACGTAAGCATTCATTAAACATTTATTGAACACTTAAAATGTGTCAGACACAGACACCATGTTAATTGTTGGATAAATATCATGAACAATACAAGCATGGTTCCTGGTCTCATGTAATTTATATTTTGTCATGACAGTTAAAAATCCAATATGGTAAGCATAAGATAGCAATACAAGTAGGTCATAAAGGCTTGTCAAGTCAGTCTCAGCAGGAAAGAGATGGCATATCCAAAAACATAATTGAAGAGAATTTTTAAAAGATACTATTTACAGGGCTTCCCTGGTGGCGCAGTGGTTGAGAGTCCGCCTGCCGATGCAGGGGACACGGGTTCGTTCCCCGGTCCGGGAAGATCCCACATGCCATGGAGCGGCTAGGCCTGTGAGCCATGGCCGCTGAGCCTGCGCATCCGGAGCCTGTGCTCCGCAACGGGAGAGGCCACAACAGTGAGAGGCCCGCTTACCGCAGAAAAAAAAAAAAAAAAAAGATACTATTTACAAAGATGAATGGAGGTTTAAGAGAATCATTAGGGGATAAAGGAGCATCTAGGGACTGGCAATAGTAAAAGCTGTTCCCACCCCAAGGACTGAAGGGATAAGGAGAGGAAGCTCTTACTAGAATCTTGTAAGAACTAGCTAACAGCTCTCTTCTGTGGCTGATGTGAGGGGGAGGGACAGAAATAAATATCTCAGCCTCTCTCTCCTCCTGCCCTCCAGTCTCCTGCCAGTGCTTCCCACTGACCTAACCCAATAGGAAGAGAGAAGGCCAGGGATCCCACATGATGTGATCTGTAGAAGTCAGCCTCCTAGCCTCCCAGGATACAAGCTGAAGGAGAAGAGTAGAAAATAGATATGGAAGGGCTAACAGAGAAAAACTAGCATAGGAAGGGGACAAAGGTATTCCAGGAGAAGCAACAGCACCACAGCATAGACATGTGAAATGGTGGGACAGGAGCACCAATAGTGTAGGGCTAAGAGCCTACAGCCAGTATGGGTTGCAGCGGTAGGTTGGGTTAGGATGAGGTGGATCTTAAATGCCATGCTGAGGAGCTTAAACTTTCTCTTACTGTATATAGGGAAACATGGCCAAAGAGATCAAGGAATAACACAATTAGATTTGTGTTTTAGAAAATTAGATTTTCTTGGGGATAGAGTGGGATCTGGGGAGAGATGTTTCTGTTCCTAGACTGACTGAGGGCATAGGCAAGGAGAGAGGCAATGTCATTAGAAGTAAGAAGGGTCACACACTGTCTGGAAAACGCAGTGAAGGCCTTGTGTAAAATAGCTTCATTGTAGGATATACTTTCTTGTCCTTTCTTGAAATGTAAATAGAATCTTTTGTGAAACAGGGAAGAGCTGGCCTTGAAGCTACCTTTCTCCTGTTAATCACTTTCCTGGGAAGAAATGATGAATTGTGCTTTGTCCATATTCCATCAAAGATTGCTTCTGTAACCTTCCCTTAAACACATTCCCAAGAGTGGCCTCTTTCACTAAGATGAGGCCATTTTCCTTCTTTGTTTTTGTTGGAAATGTCCAAAAAGGAAATGCAGTTCCATTTCCTTCCTGTCCTAAGAGTCATTACGTATTAATAGAATATCTACATGTAGATAAGCTCTGGGTTTCTTTGTCCTACAGGAAGGCATCAAAGGGCACCGTGACTTTTAAAACAGTCCTTCAAGGTGGGTAAAGGTGGCCTTTAAAAAGAAATCATCACTTCTCAGAAATCACATTCGCTGAGAAGTTTTATTCATTCATCCAAGTTGACAGGCAGCAATGCCATGGGAAAGGATAAATGGCACTTTATATAACTCAATATGCAGGACACAATGAAGCACATGCAGGAACCAGGGCAGAGGACACTTGGGACATTCCCCAATGGGCTAGTATCCACTGACAAGCTTCTTAAGGGCAGGTATCATACCTAATCATATCATATTCTCAGATGCCCTAGCCAAGAGTAGTTGCTCAGAAATTGTTTTCAGAATGAACAGTACCTTTCTAGATGGTAGAAATAACCTATGCAAAGGTCCAGAGGCATGAGAGAGCATCATTCATGTAAAAAAATGCAAGTAATTTGATAAGACTGAAGAAAAGAGTATCTGTGGGGGAGGAGAGACTGGTGAAATATAAAGGAATAGAAGTAGTCAGAAATAGAATTGCCTTTGCCTTAAAATTCTATGGAGAACTTTATGGACTTGTTCTTATAGTTTTTGGAAAGCTATTGGATAGATTTGACTATGAAATGGTCATGTATAAGATATAGAAAGATTATTCTAACTAGTGTAAAGAATGAAACAGAGAGATGAAGTCTAGGGAGGAAGTTAATAAAATAGCCTGCTCTATGCCAGTGACAGTGAGAATGGAACTAAGTGTTTGGGTACGAACAATATATAGGACATATAGTGGATGGAATTATGATGATGTTTAGAAATAAATGATGAAGGTAAAGGAAAAAAGAAGGGTCAAAGGTGATTCTTACTTGACTTAATTCCTTGAGGAAAGAGACTATATTTGATTCATTCTTACATCTCTCATTGTAGTTATATCCTCTCTGGTGTGTAGACATAGTGGGCACTCAGGAAATATTTACTGCATGTTGATCGAGGGGCTTTGGAAAGGGCTCAGTGAGGGACAACTCCAGGAGCATGTCTGAAGCAGGAGGCTATGGATGGAGATGGTACAGGTGAATGACAGGTTAGGGCTGAGTTAGTAGTAGAAAATTGTGGAGAAAGTGCAAAATATCCCTGATGCCAACCAACTTTCTTTATCTTAGGGCCTTGAAATATCAGGTCCTGTTACCAGAGGAGCTAAAGAGTAGGATTCCTCACTTCAGATCCAGGAGTGACACCTGAGTTAACCCTTAGTGAATATTTGCTAGAAGAAAAAACTATGAATAAATACATGAGTGAAACCTAAAACTTCTTTGGAGTGATCAGGTATTGACTTATCAGGGAAATTACCCGTTTGACTCAGGCCCACTGCTACTCTGGAAAATACTGAAACATATCAAAATTATTTTTTAAATGAGATATTATGTCTAAAGTGACCAGCACAGTACCTGATTCATAGAAATATTCAATATCTGATATCTGTTGATATTACTTTATGATTTTGATTGAGAAATATATTTATAATATAAATCAGAAAGGATGGCTTCAGTGCAAAACAGAGTTTGAACCGAAACAAGATTTGGAGTTTTGACCCAATATCATATATAGGGTCACTTGTGATCATGAAGAAGCTACATACTTGAACATCTGTAAAAGACAAATGGTCCTGGAGTCTTTTCCCTTCCCCTAAAAATATTTCTGGGATTGTTTTCCTTTTATGGTGTCTTACCCTAAAATTTGGAGTCAGACAGAACTTGATATAAATCCCAGCTCTAATACTCCTAGACCTGGAACCTTTGAGTAAATGCATAACTTTTCCAAATCTCAATTTGTTTCTCCATAAAATGAGGATAATAATATCTGTATTATTGGGATATTAGGGATAAATGAGATAATCTCAGTAAAACACTTGGCAAAGTTCATGGATTATAGTAGTGTTTAACAATTTCAGCTTTCTTCCTGCTTTTTATTCTATTCAGACTTCGAACTGATTGACTAAAGCATATCTACATTATGGAGAGCAATCTGCAATCTGCTTTACCCCAAATTCAAATTTAAATGTTAATCTCATCCAAAAGCATACTTCAAGCTGATACATAAAATTAGCCATCACATTTGGTAATGTGAACTACTCCCAGTTTTGTGTGAACTTGGAGGCTTTTTCTGGCTGCTCCTTTCCAGTGGTTCTTTCCTTACCCTTGGGTAGTTTCCAGATACATGGACTGCTCTGTACTCAACAGAATATCCAAAAGGACCCTGTGAACTCTAGCAACTTTGGCCTCTCTAATCTCCCAAATTCATTCTCAACTCAGGGGCATCCCTAGGACTCACTTTGTTTCACCTATCTATGCTGTGGCCTGGAAACTCTTTAGATGGTAAACTGGGTAATCATAGGGTCACCTTGTTTGTTTACTCTCTCTCAGACATCACTGTCATTTCTTGCCTGTTTTCCAATATCTGAAAACTGTTGTTTCATATGGGTTTTTTTTCAGTTTTATAGTTGTTTAAGGCAAGAGGTTAAATCTATACCCTACTACATCATTTGGCCAAAAGTAGAAATTCCCCTTTATAAGATTTTCTTTGTAAAAAAGATTATGCTACTACAGATAGTTTTTAAAAGCTGGCCTCTTGATGAGTTCTGAAGATATCTAAAGGTGATAATGGGATATTCATTAAATTTGGTTACCACCTCACAGATCTTTCTGGAACAAAGAATAGTATTGGCTTCAGTAAACTCTTCTATGCCGCTAATTTCTGAGACTGTGAATAACTTATCACAACTTAACCTCAATTTTTCTATATATAGAATGGTAATTTAATAGTACCTGGGAAAATACCTAGTACATAGAATACTTAAAAATCTTAGCATGACTGAAAGGACCCACAGGTTGTTGGGTTAAGTTGGAGACAGGCAGAGCCAGGAGTGTGTTCCAGGGCTTAGTACATTTTCCTGGAGAAAGGAAGCCTAACTTTGTGATTCAAAGTCCAGGCTTTATAGTCATGGAGACCTGGGTATTGAAAAGTTACTGAATCCTTAGTTTCATCTGGAAAAAAAGAGATAATATTAGTACCTTCCTCATAGAATTAATGGGAGGATAAAATGTGAAATGTGTATAAAATACTTTATACATGGATACTTTATAATTGGAGATTAAACTCATACATTTTTGGTGGGGATGTAAAATGGTATAGCCACTATGAAAAACAGTTTGGTGGTTCCTTAATAAGTTAAACTTAGAATTACTATATGATGCAATAATTCTACTCCTAGATATATACCTAAAATAATTGAACAGGTGTTTGAGCAAAAACTTGTGCACAAAAGTTCATAGCAGCTCTCTTCACAATAGCCAAAAGGTAGAAACAATCCAAATGTCCATCAGCAGATGAATGGATAAACAAAATGTAGCATATCCACACAGTGGAATATTATTCAGTCATAAAAAGGAATGACAGACTGTATATGCTACAACATGAATGAAACTTGAAAACATTATGCTAAGTGAAGGAAGCTTGAAATGAAAGACCACATATTGCATGACTTCATGTATATGAAATGTCCAGAATAGGCAAATCCAAAGAGACAAAAAGCAGATTAATGGTTTCCCAGGGATGGGAGAGGGGGGAATGCAGAGTCACTGTTTAACAGATAAAGGATTTACTTTTGTGGTGATGAAAATATTCCAGAACTAGATACTAATGATGGTTGTATAACATTGTGAATATATTAAATGACATGGAATTGTACAACTTAAAATGGTTAAAATGGTAAATTTTATGTTATTTGTATTTTATCACAATAAAAGCATAAAAGGTTAATTAATAAGAGTTTATATTTTTTCCCTAAGAACATATTCCTAAGAACATATACTGCTAGGGTCATATCCATACAGTCCCTTAAGCCTTTGGCTTGCATGTGATAGTGGATCTTTAGAACGTGTTTTGCTCCTGCCCAAGCTTGGTTCTCTCAGCCAGTGACATCCACTGGACTTTTTATTATTAGACATTAACCATACTGTCCCGTGCTGGACGTGGGTGGTTCCCAGAGGGCGCTATGCCAGTAGAGAAATTACAAATGATCATGCATGCCAAAGCCCAGCATTCTAAAAGGTATAAATGTCTGTCTTTATGCCTCACCCAGCTTGTCTCCGTCGTGCCATGCCAAGTAGGATGTCAGTTTTCACTCAGAGCTTCCTGGCTCCAGTCTGCTTTTTGCTATAGCTCAGTCCATTTGCTTTTGCAAAAACTTTGGCTCAGCTGTAGCCACATGAGAACGTTTCCATGTCTAAAAACCTTGGCAAGCCTATTATCTAGTAAATTTGAAAAGCAGCAGGAAGAACGAGGTCAGGTTGAGCCTAGATAGGAATGATATAGGTGTCTATTCATTCAATAGACATTTTGAGCATTACCTTTTTGTAGAAATTGTGCTAGGCACAGTAGGAGATAAGAAGAGGAAAAAATAACCATTCGTTCACTCATCATTCACTCATGCTCTCATCAATCTAATATTTATTGATCTAATACAATTGCCTTTGGTCCTAGGGATATAGCTGTGACTAAGACACACATAATTTCTGTTTTTAAGGAGCCCAGAGGAGGAAGGAATTCATCTTTTCTGGAAGGCTGAGGGAAAATTTCCTAGAGGCAATGATATTTGAGTTGAGCATTGAAAGTTGAGTTGAATTACCACTGCTGATGGAGAAGGGAGTGACTATATTGGAGAGTCTATGCATGGGAACCATAGGGGACTGCAAATACTTAAAATCTGTGTCTTTACTTCCAACTGCTAAAAAATGCTTTCTCTTGGTACTTTTGTTTATTGTCTCATTCAATTATCTTTAACAACATTGTGGGTTTTTATCATCTTTGTTTTATACACAAAGGTTCAATGAGGTTCAGTAATTTATTCATGGTCTACTAGCCAGTAAGTGACAGAGCTAGGATTCAACTCCAGATCTCCCTGAGGCCAAAGTCCATGCTCTTTTTACTATCTTGCTCCACTTCCCTATAAAGTGAGTACACATTTATAATATCATGTGATAATTACTATAAGGCATGCAGCTCTCTACGAATGTTCTCTTTTAGAGGACAAACAATCTAAACTGAGAGTGACTGAAAAAAGTTTAATGAGTAGGATGATATTCAAAATGTAAAGATGAGTAGTAAATTTGTGTGTGTGTGTGTGTGTGTGTGTGTGTGTGTGTCGGGTGGTGGGTGAGTGTGAGTTTCCAGGAGAAGATGTAACACATACAAAGACCTTGAGGCATGAAGGAATCAACAGCTGTCTGGCAGGCTCAGGGCTTTATATGGCTTCTGCTTTGCCATGGTGTGTGCACAATCTATAAATTATTTCATAGGAGCTGATATGTCTCCATTTTTATTAAACAGAAGAGACATTGTTTTACTCATCCACTCCCACCCCTCACCTCTTGTGAATAGGATGTGGCCAGACAGAAAGAAATCAAATTATTTTTTCAACATGAGCCCAGCCTGAACAGAACTCATTTGCAGTGTTAACACTCTGATCTGTCTGCTCTCACCACCCCACCACCTCGCTCACTTGATGGAATGAATATTGGAGGGGACAGGGGAAGAATCTCAGAAAAAGAAAGCTGTGACAAATTCTAAGTCAATGTAATAAATCAGGAGGATTTTTCAAGGGAAATAAAAAGTGTCATTTATGACGGTTATAACTCCTACACCCACTAAGATTCTTTTACTGGTGTAGTTTAGATTCTCCCATGGTAGATAAAATTATTACTTGATCTGTCAAAATGGAGGGACAATTTTTTTTTTCCTCCTTCATGCAAGCGTCTTATTTTAAGCAGCCAATTTTATTATTTCCTGCCCTCTCTCTGTGCTGGTGAAAACAGAGAAAACAAAGACAATCTGTTTTTAAAAATTGCATCAAGGAATTGAAATAGAGGGTAGTGGCACAAGCCATGGAAAATCAGTAATTACCCACAGGAATTTCTAGGAAAAATAAACATGTGTCTGTATTTGAAGAGTTATTACTTCTGTTTCACAGGGGGTATGAGTTATAATGAAAATGATAATGATTATTATAAATATAATAATAAATAAATGACTACTATTGCTTGAACTTCTACACTGTGCCAGATATTATAATAGGTTGTTTTTAGATGTTATCTCATTGACCCCTTCAAATAGCACTGTATATTATTATTATTATGCTATTATTATTACTATGATTTCCATGGTACAGATGAGGCCCAGAAGTTTGAACTGATGTGCACAAATCCCCATACTACTAAATGGCGGAGGCAGATTTCAAACTCAGCATTCTCTGACTTCAAAACCAATGCTGTTTCTTCAATGTCTCTGAGCTACGGCCTGATATCTCAGAGACACTGTTAGGAAAATAATTCTTTATGTTGTTGGTAGTTTAGTTTTATAAGTGATTTAAGTCTACTCTCTCATTTGACCTACATAGAAACCCCAATCTAATAATAATTACCAGCAATAATTCTTGTCATTCATATTAAAATATTAACAATGAAATAAGTACCATTTATGCTTATCATTTATAGAGTACTTACTAGGTGTCAGACGTTGGCTAACCACTTTACACGCATGAGTTTACAGCCATCTAGTACAATAGGTGCAGTGTACTGGTTAAGAACACATGAACTGGTGTCAGGGCACTGAGTTGGACTCCTTGGCTCTACTGCTTGTCACCTATTTGAGCTTTTGAACAATTAGGTAATATCTCTGCCTTAGCACTTGGGTCAAGTACTAGTATTACATGGAGGTTTTGAAGATTGAATTAGATAACCCTAAAGTGCTTAGCACATAGTAAGTACTCTATAAATAATACTTATATCTGTAAAACAGATAAGAAAATTGAAGATTATAGAGATTATAGGAATTAGAGAAACCGCAAAATCTCAAAAGTAGTCAAGGGGTAGAGCTGAAATTAGAATGCAGGTCAGCCTGGCCCACAGTTTCTCCTCTTAACCCTACCATCAACAAGCACTAAGTACATTCATTATGTGTGTTTTAAAATATAAATCCTTTTTAATGTGAATGGTCTCCCATTAACCAATCTGTTATACATTATAAAAGCACCCAGTTTCCCATACAACCTCACAGACTCACAACTCTCTGCCTTTGCTCAACTCTTTTTATCTGCCTGCAGTAGTTTCCCCCTACTTGTCTAATTTATTTGTCATTCAGGATTCAGTGTGAAGCATCATAGCCTCCAGAAAGGATTCCAGGTGGATTAGGTAGTCTACCTCTTCATATTCATAGTCCACCGCCCCACACATTTGCCTCAAGTATGGTACTATAGTTAATTGTAATTTTATATTGTTTATGCATAGTTATGAGCTCTTTGAGGACAAGAATCATCATATCTTATTCTTCTCTTTTTCTCTAGTATATAACAGAGTGCCTGTCACATAATGAGTGTCTCATATATATTTTTTTTTAATGAATGAATGAATGAACTAATGAATAAAAATAATTTTTCTGAGGGTTCTAACCAACTTTATAGAATATGTGATGAAATGTTCTTTCTTTTTGTGAGACTATTGAGCAAGTAATTGTTTTAAATACCTGGTAAGAATTAAGACAAAAGGTAAAGAGAACTTCAAATATATTCACTTATATACACCCATAACTCCCCACCTCCCCCCACCACCTTCCCAGTGGCAATCTTCTAAATACAGATTATAGTAATTTAGTTTCAAACAACTCATTTTCAGCATCTGACGTGTTCATTAACCCCAGGTAAGGAAATTATTGTGGTACATTAATTTTTCACCAGAAAAGACATTTGTCATCTGTGCAAGTATCATTAGTGCTTGCTACAAAGATGGAAATGACACAACCGTCTCTGCCAATTGAAGAACACAGTAGAATTTTAAACAGTATCAGCTGAGTTCTCTAGACCAGCCAATGCTGTGTACTTTTAGGACCCTCATTAGACAAGGCTCATGTGACATCAGAAAGAACCTGATTTATGAAGCGATCAGAGTAATATACACTTCTTGGGAAATGAGGATATGAGTGCCATATTTATTATTTATTTTCCTCTTACCTATCTGACTGTCATTTCTCTGTCACCTTTATTTGCCTTAAGAAGTCCTTGAATTTTTGTGTTTCCCAAGGCTTGTCTTTAGTCCTCTACTCTTCTTACTTTGTACTCTTTCCCGCTCTGATGGGTCACATACCATCTATATGCTAATGACTTTCATCTTCATCTCCAGGCAGGCTCTCTCTCCTGAGCTCCAGAACCTTATATGCAGCTGCAAACTGTCTAGACAGATATACTAGAAACGGTCCCAGACACCTCAAATTCAGGATGTCTAAAATTTTGCTCATTATTTTCCTCTAACTCCAGACCTGATCATCCTAAAATGAATGTTGAAAGGACATTTGCTCGTCTCAAAATTTCACCTAAGTCCTTATTAGTTATCTATTTTATATACAGTACTGTTTATGTGTCAATCCCAATCTTCTAATTTATCCATCCCTCCCCCACCCCCCGGTAACCATAAGTTTATTTTCTACATCTGTAACTCTATTTCTGTTTTGTAGATAAGTTCATTTGTAGCCTTATTTTTAGATTCCACATATAAGTGATATATGATATTTGTCTTTCTCTGTCTGACTTCACTCAGTATGTCAATCTCTAGGGCCATCCATGTAGCTGCAAACAGGGAACTCTACTCAATACTCTGTAATGGCCTATATGAGAAAAGAATCTAAAAAAGAGTGGATATATATATATATATATTTTTAAAAAAGATTCACTTTGCTGTATACCTGAAACTAACATAACATCGTAAATCAACTATACCCCAATAAAAATTTTAAAAAAATTAAAAAAATTTCACCTAGGTTCCAAAGGTGACTACATATGCAGTAAGTATGCCCACATTCTAAAGAAGGGCTGCTAGATACCTACCTTTAGGACCTGCAAATGGTGCCTGAATTGATTCTGAGACCTTCACCTCATCATCTGTTTCCAGACTATATAAAGATAAGAATAGAAATTCAGAGCAGAGTCACTGAAGAAATAAGTTGCTGGAGAAGCATCCTAGGCAAGTGAGATAGAGCCTAGGAGACTCTGTGAGACAGAGAATGTGGGAGTGCCTGCACAGAGAGAATTCTGTCTTCTCATTCCCTGGCCTGAAGCTTGCTGGGCTGCAGAAAATTTTTAGCCCCTCTTAGACTGGCAAAGTATGGTTCGAATTCTTTGGAGAGTTTTACATGTATACCAGGGTTTGGGAACATATGGGAACATAAATGTTAATGCTTACTTTTTGCTTCAGAATTAGGAGTTTGGGAAGCTGGCTAGAGTAACTTGTGAAGGTGGGTGAGGAGAGAGGCAGAAGGGCATTCTGATTTCCACTAGTTTTGTGGGGGCAGGAAAACGTGAATTTCTCATGAGCCAAGTGAAAAATCTGGGAGCCAGATTACAACAGCACCGTTTATGGGAGATAGTTAGGACTTGGGTAGATTGGATGTGGGAGGACGTCAAGAAGGAAGAGTCAAGGGTTTTTCTCTCTATTTTTTTTTTCTCTGGAGCATCTGGGTGGAAGGAAGTGCCATGGGGAAATGGAGAAGGAATGAGACAGGCCAAGGTTGGAGATAAACTTTAAAAATCATCAACATAAATATGGCATTTGAAACCATGAGACTGGATGAAATCAACTAAGGAAATACAGAAGAGGAGTGAGTAATGGGGGTGTGTGTGTGTGTGTGAGTGTGTGTGTGTGTTTGTGTGTGTGTAGGGGGACTTAATTATTTGTTTCCTTTCCCATGCAATGGTGAATAAGTGTATCTTTTTTAGAGGGTTATTTTGAGTTAAATTGATTTGGCACATTTGAAAGTGCCTTACAATATAAACAGGATTTTTAAAAAAATGTTTCTTAATTCTGAGTTAGGCTCTGTGATGGAGGAGTGATAGACAAGGATAGAGAGCTAGGTGGAGATCAGTAAGGAATGATGATGGCTCTTAAAGGGACTTTAAAAATTAAAACCTTTTTAAAAATCATTAAAGTAAATTAACATATTCATTTTAGAATATTGAAAAAAATCCACTGAGAAGAAGAAACCAGCATCCAAATACAACCACAATAACATGTTGATTCATCTGATCCCAGTATTTTTTCTATATTTTCTTTCTTTATTTTTTTTTAATAATCTGTGTTCATACTGTGTAAAGCTGTACTAATTGTTGATGTGTAATAGAGAGGTGGCCTTTACTCTGAATTGGAAGGTACCTACTGAGCTGTCTTGAGTATGTTCAGAAACTGGTTGGCAGTTGTTCTTTCATTCACTTGTGTACACACAGACACCTACATGCTACCTTTTAAAAACCTGTTGTAATAAAAATGTGACACAGTCTGTGTCTCTCGGAAATATCATATGCTTAGAATTTTTAATTAAATTCACCAACTTTCTCCCTACTTGTCATAATCATCATTTTCATCATCAATAATTATAATGAACACAGAAAATTATAAACAGCCAGGAGAGGACCAATTAGTGGACACACAGAATTAATTTGAATTCTGCTATTCTACTATGTGTTTTAGTTTGTTAGCTCATTTAATTCTTCTGGCATCTCTATGAGGTTGTTTTACAGATAAGAAAACTGAGGAATGAAGAAGCTGTGTCTTTTCTAAAGTTGTAAACTAACTAATAGTGGAACCTGTATTCTAAAACAGGGTTCTCTGACTCCAGAGCCTATGTGGTTTTCCACTTTGCTAGGATCTTTTCAGAGTGACTTAAAAAGTGTTGATTATTCCAGACCAAGGCACCAAAAAAAGCTGTTGGTCTTGGGAGAAAAAACATCCTGATGGAAAGGAGATTCATAGCTTAGTCCAAGTGGCTAATATAAGCCAGTTCTTTTGGCAACCTCTACTGCATCTGCCCCACAAGGGCATAGTGCATGCTGGCATGTGTCAGGCTCTCTCTTGGGGAGCCATTAGCACATAGAGTGACCAGCCATCTCCATTTGCATGGGATTGCCCTGATTTTAGCACTGGAAGCCCCATGTTCTGGGAAACCTGTCAGTGCTGGGAAAACTGGAACAATTGGTCACTCTAAGCATGCCAAAAATACATGACAGTGAGTGGAATAGGAGCATGGAAGCCAGAACCTGTGAGACATGACCCTTTCCCAGGGTGAGGAAGGAAAGTAGCAGTGTTTTACTCTTTGAGCTGGTCTGGGTGATGCCAGCACCTGATCAATCCTGTGATAACATGGAGAGACAGTGTCAACCTTGCCTCTGACTTTTTGTCCCCAGTGTCTTCAGTGCTAGCAGTGGAGGCAAATTGATCCCTGGAAGAACAAGAGGACAACTTTTGATTGGCTGGAAAGATGATTTAATCTCTGTGTCCCTAACATCAAGCCCAGTTCCTGCCACAGGGTAGGCATTTAGTTTCAGTGTTTTGTTTTTTGCCTTATTTGCTTTGATTTTTGAGTTAATGTCCTTTTTGGAAACCATTTACTAAACATGCATCACATGCCAGTGATTGTATGAATAACTCTTACATACTTTATTATGTCTAATCATTACTTTAGACCTGTGAGGTAAACAGTATTTGTTTTGTTTTGTTTTATAAATGAAGTAACTAAGACTTGCCAGTAATCTCACAGCTAATAAGTGCCAGAGCTTCTGTTTATGCATCAATCTTCTGACTGCAGTCCAGTTCCTGGAAGAAAACCTCAGACCTCCCAAAAGGCAAGAAACTCCCCACGTACCTGTGTAGGGGAAAAGACAAAAGAATAAACAGAGACAAAAGAATAGGGACGGAACCTGCACCAGTGGAAGGGAGCCATGAAGGAGGAAAGGTATCCACACACTAGGAAGCCCCTTCGCGGGCGGAGACTGCGGGTGGCGGAGGGAGGAAGCTTCGGAGCCGCGGAGGAGAGTGCAGCCACAGGGGTGCGGGGGGCAAAGCGGAGAGATTTCCGCACAGAGGGTCCGCGCCAACCAGCACTTACCAGCCCGAGAGGCTTGTCTCCTCACCCACCGGGGCGGGCGGGTCTGGGAGCTGAGGCCCGGGCTTTGGTCGGAGGGCAAGGAGAGGACAGGGGTTGTCGGGGTGAACACAGCCTGAAGGGGTTAGTGCACCACGGCTAGCCGAAGGGAGTCCGGGAAAAAGTCTGGACCTGCCAAAGAGGCAAGAGACTTTTTCTTCCCTCTTTGTTTCCTGGTGCGTGAGGAGAGGGGATTAAGAGCACTGCTTAAAGAAGCTCCAGAGACGGGCGCGAGCCGCGGCTAACAGCGCGGACCTCAGAGATGGGCATGAGATGCTAAGGCTGTTGCTGCCGCCACCAAGAAGCCTGTGTGCAAGCACAGGTCACTATCCACACCTCCCTTCCAGGGAGCCTGCGCAGCCCGCCACTGCCAGGGTCCCGTGAACCAGGGACAACTTTCCTGGGAGAACGCACGGCGTGCCTCAGGCTGGTGCAACGTCACACCGGCCTCTGCCGCTGCAGGCTCACCCTGCACTCCTTACCCCTCCCTACCCCCGGTCTGAGTGAGCCGGAGCCCCCGAATCAGCGGCTCCTTTAACCCCGTCCTGTCTGAGCAAAGAACAGACGCCCTCGGGTGACCTACACGCAGAGGCGGGCCCAAATCCAAAGCTGAACCCTGAGAGCAGTATGAACAAAGAACAGAAAGGAAAATCTCTTCCAGCAGCTTCAGGAGCAGCAGATTAAAGCTCCACAATCAACTTGATGTACCCTGCATCTGTGGAATACATGAATAGACAATGAATCATCCCAAATTGAGGAGGTGGACTTCGAGAGCAACATATGTTATTTTTTCCCCTTTTCCTCTTTTTGTGTGTATGTGTATGCTTCTGTGTGAGATTTTGTCTGTATAGCTTTGCTTTCACCATTTGTCCTAGGGTTTTATCTGTCCATTGTTATTTTTTTTTTTTACTTTTTTATAAACATTTTTCTTAATAATTATTTTTTTATTTTAATAACTTTATTTCATTTTACCTAACTTTATTTTCTTTTATCCTCTTTCTTTCTTTCTTCCTTTCTACTTTTTCTCCCTTTTATTCTGAGCCATGCGGATGAAAGTCTCTTGGTGCTGCAGCCAGGAGTCAGTGCTGTGCCTCTGAGGAGGGAGAGCCAACTTCAGGACACTGGTCCACAAGACACCTCCCAGCTCCATGTAATATCAAATGGCGAAAATCTCCCAGAGATCTCCATCTCAACACCAACACCCAGCTTCACTCAACGACCAGCAAGCTACAGTGCTGGACACCCTATGCCAAACAACTAGCAAGACAGGAACACAACACCATCCATTAGCAGAGAGGCTGCCTAAAATCATAATAAGTTCACAGACACCCCAAAACACATCACCAGACGTGGACCTGCCCACCAGAAAGACAAGATCCAGCCTCATCCACTGGAACACAGGCACCAGTCCCCTCTACCAGGAAGCCTACACAACCCACTGAACCAACCTTAGCCACTGGGGACAGACACCAAAAACAATGGGAACTAAGAACCTGCGTCCTGCAAAAAGGAGACCCCAAACACAGTAAGATAAGCAAAATGAGAAGACAGAAAAACACACATTAGAAGAAGGAGCAAGATAAAAACCCACCAGACCTAACAAATGAAGAGGAAATAGGCAGTCTACATGAAAAAGAATTCAGAATAATGATAGTAAAGATGATCCAAAATCTTGGAAATAGAATAGACAAAATGCAAGAAACATTTAACAAGGACCTAGAAGAACTAAAGATGAAACAAGCAATGATGAACAACACAATAAATGATATTAAAAATACTCTAGAAGGGATCATTAGCAGAATAACTGAGGCAGAAGAACGGATAAGTGACCTGGAAGATAAAATAGTGGATATAACAACTGCAGAGCAGAATAAAGAAAAAAGAATGAAAAGAACTGAGGACAGTCTCAGACACCTCTGGGACAACATTAAATGCACCATCATTCGAATTATAGGGGTTCCAGAAGAAGAAGAGAAAAAGAAATGGACTGAGAAAATATTTGAAGAGATTATAGTTGAAAACTCCCCTAATATCGGAAAGGAAATAGTTAATCAAGTCCAGGAAACACAGAGAGTCCCATATAGGATAAATCCAAGGAGAAACACGCCTAGACACATATTAATCAAACTGTCAAAAATTAAATACAAAGAAAACATATTAAAAGCAGCAAGGGAAAAACAACAAATAACACACAAGGGAATCCCCATAAGGTTAACAGCTGATCTTTCAGCAGAAACTCTGCAAGCCAGAAGGAACTGGCAGGACATATTTAAAGTGATGAAGGAGAAAAACCTGCAACCAAGATTACCCAGCAAGGAGTAGAGTAATGAGATCATTCAGATTTGATGGAGAAATTAAAACCTTTACAGACAAGCAAAAGCTGAGAGAGTTCAGCACCACCAAGCCAGCTTTACAACAAATGCAAAAGGATTTTCTCTAGGCAAGAAACACAAGACAAGGAAAAGACCTACAATAACAAACCCAAAACAATTAAGAAAATGGGAATAGGAACATACATATCGATAATTACCTTAAATGTAAATGGATTAAATGCTCCCACCAAAAGACACAGATTGGCTGAATGGATACAAAAACAGGATCCATATATATGCTGTCTACAAGAGACCCACTTCAGACCTAGAGACACATACAGACTGAAAGTGAGAGGATGGAAAAAGATACTCCATGCAAATGGAAACCAAAAGAAAGCTGGAGTAGCAATTCTCATGTCAGACAAAATAGACTTTAATATAAAGAATATTACAGGGGACAAAGAAGGACACTACATAATGATCAAGGGATCAATCCAAGAAGAAGATTTAACAATTGTAAATATTTATGCAATCGACATAGGAGCACCTCAATACATAAGGCAAATACTAACAGCCATAAAAGGGGAAATCAACAGTAACACATTCATAGTAGGGGACTTTAACACCCCGCTTTCACCAATGGACGGATCATCCAAAATGAAAATAAATAAAGAAACACAATATTTAAATGATACATTAAACAAGATGGACTTAATTGATATGTATAGGACATTCCATCCAAAATCAACAGAATACACATTTTTCTCAAGTGCTCATGGAACATTCTGTGGATAGATCATATCCTGGGTCACAAATCAAGCCTTGGTACATTTAAGAAAATTGAAATTGTATCAAGTATCTTTTCCGACCACAATGCTATGAGACTAGATATCAATTACAGGACAAGATCTGTAAAAAATACAAACACATGGAGGCTAAACAATACACTACTTAATAACGAAGTGATCACTGAAGAAATCAAAGAGGAAATAAGAAAAACCTAGAAACAATTGACAAAGGAGACACAACGACCCAAAACATATGGGATGCAGCAAAAGCAGTTCTAAGAGGGAAGATTATAACAATAAAATCCTACCTTAAGAAACCAGGAAACATCTCGAATAACAACCTAACCTTGCACCTCAAGCAATTAGAGAAAGAAGAACAAAAAAAGCCCAAAGTTAGCAGAAGGAAAGAAATCATAAAGATCAGATCAGAAATAAATGAAAAAGAAATGAAGGAAACGATAGCAAAGATCAATAAAACTAAAAGCTGGTTCCTTGAGAAGATAAACAAAATTGATACACCATTAGCCAGACTCATCAAGAAAAAAAGGGAGAAGACTCAAATCAATAGAATTAGAAATGAAAAAGAAGTAACAACTGAAACTGCAGAAATACAAAAGATCATGATAGATTACTACAAGCAACTCTATTCCATAAAACGGACAACCTGGAAGAAATGGACAAATTCTTAGAAATGCACAACCTGTGGAGACTGAACCAGGAAGAAATAGAAAATATGAACAAAAAAATCACAGCACTGAAATTGACACTGTGATTAAAAATCTTCCAACAAACAAAAGCCCAGGACAAGATGGATTCACAGGTGAATTCTATCAAACATTTAGAGAAGAGCTAACACCTATCTTTCTCAAACTCTTCCAAAATACAGCAGAGGGAGGAACACTCCCAAACTCATTCTATGAGGCCACCATCACCCTGATACCAAAACCAAACAAGGATGTCACAAAGGAAGAAAACTACAAGCCAATACCACTGATGAACATAGATGCAAAAATCCTCAACAAAATACTAGCAAACAGATTCCAACAGCACATTAAAAGGATCATACACCATGATCAAGTGGGGTTTATTCCAGGAATGCAAGGATTCTTCAATATACACAAATCAATCAATGTGATACACCATATTAACAAATTGAAGGCGAAAAACCATATGCTCATCTCAATAGATGCAGAGAAACCTTTTGACAAAATTCAACACCAATTTATGACAAACACCCTACAGAAAGTAGGCATAGAGGGAACTTTCCTCAACATAATAAAGGCCATATATGACAAACCCACAGCCAACATCGTCCTCAATGGTGAAAAATAGAAACCATTCCCACTAAGATCAGGAACAAGAAGAGGTGGCCCAATCTCCCCACTCTTATTCAACATAGTTTTGGAAGTTTTAGCCACAGCAATCAGAGAAGAAAAGGAAATAAAAGGAATCCAAATCAGAAAAGAAGAAGTAAAGCTGTCACTGTTTGCAGATGACATGATACTATACATAGAGAATCCTAAAGATGCTACCAGAAAACTACTAGAGCTAATCAATGAATTTGATAAAGTAGCGGGATTCAAAATTAATGCACAGAAATCTCTGGCATTCCTATACACTAATGATGAAAAATCTGAAAGTGAAATCAAGAAAACACTCCCCTTTACCACTGCAACAAAAACAATAAAATATCTAGGAATAAACCTACCTAAGGAGACAAGAGACTTCTATGCAGAAAACTGTAAGACACTGATGAAAGAAATTAAGGATGATACAAATAGATGGAGAGATATACCATGTTCTTGTATTGGAAGAATCAACATTGTGAAAATGACTCTACTACCCGAAGCAATCTACAGATTCAATGCAATCCCTATCAAACTACCACTGGCATTTTTCACAGAACTAGAACAAAAAATTTCACAATTTGTAATGAAACACAAAAGACCCTGAATAGCCAAAGCAATCTTGAGAACGAAAACTGGAGCTGGAGGAATCAGGCTCCCTGATTTCAGACTATACTACAAAGCTACAGTAATCAAGACAGTATCATACTGGCACAAAAACAGAAATATAGATCCATGGAACAGGATAGAAAGCCCAGAGATAAACCCACGCTCATATGGTCCCCTTATCTTTGATAAAGGAGGCAGGAATGTTCAGTAGAGAAAGGACAGCCTCTTCAATAAGTGGTGCTGGGAAAACTGGGCAGCTACATGTAAAAGAATGAGATTAGATCACTCCCTAACACCATACACAAAAATAAGCTCAAAATGGATTAAAGACCTAAATGTAAGGCCAGAAACTATCAAACTCTTAGAGGAAAACATAGGCAGAATTCTCTGTGACATAAATCACAGCAAGATCCTTTTGGACCCACCTCCTAGAGAAATGGAAATAAACACAAAAAATAACATATGTCATCTAATGAAACTTAAAAGCTTTTGCACAGCAAAGGAAACCATAAATAAGACCAAAAGACAACCCTCAGAATGGGAGAAAATATTTGCAAATGAAGCAACTGACAAAGGATTAATCTCCAAAATTTATAAGCAGCTCATGCAGCTCAATAACAAAAAAACAAACAACCCAATCCAAAAATGGGCAGAAGACCTAAATAGACATTTCTCCAAACAAGATATACAGACTGCCAACAAACACATGAAAGAATGCTCAACATCATTAATCATTAGAGAAATGCAAATAAAAACTACAATGAGATATCATCTCACACCAGTCAGAATGGCCATCATTAAAAAATCTAGAAACAATAAATGCTGGAGAGGGTGTGGAGAAATGGGAGCACTCTTGCACTGCTGGTGGGAATGTGAATTGGTACAGCCACTATGGAGAACAGTATGGAGGTTCCTTAAAAAACTACAAATAGAACTACCATATGACCCAGCAATCCCACTACTGGGCATATACCCTGAGAAAACCATAATTCAAAAAATTCTACCGAAATGTTCATTGCAGCTCTATTTACAATAGCCCGGAGATGGAAACAACCTAAGGGTCCATCATCGGATGAATGGATAAAGAAGATGTGGCACATATATACAATGGAATATTACTCAGCCATAAAAAGAAACGAAATTGAGCTATTTGTAATGAGCTGGATAGACCTAGAACCTTCATACAGAGTGAAGTAAGTCAGAAAGAGAAAGAGAAATACCGTATGCTAACACATATATATGGAATCTAAGGGGAAAAAAATGTCATGAAGAACCTAGGGGTAAGACAGGAATAAAGACACAGACCTACTAGAGAATGGACTTGAGGATACGGGGAGGGGGAAGGGTAAGCTGTGACAAAGTGAGAGCATGGCATGGACATATATACACTACCAAACGTAAAATAGCCAGGGGGAAGCAGCCGCATAGCACAGGGAGATCAGCTCGGTGCTTTGTGACCACCTAGAATGGTGGGAGAGGGAGGATGGGAGGGAGGGAGACCCAGGAGGGAAGAAATATGGGAACATATGTATAACTGATTCACTTTGTTATAAAGCAGAAGCTAACACACCATTGTAAAGCAATTATACTCCAATAAAGAAAAAAAAAGTGTTGATCTATATCACTTTTAAGGGCTTTATTTTTTTTCCATTTTAAAGATGCTTCATAATTTATATAATAATTTCCTATGGTCACACACTGAAGTTTCTAATTGCAAATGGTGACACCCTTATAACTAAATTTTTGTGCCAGTTCTTATTTATGTTTACATAATAATTTTTTAAAATATACAGTGCTAATCAAAGATCATATGAACTGTTTCATGGGAAAATGACTCCTTGTCAGTAAAAGTATTCAAGCAGGGGTTGGTCATCACTTTTAGAATAGGTAGAGTGCCGATTGTGGTGGAGTAGACAATGAGGAATAGGGAAGATTGTGAAGAGAGATGAGTCTGGAAATAAATGGACATGGAACCTATAGGATGTGTATAACTTGAACAAGGAATGAAGTGGAGGAAGCTTCCCAAGTCAGAAGGAAGACAGCTGAGTGTAGTTCTGTACGACTGAGATGTAGGAAGTTACCAAGATACCAATATGAATTTGCACAGATAAACAGGAGTTCTACTGTGTGCCAAGCACTATTTCTCATTATTCCTTACAACACTCTAAGGAAGTTAGTATCTCCTGTTACTGAGAAGGAGACTGAGACTTGAAGTGGTTAGCCATCTGTTGGCTCTGTGACCGTGGAACAAATCCCTTACCTTTGTAAGCCTTCTTTCTTCATTAGTCAAGTGAGGATTATAGTGTCTGCCTTAGAGGGTAACTGAGAGGATAAATTCACAAAGCTTGGCATATAGAAAACATGTAATAGAGAGAGAATATTCTGAATCTAATACCTATGTTTTTCTGGGGTATGCTATTTCTCACAGAATATGTTTAGGACAACAGAGTCCACTCCAGCCCCCTCTGCAATCCCACTCTTAGGGTGGGGCTTACTACTTGGTCTGGTTCCCCCAAGTACAGAGCCTGAGTCTGGGTTTGGGTTGCATCTTCAATACATGCAGGGACTAAGGAAACAGGGTCCTGACATGCTGCCATCAATGGCTTACCATCAAGGAGCAGTCTCCATGTGAAGCTGTTGACTATCACCTGAGACTAAGATGAGTACAACTGTTAGCATCTGCAGGAGAGCACAGAGAGGCAGCGGGGAGAGAAACACCCTGAGAGTTAACAAAGGACAACTTGTCTCCTTTATAAGCCACTTTTGTATGGGCCTGGCCCTAACTTTTCCCCCAATTAACTTTATGTGCCATTAGGACAAAGGTGACATCTCCACATTTTGTAACTTGGTTCTTGTGCTTAGTCATCCTGACCTGGTCGTGTGCTGTGGTCAGCAGTCTCTATAACATTTATTGCTGAACTTGCTGTTCATCATTCCATGCCAGAGCCACTGATTTTTTGATGTAAGGTGAAAGTCTAGTGGGCATATGGCTTTGAGGTCAACCAGATGAAGTTCATTGTCATGGTTTGAGTTTAAAGGATCTTGTCAGAAAGTAGTTATTCTCTTTAGGTAGCTGCCAGGTATCAACAAAGTTCTCATTGTTTAGGTGGAAATTACTCTCCCTAGGAAGGTATTTCCCATTTGGCCTGCATTCAGGATCACATCTCAACAAACCTTCAGGATCAACATACTTCTTTCCTGCCTGTCAGAATGAAATACTAATAGTGGGGCCCATCAATCCTGATGCTGCCTTCTTATTTTTTATAACCAAGGTCACTTTGCTCAGAATTTACATTTGCCATGCAAATGAAAATAAAACCATAAAAGGAACTCTTGGCATTTGTTGCTGTGCTGATAGTGCCTTATTTTTCAACATTTTGAATTAGTGAAGAGGGAGTATTTGAAAAATGTAAGATGATAGGAGAGCCATTTGCTTTCCTGAAAATAACACTCATATGCTTTAGAAAACACATCTACAAATCAGCCTAGCTAATCAGTCAGTTGTTTTCTGGGCATCTAGTTTATTAGATTAATGGTGTCTTGGAACATTTGGAGGCATGTAGAGATGTCATGGTTTATCAGAATATCCATTCAAAGCAGTAGTTAGGAAGCAGGTTTTCTCCTCTTTAGGAAAGAAAGCCATGAAAAGTTGGGGAGAAATTTGAATGAAACAATAGGTAAGTCTTAGTTTTATGAAATACAGTGATACAAAATGTGTTCTCCCCACCCTCCAGCACCCTAATTTCTGAGGGAGAACTTTGGAAGACTTCTTGTGGTTGACTCATAAAGTCTGTTCTCATGTGCTCTTTTATAGAAGAATAAAATGAGACAATTGTGTTATACCTCCAAAAGTTTAAGAAGTATACCTGATATCTTAGTCATTTGGGGCTGCTATAACAAAATTTTGGCTGCTATAACCATAGACCAGGTGGCTTAAACAAACAAACAAACAAACATAAAACACATTTATTTCTTACAGTCCTGGAGGATGGGAAGTCTAAGATCAAGATACTGGCAGATTTGGTGTCTAGAGAGAGACCACTTCCTAGTTTACAGACTGCTGTCTTCTTACTGTGTCCTCAGATGGTGGAAAGAGGGTGAGAGTATTCTGAAGTCTCCTTTAAAAGGGCACTAATACCATTCAGGAGGGCTCTACCCTCGTGACCTCATCACCTCCCAAAGATCCCACCTCCTAATGATCTCAGAGAGACAGCAGTGAGAGATATTAGTTCCCTGCCCAGGATTGAACTTGGGTAGCCTGGATAAAAACCAGGAATCCTAGCCTCTAGTCCACCAGGGGCTAGAGACTCAAAGCAAAATACACCTGGCCCTTGCCCCCATTGAAAAATGCATTTCTCAAGAAGTCAAAAACTGTAAAACCAGGTATAAAATTTATTAGAGACATAGCACAACAAGTGGGAGAGTACACAGAGAAACAGTTTGTTTAGTTAAGAGAGAAGCAAGGCAGAGATATACACATGGGGAGAAAGGTGTGGGCGTCCTCTCTAATGAGGAAGAGTACAGTAAAGAGGCAGTTAAATCATTTATATAGGGCAGTTCTTCCAGGTCTTTGTTTACCTTTTGCCAATTATCTGGTTTCTTTTTCCACACCTGACATGCCCTAGGACCACTCCCCAACATGCTTGTACAACTTTTTTTCCAAGATGGATTCCAGCCCAGAGGCCTCGGCGTCACATATTATGGGGTGGTGCCTCCTCCTTTTTGACCCCCAAGGAGCCTTTCTGCACATGTACAGTCAGGGAGGTCTCCCTTGCCCCAAGGATGGGAAATATGTGACCTCTTGATCTTTACTCAAACAGGGTCTAGCCCCTCTCTGTCCCTGCCATGACTGTTATCTTAAAGTGTCCACAGGAAACAAAGTCCACCTATTTACTCTGTTCCTGCTGTTATTTCTATCTTGAAGTGCAGACAGGAGGCTGATTGTAAATATCTAGCCTAGAGCCCATCTGCCTCCTTCCTCAGGAAATGTATACAGGAGGCTAGTTGTAAATGCCTAGCCTGGAGCCCATATCTATCTCCTGCCTCACATTAATATAATTACATTGGGAGTTAGGATTTCAACATAGGAATTTGTGGGGGGACACAGCCATCAGTCCTTAACACCCAGACAGACATGTTCTTCAGTGACCCTATTTCTTCACTGTGGTGAGAACTTTTCCCTCAGAAAGGACTGGCTGTTTGAGGGGAGGGTACTTGGGAGAGAACTATCCTTTCATGTTGAACTCTCTGGGAAAGGGAGTTAGTCACCAATTGATACCTGCTTCATTTTGAAATGACATGCTTATTGTTCTTTTGCTCTCTGAGGAGGTGAACTTTTCATAGAGAATTATTTTAACTGAATTTTAACTGAATTAAAATGAAGAGGGCAACATGTAAAGATCTGTGGAAAGTGTGTTCCATGCAAAGAGAACAGCACATACAAAAACCTTAGGGCAGGAACAAACTTGATGTGCTTGAAAGATAGCAAGAAGGCTGTTGTGCTGAAGTAGACTAAGTTAGAGAACAGAATATGAAATCAGAGAGATAGGTAGGGGTCAGGTCACATAGAACCTTGTAGGCCATAGTAAGGAGTTTAAATTTTAGTGTGTGTCTGATGAGAAGCCAATGAGCAAGGGAACGACATGATCTGATACACATTTCTAATTGACAGCACATATGGAATCAGGGAGAGCAATTAGGCTCCTGCCTCAGTCCAGGTGATGGTGACTTGGACGGAGGTTATATTAGTGGAGATGGAGAGATGTTGGGGGAAGTCAAGAGAACTTGCTGATAAATTAAATGTAATGGGTGAAGGAAAGAGCAGTCAAAGATGATACCTTGGTTTTGGCTTTGCTAAGTAAGCATTTTGGTAAATGGTGTTTCCATTACTAATAATACTGAGGAAGAATAGAGGTGGAAGGTTGGGATCATAAGTTCAAATTTATACATGATAAATTTGGGATACCTATTAGGCATCCAAGACAAAATGTAGAAGTATCTGGAGCTCAGAGGGAAAGTTAGGGCTTAGAATATAATTAAGGAATCATTAGCATAGAGGTAATATTTAAATTAAAGTGAATGGATGCTCACCTAGGGAGCAAGTGTGGATAGAGAATAAAGAGGGATGAGAGAAGGACTCTAGGGGTTTTCCAGCATTAGAAGTCTGGAAGACAAAGAGGAACCAATAGATATAACTGAGAAAGTGACAAGTGATCTAGGAGGAAAGCTGGAAAGTATGATGACATGAAGCCAAGGAAAACAGCCTTCAACAAAGGCAGGAATAATCAACTGTGTCAAATGCTCTTTAGAGACTGAGTAAGATGAGAACTGATCATTGATCACTGGATCTTTTTCTCATCCACCATCTCCCAGGATGCAGTTCTCCTTGTGCTGTGAAAGAAGCATGGCACAGAGTGAGTGATAATTGTATGATTATTAATTATACTCATTGTAATTACCCATTCATTGCCTTCTGCCCTGTCTTTGTGGAAGCCAGTCCCAATTTAGGAATGGGCCATATTTAACAAGTTTATAGAAACAAGGTCATATTTAACATCTTTATTCCCGTTCAGGAACCTACAAAAGCCTGTTTGATTAAATGCCCTAACATGCCAGAGCTAGAAGAGCTCTTAGAGATCACATAGTCCTATGCTGTCATTTTATTGATGAAGAAACTGAGACTCTAACAGGGAAAATGAATTGTGGAAGGGAACACAGCAGATTAACCTCAGAGCTGGGACTAGAACTCACACCTCATGAGTCAGAGGTGATTGTTCTTTGTGTTACAACCCTGTGCCACTTCTTCCAGCATGTGAGATTAAGTCCTTTGGGTCTTGAAAACTTTTCTATCTTTAATAGACCATGATTAAAGTGAAAACATTCTATAAAGAGATAACACTTAAATGAGTATGAGTGCAAACCCTTTAGAAATGGAACACAGTCGCCTAGATGAGGGGAGGAAGTTGAAGTTGGGATGGGAGAATTGCACGATCCTGAAAACAAAGGCAGTGTTATAGAGAAAAGACCAGCCTTACCTGGGTTTGGATCCCAGCTCCATCTACTCCTACTGTATGACGTCTGTTAAGTTTATTAACCTTCCTGAGCCCCATCTATAAAATAGGAGCAATATATAGGTCCTATTGATAAATTATGAGGGTTAAGAATAACACATCTAAAGTGTTTAGCTTTTTCTTGATGTGTGGTAGGCATTCAATAATAATAACTCTTTAATGCTATTTTATCTTCCTTCATTTTTCCTCTGCTCCAGTGCTATGGGTGTCACTGCCAGCAGCCCTAGATCAAGCCAATGTCTCCAGAGTCTGGTTTCTCCTGCCTCTGGCCACTACCATCAGACCTGTGGTTTCCAGACCTCTGACTGTTGGGCCTCCTGGCAGACTAGAAGGAAGGCCTTTAAAACTGCCTGGAGCTGACATTATCTTCTTCAGGGCCCCTGTGCAGGTCAAGCTGTCACCATCAGGGACAGCCACAGCTGAGGCTGTTTCTCCTCTTCCCTAAGGCTCATTCTACTGCTGCCTTTTTGCAAAGAAAATGCCTAAATTCATATGGACAAACACTTTTAAGAAAGAGGAGGCTTCGTTTAAACTAGTAACTTGATGAGGTGTCTTCAGCATGTCAGGCATTGTGTTAGTCCCCAGACTCTGGGAGTTTGATTTAGAAGGCAAGTTAGACATGGAAACAAATAACTATTTCCCAACTGAGTGAACTGACCACTCAGCAGAGGTGCAAGAAACATTCTGTTGGAGTGTAGAGTGGGGAAGGCAAGAAGACATCCTGGAATGGGTATGGTTTAAGCTGAATCTGAAAAGAGAAGTAGTGTATCAGTGGATGGATAATTAGGGAAACTACATTTCATGCAAAAATATGCAGGCAGCAAGTACAGAGGAGATGGAGTTAGGGATTAAAAATGAGTGCAGGGAAGACAAGCCTTTTATTGAAGAAATTCAAATGCTCTACTTAGGAATTTGGGTATGATTCGTGATAGCATAGGATGTCAAGAGATATAAGATATCTTAGAGGCTATCAGGTGTAAACACCTCATTTTACAAATGAGAAGACTGAGCTTCAGATAGAAGAAATAATTTGGCTAGAATCCCATAGCAAGTTAGTGGCAGAAACTGGGACTGGAACCAAAGTTTACTGATTCCCAAGCCAGTATCCTTCCTATCCATTACTCATGACTTCTATGTATAAGAGGGAACGATTGTACACAGTATCAAAAAGCAGCATCAGGTGTGAGACCTTTCCTTACTAGAGCTCAACTGAGATTCCGGGGATCTGGATGTGGACAGAGATTGGGACCTCACCGATCTCATGTCCACTTAAAATAATTGGGATGTGATTTTCTGTAAATCAGCTTTAGAATAGTCAGCTTAATTATTAAATAAAATTGTATCCATGGTTTTGATCTTGTAAATTATCACATTCCCTATATTTTATTATTTTCTACTATAAATGGAAAAGCTAGAATTTATAAAAGAGGTATGAAGTTAGTAGGTTATTTTGCCCTGGAAGCCATCTTCTAGAGGTTGAAAAGACCAGGATCAGACCTTGGGTGAAAGCTGAAGTTTCCAGAACCTGGGTTCTAAGTTGCATTGACTTAGGTCATTGTTCTCAGCTACTGTCCACTTCACTCCACTATACTGTTCACTATAAAATTCAGGTGTCTGTGATACTTTCAGTGGTCCTGAACAAAAGAGTCAAACAGGAAGACAGACAAAAACAACTGCCTCACCTTTTTCAGTAAATTCAATTAAACAAACATTTCAGCCATCTATTAACAAATACTCATTGAAGGGCTGCCATGTGCCAAGTACAATGACATATACTGGGGAGATATCAGTAAATAAAAACAAACATGGTTCACATTAGTATTAGTTTGCTAAGGCTGCCATAACAAACTATCACACACTGGGCAGCTTAAACAACAGAAATTTATTTTCTCACAGTTCTGGAGGCTAGAAGTCTGATACCAAGGGGTTGGCAGGATTTCTTCTGAGGCCTCTTTCCTTGGTTTATAGATGGCCATTTTTCCCCTGTCTTCACATGGTCTTTCCTCCATACACATACATGTCTGTATCCTAATCTTCTCTTCTTGTAAGTATAGCAGCCATATTGGATTAGGACTCATCCATTTGACCTCATTTTATCCTATTTGCCTCTTTGAAGACCCCATATCCAAATACAGTCATATTCTGAGGTACTGGGGCTTAGGACTTCAACATATGAATTTCAGAGGGACACAATTCAGCCCGTAACACTGTTCTCAATGAGCTCAGTCTAGAAGGGACACACAAATTTATCCAACAATTATACAAATAAATTTAGGATTATGAACTCTGTTAAAGTGTTATAAAGGAGAGATACATGCTGTCATAAAGGTATATAAGGAGGCATGTCCTGTCTTAAAGGGAGAGATGTGCTGCAGTGAAGGAACCTTAGAGGGTAAACATATGAGCTGAGGTCTCAAACATGGGTAGGAGGAGTTAATTAGGAGAGAGTGATGTGGGGAGGAGGATAATAAGTGGGGGGGGAGAAGAACCAGGTAGAGGGGAGCAGCTTGTTAAAAATCCCATATTCAGTACTTTCTATGTGCAGAACACAGAAGTAGATTTTGAATAGAGCAATGGAACTCATGGTCTGGTGAGGAGACAGCTACGAAAACAGATACTTTCAACAGAATATGATCAGAGTTGTTATAAAGGCTAATATCAATACTTATATGCAGCAGTTCTAAATTCCCAGAAATATAGATAAGGGAGGCACTAACTGCTGACTATAGCGTGAAGGCAGGAGGTCAAAAGTTTCACAATAGGGGCTTCCCTGGTGGCACAGTGGTTGAGAGTCCGCCTGCCAATGCAGGGTACACGGGTTCATGCCCCGGTCCGGGAAGATCCCACATGCCGCAGAGTGGCTGGGCCCGTGAGCCATGGCCCCTGAGCCTGCACGTCCGGAGCCTGCGTGCCTGGAGCCTGTGCTCCACAACTGGAGAGGCCACAACAGTGAGAGACCCGTGTACCGCAAAAAATAATAATAATAAAAAATAAAAATAAAATAAAAAAAGTTTCACAATAGCTGAAATGTTACACCATACAGATCCTGATGCCTATTTGGGAAACCTAAATAAATGGAAAATATATTAAGAAGGCACTACAATCATTCCTTCAAAATACTTTAGATCTAGAGGTAGCATGGAGTTGAAAGACCTGAGTTTTAGTCCCCACTCTGCCCATCCTGTTGTACTTTCTCATCTGTCACACAGAGATAATGGTATGTATCTCATCTACCTCATGTGTTGGGAGGGTATTGTATGGATCGAACGGGGACCCAAGAAAGCAGGAAAAGAGATCTGGCTAAAGGAGAGATGAGATGATTTGGCTGAAGTCAACAATCCCTTCCTCGCTGGTCTTTGTTCCTGATCTGGAAAGATTTCCAAACTGAATGTGGAGATGAGACTAAAGATACCTAAAGAATCAGACACTGAGGTAAGGGCTAACTAAATTACATGCAGGGTCATATAGCAGGGTGGGCTAAGTGACATGAATAATAGTAAATGTCTATTCTCAACAAATTCTCAACAAATTCTTGCTAATGCATTGTTTATTCTAGAGAAAAAGTTATAAATGATTCCTTGACCAAGCTGGAAAACAATTTCTAGATTATGCTGTTTTCTAAGTGCTTTTTCTGATCTAGAGTTAAGACTCAGAACACATAAGTTTGGCTTCCATGCAGCTGCATACTACATCACCTTTATAACCTTAGCAACATCTCCTCTTCCTCTTTCAGCTATTGGGCATTGCTAGGTGAAAGGCACTGTCCCAGTCATGCTGCATGTATTATCTCACAATCCTATATGGTATATGTATATTATCCCCATATTACAGATGAAGAAACTCAGCCTTATTAGTTAAGTAGCTTTTTTAAGTTAGTAAATTGAGACTCCAAAGCTCAACCTTACTGGAAGGAAGTAGGTAAGGGAAGTTGAAGCAGAAAATCTTCAAATTCCTTTCTATCTTCAGAACCACTGACAGTAAGTTTGTGCCTCAGTGAAAAAAAATTTTAGGCCTTTCAGTAAGGGTAGGCCAGCTAAAATCTTCACTGCCTTAGGTCCTTTGCCCTTGCTGTACTTTTACCCAGAAGACTGTTGCCCTGCAATCAAGGTTCCTTCTTGTTATCCTGGTTTCTGCTTAAATATTACTTTCTCAGGGAAGTCTTCCCTGACCACCCAGTCGAAAGTAGCTACCCAGTCACTCTGTTTCATTATATCATCTTATTTTAATTTTTTGTATAACACTTATTACTGTTATATTTTCTTGAATATATGTTTTATTTTTTGTTTATTTTTTCCCCTCACTTGAATACAAGCTTCATGAAAGCAGTACCTTGTTTATCTTAGTCAAATCGTATACTCAAAATCTAGAATAGGACTACATGGAACATAGCGGATACTCAATAAATATTTTTTGAATTAATGCACAAACTCTTTATGTAACAGACAGAAGAACTGCAACCCAGAGAGGAGATGGACTTGTCCAAGGTCAAGGAATGCAGATTGAGTGTTAGTAGGAAGAGCATTAGCTTAGTTTCTAATAAAGTTTCAGTTAAGATTTGTTGAATATCTTTTACATGACATACATTATTCTGCTTTTGAATATATTTTATGTAAACTTTCTCCAGATTTTGAGGGTAGATAGTCAGCATAAGTAATATTGAATACTAGCCCCATATTCCAGTAGTTTAACACAATAAAGGTTTAGTTCTCATAAACATCACAAGGTAATCTGAGTCAGAAAGTTCCAATGGGTGGTTCTTTTTCAAGAGATAAGTCAGGGATCCAAGACCCTTCAATTTTACGATGCTGTCGTCCTCAACCCATTGCCTTCAAGGTCACTGTATAAGGGGAAAAGAAAACATAAATGACTACATGTGAGATTTTAAGTCTAAGCCTGGAAGTGGCATACATTATTTCCATCCATACTCCTTTATCTCTTGGAACTTCCATCCACACTGTCACTTGGAACAAACTACCTGCAAGGTGTGCTGAGATATGTACTCTTTCACAGGAAGAGAAAACGGTATTGGTCAATATCTAGCCAATATCTACCATAATATTGTCACCATTTTACAGATGAAACAATTCTTTGGTGGCTTGCCTGAGATTCCATAGTAAGTGAAGGAGTGAAGATATACAACCAAGGAATCATGCCAGACTTGTGTCAATAATAGTGCCCTTTGCTCTATATCTGTATAGATTATTGGTTTTCAAGGTTGTTTTTGCTAGAGAACTCTTTCTACAATAGGAATTTTATAGAGTATTCCAGCATGTAAAATAGATCAACAGGAGCTCTGAAGCATTGTAAACCTTAAAAAGATTCTCTGGAAACAATCTAAGGCCCTCCAGGCCCAGTGTGGAAACCTGGGGACCAAATGATTTTGATGGGCCCTTCCAGCTTTGTCTTACATATTTCATCTCTTGATTTCATGATATTCCTAATGTGAGGCAAAAGGTTAAAGCCATGAATACATCTCAGAACTGGGTGCTTGTCCTCAAAGATTTCTGCCTCAGGGCCCAGAAATAAGCTATGGAACTACAGATGAAATCCTGGTGCTCTATGTGCTGAGCCTTCGAACCCTTTCCCCACCACCCACCATCCATGCAAAAAGTTATCTAATTGTACAAGGCATACTCTGGAAACTTTCCCAGTGGAATAATAGATCAAGTAACCAAGAACTTTTTAATTTTGCAAAGTGCGCTCTTCCCTGTAATTTACTTAATATAGAAATTTAATGTTCTGCAGTTTACTGAACAAATAACATTGAAAGTATTTTAGAGTTAGCTTGGGAGCTCGCCTTTGGTTGCCAGTTTGACTTTATTATTTGATTATCCAGATAAAGGCCAGCAGTAACAATATGCTCTGCCTTAAGTGGTTCAGAGGGGTTATCTCTTAGCCATTACCAATTCTAAATACAAGATTTAAATTCAAGGAGAAAAATCACACAAGAGCAATTTGCTGAATTTGCTCAAGTTAGTCCCTTGAGTTAAGATGCTTGATTCTCTGGACCTGGATTGTGATGATTATACTTTTCCAGAAAGTCCCTAACCTTAGTGACTGACAAATTCTATGGCACTATTCATTTAAAAAAACACACACCGAGGTCAAAATGTGTGCCGGACACAGTGATGGATGCTAGAGATGTCCAGACTGGCTTAGAGCCCTTAACTCCTGCCCTTTGGTCGCATGGCTTGCACCTCGATACAGGCTCCCTCTACCAGCCTAAGGGCATGTCTCTAGGCATTTCCTCCTGAACACATTTACCTGAGCAGGTTCTGATCACCAGAGCAGATACTTCCTTTTAGATCTTAGCATTGACATTTAGTTAGTTCCCTGCTTCTTAATGCTACCTTCTTCTGGTCTTATAAAGTTGTTGTTCCTGGACCTAGGCTCACAATTAAGGATCAGCCTCACTTACTTTCCTGCCTGGGCAGACTCTGTAGAACCCAGCCTGAGCTCAAGGTTCTGAGCCCATTTTCCTTGGAAAGGATGTGGGACAAAGATGTAATGTTGACTGAAACAGTCTCTACTCGTAAATATACAGTGTGAAAGGTATTTAAGAGGTATAATTGACAGGACATGGAGAATGAATAGATGTTTGAAGATAAAGGAAAGAGATATCTAGGAAGATACCAAGATCACTCCAGGTTACTTGGTAGAGTTGGCATTTGAACTTGATCTTAATACATAAATTTTTAACATGCAGAGGTGAGGTAAAAAATGTGTTTCAGGTATAAGGAACATCATGAGCAAAAGTTTAGAAGTTATATATTCCAGATTCCTTTGTGGAATGTCTGATTATTTCCTGTTTTAGACATCTTTGCCTTCCTTTTTTAACAGCCAGCACAGTTTATGTTTTCCTTCTCCTAACTTGCCCCTACTCCTCTTAGCAATAAAATAGATGTTTTCGTTTTTACTGCAGAAATTTAGTCACCATTTTACTTGAGTAGCTAAACTTCAGTAATTCCGGCAATTTAACTGATTCAGATTGAACGCTACACTGATAATTAACTTGTTCCTCTTTCTTCTCGTCACCCACAGGAGCCTGATGGATCATTAGTGACACGATTAGAGAGAGAGTGATCCCGGTAAATTACTGGTGTTCAATAAATGTTAAATAATTGTAGAAATAGGACCCAGCGGAGACTGGCACTCTGCAGTAGAAACAGAAGCTCACAAAGTGTGCCTCTGCTGATAATCAAGTTTTGCAATTCAGAGTAGGCACAGAGTATGCACCATTTCTCATCGTTGAAATCCACGTGCATTTGTAAGACAAACTAATTAATAATCCAGTTCTCTTAACTAAATAGAAGTCTATGCAAAGGAGAAAGTGTTAAACATTATAGATGCTGCCATGGGGGATTCACCTTCCCTCCAGCTTGAAGAGCTGTAGCCACCTAGATGAGCAGGTGGAGGAAACGAGGACATGATGACCAGTGGATTACTGGGCATACAAGTGTTTTACCCAAAGTACCTCTGAGTCCTGTCCCAAAGTGCTCCAAGAGCCAGATTCCCATCTGTTAATGGAAAGCCTATCTGCCAAAATGAGGACTAGCTTTGCCAAGCATGGATTTTGTGGTGTTAATGGCTTTGGGCAGAGCCTTGTGCTGCTTGCTGGCAGGGAGAATCCTGTTTGATTCTAAAGAGTCCAAAATTTATATTTTAAAACATATTTTATTTGACAGCCAGAATCTAATGAATCTGACATCATCTGTCTGTCTGCAGATCTCAGCTTGAGAATATCAAACCTACAGTAAAATAACTCCTCACAGTTTATAAAGCACATTTCCTATCAACTATCCCATTTGATCCTTATGACAACTAAGGGCAGAAGGGAACCTAATATGGTAGGTACTTTACATGCTGTCTCATCTAATCTCTGAAGTCTCTTTAAGTCCTCGTTTTACAGATGAAGATCCAAGGCATTGAGAAGCAAAACACTTGCTCAACGTATGCTTGAGCTGAGTAGGAAAGCTAGTGGGACAGATATTAATCTCAGGTTCAAGTGTATCGTGATCTCATTATTGAGGGCCAGATCTTCTGAGCACCTACTTCATACTAAGCATTTATTTCTGCATATTATTCAATCTTTAAACCATCTTTTTAAATTTTTTTTTTATTGGAATACAGTTGATTTACAATGTTGTGTTACTTTCTGCTGTACAGCAAAGTGAATCAGTTATCCACTCTTTTTTTAGGTTCTTTTTGCATATAGGTCATTACAAAGTATTGAGTAGAGTTCCCTGTGCTATACAGTAGGCTCTTATTAGTTATCTATTTTATATATAGTAGTGTATATACGTCAATCCCAATCTTCCAATTTATCCCTCCCCCCTTTTTCCCCTTCATAACCATATGTTTGTTTTCTATATCTGTGACTCTATTTCTGTTTTGTAAATAAGTTCATTTGTACCTTTTTTAGATACCACATATAAGTGATATCATATGATGTTTGTCTTTCTCTGTCTGACTTACTTCACTCAGCATGACAATCTCTTTAAACCATCTTGTGAGGTAGATATTACTGTTCCAATTTTACAGATGTGGTCATTCAGTAAACATTTATTGAGCACCTACTCTATGCCAGGCACTGTTTTAGGCACTGGATATTCACCTTTGAATAAGACAAGCATAAAACTTCCTCTCATGAAACTTACATTCCAATGGGAGGAAATAACAAACAAATATAAGAATTTAAAGCTGATAAAGTATAGAGAGACTGAGGCTCTGTTTTAGACTGAGTGATCATGGAAAGACTCATTAAGGATGAAAGATTTAAATTAAGACCCAAATGTCAAGAAAGACCCAGTCTTAGAAAGATCTAAAGGATTCTTATTACAAGCAAAGAGAAGAGCAAATAGACACTAAGGAGAAAATAAGCTTTGTGTCTTTCAGAAAAAAAGAACATGCAAAAGTGGTGGGAGAGTAGTGAATGATGGGAAGAGAGATCTGAAATGAGGTTGCAAAGTTAGGGAAAGGGCAGATATCATAGGCCTTATAGTTCTGGTTTTATTGTACATGTGATAGGAAGCCACCAGAGGACTTAAAGCTGGGGAATAACACTATTTATGTTTACAAAATAGTCACTCTGGCTGGTGTGTGGAGAATGGATTATATACAGGAAAGATTGAAAGACTAGTTAGGAGATGATTGCAGGGGTCCACATGAGAGATTGTGGTGGCTTGGATAAGAGTGGTAATAATAGAGGTAGATAGAAGCAAACAGATATTGGACATAGTTTGAAGTGGTGTCAACGTGACTTGCTTAGGTGTGGTTTGAGAAAAAGAGAGGAATCAAAGACTCCTAGGCTTTTGTCCTGAGCAACGAAGTGAATGGAAGTGTCCTTTACTGAAATGACGAAGGCTGAGAGCAGAGCCTATTTTGGTAGTGAAATATCAAAAGTTCTGTTTTGGCCACATTGTTTGAGATGCCTATCAGACAATAAATTGTATATAGGTCAAGCAGGCAGTTAAGTATGTCTGGGAATCAGAGGCTATAGACATTCAGAAATCAAATGGCTTTTCAAATGTAAGCCAGAAAAATTGGTGGAGCTGGTTTCTTTGACAAAAGCTCCAACCCTTCCCTAGCCCCAAACTGGAATTGACTGTCAGTTGGACAGAAAATCAAGTTCAGCAACAAAATCTACCTGTGGTAGGAATTTTCTCTTGCCGTACTTCACTAACATCCCTTGGATACCTCTTTGTCCCTCCCTATAAACATGGTTAGAAATTGAATTATTTTAACACTTTCTCTAGCTGTCAGGCTTGCTATATTGCCTAGGAGTTAGTGGGGAAACAGTGAGGTTAATTTCCAAGGAGAGTCACCTGTGGCCATGAAGGTTCCACTTTGCATAAAGTTGAAGAACACTGGCTTCAGATTCAGCCCATGGGTTTGATTCCTGGCCATGTGATCTTTATCAAATCTTAACTCAAAACTCTCTACACCTATTTCCTCATTTATAAAGTGGTAATACTAACACTTGGATTAACTGGGATAGCCTATGTAGTGCTTAGAGTAGCCATTTGGGAAGCATGGGTGATAACTATCATTAATAGTAATGATGATGATAGTAATATTTTGTAGTCACCTTTTAGGTTAAATCTTTGAGTATGATTTATAGGAGTGGGATTAATGTGTCAAATGGTATGACTGTTTTCAAAGGTATAAATGGTCAAAGCACCCTCTAAAATTTTAATTTGAGAAAAGAAAAGAGGTATCGATATAGTAGAAGAGGACTAGACCTGGAATCACACAAAACTGGACTTGAGCTCTGGTTTTACTTGTATTTCCCCTTCACTTCTTTGTGCCTTAGTTTCCTTATCTATATACTTGAGTAATAGTACTCACTGTGCCTGCTTTCATGCTTATTGCACAGACTTGTGAGTATGGAAATGAAATAACATGTATGAAAGTAATAGCCTGTGCAAAATTTCAGGGATGGTTATAATTATAATTATTACCTATTGGTACCGAATCAGCAGATGATAATGGCTAGACAGAACTTAGCCAAGACTTCTTACTATTTCATGGCATCCTGACACCTGACCCACTGCTGGACACTACATCTGCCCTCACTCAGTCTGGGTGGCCTGTGGGAATAAGGCTTGACCAAAAATCTCTAGGCCAGCTTTTGTGATAGATATTCCTAAATGAACTCCAAAAATTTTAAACAGTCCTATCTGTCCAGCTTCGTTGAGTGGACCATGACCAAACGGAAGTAGGGCCTGAGTCCCATCTCTATCTTGCCAGTACTATTTCCAGCCTTGAAAACCTCAATTTTAATTTTAATTTGTTAAAGAGGGCTTTAGATATGCTGAGTTAGACTAATCATAATCCTTGTTTTATATATGCTGTCAGTATTGATCTATGCATGGCCCTTTTCTTCTTTATTTATCATTTTAAATAATTTTATGAATACTCAAAAACCCACTATCCGATGCAAGGAAAAGAATATTATAGTAACTTACATCTTCCTTTTGCCTCTCATTTCTGTGCCTCCACCTCAAGGGTAATTAATTTCCTGAATTTTATGTTTTTAAAATAGTTTGATCAAATACATATGTGTAATTAATATATTATTTAATTTTCATTGTTTTGGAGCTTCATAAAAGGGGTATAATGTAATAGATGATCTTCTGAGACTTGCTTTTTTGATGATATGTCACTAAGATTTATTCATGTCACTGCATTTTACTATTTATTTATTCATTTATTTTCACTATTGTATATTAGTCCACAGTAAGAATATGCTATGCTAATGTTTTGTTTAAAATCCTTGCACCAATATGCATGAGTGAAATGATTGGTGATCTTCCTATTGTACTTTTTCAGTTTGGGCATCACAATTATACACTTTATGAAATAATGAGTCAGGAGATATTCTACCTTCTGTTCTCTGGAGGAGTTTTTTCCCTGAAAATTGGTTAGAACTCACCTATAAATTAATTTGGCCTGGTGTTCTATATGATGGAAGGTTTTAAATTCCCTCTTCATTTTCTTAAATAGTTATTAGTTTATTCAGGCTTCCTATTTTTTAAATTAATTTTTTTTTATTGGAGCATAGTTGATTAACAATGTTGTGTTAGTTTCAGGTGTACAGCAAAGTGATTCAGATATATATATATATACATGTATCCATTCTTTTTCAGATTCTTTTCCCATTTAGGTTATTATAGAATAGTGAGCAGCGTTCCCTGTGCTGTACAGTAGGTCCGTGTTGGTTATCTATTTTAAATATAGCAGTGTGTACATGTCAATCCCAATCTCCCAATCTATCCCTCCCCCCCACCCTCCCCCACGGTAACCATAAGTTCATTCTCTAAGTCTGTGAGTCTGTTTCTGTTTTGTAAATAAGTTCATTTGTATCATTTTTTTTTTAGATTCCACATATAAGCAGTATCATATGATATTTGTCTTACTCTGTCTGACTTACTTTACTTAGTATGATAATCTCCAGGTCCATCCATGTTGCTGCAAATGGCATTATTTCATTCTTTTAAATTGCTGAGTAATATTCCATTGTATATAAGTACCACATCTTCTTCATCCATTCATCTGCTGATGGACATTTAGGTTGCTTCCATGTCATGGCTATTGTAAACAGCACTGCAATGAACACTGGGGTGCATGTATCCTTTTGAACCATGTTTTTCTCCAGAGATATGCCCAGGACTGGGACTACTAGATCATATGGTAGCTCTATTTTTAGTTTCTTAAGGAACCTCTATACTGTTCTCCATAATGGCTGTACCAATTTACCAGGTTTCCTATTTTTTTAAATCCATTTTGGTAAGTTATATATTTGTCCATTTCATCAATTGATGTTGTCAATCAGAAATATCACTGAAAAATTCTCCTCTGTAGGACTTGCTTTCATGTTGTTTAAGTGGACATTTTCTAAAGGGCATTCAAATGCAGTCAAGAAGGTGGGAGAGAACCAACCAACTAATCAATTAACCATCTCTCCCTTCCTCACTCTCTCCCTCACTCCTTCTTTTCATTGCCTATTACATACTAGACACTTCATATACGTTCTCTCATTTAATTTATATCACACCCCTGAGAGCAAATGTTGTGTTTTCGTGTATACAGATGAAGAAACTAGAGCTCAGAGAGGGTATGTAGCAAGGAAATGGTCAATTTGAAAGTATGTTTGATTGACCCTAAAGCTTGGGCTCTTTGCATTACACAACCTGTCTCCCAATTTGACTTTTCTACTTCCAGTGGTTATCAAACTTTAATGTACATAGGAGTCACCTTAGCTGCCTGGTTAAAAAGAAAAAGAAAGATATTTGGGGACCACCAGAAATATTTAGATACATTTATTATGTCTGTAGTAGGACCTAGGAATCTACATTTTAGTAAAGCATCTCTGGTACTTTTGATGCAGTGTGTCCTTCATATCATACTTTGAAGAACCCTTAACTAGATTATGAATGCCTTGAGTGTGGGAATTTTGTCCTATTTATTCATTCCTCTAGGAGGAAGAACTCAACAATTTGCTGTAGAAATGAGTGAATAAATGAAATAAGGAATGGATTTAGTTATATTTAGGTGTCAAAGACTTATTCTCTCTAATTGAGAAGAACTTCTTTGACCTAGTTGCCAGTCTCTGGTGTTTATGTTTCCCACTCTACTTGAACTTATTATGCTCCATAGGGTAAATAACCTTTTCTTGCTTCCTGTACATCAAACTCAGCTCTAGGAGAGAAAAAGATTTCCTATCATTTTAAATGTCATCCACCATTCGATTTGTGTGTTCCACACAGAAAATTGTGAGAAGGCTGCTGGGTAGGAGGGCACAAGCACAGAGAGGTGACCAAATGGAACCTTGCCAGGTCTGCTCTCCTTTTGCTAAGTGAAACTATAGTCTTAGGGTGAACCTTTGGGGAAGAAGCATGGCAGCTGCTATCTCTAGCCTCTCAGCTACAGTCACAAACTCTGAGCTACAAACTTAACACTTCCACTGCTCCTCAGTCCCTGAGCCAATCCCGATCGTACCATGGGTTCTGTCATCTAACTCATTGCATCTACTCATAAGTGGTCTCCGAAATCGTCTTGTTGCCATAAAGCTGGTAGGTAGCCTGCTTGAATTTCTTGGTCAATTTGCCTGCCTAAACCCCTGTCCTCTTCCTGGGAAGAGAAGACGGTCTGTTTGGGCCCAAAAAAGACTAGCTGAGGAGACATACCCAGTCCCTTTTTGCCTTTTATACATTAGTCCATTCATCCATTCAATTTCCTTTCCTTCATTTCTAAACTTTGCTAGTTTCTATTCCAAAATACTACTTTATATTTGTAATAATGTTCAGCAGTTTCTCACATCCTGAAAGGGGAAGCCAAAATACCTTTGAGTTTTCATTTTCTTAACTTTTCAGAGAGAATCATAATATTGACCTGCCTTACAGAGCATTAAGATTAACTAATTAACATTGAATAGTCCTTTGGAAATGTTAAATACTATAGAAATGCTAAACAGCTTTAATAGACTTGGAGTCTAAAAGGCAAATGAAACTTCATTTAAGTTCTTTTATATTATGTTTTTGTTTTTTTTTTTTTCTCTCAGAAGAGGTTTAAAGGAGGCTATGTAGCTACATTCCTGGTTCCAAATAGGAAATGTCACAATGAATATAAAACATGGATGTCTAATTTCCCCACCTTTCCTTTTATTCTCTGTTTCTCCACCGGATCACACATTCATTCAATTAGCATTTCCTGGTTGCCTCCTTGTTAAGTAGCAAGCAAGACATTGCAGATACAGTCAATTTCTCTGACCTGTAGGAGAGATAGATACATGTGCTCTCAAGTGAACGTAAAAGAAGACAGACTCAATGACATTATAGAGATACAGGTGTGAGGGGAGAGAATGATCACATTCCAATCGTCTCTGTATTTCCATGGTGGATGGAAAACTCAGGAAGATTTCATGTAACTTGCATTAATGGGGCTATGCTTGAAAGATTAAATGAATTTTGATAGACAAAGGAAATAGCATGAGGAAAGTTCACGTGTGCATTGTCTAAGATGGGGGAACTATAGTTCATAGACGTTATATAGCTGATCTGAGGCCACACAGTGAGTCACTTCCTGAGACAGAAATTAGGACCCAACTTTCCTCATTTCTGTTCTAATGTTAGTTCATTGAACTAACTGTGCTACTTAATAGTAAAGGCAATTTTACAAAATGCCTATTTATCATAATTTGTAATGTATTTGTTGCAGAAAGTTGAGATCCTGCACTGAGATGATCAAAGGGGAGAGGGCACTGCATATAAGCAGAAATATACACAGAGTAAAGATCCTTGGAATATTAAGGATATTAAGGAATATTAAGGTGCATAACAGGAGTGGGTGGGATTGGGTGAATGATCATCCACCTGCCATGAAGTGGAAGGTACTGGGGATAGTTGTAAGTAAAATTAGATAGCACATTGAATTAAGAAGGTATTGAAAGTTGGAATAATGGAGTTTTCATCATGTTGAGTGTGAGGTGTGGCAAAATGACAGAGTAGAAATGACTAGTGAGTAGGTGAAGCTACTTCACTCCCACTCCACTGCCCGCCTTTTTCCCACTAATATTTATTTTAACCAATTTAGGTGTTCTGCAATAGAGAAATGTAGTTGCTCAAGTGAATTTGAAATCATGAACAGGAAGAGAATATTGCCTTCCTTATTTTTAATCATTTTCTGCCCAGCAATTCTTAGGTTCAACTTGGAAGGCATGGCCTCTGGAGATAGAGGACTTCAGGTTCCCGGGAGATTATGTGTGGGTTCATTTCTATCTCTCTGGTTCCATTCCCCTTAGGTTTGTTTTTATTAATTTCCTTTCTTGGGGGACGGTTTGCTGAGAGACATTTGGGCTGTTGCTGGGAATATTTGGCTCCTTTTTCAAATCATAAATGCCCCCTTTTCCTCAGCTGCTGGGGAACCCTGCCCTGAACACACCCACTACCTCCTCAGCCAGGAGATTGCCTTGACATGTGCCCTAATCCACAGTCCCCTACACACCCTGCCTCACTAGTGGCAGAGAAATTACAAATAAATTTTAACCACTGTTTATTAATGACCATCTACCTTGAATCAGAGTTCAACTTAATTTACATGAATTATTTCAATAGCCTAGTGTGATCAGTATAATTATATCCACCTTACAAATAAGGGAATTGAGAAACAGCTTATCTTAATAAGAGGTTATGTGACATGACTATGGTACACAGAATAAGGACCCTCTAAAGATGTCTATGTCCTACTCCCTGGAACCTGTGAATATGTTACCTTACATTGACAAAAGGGACTTTGCAGATGTAATTAAATTAAGGATATTGAGATGAGAAGATTTTGCTGGATTAGCCAAGTGGGTCCAGTATGATCACAAGGGAACTTATAAGAGGAAGGCTGAAAGGTCAGAGTCAGAGAAGACATGATGTTGGAAGCAAAGAAGTCAGAGAGAGAGAAAGGGAGGGACTTGAAGGTGCTGTGTTCCTAGCCTTAAAGATGGAGGAAGGGGCCACAAGCCAAGGAATGCAGGTGATGTGTAGAAGCTGGAAAAGCAAGGGAACAGATTCTCCCCTGAGCCTCCAGAAGGAATGTCACGTTGCCAACACCTTGATTTTAGAGTTTCTTATCTCCAAAATTGTAAGATAATAGATTTGTGTTGTTTTAAGTCTGTGTTAATTTGTTACAAAACAATAGGAAACTAAAACGATAAAGTCAGATAGCAGATAATCTTTTCCAGTGATTTCCATTTTACCAGATGTAAAGAATGCTTTTCTACACTCATGTAACTGAATCCTGCCTTGACACCATTGACTACTCATTTATTTGTGACTCTATTCCCTTCACTTCTAAAATATCACATACTCTTTAATATCTTCCTCCTTCTCTGATCATTCTGTCAGTTATGGGCTCCTTCTCCTCTTTATTTCCTCCTAATTATTTTTCATTCCTTTCCACCTCTTTTTTTTCCTTCCCTTCCTTTTTCTTCATACTGTCCGTGAATAATTTCATTCACCCTCATGACTTCCACTTTTCACCTATGTGCTATCCAAAGATATCTCTCCTCTAAGTAACTTTAAGCTATCTATTAAAATCTACCCAAGGAGATTTGAAAACCAAGACAGAGAACATCTTAAACATAGATACAGATAAAAGATCAATAATCTTTGAAAGTGCAATAGATATGACCTTTCGGTAGACATGATGAAAGTCAGAGGATGATAGATTGACATCTTTAAAGTTCTGAAAGGATAAAAGCAGCTAGGATTCTATTCTTAGTGAAAATACCCTTCAAAAATGGAGGCAAATAAAATCTGAGAAAATTCACTGCTTGTAGACCTGCACCACAAAAAGTACCTTAGGAAGTTCTTCAGGCTAAAGAAAAATGCTCCAAGATAGTTTCCTGCAGTTTCACAATGAAGTTCCGAAGTGTGATTTTCTTTGTTTTTCTACTGCTGGAAATATGTATACTGAGTTTCTTGAATCAGTGAATAAACATCTTTCATAAATTCTCAAAAATTCTCAGATCTGCAGCAAGGAATGAAAAGCAAAAGAAAAGAGTAAACATATGAAGAAAAGGATATTGATTGTTTAAAATAATAGTGATAATAATGTCTTCTGGGTGTTATAAAATAGGTAGAAGTAATATATTTGACAATTGTAGTGCAAACATGGAAGGGAGTAAATGGAATTAAACAAACATAAGATTCTTGTCTTTTTCTTAGGAAGCAGACATATGTAAACATTTAATGAGCTATACACTTACATTTTTTGTGCTTTACTGTATGCAAGTTGTCTTTAATAAGAAAGAAAAAAGTGAAAGTGAATAAGTGTTGATATAGCTAGGAAAAGTTATGCATAAATTCCTTGAGATGGGATTCAACTTGACAATATTTCCCCTTTCTCTTCCTTATACTCCTAACATAAGTCCTCTATGACTAGTCATTCATTCGACAAATATTCATTGAGATTCCTGCTATGTGCTACTCACTGTGATAGGAACTGAATATATAGAGAGATTGAGACTAACATTAGAAGTGTTCAGAAATGAATAAGAAGTAGTGATCAGTGAAAGCCTCTGAGTAAGGGAGAAGCTAATTGGAGCTGAACATTAGGGATTTCTGTAATAAACATCATGGCAGATTTAAGGATTGAGGCACAGATCAGATAGTGCGATTTTCTCTTTGTTCTATACTGCCTGAAGTCACTCCTATATCCTCGGCTTTTCTAAGACTTACTTCATTTTAGGGAGACAAATTCAGCACTTTCTTATTTTTTTTAATTTAATTTTTTTAACATCAGGATCTTATTAGTTATCCATTTTATACATATTAGTGTATAAATGTCAATACCAATCTCCCAATTCATCACCCCACCACCCCACCCCACCACTTTCCCTCCTTTTTGTCCATACGTTTGTTCTGTACCTGCAAACTGGTTCATCTGTACCATTTTTCTAGGTTCCACATATATACGTTAATATATTTGTTTTTCTCTTTCTGACTTACTTCACTCTGTATGACAGGCTCTAGATCCATCCACGTCTCTACAAATGACACAGTTTCGTTCCTTTTTATAGCTGAGTAATATTTCATTCTATATATGTACCACATCTTCTTTATCCATTCATCTGTTGATGGGCATTTAGATTGTTTCCATGTCCAGACTATTGTAAATAGTACTGCAATGAACATTGCGGTGGATGTGTCTTTTTGAATTATGGTTTTCTCTGGGTATATGCCCAGTAGTGGGATTGCAGGGTCATATGGTAGTTCTATTTTTACTTTTTAAGGAACCTCAATACTGTTCTCCAAAGTGGCTGTATCGATTTACATTCCCCAACAGTGCAAGAGGGTTCCCTTTTTTCCACACCCTCTCCAGCATTTCTTGTTTGTAGATTTTCTGATGATGCCCATTCTAACTGATGTGAGGTGATACTTCATTGTAGTTTTGATTTGCATTTCTCTAATAATTAGTGATATTGAGCAGCTTCTTATGTGCTTCTTGTCCATTTGTATGTCTTCCAATGGTCTATTTAGGTCTTCTGCCCATTTTTTGGATTGGGTTGCTTGTTTTTTTTAATATTGAGCTGCATGAGCTGTTTATATATTTTGGAGATTAATCCTTTGTCCGTTGATTTGTTTACAAATATTTTCTCCCATTCTGAGGGTTGTCTTTTCATCTTGTTTGTAGTTTCCTTTGCTTTGCAAAAGGTTTTAAGTTTCATTAGGTCCCATTTGTTTATTTTTGTTTCTATTTCCATTACTCTAGGAGGTGGATCAAAAAAGATCTTGCTGTGATTTATGTCAAAGAGTGTTTTTCCTATGTTTTCCTCTAAGAGTTTTATAGTGTAAAGTCTTACACTTAGGTCTCTAATCCATGTTGAGTTTATTTTTGTGTATGGTGTTAGGGACTATTCAAATTTCATTCTTTTACATGTAGCTGTCCAGTTTTCCCAGCACCACTTATTGAAGAGACTCTCTTTTCTCCATTGTATATCCTTGCCTCCCTTGTCAGAGATTAGTTGACCATAGGTGTGTGGGTTTATCTCTGGGCTTTCTATGTTGTTCCATTTATCTATATTTCTGTTTTTGTGCCAGTACCATATTGTCTTGATTACTGTAGCTTTGTAGTATAGTCTGAAGTCAGGGAGCCTGAATCCTCCAGCTCCTTTTTTTCCCCTCAAGACTGCTTTGGCTATTCGGGGTCTTTTGTGTCTCCATACAAATTTTAAGATTTTTTGTTCTAGTTCTGTGAAAAATGCCATTGGTAATTTGACAGGGATTGCACTGAATCTATAGATGGCTTTGGTAGTAGAGTCATTTTCACAATATTGATTCTTCCAATCCAAGAACATGGTATATCTGTCCATCTGATTGTATCATCTTTAATTTCTTTCATCAGTGTCTTATAGTTTTCTGCATACAGGTCTTTTGTCTCCCTAGGTAAGTTTATTCCTAGGTATTTTATTCTCTTTGTTGCAATGGTAAATGGGAGTGTTTCCTTAATTTCTCTTTCATATTATTCATCATTAGTGTATAGGAATGCCAGAGATTTCTGTGCATTAATTTTGTATCCTGCAACTTTACCAAATGTATTGGTTAGCTCTGGTAGTTTTCTGGTGGCATCATTAGGATTCTCTATGTATAGTATCATGTCATCTGCAAACAGTGAGTTTTACTTCTTCTTTTCTGATTTGTATTTCTTTTCCTTCTCTGATGGCTGTGGCTAGGACTTCCAAAACTATGTTGAATAACAGTGGTGAGAGTGGACATCCTTGTCTTGTTCCTGATCTTAGAGGAAATGCTTTCAGTTTTTCACCATTGAGAATGGTGTTGGCTGTGTGTTTGTAATATATGGCCTTTATTATGTTGAGGTAGGTTCATCTATGCCCACTTTCTGGAGAGTTTTTATCATAAATGAGTGTTGAATTTTGTCAAAAGCTTTTTCAACATCTATTGAGATGATCACATGGTTTTTCTTCTTCAATTTGTTAATATGGTGTATCACATTGATTGACTTGCATGTATTGAAGAATCCTTGCATCCCTAGGATAAATCCCACTTGATCATGGTGTATGATCCTTTTAACGTGTTGTTGGATTCTCTTTGCTAGTATTTTGTTCAGGATTTTTGCATCTATATTCATCAGTGATATTGGTCTGTAATTTCTTTTTTTGTCGTATCTTTGTCTGGTTTTGGCATCAGGATGATGCTGGCCTCATAGGATGAGTTTGGGAGTGTTCCTTCCCCTGTAATTTTTTGGAAGAGTTTGAGAAGGATGGGTGTTAGCTCTTCTCTAAACGTTTGATAGAATTCACCTGTGAAGCCCTCTGGTCCTGGGCTTTTGTTTGTTGGAAGATTTTTAATCACAGTTTCAATTTCATTACTTGTGATTGATCTGTTCATATTTTCTATTTCTTCCTGGTTCAGTCTTCGAAGGTTACACCTTTCTAAGACTTTGTCCATTTCTTCCAGGTTGTCCATTTTATTGCAATAGAGTTGCTTGTAGTAGTCTCTTAGGATGCTGTGTATTTCTGCGGTGTCTGTTGTAACCTCTCCCTTTTCATTTGTAATTTTATTGATTTGAATCCTCTCCCTCTTTTTCTTGATGAGTCTGGCTAATGGTTTATCAATGTGTTTATCTTCTTAAAGAACCAGCTTTTAGTTTTATTGATTTTTTGCTATTTTCTTCTTTATTTCTATTTCATTTATTTCTGCTCTGATCTTTATGATTTCTTTCCTTCTACTAACTTTGGGTTTTGTTTATTCTTCTTTCTCTAGTTCCTTTAAGTGTAAGGTTAGATTGTTTATTTGAGATGTTTGGTGTTTCTTGAGGTAGGATTATGTTGCTATTAAGTTCCCTCTTAGAACTGCCTTTGCTGCATCCCATAGGTTTTGGATCGTCATGTTTTTATTGTCATTTGTCTCTAGGTATTTTTTGATTTCCTCTTTGATTTCTTCAGTGATTTCTTGGTTATTTAGTAACATATTGTTTAGCCTCCACGTGTTTGTCTTTTTTACTTTTTTTCCCCTGTAATTGATTTCTAATCTCATAGCATTTTGGTCAGAAAAGATGCTTGATATGATTTTAGTTTTCTTAAATTAACTGAGGCTTGATTTGTGACCCAAGATGTGATCTATCCTGGAGAATGTTCCATGTGCACTTGAGAAAAAAGTGTAGTCTGCTGTTTTTGAATGGAATGTCCTATAAATATCAGTTAAATCTATCTGCTCTATTGTGTCATTTACAACTTATGTTTCCTTATTAATTTTCTGTTTGGATGATCTGTCCGTGGTGTAAGTGAGGTGTTAAATTCCCCCATTCTTATTGTGTTACTGTCAATTTCCTCTTTTATATCTGTTAGCAGTTGCCTTATGTATTGAGGTGCTCCTATGTTGGATGCATATATATTTATAACTGTTATATCTTCTTCTTGGATTGATCCCTTGATCATTATGCAGCATCCTTTCTTGTCTCTTGGAACATTCTTTATTTTAAAGTGTATTTTATCTGGTATGAGTATTGCTACTCCAGCTTTCTTTTGATTTCCATTTGCATGGAATATCTTTTTCCATCCCCTCACTTTCAGTCTGTATGTGTCCCTAGGTCTGAAGTGGGTCTCTTGTAGACAGCATATGTATTGGTCTTGTTTTTGTATCCATTCAGCAAGCCTGTGTCTTTTGGTTGGGGCATTTAATCCATTCGTGTTTAAGGTAATTATCGATATGTATGTTACTATTACCATTTTCTTAATTGTTTTGCATTTGTTTTGTAGGTCCTTCTCTTCTCTTGTGTTTCCCACTTAGGGAAGTTCCTTTAGCATTTGTTGTAGAGCTCATTTGGTGGTGCTGAATTCTCTTAGCTTTTGCTTGTCTGTAAAGCTTTTGATTTCTCCATCGAATCTGAATGAGATCCTTGCTGGGTAGAGTAATCTTGGTTGTAGGTTCTTCCCTTTCATCACTTTAAATATGTCATGCCACTCCCTTCTGGTTTGTAGAGTTTCTACTGAGAAATCAGCTCTTAACCTTATGGGAGTTCCCTTGTATGTTATTTGTCATTTTTCCTTTGCTGCTTTCAATAATTTTTCTTTGTCTTTAATTTTTGCCAGTTTGATTACTATCTGTCTCGGCATCTTTCTCCTTGGGTTTATCCTATATGGGACTCTCTGTGCTTCCTGGACTTGGGTGGCTATTTTCTTTCCCATGTTAGGGACGTTTTCGACTATAATCTCTTCAAATATTTTCTCAGTTCCTTTCTCTTCTCTTCTTCTGGGATCCCTATAATGCGAATGTTGTTGCCTTTAATGTTGTCCCAGAGGTCTCTTTGGCTGTCTTCATTTCTTTTCATTCTTTTTTCTTTATTCTGTTCTGCAGCAGTGAATTCCACCATTATGTCTTCCAGGTCACTTATCTGTTCTTCTGCCTCAGTTATTCTGCTATTGATTCCTTCTAGTATATTTTTCATTTCAGTTATTGTATTGTTCATCTCTGTTTGTTTGTCTTTAATTCTTCTAGGTCTTTGTTAAACATGTCTTGCATCTTCTTGATCTTTGCCTCCATTCTTTTTCCGAGGTCCTAGATCATCTTCACTATCATTATTCTGAATTATTTTCCTGGAAGGTTGCCTATTGCCACTTCATTTAGTTGTGTTTCTGGGGCTTTATCTTGTTCGTTTATCTGGTACATATCCCTCTGCCTTTTCATCTTGTCTGTCTTTCTGTGAATGTGGTTTTTGTTCCACAGTTGGCAGGAATGTAGTTTTTCTTGCTTCTGCTCTCTGCCCTCTCTCAGCACTTTCTAATGTCCTCTTAGATATGGATATTTGAGAAGTCCTCCAGACAACTGTGCCAAGAGGAAAGGAATGGCTGGCATAGTCTATTTCTCTTTCTCTCTCAAATAATGTAAACAAAAGTGGCTCCAGTTTATCAGAATAAAAGTTGTGGGTGAGGCTGCTGGAGAGAGTGCCAAGCTGTCTCACAGAGTGACTCAATATGACATTAGAGTACTAGTCCCAGTACCATTGGTATAGGATCATAGCCAAGAGGTGAGATGAGATTTTTGCTGTTAAATCAACTCTGCAGTTAGTTTCTGTTTTAATTCTCTTAGAGAGAAATTACTTTTGGAGTCTATTCTAGTTAATTTGCTTTTCTGCAGGACTCTTCCTTAAATTAACAATAGCTTAAGGGGACTTCCCTGGTGGGGCAGTGGTTTACAATCTGCCTGCCAATGCAGAGGACATGTGTTCAATCCCTGGTCTGGGGATATCACACATGCTGCAGAGCAACTAAGCCTGCGTGCCACAACTGCTGAGCCCGCGCACCACAAGTATTGAAGCCTGTGTGCCCTAGAGCCTGCACACCACAACTACTGAGCCCACGTGCTGTAACTACTGAAGCCTGTGCACCTAGAGCCCATGCTCCACAGCAAGAGAAGCCACCACAATGAAAAGCCCATGCACCATGATGAAAATCAGCCTCTGCTTGCCGCAACTAGAGAAAGCCCTCACACGGCAACGAAGACCCAATGCAGCCAATAAATAAATAAATGAAATTAAACAAAAAAACAGCACACAAAAAAAACAATAGCTGATAATGTTTGAAACATATAGAAGTTCAGGATAAGAAGCACTGAATTATGAAATAAAGTCATTCATTTATGTAGTTAGTATTCACTGGGTTCCTAAACTGTATCAGGCACTGTGTCAGGCACCAGTTGTGTTAGTTCTTGGGCATATAAATATAATTAATTTTATTTTTGACAAACTCTACGTTTATAGTCAAAAAAAGACCAAAAAAACTCAATTAAAATGAAGTGACAACTTTAAGCATTCATTATGAACCAAATGCAAACAGGACACAAAGGAGGAACTAACTACTTCTGAGGAATCAGGGAAGGTTTCATTGACTGATGTCATTTGAACTGGATCTAGAAGAAGAAGTAGGAATTCCCCAGGCCTCAGTGTCCATTCTAGGCAAAGGAAGGAACAGGAGCAAAGGTATGAAAACTTAAAAGTTCCCTGTCTGGCAAACTATTGGTAATCTAGAACATGGAGTATGTTTCAGGAAGTTGTAGGATATAAGAATTAAGACTATGAAATGAGGTGAAAGTCAGTTTTCAATGGCCTAGAAAGTCACTGTAATGATAGACTATCTATAATGGGCATGTTTACTGAACAACCCAAAGTGTTTCTTTTTTTAGAGGTAAGCATTTACAAAACAGTTAGTTGAATAAAGAGAGATATACAACAAACTATAGTTAGGTTAACATTATAACTCCATTATAATTCATTTAAAAAATTTCTTTGTGAGAAATTTAAAATATGTAGAAAAATACAAAGAGCAACATTACAAACATGCTTGTTTACCATCCAGAATTAATAGCCATTAATATTTTGTCATATTTGCTTCTAGTTTTTGTGGTAAGAAAGGGGGCATTACAGACTATATTTGTTTTCTCAGGCTGCTGCAACAGATTACCACAAACAGGGTGGCTTAAAACAGCAAAAATTTGTTCTCTCATAGTTCTGAATGTCAGAAGTCTAAAGTTAAAATGAAATCAGTGGCCATGCTCACTCTGGAGGCTCTAGGGGAGAATCCTTCTTTGCCTCTTCTAGCATCTATTATCCCCAGGCATTGCTTGGCTTCTTTGGCTAGTGACTACATCACTCCAATCTCTGTCTTCATCTTCACATCACCTTCTCTTCTATGTGTGTCTTCTCCTCTTCTGTTTCTTATAAGGACACTTGTTAGAATCAGGGTCCACTGGGTAATCCCAATTATTTCATCTCAGGATTGATAACTTAATTACATCTGCAAAGACCCTTTTTCCAAATAAGGTAGCATTCTAGGATTCCAGGAATTTGGATGTGGACATAAACTCTGGGGGAACACCATTCAAGGTACTCCATAGATATAACTGAAATCTATTTTATTCAAAAAAATCATCTCATTTCTTATCCCCACTCACTAAAGCTCCTATGTTGCCTTCTTGTCCACTTTTGTGTTGTTTTACATCTTTTCTTTTTTTGTTGTTTTTTTTTTGGTTTGTTTATTTTTATTTGTTTTTAGTATTTATTTGTTTCATTGAAGTATAGTTGTACAATATTATATGTTACAGGTGCATGATATAGTGAATCAAAATTTTTAAGGTTATACTCCATTTATAGTTATTATAAAATATTAGCTATCTTCCCTGTGTTGTACAACATATACTTGTAGCTGATTTTATACATAATAGTTTGTACCTCTTAATCCTCTACCCCTATTTTGTCCCTCCCCACTTCCCTCTCCCCCCTGGTAATCATTTGTTTATTCTCTGTATCTGTGATTATGCTTCTTTTTTGTTATATTCACTAATTTGTTGTATTTTTTAGATTCCACATATAAGTGATATCATACAGTATTTGTGTTTCTCTGTCTGACTTATTTCACTTAGCATAATACCCTCCAAGTCCATCCATGTTGTTGCAAATTGCAAAATTTCATTATTTTTTATTGCTGAGTAATATTCCATTGTATATAACATATTTTTATATATATATATATATATATATATATATATATCCATTCATCTGTTGATGTACACAGGTTGCTTCCATATCTTGGCAATTACATCATTTATTTTCATTTATATAAAATCACCTAGTAGTTTTTCTATGTGTGTATGGTTTTGGATTTACAAAACTATCATCCTGTACAAATTGTCCTGAAATTTGCCTTTTTATCTCAGTGCTATATTTTTGAGAACTGGCTAGTTTTGGGAACTAAAAATAGCTATGTTATAGTCTATTTCTCTTTATTTTTATTAGTCAGGATAAGCCAGGTCCCCCAAATCTCAGTTATTTAACACAGGAAATGTTTACATCTCACTCCTGGTATACAACTAGCATGGGTCAGTGGCATGCTCTGCTCTATAGATTCACTCAGGGGCCCAGGCTGAAGAAGGTTTCACCATCTTGGCAGCACACCATATGAAAATCAAGGCCTCCTCAGTTTCACAGTAGGAGAAAATAAAGCTGTAAGGTTTCATACAAGCAATTATATGCTTCAGTGCAGAAGTGTTATTTCCATTCATAAGTTATTAGCCAGAAATAATCACATGACCCCACACCTAGATGCAAAGGAGGTGTAGACGTATGTCCAGAAGGAAAGAGCTGGATACAGTGAGCAATAGAAATCTCAACCACTTTGCTATTATCCTATCACATGAATATATCACATTATAAACGCATTTCCCTATTGATGGACGTTAAGGGAGTTTCCAAGTTTTTGACATTGTAAATAATGCTACACTAGGCATTTGTATATGGTAATTTTTGTCCTTATGTGAACATTTCTCCAAGTCATATACCTAGAAATGGGATTGTTGTGTCATAGGTTATGCATGTTATTTATTTAGTAGAGGCTGTCATATTGTTTCCAAACTGGATTATTAGTTTACATTCTCACCAGCAGAATATGAGAGTACCATTTTCCCCTACATTTTTACCAGCCTTTAACATTTTCATGCCTTTTATTTTTCACCAGTTAGATAGGTGGAAAGGGCATCTCACTGTTGTTTTAATGTATGGTTTCCTGATTAGTAGGTTTAACATGTCAGAGAGAGAGCTATTTTTGTCTATTTGACTTAGTCAGCAAATATTTATTGTGCACTTACTATACACCAGAAGCTGTGGTAGGGCCTAGGGATGTAGTATTAATACCCAATTTTAGGCAGTAAGTCTGGTCCTGGGGTGTGGTAGAAGACAGGAGAGATCAAGTAGGTTCTTCAGGTCCTGACAGATTCAAAGTGGAGGTGATCTCAGAGACAGCACTAGTAAGATTATGCCATCATCCTAGGGCAGAAGTTGTGTACTCTGAGCCACTCTCCTCCCCAAAGCATTTTTCTTTGGGGAGGGGAGGCGTGGTGAGCTCTTAGCATACTGAGACCGAGCTAAGGGTAATTTAGATTCCTGTTCCACTGTCTGTGGAAGTCTAAGAGCTTCATAAGATTTCTGTGCAGCTTTCTTGGGGAAAACCTCACTCTTTCATGGTCACCTCTGCCTCTAGGTTATACTTGTATATACCACCTCTGTTTCACACTGCACTGAAACACATGTAAAATTTCCTTTCTCTCTTTACAGACCGTGACACAGATTGCTACTTTACTATTCATTCTCCTCCTCTTCTTGTTTGTTAGTAAAGATTTAGAAAAGATTTATATCACAAAAAATGAAAAAAAAATAACAACTTCTTATCTTAAAATATTCTTCACCCCACCACAAGGGAATTTTTATTAGCCTCTTAACTACGTGTAATCATCCTTACCTATATTTACCACCATTTCTGTAGTTTCTTTCTCTGTCTACTTGGGTGCAAAACTCAAATTTCCCATTCGTTGATGTTGAACCCTACAACTATCTGCTTATATTGCTTTGTTTTTTGCCATTTGGGCTTTACATATTCCCAAATTTATTTATTTTCTCAAGCATGAAATCTGTGCCAGCTTAACAGCGTAATAGATAAATTATTTTTACCTCATTGTACTTTAATAATAATAGTAACTAACATTTATTGAGTACTTAGTATGGGATAGGCACCATGTTATATTCTTCACATTTTTCTTTTTCACTTTTAAAAATAGCTATATTGAGGGATCATTGACATGAAATAAATCACACATATTTAAAGAGTAAAAATTGATGTTTTGACATGTGTCCACATTCACAAAATCATCTCCTCCCCAGGCAACTACTAATCTTTAACTTTGACTTTAATTAATAGCTAACTTTTAACTACTAATTCTTTAACTCACTATAAAATTTTTTGTGTGTTCTATAGTTTTTTGGTTTTTTTTTTTTTTTGCGGTACGCGGGCCTCTCACTGTTGTGGCCTCTCCCATTGCGGAGCACAGGCTCCGGACGCGCAGGCTCAGCGGCCATGGCTCACGGGCCCAGCCGCTCCGTGACATGTGGGATCTTCCCAGACCGAGGCACGAACCCGTGTCCCCTGCATCGTCAGGCAGACTCTCAACCACTGTGCCACCAGGGAAGCCCATTGCGCCACCAGGGGAGTCCTATAGTTTTATATAAAGGGAATCACACACTATATATTCTTCTTTATTTGGCTTCTTTCACTCAGCATAATTGAGATTTATCAATGTTGCATGTATCAGTGTTTCATTCTCTTTTGTATATTTTATACATGTTTTCCATTATATAGACATAATGCAATTTGTTGATCTTTTCATCTGTTGATAGACATTTGAGAGCCACCCCACACACAAGATTTTAGCTATTGCAAATAAAGCTGCTATGAACATTCATGTACAAATCTTTGTGTGTATATAATCTTTTGATTCTCTTGGGTAAATACCTAGGAGAGGGATGACTGGGTCAGATGGTAGGTGAATGTTAGTTGTTTAAGAAACTGCCACAATGTTTTCTAAAACAGTTGTAACGTATTCATTTCTATGAGCAGTAGACTATCCTTTGTTGCCTGACTTACGTTGTCTTGAAAACCATTGTTTCATATATTTTGTCCTGTGTTTTAGTTTTGTCATGCAGGAGTATAATTCTAGTTCCTGTTACTTTAACTTAGACTAAAGCAGAAATCCTTTGCTGCCTTATTTAGTGTTTACAACCACCAGCTAATGTAGGCAGTCTTGTTCTCCCCACATTAGTGATAGAGAAACTGCTTTATTTCAAGCATTCATCTTCTGTTCCGACTGTTCCTTTTCATTTGTTTGTCTAGTCAGTCAGTATTTCAGTCACTGCTGTACCAAACACTGTGATTGTGTGCTGACTATATGAAAGAATAGAAAGAGATTTTCATTGTAGGAGTATCACTCTGGTATCAGTAGAGGGCAAATTAGAAAGTATGAGAGAAGAGGCAGGTACAATAATCCATAAAAGAAATGGTGAGAAGAACTAGTGACAGTGGCAACAGGGTGGAAAGAAGTCTTCACATACATTTATATTCAGGAAGTGATACACAGATTTATGGAGTAACAGCTACTTTCCATGCATGGACTCAAAACTTGTCTTTTAATTAACTAAGCAACTTAGTGGTTGGATGGAGTTGGATGATATTTATACTCATTCCTTCCTTCCTTTATTCAGCCAGCCATAGCAGGTGGAAGCACTTACATACACAAACTGTTTGCCAACAGGTGAAGTAAACCTGGTATCTTTGATTCTGCCTCAGTCTGGTTCAGGTTTCTCTGCATATTTCTTACTTTCTTTAGGTCACTACTATTATACCACTTATATCCAGGGTGTAGCTTAGAATCAGAAAGATAACGAAAAAGATATTTTAAAAGAGTATAAAATAGCATGACAAAATGTTTTGCTTTTTTTTTTTTTTTTTTTGTGGTACGTGGGCCTCTCACTGTTGTGGCCTCTCCCATTGTGGAGCACAGGCTCTGGACGCGCAGGCTCAGTGGCCATGGCTCATGGGCCCAGCCGCTCCGCGGCATGTAGGATCTTCCCGGACCGGGGCACGAACCCGTGCCTCCTGCATCGGCAGGCGGACTCTCAACCACTGCACCACCAGGGAAGCCCTGCATTTTTATTAGGTGACAAAGACATTCATCTTTGGGGAAAAATATATAAATGTTCTACTGAAATGTTAAGTGTTTCTTTTTAGTCACAGGGCGTATTTCATTTTTTCATTCTACTTTGTGTTTTACTGTTTCTTTTGGCCGTTTTACTTTTTATAGTAAACAAATATTATTTTTATAGTAAAAATGAAATCAATGCAAAATCAGGCATGGACAAACCATTTCTGACTTCTGATTTGGGCTTCCAAATGTGGAAGCTGTGACCAGCTCCAGGTCAAGTCTCAGTTGACTTGGTGTGATAATGAAACAGAGTAATGTTTAAGAACATCTGGGTCAAATAGAATTGAGTTCATAGCCTCTGTCATTTACTAGCTATGTCATTTACTAGCTATGCAGATTTGGACAAGTTAACCTCTCTAAGCCTCAGTTTTCTCATCTGTAGCACAGGCCAGAAATATTGATATTATTGGATTGTCATGAGAATTGAGTGAGATCATGCATATAAAGTGACTAGCATAATCCATGCATATTTCATAAATAAAAAGCTGTCATTATCTTTATTGATTAAGGAAAATCTAACCTTGCATTTCCCCCTAAATCAAATCTAGCAGGTATTGTGATGATACAACATTTGAAGGCAATTAGAATTCAACTCTCCTTCTTCTTTCTTCTCCCTTTCTAGATCTAGGTTCATGAAGACTGGGCAAAATGGAAAAAGTAGGCAGAATCACATATCAACGTATACAAATTAATTTTCTACAAGTGAGGCACTTTGCATTTCCAAATTGCTCAGGAACATACATCCATATACAGGATCAGACCATTGTAAAAGAATGGCTCTGTGGTCTAGTGATAACAACCCTGGAGCCCAAACTGCCTGCCTTTCAATCTGAACTACTACTTACTAACTCTTACCTTGTAAAAATTATCTAAACTCTTTGTGACTCAGTTTCCTACTCTTTTGGTTGTTAAGAACATTAAATTAGATTATGTGAAGTATTTAGAATTGTGCTTAGCACATAATAAGCCCCATGTATTTACTATCATCATCACCTGCATTTGCATTTAAATATCCCATCTTTTGTATACTTATCAATAAACAAATGTATTATGTTTTGTCCAAATATTAATATTGGGCTGAATAGAATCTTTATTCCTATTCTACAGTTGAGGAAATTGAAGCTCAGGGAGATAAAGTAACTTGCTCAATATTACACAGATATGTAAAGGTATATAGAAGAGGGCCTTATACATAATAAGCTCTCAATAAATATTATTATATGAAAAGTAGAAATTTGATCCTAGGTCTCCATAACTTCAAAAAACACTTTTTTTTTGTCACTCCACAAAGCGAATCAACCAGCTCTTTTTTAAAATTTTGTTGGCTAATCTGCTTTTTTGCATTTACCTAATGGCAGTGAGCAGCTGCATATCTGGAAATACAGGAAAATATTATAGTTTAAACAATTGAATAATTGACTCTTTTCAGTGATGTGGCATTAAACTTTTTTGGAAAAAAAAGAACTAGAAAGTGAAATGATATATCCACATGAAAATCCTCTTAAGAGCAAAACATATACAGTAATTATATTATTAGGTGGAGCTGCCATCTTTACAAAGCTAGGTATTATATTACCCTATATTAAGGATGTTAGATTTTTAAAGTGGGTGTTTCAAATGTCTACTCTTAATTATCACTGTGTAACTGAAGCAACACATGGACTCCTGCCTGCTCTCTCCTGTCTCCTTAGATTTATTTGGAGATTGTTTTCTTAATTTACATTGAGACATTTATGTTCACAGATTCAGAAGCCCAAGCAGGGTAGCCACTGTTTTATTGTATAATTTTGGGAAGTCTAAGCCTATTTCCCACTTCTTCTCAAACCTGGATGTTACGTCTCAGTTGAGGTAAATGAACTTTGGTCTTGTCCGTTAATTCTCTGCTCACTTTATAAGGATGATGATAATATATTATTAATATTTATTGATCCCTTCTTATAGGACAAGCACTATGTTAAATACTTAACAATAATTGTCACATTTATTCCTCAAAAAAATTAATATTCTCATTGCACAAAGGTGCAAAATGAAGCTTTGAAAGGCAGCATAATGAGCTCAAATTATAGCCAGGATGACTCCAGAACCTTTTCTCTCTCTTTTTTTTTTTTTAGCATATATATTTTTTAACATCTTTATGGGAATATAATTGCATTACAATGGTGTGTTAGTTTCTGCTTTATAACAAAGTGAATCAGCTATACATATACATATATACGCATATCTCCTCCCTCTTGCTTCTCCCTCCCATCTTCCCTAACCCACCCCTCTAGGTGGTCACAAAGCACTGAGCTGATTTCCCTGTGCTATGCGGCTGTTTCCCACTAGCTATCTGTTTTACATTTGGTAGCATATATTTGTGAGTGCAACTCCCTGGCTTCGTCCCAGCTTGCCCTTCCCTCTCCCTGTGTCCTCAAGTCCATTGAATATGTCTGCGTCTTTATTCCTATCCTGCCCCTAGGTTCATCGGAAACTTTTTTTTTTTGATTCCATATGTATGTGTTAACATACGGTATTTGTTTTTCTCTTCCTTACTTCACTGTGTATGACAGATTCTAGGTCCATCCACCTCACTGCAAATGACTCAATATCGTTTCTTTTTATGGCTGAGTAACATTCCATCATATATAAGTGCCACATCTTCTTTATCCATTCATCTGTCGATGGACACTTAGATTGCTTCCAATACTTTGCTATTGTAAAGAGAGCTTCAATGAACATTGTACTACATGACTCTTTTGAAATATGGTTTTCTCAGGGTGTATGCCCAGTAGTGGGATTGCTGGGTCATATGGTAGTTCTATTTTTAGCTTGTTAAGGAACCTCCATACTGTGCTCCATAGTGGCTGTATCCATTTATATTCCCACCGACAGTGCAAGACAGTTCCCTTTTCTTCATACCCTCTCCAGCATTTACTGATTGTAGATTTTTTGATGATGGCATTCTGACGGGTGTGAGGTGATACATTGTAGTTGTTTTTTTTTTTTTTACATCATTATTGGAGTATAATTGCTTTACAGTGGTGTGTTAGTTTCTGCTTTATAACAAAGTGAATCAGTTATACATATACATATGTTCCCATATCTCTTCCCTCTTGCGTCTCCCTCCCTCCCACCCTCCCTATCCCACCCCTCTAGGTGGTCACAAAGCACCGAGCTGATCTCCCTGTGCTATGCGGCTACTTCCCACTAGCTATCTATTTTACGTTTGGTAGTGTATATATGTCCATGCCACTCTCTCATTTTGTCACAGCTTACCCTTCCCCCTCCCCATATCCTCAAGTCCATTCTCCAGTAGGTCTGTGTCTTTATTCTGTCTTACCCCTAGGTTCTTCATGACTTTTTTTTTTCTTAAATTCTGTATATATGTGTTAGCATACGGTATTTGTCTTTCTCTTTCTGACTTACTTCACTCTGTATGACAGACTGTAGGTACATCCACCTCATTACAAATAGCTCAACTTCATTTCTTTTTATGGCTGAGTAATATTCCATTGTATACATGTGCCACATCTTCTTTATCCATTCATCTGATGATGGACACTTAGGTTGTTTCCATCTCTGGGCTATTGTAAATAGAGCTGCAATGAATATTTTGGTACATGACTCTTTTTGAATTATGGTTTTCTCAGGGTATATGCCCAGTAGTGGGATTGCTGGGTCATATGGTAGTTCTATTTGTAGCTTTTTAAGGAACCTCCATACTGTTCTCCATAGTGGCTGTACCAATTCACATTCCCACGAGCAGTGCAAGAGTGTTCCCTTTTATTCACACCCTCTCCAGCATTTATTGTTTCTAGATTTTTTGATGATGGTCATTCTAACTGGTGTGAGATGATATCTCATTGTAGTTTTCATTTGCATTTTTCTAATGAATAATGATGTTGAGCATTCTTTCATGTGTTTGTTGGCAGTCTGTATATCTTGTTTGGAGAAATGTCTATTTAGGTCTTCTACCCTTTTTTGGATTGGGTTGTTTGTTTTCTTGTTATTGAGCTGCATGAGCTGCTTATAAATTTTGGAGATTAATCCTTTGTCAGTTGCTTCATATGCAAATATTTTCTCCCAGTCTGAGGGTTGTCTTTTGGTCTTGTTGATGGTTTCCTTTGCTGTGCAAAAGCTTTTAAGTTTCATTAGGTCCCATTAGTTTATTTTTGTTCTTATTTCCATTCGTCTAGGAGGTGGGTCCAAAAGGATATTGATGTGATTTATGTCATAGAGTGTTCTGCCTATGTTTTCCTCTAAGAGTTTGATAGTTTCTGGCCTTACATTTAGGTCTTTAATCCATTTTGAGCTTATTTTTGTGTATGGTGTTAGGGAGTGTTCTAAAATCATACTTTTACATGTACCTGTCCAGTTTTCCCAGCACCACTGATTGAAGAGGCTGTCCTTTCTCCACTGTACATTCCTGTGTCCTTTATCAAAGATAAGGTGACCATATGTGCGTGGGATTATCTCTGGACTTTCTATCCTGTTCCATTGATCTATCATTCTGTTTTTATGCCAGTACCATACTGTCTTGATTATTGTAGCTTTGTAGTATAATCTGAAGTCAGGGAGCCTGATTCCTCCAGCTCCGTTTTTCGTTCTCAAGATTGCTTTGGCTATTCAGGGTCTTTTGTGTTTCCATACACATTGTGAATTTTTTTGTTCTAGTTCTGTGAAAAATGCCAGTGTTAGTTTGATAGGGATTGCATTGAATCTGTAGATTGCTTTGGGTAGTAGAGTCATTTTCACAATGTTGATTCTTCCAATCCAAGAAAATGGTATATCTCTCCATCTATTTGTATCATCCTTAATTTCTTTCATCAGTGTCTTATAATTTTCTGCATCCAAGTCTTTTGTCTCCTTAGGTAGGTTTATTCCTAGATATTTTATTCTTTTTGTTGCAGTGGTAAATGGGAGTGTTTTCTTGATTTCACTTTCAGATTTTTCATCATTAGTGTATAGGAATGCCAGAGATTTCTGTGCATTAATTTTGTATCCTGCTACTTTATGAAATTCATTGATTAGCTCTAGTAGTTTTCTGGAAGCATCTTTAGGAATTCTCTCTGTATAGTATCATGTCATCTGCAGATAGTGACAGCTTTACTTCTTCTTTTCCAATTTGGATTCCTTTTATTTCCTTTTCTTCTCTGATTGCTGTGGATAAAACTTGCAAAACTATGTTGAATAAGAGTGGGGAGAGTGGGCCACCTCTTCTTTTTCCTGATCATAGTGGGAATAGTTTCAATTTTTCACCATTGAGGACGATGTTGGCTGTGGGTTTGTCATATATGGCCTTTATTATGTTGAGGAAAGTTCCCTCTATGCCTACTTTCTGGAGGGTTTTTATCATAAATGGCTGTTAAATTTTGTTAAAAGCTTTCTCTGTATCTATTGAGATGATCATATGGTTTTTCTCCTTCAATTTGTTAATATGGTGTATCACATTGATGGATTTGCATATATTGAAGAATCCTTGCATTCCTGGAATAAACCCCACTTGATCATGGTGTATGATCCTTTTAATGTGCTGTTGGATTCTGTTTGCTAGTATTTTGTTGAGGATTTTTGCATTTATGTTCATCAGTGGTATTGGCTTGTAGTTTTCTTTCTTTGTGACATCCTTGTCTGGTTTTGGTATCAAGGTGATGGTGGCCTCGTAGAATGAATTTGGAAGTGTTCCTCACTCTGCTATACTTTGCAAGAGTTTGAGAAGGATAGGTGTTAGCTCTTCTCTAAATGTTTGATAGAATTTGCCTGTGAAGCCATCTGGTCTTGGGTTATTGTTTGTTGGAAGATTTTTAATCACAGTGTCAATTTCAGTGCTTGTGATTGGTCTGTTCATATTTTCTATTTCTTCCTGGTTCAGTCTCCACAGGTTGTGCATTTCTAAGAATTTGTCCATTTCTTCCAGGTTGTCCGTTTTATTGGCACAGAGTTGCTTGTAGTAATCTCTCATGATCCTTTGTATTCCTGCAGTGTCAGTTGTTACTTCTCCTTTTTCATATCTAATTCTATTGATTTGAGTCTTCTCCCTTTTTTTCTTGATGAGTCTGGCTAATGGTTTATCAATTTTGTTTATCTTCTCAAAGAACCAGCTTTTAGTTTTATTGATCTTTGCTATAGTTTCTTTCATTTCCTTTTAATTTATATCTGATGTGATCTTTATGATTTCTTTCCTTCTGCTAACTTTGGGGGTTTTTTGTTCTTCTTTCTCTAATTGCTTTAGGTGCAAGGTTAGGTTGTTTTTTTGAGATGTTTATTGTTTTTTGAGGTAGAATTGTATTGCTATAAACTTCCCTCTTACAACTGCTTTTGCTGCATCCCATAGGTTTTGGGTAGTCGTGTCTCCATTGTCATTTGTTTCTAGGTATTTTTTGATTTCCTCTTTGATTTCTTCAGTGATCACTTCGTTATTAAGTAGTGTATTGTTTAGCCTCCATGTGTTTGTATTTTTTACAGATCTTTTACTGTAATTGATATCTAGTGTTATAGCATTGTGGTTGGAAAAGATACTTGATATGATTTCAATTTTCTTAAATTTACCAAGGCTAGATTTGTAAACCAAGATATGATCTATCCTGGAGAATGTTCCATGAGCACTTGAGAAAAATGTGTATTCTGTTGTTTTTGGATGGAATGTCCTATAAATATCAATTAAGTCCATTTTGTTTAATGTATCATTTAAAGCTTGTGTTTCCTTATTCATTTTCATTTTGGATGATATGTCCATTGGTGCAAGTGGGGTGTTAACGTCCCCTACTATGATTGTGTTACTGTCAATTTCCCCTTTTATGGCTGTTAGTATTTTCCTTATGTATTGAGGTGCTCCTGTGTTGGGTGCCTAAATATTTACAATTGTTAAATCTTCTTCTTGGATCGATCCCTTGATCATTATGTAGTGTCCGTCTTTGTCTCTTGTAATAGTCTTTATTTTAAAGTCTATTTTGTCTGATATGAGAATTGCTACTCCATGTTGATTTCCATTTGCATGGAATATCGTTTGACATCCCCTCAGTTTCAGTCTGTATGTGTCAGGTCTGAAATGGGTCTCTTGTAGACAGCATATATACGGGCCTTGTTTCTGGGTCCATTCAGCAAGTCTATGTCTTTCTTTTGGAGCATTTAGTCCATTTACATTTAAGGTAATTATTGATATGCATGTTCATATTACCATTTTCTTAATTATTTTGGGTTTGTTGTTGTAGGTCTTTTCCTTCTCTTGTGTTTCCTGCCTAGAGAAGTTCCTTTAGCATTTGTTGTAAAGCTGGTTGGTGGTGCTGAACTCTCTTAGCTTTTGCTTGTCTGTGAAGGTTTTAATTTCTTCATCAAATCAGAATGAGATCCTTGCTGGGTAGAGTATTCTTTCATCACTTTAAATATGTCCTGCCACTCCTTTCTGGCTTGCAGGGTTTCTGCTGAATGATCAGCTGTTAACCTCATGGGGATTCCTTTGTATGTTGTTGTTTTTCCCTTGTTGCTTTTAATATTTTTTTCTTTGTATTTAATTTTGTTTGTTTGATTAATATGTGTCTTGGCGTGTTTCTCCTTGGATTTATCCTGTATGGGACTCTCTGCGCTTCCTGACTTGATTGACCATTTCCTTTCCCATATTAGGGAAGTTTTCAGCTATAATTTTTCACATATTTTCTCAATTCTTTTCTGTTTCTATTCTTCTGGGACCCCTATAATTCAAATGTTGATATGTTTAATGTTGTCCCAGATGTCCCTGAGAGTGTCTTCAATTCTTTTTATTCTTTTTTCTTTATTCTGCTCTGTGGTAGTTATTTCAACTATTTTATCTTCCAGGTCACTTTTCTGTTCTTCTGCCTCAGTTATTCTGTTATTGAACACTTCCAGAGAATTTTTAATTTCAGTTATTGTGTTGTTCATCATTGTTTGTTTGCTCTTTCGTTTTTCTAAATCCTTTTTAAATGTTTCTTGTATTTTCTTCATTCTGTTTCCAAGATTTTGGATCATCTTTACTGTCATTACTCTGAATTATTTCTCAGGTAGACTGCCTCTTTTATCTTCATTTGTTTGGTGTGGTTGGTTTTTACCTTGCTCCTTCATCTGCTGCGTGTTTCTCTGTCTTCTCATTTTGTTTAACTTACTGTGTTTTAGGTGTCCTTTTCACAGGCTGAAAGTTTGTAGTTCCTATTGTTTTTGCTGTCTGCCCCCTGTGCTTAAGTTTGGTTCAGTGGGTCGTGTAGGCTTCCTGGTTCAGGGGACTGGTGCCTGTGTTCTGGTGGATGAGGCTGGATCTTGTCTTTCTGGTGGGCAGGACCACATCCAGTCGTGTGTTTTGGGGTGTCTGTGACCTTATTATGATTTTAGGCAGCCTCTATGGTAGTGGCTGAGGTTGTATTCCTGTCTTGCTAGTTTTTTGACATAGGGTGTCCATCACTGTAGCTTTCTTATTGTTGAGTGGAGCTGGGTCTTAATGTTGAGATGGAGATCTCTTGGAGAACTTTCACTGTTTGATATTACACAGAGCCAGGAGGTCTCTGGTGGATCAATGTCCTGAACTCAGCTCTCCCACCACAGAGGCACAGGCCTGACACCGAGCCGGAGCATGAAGACCCTGTCAGCCACACTTCTTAGAAGAAATGGAGAAAAAAAGAAAGACAGAAAGAAAACAAAATAAAGTTTTTAAATTAAATTTTTTTAATTATTAAAAATAAAAAAGTAAAGAGAAAAAAAGAAGGAAAAAACAATGAAAGAAAGAAAGAAGAGAGCAACCAAACCAAAAAAGAAATCCACCAATTATAAAAAGCACTAAAAACTATCCTAAAAAACAAATTAAAAAAACAAACAAAACACCAGACAGACAGAACCCTCGGACAAATGGTAAAGGCAAAGCTATACAGACACAGTCACAAAAAGAAGTATACACATATACACTCACAAAAAGAGAAAAGGGAAATATATATATATATATATATATATATAATATATATATAAAATATATATATATAAATGAAGAGAGCAACCAAATCAATAAACAAATCTACCAGTGATAATAAACACTAATTACTAAACTAAGATAAACATAAAACCAGAAACAAATTAGAGGCAGAAAGCAAACGCAAGTCTATAGTTGCTCCCAAAGTCCACCACCTCAATTTTGGGATGTTTTGTCTTCTATTAAGGTATTCTGCTGATGCAGGGTACATGAAGTTGATTGTGGAGGTTTAGTCCACTGCTCCTGAGGCTGCTGGGAGAAATTTCCCTTTCTCTGCTTTGTTCACACAGCACCTGGGGTTCAGCTTTCAATTTGGCCCCGCCTCTGCATGTAGGTCGCCTGAGAGCATCTGTTCCCTGCCCAGACAGGACAGGGTTAAAGTAGCAGCTGATTAGGGGGCTCTGGCTCACTCAGGCTGGGGGGAGGGAGGGATACGGAATGCGGGGCTAGCCTGCAGTGACAGAGGCCAGTGTGACATTGTAGCAGCCTGAGTCATGCCATGTGTTCTCCCAGGGAAGTTGTCCCTGGATCTCGGAACCCTGGAAGTGGCAGGCTGCACAGGCTCCTGGGAGGGGAGATGTGGATAGTGACCTTTGCTTGCACACAGGCTTCTTGGTGGCTGCAGCAGCAGCCTTAGCGTCTCATGCCCGCCTCTCGTGTCTGCGCTGATAGCCACGGCTCGCCACCGTCTCTGGAGCTCGTTTAGGCAGTGCTCTGAATCCCATCTCCTCGCAAACCCCGAAACAATTGTCACTTGCCTCTTATGCATGTCCAACCTTTTTTCTGGACTCCCTGCTGGCTAGCTGTAGCTCATTAGCCCCCTTCAGGATGTGTTCACGCAGCCAACCCCAGTCCGCTGCCTGGGATTTGACGTCCAAAGCCCCAGCCTCAGCTCCCAGACCCCACCCGTCCCGGTGGGTGAGCAGACAAGCCTCTCAGGCTGGTGATTACTGGTCAGAACCGATCCTCTGTGGAGGAATCTCTCTGCTTTGCCCTCTGGACCCCTATTGCTGCACTCTCCTCCGTGCTATGAAGCTTCCCCCCTGCTTCCCCTCGTCTGTGTCAGTGAAGGGGCCTCCTAGTGTGTGGAAACTTTTCCTCCTTCACAGCTCCCTCCCAGAGGTGCAGGTCCATCCCTATTCTTTTTTCTCTGTTTTTTCTTTTTTCTTTTGCCCTTTCCAAGTACGTGGGGAGTTTCTTGCCTTTTGGGAAGTCTGAGTTCTTCTGCCAGCATTCAGTAGTTGTTCTGTAGGAGTTGTTCCACATGTAGATGTATTTCTGATGTATTTGTGGTTAGGAAGGTGATCTCCATGTCTTAATCCTCTGCCGTGTTGAACGTCTCTCCAGAACCTTTTCTCTTAAACACAGTATTTTTTTCTTATTACAAGTGCAATGTATATTTGTTGTAGAAATTATAGAAAATATAGATGATCGGAATGAAGAAAACAAAAACAACTCATAACCCAATTCAAAAGAAATAACCACTGTTAGCATGTTGGCAGAATTTTACTTTTTCATTTATCTCCATAGCTACCTTAGTTATAGAGATATAGAGTCAAAAATGTAAGATTGTGTACATATTATTTTTCTTAACAATTCAATAATATGAAACTACTTTGCAAACCTACTTTATCTTCCACTGGCAATGCATTCTAAGTATTTTCCACACTTTAAATATTTTTGTATAACATTCTTTTAAAGGATTCTCAGGAGATCATTGTTTGGCTCCATCATAGTTCATTTTATCAATCCCTTGGCATTGGGCAATTAAGTTCTAGAATAAACAATACTATAATAGAGAGGTTGGTGTTCACTATGATTATTGAGTTACACCAAATTCCCATATATGGAATTGAGGCTAAATATATTTACAACACTTCTGAGCCATGTTAATCAAATGACCTCCAATTTATACCATTTTATACCCACTCCAGCAGTGTATAAATGTGTCAGCCTGATTACTATCAAAATTAAAAACCCTTTTCTTAATGAGATAACATTCTTAACTCGTTAGATTAGACATTTTAGGGCTAATGGCACTCTATAATTTTGTTTTGTTTGTTTTTTTTTTTCCTTTTGCAACTCTCCTATACATGTCCCCCACACCCTGAATCACCCTTCTCTCTCTCTCTGTCTTTCTCTCTGTCTCTGTCTGTTTCTCTTACAATAGTGATGATTTTTTCTTGGTTGTGAGAGCTTTTAACAAAACTGATACAATTTTTATTTGAGCAGTTTTAGGTTTACAAAAAATAATTGAACAAATAGGGCTTCCTTGGTGGCACAGTGGTTGACAGTCCACCTGCCGATGCAGGGGACTCGGATTCGTGCCCCGGTCTGGGAAGATCCCACATGCCACAGAGCGGCTGGGCCCATGAGCCGTGGCCACTGAGCCTGCGCATCCAGAGCCTGTGCTCTGCAACGGGAGAGGCCACAACAGCGAGAGGCCCGCGTACCAAAAAATAAATGAATAAATAATTGAACAAATAGTACAGAAAGTTACCATATATACCCCTTGCCACTCCCCTGAATTTCCCCTATTATATAACATCTTGCATTAGTGCAACATGTTTATTACATTTGATGAGTCTATATCGATTAAAAATATTATCAACTGAAGTCTATAGTGTACACTAAGGTACACTCTTTATGTTGTACATCCTATTGATTTTTACAAATGTATAATGACATATAACCATCACTACAGTTTCATATGGGATAATAGTTTCACTACCCTAAAAATCCATTATGCTTCACCTATTCATCCCTCTCTCTCTCTCCCTTCTCCCAACCCCCTAACAACCACTGATCTTTTTACTGTCTGCATAGTTTTGCCTTTTTCAGAATGTCATATAGTTGGAATCATACAGTATGTAGTCTTCTCATACTACATACCACGTCCACATAGCAATGCACATTTGTTTCCTTTCTGTCTTTTCATGACTTGATAGCTCATTTCTTTTTATTGCTGAATAATATTCCATTGTATAAATTACCGTAGGTTATCCATTTACCTATTGAAGGACATCTTGCTTTTTTTCAAGTTTTAGACATTATGAATAAACCTTCTATAAGCATGTGTGTGCAGGTTTTTGTGTGGACTTAAGTTTTCAGCTCATTTGTGTAAATACCAAGGGCCATGACTGGTGGATCCTATGGTAAGAATACATTTAGTGTTGTAAGAAACCACCACTCTGTCTACCAAAGTGGCTGCAAATTTTGCACACTCATCAGCAGTAAATGAGAGTTCCTGTTGCTTTGTATCTTCACTAGTACTTCGTGTTGTCACCATTTTGGATTTTGGCCATTCTAATAGGTTCATAGCAATATATCATTGGCATTTTAATTTGCAATTCCCTCATGACATATGATATTGAGCATCTTTTAATATGTTTATTTGCCATCCATGTCTTCTTTGGTGAGGTATCTTTTCAGATCTCTAGTGAATTGTTTATTAATTGAGCTGTTTGTTTCCTTATTGTTGAGTTTTAAGATTTCTTTGTGTATTTTGGATACCAGTCTTTTATCTGTTATGTATTTTGCAAATATTTTCTCCCAGTCTGTGGCATACTTTTTCATTATCTTAAGGGAAAGTTTTTTTATATTGAGTAAATTAATTCTTTTTCTGTTTTATAGAACTGGATGTATTTTCCACTTTATTAATTACCTTTCAGTTTTCTTCAAAGTATTTTTTGATGTTCAGAGGTTTTTGTTTTCAAATTGTCAAATCCATAAATCTTTTTCCTTGGAACTCATTTCTTTGTGGTTAAACAAAGAAAGACCCTTTCCTTTCAAGAGCAAATAGCAGATTGTTTAATTATACTCTCTTTAAAGTCTCTAAAGCTTTACTTGGTTTTTCTTCCTCTCCTCCACTCCCTCCTCTCCCTCCTCTTCCATCTTTTACATTTAACCTTTAATCTACTATATTTTGGCTAGTTAAGTTAGACATAGTGACCTAAATTTACTTTTTTCTCAATGGTTAGCCAGTTGTTCATCATTATTTGTTGAAAAATTTATTCTGTGTCATTAGAATATAGTTTTAATACCTATAAGTTTGTAATATATTTTATTACTTGAGCATGTCCCTCTTTATTACTCTTTTTTTAAAAAGTGTTCTTGACTATTCTCTTGTGTTTTGAAAGATGATTTTTTGAATTACTCTTTCACATTCTAAAAATATATTTGGCATTTTTATTGAAGTCATATTTAATCCATAGGATAATTTGAACAGAGTTGACATATTATGATATTGTCTTTCCATCCAGAAAATAGTGTGTTTTATCTTTTTCTGTTCATACTAGAGTTGAGTAACTTTATTTAAGCAAGTCTTCATTTTTTGTTAAGTTTATTTGGAGGTGGTTTCTATTTTTATTGCTATTGAGCATTAGATATTTTTTCTATTATGTTTTGGAACTGGGTTTTGCTAGTATATGGAGAAGCTATTTATTCTTATATGTATGTCCATTTAAATCACGGGTTTTTATAAGACATTAGTGTTTCTGGGAACGTTAGACAGCATTCAGTGCCCTTGCGTATCTCTGTATTGAAGATTCACCTATTAGAGGCAACAAGAAGAATTGAAATCAAATGGAAATCAAATCCTGTCCCTTACCTCTGTGACATGACAAATCATTTAAGAACCACTGAGCCTCAATTTACTAATATACAAAATGGGAATAATTATGTGAGAACCCAATAAAAATAATGGTCCTAATTTTTTATCAACATCATGTGATAAAATTGATAGCTATTTATTATTAATTTGAGGGCTAAATAATCATTCTTATTATGCTCACAACAGCATTCTAAAGTAGATAATATTATTATCCCAACTTCCATGTGAGAAAATGGTGGCTTAGAGAAGTCCTTAGTATGTATGTAGTATTGTGGTTAATGAGAGAGTTTTGGAGCCTGGCTGCCTGGTTTAAATTTCAACTCCCCAACTTACTCATTATATGACATCAGACACATTTCTTAACCTCTCTGAGCATCAGTTTCTTTATTCATTGTATGGAGAATAATAATAATGTGTACTACAGAAGTGGTTTATTTATATTGTTTGTTTGTTTTGTGGTGCTTAGAATAGTGCCTGACACACAGAAAGTGATGAATAAATATAAGCCAACTTAACAGCTTGTGCCTCCTCCTTTGAGGCCAGAAATTCTGTGATAGTCATAGAGTCATGTGTGTTTCAGGGTCACCTTAATGGCTTAAAGGAATGTCAGAGGATCAAAATCTTTCTCCTCTAATCAAATTCTGCTTATCCTTCAAAGTTTATTTTAGGTAAACAGATTAAAGAGAGGCTTATATGATTCCATTGATCACGACCACAATTCAGACAACATTTTCTGATCAGTTAGAGCAATGTCTGAACAGCAGCCCTATATCTCTTAAATTCTTACCTCCTACACCTAATCTTTTAGAAAATCCAATTGGCTTTTCCACCCACACTGCTCTAGACTGAACACTATTATCTCTTGCTTGGATTACTGCAACAGCCTCATAAATGGTCTTTCTGATTCTACTTGTGCCTTCCTACTTGTGCCTCTATTGCTAAAACAGTAGCCAGGGCTATCTTTTCAAACATAAATTAGATCATGTCTTGTCTTTTGCTCAAAACTCTCCAATAACTTTCCACTTTACTCAGAATAAAATGATCTTAAAATGATTTAGAACTACTTAATCTGTGCCCCCCCCACCAGCCCCTTCCTCTCTGACCTCATGACCTTATCTCATTATTTTGTCCCTCAATCACCCTGTGCCTGCTACACTGATCACTTGCTCTTCTTTGAGTATTCCAGACATCCTCCTATCTGTTTCCTTTGTCTGAGTATTCTTTCCTCAGATACATGTTTGGCTAACCCCATAGATGAGCATAGATGATGTGTCTCATCAGACTGGGGAATTTTTTCTTAAATTCATTTGTGACTACTTGAGAATCCCCAGGAGGAGTGAGCAACCTTTAATCTCCTACTAACAGAATGTATGACTGGAGAATCAGCTATGCATCTCTGAAGCATGGTAGCAACGAACTTAGAGAGCTTAATACATTGTTAAGCTAGTAGGCTAGCACTAGTAGGCACTCAAAGAATAAATTTGGGAAATGTAAATGAATTTATATGATTTATCATTCCAGGCATTATACTTGCAATGTCTCTAATCTTCCCATTAACCCTATTAGGTAGGGATCCTTCACTGCTCTTATTTTACAAATGAGGAATCAGAAGCCAAACAGATTACATATGGTGAAGTAGAATTCTGACCCAGCTGTGTTCCTATTTAAAGTCTATGTTTTTTCACCTCATCGGATCATTTTGGAGTTTATCAAGCAGACCAAGCTGTATTTCCTTGTTAAGCGTCAGGGTGCTGGGTAGGAGTGGTCAGTGGCAGAGCCAGTGGTTTCTGGTTGAGGCATTGAAAAAGTGACAGGCTTGCCACATATGGGAATTTCCATTTGTCACAAGAGAATACAAGATGACCAGGTTCAAGAGAACATGAGAATCTCCATCCAGAGAAATTCTACTTTCCCAGCTTTATCTGGTACTAAATATTTGCATACTCCAAAATTACGGATTTGGAGGATATTCAAAGAGAATCTGGGCACATTTGAGACACAAGTTTAGTGGGGAGAGAAGAGGATCATTCCTCTTATTTTGCCCTCATACAAATGACCCAAACTTTCTTGGCCTCCACTTTCTCATCTGAAAAATGTCACAAACAGTTAAGAATTATGGTGATGAAAATTGCCATAGTATCTCCACAAGTTAATTAGTCTAGGTGAGATCAGAGACATGTTCTCAAGAAAAAGCAAACTGAAACAGGAAATAAGCAGTACCATTATACTAAGTTTTCAGATAAATAATACTCTGAGATTCACATCATTTCTTCTCTACCCCCACACACCCTTCTAAAAACACTTATCATAGCCTAGAAGAGACAACCATGTATACCATGAGATCTCAACCCCAGAATAGAGGAATAATTACCTTATCCAAGCTAAACCAGTCACATTTTCTCTCCCTGGAAATTAGAGGACTATGAGAAACAGCTAGAAAGTCTAATTGATTTGCACCTGGGGCTATGATTTTGTAGAAGCTATCATGTCCACATGAAAGTGGTTGAGTACAAAAGCCTATCAAAGAGAGAGAAGAATGAAATGAACACAGCAGAAATGAGAAACTGCAAGGAAGAAAGGGGCAGAAACTATCTGACTGGTTTTTAATAACAATGCAGCCCATATTTGGGAACCTGACATCTTTAGCATTCTTACAATAAACCCCACTTTCCTGAAGGAAGCTTGGGTGGGTTTCTGATCTTTGATCTTTGCAAACCAACAATTTTTAAGCTTATGTTATAAAGGATATCGTGTATAGAATTTTTCTGCAGCTATAGAATTTTTTTTCTCAGTGACTGAACAGATCCCTTCCTTACCTTTTAAAGGACTTCTATGTAAATAAAACATTTATATGAAAGGTGTCTTAGTCCATTCGGGCTACTATAAGAAAACAACTAGACTAGGTGGCTTATAAACAACAGGAATGTATTTCTCACAGCTCTGGAGTTTGGGAAGTCCAAGATAAGGCCCCAGCAGATTTGGTGTCTGGTGAGGGCCCACTTCCTCATAGATGGCCATCTTCTCACTGTAACCTTACATGGCAGAAGGGGGTCAGGAGAGCTTTCTTGGGCTTGTTTTATAAGGGCAGAGCCCTCATGACCTCACCAACTCCCAAAGGCCCCACCTCCTAATTTCATCACCTTGAAGATTTGGATATTAAAATGTGAATTTTGCAGGAGGAGAGGGGGATAAAAACATTCAATCCATAGTATTCTGCCTCTGCACCCCCCCACCCCCAAATTCATTTCCTTCTCTCATGGAAAATTCGTTCATTCTTTCCTAATAGCCCTAAAAGTCTTAATGCATTCCAGCATCAACTTAAAATCCAAAAGACAAATATTGTATTATTTTACTCATATGTTGAATATAATAAAATGAACAAACAAGCAAACCAAACCAAACCAAATGCATAGATGCAGAGAACAGAGTAGCAGTTACCAGAGGGGAAGGGGGATAGAGGGAGGGCTAAATAGCCAAAATGGGTCAACTGTATGGTGATGGATGGAAACTAAACTTTTGGTGGTGACCATGCTGTGGTGTGTATCAGGGGTCCATGGCCTGTTAGGAACCGGGCCGCACAGCAGGAGGTGAGCGGCGGGCGAGCACGTGAAGCTTCATCTGTATTTACAGCCAATCTCCATTGCTCACACTACCACCTGAGCTCCGCCTCCTGTCGGATCAGTGGCGGCATTAGATTCTCATAAGAGCACGAAACCTACTGTGAACTGTGCATGTGAGGGATCCAGGTTGAACACTCCTTATGAGAATCTAATGCCTGATGATCTGAGGTGGAGCTGAGGCAGTGATGCTAGCACTGGGGAGCGGCTGCAAATACAGAGTATCATTAGCAGAGAGGTTTGACTGCACAGAGACCATAATAAATCATTTGCAGACTCATATCAAAACCCTATCAGTGAGTGGGAAGTGACAATTAAGCTGCATGTGGTGGCAGGCTTTAAGTCAGAATCCGACACTTATTTTAGTCCATGAGTGGCCTGCCCATTATTTTATTTACCACTTCCATCCATGCCTCTTTCCCGCACTGGGCACTTGTCTCAGTCACAGTTTTGGTAAGCCCATGAGCTAACCCTAACCAAAATGAGTAAAAAACAAACATCACTGGAGAGCTTCTTTGAAAAGGGGGAAAGACCCAATGATGAGACAGCAGAAGACTCTAAGGCTGCCAACAAAATGAAAGCTGCATTTAAAAGAAAATACCAAGAGTCCTACTTAAATTATGGGTTCATTGCAACAGGCGATTCACATTCTCCAAGCTCACTTTTCATAATATGTGGTGACTGGCTATACGAGGAAGCCATGAAACCTTCAAAACTGCTTTGCCACATGGAGACCAAGCACCCTGCATTAAAAGACAAGCCTTTGGAGTTTTTCAAAAGAATAAGCGTGAACACGAAGAATAGAAGCAATTACTTGATGAAGGCCACCACATCATCAAATGTGTCTGCAGTGAGAGCATCACTCTTAGTGGCTAACCACATTGCTAAAGCTAAGAAGCCTTTTACTATTGGTGAAGAGTTGATCCTTCCTGCTGCTAAGGATATTTGTCGTGAACTTTTAGGAGAGGCTGCAGTTTGAAAGGTGGCACAAGTTCCTCTTTCGGCTAGCACCCTAACTAGACAAACTGATGAAATAGCAGAGGCTATTGAGGCACAATTGTTAGAGAGGATTAATGAGTCTCTGTGGTACACCATCCAGGTTGACAAGTCTACCGATGTTGACAACAAGGCAACAATGCTTGTTTTTGTGTGACATATTTTTCAGGAGGATGTGCATGAGGATATGTTATGTGCACTTTTGTTGCCAACCAACACTGCAGCGACAGAACTATTCAAGTCTTTGAATGATTACATATCAGGAAAACTGAACTGGTCATTTTGTGTCAGTGTATGCACAGACAGAGCAGCTGCCATGACTGGACAGCTTTCTGGTTTCACTACTCAGGTCAAAGAGGCCACTTCTGAATGTAAGTCTACACGCTGTGTCATCCATAGAGAAATGCTGGCTAGCCTAAAAATGTCAGCTGAACTTAACGTTTTGCATGATGTGATTAAAATTATCAACCACATTAAAGTACATGCCCTTAACTCATGTCTGTTCACACGGCTCTGTGAGGAGATGGACGTAGAGCACAGGCGTCTTATATGCAGAAGTGAGATGGCTTTCTAAAGGTAGATCACTGGCCAGAGTTTTTGAGTTATGAGAGCTGTTCCAGAGATTTCTGTCAGCACATTTCAGTGACACAGAATGGGTTGCAAACTTGCTTACTTGTGTGACATATTCAACCTGCTCAACAAACTCTATGTGTCACTTCAGGGGAGAACGATAACTGTGTTCAAGTCGGCAGGTAAAGTGGCTGCATTCCAAGCCAAACTGGAATTATTTGGGAGATGAGTGAACATTGTGATTTTTGACGTTTCAAACAATAGCAGAGATTTTGAAAGAGACTGAGCCAGGGCCTTCTTTCTCCCAGCTGGTGCACGATCACCTATCTCAGCTTTCAAAAGAGTTTGAGCATTACTTCCCAACCACAAAAGACCCCCAAACGGAGAAGGAATAGATCCACGACCCATTTGTGAATAAGCCAGGTGAATCGACTTTGTCCGTGCTAGAAGAGGATCAACTGCTTGAGATCGCAAATGACGGTGGCCTTAAAAGTATGTCTGAGACAACTTCAAATCTCCATACGTTCTGGATTAAAGTCAAGGCAGAATATCCTGAGATTGCCACAAAAGCACTCAAAAGGCTGCTTCCACTTCCAACGTCCTATCTTTGTGAAGCAGGGTTTTCAGCAGTGACAGCAACAAAAACGAGATTACAGAGTAGACTGGACATAAGCAACACACGTCGGGTGTCACTGTCTCCCGTCACCCCCAGATGGGACCATCAAGCTGCAGGAAAACAAGCTCAGGGCTCCCACTGATTCTGCATTTTGGTGAATTGTATAATTATTTCATTATATATTACAATTTAATAAATAAAGTGCACAATAAACGTACTGTGCTTGAATCATCCCGAAAACATCCCCCCTCCTCCCGCCCAGTACATGGAAAAATTTTCTACCATGATACTTGTCCCTGGTGCCAAAAAGCTTGGGGACCTCTGGTGTGTATGGAAGTTGAAATATAATGTTGTACACATGAAACTTATACAATGTTATAAACCGAATTTATCTCCACAGGCCCTTGCACTCTGGGCTTGTGATGGAAGGGGCAGCCCCAGTGATCTCAAAGACACCTTCAGGGTCATTCTTCCATTGTTTTGGACAGTAGCTCCTGGCATCTGTTTAGATGGCTGATCCTTACTAATCTCCATATCAAATTTGTCTTCTCTCCTGTTCTTTTCCATCCCAATATGGATAGGCTGAGAATTTTCTAGATTTTCAAGCTCTGTTTCCCTTTTGATTAATATTGTCCTTATTTCTACCAACATTCTGTTCACAACCACTTAGGTATTCTCTAAGAAGACTGAGACTTTCTTTAGGGTTCTCCCCCTCTCCTTCTGAGCCTTTAACAGTCCCTTCACATCAATGTAGTCTTTTTCTAGCATGAACTTCCAAAATTTTCCAGCCTCTACCCATTACCCAATTCCAAAGCTGCTTCCACATTTTTAGGTATTTATTACAGTAGCACCCCATTCTCAGAACCCATTTTCTTTTTCAGTCCATTTGGGCTGCTATAATGATACCGTAGTCTGGGTAGATTTTAAGCAGCAGATATGTATTTCTCATAGCTCTAGAGGTTGGGAAGTCCAAGATCAAGGCACCAACATATTCAGTGTCTGGGGAGACATGCTTCCTTATAAACGACAGTCTTCTCACTATAACCTCACATGGCAGAAGGACCAAGAGAATTTTCTTGGGCCTCTTTTATATGGACACTAATCCCCTTTATGAGAGCTGTGCCCTCATGATCTCATTGCCTCCCAAAGGCCCCATCTCCTAATTCCACCACCTTCAGGGTTAGGATTTCAGAGTATGAAATGGGGAGGTGGGTGGGCAGAAATATTCAATTTATAGCAAGAGAGATGGAAAGGCCTTTCACTGACCTGGGTAAGAGGGACCAGAAATTCTGAATTCTGAACCTAGCTCACTGTTAAACCATAAAAATGATGACTTTCTATTACTCTCTGAGACCAGTGATGAAAATATCAACTACATGATAAAGTAAATTTTGATCTTCTTTAATGACATCATAAAGGATTAACTGATTTCTTTTAAAGAAAGTCACATTTCCTATAATGTGTATATAACTTATTACACATGCCAATAGATTGAATTTAAAGAGAAGCTTAAAACAGATGCCAGTGTTATACTAGAAATAAAAATGAAATAATTTCATTACATACAATTTACTGTACAAGTTGAGATTGGAGCCAGACTGCCTAGGTTCACATATCAGCTGTAATAAAAATAGTTTTTGGTTATTTAACTTCTCTGGCCTAAGTTTCCTATTCTGTAAAATGAGGACAACAATACCCATTTTATAGCATTGTGAGGATTAAATTAGTTAATATCTGTTAAGTGCTGCATCAGCACATAAAAGATACTCAGTAAATGTCAGTACAGTTAATAAATTTAGTGCAACTTACTAAAACATTAGTAAGTACAAAAAGGATAATATATGTATTTGTCAATATTTATACATGTGACCATAAAAAGTTATAATAAATATAATAGTTTATGCTAAGTGCTAATTTCATGATATGCTGGCATCTGAGTAAAGTCCATTGGTGAAAAAATATTCTAGAAGAACAGTTTTAGTAATAATTATGTTTAACATTTGTAAGTTGATTTATAATATGAAAATTACTGTTATATACACCACTTATTTTTATTTTCACTTTCACAATAACCCTACTGATTAGGCATTGCCCGTATTCTTCAGATATTGAAAGCAAGGTTCATTGAGGGGAACAATATTGTCATTTGGGACAGATAGCAAAACTGAAATATCCTTTATCCTACCTGACACTTGTGGACTATTGGATAAAAATAAAGTGTTTCAGGGTGTGATCAGGATGAGTTTTCTTTGTGGCTTCTGCCTATTTTCCAAGTCCCATTCACCTTCCTATATTTTAGGCAGAGCCGGGTAGTGGTAACCATCTACAGGTGACCTCTGGATCACTCCCCCGCACCTGCCTGCCTGCTTCAGCCACCATGTCAAGGGTCCCTCAAGCGATAAATTCCCAGATTTTCTAGCTAAATAACTCACACTGAAGTCCTTGAATTTTCATGTGCGTGGAATCTTAGATTGAACAAATACAGTGTGTCCAGTTGAATTCTTTAAGCTGAAATCCATCCACTTTACTTTTTTCCTCCCCTCCTTCTCTCCACCCTTCCTCTTCTCTCTCTCTCTCTCTCTCTCTCTCACCTACTTTCTTCCTGTTTGGTAAGGATTTGGCTACTATCCTCTTTGGTAGAAAAGTTGAGCTTACTTAAAAAGGATACATTGTACAGCAGAAAGAAAGGACCTTAGATTCTAGTCGTTATTTACTATAAATTATAATAAAATAACTGTCATTATAGGGTAAAACTCTCATGTGTTAGGTCAGTTCAGTGCTTTCCATATGTGAACTCCCTTAATCCTCACAATATTCTATGTGGCAGACATTATTAACAGTATTTTAGAGGGAGAAACTGAACCTCAGAGAGGCTATGTGACCCAAAATCTTCTGACGCCTGTATGTATTTTTCACTGCCACTCTTTCCCCTAACTCTGTGTGACATTAGGTGTCACATCCCCCAGGGGAAACTCAGTTTCACTAATATAAGATAAGAGAATCAAACTTAATAAGCTCTAAGTTTCCTTCCAACTCTAGCAGTCTAATACCTTTTATGTTTCAAGAGTTTCCCCAAAATATAAAATCTAGATATTTCAAAACTGTTAAGACATGTGTCAAAAATGATGATATTTTAAAAGTAAAAACATACATTTGAAAGAAAAGTAGGAGAAAACATCATTGTTCATCAACTCCTAGAGTTCTTTCTTTTACAGATGTCAGTACAAAGTAAAGTGCTACAATAATTATAGTGTAGATTTTCTCATAATTACTACACCTCAGTTGGTTTGCTATACAAGGAAAGGGGGAAAAGGGGGAGGAAGAAAAGAGAAAAGTTCACCTTGCAATGAAGAACTAACTGCTGCAGAGGTAGTCAGAAGAGGGTCTAATTGTTCCACAGCGAGGAATAATTTAGCCAACAGAAATGACGCTGTGAATTAAGAGATACTGATTGGTGAACATCTACTTCACAATGGATATTGATACCAAGGCTATTAAAGAGTGTTTCTTTTCTTATTAAATTAGCAGACTTTATCTGAGCACCTATTATGTACCACAAATGAACAAGATATGATTGTTGTCCTCAAGGAGCTCACAATCTAGTGGGAGAAAGAGATTATACCCAGAGAGTGAAATCAGTCATTACAGTTATGAGAGAGGCAAGCACAAGTAGTGCAAACACAAAGGAGGGGTTTCTAACCAGGACTTGGGGTCAAGAAAGTCTCCCTGGAGGAGGGGGATACCAAAGTTGAGTTGTGAGCATTAAAAAATATTTAGCCAGGCATAGAGTTTCAAGAAGGCATTCTATCAGAGTATGCACAACAGCATGATGAGCTAGTTATGGTTTCCATGGCTGAATACCTGTCTCCTGTTCAAGGAACAGCTATAAAAACATACCAACTACTCTCTGGTTTTGTTATCAAGTAAGATTTTTAAAATAATGATATTTTGTGTTATTATGTTTTAATGCCATATATCTAGCCTCTGTTTTTGTTTTGTTTTTTACATTCTCAGCATAACGTTGCAAGGAAGAAATAATTGTTTCTTACTTTACCAGTTAAGGAACAGAGGTCTGCTGAAGTGAAATACTGACTTAGGTCACAAAGTAATGGCAGAGCTGGGATTCAAACTCAGGTTCGTGTGACTCCAAATTCTCTGCTCTTTCCCTTTACTACCTCTGCAATTACAGGCTGGATCTGGAACTTGACTCCTAAACTTCTATTTCTAGGGAAGTGCACAAATTACTAAAAGAGGGTTAGAAGAATAGTATTTACATTTATTTATTTATGGCTGCATTGGGTCTTCGTTGCTGCATGTGGGCTTTCTTTTTAGTTCTGGGTGAGCGGGGGCTACTCTTCCTTGCGGTGCGTGGGCTTATCATTGCAGTGACTTCTCTTGTTGCAAAGCACAGGCTCTAGGTACACGGGCTCAGTAGTTGTAGCTCTAGAGCTCAGGCTCAGTAGTTGTGGCGCATGGGCTTAGTTGCTCTGTGGCGTGTGGGATCTTCCTGGACCAGGGCTCAAACCCGTGTCCCCTGCATTGGCAGGCAGATTCTTAACCACTGTGCCACCAGGGAAGTCCCAGTATTTACTTTTATTATATGATAAAAAACAAATTGTCACCAAGACCAGATAAAAGCATTACAAGAAAGGAAAACTACAAACCAATATCAATCATGAACATAGATACAAAAAATCCTCAACAAAAATCTTAGCAAATTGAATCCAGCAATGTGTAAAAAGAATTATGTACCATGACCAACTGGGATTTATTACAGGTGTGCAAAACTGGTTCAATATTTGAAAATTAATGTCATCTACCATATCAGCAAAATAAGAAAAACATTTGACTAAATTCAACACCCATTTCTGATTTTAAAACACATAAACAAAAAAAACCTCTCAACAACTAGGACTGGAGGAGAATTCCCTCAAGTTGATAAAGAACAGCTACAAAAAAATCCTGTAGCTTGCATTGTACTTAATGGTGAGAAACTGGATGTTTTCCTCATGAGATCAGGAAGAAGGCAAGCGTGTGCCTCTCACCATTTCTAACCAACATTGTATGTATTGGATGTCCTAGCTAGTGTGAAATGACAAGAAAAGGAAATAAAAAGATATACAGTTTGGAAAGGAAGAAAAAGCAAGTTGTCTACTAAAGCAAATAAATAAAATATGTTCTACCATGGAAGTAAGTAATATCAATTACAGCTGACTTCGAACATTGCCTTACTGTTTACAGTATATTTTCATTGATACTATCTTACTTGAGTTATTAAGTTAGGTGAGGTAGATGTTTCTCTCTCTTCCCTGAAGGAAGATGGTAGCTAATTTAATCTCCATTTTGAAGATGAGTAGTAATGGTTAAGAGTAAGGGCTTTGGAACCAGACAGGTCTTAAACAGAACTCCAGTCTACCATGAGTGTATTACTAAACCTCTGGACATGTCCTCACCTGTAAAAGGGGGATAGTAAGATCTAGTTCAGAAAAATTGTTTCAGGTAATAATGCTATTTTTATCCAGACATCTCACATACTAGTTTTATGATCTTAGGCAAGATGCTTACAATCTCTGAGCCTCAGTTTCCTCAAATGTGAGATGGGGATAATAATAGAGCATACCTCTTGGGTTTTAATTTTTTTAGAATTAAACTAGAAAGTATGTATAAAGCACTTGTCACACAGCCTGTTACACAATAAGCACTTAGCAATGACAGTAACCATTGTTATTATTCTTTTATCCTTTGCTCATGTTTGATGATAAGTGAACAAGGGACTGAATGAAGGGTTATGGGCAGGAGAGGACGGATCAGTTTAGGAGAGAAGGCTGGATATGCACACAAGTGGCTAGACTGTAGAGGACCATGAATGACAGACTAAGGCAAAGAAGAGGTGTAAAGTTTACAATCTTGAGGAAAATGAGTTGAAGTTTCTATTGGTGCTTTGTTCCAAGCTCTCCTGTCAGGTAGCTCATGAATAGTTTAGGACCCTAATGATAGATTCTTTCTTATAATTTCCCAGGAAGTTCTGCTCGCTCTCTCTCTCTCTCTCTCTCTCTCTCTCTCTCTTTAGGCTGCTTTTATTCCAGGAAGGAATAAATAAATATTTATTTATAAATAAATAAATAAATAATTTATTTATTTATTTATGGAATAAATTTATGGAATAAATTTATTATTTATGGAATAAATTTATGGAATAAATAAATATTCCAGGAAGGAATAAATATTCCAGAGGGAGGGAGGAGAGGCCGGGCATCCCAGTGATCCAGGGCCATTGGGAGGTACTGCTAGTAACTGCTGCTGTTCAGAGAGTAGGCAGCAACCCTGATTTAGCATGATCGCTGCTGAAGGTCCTTGGAGCCTGGCCAGCCTCCATCCTTCCTGGGGTTCTTATTTTGCAATCTGTTTGCAAATAGAAGGAATGCCGCCAATTTGACTGGGGCATAGAATCCAGCAGAGATGATGATGGTAATAATTCTGCAGTGGCTGGGCACTGATGCCATCAGGAAACCTGAGGGGAGTGGGGGTCTGTTGCTTTGAATAACAATTCCTGGCCCTATGGCCTTAGAGTGATGGGTGGGACTTTCAGCCCATTCTCCTCCTGAGCCAGCATCTGTTCCTTAGATTAAAGAAAAGGCTGACTGTTCTCTTCCAGAAATAAATACCCATTTGTTTGTTCTGAGCAAACTTGTGCCTTGCCCAGGTCAACCTCTTCTGACAAGGCAAGGAAAATGTAGAGATGGATAGGTCCCCGAAAAGAATTTACAGAAGTGTGAATTTTGCCAGGTCTGTGTGTTACTGTTTGGAAAGGGCTGGCTCAGGGTACCGGGTTAGGCTGGCAAATTCAAAGGCAGACGGTCCTGCCTACACAGCAGCCTCCTGGCCGGAAGTCGGGGGTGGATCCAGATGGGAATCATATGCCTGTGCCATGTGTGTTTGCATTGGAGGGGAAAGAATCTCATGGCTGACAACTTTCTTAGGGCTCTGTGCAGAACTCACAGCATGAGGTGTGAGGAAGCTGCTGGGGCGATTCTATGCTCTGAATTTTAGAAACCATAACAGGTACTTGAACTGAAACCATACTTGGGTACTTGAACTGAACCTGGCCTGTCATCTGATTGGATGCCAGACTATAAACTCTAGACAGCTCCAAAAATCTACTTTTTCTTGTCCCTGGACCTCCTATAGGGAAACTGTCCAATCCCACTGTCACGTGCTTTTTCAGTTTCCATCCTTCCATTATATTCCAGGATTCAGACTCGATGAATGTTTAAGCACCTACCAAATGATGAAAACCAAGTGCTACAGGAAGTATGAATTATTATCTCCATCTTACAGATTAAGAAACTGAGATTGGTCACATAGCTAGTAGGTGGCAGAATCAGGATTCTCCATCCCACAGCCACTGTTATCCTGTGGCTACCCTTTCAGCTTCATCTCTTTCACCTTTCCCAGCATACTCTGCAGTCTAGCCATACTAAACTGCTTTTAATTTTGTGATAACTTTTCCTTTAACATGTGTCCTCTGCCCAGACCTATTTATTTGTCTGAACTTTCTTCTCCTTCCCAGCACCTCACCACCATCAACTTCCTGCCCCAATAGCTTAGCATAGCTATCACTGACTTTGGGGAGTTTGTAGCTGGCATATAGTATGAACTCAATAAATTTTTTAAAACTGAGTGAAGGAAGGAAATTTCTCTTGTCCGGATGTAAGGCAATGGAACAGAAACTAGGGATTAGACAAAAATGAGAAAAGCCAGAGGGTGGGAGTGAGAGTCTGGATAAACTGAGTTAAAGAGATAAGCTGTCATGGATTTTAATGGAATGCCTTTGACCTTGTACATAGGTTGGGAAGGAAACATTATAAATGCTGACCAGTCTGGATATCTAGGGTAAGATATCGGGTCTTTTGACTCTAAGTCTAGATCTAATGTGGAGTCTAATGTACTACTTGGTTGAAAAGTCCTATCATCTTCAGCAAAACTAACAACATATTTTTTCTTAAGCCTTCACTTCATTTGTGACAATGACTGAGGTTGCTGCTGACAGTGCTGATGCACAAGAGCCTCTGTGTTGACTAAGTTCACCTCCCAAGGACTTACTCCTTTATTTTTTGGCAGCTAGGTGCCTATTTTCCACTTTGATAAGCCCAGAGAACTCAATTCAATTTCACTGAAGGTTTTATCCTCCTATCTGCCCACTACAGGCAACTCACAGGGCCATGACCTTTTCATGGGGAAGTTGTTATATAAAAATATTTTAAAATTTCAGAGTCATAGACTGTCAGAACTACTAGAGGCCTTAGAAATCATTCAGACATACTCCTATCAATGGGAATGAGGTCACACAGAAAAGTTAAATAGAGTCCCCTGACTCTTGGTCTAGGACTCTCTCCCTGATCCCACAACCATAGTCACTAGGTTTGACGGGGAGAGAGATGGAGAGGACCTGCTTAACTGCGCAGAGTTACCAAAAATATGACTGGCTTTAAGAGTCAGACTTAAATTTGAATCCTGGCTCCATCTCTATAAGCTCTGTGACCTCAGATATGTGACTTGATGTCTCTCTGTTTTCTCAACTGTGTAATAGATACGTTGATGTTGATATAGTTGTTAGGAGCAATGCTGATGAGCATAGAATGCCTAACAGTAGGCATTAACTACTGTATATTGCAGTAGGTGGATTGTTTTGATTTTTTTTCAGGTACTTTGGCAAAATTGGGATAACTGAAACACATTTGAGGGTCTTGGTTGACAAACCATTTATCTCAAGAATGCTTAATTACTCTGGTCCCTTTCAGCAACTTGGAGTTGTCATTCTTTAGACAAAGATGTTGTCAGAAAAAAATTCATTATTGGGTGACATTTGGGCTTTGTTTACATTACTTCATTGAGTCACTGCTAGGACTCCAAGTTGCTATGGAGGTTTGAACATTTTACAGAATTCCAGCAAACCATAGATGTCTTGCTATATGACAGCCATCAAACCAAGAAGAAAACTGCTAAAATCTACTAAAGATCTGCTACAACTACTGAGAAAGGAGTCCTGGGAGGTGAGGTCCACCAGCTAAATAGACAAAGTGCCACACTTGGACATTTTCCATTGGAAAGTCATAGAAGCTAGTCACATGCAATCTAACAATACTGTTTTCTGGGATAATGGAAGTAGTACTGGACTAAGAATTAGGAAGCCTGGACTCTAGTCTCATCCTTTTCACTGATCTGACTCTTGTCCTAGGCAGGTCACTTATCCTTACTGCCTAGGATGCTCTCCTAAACTGCAGTGTTCCACATCTTTATTCCTGTGATCATAAAATGTTTTACATCATCCCCAATTCCCACCCTTTACCTGGAAATCTTATTTGTCCTTAAATTCTTAGGTCAGGAAGAGCCTTCTTTAGATAGATATCTTTGATCTATCAGACTGGGGTTTGTCCTTTCTCCTACGATCCTACAAACTCCATCTCTTCATCTGCCAGGTCACACTGCATTGTAGACTATTTACATCTACCTCTTCTCTAATCTACTGTAAGACCCTTGAGAGTGGGGGTACATCTTAATTTTTGTTATATCCTCAGTGCTTATACTTTACTATGTAGAAGGTGGGACTCTAGCAGGAACTGAATGAAGGATAGGATTTGGGTAGGTGAGGGAGCAATCTAGGGAGACTTGGTGAGAACAAAGGCATGGAGGCTGGAATGAATGAGCATAATACATTCAGTTATTTATTCATAGATTCACTTAAGCACTCATTGATTTATTCACTTATTTAGCAATAGGATCAATAGGGTCCTATTGAATGCCAGGATACAAAGAATAAAAAGAAGTTTCATCCTTAATAATTTTCTATTTGGTGGGAGGAAGGATACAGACAAGTAAATAAACATTTGACAATATAGAATGACGATCGCTGTGAAAGGACTTCCAGGTTGCAGAGAGAGCATAGAGGAGGTACCTACGTGGGCTTCAGGGTTAAATAAAGCTTCTTGGCGGAAATGACACCTCAGCTGAGTTTCAGAACATGTGTAGGAGTGAATCAGGCTGACAGAGGAGAAGAAGCATTCTAGAGCTATGTTTGGGGCTATTGGTGAGCCAGGTTTGGCAGAAATAGAGAGCTTAGTCTGGAGAAGCTTGGGAACATGAAATCAGAGAGATTGACTTAGTGACATGGAATTCAAAACCATATTTAGATATGGGAAAGCACAGGTAAACTTAAAATTGGGGACCTCTTGTAGGCATGCCACAGTTGGAAGCAAGAATCAGTTTGGAAAGATTTAGCTGATGTTGAACTGGTCTAATCTTGTAGTAATCCCTCACTTTGCTCTAAGGAAAAATTTAGAGGAAATATTTTCCTTCAGGAGAATTGTTCTGTTTGGGAAAGGGAATAACCTCAGTTTACATCCTGTGATGTGTTCCAAAAGTATATACTTAGAATGCAACTCAAGCATGTAGTTTATTTTGCCAGAGGGATCCATGTGGATTTTTCAACTGTCCAAATACTTTGGGTCACTGGGACAAGAGCCTTCAAAAACCAAACTGAAGACAAATATTTCAAAAATCATCTGGGAAAATGAATAATAATGATAATAATTAGTAGATTTTAGATGCACTCTATATGCATTCTCTGTGTAATGTTGGGAGGTACATATTATTGTTACCAGTTTTATACACAAAGGAACAAAATATGGAGACTTTAAGTTATTTTTCCAAAATCATCCAACCAATAAGTTCTATATCCAGGACTAATATACAGTTTTTCACACTCTCAATTCTGTGCTTTTTCTACTATGTCATAAATTCTATGTCTCTAAATTTCAGGAACTCTGCTGTTGGCATTTCTATTCCTTTGAAACTGTAGAGGGTAAAACATTCAGTTACATAATTTGACATTTAGATTTAGCTTTCCTCCAGAGCTGAAATATCATATATTTGTCTAACAAGTTGGCTTTGTAATATTTCAGCTTTAGTTTTTTGTTGGCCCTGATATAAAAATATGATATTGTCCTACTTAAAGCACTGGCTTAACTCTCACTACAGAAAATTTCAAGAAAACTGTGAACTATTCAAAATAATTTGTGGTCTTGCAAATATTTTTCTCACTTAAGCTATTATAACTATTTTTAGATGTATTCCATACTATCTAAAGCTTTTAGTGCTGTTGTTAGTGTTGATCTACTGTTACTAAGGAGACATAATATAGGTTCTACTCAACTTGTGAAAGTGGGCAGTAGAAGCATAGGTTTTAAGAACTAGAAGAGATATTAACTATATATTCAGAATCTCCTTAAGGAGTCCTAAATATTAGTGGGAAGTTTTTTGGAAACTTTTTCATTGAACACTAGCATGCATACAGTAAAATTATCAAATCACAAGTGTATAGCTCAATGGATTTTTACAAATAAATACACCAGTGTAACCAATTACCTTGATCAAAATATAGAATATTGCCAGTTACCCAGAAGACTCTCTGGTGCCTGCTTCCAAGAAATACCCAGAAAGGTAACAAATATTCTATCAACTCAGATTAGTTTTCTTGTTCTAGAACTTCCAATAAATGGAATTTTACTATATATATCCTTTAGAATATGGCTTCTTTCATTCAACAATATATTGTCTATATTATTGTGTTTAGCTATCACTTATTCTTTCACATTGATATATAATATTCTGTTATACCACAACCAATTTGATTTGGTGTGATACTATTTGGTTTAGGACATTGGGTCTATATTCATGAAAGCCTATTAGCTTCCTTTCATGTCATAGTCTTATCAGGTTTGGTATCAAGGTTATGCTAGCTTCCTAAAATGATTTGGAGGTAGTTCCATCTCTTTTTTTATTCTCTGACTAGATATCAATTACAGGAAAAACACTGTAAAAAAAAAAACACATGGAGGCTAAACAATACCCTACTAAATAACCAAGAGATCACTGAAGAAATCAAAAAGGAAATCAAAAAATACCTAGAAACAAATGACAATCAAAAAATGACAACCCAAAACCTATGGGACACAGCAAACGCAACTCAAAGAGGGAAGTTGATAATAACAATCCTACCTCAAGAAACACGAAAAATCCCAAATAAACAAGCTAACCTTACACCTAAAGCAATTAGAGAAAGAAGAAGAACAACAAAAAAAAAACCCAAAGTTAGCAGAAGGAAAGAAATCATACAGATCACATCAGAAATGAATGAAAAAGAAATGAAGGAAAGAATAGCAAAAATGAAAAAAAAAAAACTAAAAGCTGGTTGAGAAGATAAACAAAACTGATAAACCATTAGCCAGACTCATCAAGAAAAAAAGGGAGAAGATGCAAGTCAACAGAATTAGAATGAAAAAAGAGAAGTAACAGCTGACACTGTAGAAATACAGAGGATCATGAAAGATTACTGCAAGCAACTATATGCCAATAAAATGGACAACTAGGAAGAAATGAACAAATTCTTAGAAAAGCACAACCTTCTGAAACTGAAACAGGAAGAAATAGAAAATATAAACAGACCAATCACAAGCACTGAAATTGTAACTGTGGTTAAAAATCTTCCAACAAACAAAAGCCCAGGACCAGATGGCTTCGCAGGCAAATTCTATCAAACATTTAGACAAGAGCTAACACCTATCCTCAAACTCTTCAAAAATAGAGCAGAGGGAGGAACACTCCCAAACTCATTCTGCGAGGTCACCATCACCCTCATACCAAAACCAGACAAGGATGTCACAAAAAAAGATAGCTACAGGCCAATATCTCTGATGAACATAGATGCAAGAATCCTCAACAAAATACTAGCAATCAGAACTCAACAGCACATTAAAAGGATCATACACCGTGATCAAGTGGGATTTATCCCAGGAATTCAAGGATTCTTCAATATGTGCGAATCAATCAATGTGATACACCATATTAACAAACTGAAGAATAAAAACCATATGATCATCTCAATAGATGCAGAAAAAGCTTTCAACAAAATTCAACACCCATTTATGATAAAAGCTCTACAAAAGGAGGCATAGAGGGAACCTACCTCAACATAATAAAGGCCATGTATGAAAAACACACAGCCAACATCATTCTCAATGGTGAAAAACTGAAACCATTTCCTCTAAGATCAGGAACAAGACAAGGTTGCCCACTCTCACCACAGATATTCAACATAGTTTTGGAAGTTTTAGCCACAGCAATCAGGGAAGGAAAAGAAATAAAAGGAATCCAAATCAGAAAAGAAGAAGTAAAACTGTCACTGTTTGCAGATGACATGATACTATACATAGAGAATCCTAAAGATGCCAACAGAAAACTACTAGAGCTAATCAGTGAATTTGTTAAAGTAGCAAGATACAAAATTAACGCACAGAAATCTCTTGCATTCCTATACACTAATGATGAAAAATTTGAAAGAGAAATTAAGGAAACACTCCCATTTACCATTGCAACCTAGGAATAAACCTACCTAAGGAGGCAAAAGACCTGAATGCAAAAAACTATAAGACACTGATGAAAGAAATTAAAGATGATACAAACAGATGGAGAGATATACCATGTTCTTGGATTGGAAGAATCAACATTGTGAACATGACTATACTATCCAAAGCAATCTACAGATTCAATGCAATCCCTATCAAACTACCAATGGTGTTTTTCACAGAACTAGAACAAAAAATTTCACAGTTTGTATGGAAACAGAGAAGACTCTGAATAGCCAAAGCAATCTTGAGAAAGAAAAATGGAGCTGGAGGAATCAGGTTCCCTGAATTCAGACTATACTACAAAACTACAGCAATCAAGACAGTATGGTAGGGCTTCCCTGGTGGCGCAGTGGTTGAGAATCTGCCTGCCAATCAAGGGACACGGGTTTGAGTCCTGGTCTGGGAAGATCCCACATGCCATGGAGCAACTGGGCCCGTGAGCCACAACTACTGAACCTGCACGTCTGGAGCCTGTGCTCTGCAACAAGAGAGGCCACAACAGTTAGAGGCCCGTGCACTGCGATGAAGAGTGGCCCCCGCTCGCCACAACTGGAGAAAGCCCTTGCACAGAAAAAAAAAACGAAGACCCAACACAGCCAAAAATTTAAAAATATATAAATAAATTAATTAATTAAAAGAAGGCTCAAGGGCTTCCCTGGTGGCCCAGTGGTTGAGAGTCCGCCTGCCGATGCAGGGGACGCGGGTTCGTGCCCCGGTCCAGTATGATCCCACATGCTGCGGAGTGGCTGAGCCCATGAGCCATGGCCACTGAGCCTGTGCGTCCGGAGCCTGTGCTCCACAACGGGAGAGGCCACAACAGTGAGAGGCCCGCGTATCGCAAAAAAAAAAAAAAAAAAGACAGTATGGTACTGGCACATAAAAGAAATATAGAGCAATGGAATAGGATAGAAAGCCCAGAGATAAACCCAGGCACATATGCTCACCTTATTTTTGATAAAGGAGGCAAGAATATACAATGGAGAAAAGACAACCTCTTCAGTAAGTGGTGCTGGGAAAACTGTACAGCTACATGTAAAAGAATGAAATTAGAACACACCCTAACACCATACACAAGAATAAACTCAAAATGGGTTAAAGACCTCAATGTAAAGCCAGACACTATAAAACTCTTAGAGGAAAACATAGGCAGAACACTCTATGATATAAATCACAGCAAGATCCTTTTTGACCCACCTCCTAGAGAAATGGAAATAAACACAAAAATAAAGAAATGGCATCTAATGAAACTTAAAAGCTTTTGCACAGCAAAGGAAACTATAAACAAGATGAAAAGACAACCCTCAGAATGGGAGAAAATATTTGAAAATGAAGCAAATGATAAAGGATTAATCTCTAAAATATACAAGCAACTCATGCAGCTCAGCATCTAAAAAACAAACAACCCAATCCAAAAATGGGCAGATGACCTAAATAGACATTTCTCCAAAGAAGACATACAGACTGCCAACAAACACAGGAAAGGATGCTCAACATCATTAATCATTAGAGAAACGCAAATCAAAACTACATTGAGGTATCACCTCACACCAGCCAGAATGGCCATCATCAAAAAATCTACAAACAATAAATGCTGGAGGGGGTGTAGAGAAAAGGGAACCCTCTTGCACTGTTGGTGGAATGTAAATTGATACAGCCACTATGTAGGTTCCTTAACAAACTAAAAATAGAACTACCATACGACCCAGCAATCCCACTACTGGGCATATACCCTGAGAAAACCATAATTCAAAAAGAGTCATGTACCACAATGTTCATTGTAGCGCTATTTACAATAGCCAGGACATGGAAGCAACATAAATGTCCATCGACAGATGAATGGATAAAGAAGATGTGGCATACATATACAATGGAATATTACTCAGCCATAAAAAGAAATGAAATTGAGTTATTTGTAGTGAGGTGGATGGACCTACATTCTGTCATACAGAGTGAAGTCAGAAAGAGAAAAACAAATACCGTATGCTAACACATCTATATGGAATCTAAAAAAAAAAAAAGGAAAAAAGTGGTTCTGCAGAACCTAAGGGCAGCACAGGCATAAAGACACAGATGTAGAGAATGGACTTGAGGACACAGGGAGAGGGAAGGGCAAGCTGGGACGAAGTGAGAAAGTTGCACTCACATATATACGCTACCAAATGTAAAACAGATAGATTGTGGGAAGCAGCTGCATAGCACAGGGAGATCAGCTCAGTGCTTTGCAACCACCTAGAGGGGTGGGATAGGGAGGGTGAGGGGGAGACACAGAGGGAGTGGATATGGGAATATATATATGCATATAACTGATTCACTTTGTTATACAGTAGAAACTAACACAACATTGTAAAGCACTTATACTCCAATAAAGATGTTAAAAAAAAAACAGAAAGAAAAATATCCAAGTGTCAGTAGACCCATGCAGTTCAAACCCCCATTGTTTAGAGGTCATTTGTAGTTATAATTTTTTTAAAGTCCCTGTTGATATGTGAACTTTTTGGATAATCTGTGGGTCAGGTTCCTTTCTTTTTTATTCTCATTTATTTGTTTCTATTTCTTTACATGACTCATACATTTGGTTGATACAGGAATTTGCATTTGAAAATGTATATGCTTTTATTAATATTTTTTCCTCTGGTGAATTTCATTTTCTTCTGGAAGGCAAATAACTTTTGGGAAGATCATATTTATCCAGTCGTGGCTGAATTTCAGGTATACAAATTCAGGTACGTTTGCCTTCCCTTACTCCAAGGGCATAACCCTTCTGGTATCTCAAACATTATGGAGTATTTACCCAGGTTTTCCAACTTAGTGGACTCTGAACTTTAAAATCTTTTTCTGCAGCACTGTGAGACTCTGTTGAAATCTCCACTTACCATTTTAACTTCCTTGATACTGGTTTCTACTTGACTTATTAGCATCTTACCCTGTATATGAGCAGCTTAGAATTTTGCAAATGACTTGAAGGGAAATTGCACGCAAAATTTTTGTCTCACTTTTCTATGGGTTCTTTAATTCCCAACTGCCTTGGCAGTCCTGAAAGCCAGTTTTTATTTTGCCAAGCTCAGATTCACTAGATTCAGCAAATGCTCTCTGTTGGATCTAGAATTCACTTAAATTTTGGCCTGATAATTTCATAATATTTTGTTAGTTCTCCCATAGTTTTAAGAGTGGTTAAAGTCGTTTTATGAAGTAGGGTCAGTCCGGGCACCCACCGTCATACCATCTCTCTAGTGCCTTTTGCATTGCACCATACCCATACCCCTTTTTTGAGACTTGTCTCCCCAGGCCCATTGAAGGGAAATGACAAAATCTTATCATTTGAGTTTCCACAGTGTAAAATAAAAAAGCATGAGCTTTGGAGCTAGACAAATCCAGACCTGGGTTTCATTCATTCTGTCTCTGCTACATAAGTTATATCATCTTAAGAAAGAATAGTAAACAGTCTGACTCCATTTTTGACATCTGACTTCTAACATCTTTCAAGATCCACCTCTCCTTTACCTTCTGTCCCATATCTGGGCAAGCTGATAAGAAAGCACTGGTGCCGCCTCCTTTAGCACTGGCATGGAGTTTAAACTATACAGGCCCTTATTTGTGAACCTGGCTCTTACCCCAACCCACCGTAAAACTCCAAGCAAGCCTCCTTTCCTGCTCTCTCAAGCCATTTTCAGACCAGTATGGGGAACTATTCTACCTTTGCCATAAATCCTTGTTATGTGGGTAATAAAACTTTTTATATGCTCGTCATGAATGTGTAGCATCTTTCTAAGCATCTGAACCAAATTTGGGGTGGGAGAGTGTATTTTATCTCTGAAGGGTGACCAAACAGAAAGTTACTTGATCTTTCAGTTTTCTTCTTATTACTTTCCTAATCTGTAAAATGAAAAATAATATATACCTGTAATATTTTTCTAAGGATTAGAAATAACATGCAATATAAGGGCACCTAACCATTTCTTTGGAACTTAGCAGGTGTTCAACAAATTATATATATAAAACAATAATACTTTTCAGCCAACCTGACCATAGACTATCTTCCACTCTATATCCTGACCTTTGATTATTTTATTTTTCGTCTAAGTTCTTATTACTATCTGATATTGCATTATACATTAATTTACACATTTGTTCATCTATTCATTTACTTGTATGCTGTTTGTCTCCCTCACTAAAATGTAAACCACATGAAGGCAGGAACTATATATGTCTTATTTATTTGTGTATTCCCAGCATGTAAAATATTTTGAGCCCATAGGCAGAGTTCAATGAGTGTTTCTTGAAAAAATAAAGGAATGAGTCAGTCATATATATATATAGAATCTAGAGTCTCCCTTTTGACCTGATTTAACTGTGTTACTGTGTCCAAACTCCTCAGTCCATGACTCTGGACCCTAGTCAATTATCTCTACTGTAGAAACAGGAAAATAGAGGATCAGACATAGAAAGTAATCTTCCCAAAGTCAAACAACAAGTCAGTTGCATAAACAAGGAAGGAAAGACAGGTCTCCTCTCTTTCAGTCCAACTTTCTTCCCAGTATACCTCCTCCCATCCCACACCCAAAGATAGACATTTTCCCATGGTGCTTTCTCTATTTGTTTCCAAAATCCACTGAATGATGTTCAATAAAGCAAACACTACTTTTTAGCACAAGTCAACATTTTCCTAATTGATTTTTCTCATTTTTCAACAGATTTGTAATTTTCAACAGATTTGTAACTGTCAATTTACTTGCTGAGTTGAAGGTGGCACTTGGGTTTGTCATTCTAACCCTTGGAGTAATTTAACTCTACCTTGTAAGACAAGTTTTTATGCTTGTATTATTCTTTGTTGGCATTGTCTTTTCAATCAATCACTCATGAAAAATTCATGCCTAAGGTAAAGCCCTAGTGAAACACTCTGCGAAAAAAGTGATTATCTTTAAACAAAGTAGAGATCTTAGTGTTCTCTGAAATTCAGTGGAGAGAGCAGCCTTTAATAAGGAAACATTTTATCTGCTGTTTGCAATCCATAAGATACTCTGCTTTTTCCACTTAAAATTGATCTCTTCCAATTCTCAGGTTTCCAAAATTGCTATAAGGTGAAGCTCCATGAATGTGGAGTCTAATAATTTGAAGTTTGTAAAAGCTTAACATGAGCTTTTCATGAATGATGAAAAATGTGTCAGCTACACATAGCAGGGTGATTGTGTAAATACAATTAGGATAATGTTGCATCAAAATTTTAAAGCATGTTTATTTCAGGTTGGATTTAGAAAATATTTTGATTTATTGGATTGTCCTCTAATTATGGAGAGTGAGTGATTCCTTCTTCAGATGGACTGAAAAAACTGTGGCTTCAGGCCGAACCATTATATTGGTTTTAGAACTGACCTCAACCATAAAACGGAATATGGGCCTGGGTATAGCCCTCATACTCTCTGGAGACTAAACCTCATCTCTATCGCTGGTTTATAATCAGTTACCATTGACCTCAGAGGAACTGGATGAGAGAATTTGCTTGACTTAGAACAACATTTCCTCCTGCTGGCAAACAACCTCAGCACCTGGTCTGATAGCAGTTAGTGCATCTCTCCCCTGGAAAGCATTACCATAAAGCAATGCTGTAATTTAGACAAGAGTTAACACCTATCCTTCTCAAACTCTTCCAAAAAATTGTGGCAGGAGGAACACTCCCAAACTCATTCTATGAGGTCAGCATCAAGCTGATACCAAAACCAGACAAAGATGTCACAAAAAAAGAAAATAGTAGACCAATATCACTGATGAACACAGATGCAAAAATCCTCAACAAAACACTAGTAAACAGAATCCAACAACATATTAAAAGGATCATACACCATGATCAAGTGGGATTTATTCCAGGGATGCAAGGATTCTTCAATATATGCAAATTAATCAATGTGATACATCATATTAACAAATTGAAGAATAAAAACCATATGATCATCTCAATAGATGCAGAAAAACCTTTTGACAAAATTCAACACTCATTTATGATAAAAACTCTCCAGAAATTGAGCATAGAGGGAACCTAACTCAACATAATAAAAGACATTTACAACAAACCCACAGCAAACATCATTCTCAATGGTGAAAAACTGAAAGCATTTCCTCTAAGGTCAGGAACAAGACAGGGATGTCCACTCTCACCACATTATTTAACATAGTATCGGAAGTCCTAGCCACAGCAATCAGAGAAGAAAAATAAATAAAATGAATACAAATTGGAAAAGAAGAGGTAAAACTGTCACTGTTTGCAGGTGACATGATACTATACATAGAAAATACTAAAGATACCAACAGAAAACTACTAGAACTAATCAGTGAATTTGGTAAGGTTGCAGGATACAAAATTAATGCCCAGAAATCTCTTGCATTCCTATACACTAACAACAAAAGATCAGAAAGAGAAATTAAGGAAACAATCCCATTTACCATCACAACAAAAAGAATAAAATACCTAGGAATAAACCTACCTAAGGAGGTAAAAGACCTGTACTCAGAAAACTATAAAACACTGATGAAAGAAATCAAAGATAACAAACAGATGGAGAGATATACCATGCTCCTGGAGTGGAAGAACCAATATTGTGAAAATGACTATAGTACCCAAAGCAATCTACAGATTCAATGCAATCCCTATCAAATTACCAATGGCATTTTTCACAGAACTAGAACAAGAAATTTTACAATTTGTATGGAGACACAAAAGACCCCGAATAGCTGAAGCAGTCTTGAGGGGGAAAAACGGAGCTAGAGGAATCAGGCTCCCTGACTTCAGGCTATACTACAAAGCTGCAGTAATCAAGACAGTATGGTACTGGCACAAAAACAGAAATACAGATCAATGGAATAAGATGGAAAGCCCAGAGATAAACCCATGCACATAAGGTCACCTTATCTTTGATAAAGGAGGCAAGAGTATACAATGGAGAAAAGAGAGCCTCTTCAATAAGTGGTGCTGGGAAAACAGGACAGCTACATATAAAAGAATGAAATTAGAGCACTCCCTAACACCATACACAAGAATAAACTCAAAATGCATTAAAGACCTAAATGTAAGGCCAGGCACTATAAAACTCTTAGAGGTAAACATAGGCAGAACACTCTATGACATAAATCACAGCAAGATCCTTTTTGACCCACCTCCTAGAGAAATGGAAATAAACATAAAAATAAAGAAATGGGACCTAATGAAACTTAAAAGCTTTTGCACAGCAAGGGAAACTGTAAACAAGACAAAAAGAGAACCCTCAGAATGGGAGAAAATATTTGCAAATGAAGCAACTGACAAAGGATTAATCTCCAAAATATACAAGCAGCTCATGCAGCTCAATATCACAAAAACAAACAACCCAATCCAAAAATGCGCAGACGACCTAAGTAGACATTTCTCCAAAGAAGACATACAGACTGCCAACAAACACAGGAAAGGATGCTCAACATCATTAATCATTAGAGAAATGCAAATCAAAACTACATTGAGGTATCACCTCACACCAGCCAGAATGGCCATCATCAAAAAATCTACAAACAATAAATGCTGGAGAGAGTGTGGAGAAAAGAGAACCCTCCTGCACTGTTGGTGGGAATGTAAATTGTAATTGTCCTCTCACTATGGAGAACAGTATGGAGGTTCCTTAACAAACTAAAAATAGAACTACCAGCAATCCCACTACTGGGCATATACCCTGAAAAAAACATAATTCAAAAAGAGTCACGTACCGCAATGTTCACTGCAGCACTATTTGCAATAGCCAGGACATGGAAGCAACCTAAATGTCCATCAACTGATGATTGAATAAAGAAGATGTGGCACATATATACAAGGAATATTACTCAGCCATAAAAAGGAACAAAATTGAGTTATTTGTAGTGAGGTGGATGGACCTAGAATCTGTCATACAGAGTGAAGTAAGTCAGAAAGAGAAAAACAAATACCATATGCAAACACATATATATGTAATTTTAAAAAGCAGAACTGATGTACCTAGTTGCAAGGCAGGAATAAAGACTCAGTTGTAGAGAACAGACTTAAGGGCATGGATGGGGGGAAGGGGAAGCTATGATGAAGTGAGAGAGTAGCATTGACGTATATACACTACTGAATGTAAAATGTATGGCTAATGGGAAGCTGCTGCATAGCACAGGGAGATCAGCTCGAGACTTTGTGATGACCTAGAGGGATGGGATAGGCAAGGTGGGAGGGAGGCTCAAGAGAGAGAGGATATGGGGATATATGTATACATATAGTTGATTTACTTTGTTATACAGCAGAAACTAACACAACATTGTAAAGCATTTATACTCCAATAAAGATGTGAAAAAAAATAAAGCTATGCTGTAGAACAGTCATCCCATAATAATTCCCAGCTGTTTTGGGAAAAGGAAAGACCCTGTCTAAGCAAGTGCTGCTCTCTGTCTTAGAATTACTACTCTCAGTTTGCTATCTATCAAGAGCTTTTTTTGTTTTGAATTTTATTTTATTTTTTTATACAGGAGATTCTTATTAGTTGTCTATTTTATACATATTAGTGCATATATGTCAATCCCAATCTCCCAATTCATCACACCACCCCCACCCCACCACCCCCACTTTCTCCCCCTGGTGTCCATATGTTTGTTCTCTACATCTGTGTCTCTATTTCAAAAGCTTTCTATAAAAAATCTTTGTCTCCAGAGGCAAATTGCCTTTTAATTTGTAACATGATTCTACATGGGAGGAGAGAAGTTTGCTATTTCTTGGTTTAGCCTCGATTACCCAGAACTGAGAAGAGGAATACAGTATTTTTTATTATATAGAGCTCCAGCTTTTGAGTCAAATTAACCTGATTTGGGGTCCTGATACTACAACTTGTCATTACTGTGCCCTTGGGCAAGTTACTTAATATCTGTGAGAACTTCAGTTTCCTCTTCTGTAAAATGGGAATATTAACACCTTACAATTTTTGTTTGGATTATTAAATGAGGTTTCACACCTGATACATAACAAGTATTTAATAAAAATTGCACCAAAGAAACCTATATCTTGGAGCTGAAAGAACCCTCAGAAGAGTATTTACTTTAGCTATCTAGCTGAAGATTGAGCCTTCAGACCGGTAATGTATTATTATTATGATTTTATGGATGGGTTAACTGAGATAAGATAAAACACACTGAAGTTTAAAAACACAGTAAGTGATCTGTATGCAGAAAATTATAAGACACTGATGAAAGAAATTAAAGATGATACAAATAGATGGAGAGATATACCATGTTCTTGGATTGGAAGAATCAACATTGTGAAAATGACTCTACTACCGAAAGCAATCTATAGATTCAATGCAATCCCTATCAAACTACCACTGGCATTTTTCACAGAACTAGAACAAAAAATTTTGCAATTTGTATGGAAACACAAAAGACCCCGAATAGCCAAAGCAATCTTGAGAACGAAAGAAGGAACTGGAGGAATCAGGCTCCCAGACTTCAGACTATACTACAAAGCTACAGTTATCAAGACGGTATGGTACTGGCACAAAAACAGAAAGATAGATCAATGGAACAGGATAGAAAGCCCAGAGATAAACCCACGCACATATGGTCACCTTATCTTTGACAAAGGAGGCAGAAATGTACAGTGGAGAAAGGACAGCCTATTCAATAAGTGGTGCTGGGAAAACTGGACAGCTACATGTAAAAGTATGAAATTAGATCACTCCCTAACACCGTACACAAAAATAAGCTCAAAATGGATTAAAGACCTAAATGTAAGGCCAGAAACTATCAAACTCTTAGAGGAAAACATAGGCAGAACACTCTATGACATAAATCACAGCAAGGTCCTTTTTGACCCACCTCCTAGAGAAATGGAAATAAAAAGAAGAGTAAACAAATGGGACCTAATGAAACTTAAAAGCTTTTGCGCAGCAAAGGAAACCATAAAGAAGACCAAAAGACAACCCTCAGAATGGGAGAAAATATTTGCAAATGAAGCAACTGACAAAGGATTGATCTCCAAAATTTATAAGCAGCTCATGCAGCTTAATAACAAAAAAACAAACAACCCAATCCAAAAATGGGCAGAAGACCTAAATAGACATTTCTCCAAAGAAGATATACAGAGTGCCAACAAACACATGAAAGAATGCTCAACATCACTAATCATGAGAGAAATGCAAATCAAAACTACAATGAGATATCATCTCACACCAGTCAGAATGGCCATCATCAAAAAATCTAGAAACAATAAATGCTGGAGAGGGTGTGGAGAAAAGGGAACCCTCTTACACTGTTGGTGGGAATGTAAATTGATACAGCCACTGTGGAGAACAGTATGGAGGTTCTTTAAAAAGCTACAAATAGAACTACCATATGACCCAGCAATCCCACTACTGGGCATATACCCTGAGAAAACCATAATTCAAAAAGAGTCATGTACCAAAATGTTCATTGCAGCTCTATTTACAATAGCCCAGAGATGGAAACAACCTAAGTGTCCATCATCGGATGAATGGATAAAGAAGATGTGGCACATATATACAATGGAATATTACTCAGCCATAAAAAGAGACGAAATTGAGCTATTTGTAATGAGGTGGATAGACCTAGAGTCTGTCATACAGAGTGAAGTAAGTCAGAAAGAGAGAGACAAATACCGTATGCTAACACATATATATGGAATTAAAAAAAAAATGTCATGAAAAACCTAGGGGTGAAACAGGAATAAAGACACAGACTTACTAGAGAATGGACTTGAGGCTATGGGGAGGGGGAAGGGTAAACGGTGACAAAGCGATAAAGAGGCATGGACATATATACACTACCAAACGTAAGGTAGATAGCTAGTGGGAAGCAGCCGCATAGCACAGGGAGATCAGCTCGGTGCTTTGTGACCGCCTGGAGGGGTGGGATAGGGAGGGTGGGAGGGAGGGAGACGCAAGCGGGAAGAGATATGGGAATATATGTATATATATAACTGATTCATTTTGTTGTGAAGCTGAAACTAACATACCATTGTAAAGCAATTATACTCCAATAAAGATGTTAAAAAAAAAAAACACAGTAAGTGATAGAGGCAAGATTTGAATTCATGTTTCTGCCTCCTAAGACTGTAATCTTATCCAAACTCCTCATAAGTCAAGAGAAAGAAACTGACATTGCTTTATAACATAACCATGTCACCTCCCATGAAACCAGCCAAAATGGGAAATTCTCAAGGGCAGGAACTGATTTTTTTCCCCACTAAAGTTGGAGAACAAAAATCTACAAACATTGATCAAAAATACATATTAGTATGCTCAAGTTTAAATATATTTTAAATATAGATAGACAATATTTAAAGAAGAATAGACCTATCAAAAACAATTACAAAGATGGTGAAGAAAAATTCAGTTTAATACAAATAGTGTGACTATGAACCCCAATGTGAAACTACTTTTCTTTTTTCTTTTTTCTTTCTTTTATTTTCTTTTAAAAAAACTGTTGACGTATAATTTATTGACATATAATTGACATATAGTATAAGTTAAAGGTATACAAGGTACTAATTTGATATATTTATGTATTGCAAAATCATTACCACTATAGTGTTATCTAATACCTCCATTACATCACATAATTCTTTTTTGCAGTGCGAACATTTAAGGTTTACTCTCTTAGCAACTCTCAAGTATGTGATACATCATTATTAACCATAATTACCATGCTGTAGTCCCCAGAACTTATTGATCTTATAGGTGGAAGTTTACCTTCTTTGACCAACATCTCCCCATCCACAGCCTCTAGTAGCCACCATTCTGGTCTTTGGCTTACATGAGTTTAACTTTTTCCATTCCACATGTAAGTGATTTCTTTCCCTTCTTTTTAACGTTTCCTTTCTTTCTTTTGCTCTCTTTTTTTTCCTGTTTTTTGCATATTTTTGATTACTGAAGCATTACATAATTTATCATTTGGATATTGCTAAATTACAAAGCACCCCAAAATTTACTGGTTTAAAAGAATAAGCATTTATTAATGCTCATGGGTCAGCTGGGTGGTTCTTCTTTATTGGTGGTTAGTTCTGAATCACATAGATTTTAGCTAGGTTCTCTCTGACTTGAGCTAGGTTCTCTCAGCAAGTCAGCTGGCTGTAGGCTGGTCTGCAATGGCTTCAGCTGGAACAACTAGGCTGTGTTCAGTGTGGTCTCTTATGCTCTGTCAACCTACTCTAGATGTGATCAAATATTGGTGGTAGGATTTCAAGAACGAAAATAGAACTACTCAAGGCTTTCTGAGGCCTTGGCTCAGAGCTGGTATACTGTTACTTCCACCAGTTTCTACTGATCAAAGCCATCATGGGTCGGCCCAGATTCAAGAGGATCACCTTTTAATGGGAGGAGCAGCAAAATCATAGTTCAGTGTATATGGAGAGGAAAGAATTGCGAGAAATGTTGCAATCAATCTACCACATCTGGTTTGTATGCACTTTAAGAAAATAGACAAGCATTCAGAGTCTCATCAAGGAAAGGTGATGACATTAAACAAGGTAACCAGGAATCAAAATCATTTCCAATATTATAATAAAATGATAATACAAGTAAACAGAGTACAAACATAATAGAGACCAGAAGTGGGTAGCATTGTGGTACCACCTAGGGGGTGATAAATTCACCTTAAGAGAGGTACTGAATGAACAAAACAAGGAGGGATTTTTGGCTTTGCCTAAGTACAGAAATCTATGCATTCCTGTTCGAGAATTTCAGAGGCACTGAAGAAAACCTGTGGCTTCTTCCCTGTGCCTTATGAGTAGCCCATTTAATAAATAAAATGTGTATACACACCTGTTGCCCCAACTGTCCTATGATCTCTGTAGTACCTCTGGGCAAGGGAAACATGGAGTGGGTAAATGTGGAGATTCACTCTCTTGTTGATTATAGTTTGGCCTAGGATTGGAGCCATCTAGGTAATCTATGCATTCTCCTTGACCTTTTCATCATCCTGGAGAACAGGAAGTCAATTTTGGGATGTTCTTTTCAAAACCTAGGTCTGAAGCTTTCACACCTACACTTAAAACTCTTCAGTAGCCCCTTCATGTTGCTTTCAGGAAAGGTTAAAACCCGTTAACACGGCCCATGCACCTTTTTATGCCATAGTCTCATATCTTACCCTAGAATTAATTCTTTGTTCTAGCCACAGGAAAGAGCTTGTAATTCCACAAACCACTCAACCTTTGCTCTTGTTTTTCCTGCCAACTGGAATGGCTCCCACACTTTCCTTCCTGCCTGGTCAGTCCTTATTCATCAGTGAAGATATAGCTTTCTTTCACTTGGCTGGCTACAGATGGTAACTCAGCATTTTATTTGTGTATGTGTGTGTGTGTGTGTGAGTGTCTGTGTTTTACATGTTTATTTCCCCTGCTAGGTAGTTTCTTAAGGGCAAAGGATGTTATTCATTTCTACAGTCTGAGCACATAGCAAATTAGGAGTCCTGTAACTGTTTATTAAATGAAATGATTAAGTGAATATTTCTTGAATGAACGAATGAAATTTAGAACAAATTTTCTGTAGGAAATGCTGTCAGATTGAGGAAAAGAGAGGCATTTTTTTGTCTGTATGTTGGTGAATATTTATTCTGGGTTGTAGGGAGAAGAAAGAGACTCCCTGAAATATCTTATTTATCTTCTGCCATGTTGCTAATGCCCTTGTTTGATATGCTAAACTTCCCTTGATGAGAATGTTTTGCTCCATTTCCCTTCTACCTCTTGGCTGCTTTCTCACAAGCCTTCAGTGAGAGAGAAGAATCTTCTAATGTGCAACCTGTAAGCCATTTCTTTATTATATCTATCAGACTGCAGTATCTGTGTGAAGATTTTGACAATTTCCAGTTGACAAGACACAGGTGCAGCTGAGTAACACATTTTGCTGGTTCATTGTGCGTCCCAACAGCAGCTTATAATAGGTAAGGATTCGTTTTTCATATAGTGATTATCTTTATGTCAGGCTTCATGGCTTTGATACATCAGGTCCAGGATTTCCTGACACTTGACTGGCAACCTGTAGGTTCTTCATGGACAGGAAGCTTAACTTTATATATATATGTATATATATATATAATATGCACATGTGTACAGTTTTTTATTGTTTCCTGACCACATCGTCTTGGCAATTATAGTTAATCCTATCAAAAACTCTACCAGATAAGTCTGATTTTCCTCTTTGCAGGTGAGGAAAACAAATCTCAGAAAGATGATAAAACATGGTCAGAGTTGCACAGAAAGAGGTCAGCTTGGAACTCCAACATTTCTTCTACAATACTGGGAATCAGATTTGGCTCAGAGCTGGTAATATAAAAACAAAAATATGGCTCTGGAAGAAATTAGCTGATTGTTTGGAAAATAAGATCTAGATTTTATCCCCAACTCAGCCCCACATTACCTAAATACCCTTTGATGTGTCATAACACCAAGGCAAATTTACCCTAAACTCTTGTGCAGTCGCCCTCAAGTCACACTTACCTGGTGGCATGTCGACACATTGGCAAACATGTAACTAGACATACGCCAAAGCAGCTTTCCTCCATTGTGTTATATACCTCTCTGTCAAGTAGTTGTCTCAAAAGGGGTTACTGATTATCACTCATAGGAAAACTACTTAGGTCTAACTTAAAGAATCAAATTCATTTTTTAATTTAAACATAATCATCAGTAGACTAAAACTAGGATGAATGATTTCCAAATTACTAAAGAAAGAAAGAACAGCATAAGGAAGATTTTAAGCAATTGTGAAATACAAGTTTTTTTAATTGTAAAGGAGCATAAACAATATACATTGTGAAAGAAAATAACCAATAAAAGATTTTTAAGACACTGAACGTGATGCCATATAAAAGGTAAAAGGAAATATTTACTAGAGATTTGAGATATATCGTAAAACCACAATTATCAAAACAATGGCTGCCTGTCACTAAAATGAATATACAAATCAGTGAAATAGAAATGGAAGTCCAGAAATAAACCTAAGCATTTAAAATTTATTTTATGGAAAGGGTGACATCTGAAATTAGAAAGGAAAGGGATGACTTAATCAATAAGATGTAGGAAACACTTGCTAACAATTTGGAAAAAATAAAAAATAGATAACCAATAAGAACCTACTGTATAGCTCAGAGAACTCTACTCAATGATCTGTGGTGACCTAAATGGGAAGGAAATCCCCAAAAGAGGAGAAATATGTGTACGTATAGCTGATTCACTTTGTTGTACAGTAGAAATTAACACAACATTGTAAAGCAGCTATACTCCAACAAAAATTATATTACACTGAAATGCCTAATGAAGTAAAATTATTTAAACTTCTGAAATTTAAAGTAGGGAAAATTTCAAATACATGTTAAATAATATAAAAACACTCAAGGGTCCACCACTAAGATGAAACAGATGTTAATATTTGGTCATCCTTTAGATTCTGCTTTCTTTTATTGATTTTGATAAATAGAACATTATAGGTACAGCTTTCCCTCTTACTTTACTTTCTCCCAGAAGTAGTCACAGTCCTGAAATTAATGGGTATAATTCCCATTTATGATTTTATACCTCTGTTGTACATGTATGTATTACATTAAAAAATGCTATATGTTTGCCTTATATAATGCTTATCTTTTCACTAAGCATAGTTCTGGAGGTCTATCTGTGTTGATAAATGTAGCTCTGGTTCATCCATTTTAAGTGATAAGTATTATTCCTTTGCAGTTATGAACCATAATTCATCCATTCTCATTCTGAGTTAAGTGGTTTTAGTTGTTTAAATTAAAAAGGAATTACTATTAAAAAGGAATAGTACTACAATGAACATTGTCGTATATATCTCCTTGTGTAATGTATAAAAATTGTTTTAGGAAAACACATAGAAGTGGAATTGCTGGATCATAGATTATAAGCAACTTTATCTTTACTTTATTGTCAAGTTACCCTCAAAGAAGCTATACTATTTTACATGCTCACCAGTGGTGTTAAAAAAAAGTCACTCTTTCTTACATAATTTCCAACACTTTGTATTTTCAGATTTACTAATTTTTTTGCCAGTATGAGGGTAAGAAATGTGTTTCATTATTTTCTTAACTTATATTTCCTCCGTTACCAGTGGGGAGATCATGTTTTCATGTATTTGTAGGCCATTTGTTTCTTCTTCTGTTACTTGTCTAATTATATCCTTGGACTATTTTCTATTGGATAGTTGGTCTTTTAAATTTTTATTTATAAGAGTTCTTTATAAGTTTATGTATTGAACCTTTTCCATTATAAGCATTACACACATGACTTCTTCAATCATTGTCTTGTTTTTTCATTTATTTATGATATATTTTAACATAAAATATACCACATTTTTGTATAGCAGTCAAATATATTTTGTAAGGCAGTCAAATATACTTATTTTTTCCTCAGGGCTTATGCTTCTGGTGCTTTGTCTAAAAAGTCCTTACACATCCTGAGTCCATAAAATAATCTACTATATTTCAGTTTATACATCATTTTTCCTTAATGCATTTAGAATTTATTTGTATATTTGGTATGAGGTAGGGATCTAACTTTATGTTTTTTCCATATGGATCACCCATTGACCCATTCATTGATTATTCAGCTTTTCAATCTCATCTGTAATGATATCTCTGATATATATTGAGTCTGTTCCTAGGCCCTCTGTTTTAATCCATTAAGTCTATCTCTATAGATTTGTAGCAAAGTTAAGTCATATTGTTTTAATGTCTATAACTTCGTAGTAAATCTTCTTATCTGATAAGGCTGTCTTTGCTATTTTTTACCCTCTGTATTCCCATAGAATTAAAAAAAATTATACAATTTTTAAAGGTTACAGTCCATCCTTGTAGCCTATCTTATACTCAGTACTTTCTACCTACCCTCTCACTCTACCATCCCTATAATGCCCCTCCCCTGCTCCCCACTGGTAACCACTAGTTTGTTTTCTATATCGGTGAGACTGCTTTTTGTATTCACTAGTTTGCTGTATTTTTTAGATTCCACTTATAAGGGATATTATACAGTATTGTCTTTCTCTGTCTGACTTATTTCACTTAGCATAATGCCTTCCAAGTCTATCCATGTTGCCGCGAATGGCAAAATTTCATTCTTTTATGGCTGAGTAGTATTCCATTGTGCGTGTGTGTGTGTGAGTGTGTGTGTGTGTGTGTGAGTATATGTACGTATGCCACATCTTTATCCGTTCATCTGTTGATGGACACTTAGGTTGCTTGCATATCTTGGCAATTTTAAATAATGCTGCTATGAACATTGGAGTGCATGTATCATTTTGAATTAGTGTTTTGGGTTTTTTTTCAAATATATACCAGGAGCAGAATTGCTGAGGCATACAGTAGTTCATTTTTTAGAAACCTCCGTACTGTTTTCCACAGTGACTGCACCAATTTACATTCCCACCAACAGTGTACGATGGTTCCCTTTTCTCCATATCCTCGCCAACATTTGCTGTTTGTGTTCCTTTTGATGATAGCCATTCGGACAGGTGTGAGGTGATATCTCATTGTGGTTTTGATTTGTATTTCCCTGATGATTAGTGATGTTTTCCATCTTTTCATGTGCCTATTGGCCATCTGCATTTGCTCTTTGGAAAAATGTCTATTTACTTCTTCAGCCTAATTTTTAATCGGGTTGTTTGTTTTTTTGATGTTGAGTTTTATGAGCTGTATATATATATTGGATATTAACCCCTTATTGGTCATATCATTTGCAAATATCTTCTCCCATTTTTTGCCCTCTGCACTCCCATATAAATTTTACAATCAACTTATCATTTTTAAACACACACACACAAACACACACACACACACACACACACACACACACACACACACACACATACACATGCCCCACAGCCACATCTGCTGGGATTTTAGCTAATTACATTGATTAATAATGAATCATCAATCTATGAATATAATAGATTAGTCTATTTAGTAAGCTTCTTTGATTTGCCTCAATAATATTTTAGAATTTTCTGTGTAGACGTCTTGTATTTTTGTTGCAATATGATTTTGTATCATTATTTCTTATAATGATATTTCTGACACTATCATAATTGGTATCACTTTTTTTTTTGCCGTATGTGGGCCTCTCACTGTTGTGGTCTCTCCCATTGCGGAGCACAGACTCCAGACGCGCAGCCTCAGAGGCCATGGTGCACGGGCCCAGCCGCTCCGCGGCATCTGGGATCTTCCCGGACCGGGGCACGAACCTGTGTCCCCTGCATCGGCAGGCGGACTCTCAACCACTGCGCCAACAGGGAAGCCCTGGTATCACTTTTAAACTCTATTTTCTAATTGTTCATAGCTAGTATATATACAATTAATTTTTTAATATTGACTTTGTATCAATGAATTCTAATAATTAGTAGGTTCTTTGGGGGTATTCTGCATACATAATCATGTTGGCTATGTAGATAATAAAAGTTTAATTTTTCCTTTCCAGCTCTTCTCCTTTTATTTACTTTTACTGCCTTATTGCAGTGACTAAAACTTCAGTGCAAGGTTGAATAGGAGTGTCAGTAGCAGGCATTCTTTTCTTGTTCCCAAATTCAATGGAAATGCTTTAAAGTTTTCATGATTAAGTTTGATGTTGCCGTTGGTTTCTTCAGTTTTTTTTCCTTCTTATAGATGTCCTTTATAAGATTAAGGTCTTTTTATTTTCCTTGTGATTGATTTTATTTTATTTATTTTTTTATTGAAGTAGAGTTGATATACAATGTTGTGCCAATCTCTGCTGTACAGCACAGTGACTCAGTTATACACACAGAGACATGCTTTTTTTATATTCTTTTCCATTATGGCTTATTACAAGATGTTGAATATAGTTCCCTGTGCTATACATTAGGACCTTGTTGTTTATGCATTCTAAATATAATAGTTTACATCTACCAACCCCAAACTCCCAGTCCATCTCTCTCCCTCCCCCTCTCCCCCTTGGCAACCACAAGTCTGATCTCTATGTCTGTGAGTCTGTTTCTGTTTTATAGATATGTTCATCTGTGCCATATTTTAGATTCCACATATAAGTGATATCATATGGTGTTTGTCTTTCTCTTTCTGATTGACTTTATTTAGTATGAAAATCTCTAGTTACATCTGTGTTGCTGCAAATGGCATTATTTTGCTCTTTTTTATGGCTGAGTAGTATTCCATTGTAAACATGTACCACATCTTCTTTATCCATTCATCTGTGGATAGACATTTAGGTTGTTTCCAAGTTTTTGCTATTGTGAACATAGCCTATGTTCTGCTATGCCTAACATAGAAAAACATAGCCTAACAGCACTGCTATGAACATAGGGATGCATGTATCTTTTTGAATTATAGTTTTATTTGGGTATATTCTCTGGAGTGGGATTGATAGATCATATGCTAATTCTATTTTTAGTTTTCTGAGGAACGTCCATACTGTTTTCCATAGTGGCTGTATCAACTTTTCTAAGAGTTGATTATTATTAAAGAGTGGTTTTTTTTTTCGATAAGGGGTGCTAAGGGGTGTAACACTGACATTTATTTTATGTGTTTTATTTTTTACATCTTTATTTGAGTATAATTGCTTTACAATGGTGTGTTAGTTTCTGCTTTATAACAAAGTGAATCAGTTATACATATACATATGTTCCCATATCTCTTCCCTCTTACGTCTCCCTCCCTCCCACCCTCCCTATCCCACCCCTCCAGGCAGTCACAAAGCACCGAGCTGGTCTCCCTGTGCTATGGGGCTGCTTCCCACTAGCTATCTACCTTACGTTTGGTAGTGTATATATGTCCATGCCTCTCTCTTGCTTTGTCAGAGCTTACCTTTCCCCCTTCCCATATCCTCAAGTCCACTCTCTAGTAGGTCTGTGTCTTTATTCCTGTCTTACCGCTAGGTTCTTCATAACATTTTATTTTCTTAAATTCCATATATATGTGTTAGCACACGGTATTTGTCTTTCTCTTTCTGACTTACTTCACTCTGTATGACAGATTCTAGGTCTATCCACCTCATTACAAATAGCTCAATTTTGTTTCTTTTTATGGCTGAGTAATATTCCATTGTATATATGTGCCATATCTTCTTTATCCATTCATCTGATGATGGACACTTAGGTTGTTTCCATCTCTGGGCTATTGTAAATAGAGCTGCAATGAACATTTTGGTACATGACTCTTTTTGAATTATGGTTTTCTCAGGGTATATGCCCAGTAGTGGGATTGCTGTGTCATATGGTAGTTCTATTTGTAGTTTTTTGAGGAACCTCCATACTGTTCTCCACAGTGCCTGTATCAATTTACATTCCCACCAACAGTGCAAGAGGGTTCCCTTTTCTCCACACCCTCTCCAGCATTTATTGTTTGTAGATTTTTTGATGATGGAAATACTGACTGGTGTGAGATGATATCTCATTGTAGTTTTGATTTGCATTTCTGTAATGATTAATGATTAATGAAGTTGAGCATTCTTTCACGTGTTTGTTGGCAGTCTGTATATCTTCTTTGGAAAAATGTCTATTTAGGTCTTCTGCCCATTTTTGGATTGGGTTTTTTGTTTTTTTGTTATTGAGCTGCATGAGCTGCTTGTAAATTTTGGAGATTAAGCCTTTGTCAGTTGCTTCATTTGCAAATATTTTCCCCATTCTGAGGGTTGACTTTTGGTCTTGTTGATGGTTTCCTTTCCTGTGCAAAAGCTTTGAAGTTTGATTAGGTCCCATTAGTTTATTTCTGTTTTTATTTCCATTTCTCTAGGAGGTGGGTCAAAAAGGATCTTGCTGTGATTTATGTCATAGAGTGTTCTGCCTATGTTTTCCTCTAAGAGTTTGATAGTTTCTGGCCTTACATTTATATCTTTAATCCATTTTGAGCGTATTTTTTTGTATGGTGTTAGGGAGTGATCTAATCTCATACTTTTACAGGTACCTGTCCAGTTTTCCCAGCACCACTTATTGAAGAGGCTGTCCTTTCTCCACTGTACATTACTGCGTCCTTTATCAAAGATAAGGTGACTATATGTGCATGGATTTATCTCTGAGCTTTCTATCCTGTTCCATTGATCTATCTTTCTGTTTTTGTGCCAGTACCATACTGTCTTGATTACTGAAGCTTTGTAGTATATTCTGAAGTCAGGGAGCCTGATTCCTCCAGCTCCTTTATTCGTTCTCAAGATTGCTTTGGCTATTCAGGGTCTTTTGTGTTTCCATATAAATTGTGAAATATTTTGTTCTAGTTCTATGAAAAATACCAGTGGTAGTTTGATAGGGATTGCATTGAATCTGTAGATTGCTTTGGGTAGTAGAGTCATTTTCACAATGTTGATTCTTCCAATCCAAGAACATGGTATATCTCTCCATCTATTTCTATCATCTTCAATTTCTTTCATCAGTGTCTTACACTTTTCTGCATAGAAGTCTTTTGTCTCCTTAGGTAGGTTTATTCCTAGATATTTTATTGTTTTTGTTGCAATGGTAAAGGGGAGTGTTTTCTTGATTTCACTTTCAGATTTTTCATCATTAGTGTATAGGAATGCCAGAGATTTCTGTGCATTAATTTTGAATCCTGCTACTTTATCAAATTCATTGATTAGCTCTAGTAGTTTTCTGGTAGCATCTTTAGGATTCTCTATGTATAGTATCATGTCATCTGCAAACAGTGACAACTTTACTTCTTCTTTTTCGATTTGAATTCCTTTTATTTACTTTTCTTCTCTGATTGCTGAGGCTAAAACTTCCAAACTATTGAACAAGAGTGGTGAGAGTGGGCAACCTTGTCTTGTTCCTGATCTTAGTGGAAATGCTTTCAGTTATTCACCATTGAGGACGACGTTGGCTGTGGGTTTGTCATTATGTTGAGGAAAGTTCCCTCTATGCCTACTTTCTGCAGGGATTTTATCATAAATAGGTGTTGAATTTTGTCAAAAGCTTTCTCTGTATCTATTGAGATGATCATATGGTTTTTCTCCTTCAATTTGTTAATATGGTTTATCACATTAATTGTTTTACATATATTGAAGAATCCTTGCATTCCTGGAATAAACTACTCTTGATCATGGTGTATGACCCTTTTAATGTGCTGTTGGAATCTGTTTGCTAGTATTTTGTTGAGGATTTTTGCATCTATGTTCATCAGTGATATTGACCTGTAGTTTTCTTTCTTTATGACATCCTTGTTTGGTTTTGGTATCAAGGTGATGGTGGCCTCGTAGAATGAGTTTGGGAGTGTTCCTCCCTCTGCTATATTTTGGAAGAGTTAGAGAAGGATAGGTGTTAGCTCTTCTCTAAATGTTTGATAGAATTCGCCTGTGAAGCCATCTGGTCCTGGGCTTTTGTTTGTTGGAAGATTTTTAATCACAGTTTCAATTTCAGTGCTTGTGATTGGTCTGTTCATATTTTCTATTTCTTCCTGATTCAGTGTTGGCAGTTTCTTCATTTCTAAGAATTTGTCTATTTCTTCCCGGTTGTCCATTTTATTGGCATTGAGTTGCTTGTAATAATCTGTCATGATCTTTGTATTTCTGCAGTGTCAGTTGTTACTTCTCCTTTTTCATTTCTAATTCTATTGATTTGAATCTTCCCCCTTTTTTTCTTGATGAGTGTGGCTAATGGTTTATCAAGTTTTTTTATCTTCTCAAAGAACCAACTTTTGGTTTTATTGATCTTTGCTATTATTTCCTTCATTTCTTTTTCATTTATTTCTGACCTGATTTTTATGATTTCTTTCCTTCTGCTAACTTTGGGGTTTTTTTGTTCTTCTTTCTCTAATTGCTTTAGGTGCAAAGTTAAGTTGTTTATTCGAGATGTTTCCTGTATCTTACGGTAGGATTTCATTGCTATAAACTTCCCTCTTAGAACTGCTTTTGCTGCATCCCATAGTTTCTGGGTCGTCGTGTGTCTATTGTCATTTTTTTCTAGGTATTTTTTTTTATTTCCTCTTTGATCTTCAGTGATCACTTCGTTATTAAGTAGCGTATTGTTTAGCCTCCATGTGTTTGTATTTTTTACAGATCTTTTCCTGTAATTGATATCTAGTCTCATAGCATTGTGGTCAGAAAAGATACTTGAAACAACTTCAATTTTCTTAAATTCACCAAGGCTTGACTTGTGACCCAAGGTACGTTCTATCCTGGAGAATGTTCCATGAGCACTTGAGAAAAATGTGTATTCTGATGTTTTTGGATGGAATGTCCTATAAATATCAATTAAGTCCATCTTGTTTAATGTATCATTTAAAGATTGTGTTTCTTTATTTATTTTCATTTTGGATGATCTGTCCATTGGTGAAAGTCGGGTGTTAAAGTCCCCTACTATGAATGTGTTACTCTCGATTTCCCCTTTTATGCCTGTTAGTATTTGCCTTATGTATTGAGGTGCTCCTATGTTGGGTGCATAAATATTTACAATTGTTATATATTCTTCTTGGATTGATCCCTTGATCATTATGTAGTGTCCTTCTTTGTCTCTTGTAATATTCTTTATATTAAAGTCTATTTTGTCTGATATGAGAATTGCTACTCCAGCTTTCTTTTGGTTTCTATCTTCATGAAATATCTTTTTCCATCCCCTTACTTTCAGTCTGTATGTGTCTCTAGGTCTGAAGTGGGTGTCTTGTAGACAGCAAATATATTGGTCTTGTTTTTGTATCCATTCAGCCAATCTGTGTCTTTTGTTGGGAGCATTTAGTCCATTTACATTTAAGGTAATTATCAGTATGTATGTTCCTATTCCCATTTTCTTAATTGTTTTGGGTTTGTTATTCTAGGTCTTTTCCTTCTCTTGTCTTTCTTGCCTAGAGAAATTTCTTTAGCAGTTGTTGTAAAGCTGGTTTGGTGGTGCTAAACTCTGTCAGCTTTTGCTTGTCTGTAAAGGTTTTAATTTCTCCATCAAATCTGAATGAGATCCTTGCTGGGTAGAGTAATCTTGGTTGCAGGTTTTTCTCCTTCATCACTTTATATATGTCCTGCCAGTTCCTTATGGCTTGCAGAGTTTCTGCTGAAAGATCAGCTGTTAATCTTATGGGGATTCTCTTGTGTGTTATTTGTTGTTTTTCCCTTGCTGCTTTTAATATGTTTTCTTTGTATTTAATTTTTGACAGTTTGATTAATATGTGTCTTGGCGTATTTCTCCTTGGATTTATCCTGTATGGGACTCTCTGTGCTTCCTGGATTTGATTAACTATTTCCTTTCCCATATTAGGGGAGTTTTCAACTATAATCTCTTCAAATATTTTCTCAATCCCTTTCTTTTTCTCTTCTTCTTCTGGAACCCTTATAATTGGAATGTTGGTGCATTTAATGTTGTCCCAGAGGTCTCTGAGACTGTCCTCAGTTCTTTTCATTCTTTTTTCTTTATTCTGCTCTGCAGTAGTTATTTCCACTATTTTGTCTTCCATGTCACTTAACCGTTCTTCTGCCTCAGTTATTCTGCTATTGATCCCATCTAGAGTATTTTTAATTTCATTTATTGTGTTGTTCATCATTGTTTGTTTCATCTTTTGTTCTTCTAGGTCCTTGTTAAATGTTTCTTGCATTTTGTCCATTCTATTTCCAAGATTTTGGATTATCTTTACTATCATTATTCTGAATTCTTTTTCAGGTAGACTGTGTATTTCCTCTTCATTTGTTAGGTCTGGTGGGTTTTTATCTTGCTCCTTCTTCTGCTGTGTGTTTTTCTGTCTTCTCATTTTGCTTATATTACTGTGTTTGGGGCCTCCTTTTTGCAGGCTGCAGTTTCATAGTTCCCATTGTTTGTGGTGTCTGTCCCCAGTGGCTAAGGTTGGTTCAGTGGGTTGTGTAGGCTTCCTGGTGGAGGGGACTAGTCCCTGTGCTGTGGTGGATGAGGCTGGATCTTGTCTTTCTGGTGGGCAGCTCTACTTCTGGTGGTGTGTTTTGGGGTGTCTGTGAACTTCTTATGATTTTAGGCAGCTTCTCTGCTAATGGGTGGTGTTGTGTTCCTGTCTTGCTAGTTGTTTGGCATAGGGTGTCCAGCACTGTAGCTTGCTGGTCATTGAGTGAAGCTGGGTGCTGGTGTTGAGATGGAGATCTCTGGGAGATTTTTGCTGTTTGATATTATGTGGAGATGGGAGATCTCTTGTGGACCAGTGTCCTGAAGTTGGGTCTCCCACCTCAGAGGCACAGCACTGACTCCTGGCTATAGCACCAAGAGCCTTTCATCCACACGGCTCAGAATATAAGGGAGAAATAGTAGAAAGAAAGAATTAGTAGAAGAAGAAAGAAAGAAAGAAAGAAAGGAGGGAGGGAGGGAGGGAGGGAGGGAGGGAGGGAGGGAGGGAGGAAGAAAGGAGGGAAGGAAGAAAAAAAGAAAGAAAGACAGAAGATAAAGTAAAATAAAATAAAGCAAGATAAAATATAATAACATTATTAAAATAAAAAAAAAACTAAGAAAAAAAAAAGCAGACAGATAGACCCCTAGGACAAATGGTGGAAGCAAAGCTATACAGACGTAATCTCACACAGAAGCATAGACATACACACTCACAAAAAGAGGAAAAGGGGAAAAAAACAGAAATCTTGCTCTTAAAGTCCACCTCCTCAATTTGGGTTGATTCGTTGTCTAAAGGAGGGGAGGAAGGAAGGAAGGAAGGAAGGAAGGAAGGAAGGAAGGAAGGAAGGAAGGAAGGAAGGAAGGAAGGAAGGAAGGAAGGAAGGAAGGAAGGAAGGAAGGGAGGGAGGGAGGGAGGGAGGGAGGGAGGGAGGGAGGGAGGGAGGGAGGGAGGGAGGGAAGAAAGAAAGAAGTTAAAGTAAAATAAAATAAAGTTATCAAAATAAAAAATAAATATGAAGAAAAAAATTTTAAAAAAAGGAAGGATAGATTCCTAGGACAAATGGTGGAAGCAAAGCTATACAGACAAAATCTCACACAGAAGCATACACATACACACTCACAAAAAGAGGAAAAGGGAAGAAATCAATTCTTGCTCTCAAAGTCCACCTCCTCAATTTGGGATGATTCTTTGTCTATTCAGGTATTCCACAGATGCAGGGTACATCAAGTTGATCGTGGAGCTTTAATCCGCTGCTTCTGAGGCTGCTGGGAGAGATTTCCCTTTCTCTTCTTTGTTCTCACAGCTCCCAGGGGCTCAGCTTTGGATTTGGCCCTGCCTCTGTGTGTAGGTCGCCAGAGAGTGTCTGTTCTTCGCTCAGACAGGACGGGGTTAAAGGAGCCACTGATTTGGGGCCTCTGGCTCACTCTGACCTGGGGGAAGGAGAGGCACGGAGTGCGTGGCAAGCCTGCGGCGGCAGAGGCCGGCTTGACATTGCGCCAGTCTGAGGTGCGCCGTGCGTTCTCCAAGGGGAGTTGTCCCTGGATCCCGGGACCCTGGCAGTAGCGAGCTGCACAGGCTCCCCGGAAGGGGTGTGTGGATAATAACCTGTGCTCACACACAGGTTTCTTGGTGTCGGCAGCAGCCGCCTTAGCATCTCATGCCCGTCTCTGGGGTCCACGCTTTTAGCCGCGGCTCGCGCCTGTCTCTGGAGCTCCTTTAAGCAGCACTCTTAATCGCCTCTCCTCACACATCAGGAAACAAAGAGGGAAGAAAAAGTCTCTTGCCTCTCCTCCTCGGCAGGTCCATACTTTTCCCCAGGGGCAGGTCCATACTTTTCCCCGGACTCCCTCCCGGCTAGCCGTGGTGCACTAACCCCCTGCAGGTTGTGTTCATGCCGCCAACCCCAGTCCTCTCCCGGCACTCCGACCGAAGCCTGAGCCTCAGCTCCCAGCCCCGCCTGCCCCGGCGAGTGAGCAGACAAGCCTCTCGGGCTGGTGAGTGCCGGTCGGCCCTGATCCTCTGTGCGGGAATCTCTTCGCTTTGCCCTCTGCACCCCTGTTGCTGCGCTCTCCTCCACGGCTCTGAAGCTTTCCCCCTGCGCCACCCACAGTCTTCACCCGCGAAGGGGCTTCCTAGCGTGTGGAAACCTTTACTCCTTCACAGCTCCCTCCCACTGGTGCAGGTCCTGTCCCTATTCTTTTGTCTCTGTTTATTCTTTTTTCTTTTGCCCTACCCAGGTACGTGGGGAGATTCTTGCATTTTGGGAGGTCTGAGGTCTTCTGCCAGCATTCAGTAGGTGTTCTGTAGGAGTTGTTCCACGTGTAGATGTATTTCTGATGTATCTGTGGGGAGGAAGGTGATCTCTGTGTCTTACTCTTCTGTCACCTTCCCGGAAGCCCCCAAGAGTGTTATATTTTATCAAATGCTTTATTTTCACATTTGAGAGAAACTTCTTTAATCTATAAATGTGGTATATTATAAGGATTAATTTTAGAATTTTAATACAACCTTGCATTCCTAGAGTAAATTAACTGTAATTTAGTGCTCCCTGCCACTGGATTTAATTTGATAATTTTTTGTTTAGTTGTTTGGGAAGGAGATGTTCCTGAAACATCCCTTTCACATTTCATTATCAAGTTTATGTGCATCACATAACAAGTTGGAAAATGTTCCCTCACTTTCAGTTATCTGGAATAATTTATGTAAGATTGGTGTTTTGGTTTCCTTAAATGTTTGGAAGACTTCACCAGTGAAGCTGTCTGGGCCTGGCATTTCCTTTGTAAGTTTTTAATAGTATATTCAATTACCTTCATAAGTTTAATAGAATAATCAGATTTTATGTGTCTTCTATCAGTTTTGATAAGGTATGTTTTTGCTTTTCTAGAATTTGCCTTTTTCCTCTAATTTTTCAACTTCATTGGAAAATGTCTTTTTGCTATAATATGTTTTCTTGTCTTTTTAATGTTTGTGGTTGCGATTCCTTTTTTTATTCCAGATATGAGTAAATTTTGCTCTTTCTATATTTTTCTTATTATCAGTCCTCTGTTTTATAGGTTCATTGTGGATATTCATATGTTCTTGAATCCCTAACCTTCTTGGAATCTCTATTTATCCTAAAGGTTTCCTTCAGTTTCTCTTTCTTTTTTTTTTTTTTTTTTTTTTTGCGGTATGCAGGCTTCTCACTGCTGTGGCCTCTCCTGTTGCAGAGCACAGGCTCCAGATGCGCAGGCTCAGTGGCCATGGCTCACGGGCCAAGCCGTGCCGCAGCATGTGGGATCTTCCCGGACCGGGGCATGAACCTGTGTCCCCTGCATCGGCAGGCGGACTCTCAACCACTGTGCCACCAAGGAAGCCCTCTCTTTCTTTTAATATGTAAATAATCGTATCATCTGTGAATAACTTTTTTTATCGTCATATTTTTTACAATCATTTCTAATTTTATTGCACTAGAACTTTCAGTATGATGTTGAATAGAAATAACAGTAGTGGCATCCTTATTGTTTCCTGACTTTAAAAGGAAGATTTCTCATATTTCACATTAAGTAGGATTGCTATACATTTTTTATTTATTTATTTTTTTATACAGCAGATTCTTATTAGTCATCCATTTTATACACATCAGTGTATACATGACAAGCCCAATCTTCCAATTCATCACACCACCACCCCACCCCCCGCCGCTTTCCCCCCTTCGTGTCCATAAGTTTGTTTTCTACATCTGTGTCTCACTTTATGCCCTCCAAACCAGTTGATCTGTACCATTTATCTAGGTTCCGTATATATGCGTTAATATATTTGTTTTTCTCTTTCTGACTTACTTCACTCTGTATGACACTCTCTAGATCCATCCACGTCTCTACAAATGACCCAATTTCATTCCTTTTTATGGCTGAGTAATATTCCATTGTATATATGTGCCACATCTTCTTTATCAATTCGTCTGTTGATGGGCATTTAGGTTGCTTCCACAACCTGGCTATTGTAAATAGTGCTGAAATGAACATTGGGATGCATGTGTCTTTTTGAATTATAGTTTTCTCTGGGTATATGCCCAGTAGTGGGATTGCTGTATCATATGGTAATTCTATTTTTAGTTTTTTAAGGAACCTCCATACTGTTCTCCATAGTGGCTGTATCAATTTATATTCCCACCAACAGTGCAAGAGGGTTCCCTTTTCTCCACACCCTCTCCAGCATTTGCTGTTTGTAGATTTTCTGATGATGCCCATTCTAACTGGTGTGAGGTGATACCTCATTGCAGTTTTGACTTGCATTTCTCTAATAATTAGTGATGTTGTGCAGCTTTTCATGTGCTTCTGGGCCATCTGTATGTAATCTTGGGAGAAATGTCTATTTAGGTCTTCTGCCCATTTTTGGACTGGGTTGTTTGTTTTTTTGATATTGACCTGCATGAGCTGTTTATATATTTTGGAGATTAATCCTTTGTCCATTGATTCATTTGCAAATATTTTCTCCCATTCTGAGGGTTGTCTTTTCGTCTTATTTATGGTTTCCTTTGCTGTGCAAAAGCTTTTAAGTTTCATTAGGTCCATTTGTTTATTTTTGTTTTTATTTCCATTACTCTAGGAGGCAGATCAAAAAAGGTCTTGCTGTGATTTATGTCAGAGAGTGATATTCATATGTTTTCCTCTAAGAGTGTCCAGTCTTACATCTCGGTCTCTAATCCATTTTGAGTTTATTTTTGTGTATGGTGTTAGGGAGTGCTCTACTTTCATTCTTTTACATGTAGCTGTCAGTTTTCCCAGCACCACTTATTGAAGAGACTGTCTTTTCTTTACTGTATATCCTTGCCTCCTTTATCATAGATTAGTTGACCATAGGTACGTGGGTTTAACTCTCGGCTTTCTATCTTGTTCCATCGATCTATATTTCTGTTTTTGTGCCAGTACCATATTGTCTTGATTACTGTAACTTCATAGTATAGTCTGAAGTCAGGGAGTCCGATTCCTCCAGCTCTGCTTTTTTCCCTCAAGGCTGCTTTGGCTATTTGGGGTCTTTTGTGTCTCCATACAAATTTTAAGATTTTTTGTTCTAGTTCTGTGAAAAATGCCATTGGTAATTTGATAGGAATTGCATTGAATCTGTAGATTGCTTTGGGTAGTATAGTCATTTTCACAATATTGATCCTTCCAATCTAAGAAAATGGTGTATCTCTCCGTCTGTATATGTTATCTTTGATTTCTGTTGGTATCATCTCTAATTTCTTTCATCAGTGTCTTATACATTTCTACATACAGGTCTTTGGTCTCCCTAGGTAGGTTTGTTCCTAGGTATTTTATTCTTCTTGTTGCAATGGTAAATTGGAGTGTTTCCTTAATTTCTCTTTCAGATTTTTCATCATTAGAGTATAGGAATGCCAGAGATTTCTGGGCAATTAATTTTGTATCCTGCAGCTTTACCAAATTCATTGGTTAGCTCTAGTAGTTTTCTGGTGGCATCTTTAGGATTCTCTATGTATAGTAGCATGTCATCTGCAAACTGACAGTTTTACTTCTTCTTTTCCAATTTGTATTCCTTCTATTTCTTTTTCTTCTCTGATTGCTGTGGCTAAAACTTCCCAAACTATGTTGAATAATAGTGGTGAGAGTGGACATCCTTGTCTTGTTCCTGATCTTAGAGGAAATGCTTTCAGTTTTTCACCATTGAGAATGGTGTTGGCTGTGCGTTTGTAATATATGGCCTTTATTATGTTGAGGTAGGTTCCCTCTATGCCCACTTTCTGGAGAGTTTTTATCACAAATGGGTGTTGAATTTTGTCAAAAGCTTTTCCTGCATCTATTGAGATGATCATATGGATTTTATCCTGCAGTTTGTTAATATGGTGAATCACATTGATTGATTTGCATATATTGAAGAATCCTTGCATCCCTGGGATAAATCCCACTTGATCATGGTGTATGATCCTTTTAATGTGTTGTTGGATTCTGTTTGCTAGTGTTTTGTTGAGGATTTTTGCATCTAGATTCATCAGTGATATTGGTCTGTAATTTTCTTTTTTTGTAGTATCTTTGTCTGATTTTAGTATCAGGGTGATGTGGCCTCATAGAATGAGTATGGGAGTGTTCCTTCTTGTGCAATTTTTTGGAAGAGTTTGAGAAGGATGTGTGATAGCTTTTCTCTAAATGTTCGATAGAATTCACCTGTGAAGCCATCTGGTCCTGGCACTTTGTTTGTTGGAAGATTATTAATCACAGTTTCAATTTCATTACTTGTGATTGGTGTGTTCATATTTTCTATTTCTTCCTGGCTTAGTCTTGGAAGCTTATACTTTTCTAAGAGTTTGTCCATTTTCTTCCAGGTTGTCCGTTTTATTGGCATAGAGTTGCTTGTAGTAGTCTCTTAGGTTGCTTTGTATTTCTGCAGTGTCTGTTGTAACTTCTCCTTTTTCATTTCTAATTTTTTTGATTTGAGTGCTCTCCCTCTTTTTCTTGATGAGTCTGGCTAATGGTTTATCAAATTTGTTTATCTTCTCAAAGAACCAGCTTTTAGTTTTATTCATCTTTGCTTTTGTTTTCTTTGTTTCTATTTCATTTATTTCTGGTCTGATCTTTATGATTTCTTTCCTTCTGCTCACTTTGGGTTTTGTTTGTTCTTCTTTGTCTAGTTCCTTTATGTGTAAGCTTAGATTGTTTATTTGAGATTTTTCTTGTTTCTTGAGGTAAGCTCGTATTGCTATAAACTTCCCTCTTAGAATTGCTTTTGCTGCATCCCATAGGTTTTGTATCATCGTGTTTTTGTTGTCATTTGACTAGGTATTTTTCGATTTCCTCTTTGATTTCTTCAGTGGTCTCTTGGTTATTTAATAATGTATTGTTGAGCCTTCATATGTTTGTCTTTTTTACTTTTTTTTTCCCTATAATTCATTTCTAATCTCATGGCACTGTGGTCAGAAAAGATGCTTGATATGATTTCAGTTTTGTTAAATTTACTGAGGCTTGATTTGTGACCCAAGTTGTGATCTATCCTGGAAAATGTTCCATGCGTACTTGAGAAGAAAGTGTAATCTACTGTTTTTCGATCGAATGTCCTATAAATATCAATTAAATCTATCTGTTCTGTTGTGTCATTGAAAGCTTGTGTTTCCTTATTAATTTTCTGTTTCAAAGATCTGTCCATTGGTGTAAGTGTACTGTTAAAGTCCCACACTATTATTGTGTTACTGTCAAGTTCCTCTTTTATAGCTGTTAGCGGTTGCCTTATGTATTGAGGTGCTCGTATGTTGGGTGCATATATATTTATAATTGTTATATCTTCTTCCTGGATTGATCCCTTGATCATCATGTAGTGTCCTTCCGTGTCTCTTGTAACATCCTTTATTTTAAAGTCTATTTTATCTGATATGAGTATTTCTACTCCAACTTTCATTTGATTTCCATTTGCATGGAATATCTTTTTCCATTCCCTCACTTTCAGTCTGTATGTGTCCCTTGGTCTGACGTGGTTCTCTTGTAGACAGCATATATATGGGTCTTTTTTTGTATCCATTCAGCAACCCTGTATCTTTTGGTTGGATCATTTAATCCTTTCACGTTTAAGATAATTATCTGTATGTATGTTCCTATTACCATTTTCTCAATTGTTTTTGGTTTGTTTTTGTAGATCCTTTTCTTCTCTTGTGTTTCCCACTTAGAGAAGTTCCTTTAGCATTTGTATAGAGCTGGCTTGGTGGTGCTGAATTCTTTTAGCTTTTGCTTGTCTGTAAAGCTTTTGATTTCTCCATCGAATCTTAATGAGGTCCTTGCCAGGTAGAGTAACCGTGGTTGTAGATTCTTCCCTTTCATCACTTTAAGTATATCATGCCACTCCCTTCAGGTGTGTAGAGTTTCTGCTGAGAAAGCAGCTGTTAATCTTATGGGGATTCCCTTTTATGTTATTTGTCATTTTTCCCTTGCTGCTTTCAATAATGTTTCTTTGTCTTTAATTTTTGCCAATTGGATTACTATGCATCTCCGTGTGTTTCTCCTTGTATTTATCCTGTATGGGACTCTCTGCATTTCCTGGACTTGGCTGGCTACTTCCTTTCCCATATTAGGGAAGTTTTCAACTGTAATCTCTTCAAAAGTTTTCTCAGTCCTTTATCTCTCTCTTCTCCTTCTGGGACCCCTGTAATGTGAATGTTGTTTTTTATGTTGTCTCAGAAGTCTCTTAGGCTGTCTTCATTTCTTTTCATTCTTTTTTCTTTAATCTGTTCTGCAGCAGTGAATTCCACCATTCTGTCTTCCAGGTCACTTATCCATTCTTCTGCCTCCAGTTTTCTGCTGTTGATTCCTTCTAGTGTATTTTTCATTTCAGTTATTGTATTGTTCATCTTTGTTTGTTTGTTCTTTAATTCTTCTAGGTCTTTGTTAAACGTTTCTTGTATCTCCTCGATCTTTTCCTCCATTTTTTTCCTGAGGTCCTGGATCATCTTCACTATCTTTATTCTGAATTCCTTTTCTGGAAGGTTGCCTATCTGCACTTCATTTATTTTCTTTTCTGGGGTTTTATCTTGTTCCTTCATCTGGTACATAGCCCTCTGCCTTTTCATCTTGTCTATCTTTCAGTGAATGTGGCTTTTGTTCCACAGGCTGAGGATTGTGGTTCTTCTTGCCTCTGTATAAATTTTTAATAGATATGTTGTATAAGATAAAGGAAGTTCTTTTTTATTTACAGCTTGCAAACATTTTTAAAAAACTTTTCTTGAATGGCTGTTGAATTTTATTAGATAGTTTTACTATATCTATTTGTTGATAAGTCAGTATTTCTCACTTAATCTGTTAATATGATAAGTTACATTATATCTCTTTTTAATGTGGAATAGTCCTTCCATTCCTAGGGTCCATCTTACTTTGTATTGCTATACTGGTGTGTGTGTGTGTGTGTGTGTGTGTGTGTGTGTGTGTGTGTGTGTGTTTGTATAAATTTACTGCTGGATTTGAATTGGTAATATTTTATTAATATTTTTCATTCAATGTTCATAATTGATGTAGGGCTATATGTTTCCATTCTCCAGTTGTCCTTGCCTGTTTTTGTTTCAAATTTATAATAGTCTCAAAAAATGAGTTGCATAGTTTTTTGTCTTTTTCTTTTATTTAACTTAACTTTAATATTTATGAAAATAAAATACATTTATGTTATTTTAAAAGTCAAATGCTACTGCAAATGCCAAAAATAAAATATCTCTTTACTTTTGCCACAGTTTTTGATTCCTGCTTCTTAAAGCAAGAATCAGCAAACTTCTTTATTTTTTAATTAATTTTTATTGGAGTATAGTTACTTTACAGTGTTGTCTCACCTTCTACTGCACAGCAAAATGTATCAGCCATACATATACATATATCCCCTCAGTTTTGGATTTCCCTCCCATTTAGGACGCCACAGTCCATTAAGTAGCATTCCCTGTTCTATACAGTATGTTCCCCTCAGGTGTCTACTTTATACATAGTATCAATAGTGTATATGTGTCAGTCCCAATCTCCCAATTCCTCCCACCCCACCCCTTTCCCTCTTGGTATCCATACAATTGTTTTCTATGTGTGTGTTTCTATTTCTGCCTTGTAAATAAGGTCATCTATACCATTTTTCTATATTCTACATATATGCGTTAATATACTATATTTGTTTTCTATTTCTGACTTAGTTGACCCTGTATGACAGTCGCTAGGTCCCTCCACATCTCTACAAATTACCCAATTTCATTCCTTTTTATGGCTGAGTAATATTCCATTGTATATATGTATCACATCTTCTTTATCCATTCCTCTGTTGTTGGACATTTAGGTTGCTTCCATGTCCTGGCCATTGTAAATAGTTCTGCTATGAAAATTGGGGTGCATGTGTCTTTTTGAATTATGGTTTTCTCTGGGTATATGCCCAATAGTGGGATTGCTGGCTCATATGGTAGTTCTATTTTTAGTTTTTTAAGGAACCTCCATACTAGCCATGGCAATCAGAGAAGAAAAAGAAATAAAAGGAATCCAAATTGGAAAAGAAGAAGTAAAACTGTCACTGCAGATGACATGATACTATACATAGAAAATCCTAAAGATGCAACAAGAAAATCACTAGAGCTAATCAATGAATTTAGTAAAGTTGCATGATACAAAATTAATACACAGCAAACTTCTTTTGTAAAGAACAAATTTAGGCTTTGTGAGCCAACATGTCTCTGTCACAACTAGTTAACTCTGCTATTATGTGGCAAAAGCAGACATAAACAACACCTAATCAATGAGGAGCAAGGGCATTTTTTTTTTCAGAAACAGGCAGCAGGCAGAATTTGGACCTTGCTCTCCTGCTCTTGAGGCAGTCACTTTTATTTCTTCTAATTGTTTCTTCTGATATTATTTCTGTATTTCTAAATAAAATTTCTATACCGCTATTCTCTATTCATTTTAGTTTTCGATAGTATTTACCAACTTTGTATTATGAGATGATGATTTCATTCTTTAACCGTTCTACTAAAAAATACAAACACTTCTCCTCCCCCCATATTTATATCACTATTTTGGTTAAATTAATATTCAGTCTTTTCTTTATTATGAATAGGTAAATAGTCATTATATATGGTTAAGATTTTCTCTTCTGCAACTGTTCCATCTGCCTCCTGCCTTCTGCAGATAATTGCTTCTTTTCCTGTTAAACTGGTATTCAATGCTCCTTTTGCAAATCTCTTCTGTTTTCCCCAAGTCCTCCCCCTGACTCCCATCATACATTTGCTTGGCTGCTTTTTTCTCTGCTTCTATTGATGTCTTTCATCATTAAAAGATTGTCATTAAATTTTGAAATAAGGTTCTATATACATATTTGGACCGTGCTCATTCATTTCTTTGGGGGAGTCTCCCTTACCTATATTTGTAAATCTTTTATCTTGATTGGGGGTTTTCCCATAAAAGAATTTTCTAAACTCCCGACTATAGAGATATGCTCGACTACCAGTATTCTGGATTTTGAATCTGGGATCTCATCAACCACTCCAGAGAATGAGCCTCTAGTTTCCTGTCATGATGGACAATGAGTCACTTGGGTGCTTGGTGTGAGGGAAGGAATATGGGGACTTAATTTTTCTTTATAAAGAACCAAGCTGTGCCTGGCACCCCAGGCGCTTCCAGTGTTTTGCATTCTGAGATTCCTTGGTGTGAATTATTATTTTGTTTCTTAATTTTTTAAGTTAAGTACTTACCACTTTTTTTTTAAACATCTGTATTGGAGTATAATTGCTTTACAATGGTGTGTTAGTTTCTGCTTTATAGCAAAGTGAATCAGCTATACATATATCACCATATCTCCTCCCTCTTGTTTCTCCCTCCCACCTTCCCTATCCCACCCCTCTAGGTGGTCACGAAGCACTGAGCTGATCTCCCTATGCTATGTGGCTGCTTCCCACTATCTATCTATTTTACATTTGGTAGTATATATAAGTTCATGCACTCTCTCACTTCGTCCCAGCTTACCCTTCCCACTCCTCTTGTCCTCAAGTCCATTCTCGACGTCTAGATCTTTTTGTTTGTTTGTTTGTAATTTTAACTCTTTATTTGAGTAAAATTGCTTTACAATGGTGTGTTAGTTTCCTGCTTCTCACTAGCTATCTCTTTTACATTTGGTAGTATATATAAGTCCATGCCACTCTCTCACTTCGTACCAGCTTACACTTCGCCTTCCCCATGTCCTTAAGTCCATTCTCTACTTCTGCATCTTTATTCCTGTCCTGCCCCTAGGTTCTTCAGAACAATTTTTTTTTTTTTAGATTCCATATATATGTGTTAGCATACGGTATTTGTTTTTCTCTTTCTGACTGACTTCACTCTGTATGACAGATTCTAGGTCCATCCACCTCACTACAAATAACTCAATTTCGTTTCTTTTTGTGGCTGAGTAATATTCCATTGTATATATGTGCCACATCTTCTTTATCCATTCATCTGTTGATGGACACCTAGGTTGCTTCCATATCCTAGCTATTGTAAATAGAGATTCAGTGAACACTGTGATACATGACTCTTTTTGAATTATGGTTTTCTCAGGGCATATGCCCAGTAGTCAGATTGCTGGGTTGTATGGTAGTTCTATTTTTAGAATTTTAAGGAACCTCCATACTGTTCTCCATAGTGGCTGTATCCATTTACATTCCCACCAACAGTGAAAGAGAGTTCCCTTTTCTCCACACCCTCTCCAGCGTTTATTGTTTGTAGATTTTCTGATGATGGCCATTCTGACTGGTGTGACGTGATACCTCATTGTAGTTTTGATTTGCATTTCTCTAATGATTAATGATGTTGAGCATCCTTTCATGTGTTTGTTGGCAATCTGTATATCTTCTTTGGAGAAATGTCTATTTAGGTCTTCTATCCATTTTTGGATTGCATTATTTGTTTTTTTGATATTGAGCTGCATGAGCTGCTTGTAAACTTTGGAGATTAATCCTTTGTCAGTTGCTTCATTTGCAAATATTTTCTTCCATTCTGAGGGTTGTCTTTTTATCTTGTTTATGATTTCCTTTGCTGTGCAAAAGATTTTAAGTTTCATAAGGTTCCATTTGTTTATTTTTTATTTTATTTCCACTTCTCTAGGTGGTGAGTCAAAAAGGATCTTGCTGTGATTTGTGTCATAGAGTGTTCTGCCTGTGTTTTCCTCTAAGAGTTTGATAGTGTCTGGCCTTACATTTAGGTCTTTAATCCATTTTGAGTTTATTTTTGTGTGTGGTGTTATGCAGTGTTCTAATTTCATTCTTTTACATGTAGCTGTCTAGTTTTCCCAGCAACACTTATTAAAGAGGCTGTCTTTTCTCCATTGTATACTCGTCTCCTTTATCAAAAAAAAAGGTGACCATATGTGCATGGGTTTATCTCTGTGCTTTTTATCCTATTCCATTACTCTATATTTCTGTTTCTGTGCCAGTACCATACTGTCTTGATTTCTGTAGCTTTGTAGTATAGTCTGAAGTCAGGGAGCCTGATTCCTCCAGCTCCATTTTTCTTTCTCAAGATTGCTTTGGCTATTCAGGGTCTTTTTTGTTTCCATACAAATTTTGAAATTTTTTGTTCTAGTTCTGTGAAAAATGCCATTGGTAGTTTGATAGGGATTGCATTGAATCTGTAAATTGCTTTGGTTAGTATAGTCATGTTCACAATGTTGATTCTTCCAATCCAAGAACATGGTATATCTCTCCATGTGTTTGTATCATCTTTAATTTCTTTCATCAATGTCTTATAGTTTTCTGCATACAGTTCTTTTGTCTCCTTAGGTAGGATTACTACTAGCTGTTTTATTCTTTTTCTTGCAATGGTAAATGAGAGTGTTTCCTTAATTTCTCTTTCAGATTTTTCATGATTAATGTATAGGAATGCAAGCAATTTCTGTGCATTAATTTTGTATCCTGCTACTTTACTAAATTCATTGATTAGCTCTAGTAGTTTTCTGGTAGCATCTTTAGGATTCTCTATGTATAGTATCATGTCATCTGCAAACAGTGAGAGTTTACTTCTTCTTTTCCGATTTGGATTCCTTTTATTTCTTTTTCTCCTCTCATTGCTGTGGGTAAAACTTCCAAAACTATGTTGAATAACAGTGGTGTGAGTGGACAACCTTGTCTTGTTCCTGATCTCAGGGAAATGGTTTCAGTTCTTCACCATAGGGAATGATATTGGCTGTTGGTTTGTCACATACAGCGTTTATTATGTTGTTAGTTCCCTCTATGCCTACTTTCTGGAGGGCTTTTATCATAAATGGGTGTTGAATCTTGTCAAAAGCTTTTTCTGCGTCTATTGAGATGGTCATGTATTTTTTCTCCTTCAATTTGTTAATATGGTGTATCACATTGTTTGATTTGTGTATGTTGAGGAATCCTTGCATTCCTGGGATAAACCCCGCTTGATCATGGTGTATGATCCTTTTAATGTGCTGTTGGATTCTGTTTGCTAGTATTTTATTGAGGATTTTTGCATCTATGTTCATCAGTGATATTGGCCTGTAGTTTTGTTTCTTTGTGACATCTTTATCTTGTTTTGGTATCAGGGTGATGTTGGCCTCGTAGAATGAGTTTGGGAGTTTTCCTCCCTCTACTATATTTTGGAAGAGTTTGAGAAGGATAGGTGTTAGCACTTCTCTAAATGTTTGATAGAATTTGCCTGTGAAGCCATCTGGTCCTGAGCTTTTGTTTGTTGGAAAATTTTTAATCACAGTCTCAATTTCAGTGCTTGTGATTGGTCAGTTTATATTTTCCCTTTCTTCCTGGTTCTGTCTCAGGAGTTTGTGCTTTTCTAAGAATTTGTCCATTTCTTCTAGTTTGTCCATTTTATTGGCATATAGTTGCTTGTAGTAATCTCTCATGATCCTTTGTATTTTTGCAGTGTCAGTTGTTGCTTCTCCTTTTTCATTTCTAATTCTATTGATTTGAGTCTTCTCCCTTTTTTTCTTGATGAGTCTGGCTAATGGTTTATCAAATTTGTTTATCTTCTCAAAAAACCAGCTTTTAGCTTTATTGATCTTTCCTATCATTTCCTTCATTTCTTTTTCACACTTTCTTTTCAATCTTTATTCTTTTCTAGTGTATGCATATAAGGCTAAAATTTAATTTCTCTCTTTAATGTTTTTACTTTATGACACATGCTCTGATATGTAGTGCTGAATTAATCATCCAATTTCACATACTTTCTACTCTTCATCATTATTTTTTCTTTGATACATGAAAAATTAAGAATATATATAAAATTTCAAAATGTTGAGAGTTTTTTGTCAACTTTTTGTAAAAGATATATGAATTTATGACTTGATAGTGAGCGGTTGTGATTAGAAGAGTACTAATTCTCTGTTATTTGTTGAGATTTGTCTTGTGACCATATGTACATGCTTAATCTTTTACAATTATCCTTCTTTTACTTGATAAAAGTTTGTTATCTAATCGTGTATGTGGAATGCATTGTAGGTTTTAATAAGTGATCTTTTAATGGAGCTTATCAAATTGGAAGATTACAATTTTCTACATCCTTCAGAATATTTGGTTGTCTCCACTCTCAATTACTGAGATTAATCATTGTAGATTAATCAGTTTTTATTTGGGGTATTGTCAATTTTTGTTTTATATATTTTAATGCTCTTATTAGGTGCATACATATTTAAAGTTGTTATATCTTCCTGTAGAATATTTGGTTTTATGTGGTGATTATATCCTTAACCTTACAGTTTTTTTTACCTCAGTCTGTTTTGTCTGATACTGCCATAACTCAAATAGCTTTCCTTTAGTGAATATTTTCATGTTATATCTTTTTCCACCCCTTCACTTTCAAAATTTTTGTGCCATTATGTTTTATGCATGTCTCTGGGAAAGATTATAAGTGTAGATTTTTTTCCTAATCTGTTTTTTAACAAAGAGAAGTGTCAATTTCCAATATCTGCGATTATTGATATTTGGAATTATTTCTCCTATCTTATTTTGGGCTTTCAATAAGTAATGTTTTTCTTTGCTTTTTATCCCCTATCCTATCATATCTTCTATTATATTTATCATGCTTTCTTTATTCTCTTCTTTTTACTCATTTGGAATTTATAAATCCTCTTTCTATTATTGTGTTGACTACTCTTGAATTCCCACATTCTTATTTTATAGCAATGTTTTAAGTTAATTAGCTTCCCTATCCTCCTGTGGAATCATACAAAGACCTTAGAATACTTTAAGTTTGATCTTGCCTCTCTCCTCTTCACCACTGTCCCAAACACATCTGTTTTATTGACCAGTGTTTTGGCGCAAACTTTTTAACACTCCTAAAATTTAATACTGTTATAATAATAGTTTTATTCATTCAGTTCTTATTTAGATTTACTTGTTTCTCTGCTCATTGTTGTTTCTTGCCATTCTTACCTTTTATGTTCAATTTCTTTCGTCCTCTGAAGTTCATCTTTTAGTAGCTCCTTCACTGAGAGTCTGAAACTGCTAAACATCTTAAGTTTTGTTTGTCTGAAAATTTATCATGCCTTCATTCTTGGGCAATGTTATTCCATTATTTTCTGGTCTCTCATGTTGCTGGTGTTAAGTCTGCATAAGTCTAACTTCTGTGTCTTTGTAGGTAATTTTTGTTTTCTCTTATTTGCTATCAAAACATGCTCTTCACTTTTGGTGTTTTGTAATTTCACTATGATGTGTCTATATCTAGATTTTAAAAAAATCCTGCTTTGGATGGACTTGTGATTCCTAAATCTGAATATACATGTCTTTCATCAATTCTGGAATATATTCAGCCTTTTCTGTGTAGATTTTTCCTCTCCCAATTTCTCTTGTCTCTCTTTCTAGAACTCTTATCAGATGTATATTTTTATTTATTTCCCCTCTGTCCCATTTTGTATTTTCTCTCTTTATAAGTCTTTCTGTTGAATTTTGGAAATTTCATCCATTCTGCATCTTAACCTGTCTACTGAAATTTTTAGTTTAATTAATTTTTTGTAATTTCTAAAGGCTCTCTTTAATTTTTTCAAGACTATTTCTGGTGTTTTAAAATTTTTATTGTGCTTTGTTCTGTTTTCATGTGTTTGAAACATATTTTTAATTTTTTAATCATTTAAAAAAATGCTTTCTTTATAGTTCACCATATAGTTTTATGACCTGAAGTTCTTTGTGGTCTAATTCAGTTATCTGTTTTTCTGCTGATTCTCACTTTTAGTGTGTATTGTTTTCTTGTACGTTTTATAAATTTATATGAAAGTTTGACCTCTTTAGGACTTCATTATGGAAATTCTGTGTGCCCGGACTGAAAATGTGTGCATTCAAAGTGATTTTTTTTTCTTGTTTTGACCAGGTGCCCCAGGGTTATCTTCCTGTAACTAAATTTATTGTAAATGCTTTACCTGGGTTCTTAAGACCAAGCTGGTAATGTAAATTCCAACCCAAACCTCAAAATGTTCTGGCCTATGTTTGAAAATTACTTTTTCTTTCACAAATCTATGAACAGATAGGCATGCATCTTTGTTATCCCCCATTGCTAGTGAATGATTTCTTTCTATACCACAGTTCCACTAATATTATATCATTTTGAGGATCCTAAATTTGTGAAGGCATCTCATGTCAGATATCCTGCCTCATGCAGATTCAAGGCCTCGTTTGCTATCCTTGCATAGATGTTAGAAATCTAATTTCTTAGATACTAAAACCAGTGACCTGCCTTCTGCACCTGTATTTTTCTGGCATCTATGGATTTCTTTTTATTTATTAGGAGTTCTTCATGTAAATAATGTTCTTAAATATTCTGTAATTTCTAGGAGTTTGCGAAAGGTTATCCAGAGCAGTGTTCTCTAACATTTTTCACACCCAGGCACATAGAGAAAATAATATGTGTACACTTAGGCAAGATGATATCTATGCAGAATTTTGGAGTACCTGGGGAATGTTTGGAGGATGACTATATGAAGCTTGGTGAAAAAAATTAACACATAATTTTTGAATGAAACAAAAAATATATACAGAGGATATCAAATGCTAAAATTTTTTTAATCTTCAAATTTTTAATTGAAACACTTGAGTTTTTGTCCATGCACATTCCATTTTTATATGAGGTTTTGACTTCTGAAATGGATATATGCAATTCCTGATCAAGACTTTTCAATGATGATCTATTCAAAGTCTTAATAGTCAGCCATTAATGAGAAACTGTTCACACAATAAAATGATAAAATTTTAAAACTGTTCAAATATTTAAACCATATGAAATTATATTAAAGTAACAGTTCTCCTTTTTTCGTTCATAATTGAACTGTTGAAATTTCTTGTGAAAAACAAGTGATGGTAAGACAGGAATAAAGACACAGACCTACTGGAGAACGGACTTGAGGATATGGGGAGGGGGAAGGGTGAGCTATGACAAAGCAAGAGAGAGGCATGGACATATATACACTACCAAACGTAAGGTAGATAGCTAGTGGGAAGCAGCCGCATAGCACAGGGATATCAGCTCGGTGTTTTGTGACCGCCTGGAGTGGTGGGATAGGGAGGGTGGGAGGGAGGGAGACGCAAGAGGGAAGAGATATGGGAACATACGTATATGTATAACTGATTCACTTTGTTATAAAGCAGAAACTAACACACCATTGTAAAGCAATTATACCCCAATAAAGATGTTTAAGAAAAAAAAAAAGAAAAACAAGTGATGTTAAAATCTAACCAAACTTTTAATACTACTATGATTTAAGATAATGAAACATTTTAGAATAATGATGACCCTCTAATTTGCAGAATGTGCATGCCTATTTAGAATAGTCCTTGGGACTAGCTTGGACACCATTAGGTAGAAATTTTACTCTTGACTGGACAAAAGTATTGGATATATGGGAAGATAGAGAATCAAGGCCACTGTCTGGGACTGCATGCAGGCTTCTCATTACACCCTCAGCAACACTGGACCACTCCTTGGCCTACACCTGGAATGGAGCTCTTGAACTCCTCCATAGCACCACAACCCCCTTACTAAGGATGGGCAGAGCCCCAGGCCTCACACATGGCTACCTTGAGAACTTGTGCTACAGGTCACCATTTGCAAAGTTTCAATATGGAGCATCATATTACTGAAACAAGAAGCCTGGATTAAAATTTTAAATAGAGAGAAGAGAGAAAAATAAATAATGGAAGGAAGGCAGTAAGGCAGGCAGGCAGAAAGGAAGGAAGGAAGGAAGGAAGGAAGGAAGGAAGGAAGGAAGCTGTAAAGAACTAAAAGATCCAGTTTCATTGAAGATAAGGGGGAAAATCTCAATAAATAGTGAATACCTATTCTTATCTTGATGCAATGTGACAGGTGATTACTTATGTAATCTCACAGATTTTTATAAAAACTTTGTTAGGATGGTATTATCATCTGAATTCCAGATTGATTTTTAAATCAATATCAAAATGAATAATCATCTTGCCTAAGCTCACAGAACCAATGGGGAACTGGCTTTCAGTCTCAGATATATCTATCTGGAAAGTCCATGATCTTATTCTCTTGAGTCAGTGGACTTGGTTCAAATTCTAGCTCTACTACTAACTATTATGTAATTTTAATTTACTTAATCTCAATACCACTTGTCTCATCCATAAATAAGAGGTAATGAATAGTCCCTTTCTCAAAAAGTTCATTATCCTCAAAACAAGTGAGATAATGCATCAGATATCAGCTTGGAGTGAGGTCCAGGCATCTTTAGTACTTAAAAGCTATCCAGATGATTCTAATACACAAAACACTGAAACTATGAGTGCTTAACTTAGAATTTGGTGCATAGAAAGTCTCAGAAGTTGTTATTTTTATAGTTGTTGCTGTTACCATTACCTCATGGATACAGTTTCATCTGATGTATTTTGAGTATATAACTGACAAATAGCTAGAAAATATGGAAAGCCAAGATTTCCTGCACTGCTTACTTCCAAATACCTTTGATTCTCACAACCACATGCTGCCTTACTAAGTAAGCTAGAAAACATTTTTAAAAATGCACAAGTGGAGAATAATAAAAGACTGTTCAGGAATTCTCTGGCGGTCCAGTGGTTAGGATTCTGCACTTTCACTGCCAGGGTCTGGGTTTGATCTCTGGTTGGGAAACTAAGAACTAAGATCCTGCAAGACGTGCAACCAAAGGGAAAAAAAAAAGGCATACTTATTCCAGACACTTAAGATTTAAGTCCTAGCTCTACCAGTTAATAGTTCTGGGATCTGGGGGTGGGGGGTAAGCCAGTTAGCCTTTATTAGATTCAATTTCCTCATGTCTAAAATTGGGCTAAAATAAACAACTTTTGTTTATGGATAGAGAAGCTAAATAATATAGCATATTTTAAACACCTGAGAAAAATTCTGGCATGTATTAGGATATGAATGAACAACAAATATTCCACTTTTTAATTTCTTTATTCCAACTTCACATATACACATTATTTCTATATTAGATTTCCCCCTGCATTTAGCATTAGTCTAGATCCTGAAAGTGCACCATGGCTTCCGGGTTCACTGGAGATGGATCTGACACCTGGAATCTCAGAAGAAAAAAGGGGGATTAGGCCCTGTGAGGTTCAAAGGCCATCTGTCCCCTTGATATTGATTTTCTTAAAACAGACAGTAGCCAAGACCCTGGCAGAAGTAATTGAACTGACAACAGGCAGGTCCAGGTTATTAATAATGGAATAGTCTTGGACATTCTTGATGACTTAATTTAATGACTAAAAGGAGTTCTGAAACTGAAATGCCTGGAGATGGGGTCAATGGCTAGGTCTCTGAGGAGAAAGGAAAACATGAGTTATTCCTAAGAAGTTATTTCATAGAACAAAGCATTTTATGGTAGTCCCAAATATGAGGCCAGAGGAAATGGTTTTGATTTTCTGTTTTTAAAGGAAAATGAAATTTTAAAGACTTGAAAAATTGCCACTATATTTATATTTATTTTTGCCCTTATTTTGGAAAATAGACTTGGTTAGAGTTATGGCATTTGAACTTTAGTGAGTAACTCAAGGGTAGAGATCTTGGATATCTTAACTTTTTTATCCCTTGGGTTCAAATATCAGTTCTCCATCTTTTAATTGCATGGCTCAAGACAAGTTAGTTAATATCTCTGAACCTCAGTTTCCACATCTGTAAAATGGAAATGTTAATATTTTTATTATAATTATAAGAGAATATTTAAAAAATTTTAAGTGTATAAAATTTCTGGCACTTGACATTAATACCTCACACAATAAACATTTATTCAATGAAATAATACATGAATTTTGATGCTTCTGTCTTCCACTGCCTCTGGATAGAAAAGCCAGCCTATGGTTAACCTCTTGCAAGCTTTTCATTTTCTCTGACTATTCAGGCTGCCCTTGCCCTGAACATCATCCTCTCTCCTTTGGACTGTTTCAGTGGTCATTTAATGTCTTTTAACCCCAGTTCTCTTTCCTTTCCCAATCTCTCCTCCCCACTTGTGACAAAGCTGTTTATTAAAACAAAGACCTGATCTCTTTTTAATATACTACCCTTCTGGAAGGGTTTTAGTCATCTAAAACATTCCATTCCCCCATTTTAAAGGTGAGAACCAGAGAGGGAAGGAGCTCACCCAAGTGTCTGTGCTACTATAAACTGATACTGAGATTAGGGTTGAGCTCAGTACTCCTGGCCCCTAGCAGAAGATAACAAAGGGGAAGCAGACATATATCCTTTAGTTCTAATCAAAGGGGTGCTGAGCAGTTACAATTTTTTTAGTTTCAATTTTGCATTAAGTTGTTATCTTTAGTTTTGTTGAACTTCAAACGCACTACTGTTACTATAATGATAATATTATTCATTTCCATGGAAATTCTAGGTGAGCCTAGAGAGAGGGCACAATTAATAATGATAACTAAAACTTATATAGCTTTCACTATGCACCAAGCATGGTTCCAAACACTGTACTTTTATTAAATTATTTAATTCTCATCAGTAATTCTAGGTACCATTACTATCCCAATTTTTCAGATAAGGAAACTGAGGCACAGAAAGATTTAGTAGCTTGGCAAAGTCACGCATTGAGAGTGGTAGAGTGGGATTAAAACTCAGGCTTCCAGGTTCTAGAGTCTGTGTTCTTAACTACTATGTTAAGCTAGCAGATAAGCTAGCAGAAACATATTGAATTTCTGTGAACGCCATTTATCCTCACTATGCTGGTAGTTAGTCCATATGGTTTCCTATAACCCTGCTTATTACTTCCAGTCCTAATTATCAGGAAGTTGCAACTTGAATAGCATAGTCTTCTGATAAACTTTTCCCTCTTTCTTTTTCAGAGAGTCATTTTCAACATTGTTAACTTCAGCAAAACTAAAAGTCTTTATAGAGATGGGATGGCCCCTATGGTGAAATCTACCAGCAGACCAAAATGGTAAGTGACCCACAGAATGGGACCTCCTTCTGACTGGGGAATTTGACCCAGGGCTCGAGTTTATCTGCTGTATGGCTAGGGCTTAGTCTCACTAGCACTAAGAAGAGTTAGATGAGTTTCTGGATGGCCATTATCTGGGCTCTAGCTACTGCTCTTTGAGAACGTTGGAATAGAAAACATGGTCCCATGTTTGGAGTCACTAGCATTCTATTATGCAGGAAGGTACAGTCGGTTATTTGATAAACTCCCTGTCCTGTTTGCCTTTTATCATGATATATTTGGAAGCATAATTAAGTTGATCCCGTTCCTTTCTTTTCTAACCTGGGCATACATATTGTACAGTAACCTAGGAGGACATCAGGAGCTACAGTTTAGAAGATATCCCTTGGTTTGCTTGTTTGTTGTGGTGTTTTGTATAGATGTTGTGTGGGTTTTTTGGATGTTAAAGTTCTATTTGTCCCATTGCTATAGTGTGGATGAAGACAGTTGTATAGGATTACTTAATAATAGTAATGATGATGATAATGATGTTAATAATAACTACTGTCACTTACAGTGCCCACTCTTTGGCAGATGTTTGATATTTGCTGTTACTAGTCTCACAAAATTTTTGCAAGGGACATTTTAAATATCCCTATATTACAGATGACGAAATTGAGGCTAGGATAGGTTAAGGACTTTCGCATGACCATAGATAGTAAGGGGAGGAGCCTGTGTTATTGTTATTATCCCACACTGACATTCAAACCAATTAATTTCTTCATCCATTCATTCATGTATTCATTCAACATTGATTGCACCAAAATGAGAGTCTTTAAAGACAGAAACCAAGTGTTATTCATCTGTCACACAGGAGATGTTAAGTGAATGCTTTTGAATTGAACTGAATTCATGATGAGAATTTACATGTAAAGTGCCTGGCACTTGCTTAGTGCTCAATAAATGTCATCTATTATTGATAGTATAATGTAGAATACTATACAAATTCCAGGAATTGTTAATATTATTCTAGCTTTGTTACCTGTTCAAATATTAATGACTAGTGAGAAGATCATTTCCAAGTACCTATATTTATAGAAAGCTAGCAATTCATAAATATTGAATTGTGCTTTTATGTAGAAAAGATACTTGGCAATTTTCTATAAATGCTGGGCTGAGAAACTGAGGTTTGTAAAAGTGTAGGCATTTGATGACTATAATGAAAACTCTTTATTAAAAGATAAAAATATCTTCCTGGGCCTGTTTTTTACTTTACTAAATCAAGTTAACTCTACTGCTGTTCCTCAGTTTCCTTTTGACATTGGGATCTGAACAAGGGGTAGGCCTTTGCTTTGAGTCTCTGAATTCGGCCTGAGTGGATAATAACAGAGCACTTATTTCTGTTAATAGGCATATGTGTAGATAGGTGCTTCAAACCTTGTCAACGAAGGATATCACTGTTGATCTGTTCCTAAGGGCCTTAAAATAACATTGTACTTCTTTCACCAGGCTCTGTGTTGGGATCTTACATAACAGCAATAATCACCATTTGGTTTCCTCAAGTGTTCAGTTCTGGAGACTTCTCTTTTTGTGTGCTTTTGAAAATCCTTTTGCCTTAATTATTTCATTTTGTTTTGTTTTGTTTCTCATGGACTACCATTTGGGTCCCCTCTGTCAGGGCTCTTGACAAGCTTTTGAAATATTAATGAGTCCCTGTATTTATATTATAATGCCTTAGAAATAAGTTAGTGTTCTTATCCAATGTTGGCAGGCTCTCAGCAGCCTCTGTTATCCAGTCACTGCACTTCTCTAATCGTCTAAAAAGAGTTTAAAGTTTCAGAACCAAGTCTGGTGTAGTTGAAGCCAATAAGGCACAAGGTACCAGAGTAAATCAAGTTGTTGATATGTCTAATCTCCCCTATCTTTTGCTTTACCATCCCCTGACTTTGGATGGAAAGCTTTTTACCTTCCTTCACACTCCCTTTTCCTCAAGCAAGACATTTGGATATTTATTTACTTGATAGGACTTTACTGAGCACCTTAATGTGCTATGCACTATAGATATTGGGCATATACAGGATTAATGTGACAGAAACGATCTGTTCCCAAAGAGAACTTTCATTTTAGAATTTTATTAACTGATCTCTGCAGGCCATAATTGTTACCCTTCTTTCTACTGTTTTTTTCTGAAGATCCTTTCTGTACCTTTGGTGCTTTCTGCCTAGGACTTTCTTCCATTCCTTTGTTGATTCCCAGTATGAGAACCTATCTTCCAGTAATCATCATCCTAAATGTACCCAGGGTAACATAAGAAGTGATGTGACTGTTTAGCTCTCAGATTATTAGATTTTACTGGTCCTATGGAGTTCCACAATTTAGGATTCTAAACAGTGTCCCGACTCGAGGCTGACAATTGCCATACAGCTCTCTTGTCTTCTCTAGTGTCTTCCTAATTCTAGTTTCCCCAATACCAGGGCAACCACCATAATAAAAGGAGAAGTAGTGGATACTTTTCTTGTCTAGGGGCTTTACCTATTTTAATATTACAAATAGGCATTGGAAATATTCTTACCTCATGACAAACATTAAAAGCCCTAAATTTCCTGGATGAAATATATACCAAATTGGGAAAATAAACTTTCTTCACATTTTCAAGGTGAAATAAACATTCATCTTCACCTGTCATAGAGGGCTGTAACTGATTCCAAGCAAAGATGCCTTCAGAACTTAGCATGGGTCTGGTAATCAATTAGTTGTAGAAAGCAAATAAGCAGAAGAAGCAACTAAAAAGCCATTATAAAAATAAATATATGATCACTCAAGTCTGTTCTGCCTTGAGGAGATAAAATCAGCATACCTAGCAGCAAAGTGGAGAAACTGAAAGATTCAGAAGTTTTCTGCCTATTTTAGTTCATTCTAATTCTGTTTACATATTAGACTTATAGGGATTGTTGGTTGTTGGGACTCTGTAGCATGAAGTTTTTTCAACCATAACTGATTAATATTTTTTAATATTGTCAAGGGCTGAAATTTCTATGTGCTAGACACTGTTGGAAACCAGCATTACAAAACAGCCGATATTTGTATCCTCACCTATGCAGAAATTAAACCTAGGATATTTACATAGCTAGTAAGTGGTGACATTAGCTAGAGACCTCAGGACTCCACCTTTACTGTTCCTCCCATATTCCATGCATGGAAAGGGTAGAGAAGGGGGCACAAAGAAGCAGCATGTAGCATGCAGCTGTGTGGCCTTTGGTAGATCTGAAATAACTTCTCTGATTGATTTGTCCATTGTAGTAGATTGAGGAGATTGGACTATATCTAAGATGTAGCTTTCATGTAACACATTGTTATGGAGCATCTAACTTTGTGCTAGGTACTGGGGTGATAAATATGAATATGACCTGGATTATATCTTTAAAATTTTATTTTTTAGGGATTTAAATGAAACAGAAACATAAATAGGCACAATGTAAGGAGCATTGTACTAAAGACCACTAGGGAGGTATATAAAATGTGCTGTGGATTAGAGATGAAGAAAATAATACTATTAGGACTTGGGGAGAAAGGGAGAAACTTCTGGGGCAGGTGGTATTTCAGCTAGATCTTGAGGAAATTGGACAAGAACAAAATTAAGGAAATGGGATTCCAAATGCAAGATATAACTTGATGAGCCATGATACCTCTTTTACGAGCCTCAGTTTCCTCAGTGTAAAAAGTGCATAATAATACTTTCTTACAGAGTTGTTATGATAAATAAATGTGAAATGGATGTGTAAATACTTTTTAAAGTCTCAAGGATCTTATTAATTCAATAAATTTATTTTCCTCTGTCTCACCCAAGACTGACTGAATGTTATTCCTTCTTTCCTTCCCTTTCTCCTTCCTTCCCTCCCTTCCTTCCTTTATTCTTTTCTTCCTTCCTTAAGCTTGTCAATAAATGCTAAGCAGTTACAATGGACCAGGAATTATGTAAGGTATTGGAGTAAAACAAGAGAAATATGATTACTGTTCTCATAGAGCTCATAGTCTACAGGGCTAGACATTAAATATGTAACTTTTGATAAATGTGATAACTGTTAAAATGGGATAATTCAAGCATGCATGGAAACTATTCAGCATGCTATATAGCATTTAAGACTTAGACTGCTTCAAGGATAAGAGACCTTCCTTAGGAATGTTATTTATGCTGAGAGCTACAAGATCAATAAAAGTTACATCATAGTGGGTGGAGGTATGTGTGAAGTGATAGAATGTGTTTGACGGCCAAGAGTTGAAAAGATCATTACACCTTTGATGAACAAAGAAAGGACAATGTGATTGGAGTATGAAATTCTAAGGAGAAAGTCTGGAGAGGTAGGTGTGAGTGAAACTGATGTGAGCCTTGTAAACCGAGATGAAGAGTTGGACTTGATTCTGAGGGCAATGTAAAGAAATTGAAGGGATTAACCAAGAGCCAGGACATGATTGGCATTTTATAAAGATTAGTCTTGTTTCTGAATAGAGAATATCTTGGAGAGGAAGACAGTTGTTTAGAGATTTTTTGCAATACCTTAAGCCAATGGTGGATCAGAAGGGTAACGGTAGTGATGAAAACAAGTGGATGGATTTGAGGGTTAACAGAGGTTGAATAAACTTGTCTGTGATTGACAGGCTGTGGCGGGTAAAATAAAGTGGGGGTGGGGGGGTGTCCTGCATGACTCCCAAGTTTTCTGGAATAGGCAACAGAAGGGATGGTGGTGCCATTTACTGAAGATAGGGGCCATGGGACAAGAGACAATTTTGGCAGATTTGGTTGGATAGGGAATATGATGAGTTTAGCCTTGGAATCATTTAGCTAGAAGTGCCTGGGAGATATCTAAGCAGAGATGTCAAGTAGGCAATAGGGTATATTGATAAGCAACTCAAGACATGAATATGGAGGTGCATATTTAGAAGTCATAAGCCTGTAGATGATAACCAGAACAGTGGGAACAGATGTGATCCCCCAGGGAGGTCATATGTAGTGAAAAGAGACGATTAGGACAGGGCTCTGAGAAATCCCCATTTAAAGGTCAGGAAGAGGATGAGAAGCACAAAAGAAGATGAGAGGGACCGGCCAGAGAGTAGGAAAAAAACCAAGAAACTGTGGTGTCATGAAACCGAGGAGACAAAAAGGAGTGGCTAACACTGCCAACTGCTACTGAGGGGTCAAAGATAATTAACGTTTTAAATGCTCAATGTCTGTAGTGACATGGAGGTTGTTAGAGGCTTTGGTGAGTGTACTTTTAGTGATGTGGTGAGAGTTCAAGCCAGACTGTGTGAGTTGGGGGATAGAGAAAGTGTGAAGAAATGGAGACCATAATTATGGACAGTTCTTTCAAAAGTTTGGCTACAAAAATGGAGGAAAGAGATACAAGCCCATGAGATAGACAGCAAGTAAACAAATGGTTAAAATATTCTTTTGAATTAAATGCAGTGATAGAGTTATGTACAAATAAGCAATAGATCTATATTCTCTATTCTTAACATAATGATAATCTTTAGCCTTATTCTTGTCAAAAAATGTCTAAAATTTTGAAATTAATTTTTTTTCCTGAAATAATGTTGCTTTACTCTATTGTTACAAAATAATATTTTTGAAAAATTATAAATTCATGAATTAATAATTTGTAAAACAAATAAGTCATATACTTAAAATTAAATTACATCCCCTTGCCCACCCCCCATATACCTATCCTCTTTCCCTGCTTTATTTTTCTACGTAGCACTTATTTCCACCTAACAAATTATAATGCATTATTTTATTAGTGACCTCTCCCTCTATTAGAAAGTAAACACCATGAGAATAGCAATTTTTGTCATTTTAAAAAATTCACTTCTGGGTCTTCCCTGGTGGTCCAGTGGTTAAGATTCCATGCTCCCAATGCAGGGGGCCTGGATTCGATCCCTAGTCAGGGAACTAGATCCCATATACTGCATCTAAGAGCCTGTATGCCGCAACTAAAGATCCCACACTCGGCAACTAAAGATCTGACATGCCACAACTAAGACCCTGCACAGCCAAATAAATAAATAAATATAAAAAAAAACTTTAAAAAATTCACTTCTGTATCCCTAGCATCTAGAACTGTGCCTGACATATAGTAGGTACTCAATAAATGTTTGTTAAACGAATTAATCCATTATCCCTGCACTAAACTTAACAATTACTTTTAATATTACATTTTCCTTTTTAGTTTATTTCCATGGAAACAATCAAATATATATACCCATTTGTATTCTGTCCTTTTCATTTAACATTATATCGAAGCAGTTTCTCATGTTTGATCCTAATGTTCATTATACCATAGTTGGAGAATGTTTTACCATTTTCAATATCACAAATTACTGTGTCATATTCCTATTGCTGGTCATTTAGACTGCCTATATATTGTTTTTCTAAAGTAGATACTATTATATAGATTTACATTTATTAAATTATTTTTTAGAATCAGTTCCTAAGAGAGAGATTGCAGAGTTAATGATTATAAGCTCCTGATATGCGTGCTCTCAGAATATGTTATATTCATATTGGTCTTTCACATATTCAATATTCATATTCAATATGAATATGTTATTATCATATTGGTCTTTCACTCTATCAGGTTTACTGCAATCTGGACAGCATTAAGAATTGACATTGAAAAAAAATGATTAATTTAGGAGATGTAATAATGGTCCTTGTAGTTGTTTTGTTCTCATTTAAGTTTTATATTTTAAGTCTATTAGCATTAATGCAATGCCATAAAATCAAGTTTCCAAAAATAAATACATATCCATTAAAAAGAAAAGGCAAGACATTACAGACATCTGGTTCTGGGACAAGATGGAATAGATGCATATCTCCCTATTTCTTTCACTAAGTACAGCTAAAAACCATACACATTACTTATGGGAAAAACAGAGACGACTCTGAAAGGTGAAGAGATGAGGCAAGAATGGCAAGGTTTCTCAGGACCTGACAAATGATATAGTGGTGAGAACCTTGGGTTTTATTGTTGCCTCATAAATGCCAGAATGGTTGCTCAAGAAAGCAGCAACTGGAAATGCCCACAGGCACAGAGAAAAGCCAAGCCTTCCCCAAAGCCTGTTCTGGCTAAGCAAAGGACAGGAAAGGGCAGCCTAGTAAGACAGAAAACTTTGAGACAATAATTGCCTACTCTAGCCAAACACTGTGGAAAAAACCTGTAGGCCCATCTTCTCCCCTAACAACAAAGGTTGAGTGGGGAACCTAGGCTTCCATTTTTGCTCCAAACCCCCAACCAGTTCATATCAGAGAAAAGTACAGAACTTGGACTATTATTCCAGCTGGTCAGTAATGAATCCCTTTCGCCTATGACATCAGACCACATGAGGAATATGGATTTCCACCACCCACTTGTAGATGAGATCAATAGCAGAGTGCAGGGGAACAGAGACAGAATAAATGAATGTGAGGATGGAACAATAGAAGTTACCCATTCTGAACGATACAGAAAAAAATAGACCAAGAAAAATGAACAGAGCCTCAGAGACCTAATATTCATGTCATTAGAATCAAAAGAAGAGAAGAGAGTGGGACTGAAAAAGTGTTTTAAGTGGAGGAAATCTTCTCAGATTTGAAAAAAATACATAAACCTACAGATTCAAGAGACTGAGTGAACCCTAAACAGGAAAAACTGAGGGAAATCTATGCCAAGAAACATCATAATCAAACTTCTGAAAACTAAGCACAAAGAAAGAATCTTGAAAGTGTTGAATAATAAGAGGAAATATGCCAGAGGGAAGTGACATAATGTTTGTCAAATGCTGAGAGAAAAGAATTGTCAACCCTGAATTCTATATCTAGCAAAAATGTCTTTCAAGCATGAAGGGGAAATCAAGACATTCTAGATGAAAGAAAAACTAAGAATATTTGTCACCAGTAAACCTACTCTAAAAGAATGGGTAAAAGAAGTTCTTGAAACAGAAAAGAAATAATAAAGAAGGATTCTTGGACTATCCAAAAGGAAGAAACAGAAAGAGTGAAAATATGGGTAGATACAACAAAATTTCCTTTTTCTCTGTGTTCTCTAAATTATGTTTGATGTCAAAGCAAAAATTATAACATTTTCCAATGTTTTCAATGTATGTGGAGGAAATACCGAACACAATTATATTATATGTGGAGAGGTAAAAGGACTTAAAAGGAGGAAGTGTTTCTATACTTTTCACTCAAATTGGTAAGTGTCAACACCAGTAGATTATGATGTTATGTATTCATATTATAATAGGATGATGAGGAGGTGGGGTGGGTGTAACATAAAGGGGTAGCATCTGGGAGATCTTTGTTGTGGTAACATAATTCTGTATCTTGATTGTGTTGATGATTACATGTGATACAATGGTATAGAACTATACACACACATTGTAGCAATGTAAATTTCCTGATTTGATGCTGTACTATAATTACGAAAGATGCAGCATTTGAGGGAAACGAAGTGAAGGGTATACAAGATCTCTCTGCACTAGTTTCACAAATCCATTAGAATCTATAATTACCACAAAACAAAAAGGTAAATCCATACTACTTAACTCTATTCCCCTCCCACAAAAAAAGCTCCCAAAGCATAAGAATAGTTTGAAGAATGTAAAAAAGTACAGAAGGATCTAAGTTTCCAAGGGATTGAAAGAGGGGTGGGAGAAAACATGGGGAGGGGCCTTTTGAAGCCAGAGATGTAACAAAAGGGAAAACTCTAAAAAATTTAGTCTAGAATAGATCATGTAACCCAAGGAACTGTGGAAGTAGAAGTAGGGTAGTGGGGTGAGAGTAACATGGACTTGAGTCTATATTCCACCTCTGGGGAGGGGGTGAGGACAAGATGGCAGAATAGAAGGACCTGAGTTCACCTCCTCTCACAAATATACCAAAATCACAACTAACTGCTGAACATCCATTGACAGAAAAGGACTGGAACCCACCATAAAAGATATTCTACTTCCAAAGACAAAGAAGAAGCCACAGCAAGATGGTAGGAGGGGCACATGTGTAATACAATCAAATCCCACACCCACCAGTTGGGTGACCCACAAACTGGAAAATAATTATGTCACAAATGTTCTCCTACAGGAGTGAGAGTTGTTTTTCTGTTTTCTATTTTATTTTTTTATTTAAAATATTTGTTTTGGCCACGCTGCATGGCATGTGGGATCTTAGTTCCCCAACCAGGGATTGAACCTGCGTCCCCTGCATTGGAAGCATGTAGTTTTAACCACTTGACCACCACTGGAAATCCCAGGGTGAGAGTTTTGAGTCACATGCCTGTGCCCAGTCTTGAGTCTGGCATCAGGAGGAGGATCCCCCAAAGCATTTGGCTTTGAAGGCCAGCACAGCTTGATTGCAGGAACACCATAGGACTGGGGGAAGCAGAAATACCACTCTTGGAGGATGCACACAAGGTCTTGTGCACACCTGGACCCAGGGGAGTAAACAATGACTTCATGGGAGCCTGGGCCAGACCTGCTTGCTGGTCTTGGAGAGTCCCCTGGGGAGGCGGGGGGTGGCTGTGGCTCACTGTGGGGATGACACTGGTGCCAAAGGTACTGGGGAGTATTCACTGGTGTGAGCTATCCTGGAGGCCACCATTTTGATGCCAAGACTTGGCCCCACCCAACAGACCTTAGGCTCCAGTGCTGGGATGCCACAGGCCAAATAACCAACAAGGCAGGAACACAGCCACACCCATCAGCAGACAGGCTGCTTAAAGTCTTCCTGAGACCATAGCCACCTCTAAACACACCACTTGACACAGCCTTGTCCACCAGAGGGACAACACCAACTCCACCCACCAGTGAGCAGGCATCAGTCTCTCCCACCAGGAAGGCTGTACAAGTCTCTTGGACCAACCTCACCCACCAGGGGGCAGACACCAGAAGTAAGAAGGACTACAATCTTGTAGCCTGTGGTACTGCAAACACAGAAAGTTAGACAAAATGAGACAGCAAAGGAACATGTTCCAGATGAAGGAACAAGATAAAACCCCAGAAGAACAAAGTAAAATGGAGGTAGGCAATCTACCTGAAAAAGAATTCAGAGTAACGATAGTAAAGATGATTCAAGATCTCAGAAAAAGAATGGAGGCACAGACCAAGAAGAACAAGAAATATTTAACAAAGAGCTAGAGGATTTAAAGAACAAACAAACAGAGTTGGACAATATAATAACTGAAATGAAAAATACAGTAGAAGGAATCAGTAACAGGATAAATGAGGCAGAAGAATAGATAAATGAGCTGGAAAACAAAACAGTGGAAATCACTGCCACAGAACAGAATAAAGAAAAAAGTATGAAAAGAAATGAGGACAATTTAAGAGACCTCTGGGACAACATTAAATGCACCAACGTTCACATTAGAGGGGTCCCAGAAGGAGAAGAGAGAGAGAAATGGCCTGAGAAAATATTTGAAGAGATAATAGCTGAAAACTTCCCTAACATGGGAAAGGAAACAGTCATCCAAGTTCAGGAAGCACAAAGAGTCCCATACAGGATAAACCCAAGGAGGAACATGCTGAGACACATATTAATCAAATTGACCAAAGTTAAAGACAAAGAGAAATAGTAAAAGTAACAAGGGAAAAGCAACAAATAACATACAAGGAAATCCCCCATAAGGTTATCAACTGACTTTTCAGCAGAAACTCTGCAGGCCAGAAGGGAGTGACACAAAATATTTAAAGTGATGAAAAGGGAAAACCTACAACCAAGAATATTCTACCCAGCAAGGCTCTCATTGAGGTCTGACAGAGAAATCAAAAGCTTTACAGACAAGCAAAAGCTAAGAAAATTCAGCACTACCAAACCAGCTTTACAACATTGCTAAAGGAAATTCTCTAGGTGGAAAAGAAAAGACCATGACTAGAAATATGAAAATTTGAATGGGAAAGCTCAGCAGTAAAGGCAAACATACAGTAAAGGTAGGAAATCATCCACACACAAACATGATATCAAAATCAACAATCGTGAGAAGAGGAGAGTACAAATGCCGGATATTGGAAATGCATTTGAAATTAAGAGACCAGCAACTTAAAACAATCTTGCATATATAGAAACTGCTATATCAAAGCCTTGTAGTAACCACAAAGCAAAAATCTACAAGAGATATACACACAAAGACAAAGGAATCCAAACACAATGTAAAGATAGTCATCAAGGGACTTCCCTGGTGGTCCAGTGGCTAAGACTCCATGCTCCCAATGCAGGGGTCCTGGGTTCAATCCCTGGTCAGGGAACTAGATCCCACATGCCACAACTAAGAGTATGCATGCCGCAACTAAAGATCCCTTGTGCCACAAGGAAGATCCTTCATGCCACAACTAAGACCCAGCACAGCCAAATAAATAAATATTAAAAAAAAAAAGAGGTAGTCATCAAATCACAAGAGAAGAGAACAAAAGAGGAAGGGAAGAAAAAAGACCTACAAAAACAAACCCAAAATAATTAACAAAATGGCAATAAGAATATACATATTGGTAATTACGTTAAATGTAAGTGGATTAAATGCTCCAACCAAAAGACATAGACTGGCTAAATGCATATAAAAACAACAGCCATGTATGTGCTGTCTACAAGATGCCCACTTCATATCTAGGGACACATACAGACTGAAAGTAAGGGGATGGAAATAGGTATTCCATGCAAATGGAAATCAAAAGAAAGCTGGAATAGTAATACTCATATCAGACAAAATAGACTTTAAAATATATTCCATCTCTGGGTCTACCACAAGCTCATGGAATGAATCATGAGTAAGTCATACAACCTCTCTGTGCCACCATTTCCTCACACAGGACCCAGCAAGGTTGTCCACTCTGGATGATCTTCACATTGTGTTTACTGGAGAGTTCTTAACCAGGCAAGGGTAGAACCCAGCCAGGATGCAGGACATTCTTTCTTATTTCCACCAGAGAAGATGTGTTTTTGTCCTCTTCCCTTATCAGTGATTGAGTTGAATTTTGTTTTAAAAAAGATATACGCTGATATCCCTCTCCCCTCTTTATAAAAGAGAGATTATTATCTACAGTCTTTCAGATGGGAAATAGAAACCAGAAGAAGACAGATGACTTGCTCCAAATCATACAGCAAGTAAATGCCAACAGAGCCTGGAGCCCACATGGGACTGAATTATAGGCCTATCACTTTCCTCACTGCTGCCACATTACCTTCAAATGAAGCTTGAAAACTTGGAGCTTGGTGACAACTTCTACCATCGTCTAACCATTTAGTTTTATATAGTGCATCCTACCAACTGGAACTATCCAACAATGGAGGGCTGTCAGCATGTGGTGAGTTCTAGAGCTGCTTCAGCTGAAGGAGGATGGTTCCCTGTCAGGGAGAAGTGGAGGGGATTTGTGCTCCAGGAGGGAGAGTGGACCTATCAGTATCAGTGTTCCCAATTAAATTATAGGGCATGCTGGCAAAGTATTATAGTTACTGGTATTGTTTTGACCTCAAACCTCAAATGGAAAGAAGCACAGAAGGGAAGAGGGAAGGAAAGAATCCATGCTACAATCCCAGTCATGGGACCATGAGACAAATGAGGAAATGAGAGAGCCGAAGAGAATTTGCTGATTAATGAACCAGAAGGTGGTGACTTCCAAGATCCCCTTAAACTCAAACTGTGGCCTAAATTACTAGGATTTTAGGCTCTTTGTGTGGAATTCAAGATGAATGCACATCATTCTGTCATAGACAGCTTTCAGACATTGTGCTTGGTTCTATGATCCTCTCAGAACTTTGGAAAGGGTATCTATCACTTTCCCAATCTTACGAATGAGGATACTGAGGCTCAGAGTGATTAAGTAACTTGCTCTAATAGTTTAGGAAAGCTAGTAAGTGGCAGAGCTGGGACGTGAATACCAAGTCAATAATTTAAATCTTAGTCATTTTCCCTATTCTAATATAGTAGTGGTTAAAAGCTTAGTTATAGTTTGAAGTGGAGAGATCTGAAGTTGAACCTGGCTCTGTTGTGTCTGCCATGAGGACTTGCTCAAGGTCATACAGCAAGTAAGTGCAGTACAGAGCCTGGCATCCACGTGGGACTGACTAGCAGACCCATAATTTTCCTCAACCTGCCCCACTGCCTCCCTTTGCTTTTTCTCCAAGAAAAGGGGCTGACATGTAATAGCTCGGTGTATGAAAAAAAGCACTGGCTCTGCCGTCAAACAGTTGAAACTGAACTCAAATCTCAGATCTTGCCTTTGGGCAAAACCAATAATATTTACCATTTATTTACTTCAAATAATACAGATGGTGTGCTTAATATCCTGCCCAACATCCCAGAAGGAAGGAGTCTTAGTGATTACCTAGCCAAAAGCCCACATTTTGCACACGAAGAAACTAAGGGCCAGAGAAGTATTTGTCTAAAGACTCCAACTACTCTGTAAGAATTAGATTTAAACCCAGTACCTCTAACTCTTTGGGCACAATATGAAACAATCTGCCCAACAATTTATTGTTACAAAATGACTTTGCATCATGGTATTGTCATGATAGCTCCAGGAGGCAGGAAAGTCAGAGGTTGTCACCTCCGGGTTGAGGAAACCCAGGCTCAGAAAAGGGTGTCATAACTACTCAGGGGCAGAGAGCAAAGCCTCAGCCCCAGATCTGTGTGACCCTTAGCCATGCTGTTTCCATTACCTACTCCTGACTTGTAGGGTGACCAACCAAACTGGTTTGCCTAGAAGTATGGGGTTTCCTGGGATGTAGGAATTTAAACTTTAGTTTTAAATTGAGAATTTCCTGGGAACACCAAGACAAACTGGTCATCCAACTCCTGAGGGAGAGGCAGAAATGAAGACTCAGGGAGGTAACTCTAAAGACAGAACAGAAGAAAGACCGTGTGTTAATATTAGGAAGATAAAACCAAAGACCACAAAATAATATTGGCATAATCCACTAATACTCTAATCAGTTTCATCACTAATATTAATGTTATTACCAGTTACCCTTGAACATTTTCCTATTAAATAATAGTACCAAGAGCTATGTTTGCATTTAGGTTAGGTTTCAAAGTGCTCCCTTCCACCGTAAGTTAGGGATCACTAAGAAAACCTGAACATTTCCGTGAAAACTTACAATGGCATTATGTTAAAATGTCCATGTAGTTTAATCTTTTAAGAATTGAAATATGTAGTAGAAAGAAATCAAGAAATCAATCTAAGAATCAAAGAAATCAATCTAAAAATCTGAGTCCTAGTCCTGGCAATACTGTTCTGAGATTTAAACAATCAAAAAAGATCCATATTATGGAAAAATCTTTGTATAAAACGGTATTCATTATACGGTAGTTGATAATGACAGAAACTCAAACTAACCTAAATGTCCAAAACCAGGAACATTATTAAGTAAATTATGTGTCAACTTGATGCAGTATTATGTAGGCATTAAAAAATAGTTTCCAAGCATTAGTAATAACATGGGAAAATGCTGATCTTATATAAAGTAAAAAAGTAGGGTATAATACTATATGTAATTGTTATAATAGTATGAAACCTATGTATGTATATATACAGTACATTAAATACACACATATATAATACTGTTAACTGGTATCTATAGATGGTAGGATTATGGTAGAATTTTATTTCTTTAGAGTTTTTTTATATTTTTAGATATTCTACAATTTTGTATTCTTGAAAAATCAAAGTAATATTTATTAAAAATAAAATAATAGTTTGTTAAATGATGTTAAAAATTGACTTACACTTGGGTTGAGTCATATCACTTTCCCGGGACTAAGTTTCCTCATCTTAGTAAAATGGATATAATGTACCCTATCCTTCTGACCTCCCAGGGTATTATTTATATCAGTAAAGACAATGGGAGTGAGAGAGTAAGAGGCGTTTGGAAATACAGGCCATGACCAAGAGTCAGATTCTTATTAAGAGATGAGACAGGTGGACATGTAACCCTACCAAGTCACCTGTGGCAGTGGTGTGCTAGAGCTGCTCCTATCAGCTTGCAGAAGCTGATTATTAAGTTTTCAGCAATTTTGTGAGCTTCTTTTAAAACCATTGGTAGTTTTAGTTTGAAATCATCACATATTTATATCATCAAAATTGAATCAGGCCATTAAGGTGACACCAGCACCTCTTGAGTGTTGTGAGAGGCTGAAGAAATGAATGGAAATGTAGATTCTTGTATATTCACAGGACTGTGTCTCATTTAGGTCTCCAAAAGGAAACAGACAGCACACCCAAGTTATGATAATTTGAGGGAGGTTTATTTATAAAGGCCTGTTGTATTAAGGATAGGTGGTGTAGACCCACAAAGGATAGTGCAAGAACCTGGGGCTAGAAACATCAGAATTGTTACAGGAGGGAGAGGTTATTGTAACCTAGAAAGAAAGAGTTGTATAGAGTGGGCTGCTTTGAAGGCAGTAGTGACCTTCTATCAGGAAAAATAGCCAACCTTAGATGACATTATGGGAAGGGATCCAGAGAAATAAATACCTCTGCCTCCTTCCTGACTCTGATTTCTTGCTAGATGTCCCCATTGGAGGACCTAAATAGAAGCCAGAATCACAGAATGCAGTTGATGGAATCCATAGAGGTCAGCCATCTCAGGCAGAGAAAAGGGTAAATAAGGATGAAGAGTGTTACAGAGGGGCAAATGGAATGTAGGCAGCACAGTTTAATTTCAGTTTCAGTTTCCAGCTGACACTGACTTGAGTCCTTGTTTTCCTATGAAAAGGTATATAATAATACCCTACTTTTCAGGATGGTTTTGAAGATTTAATAGAACACGTGAATCACCTTACTGGAAGCGCCTGATGTACAGTAACGTGTCCAGAAATAGTGGCAATTATTATTGTACTATATTACTTCATATCATTGAGCTTTATTTCTCTTATCAACAAAATAGATAAAATACTACTTGCTGCCCAATGGTTATTGTAATTATAAACATTAACCTTAGGATGTAAAAACACTCTGTAAGATATGATGCTTCAAATAATATTAAATATAAGATGGACCCTATACTCTTTATCAGAATTGAAAACTCAGCTTTCTGTTTCTAGATCCATCACCCCTTTCTCTACCTATAGAAATCCTACCCAAGTGTTCTTTTTTTTTTTTTAACATCTTTATTGGGGTATGATTGCTTTACAATGGTGTGTTAGTTTCTGCTTTATAACAAAGTGAATCAGTTATACATATATATATGTTCCCATATCTCTTCCCTCTTGTGTCTCCCTCCCTCCCACCCTCCCTATCCCACCCCTCCAGGCGGTCACAAAGCACCGAGCTGATCTCCCTGTGCTATGTGGCTGCTTCCAACTAGCTATCTACCTTACGTTTGGTAGTGTATATATGTCCATGCCTCTTTCTCACTTTGTCATAGCTCCTGCTTCCCCCTCCCCATATCCTCAAGTCCATTCTCCAGTAGGTCTGTGTCTTTATTCCTGTCTTACCCCTAGGTTCTTCATGACATTTTTTTTCTTAAATTCCATATATATGTGTTAGCATACGGTATTTGTCTTTCTCTTTCTGACTTACTTCACTCTGTATGACAGACTCTAGGTCTATCCACCTCATTACAAATAGCTCAATTTCATTTCTTTTTTATGGCTGAGTAATATTCCATTGTATATATGTGCCACATCTTCTCTTTTATACCTCAGACTTGCAAATCCTCTTTGTATGCCTGGAATCCTCTTCCTTCTCCTCCTCTTCCTGGTTAACTTCTGTATATGCATCAGGCTGCAACTTAGATGCCGTTTCTTTGGGGAAAGCATCATCACTGGAATCACTAAGATGAGATCAAGCACTCATGTATTCACACAGCTTCCTCCTATCATATACTGTATCCTATATTCGTATGGATTTAACTTCCTTCCCCTATAAACTTCTTAAGGGCATAACAAATTTATTTGTCATGTCACAGGGTCTATATATATTAGGGTATGCTAACTATTGTATTAGATTGAAATGTCTAATAGATCAAGCAAATATAATTTTTTTATAATTTATAATATAAATTTTTTTCATCATGAATAAATGGACAGGGTATCTCTTGACTATATAGCCATTCAGGGACCCAGGGTGACTGTTATCTTCAATGCATTAGCTTCCAGGGTTACCTGAGCATCATCTCCATTCCAGCCAGCTAGACAGGAAAAGAGGTAGGAAGATCCCACGTGGGAGCTTTTCATTAGCAGTCCCGAAAGTGGCTCATAGTACTTTCAGTCAAATTCCATAGGCTAAAATGTAGTTTAACGACCATAACTAACTAGAAAGAAAGTTGTGAGTTGATGTCTAGCTGTGTGTGCAGGAAGAAGTGGAAAGCAAGGATTGCCCTCAATAGCTGGTGGAGTTGGCTCCACTCCCACATATAGGTACTTAAATACTTATTAAATGATTACATGCATTTCTTCTTAACAGCTCATATCACACAAGTAAAGACTTTCCTGATTCTACCAAGAAAAGATTTGTGTTTGCATCACTTTTGTGGCACTTACCTTCCTCTACCTGAATTACAGTTATTTGTACACATATCTTACCTTCCACCAAAAATTACAAATTCCTTGTGGACAGCATCCAGCATGTGAAGCAATGAGGTCTAGTGGGAAAAGCATTAGCTTAGGAATCATACAGCCTCAACTTAAGTCCTAGTTCTGCCAGGTATTATTTGTGGGATCTGGGTAATTCCCTTGGCCCTCTGAGCCTTAGTTGCTGTTAATGATATTCATGGCCTCCCTTATTTCTTTGGGCCTCTACTAATCTTTTTGGTTGTGAATCAACACCTTGAGTTTCCTTTCAGTTTACGTTAACTGATAAACATAACAATCAGATCAGATTGAATTTATCTGGGGCCATGTGTTTACCTTTTAGGGTAATTAAGTGATTGGACCAGGAACAGAGACCAGAGATTTATAAGGACCATTTGTTTTCCCTGTGATTAATGAAGGCAAAATATGAGCTGACACTTAACTGCTGCTCAACTGAATCTGAGGATTCAAATTCATGATAACAAAAGAAATAGCGATATGCCCAAAGATTTGTTCTTAGGATGTTCATGGCAGTATTGTAATTGGGGAAAATTATAAATTATCTAAATACTCATTAGCAGAGATTGGTTAGGCATAGTTGATATATTGTAGTATGAAGTCATTAAAAATCATGTTGTAAAAGAATGTTTAAAACAAAGCTAATATGTGTACATATAAATGACATAAACAAAAATATTTCTAATGGTTTATCTGGGCATTTTGGGTATTTTCTTTCTTTTTTGGAGTTGCTTTCCTGTTTCAAATGTTTAAAGATGATTATCGTTGACTTGAAATTTATTTGTAATTAACAAAACAAAAATTATTATAATTGTGCCCTCTGACTTCCTGTAGTCAGATCATATTCTTCATGAGTCCAGGATTGTTCAGGTTATCACTGTTGGGCAGGTCTTTAAATTTAGGATTTATTTTCTTGTGCCAGCTAGGTCTGGGTTTGATCATATGTGTCTCTCTTATTTTAATAACAGCTTTATTAAGTTATAATTCACATATCATATGGTTCACTTATTTAAATTTCACTTATTTAAAAATTCAGTGGTTTTTAGTATATTTAGAGTTATACAACCATTACTATGATTAATTTTAGAACATTTTCATAATTGTTAAATAAAGTAAAAATAAAAACCCATACCTATTAGTAGCCACTCTGTTTTCCCCAATCCCCAGCCTTAGGAAACCACTAATCTACTTACGTTCCATTTCTATAGGATTACCTATTCTGAACATTTCATATAAATGTAATCATATCATATGTGGTATTTGTGATTGGCTTCTTTCATTTATTATAATGTTTTCAAGATTCATCTATATTGTAGTACGTGTCAGTATTTAATTTTTTATAGCCTAATAATATTCCATTATATGGATATGCCATATTGTAGTCATTACTTAGCTGATGAACGTTTGGGTTATTTCCACTTTTTGGCTGTTGAGTATATAACTAGCAGTGGAATTGCTTTATTGGATGGTAACTCTATGCAACCTTTTGAGCAACTACAGACTGTTTTCCAAAGTGGCTACACCATTTTACATTCCCACCAGCAGTGTCTAAAGTCAAGTATCTTTTTTGATTTTTGATTTCTATATTTTGTTCTCCCATGTTGCGTGTGTGTATGTTGTATGCGGTATGTATGGGTTTATGTGTGTGTGGTATATGCGGTATGTGTGGTTTTGCGGGGGCGGGTGTGGGTGAGTAATGTGTATGGGGTGTGTGTGTGTGTGTGTGTGTGTGTGTGTGTATCTGCACACATTTGCCTCTTTTGCATCACAGTCAGGGCTGGTGATACCATTTAGGTACTGCATTTTCCACTCCCTCCCAGAAAAAAAATTCTTTGTGGCCTGTTTGAGGCAGATCTTGCTTGGCAGCAGGCTACAGCCAACTCCATAGCATGGCAGCCACTAACCAGGCAGATCTATAGTTGGTCTCAGGGTTTCCAAGCTTTGGAAGGGACAGTATCTCCTGTTCTTCCTAGTAACTACTAGGCAAAGTAGTAGTGCCCCTGGAATGGGGTACAGTCAGAGCTCAGTGTGCCAGCAGTCTCTTAAAGTGATTATTGAGCTTAATTGTCAGGGAGGATTTCAAAGAAGACAAACTGCTTCCCCAGCAATGCCCCTTTTCTTCTTGATCCATCTCTCTGGAACCAACTTCTAAAACCCAGATTCCACCACTTACTTTGCTGGATTATTAAGCAATTTATGTAACCCCTCAAGCCTCTGTTTCCTCAGATATAAAATGGAGCTAATAATATCCATCTTACAATGTAGTTGGGAAAATTAAAGCTATGTGACCCCCCCAAAATATTGTAGCTATAAGAATTATTGATTCAATTTCCTCTTTTTTCATAAAAACCCTACATTGTCTCTAGAACTTAATGCCTTTCCATGAAAGTTTGCTTTTGTTGTCAGGTCTGTACTTTCAACCAAATCCAGACAGCTTTATTTGATATAAGAACTTAATAAGGATACTTGGATCATAAGCAGAATACTTATTATTCTTTGGCTTATGATCAAGTATATCAGAAACAATAAAATGATTTAACTTGAACCCAGATGTGGTTTAACATAAGCGAGTTTAAAAAAAAAAAGGAAAAATCTCTGCTCACGAAACAGCACATTATAAAATCCCAGTCATTTAAAGAAGGTGTAACTGAAATAGAAGGGATTACCTCCCACTCACTCTGGTGAGAAGAAAAGGAACAATTAAAATGAATATATTAGAGAGAATATTATTTTTATTTCAATATTTCTATTATATTTTCTCCAATTACATGCTGAATAGGGTTATTTAGTGTAACTGAAACCCCAAGGTAGAGTTTAGAAAGAGTGAATTGTAGAAGATAAAGGCAGCTCTCTTTTGCAAGGTGGAGGGTAGTTTTTCCTGACAAAAACAAAGATCAGATAGTAAGTATTGGGGGAGGTATGTAGTTTTGAGTGAATCAACAGTGATAAAGTCTCTCAAGTCTCTACCCTTTGTCAAACTTCTTTTTCCAAACTGGATAATATGAAAAGATTCTTTATACACCACTTTGAAAGGGCATGTGGGGGTGTGTAAAGAATGGTGGGAGAGAGTATAGGGAAAGGAGAGAAGAAAGGAGCACCTTTAAAATTCTTACAGCTATCACAGAATTTTAGAGTCTGAAGAGACTGTAAAGATCACCTGGTCCTAACTCTTAATGAACAAAAGATTAAAATGAGGCTCAGAGAGGGGGCATTCTTTTCCCACAGACATGTAGCAAGGTGGACAAAAGCACATCTGAAACTTGGGTCTCCCATCAGGCCCGAGCCAGACTCCTAAGCTGAGCAGCCATGTGGGTAGCTTCATGCTGTGACTGAAAGAGATCCAGATGTGAATACAGGCTCTACCTGGTATCTATCTGGCTCCAGACAAGTTGCTTCATGTCCCTCTACCTCGATTTCAGTGTTTCTGAAAGACAGCCATGACTAGTTTGGGGGTAGTTATGAGAATTAAGTGAGAGAAGGTGGAATGAGTCACCCAGTGCAACAACTGGCATCCCCTCTCTCTACCCATTCCTCTTAAGCTTAGACTTTACCCTTTACCATGACCAGGCCTGGCGAGTTTTCCAGAACCTCTCAGCCCCTCCCCAGCCCAGCCCTCACCTCATCCGCTCTGGCCTAGTGCTGTGAGTGCCAGCCCCAAGCAGTACCGAGTCACTCTCCACAGCAGAGTGGGTTGCTCACTCTGTCCTGCTCAGCACATTTGTATCCCCATTACAGCTCAAGCAGGCCCAAAGGTCAGGACCCAAGCCCTGACAAGTCCTTTTTAGAATTTGATCAAGGCATCCAGATGTTTCTTCTGATTAGAGGAATTTTATAGATGACTGACTCCCACTGACCGCGTCATCCACCCCAGTTTCCAAGACTATTTCTGGAGCTGAGCGTTTGCTGAGAAATGTGCCTGGAACCTGAGTTGTTCTTACTCTGCTTGCTCCTAGTTTTCTCTTTAAAAAGGACCATGTGAAGGGTTTTTCTAGATCAGGTTGGTAAACTTTCAAAAGTGGTTTGTGTTAGTTCTTGCCTTCCTCTCTCCCTTTCTTTTCTGTTCTCCCTACCTAACTTCTTCCCTGTGTTTAGTAAAAAGATAATGAAGGCAAGGACTTTTACTAGATATTGTAGGCATTAAGTCATAGTACCAGTGATTTACAATCTGGCAGGAATCTATTTATAATACACCTGGATAAGTGGTATGCAGAGGATGCTAGGGAAACAAAGAGGAGGGGGACTGATTCCACACAGGCTGTTAGGGGAAACTTCCCTGAAAAGGTGGCATTTGAATTGAGTCTGGAAGAAGTTGAAATGTGTGAGCTTAGCAAGCTGGATAAATGGGTGTCTGGGCAAAAGAAAGAGTACTGCAAAGTTATGAGAAAGCAAGGTGTATTTGGGAAATAACGAGCAATTTGGGCTGACTGGAATACTGTGTGCTGGCAATGGGAAAGATGAGCAGAACTTGGTCCTGTTGTAGGTAATAAGACCAGAAAAATAGGTTGGGAACAGACTGCTGACTGTGAGCTTCTTGAGGTGGAGAAAATACTGTATTCTTTATACCCTCCTAGAACCAGAAGCACAATAAATGCCATGTGAATGTTGTTGAACTGGTGTGAGGCACCACCATCTTTCTTCTGAATTACTGCGGTGACCTCCTGTTGGCCCCCTGCTTTTGCCCTTGCACTCCTGCAGTCTGTTCTCTACAGAGCCACTGCAGTGAGCTTTTCAAAACACAAGTCAGATCATGTCGCACTTCTACTCACTTCATTTCTTACTGCTTTTTCCCTTGCTCCCAGTGACCCAGCTGCATTGGCTTCTCTGCTGTTCCTCAGCCACGCCAGACACACTACTGCCTTAGGGCTTTGGCACTAGCTGTTGCCTTTGCCTGGAAAGCTCCAACTTCAGATATCCGTATAGCCCCTCGCTCACCTCCTTCAAGTCTTTGCTCAGATTTCTCCTCAATGGCATCTGTCCCATCATTTCAAAGTGCCCCCACCCCCGTGCTCTTGATCCCTTTTATCCTGTTCTACTTCGTGCCATTGTTGTTGTTCATAGTCCTTATGTTCTAATAGATTTATGTAGTTCATTTTTTAAAAATTATGTTTGTCGTTTATGCCTGTCTTCTGCTAGAACATTAGTGTCACAAAAGTCGGGATCTTTGCTTTGTTTATTGATGTATCCCAAGTACCTAGAACAGTGCCTGGAACATACTAGGTGTTCACAAGATATATATTGTATGACTTCAATAAATATCACCTGAATTCTGCCTCTGTGCCGGGCATTTTACACATATAAAGATGAATAAGACATTTTCCTCATGCTTATGAAATTTGCAGGCTGTTAAGGGAATCAGGACTGGTACATGTCACTCTGTTCTAATACAAGGTAATAAGTAGGAAAAGTCACATAGAAGATGCTAATGGACCTCACAGGAGCGAGAGGTCACTTTGAATTTGGGGCCTCTCATGTTCTCCTTGAGCATTAGAGTAGTAAGATGTGAGGAAGAAGCCAGGAGCAGTTAATCTACAACAACATAAAATGCAGGAGCCAGGGAGGCTTTCAAGAGATCATGAGCTCCAGTCTCCTGCCACCAGCATAGTAAATGCATTCTCTTCTGAAGGAGAAGAGGTCACTGCAGCCACAAATATTAGGTGGCTGTTCAAGGTCAAAGAACTAAGTCAGGGATCTTATCATGGGATCAGAATTCAGTTTTGTATCCAGGAACATACTGGATATTGTATTCAAATTTTTGTGCATATGTTTACATAAACCATATTTTTCAACTGATTCTTAAGAGGGTCTATGACTTCAGAAATTTCAGAATATACTAAATACACTTAGCAGGTCAACTGGACATCAGAATTTTTACTTCACGGTACAGGATGCTTTCCATCTTGAGGCAAGGCTACACCAACCCTTAGGCTGTTTGATTCAATCAGATCTCACCTGGGGGAAAAAGAAGGGACATTATCAGTGATCAGATATGTGCCTGAGAAAGTCCACTTTGGCAGAATTGATGATGACTTTTTTGATGGGCCAGTTAGAAGCCAATTAAGAGACTGTTGCTGTTACCCAGGTGAAAAATGATAAGAATGTGAACCAGGGGTGTGGCAAAGAATAGATTTATCCATCCTTTCCACATGTATTTATTGAATGCCTACGATGTGTCAGGCACCATTATTGGTACAGGCAATAAAATGGTGAGAAAAGAGATATTGCTCCTGCTATTATAAAATTTACAGTATAATAGGGGACATATATTATTTGAATAATCATAAAAATGAATTTTTAGAAAATTACAAAAATAAATGTATGAATACAATATTTGGTAAATACTATAAAGGCACTATACACATTTGAAAGATAGAAATTTGAATTTAAGAAAGGACCTAGTGATTGGGAAAAGAGAACAGTGTTGGGGAAGACTGTTAGGTGTTTGTTTAGGGGGATAAATAGAAGATGGTACTAGTCCCAGAGACAGATAAAAGGATAAGTAATACTGGAAGAGAAGCAGGTTTGAGGTGAGGGAAAACAATAATGTGTCCATTTTTGCACAAGAGGCTATGGGACACCCAAGTAGAAGAGCCCAGCTAGAAGTTGGACATATAAATTTGAGCTCAGGAGAGACATCGAGGAAGGAGATTGAGATTTTGTTGTTACTAAGATGCGGGTGATGGTTCAAGCCACCTCCAGAGATGTAACATAATGTGGGAAGACACTCCTCCCGCCTTCCATAGCAGCTCCAACGGGCATAGTTATAAATCAGATCATTAAATATTCAACAGAGTTTGCAACAGATAAAAGTGAATTTGTCTAGTTTCCCTAAATTTTACTATGTTTGTGCACCTTAATCCTTTCATTATCATAAACATTCATTCAAGTTAAGTAGTAAACACTCTTATTTGTCAGGATTTATGTTTTTTTGCATCTGATTTCGTTCTGTATTAAAGGCTGGAAATGTGAATGAATTGAAATGTTTGTCAGTAACAGACTGCTTTTGCCTACTCTTGTATTACTGAAGGTTCTGAAAAGGAAAGAGTATGGACTCTGTTAACAGATGGACCTGGGATTCATTTCTACCTCTCCTACTTTCCAGCTATGACAGACGAGTTGCTTAATCTTTCTGAGCCTCAGTTTTCTCATCTCTAAACTGCAGTTAGGGTCATCTTGGAGGTTTAAAAAAGAATCTAAAACACTCAATAGCGTGCCTAGCACTTAGGAAGTATGCAGTAAATGCCCATTTCCTATGAATTCAGTTCTCAAGGTGATTGATCTTTTTGCACAGAGCCTCTCATCACTATATCTCAGAGACCATTGGCTCTGGATTGGCTGGCAGCACTGTACGAGAATCAAATGTGGTTCCTGATGGCCACTAGCCCTTGTAGCCCCAAGGAGATGGAACATTTGTCTGAGCTCACTCTATAATCTATGGAGATCCAGTTTGCTTAATATCATAGATGGCCCACACCAGGGTTTGCTTACTGAAAATAAGACTCCCAATTAAGCAAATTTTGTGAGCCATGCCAATGTGAGCCTCATATACCAAATTTGGCATCTCCTCTAATTCCACCCAACCATGACATTCTATCCTCATTAAGGTAAGTGGAGTCAGCTGAAGCAGTCCCACCTTGGGACTAATGGAAGTCCATGATTAATCTGCCTGTAAGTCTCCTCTGGCTTCTCTGCCTAGTTCTTCAGTATTGTGTTCCGGCAATCATGGAACAAACTAAATAGTATATATCTTTGCAGTTGTGGCCCATTCTTTTTTTAAGAATCGGGTGTCAAACAAAGCATCCTGTGACATATAAAAGAAGGCATTTTCTGTTTCTTCCTTATCAGTCAGCTGCACAATTATTTTCCATTGCCATATACAGAATACACAATATCTCTGATTTTGAGGCAGTTGCAGATTAGTGAGCAAGAAAGAAACTTAAATAATTCCAATATCGAAGGCAGGATTGGGGCCTAAGTCTTCATCTTCATATGCCTCCTGGCACCCAGTTGCTGGCATGTATCTGGTGCCCAGTAAATTCTGGTTGGTTGACTGAATAAGTGAGTGAATGGAAGCAGTGAGTAGTAAGTCTTAGGACCTTCCTAATTTTTCTGCAGTTAGCATATTTGGCTAACTGACATATCTGACCGTTTCGTTTTCATTTTCAGATCTTTTCCTCTATCTTTTCTTAGAGATTATACACACAGGTATAGGCACAGATACAAGTATGCATTTGTACATGGGAACACAACCGTACACACACATACATATATGCTCAGTGTATGCTGTATCTATCACAAAGGAACTTGACTACAGGATTCAGTGGTTCAACTTCCTATCGCCTCATCCCAACCACACCTTCTCCTTCTACTCCTCTAAGTGAGCACCCTTTTGGACAGTGAACCCCCAGGGTAGAGACTGTGTCTGATTCATCTCTGTTCCTCCAGTGTCCTGCACAGGGCCTGCCGCAGAGCCTGCTCTGTGTCGATTTGGTTGCATAGCAGAGAGACACTGAGATTTTTGTTACGTTGAATTCCAGAGTCATGTGGACCTTGGTGTAATTAGGCCAGATGTGTGAGCTCTCAAGCTCCTTCTCTACTCTTCCGTTTCTCCCAATGTTCTTCTGCTTGCTTAAAGTCCTTTGGATGGGTTCCTAACTACCTTATTAAAAGACTTCCAAGTGAAAAAGAAGAAGGCCTAGACTTTATAAGAAAGTGTCAGTGATACAGATTTATGTCACCTTAACAGTAGTTTCTGAATATGTACTATGTGCAAGGCATATTTGATCCTCACAATTGGCCTTTGGTAGTATAGTAAACAATATTCCCCTTTTACAGATATGAAGGTTGAGATTTGTAAAAGGTAAATGAAGCCCAGGGCCACACAAGGGTTTAATGGAAGATCATGTATTAGAGGTAGAGGAAGACCATGAAGTAACCAGACTAGTGGAAGGACAGAGAGTCGAGGATTTGATAAAATTCAAAAGAGAATTTTCTGATTTGTTAGTTTTTTGATGGGTTTCCTTGGGATTGTTCCTCAGTTAGCATATCAGTTAGTTTTAGGAAACACTAACTCTCTCTTTTTTTTTTTTTTTTTTTGCGGTACGCAGGCCTCTCACTGTTGTGGCCTCTCCCGTTGCAGAGCACAGGCTCCGGACGCGCAGGCCCAGCGGCCATGGCTCACGGGCCCAGCCGCTCCGCGGCATGTGGGATCTTCCCGGACCAGGACACGAACCCACGTCCCCTGCATCGGCAGGCAGACTCTCAACCACTGTGCCACCAGGGAAGCCCCTAACTCTCATTTTTAAACACAAAATTCTAGCATACCAACCAGTTCCGGGCAAAATCATGAAAGCAGCATAAATTTTTGTGGCATCCTTACTGCCCTACACCATATTAGTCCTCTTTGGGCCTATAGCCCTTGAACCCAGCTCCTCCAAATCTGGTGTTCTGGCTCAGACCAGGGCTTCTTAAAGTATAGTCATTCTCATCCTCATTGCCGTACTTATTTCTTACCTTCATCATCATCACCAGCATGTACTGCTGTCAGAATCAATGAGCAGATGTCAAAGGGAAAGAGGAAGAATGGAAGGGCTGGTGAATAACTGATGTAAAATTTCCTAAAAATATTTCCCCTAATAATTACAGACTACTAATGACCTATTCAGGACTGTACTCAGTGAGTGGTTGCTTAGATCCAGGTTTTAGTGAGAATCTAGGGATGATTTTTAGGACTTGCAACCCATGCAGTTTCATAGGGCCTTGCACTTAGAAGAGCCTCATGCTTGGTTTAATGCCCTGTTCTTGCCCTCTGGGGAACGTAATAATTTTTGAATATGAGGCGTACATTTTCATTTAGCACTGGGCCTCTCAAACTATGTAGTCAGTCCTGTAAGAAGTCATTTCAAAGGCAAAATAAAGCATCAAAGAAACAAAACAAAATAAAACAAAGCAGCTGAGAAGGAGCTAAAATTAAAGAATGGCTGCCCTATATAAACTTTTACACTTGACAGAAGGTTTTCACATGAATATACCTGTGTGGAAAGCTTAGACTATCAAGTGAAGCAGCAGGGGAAGACCATTACCGTTATTTGAACCCATAAAGCCCTTCCTTACCATTATACCACCAAGTCTACTTCCTCTTCCCTTGCTGTGATACCCTTCTCTTCCTCAGTGTTTTTTAATTCAACCCCCATCCCCAAACTTTAGGACAATAATATTAAAGCCTTCTTAGACTATCCTCACTCTTTTATCAAAATTTATTTCAGGGCCCAAGTCTGAACTGGTTAAACTCAAAAACTAACATCTAATACAGTAACCCTTGAACAACTCAGGGGTTAATCCACATATAATTTATAGTCAGCCCTCTACATCCACGATTCCTCTGCATCTGCGGATTCAACTAACCATGAACCATGCAGTACTGTAGTATTTACTATTGAAAAACATCCTCATATAGGTGGACCCGTGCAGTTCAAACCCTCATTGTTCAAGGGTCAACTATATATTAAAGGTCATTAGCAGCCAAATGTGACTTCTAGATCCTGTCATTGCCCTCACCTTTGAAAGGTTCTCCACATGGATATGGGATGTCCACTGATAGGTGAGACATTTTAGGCTTCTTGGTGTAGCTACAGCTTGACCACACTCATTTGAGGATTTGGGTCTTCCCTCAGAGAAGAACACACAATGTCTGTATTCTAGGCCCTTGCCAGAAACCGCAACCTATACTCTCTACTATTAACAAAATGAATTATTTTGTTAAATGATACTTTGGGATGGTGCGCAGCCCATCCATTCCTCTATAAATTGCAGGAATTATTACTGAATAAAGATTTATCATCAGGCAATCATGCACTTGGACCAGATTGCTTTGAACTATTTTGTCTGCTATCCAGTTGGCTTTTGCTCTCTTAACACGTTATTTGGGACACCATAAAAACAGTCTTAAAACAAAGTTAGTGTGTTTGCTCTAGGAACTTTACTGACATCACTGGTCATGGCATCTATCACTTTCCCTATTTATTTCTCCCACATGGGCTCACGTGGGGAGAAATGTTTTTTTCTTCCTTAGATGAGTTAAGTTTCATACACAGAATATGTGTCTTTGCTTTCACTATGGCCATCAGAAAACTCAAAGCCAAATTCATGACTTAACAATATCATCTGGGGACTTCCCTGGCAGTCCAGTGGTTAAGACTTTTCCTTCCAATGCAGGGGTTGCCGGTTTGATACCTGGTCGGGGAGCTAAGATCCCACATGGCTTGCGGCCAAAAAACCAAAACATAAAGCAGAAGCAATATTGTAACATATTCAATGAAGACTTTAAAATAAAAAAATAACAAAAACAAAACACAGTATCATCTGTGTGGGCATTTATGGCCTATCCAGTTGTGCTCTATTTCTATTTACTCTAGTTTTCACCTATTTTCTTATTCTTGATTTTTATATTGTATTCTTTTATTTTACAATTTTATGGTTTATATTTCCTTGGATCACCTCAAAACCTTTGCAGAATGAGGTGGAGCAGAAAATTATATACACACATATAGACGTACATAATGTGGGTGTTGTATCAGGGATTGCTTAAACAGCCCAAAGGAAAAGCCAAAGATGCAAATTTTAGACACTAGAACTGGCTTAAAGATCAAATGATGTTTGTGGTTGATAGAGTAATTCTTGCAATTAGGTGTCTTGGGGAGGCTCTAATTTTCCTTTTGAAAGAGTAGTCCTGCCTGCTGAGTCTGGATCAGAGCTGGATGGTGAAAAAGAGCATTACCCAAAACTCAAGGCTGAGGAATTCTAGCCTTGATCCTTTCACTCTCTTGCTCTGGATTATTGGCTTAAACACTTTATCTGAGTCTTAGCTTCCAAATCTCTATAAAAGTTTTAAAAAGTATTTTTTATGTTAAGATCATGCATTGCATAATAATTTAATAAGGATTGTATTGATTTATGAACTTTTCAGGAAAGAAAAGAAATACTTTGTTGATTGTAAGACACAATTCCATTTCAAAAAAAATACAAAAATGTGAAAAAACAGATTTGTAAATCATGAAGGTACTTTCCTCACAGTTTTTTTCTGAGGATCATAAGTAAGATATTAAATTAAAATGTGAATTGTACATGGTAAAATGCTACCCAAATACAGGGAATATTATGCAAGGGAAGGGGTACACAGTATTGATAATGCATCCTTCTCTTTTTCCAAATTCTGAATTCTAATTTTACCTTTTGAGGAAATTTAATCTTCCCTTTTAAAGATCTGTCTAGGAGATGAGGAAACCACTAAGTGAATGAAATATAGAGTGCTACCTTGTTGTCCCCTGTGAGCTTGTACTGTCCATCAGTCACAAGTATTCAGTGAGAACTTGGGTGCCTCTGAAAACTCTGTCAGCTCTAGAGGATGTTGAAGAGGGGATCACATAATTGCAGAGTCGTATGTGACCTTTAGACCCAGACAAAATGCTTAGATTTAACTGCTTTTTTATTTTGAAACAAAAATATTTTATGAAGCCGGAATAGTCGTGCTCTATGGTTTACTGCACAATGAAACTCCTTTGGAACTAGGTGCACCATGGGAGAGATATCTAAATGCATCTCCAAGATCCTTCCCCAAGTATACTGTAGCACTTATATTTACTGAACATCTTGTTCCTGACTGTGAGCTTCTGGAAGCCAGGAACAGGTGTTTTAGTTTTGGGTTTTTTTTCTTTCTGCCCTTTACATTCAGTTTAGACTGGGCAGACAAAGGAACCATAATGAATTCTTTGTAATTAACTCTAAAAGCTACAGTTTGTTTGTGATGGGTCAGGTTCTCCACAACATGCTTTCTGTTTATTTAATCTTCACAGCACAGCAAACCTATGGCATAGGTAACATTTTTATTTAAAGATGAAGAAACAGGACCTCTGAAAATTTATTTGCCTGATTTCACACAGCTTGGAATGAATCAGAGGATCTGGGATACAAACATACATTTTTATGGCAACAAAAGCCAGCCCTCTCTGAGGAGAACTGCAGAGTAGGAGAGAAGGGTCTTCTTTGGGTATCGGGGCATCATATCTGCGGACAATAGACTCGCTGTATTCTTAGAAGAATCACTGCTTTTTTTTTTTTTTTTTTTTTTGGCGGTATGCAGGCCTCTCACTGTTGTGGCCTCTTCCCTTGCAGAGCACAGGCTCCAGACGCGCAGGCTCAGTGGCCATGGCTCACGGGCCCAGCCGCTCTGCAGCATGTGGGATCTTCCCAGACCGGGGCACAAACCCGTGTCCCCTGCATCGGCAGGCGGACTCTCAACCACTGTGACACCAGGGAAGCCCCGAACCACTGCATTTTGAGGTGGGCAATATGGTGGGAAAAGGGAAGAAGAGTAATATTTAATTGAGCACATGCTGCGTGCTAAGGATTATGTTAAGATCTGTCATAGATGTTTTCTAATTTAATCTTCTCGATAATCCTCAGCGATAGCTATTCTTATTCCTCTTTTACTAAGGGAGAATTTAAATCTAAAAGGGGTTAAGCAACTTACCCAAAGCAAGTAGCTGGCAAGTAGCATAGCTAGGATTCAAACCAAGTATTCATGATGACAATGTCCATGCTCATTCCACTACATAATGATGGATAGGGATTGGAGAAACAGGGAAACAATTTCACACAGGCAGGAGTGGCCAGCGAAAGCAAGATGGAGCAAGGAAGCATATTTTAATTCTTGAGAGATTCCATTTTTTGGTTTCCAAGTTCTGGTTCATTTCACCCTTAAGAACAATGGGTTCTGGACATGACGACCAAAGCCTGTAGCTATTTGAGAATGTGTCTGGGATGCTGTAATCAAGGTGACCTTCCTGCAGTTTAATTCAAAAGAGGACTAGTGAGCTTCAATAGTTATGTGTGGGCCAGATATATATTACCCAGCCTTGCTTCATGCTGATCTAGTTAAGGTTTTTTTCTACCTGCCTAAAAAAGAAAAATAAAAAAACTAACTCAGATGTTTTGAAGCTACTCTTAAATTATGAGACAAGATTCCTTCCCCCCACCCCCAGCCCCTTACCTAAACAGAAATAAATAGCTGCATAGGATTTCAAAGTCAAGTATGGGAGTATTGTAAGACTGGCCGATAGAAAGCAGCCCAAATGTCTTGCTCAGCACTGTGTCAAAGGAGCATTTCTGGAATCTCTGACAGCCAAGCTTTCCTGCTGATTGAATGACCCCCAAGACAGTGATCAGCAGGGAGTGAATTAAAAACATTGCCCAGAAATTAACTGCTTTTTCAGTGTAGTCACTTCCACTAGCTCTGCTGGGAACAGTAAATATTCCACTTATTTAGGGACTCTGGGCGCTGCTGTGTGGTGGGATGTTTCCTTTTATGTTTGTATTGAATCTGTTGCCCACATTAACAATGTAGGAATCATTTGTCCAGGTAAGCCTTACGTGGGGCACGCATTTCCTTAAATAGGTAGCTTGTAGTATATCTTCTTTTTCCATTCCTTTCTTGGCAGCTCTCATGAGTATCATGGCTCAAAGTAAAGCCATGACAAAATCCAGAGATTCTAATTTCTCCCCTGATGCTAATTTCCTTTGGGACCTTGGCAAAGTCACTACTGTCTCAAATCACCAACCTTGACAAGAGAGTCATTTAGGAGAAACTTCAGCCATTCTAGGGCCTTTGAGATGGAACAGGGGATTGAGTCCACAGGGGCTGTTCTCAGGGGCAGTGGCAAGAAATGAAACTGGAAAGGTCAGTTGGAACCCATGTCATGGGGTGAGTTTTGTCAAGAGGTCTGTCCTACCTTTATTTTTTTTGTATCTCTTTTGATAGCAAAGGCTGAGATTTGTATAGGTATTACAAAATGAGAAAATGAGATGACTCCCAGTAACTTAGAACAATAAAAATTGGATTTTTCTGAAGTTAAACTTAAACTGATTGGAGGAGAGATATGGAAAATAATCTTTAAAAATGCTTTCAGATCCGTAAGACTGACTGGTGAAATAATACATTTAAAGAAGAACATATGTCCCACAGTGGGTGATAACCCTGTGCATCATAGAAAAGGGAGCTGTGCAGTAGTTCTGGGTGGGCCTCTGACTCAGAAGCTCTGACCTGAGTGCTCTTGTTGTATAAACCTCTTTTAAGAACCAGCCATGGAGGCTAATGGAGGGACCACTGTAATGCAGATGTTCCAGTGAGTATGTGAAACTCAATCTAATAAGTCATTTTTGGATCATCACTTTGTGGCTGGTACTGAGGGTGAGCTGACAGGGAGATGTCGTGAGATAGTATAAAGACTATCTGACTAGCAAAAAAGACTTGAACCCAAAAGATCTTGGCTAGAGCCAGCCTCTTCCCCTGTCTAGCTGTGTAACTTTGGGCAAGTCACTTCACCACTCTGACACTCAGTTTCCTGACTGCTTTCCCAGCCTCACTTCTACCACTGTATGTCCTGTTTTGCACATTATCCTTCTAGGTTGCTGGACTGCTCTTGTTAACATCATATTTTGGCCTATGCTTCCTCCCCTGCCCTCAGCATAGAGTGCCACCTAGGCTACCTCTGTTGCTTTCCATCACCTGGAGTCCTGGTGTCTTCCAAGGTTAAGCTCACATTTGCCAATCTCTTAGTTACAGAACCTGACTTCCCCTGCCAACTGCCTCTACAGCTAAATCTGCCTCCTCAGCTTTGATCCTAGAAACCAGTGGGGGGTTCCTGAAGTCCCAGAATGCCTTGTTCAAGTGACTACTTAATTTCTCAGTTTTTCATCAGATAGCTGAAAGGACGTCATTTAAGGGAGAAAATACATGTAAATAGTACAGTTTCAGAGAACAGGAACAGTACCAGTAGGGAGAAGTGATAGAAATATATAGTATGACATTCCTAATAATTAATATTGTTAAAGAATGATTGAATTCCCTTATAAGGCAGTGGACTCCTTATCACTAGAGATATTCAATCAGAGAATGAATGAATGATTGAATGATTCCTGATCACAGAAAGGGGATTTTCGCCCCAGTAGGAAGATCGGATTAGATGGCCTTTCAGATCTCCTCCAACACTTATATCCTGGGCTTTTATGATCACTTCAACAGATGAGTAGGTTAGGAAGTGACAAATGGCAGGACCAAAAGCTGTAATACAGTCGCTAAACTCGAAGCAGACAGTTTCAGAAAAGGATATCAATGTTGACACATGTAAGCAGAGATTATTAATCAAACATTTGTTTATTTATTCATTCATTCAGTCACCTTTTATTGAGTGCATGTTATGTTCCAGGCACAGTTCTGCACACTACAGAGATTCAGGAGAAATAAGATGCAGCCCCTGCCACCAAAATAGTATAGGCCAGTAATGCAGGCACATATGTAAACAAATTAATATAATGAGATCAGTACTGCAAACGAAGAGCAAATCAATGTGACAGTTGCATGGAGGAGAGAGAGAACAACTTCTTGCATAGGTTGGGGATAGCTTCAAAGAGGAGTTGGATTTGGACCTATGAGAGAGTTTAACAGGATAAGCAATGGGAGCTGGTCATGCATTTTCCAAGCACAGTAACAGCTTTATCAAAGGCATTGGGATGTAAAAGAGCAAAGTATGTTTGGGAAAAATAAGAGAGAAGAAGGTAGATGGGGTGAAGGAAGAGAAAGGCAGGCACTCGGCTAAATGAGGAGAGGCAAGATTCTGCCAAAAGGCCTTAAACACCACACTCAATGTAGCGTTTAGATTATAAAGTATGTGGCTAGCACAGAGCAGACACTAAAAAACGGTAGTTCCCTCCCTCTCTACTTTTTCCTTTCCTGTGCATGGATGTCTAGGTGGGTTCAAGGAGGGACCAAAGGCTTCTCATCACTCTCCAAGGTCTGACCAAGGCGCATGCTCTACAAATCATGTTTTGCTCTGACTCTTTAGTTGTCAACAATGCAGAACTCTGTTAAGAGGGATATTGTGTCAGAGGTTGTTACGAGGTGAGTGCTCATTCCCAATGAATGGACTGAAGACCCAGGGAGAATCATAAGGTTATTGCAAAGGGGTCCCAAATTCAGATGTGGCTATACACTCACTCTCTGTACACTGACCAACAGTGTCTCTCACAAAGATGTGAGTTCAAACAGACATTGTTGCTGTTGTGATTAATAAAATGCACATTCATTTGAAAGCCTTCACTGAATTGATTGTAACGTTTTGCCATTGCATAGTTCTTGAGTAAAAATACAAATTCTATCATGTGAAATTTTGAGGCAAGTTTTAACATTTAACAGTTTCACGCAAAATTTGCAACCAGTAGTCTAATTGGGAGAAACTTGAGTTCAGAGCCTGTCTTTGCCACTCAGCCTTATACTTTCCACATCATCTTGTAACTTAGATAGTGTGAGTGTATCCTCCATTGTGGGCTTCTCAGAATCAGACATGGTGAGATGTCATATGCATCTCTATGCCTCCAGAACCTAGATTTGATAGTGGCAAAGTAATAGCAGTAGATGCATACCTGCAGACCTCAGCTGCTAGGTACTGAGTCTACTAGCCATATGGCCATGGGCAAATTATGTAAGTGCCATGAACCTTAGTTTCCTCATAATAATTTTGAGATAGTGATACATTATATTGAAGCACTGTTGTGAGGATATAGAGCATATATATATATATATATATATATATATATAAACAAGAGTCAGCAAAGAGTCTGACAAATTGCAGATGCTCAAAAAATGTTGCCATTTTCCCTTCCTCCTTTCCTTAGCATTTGACTAAGGGTGGTTGTGATTTTTTCATCAAGCAAGTTACATTTTCATATTTACGCTTTGGAGTCACTATCAATGGAATAGTGAATAAGAAGCTTGGGATAGGAGGAGGAAGAGGTCTGGGAAGCAGGGAGAAGAGGGGATAATGGCCACAGAAAGGCAAGTTAAAGGACTACTTCAGTAATACAGGTAGAGATGATGAAGCTTGGACAAAGGCAGTGGAGGTGAAGATGGAGGAGATAAAACTCAGAAAAAGTAATATTTGGGGGTGATTGTTTCTGATAACAGAGCTTCATGGCAGTGAATTATCTTTCCTATGGTTTACTTACAAGGAGCACATTATGTCTGGAGCTGGCAAGTAGGAGGACCTCTCTGAAGAGTCCAGATTGATGCACTCTTCCTTGAAATTAGATATGGAGGGAGGTCCTTCAGAAGAGTGCAGAAACTGCCCATGAGGAAGGGCCAGAAGCACCATGAGCTCTTGGGAATAAAGAGAAATTGTCCTGAGAATGTTTAGGAATCCTGACCGGGTTTTGGCAGTTTACATATCATCCAGTGTATTTAGACATAGAAGAGTAATGTCAACTAGAAAAAAAAAGAAAAGAAAAAAAGCCTGTTTACACTACAGTTCATCTCTGGGGAATTTCATCTATCTCCTGTTGCCCATATAATTGAGGCTACAGACACTGCCCCTGATAGGACCATCTGATATGTACAGGAGGGACATTCAAAAGTTGTTAAAGGGCTTATCCTGGATCGGGTGCCCTTTCACCTAGCCCAGAACTACATACTTCTCTTGTTTTCTGCCTCATGTCTCCACTTGAAAAGTGATTTTGAAAAGAAGCATACAAACTGATCAATCATGCAAACAAGACAAAACTCCCACGGAGCACATGAGGAACAGAACAAAGATTATTTTTGTCTGTCTAGCTAGGATTTGCATATGCTGGAATATTTCTGACAGGTTCCTTGTGGCTCTCCTGAGAGAAAAAAAAATCACGAATCTGCATATAACTAGAAGATGAGGAAAGTTCAGTGGAGAAAAATAGAGTGAGGTTCTTTACATTCTCAAGTTTCTATTGCAATAGTTCATGTGACACTCAAGTTACAAAATGGCAGTGGTGGTGCCTCTTGCTGATAACTTCAGACAAATGAGGGGGGAAAAAGAAAGATTCTTCTTTGTCTTGATAGGAAAGAGGCTGAGAATCGCTTTTTCTCAACCTTCAAAAGTGTTTTAACAACAAATATATTTGATGCTGTCTTTATCCCTTCTCTACCCCTTCAATCTCAAGGCTTTCAGGTTAAGACCCTATGCCAATCTTATTCCAAACAGGAGGCTTATTACTAGTCTCAGACTTCCAGCATATGATGTCTAAATTAGTCCTCAGTATGTCTGGGCATGAAGGTAGGTGGGGAACCTCAGCAATTTGCATGGTCATGGAGAGCCTTTCTCTACCACAAGCAACTGGACTTTTTCCTCAGTTTCATTGTCCAGCACTCTAGTTTCCCTCTAGGACTGGATAAGACCAGTGCTCAAGTCTGAATTCCAACTTGTTTGACTGGAGTTCTGATACAGACTTTAAGTCAATTCCATTGACTTAAAGAGAGGCAGAATCTTCTCTCTGCACTGCCTGAATGAATTGATCTCCCAGAGTGTTTACTTCCTGCTTGATTTTAGCCTCACCTGCTACTTGGTCTCACATCCAAGCCACTTTCTTGCCTCAGTGGGTCCCTGGGACAAAATTCTTTCTCAGCCTGGCCTCATCTTGGCCTGGTGCATTGCATGGTGAGTAGGTAAGTGGGTGATTCCCCAACCTCTTTCCTTCCTGTTCTCCTCTTGTCTCCTCTCACTCTCCATTGGCCAGCATCACTGAGCTCTTTCCCAAACAAATTATGATCCCTGCCATGGGCCAGACACTCTGGACACACCCCTATCATTGTAATTTCATACACTATACTAAATATGTTTATGTGTCTCTCTCCCCAACTAATCTTAAACTCTGAATCAGGAGTCTTATTTATTTCTGTGCTTCCAGGGGAAAAAATAGAAGCTTAATACATGATTGTTAAACTGTGTTGAATTTAGAAGCTTGATTAAAGGTGCTTAGTTTAGTGTACAAAATAAATGAAACACAAGCTCTTGAGGCTCACATCCAGACTGGGGACATAGGACCTGTCTCCTATGGTTCATTACATCAGATGTGATCAGGCTTTGTGTCTGATCTGGAGGGTACACCTCAGAATGCAATGCTAGAGAGATCCCTGAGAATTGCAGAAGACAGAGAGGTCTTTCTAAGGAAGTGTGTGCACTGATCTGTCCAGATCTAAAACCTCTTAATTCACCCAAACCTCCAAGGTACTTGAGTTTCTGAGTTACATTTCAGAAAGTCACATTAATCAGGCATCAGCTTTTCTCTGCCCATCAAGAAAGCAAGCCTATGGTACATACGAATATGAACGGACATATTTGATACACATTTTGTACAGCTTACAAATAGTTGTAGTAATTATCATACTGTAATACTAGTAGTAATTGCCACATTGTATTTTATGTGTTTACTTCCTTCCCCATTACTAAGGGACAATGTTCAACATAGGTAAAGAATGGTACATTTTTTTTTAAAGATTCTTTTGATGTGGACCATTTTTAAAGTCCTTATTGAATTTGTTACAATACTGCTTCTGTTTTATGTTTTGATTTTTTGGCCATGAGGCATGTGGGATCTTAGCTCCCTGACCAGCGATTGAACTCGGACCCCCTGCATTGGAAGTTGAAGTCTTAACCACTGGACTGCCAGGGAAGTCCCAAGCATAGTACATTTTAAGTGTTGAAAGAATAAATGATGTTCACACAACAATGATAAATTTAGGATCTGGAAAAAATGAGATTGTATCCTTTACTTTATAAAATGATAGAATAATTATTAAAAATAAATGCTTTTGTTATCCCCCGTTTTAAAAATGGAGCCCTGCTCGTAACATAAATTAAGAAGACAAAAATATTCACCTTACTCATTGTAACCTAGTTGCCATGGATTAACAGAAAAATCACTTATAAGTTTCCTAGCCACCAAGGACCAAAGGCAGCACTATAGGCTACATAGTTCTTATTGTCAGAAAGGAAGAAATATACTAATTCTTCAGGGAGTAAATATTTTTACCTGGTGGAAATTTCTCATACAGGACTTCCTCCAGGGCCAAATTAAGCAGTATAATTGTTACCTCAGGGAGCCAACCTGTGGCAAAAACAAGGATAAGTGGTCTTCAGTGATCTGACAGAATGCTGTGGACCATCTCTGAACTGCCAGGTTCCTATAATGAGGATTTGTTCTCCTTGTCTTGATTTAGTTTGCAGTAATATGATTAAGGGTTTTCCTTAGCACTTTCAGTTTTCCTGTCTAAGGGCTAGCAGCTTGTTTAAACATTTGGATTTAGTTGGCAACCATCTGAATGTTATCTATTCTGTATCTGGATGGCCAATATAATTTCTGAAAGACTGAATGCCAGAATCGGCAATGTCAATGTTAAAGTTCGATGATAGGCCATCTGATCTGGTATAATAGCTTCTCCAAAGGCCATTTGTTTGTGAAACCTGTCTGTTGATATGCCCTAGCTTTGTTGAATGGCAACTACTGGGACACATCTAGAAGCATGACTTCCATATCTAGTGTAGAGATCAGGGTATTAATTGTCAGCCACTCTTTTGCATTATTTAATCAAGATGGATATATTAGATCTCACTGAAAGAAAATTTTCCTGTTCTTCCTCATCCCCAGTGTAATTTTCTCTGAGCTGCTTTGTAAACTGCAAGTGGAGAAAAGACCATGACTTGGAGACAGACAGATTTGTGTCCATATTCAGACTACATTGCTTACTGGTTGTGTGACTAGGAGAAGTCAGTGAATCTCAATGAATCTTAGTTTCTCCATCTGTAAAATGGGGATCAAAGTAGCTACTGATACTTTGCAGGTTTCTTATGGGGATTAAGTGACATAATACATGTAAAACTCCTAGCCCAGGGCCTGGCAAGGTAATCATGTAGCAAATGGTAGCTGCCAGAATGTTGTTGGTGGTGATGCTGATGATGGTGATTATGATGATGATGATAATGATGATGATAATTTGTAAAGGTGGGTAGTTCAAACCTACTTCAATTTTTGTTGTGAGATGATAGCTTTGAAAACTGTAAAATGCTATATAAATGTAAAGTATTATTTAAATTGCTACATCTGTGTCATGGAGCAGTTCTTACATACTTCTATTGTAAGAGTTATTACATTGCAAAGTAGTTAATTCTTTTCTTGTTTGTCTATCCCACTACACTGACAGCTTCATCCATGGGGGACTGTGTCATATGTGATCAGTAAATGTTTGATAAATAAAGAATGAAGGTTTAATGTTTCCCCTTGAGATGGCAACAGCAATAACAACAACTATTACTATTCGTTGAATTTTTCTGATTAACAAGAAGTGTGCAAGGTACTTTCACATATAATATTTTGTAAAATATTTCTATAATATTTATGTAGTATTATTTCTATAATATTTTCATTAAAATATTCTCATAAAACCCTGTAATATTAGCATTATTATCCTTATTTTACAAATAAAATAAGTACAGAGTTGTTGTGATCCTGTAGATACAACTGGTTGACTTAATTTCCCTCACAACCTTTTTATTTCATATGGCTTTGGATAAAAGTAAATTTTAGTCTATTCTTTCTCTCTTCCCCCAAATTTTGAAATTGTGGATTGGTTGTGGATGAATGAGAACCATCTTTCTAACTCAACTGCATATTTCTATAACTGAAATGTTTTCTCAACACACAAATGGAAAATAAGAGAGAGATTTCAGAAAGAGTATGATCATCCTATGATAGCAATGGAAGAACTGCTAATAAAAACAATAGCCATTTTAAAAGCAATTACATGGATTAGATGAAATGTTGTTGCTTTTTGTTCTTTCAGAGACATCTTGCCTGTGTGCTAGGGATGCACTTGGGCCATAAGCTGGTCACCATTTGGCAGGGTACTTTGAAATGATAGGTGGAAAATTCATTTTCTAAAGAGGAAAGAACAACATCTGGGAGGGAAAGATATTATGTTGCTATTTCCAGGGCCCTCATCAAAACCAGCAGTGTAAAATAGCATTTCCAGTGTGGAAAAGCAATACACTTTTCAAATAACTTCAGCAAGAGAAAGACGGAGCAAAGGAAAGTGTAGAATTATAACCAGATAGGACTTGTAGCAGGGCTAGATAGAGTCTATTATTTGTTTAAAGGATTATCTGGGTCCACCTCATCTTCAGTATTTGTGTAAGTTCATCCGAAGAGATTTCATAAGAGAAGGGGTAGCATTTATATTCATTAAGCCAGAATCAACAATATGATTTTTGCACAAGATTTTTAGGGAGATTTAAAATGATTAAAGCATCTTCAAGTAGTTAGGGATGGAGGATTTTCTAAAACATCTTATCTTTATCTAATAAGGCCTCCAGAGGATACAAAAGCTTATTAAGGCATACAGGAAAATTTGCAGCAGTTTATTAAAAACACATTTGCACAAATTTCCAAAGTGTGCTGCTATTGTTTGTCGAGGCTGTGAGATAGAGGCCTCTTTTGCAATGTGTATGGAAATGGGATACATAAAATCCCGTTTAGTAAGGCAAGAGACACATGCTCCTCTCAGTACAGTGGAACAATTATAGGCTTCAGAGTCAGTCTTGTGATCAAATCCTGATGTAACTTAGTAGCTACATGACATGCAGCAGATACTCACTTTGTCCACATATAAACTGGGGATAATAATATCTAATTCCTTGGGTTTCTTTTTTAAAAAGAGATTAAATGAGATCATGTGTGCACAATAATGCTAAGCATAGGTGTCTGGACATGATAAATACTCTATGAAAAGTACCTCAGTCTAGGCACCTAGCCAGCACAGTCTGGATAATGATCTGGAAAAAAGTTACCTGGAAACCCGTGGATGAATGGGTCTCATTGTCACAAATCTGACCCCCTAAGCCATCTCTCTCTTTCACTTCCCTCCTGGACATAAATGGAGGTCACTTTTTGCTTAACAACTATTTATTGAGCACATCCTGTATTTTAGGTCCTGAGAATACATGCAGCAGTGATACACTGGGAGTACCAAGTATTCTCATGAAGTTTATCCTCTCACATGGATTATTGCACCAGCCTTCTGATTGTTTCTCCTGTTTTCAATTTCTCCTCTTAAAATCTATTCCCTACCTACTCTTAGTATGAACTATCCAAAACACAAATCATGTCATGTTGATCCATTTCCAAAAACCCAGCCAGGTTTTCTTCACCTATAGAATTAAATTTCCTGTTTATAGATATGACAGTCGAAATCTTCATCAACTGTTCCCAGCTGACCACTGCTGCTTCATCTCTAACTTGTTCTCACATCACAGTTCTCACTGGGCAACCTGCCTTTTCCTGATCTCATGCCCTATCCTTTCAGTAGTCTTACCTCTGCAAATTACTTATTATGAGACTGAGCTAGGCTTTGCTGTTCCCTTAAAGCAGTGTTCTTTATTAATACTTTCATTGTTAAATATCTTTTGTTATATAAATAGAAGCAGAGTGTCGAGAATAAGGAAGAAAGAAGATCCTGCTCTTCCTTCCCCCCACTGGACTTTGGAATCCACATCTGGGGCCTTTATTGTAAACTTAATGTTGATAGAGCAGAGAGCAGAGAGTGACTAGAATTGGGAGTAGAAATATTGCCTTTAACCAAAATATAGTTCAGGAAGAAACTAAATCTGGACAATAGAAAGTTACTGTTTCATCTGTATGGTTCCTTTGCTCCTTGATTTAAAAACATGATCTAAGTTTCATTTCAAACTTATTTACCTGATAATGATACAAGATTGAGATGATATACATTTTCTTTTTTAATAAGGTCACAAATACCTAAAGTTAATTTCATAATTTTTTGTTTGAGTTGTTTCAAAATATTAAACTAATGAACATTTTAAATTACTGAAATATATGTGTTAGTTGTGCTGGATAAAATGGTTTCCAAGGTTCCAGGCAACTTTCCAAGGTCCCCATGGCTGAGGTCGCTGCTTATATTTCACATGCCCTAGCACTCCTCCTACTAGGACCGTCTGCTTAGTTATTCCACCCAGCACTGACTCACTCCCTGCTGCTGGTAATGAAGATTCTCTTTATCTGGTTTTCTTGGAAAATAGCTTCAGGATTGGGAAGTGTGTGTGTGTATTTGTGAATGTGCATGCCTGCACATATGTGTGGGTCCACCAAGAGCTGAGTTCTGACATATCATGAATACGTTTTTCCCCTTGGAAACCAAATCAGGCATGACCCTGTTCTGGGTTTCTTTGGAACAATAACTTGAACTAACTTTATTTTTATAGCTTAAGTAAATCTACTCATTACTCATAAAACCAGCAGCACTGTGGGACAAATGCACTGTGGTAAGATGAGAAGAGAAAGATCTCCAGGGGTGATGCCAAATTCTTGGACCCCTCCTCCCATATTAGGCAGCACCCAAGAATGAATCTTCTCTGAGATGGGTATCATGTGGCCACAAAAGGGACAGCTTGTCTTACAAAATCTGTCTTGAGTTCCTCTAATTTCTAGCTCTTTGGTTTCTGTTATCTGAGAACTGCTTGCAAGGCTGGAGAAGATGAGAGCAGGGAGGTAATGGGGAAGAATTGATGATAGGATAGGATTTCAGGTATCAACCAAGGCAGACTGAGGAGAATCAAAATCATCAGAATTATTATTGAGAAGAAATAAATCATTACTGAGACATTATAGCTCAGGAGGAAGTGTGGACTTTTAAGTCAGGAGGATGACCATTTTGAAACCTGGCTCTACCACTTTCTCCCTGTGTGATTTGGAGCAAGGTACCAAATCTCTCCTAGCCTCAGTTTCCTCATCTGCAAAACAGAGTTAACACCAGAATCAACTCATAGGCATAAGATAGTCTCTGAATTACATATATATAATTATATACATATAGAATTATAATATATATATATATATATATTCACTCAGAAGAAGCCATGATGCAAACTTCATGATCTAAAAAGTATAGCTGTTATTATCATTAATTATAGTAGTAGTATAATGAGAAACAAGAGTTGCATAGAAAAGGATAATACACAGTGAAAGAAAACATTGAGAGGATGTGTGGCAAAGTCAGTGGCCAAGAGAGTCATGAGTAGGGAAGGGCAAGAAGAGACTCAGTGAAGGGTGAGTATGTGTGTCAAGAGGCTTCTTTTGTGTGGTTTCTGGCTCTTGTTTGGAATGGGAGCATGAACTTAATGGAGTACCATCCTGGCTTTTGATCTCCCTCAAAGGAGCATCATTCTGCCTTTCCAACTCTGTCTTGTCAGTCAATAAAATCTGCTAAATTAATTGGTTATATAGCAAAGGGTGAGAGAATTTTTGATACTGCCACTCAGACCCCAGTCTAACTGGGTTCAGCTAGAATGGCCTGATGACAAAGTCATTACCTCAAACCTATATTTTAGCTCATCCTACCTAGGGCCTCCTGAGACCATTCCTAGTCATTTTTGCTGGATCGGGCATCCTTGGATAACAATACCTGCAGGAACCATGCTGGAGTTTTCTTTTCTACTTGGAGTAGTGCATTAATCTTCAGGTCATCAGTTCTCCATGGACTGGGGAGGAAACAATTCATTGAAGAGCTTTGTTTGCCAGGAGTCCATTCCACCCAACTGGCTACTGTTTCCTCCCTTTCCTTTCTAGCCAAAGTCTGATACTCAGAATGTTATTTATAAAATGTTCACCCATTGATCCAAGTTCTCTTTTGGGGGTTATTTTTTTCCCATTCTTTATACTCTTTCCAGAATGTTTTGTTCTCCAAACCCATCCCCATCCTGGTCATCTGTGTTGAATTTTTGCCAGTGACATGCTTGGAGTGTGGGACCCAGATGCAGATGTCAAAGTTGTAAAGTCTACTCACCATGGGGAAGGTTGAGCAGAACCTTCATTTTTTTCATTCTCATCACAATTTCTATTAATGCAGCAGAATAATATGTATAAAGCAAGTGTCAGGGAAGGAGCTGTGTTTGGGAAGGGTCAAAGCCTTAATAGCAGAGATAAAAAAGACATGGAGAGAAAACAGTTAAGGAAATTAGGCAATGGAAGCACTATTTACAATAGCCAGGACATGGAAACAACCTAAATGTCTTATGACAGATGAAAGGATAAAGAAGCTGTGGTACATATATACAATGGAATATTACTCAGCCATAAAAAGGAGTGAAATTGGGTCATTTGTAGAGATGTAGATGGACCTAGAGTCTGTCATACAGAGTGAAGTAAGCCAGAAAGTGAAAAACAAATATATATTAACACATATATGTGGAATCTAGAAAAATGGTACAGATGAACCTATTTCCAGGGCAGGAATAGAGATGCAGATGTAGAGAACAGACAAGCGGACACAGCAAGGGAAGGGGAGGGTGGGATGAATTGTGAGATTAGGATTGACATATATACAATACCATGCATAAAATAGATAGCTAGCGGGAGCATGCTATAAAGACAGGAAGCTCGGCTCAGTGCTCTGTGGTGACCTATATGGGTGGGATGGGGGGAGGGGTGGGAGGCAGATCTAAGAGGGAAGGGATATATGTATACATGTAGCTGATTCACTTCATTGTACAGCAGAAACTAACACAACATCGTAAAGCAACTATACTCCAGTAAAAAAATTTAACATCTTAAAAGAAAAAGAAAATGAATATTACTAGAGACAAAGAGTATTTCATAATGATAAAAGTGTCAATACAAGAGAAAGAAATGAAATATTATTCGTTTATTTGTACCTAAAAGAGAGCTCCAAAATTCATGAAGTAAAAACTGACAAAATTGAAAGAAGAAATAGAAATACCAATCATTATAGTTGAAGATATCAATACCCTTCTCTCAGTAAGTGATAGAACAAGTAGAACAGTAAGAACAGAAAACTTGAACAGCACTATCAAACAACTTGACCTAATTGACATCTATAGAACACTTCACCCAGCAACAGCAGAATACCTTTTGTTTTCAAATGTACGTGGAATGTTTACAAAATAAACTCTATGCTGGATGACAAAAATAAATAAATAAATAAAGTAGGCAATGGAGGAAGTAATCGTCATCATAATAACAACAATGATAATAATTATAATAGACCTTTCATTCCTAAGTCTCTTCCCTCTCACAGGGCCACCCCAGTGGTCACAGGTTTTCTAAATCTCAGAACCTGTCACTGGAATTCAGTGCATTTTTTCTGGTCTCTCTTAAGGGAACAAGGCCCATGATACAGGAACAGAAAAGCTGATTAAGAATTTCAAAACTTTATCCTTCCCTCCAAAACGTGAAGGTGACACTGTCCAATGATTCTCAGTCTTTCCTTGACTACTTCTCTCAACCCAGGTACTGAAGTGACTTTGAACATTTTTCTAAACTGGGCCTGTTTTCTCCTTTGTTTGGCTAATGCCAAAATTTAATTCCTAAATCTTCCTTCCCACTCCCCTTGTCCAAGTCTGAGATGTCCTCCTCATTCTGCCAGATTAACTTTATTTTCCTAGTAGCTTTGCTCCATAACTAAATTAGAGCAAAGATTGGGGGAAAAAAACTGGGGTCCTATCCCAGTGTGAAGGTGCAAGGTCCTTGGAGGTTTGTGAAGATCCAGGAATTCAGTCATAACATCATCAGAGCAGTGAGTACATCTGTGAATAGATTTCCCATTTGTAAGGTACTTTTCCAAAATTTCATTTATCTATAACTTTACATTGTACTAATATTATGCAATGGATATATAAGCAACATAAAATGTAATTTGTGAAAGGAAACATAAAGGGACTTTTGGGGTCACCTAGTACAAACACCTTTGTTTTTCAGACAAGAGACTTGAGCCCACAGAGGAACTGTGATTCATCCAAGATTACACCACTAGGACAAGCTGGAATTGGGGCTTACGCCAGGGTCTCTTAACTCCCAATACACTACCCTGATAAACAGGAATCCTACTTCCCTACTTCTACTCCTACCCCACTTTTCTATTGAGATTGATCCTAGGGGCAAGGGCAGAATCAAATGTTTATGCTGAACATGCCTACAGTTTGTTTACCTGTGCTATTAGAGGAAGTAGACATACACTCAGTTTCTACAGAGTCAAAGGGCTTTCCAGAGTCTAGGAGGAACAAGACAGTTAAGTGAGAATCAATAAGAACTAAATACAGGTGGATGGAGGTTTTTTAAGGGACACAGGGAGCAATGAAGAAGAGGAGCAGCCTTATTTACAAAGGAAAAATTCTATGCTGCCCTCCTCTGTGTCCATGAAAGAGGAAATATAGAACTTCTAAGGAGTCACTTTGGCAAGAAATTAAAACCATAAGAGGAAGCAAAAAGCAATGAATTTTCAGGAGGCTCTTCAATCAAAATCCTGGCTCTATGAGGAAATAAGAGGTGGAGAAAAGATAGAGTTGGTCTGAGCTATGGTTTGTATCATAACATCTTGATGCTCAGAACATAGAAGAACCAGCCAAGACAAGGCCAGTAATCCAGTGTTCCATTCTGAGTAACTGGGCCCAGGAAGAAGGAAAATGTCATGTGATAAAGCATCACCAGACAAGATCTCTGCCACTTACTAGCTGTGTGAGGAATCATTTTGCCTCTGCGAGTCTATGGTGCCATTAGAAAAGCTGTGCAGATGTGAGTTCCAGTGGTGAGTGCCCACCTCTGAATGACAATCACCAAATACTGTGACATGCTCCCAAGTTTCTGTGCAGGAGATTTGGGACCAGGGGACCTGGAATCACATTCTGTATCTGTTATTAGCTATGAGTATCATCATTGTACTTATCTATAAAATGTGGACTTTAAGGGGAATCAAATAAGAGAAAAAACATGAAAGTGTTGTACATAATGAAGTATCAAATATAAATGCTTAGTGTTAGTATACTCATAATAACTATTATTATCTTTTGCCTTCTCTTGGGACAACATTACCCAGAGAAGAGGGTCTTGACAATATATGAAGACAGATTCTATTTCACAGGGTCTTTGAACCTACTGAAATTATATCTAAAGTGTTAAGTGTAATTATATCAGCATTTTGAACGAGTCTATGATCCCAAGGAACTTACGGACTTGATTTATCAGAGATCTGCAGCCTTTCATTCTGACCCTGACACCCAGGGGATACTATAGCAGTATAGAGGCTCACTATAGCTGTAGAGTTGGTAAATGGAGTTTCGGAGAGGCTGTTAAATTGTAATCACTAGGGGAAAAAGTTATGGAATGTTTGAAAAAGTTGCCCCCAATCTTCAGATATATCCCTTCCTTGGTGTCATATTTTCCCTACCTCTCATCACTTAGAAATCACTGAAAAGGCATATGGATCCTGGATCAGCTTTAATTCAGTCTTATTCTACCATAGGCTCTCATTCCTACATCTCTACTAAATCTCCTTCTTTTAAGGTTACCAAATACTTCTTAATTGCCAAATTGCCAAATATATGGGTCATTTTCAATTCTTATCTTGTAAAAACTCTAGAATTGGACATTCTTTGTCATTCCTTTCTCAACATCTTTTACTGAAATATAATTGACTTACAATATTATATTACTTTCCGGCATACAACATAGTGAGTGATTCAACATCTTTATGTATTACAAAATGATCACCATGATAAATCTAGTTACCATCCGTCACTATACAAAGATATTACATAATTATTAACTATATTACCCACACTTTACATCTCATACCTTTGTCTAATTTGTTTTGTAACTGAAAATTTGTACCTCTTAATCTCTCTCACCTATTTCTCTCCAGCCTCCACCTCATTACTCTCTGGCAGCCATCTCTTTGTTCTCTGTACTTATGACTCTGTTCCTGTTTAGTTATGTTTATTTGTTTAGTTTTTTAGATTCCACATCTAAATGAGATCATGTAGTGTTTGTCTTTCTCTGTCTGACTTATTTGATTTAGCATCATAGCCTCTAGGTCCATGCATATTGTTACAAATGGCAAGATTTCATTCTTTTTTATGGCTGAATAATATTCCATTGTGTGTGTATACCACATCCTTTTTATCCATTCACCTATTGATGGACACTTATGTTGCTTCCATATCTTACCTATTGTAAATGATGCTGCAGTGAACATAGGGGTGCATCTTTTTGAATTAGTGTTTTTGGTTTATTCAGAAAAAAAAACAGAAGTGGAATTGCTGGATCATGTGGTATTTCTATTTTTTTTTTTTTTTTTTTTGCGTTATGCGGGCCTCTCACTGTTGTGGCCTCTTCTGCTGAGGAGCACAGGCTCTGGATGTGCAGGCTCAGCTGCCATGATTTACGGGCTCAGCCGCTCCATGGCATGTGGGATCTTCCTGGACTGGGGCATGAACCCATGTCCCCTGCATCAGCAGGCAGACTCTCAACCACTGCACCACCAGGGAAGCCTGGTAGTTCTATTTTTAATTTTTGAGGAACCTCTGTATTGTTTTCCATAGTAACTATACCAGTTTACATTCCCACCAGCAGTGCATAAGGGTTCCCTTTTTTCCACATCCTTGCCTATTTATTGTCCTTTTGATAATAGCCATTCTGACAGATGTGAGGTGGTATTTCACTGTGGTTTTGATTTGTGTTTCCCTGATGATTAGTGATATTGATCATGTTTTCACGTGTATGTTGGCCATCTGTATATCTTCTTTGGAAAATTGTATATTTAGGTCCTCTGCCCATTTTTTAATTTAGTTGTTGGTTTTTTGATTTGTGAGTTGTATGGGTTCTTTGTATAGTTTGGATATTAACCCCTTATCAAATATATTGTCTGCAAATATATAAGTAAGCTGCCTTTCTGTTTTGTTGATAATTTCCTTCACTGTGCAAATGCTTTTTAGTTTGATGTAGTCCCATTTGTTTATTTTTGTTTTTCCTTTTCTTGCCTGAGGACATATCCAAAACAATATTGCTAAGGCCAGTGTCAAAGAGTGTATTGCCTATGTTTTCTTCTAGGAGTTATGGTTTCAGGTCTTACATTTAAATCTCTAATCCATTTTGAATTTATTTTTATATATGGTGTGAGAAAGTAGTCCAGTTTTATTCTTTTGCATGTAACTGCCCAGTTTTCCCAGTACCATTTATTGACAAGGCTGTCTTTCTCCATTGTATAGTCTTGCCTCCTTTGTCATAGATTAATTGACCATTTGGCTTTATTCCTGGGCTTCTGGGCTCTCTATTCTGTTCCATCGATCTGTGTCTGTTTTTGTGCCAGTGCCACACTGTTTTGATTACTGTAGCTTTGTAGTACAGTTTGAAATCAGGGAGTGTGATACCTCAAGCTTTGTTCTTTCCCAAGATTATTTTGGCTATTCAGGGTCTTTTGTGTTTCCATACAAATTTTAGAATTATTCTAGTTCTGTGAAAAATGCTACTGGTATTTTGATAGGGATTGTATTGAATCTTCAGGTTGCCTTGGGTCATATGGTCATTTTAACAATTTTAATTCTTCCAATCCATGAGCAGAGTTCAACATTTTTTTATTGTTTGGCTTCATCACCATATATTTTTATGGCTTTCCTCCTATGCCTCCATCACTTCATTATTGCTCTCCTTTGTAAATCTTCTTCCACTACTTTCTTCTTAAATGTTGATGTTCCACAAATTTTTGTTCTTCCTATGCTTTTCTCTAAGAGTTTTATAGTGTCTGGCCTTACATTTAGGTCTTTAATCCATTTTGAGTCTATTTTTGTGTAGGGTGTAAGGAAGTGTTCTAATTTCATGTAGCTGTCCAGTTTTCCCAGCACCACTTATTCAAGAGGCTGTCTTTTCTCCATTGCATATTCTTGCTTCCTTTGTCAAAGATAAGATGACCATATGTGTGTGGGTTTATCTCTGGGCTTTCTATCCTGTTCCATTGATCTATGATTCTGTTTTTGTGTCAGTACCATACTGTCTTGATTACTGTAGCTCTGTAGTACAGTCTGAACTCAGGGAGCCTTATTCCTCCAGCTCTGTTTTTCTCTCTCAAGATTGCTTTTGCTATTCGGGGTCTTTTGTGTTTCCATACAAATTGTGAGCTTTTTTTTCTAGTTCTGAGAGAATGCCATTGGTAGTGTGATAGGGATTGCATTGAATCTGTAGATTGCTTTGGGTAGTATAGTCATTTTCACAATATTGATTCTTCTAATCCAAGAACATGGTATATCTCTCCATCTGTTAGTATCATCTTTAATTTCTTTCATCAGTGTCTTATAGTTTTCTGCATACAAGTCTTTTGCCTACTTAGGTAGGTTTATTACTAGGTATTTTATTTCTTTTTATTGCAGTGGTAAATGGGAGTGTTTCCTTAATTTCTCTTTCAGATTTTTCATCATTAGTGTATAGGAATGCAAGTGATTTCTGTGCATTAATTTTGTATCCTGAAACTTTACCAAATTAATTGATTAGCTCTAGTAGTTTTCTGATGGCATCTTTAGGATTTTCTATGTATAATATCATGTCATCTGCAAAGAGTGACAGTTTTACTGCTTCTTTTCCAATTTGTATTCCTTTTATTTCTTTTTCTTTTCTGATTGCCATGGCTAAAACTTCCAAAACTATGTTGAATAATAGTGGTGAGGGTGGGCACCCTTGTCTTCTTCCTGATCTTAGAGGAAATGCTTTCAGTTTTTCTCCATTGAGAATGATGTTGGCTGTGGGTTTGTCATATATAGCTTTTATTATATTGAGGTAGGTTCCCTCTATGCCCACTTTCTGGAGAGTTTTTATCATAAATAGGCGTTGAATTTTGTCAAGAGCTTTTTCTGCATCTATTGAGATGATCATATGGTTTTTATTCTTCAGTTTGTTAATATGGAGTATCACATTGCTTGATTTGCGTATATTGAAGAATCCTTGCATCCCTGGGATAAACCCCACTTGATCATGGTGTATGATCCTTTTAATGTGTTGTTGGATTCTGTTTGCTAGTATTTTGTTGAGGATTTTTGTGTCTGTGTTCATCAGTGATTTTGGCCTGTAATTTTCTTTTTTGTGTGGCAGAACACTCTATGACATAAATCACAGCAAGATCCTTTTTGACCCATCTCCTAGAGTAATGGAAATAGAAACAAAAATAAACAAATGGGACCTAATGAAACTTAAAAGCTTTCGCAAACAAAGGAAACCATAAACACGACAAAAAGACAGCCCTCAGAATGGGAGGAAATATTTGCAAACTGACAAAGGATTAATCTCCAAAATATACAAGTAGCACATGCAGCTCAATATCAAAAAAACAAACAACCCAATCCAAAAATGGGCAGAAGACCAAAATAGACATTACTCCAAAGAAGACATATAGATTGCCAGCAAACACATGAAAAGATGCTCAACATCACTAATCATTAGAGAAATGCGAATCAAAACCACAATGAGACATCTCACCTCACACCGGGCAGAAAGGCCATCATCAAAAAAATCTAGAAACAATAAATGCTGGATACAGTGTGGAGAAAAGGGACTCCTCCTACACTTTTAGTGGGTATGTAAGTCGGTATCGCCACTATGGAGAACAGTATGGGTGTTCCTTAAAAAACTGTATATAGAACTACCATATGATCCAGCAATCCCACTACTGAGAATATACCCTGAGAAAATCAGAATTCAAAAAGACACATGCACCCCAATGTTCATTGCAGCACTTTTACAATAGCCAGGACATGAAAGCAATCTAAGTGTCCATCAACAGATGAATGGATATATACCATGGGATATTACTCAGCCATAAAAAGGAACAAAATTGAATTATTTGTAGTGAGGTGGATGGACCTAGAGTCTGTCATACAGAGTGAAGTAAGTCAGAAAGAGAAAAACAAATACCGTATATGCTAATGCATATATACGGAATCTAAAAATAATGGTACTGAGGAACCTAGTGGCAGGGCAGGAATAAAGATGCAGACATAGAGAATGGACTTGAGGACATGGTGGGGGAAGGGAAGGTGGGACGAAGTGAGAGAGTAGCATTGACATATATATACTACCAAATGTAAAATAGATCGCTAGTGAGAAGCTGCTGCATAGCACAGGGAGGTCAGCTCGAGGCTTTGTGATGACCTAGAGGGGTGGGATAGGGAGGGTGGGAGGGAGACTCAAGAGGGAGGGGATATGGGGATATATGTATACATATAGCTGATTCACTTTGTTGTACAGCAGAAACTAACACAACATTGTAAAGCAATTATATTCTAATAATGATGTAAAAAATATTTCATTCTTGACTCACTGTTTTTTACTCTACCATTTTTCTTGAATTTTATCATCTTTCGTATTTTCAAATGCCATTTATATGTGGTTTATTCCAAAGTCTAATTTTTCTCTTATCCAGATCTTCTCCTTGAGCACGAAGCCAATATATCCAAATTCCTGTCAGATGTCAACACTTATGTGTCTATTACACCTTACCTTCAACATGTCCAAAATGGAACTCAATAACTTTATCTAATTTCTGTTGTTCCTCTTCCATTGTGCTCTATCTGGTTTACTGCACCACTGTCCACCTAATTACTCAAGCTAAAAAAAATGTGTCTTCAACTTCTGTCTTAGGTTCACATCTGAATCATTATCAAGTCTGCCAAATTTGTCTCCTAAGTATTTTTTAATTTGCCCCATTCTATTTATTCCTACTGCCTCTAAGCCAAGTCTCTAATTATCTTTCATCTGAATGTTGAAATGTTCTCCAAAATGCTCTCATTGCTTTAAGCCTTGTCCATCTCACATATATTTCCTATAAAATCTCTCCAAAACCTAAATCTAAGTATGACAACTCTCACTCACACTGTGTCTCATTTACAAAAATGTGCTAGCGGATTAGCAGTCATTCTACTCAAGCTGTTGACTTTTAATATTGAGGGAGTTCCTTGGTGGATAGCATTTCCTGGAGGAAATGAGGTATTACTCTGCTCTTCTCTTTGTTATCACTGGAGTGAATACTCACTCACTGTTTTATTTCCGCTCATTCCTTTTTAATAACATGGGATTTTCCACCTCTCCCAGCTCTATCTCCTCTATACATGCATCCTCTTTCTGGCTGGGAATTAGGAAAAATTCAGGACACTGTTATCAAAATTAAGTTTACCAAGTCTAATCAGCCCTTTGGGAAGGCAGGAGGGAGAGCAAATTCTTAGTAAAAAGTGCTGAGGATTACTTAATTAAATAGGTTTATATAATTAGATTCAACTTTATACCAGAAATTTCAAATGAATTTCCTTGGTGAGGAAGCTGTAATGTCTTCTTGAATGTCATTTTGTTTTTATTTTTTAAAGACCTGGCATGAAATGTCATTGCATTTTGAATAAAACTAAAGAAGTAAGTTCTTAATTGTTTGGCCCAGATGTTTATGCATGTCAGTGTACTCATATGCATTCTAAAAACTTACAGTTAAGCTTTATTCAGGTCTGGGCACTGCACACTAAAAGGGACTTGGACAAAATGGAACATACCTAGGTTAGTAAAATATCTTAAACCCTTTTTGACCTGTCAGAAGTTCAAATTCTGGCACTATCACTTTAAACTGCGTAAACTTGGGCAAGTCACTTAAAGCTCTCTGACTGGCAAATTTCTTATTTACAAATTAGACAAATATGTAAGGTGCTCTGAATATTTTGTTAGACTATGGTTCAGCAAGAAATTAAAATGAACTCCATCATTGTGTGGCAGGCTTGGAAGGCCAAGTTTAGGAGAAGATGGAGTGAGCCGGAAGTTAACAGGAAAAGCAAACCAAGAAGAAGAATGGCTGGTTGTGTGTGGTTCAGATCCAGTGGGAAGGAGGGAATGGAGAAAGTGAGAATGAAGATGGTGGGTCTGTTGAACACATTCTTTGTAGAGCCCTGTTGTCTGAGGGAATGTATCTGAAATGCTCTTGGGCAGGGGATGGAGACAGGAGTGGGCTAAGTTGGAAAGGAGGAGAGCTGGGCCCTGGGAAGACAGTACCTACAGAAATTAAGTGGTGAACAGGCCCTAGGCAGAAGACTGGGATGATACAGGGCAGCACTCTGCCTGCCTTGTTTCAGTACCTTTACCCAGAGTAAAAGAATCCCAAATGCACAGGAGCTGCAAAGATGATCAGGTCTCTCCCCTGAAATTTTCTAGGACATTTGCTTTTGTAGAGTTTCACTAGAGCCTTTTCACCTTTGCCCTCTGGCATCAGATAGTCATACCTGTCCTCATATCATAGCTATGGGACAGGATGCAGTTCTGAGAAGGCATAGGGCAGACAGAAAAATAAATGTTCATGACAAAGAACAGCGAAGGGACCTGGACCAAGGCAAAGACTAATTACCTGACTAGAATACTGGATAAAGGAGTGTGTAATGCAGTTTCTGACACAAAGAGGGTTAGGTCATGGTTAAAGTTAATCAAGGAGAACTGGATAGTTTGGAGATAAGGTTCAGGGGAGAGTGTTAGAATTTCTAAAAGCTTGTCATGGTACCAGGAAACCAAGTAGTTTTGGATGTTTCAAGAGAACAGAACTAGACTAGTGGGTAGAAATATAGTGAAGCAGATTTTGATCTCCTATGGGAACAAATATGGTAGCTGTGCAGTCATGAAGAAGGCTGTCTCAACAGGCAGTATGAGCTTCCTGTCACCAGAAATGTATTCCCAGAAGCTGTACATGGGATCTCCGTATTAAGGGGAAAGCCAAATTAAGTGCCTTTTGATGCCCCTTTCAATAATCCTAAGGCTTTAGAAAGGTAGAGCAGCTGGAGAGAGAGTTCACACTCTCCTATTTTCGTGGATCTTCTTAGTTTTTGATCTTAAGATATTTCCTATGGAGAAGAAAGGCAGAGAAACAAAAGTAGTCTTGCTCCTGATAATATAGCATTGTGGTTAAAAGTTTGATCTTTGAGGTTAAACGACTATGGGTTCATCTCTGGATTCTGTTATTTTTAAATCATGTAAGTTGAATAACTTATCTGTGAATCAATTTCTTCATCTTTAAAATGGACATAACAATACTACCTTTAGTAGTTGCGAGGATTAAATTAGATGCAAGATGTTTAGCACAGGCCCTGTTGCATAGTAAGTAAGCACTTAATGTAATGATAATGACAATGATGAAAAGGATGCAGAGGTAGAAGACAAATATGGTGTTAATGTTGTTGACAGTGACACAACTTTCTTTCATATGCATTTAAGCCAGGTTAATTTTACAAACCTATACCAAGCACATATGTGCAAATTGGCATCCATCTCTAATTAGTTGTTGCGTTGCAACATCAGAAACAGGTGGACAGACCCAATCTCTTATAGTAGGAAAGGTTATGCAGCCAAAAGTGAAGGCCTAGAACTATATTTATCCCCTGGGATAGGACAGGAAACTTTGAAGAAATGGTCAGACAACTAGTAAGAAAGCTAGGAGAGACCACTTTCCCAACTGACTTTTTGATAAAAACTGTTTAAAAACAGCTTTATTGAGGTACAATTGATATACATATTTAAAGTGTGCAATTTGATAAATTTGGACATAGTATACATCCATGAAACTATCATCACAATTGAGACAATGAACATATCCCTTTCTTCACACCACTCTTCCCTTCCACCCCCAATTCAGTCCCCAAGCAACCCTTGCCAACAAACTTTTGAAGAGTATCTTAAAACAGAGACTGCTCAAGCAGTTGGAATGAGGCAGAAAAATGAAGTAAAACAACGACATTGAAGAATCCTTGAAATTGGCCTTCAGGAGAAGTCAGTGAGAGCAATTTCATTGGTAGAAGCCCTTCTACTGGGGGTTAAAAAGCAAGTGAAGGGCTTCCCTGGTGGCACAGTGGTTGAGCATCTGCCTGCCAATGCAGGGTACAAGGGTTCGAGCCCTGGTCTGGGAAGATCCCCCATGCTGCAGAGCAACTAGGCCCATGGGCCACAACTACTGAGCCTGCACGTCTGGAGCTTGTGCTCTGCAACAAGAGAGGCTGCAACAGTGAGAGGCCTGTGCACTGCGATGAAGAGTGGCCCCCGCTCGCCGCAACTAGAGAAAGCCCACACACAGAAACGAAGACCCAACACAGCCATAAATAAATAAAATTTTTTTTAAAAAGCAAGTGAAATGTGAAGAAAGAGAGACAGCAATGTAGAATCCTGGGAGAGTAGAATTTCTACAAGGTGGGATTTTGCAGGTAGGACATTACAATGAAGATAATCCACAATTACTGAGCACCACCTATGTGTTACACCTTGTGGGGAAGACAAGGCATATAATACTTGAAGGCCTAAGGAATAGCTCGCCCAGAATGCATGAGAAATTTTATATTGAGCAATCATGAAGGCTACTACTGTGGGTCCATTAAAAGTGAAAGGATGCTGGGAGTATAAGATAGAAGCAGAAAGCTGTCTTCAAGCGGCAGCTGGAGAGAGAGAGTATGAGGATTTAAATCCAACAGGGCCAGAAAATAAGCACATATTAGACGGTATTACCAAGTCTGAATCTTGAAGTTTGTGTGAGAATTCCGAGAAGAAGGATCTTTTGTGGCTGGAGCCCAAGTAAACTCTTGAATAGAGGACGGACTTTAGGGGGGAACAGAGCAGAGGCATGTTATAGTGGGAAGAGCAGTAGGTTTAAGGTTAGCCACTCTGGATGGTGTCCTCACCTCATCAACTTGTCATTTCTGCATCTCATTTTTTTTTTAAATGGGGCATGGGTTGTTGTATCAAATAAGAGAATGTTTGTGAAAGATTGTGTCCTCTAGAGCTTTGTTTCTGTCTGTATAAGGTTGTTATATTTATTAGGATGGTTGGCTTAAATTATAGTTTAATATGTTACATTAAGGACTAAAATGCCCTTTCCTTCATTCATTCGTTCATTCAATAGATATTTACTAGTGCCCACAATATGCCAGCATTGAAAATACTAAAATAAGACAAACTTAGCTGCTGTTATAATGAATCTTTCATTCATTATGGGTTAAACAAGCATCTTGTGATAAATGATATGATTGGAGAGAAGTACAGGGGTACAGTGGAAGTATCTAGAAGAAACTTCCAGTCTAGTCTGTTGAGACATTGATGAGAGACATTGATTTGGAGAATGTTTTTTTAAGTGAAGACTTCTTCTTCTCTTAACATTCAGGACCTTCTTTGTATCTGAATTGGTTGTTTAAGGGACTTTTCATCCCACTAGATAGCAGACTCTTGGAGAGCAGACACTGTTTTTGATTCATCTCTGTATCTCCCAGGCACTGTGCTCAACACACAGTATATACTTAACAGTATTTGCTAAATTGATTTGAGCTAAGTGTCAGCACATCCAATTTAAAACCCATGATGGATATTTCCAGTCCAAATAAGAACAAAGCTTTTAGTTTTCCTTGAAGTTAAAATACAAAAGAGGCAGGAGTTCCAGACCTATAAGACCACATCACATTTCTAGTTCAAGTGGGTCTCTTCCTGTCTTCTCAAGAACACATTTTTTCTGATTTATCCCGTTAACCACATGCCCTGAGCAATCAGATCCAAAGTTAACACATGCAACTTTTGCTAGTTTCTCCTTCCCTGTGCAATTCTAAAACCTTTATGGAAATAGACTAGAATAGGGAAGGGAGCCTGGGAGATGATGGGAAGCTACCCTATAATCATGTTTATTGTTTCATAATAGGTTTATAGAAATTATGAATACAGCTATTTTATTAATGGGACTTTTAATTATCCACCATGCTGAAGGGTGAGGCAAAATATCTCTCAGCCCCACTAATTAATATGGGTATTCAATGGCTGTTAATTAAAGACAAAGGGACCAAAGGAACACAACCCACCCTTGACTCTGATGAATGCAAAGTCAAACCAATAGCTTATTTCTAAATTAACATGATTGATAAAAAGTCAAGCTCAGACCCAAGCCTTTTCCCCTCAGGGAACTATAATTTTCCTGTTTAGATAATAGACTAAAGGGCTCATCTGTGGACCCAGGAACAAAGCCCAGAGCTGCAGGCACTGAGAAGACAAGGGAGTTATGGATTATTTTGTGAGACCTGCATTTCAATAGGCAGCATTTCACAGTCTTTTGTAGCCACTGCTTATCCTAGAAACTGTGTGCAGCTTCAGACTCATGGGCAGGCCCAGCCCCAGCCATGCTGGTCCAGAGGAACCTACCTTCCTGTTCCCAGGTACACATGACTGTTTGCCTCTGAAGAATCACATGCATGCTAGCAACCTGTCTCTCTTGAAGCAAATTATATTTATACATGCCAGATGCTGCAGTTACTATCTTTAGTCTTCGGAGGAACATAAAAAGAAAGAATGCATTATTGTAGCAGGAGGGTTCTGTTGAAGAAAATGTCATATGGTTTGGAGAAAGGAGTATGGGCTTTAGAAACACAGTGGTTTTACCCCTTAATAGCTCAGTGACCTTGGGCTTGAGCCCTGGTTTCCTCATCAAAAATTTGTATATCAAAACCCACTTTTTCAGGCATCTGTGAGAATGAAATAAGCTAAAGAATGCAAAGTTCCCAACAAGCAAAATATTACCAAGATCTTACCTTGTGTTCAAACAGTGCTGTTTATTTTACAATGGTTTGAACTTTACTACAAACCAGTGAGGTAAGCAAATCAAGATTTATTTTCTTTTTTCACTGGTAAGGAAACTTATGACCAAATAGTATAGATACAAAAGAGTCCACTTAATCTTGGAGACTCAGTTTCCTCATTTCTAAAACAGTCAGTGTCACTGCCCACCTCTTTGGATTGTGGTGAGGATCAAATGAACTGATGGAAGTGAATGTGCTCTGTAAACTGTTGAGCACCATGTCAAATTATAGTTTGATATGTTACATTAAGGACATGCCCAAGGTCATACAGAGAAGAAGCAGAAGGTCTGTATATTCATTCATTCGTTCACTCATTCATCCAACAAACATCATCAGCTCTATCTATGTGCCAGGAACAAAGCATTCATAGTCTAGAGGAAAAAGGTAATGTACCTGGACAACAGTAAGATAAGGTAGATTACTCTAAGTAGCTTAGAGAGCTGTGTGAGAAGTTGGATTCTCTCTGATGGTCCAGTTAAATGGGCTATGGTTTCCTTCTTTGCTCTCCATCCCATTCCATACTACTCCCAGATTTATGCCACTCATTCACTTAGCTTTCTATGGATACCCAATGTCTATGGGATAGCAAATACCTGTCTACATGTAGTATATAGCCACTCTCCTGTGCCCTTATGGGCAGGCTTTGTTAATTGATCACAGTACTTCTTCCTACCAAATCTGGATTTAATCTCAGAATCCTTCTCAACTAAATGGTCCAGAGAGTAACTGCCATTTGATCAGAGTTGGCCCTAAGTTCTATGTCCCCTGGAATGGTATTCCCACTGTGTTCTGTGTAATTCTATTCTTTGAATATGAACAAAGGAGTGAAAACTTTGAGCTCTTTCTAAATCAACAGGTGTTAGTATTTTATTTATTATTATTTTTAAAAAATTTTATTAGAGTATAGTTGTTTTACGATGTTCTGTTAGTTTCTGCTGTATAGCAAAGTGAATCAGCTATACGTATACATATATCCCCTCTTTTTTTACTTTTTATGAGATTAACATAATCTTTTTTTTAATAGATCCTTATTGGAGTATAATTGCTTCACAATACTGTGTTAGTTTCTGTTGTACACCTAAGTGAATCAGCCATATGCATACATATGTCCCCATATCCCCTTCCTCTTGCCCCTCCCTCCCACCCTCCCTATCCCACCCCTCTAGGTGGTCACAAAACACTGAGCTGATGTCCCAGTGCTATGCTGCTTCTTCCCATTAGCTAACTATTTTACATTTGGTAGTGTATATATGTCGATGCTACTCTCCACTTCACCCCAGCTTCCCCCTCCCACCTCGTGTCCTCAAGTCCATTCTCTATGTCTACATCTTTATATCTGCCCTGCAACTAGGTTCATCAGTACTATTTTTTTTCTTTTTTTTAGATTCCATATATATGCGTTAGCATACGGTATTTCTTTTTCTCTTTCTGACTTACTTCACTCTGTATGACAGACTCTAGGTCCATCCACCTCACTACAAATAACTCAAATTTGTTTCTTTTCATGGCTGAGTTATATTCCACATCTTCTTTATCCATTCATCTGTCGATGGACATTTAGGTTGGTTCCATGTCCTGGCTATTGTAAATAGTGCTGCAATGAACATTGTGGTACATGGTAAAGTAGCTGATTTTTTTCAGCTACTTTAATTTTTTTAATAGATATTTATTGGAGAATAATTGCTTCACAATACTGTGTTAGTTTCTGTTGCACAACAAAGCAAATCAGCCATATGCATACACGTCCCCATATCCCCTCCCTCTTGAGCCTCCCTCCCATCTTCCCTATCCTACCCCAAAGCACTGAGCTGATCTCCCTGTGCTATGCTGCTGCTTCCCACGAGCCAACTATTTTACATTCAGTAGTGTATATATGTAGATGCTACTCTCACTTCGCTCAAGCTTCACCCTCCCACCCCATGTCCTCAAGTCCATTCTCTATGACTACCTCTTTATTCCTGCCCTCAGAAAGAGAAAAACATGTCTCTTTTTGAACTATGGTTTTCTCAGGGTATATGCCCAGTAGTGGGATTGCTGTGTCATATGGTAGTTCTATTTTTAATTTTTAAAGGAACCTTCATACTCTTTTCCATAATGGTTGTATCAGTTTACATTCCCACCAACAGTGCAGGAGGGTTCCCTTTTCACCACACCCTTTCCAGCATTTATTGTTTCTAGATTTTTTGTAATGGCCATTCTGACTGGTGTGAGGTGATAACTCATTATAGTTTTGATTTGCATTTCTCTAACAATTAGTGATGTTGAGCATCTTTTTATGTGCCTCTTGGCCATCTGTATGTCTTCCTTGGTGAAATGTCTATTTAGGTCTTCCACCCATTTTTTAATTGGATTGTTTGTTTTTTTGATATTGAGCTCCATGAGCTGTTTGTATATTTTGGAGGTTAATCCTTTGTCTGTTGTTTCATTTGCAAATATTTACTCCCATTTTGAGGGTTGTCTTTTTGTCTTATTTATGGTTTCCTTTGCTGTGCAAAAGCTTTTAAGTTTCATTAGGTCCCATTTTTTTAATTTTCGTTTTTATTTTCATTATTCTAGGAGGTGGGTCAAAAAAGATCTTGCTGTGATTTTTGTCATAGAGTGTTCCACCTATGTTTTCCTCTAAGAGTTTTATAGTGTCTGGCCTTACATTTACGTCTTTAATCCATTTTGAGTTTATTTTTGTGTATAGTGTTAGGGAGTGTTCTAATTTCTTTCTTTAACATGTAGCTGTCCAGTTTTCCCAGCACCACTTATTGAAGAAGCTGTCTTTTCTCCATTGTATATTCTTGCCTCCTTTATCAAAGATAAGGTGACCATATGTGTGTGGGATTATCTCTGGGCTTTCTATCCTGTTCCATTGATCTACATTTCTGTTTTTGTGCCAGTATCATACTGTCTTGATTACTGTAGCTTTGTAGTATAGTCTGAAGTCAGGGAGCCTGATTCCTCCATCTCCGCTTTTGTTTCTCAAGATTGCTTTGGGTATTCGGGGTCTTTTGTATTTCCATACAAATTCTGAACATTTTCGTTCTAGTTCTGTGAAAAATGCCATTGGTAGTTTGATAGGGATTGCACTGAATCTGTAGATTGCTTTGGGTAGTATAGTAATGTTCACAATATTGATTCTTTCAATCCGAGAACATGGTATATCTCTCCATCTGTTTGTATCATCTTTAATTTCTTTCATCAGTGTCTTATAGTTTTTTGCATGCAGGTCTTTTGTTTCCTTAGGTAGGTTTTTCCTGTGTATTTTATTCTTGTTGCAATGGTAAATGGGAGTGTTTCCTTAATTTCTTTTTCATATTTTTCATCATTAGTGTATAGGAATGCAAGAGATTTCTGGGCATTAATTTTGTATCCTGCAGCTTTACCAAATTCATTGGTTAGCTCTAGTAGTTTTCTGGTGGCATCTTTAGGATTCTCTATGTATAGTATCATGTCATCTGCAAACAGTGAAAGTTTTACTGCTTCTTTTCCAATTTGTATTCCTTTTATTTCTTTTTCTTCTCTGATTGCTGTGGCTAGGACTTCCAATACTATGTTGAATAATAGTGGTGAGAGTGGACATCCTTGTCTTGTTCTTGATCTTAGAGGAAATGCTTTCAGTTTTTCACCATTGAGAATGATGTTTGCTGTGGGTTTGTCATAAATGGCTTTTATTATGTTGAGGTAGGTTCCCTCTATGCCCACTTTCTGGAGCGTTTTTATCATAAATAGGTGTTGAATTTTGTCAAAAGCTTTTTCTGCATCTATTGAGATGATCCTAAAGTTTTTATTCCTTAATTTGTTAATGTGGTGTATCACACTGATTTGCATATATTGAATAATCCTTGCATCCCTGCGATAAATCCCACTTGATCATGGTGTATGATCCTTTTAATGTACTGTTGGATTCTGTTTGCTAGTATTTTGTTCAGGATTTTTGTGTCTATGTTCATCAGTGATATTGGTCTATAATTTTCTTTTCTTTCTTTTTTTTTTTTTTTTGGCTGTGTTGGGTTTTAGTTTCTGTGCAAGGGCTTTCTCTAGTTACGGCAAGCGGGGGCCACTCTTCATCACGGTGCATGGGCCTCTCACAATCGCGGCCTCTCTTGTAGCGGAGCACAGGCTCCAGACGCGCAGGCTCAGTAGTTGTGGCTCATGGGCCTAGTTGCTCCGCGGCATGTGGGATCTTCACAGACCAGGGCTCGAACCCGTGTCCCCTGCATTGACAGGCAGATTCTCAACCACTGTGCCACCAGGGAAGCCCTATAATTTTCTTTTTTTGTGATACCTTTTTCTGCTTTTGGTATCAGGGTGTCGGTGGCTTCATAGAATGAGTTTGGGACTGTTTCTTCCTCTGCAAATTTTTGGGAGAGTTTGAGAAGCATTGATGTTAGCTGTTCTCTAAATGTTTGATAGAATTCTCTTGTGAAGACATCTGGTCCTGGACTTTTGTTTGTTGAAAGATTTTAAATTACGGTTTCAATTTCATTACTTGCGATAGTTCTGTTTATATTTTCTAATTCTTCCTTGTTCACTCTTGGAAAATTGTACCTTTCCAAGAATTTGTCCATTTCTTCATGGTTGTCCATTTTATTGTCATATAGTTGTTTGTAGTAGTCTCTTATAATCCTTTGTATTTCTGTGGTCTCATTTGTGATTTCTCCTTTTTCATTTCTAATTTCATAGATTTGCGTCCTCTCCCTTTTTCCTTGATGTGTCTGGCTAAGGGTTTATCAATTTTGTTTATCTTCTCAAAGAACCAGCTTTTAGTTTACTGATTTTTGCTATTGTCTTCTTTGTTTCTATTTCATTTATTTCTGCTCTGATCTTTATGATTTCTTTCCCTCTACTGACTTTCAGTTTTCTTTGTTCTTCTTTCTCTAGTTGTTTTAAGTGTAGGGTTAGATTGTTTATTTGAGATTTTTCTTGAGTTGAGATTGAATTGCTGTAAACTTCTCTCTTAGAACTGCTTTGGCTGTATTCCATAGGTTTTTGCATCATCGTGTTCACTGTCATTTGTTTCTATGTATTTTTTTATTTCGTCTTTGATTTCTTCTGCGATCTCTTGGTTATTTAGTAGAGCACTGTTTAGCCTCTATGTATTTGTGTTTTTTACAGTTTTTTTTCCTGTAATTGATTTCGAACTTCATAGCGCTGTGGTCTGAAAAGATGCTTGATACAATTTCAATTTTCTTAAATTTTCTGGGGCTTGATTTGTGACCCAAGATGTGATCTATCCTGGAGGATGTTCTGTGTGCACTTGAGTGAAAGTGTATTCTGCCACTTTGGGGTGGAACGTTCTGTAAATATCAATTAAATCTTTCTGGCCTACTCTGTCATTTAAAGCTTGTGTTTCCTTATTTATTTTCTGTTTGGATGATCTGTCCATTGGTGTAAGTGGGATGTTAAAGTCCCCTCCTATTATTGTGTTACTGTTGATTTCTCCTTTTGTGGTTGTTAGCATTTGCTTTATGTATTGTGGTGCTCCTATGTTGGGTACCTAAACGTTTATAATTGTTATATCTTTTTCTTGGATTGATTCTTTGATCATTATGTAGTGTCCTTTCTTATCTCTTGTAACAGTATTTTAATGTCTATTTTATCTGATACGAGTATTGCTACTCCAGCTTTCCTTTGATTTCCATTTGCATGGAATATCTTGGTCCATCTCTTCACTTTCAGTTTGTATATGTCCCTAGGTCTGAAGTGGGTCTCTTGTAGGAAGCATATATATGGGTCTTGTTTTTGTATCCATTCAGCCAGCCTGTGTCTTTTTGTTGGGGTATGTAATCCATTTACATTCAAGTTTATTGTCAATATGTATGTTCCTATTACCATTTTCTTAGTTGTTTTGGGTTTGTTTTTTGGGTCTTTTTCTTCTCTTGTGTTTCCTGCCTAGAGAAGTTTCTTTAGCATTTGTTGTAGAGCTGGTTTGGTGGTGCTAAATTCTCTTAGATTTTGCTTGTCTGAAAGCTTTTGATTTCTCCATTGAATCTGAATGAGATCCTTGCTGTGTAGAGTAATCTTGGTTGTAGGTTTTTGTCTTTCATCACTTTAAGTATATCCTGCCATTCCCTTCTGGCCTGCAGAGTTTCTGCTGAAAAATCAGCTGATAACCTTATAGGAATTCCTTTGTATGTTATTTTTTGGTTTTCCCTTGCTGCTTTTAATATTTTTTTCTTTCAATTTAATTTCTGTTAGTTTGATTAATATGTTCTTGGTGTATTTTTCCTAGGGTTTATCCTGTATGGGACTCTCTATGCTTCCTGGGCTTGGGTGATTTTTCCTTTCCCATGTTAGGGAAGTTTTTGAATATAATCCCTTGAAATATTTTCTCAGACCCTTTCTTTTTCTCTTCTTCTTCTGGGACCCCTATAATTTGAATGTTGGTGCTTTTAGTGTTGTCCCAAAGGTCTCTGAGGTTGTCTTCAAGTCTTTTCATTCTTTTTTCTTTATGCTGCTCCTGGGCAGTTATTTCCAACATTTTGCCTTCCAGCTCACTTATTCATTCTTCTGCCTCATTTATTCTGATATTGATTCTTCTAGTGCATTTTTATTTCAATTATTGAAATGAAATGTTTGTTCTTTAGTTTTTCTAGATCTTTGTTAAACATTTCTTGTATTTTCTCTGTGCCTCTATTTCTAAGATTCTGGGTCATATTTACTATCATTATGCTGAATTCTTTTTCAGGTAGATTGCCTATTTCCTCTTCATTTATTTGGTCTTGTAGGTTTTTACCTTGCTCCTTCATCTGTGACATATTCTTTTTCCATCTCTTTTTTTTTTTTTTGGTTGTAGTGAGTGTGATTGTATTCCTGTCTTACTGATTGTTTGACCTGAGGCTTCCAACATTGGAGTGTGTAGGCTGTTGGGTAGAGCTGGGTCTTGGTGCTGAGATGAGGACCTCCGTGAGACCTCACTCTGATGAATATTCCCTGGGGTCTGAGTTTCTCTGTTGGTCCAGTGGTTCAGACTCGGAGCTCCCACCCCAGGAGCTTCAACCCAACCCCCGGCTTGTGAACCAAGATCCCACAAGCTGCATGGGGTGGCAAAAAAAAAAATGAGAGAGAACAATAACAAAGTAAAAAATAAAATTAGACTAGGAAACTAATAGATATGTTAGAAAGAATATAAAAATAAAAATATAGATGAATCAACAGGAAAGTACAACAGTCCCACAATAGCAAGAAAAGAGGAGTAGGGAAAATAAAGCAAAAAATAAAAAGAAAAATAAAAGGGGGAGGGGAGGCCTTGGCTGTAGAGGGTGGAGCCTAAGCAAGGGCAAGGTTTGGGTGGTGGGTGGGGCCTATGCTTAGGACCCACAGGGTTGGAAAAGACCCTGGAGGCTGTGGAGGGTGAGGCTTAGGCCCAACAGAACAGAAGGGGCAAAGGCATGCCTCCCACCCCTGGTCTCAGAGGGCAAGGCACCTCACCTGGGAGCCCAGCAGGCTTCCTGGTCTTGAGTGGGTGGGGCAAATGTCCTCCTCTCCTCTCCTGCTCCTCTGGTCCCAGAGGGCCCTTCCCACCTGCCTCTCCTATTCTCCCCTCGGCCTCCTTCCTATGCCTTCAGGACCAATGTGGCTGGGGAGAAGGGGGGTCTTGGAGTGCAGGGGGTGGCCTGGGAGCTCAGCAGGCTCCCTGGGCCCGAGTCGTGGGGGGAGGAACGCCCTCCAGTCTTCTCTTGCTCCTCCTGGAGGGCCCCTCCCACCTGCATCTCCTGATGTCCCTGGCCTCAGGGGCGCCAATCCTGTCTGGCCTCCACTTCTCCTCCCCCCTCTGTCCCCCCATGTCCTACTGGTTCACTTGGGGGTTCCTCCCATCTCCTTGGGTGTCAGGGTCCCCCCACCAGCAGGCGGCAGGTGCCCTAGTTGTGGGGAGATGCTAACTCCAAGTCTTCCCACACTGCCATCTTGGCTCCACCCACATCCCCTCTTTTTTAGATTTCCTTCCTATTTAGGTCACCACAGAGCATTGAGTAGAGTTCCCTGTGCTCTACAGTAGGTTCTCATTAGTTATCTATTTTTATACATAGTAGTATATATATGTCAATCCCAATCTCCCAATTCACCCCACTCCCCCTTCTCCACTAGGTATCCATAAGTTTGTTTTCTACATCTGTGTCTCTATTTCTGCTTTGCAAATAAGTTCATCTGTACCATTTTTTTTGATTCAACATATAAGTGATATTATATGATATGACATTTGTTCCTCTCTTTCTGACTTACTTCACTCTGTATGACAGTCTGGAGGTCTATCCATGTCTCTGCAAATGGCACTATTTCATTCCTTTCTATGGCTGAGTAATATTCCATTGTATATATGCACCACATCTTCTTTATCCATTCTCCTGTTCATGGACATTTAGGTTGCTTCCATGTCCTGGCTATAGTAAATAGCACTGCAATGAACATTGGGGTGCATGTATCTTTTTGAATTACAGTTTTCTCCAGGTATATGCCCAGGAGTGGGATTGCTGGGTCATATGGTAGTTCTATTTTTACTGTTTTGAGGAGCCTCCATACTGTTCCCCATAGTGGCTGTACCAAATTACATTCCATCCAACAGTGTAGGAGGGTTCCCTTTTCTCCACATCCTCTTCAGCATTTATTGTTTCTAGAATTTTTGATGATGACCATTCTGACTGGTGAGAGGTGATACCTCACTGTAGTTTTGATTTGCATTTCTCTAATAATTACTGATGTTGAACATCTTTTCCTGTGTTTGTTGGTCAACTGTATGGCTTCCTTGGAGAAATGTCTATTTAAGTCTTCCACCCATTTTTTTCATTGGGTTGTTTAGTTTTTGATATGGAGCTGCATGAGCTGTTTGTATATTTTGGAGATTAATCCCTTGTCAGTTGCTTCATTTGCAAATATTTTCTCCCATTCTGAGGGTTGTCTTTTCATTTTGCTTATGGTTTCTTTTTCTTTGCAAAAGCTTTTATGTTTCATTAGGTCCCATTTGTTTATTTTTGTTTTTATTTTCATTACTCTAAGAGATGGGTCAAAAAAATCTTGCTGTGATTTATGTCAAAGAGTGTTCTGCCTATGTTTTCATCTAAGAATTTTATAGCGTCTGGCCTTACGTTTTTGTCTTTAATCCATTTTGAGTTTATTTTTGTGTATGGTGTTAGGGAGTGTTCTAATTTCATTCTTTTACATGTAGCTGTCCAGTTTTCCCAGCACCACTTATTGAAGAGACTGTCTTCTCTCCATTGTATATTCTTGCCTCCTTTTGTATATTAGGTGACCATAGGTGCCTGGGTTTATCTCATAGATTTCTATCCTGTTCCATTGGTCTATATTTCTGTTTTTGTACCAGTACCATACTGTCTTGATTACTGTAGTTTTGTAGTGTAGTCTGAAGTCCATGAGGATGATTCCTCCAGCTCCATTTTCTTTCTCAAGATTGCTTTGACTATTTGGGATCTTTTGTGTTTCCCTGGAAATTGTAAATTTTTTTGTTCTAATTCTGTGAAAATGCCATTTGTAATTTGATAGGTATTGCAGTGAATCTGTAGAATGCTTTGCGTAGTAGAGTCATTTGCATAATATTGATTCTTTCAATCCAAGAACATGGTATGTCTCTCCATCTATTTGTATTGTCTTATTTTTTTCTTCATTTCTTTTTTTATTTGGCTGTGTTGGATCTTAGCCCTGGTGCCCGGGCTCTTCATTGCAGTGTGAGGGCTTCCCTCTAGTTGTGGTGCACAGGCTTCTCTCTAGTTGTAGTGTGCAGGTTTTCTCTCTCTAGTTGTGACGTGTGGGCTCCAGGGCATGTTGGCTCTGTAATAGTAGTGCGTGGGCCCCAAAGCATGTGGACCCTGTAGTTTGCAGCACATGGGCTCTCTTGTTGGGGCACCTGAGCTCAGTAGTTGTGGCAGGTGGGCTTAGTTGCCCTGCAGCATGTGGGACCTTAGTTCCCCAACCAAGGCTTGAACACACATTCCCTGCATTGGAAGGTGGATTCTTTACCACTGGACCACTGGGGAAGTCCCATGTTCTGTCATCTTTAATTTCTTTCATCAGTATCCTATAGTTTTTTTAGTACAGGTCCTTTGTCTCCTTAGGTAGGTTTATTCCTAGGTATTTTATTATTTTTGTTACAGTGTTAAGTGGGATTCTTTCTTTAATTTCTCTTTCTGATCTTTCATTGTTAGTGTATAGGAATGCAAGAGATTTGTGTATTTTAATTTTGTATTCTGCAACTTTACCAAATTCATTGATAAGCTCTGGTAGTTTTCTGGTGACCTCTTTAGGAATTTCTATGTATAGTATTTATCATGTCATCTGTAAACTGTGACAGTTTTATTTATTCTTTGTCAATTTGGATTCCTTTTTTTTTTTCTTCTCTGATTGCTGTGGCTAGGACTTCCAAAACTATTTTGAATAATACTGGTAAGAGTGGACATACTTGTCTTGTTCCTGATCTTAGAGGAATTGCTTTCAGTTTTTCACCATTGAGAATGATGTTTGCTGAGGATTTGTTGTATATGGCCTTTATTAGGTTGAGGTAGGTTCCCTCTATGCCCACTTTCTAGAGAGTTTTTATCATAAATGGGTGTTGAATTTTGCCAAAAGTGTTTTCTGCATCTATTGAGATGATCATATGTTTTTGTTTACTCAGTTTGTTAATATGGTGTATCAAATAGATGGATTTGCATATATTGAAGAATCCTTGCATTCCTGGGATAAACACCACTTGATCATGGTGTATGATCCTTTTAATGTGTTGTGGGATTCTGTTTGCTAGTATTTTGTTGAGGATTTTTGCATCTATGTTCATCAGTGATATTGACTTTTAATTTTCTTTTTTTGTGTGTCATATCTTCATGTGGTTTTGGTATCAGGGTGATGGTGGCCTCATAGAATGAGCTTGGGAGTGCTGCTTCCTCTGCAATTTTTTGGAAGAGCTTGAGAAGCATACATGTTAGGTCTTCTCTTGTCACTTGTTAGAATTCGCCTGCGAAGCCATCTAGTCCTGGATTTTTGTTTGTTGGAAGATTTTAATCACAGTTTCAATTTCATTACATGTGATTAATATGTTCATCTTTTCTGTTTCCTCCTGGTTCAGTCTTGGAAGTTTGTATCTTTCTGAGTATTTGTCCATTTCTTCCAGGTTGTCCATTTTATTGGCCTATAATTACTTGCAGTAGTCTCTCATGATCCTTTGTATTTCTGCCGTGTCAGTTGAAATTTCTCCTTTTTCATTTCCAATTTTAATGATTTGAGTCCTCTCCCTTTTTTTCTTGATGAGTCTCGTTTATCAATTTTGTTTATCTTCTCAAAGAACCAGCTTTTAGTTTTATTGATCTTTGCTATTCTTTTCTTTTCCTCTATTTCTTTTATTTCTGCTCTGATTTTTATGATTTCTTTCCTTCTACTAGCTTTGGGTTTTGTATGTTCTTCTTTATCTATCTTTATTGCTCTGGGTGTAAGGTTAAGTTGTTTATTTGAGATTTTTCTTGTTTCTTGAGGTAGGATTATATTGCTATAAACTTCCCTGTTAGAACTGCTTTTGCTGCATCCCATAGGTTTTGGGTCATTGTGGGGGTTTTTTTAGTTTTTTTTTTTTTTTAAGGGTCATTGTGTTTTTGTTGTCATTTGTTTCTAGGTTTCTTTTGATTTCCTCTTTGATTTCTTCAGTGATCCATTGGTTATTTAGTAGCATACTGTTTAGCCTCCATGTGTTTTTTACATTTTTTGCTGTAATTGATTTCTAGTCTCATAGCATTGTGATCAGAAAAGATTCTTGATATGATTTCAATTTTCTTAAATTTTTCTAGGCTTGATATGTGACCCAGGATGTGACCTATCCTTGAGAATGTTCCGTGTGCACTTGAGAAGAAAGTATATTCTGCTGCTTTCTGGTGGAACATCCTATAAATATCAATTAAGTCTATCTGGTCTAATGTTTCACTTAAGGCTTGTGTTTCCTGATTAATTTTCTCTCTGGATGATCTCTCCATTGGTGTTAACGAGGTGTTAAAGTCCCGCAATATTATTGTGTTACCATTGATTTCCCCTTTTATGGCTGTTCGCATTTGCCTGTTGTTTTGAGGTTCTCCTATGTTGGGTGCATAAACATTTACAATTGTTATATCTTATTCTTGGATTGATCCCTTGATCATTATGTAGTGCCCTTCCTTGTCTTTTGTAACAATCTTTCTTTTAAAGTCTATTTTGTGTGATATGAGTCTTGCTATTCCAGCTTTCTTTTGATTTGCATTTGCATGGAATCTTTTTCCATCCCCTCACTTTCAGTGTGTATGTATCCCTACGTCTGAATTGGGTATCTTTTAGACAGAATGTATATGGGTCTTATTTTTGTATCCATTCAGCCAGTTTGTGTCTTTTCGTTGGAGCATTTAATCCATTTACATTTAAGGTAATTATCGATATGTATGTTCCTATGGCCATTTTCTTAATTGTTTTGGGTATTTTTGTGTGTGTATTTTTTTTTCTTCCCTTCCTCTTTTTTCTCTTCTCTTGTGTTTTTTGCCTAGAGAAGTTCCTTTAGCAATTTTTATATAGCTGGTTTGGTGGTGCTGAATTCTCTTAGCTTTTGCTTGTCTGTAAAGCTTTTGATTTCTCTGTCAGATCTGAATGAGAGCCTTGCTGGGTAGAGTTCTTCATTGTAGGTTTTTCCCTTTCATCACTTTAAATATATCATGCCACTCCCTTCTGGCAAGCAGAGTTTCTGCTGAAAAATCAGTTGATAACCTTATGGGTTTTCCCTGGAATGTTATGTATTGTTTTTCCCTTCTTGCTTTTAATTTTTTTGTTTTGGTATTTAATTTTTGTTAGTTTGATTAATATGTGTCTCGTGTGTTCCTCCTTGGGTTTATCCTGTGTGGAACCCTCTGTACTTCCTGGACTTGGGTGACTCTTTCCTTTCCCATGTTAATGAAGTTTTCAACCATGATCTCTTCAAATATTTTCTCAGGCCCTTTGTGTTTTTCTTCTTCTTCTGGGGCCTCTATAATTCAAATGTTGGCATGTTTAATGTTGTACTAGAGGTCTCTGAAACTGTTCTTATTTCTTTTCATTCTTTTTTCTTTTTTCTGTTCTGCAGCAGAGATTTCCACCATTCTATCTTCCAGGTCACTTATCTATTCTTCTGCCTCAGTTATTCTGCTATTGGTTAATTCTAGTTTATTTTTCATTTCAGTTATTGTCTTGTTCATCTCGGTTTGTTTGTTCTTTAGTTCTTCTAGGTCTTTGCTAAACTTTTCTTGTATCTTCTTGATTTGTGCCTCCATTCTGTTTCCGAGATCTTGGATCATCTTTACTATCATTACTCTGAATTCTTTTTCAGATAGATTGCTTATCTCCTCTTCATTTAGTTGTTCTTGTAGGTTTTTATCTGGCTCCTTCATCTGCAACATATTTCTTTGTCGTCTCATTTTGTCAAACTTATTTTGTTTCTGGTCTCCTTTACACAGGCTGCAGGATCGTACTTCCTCTTGCTTCTGGTGTCTGCCCCCAATGAGTGAGGTTGTTCCAGAGGCTTGTGCCATTATCCCCTTGATAGGGGGTTTGATTTTTGTTGTGTTGATCAGAGCCTGCCCTAGATATTGAGCAGGTCCCCACCTTTGCTCTGTGGTTGTTTCAGCCTTGTCAGGGGTGAGGTCTGATCCCTGGTTTTTGGAGTAGAGGCCCCCAGATCTATTTCTTATCTGTGATTCTGATCTGTGGTGTGAGGTAGGCAGTATTGGAGCACTCCCAGTGGGAGAGTAGCCACTGAGTTTTCCTTCACTGGAGTGTTCACCTGTGATTGTGCTCCATTGTGTTCCCTTTTGCCCATTGTGCAGGCTAAAAAAGTATACTGTTGTTGGAACTGCTCTCAGTTCTGCCTTAACTGTAGGTATCCTGGCAATTGGCCCCGGTGACTCTCAGGCATTGTTATCACCTGGCCACTGGCACAGGTCCACTGTGGTTAGGTCCCAGTAATTGCAGTAATTGTGCACCTGGACTTGCTGTTGGAGCTATGTAGGCAGCTCAAACTCTGGTCTTGTCCTACCCCAACATGTACGTGCCCAAAGAGCCCACAGTTACTAAATCCAGACCCGTAATAGGGGGTTTGACTGGTGCTGTGTGACCAGAGCCTGCCCTGTATATTGAGCGGGGCCTCCCCATTGCTCTATGGTTCTCACTGCCCTTTCAGGGGCAGGGTCTGCTACCTAGTTGTTGGAGTGGAGGCTCCTAGATCTGCTCCTTAGCTGTGTTTCTGATCTGTGGTGTGACGTAGGTGGGTTGGAGCACTCCCACTGGGAGGGAAGCTACTGAGTATTCCTCTTCTGGACCTGTTCACCTGTGAGTGTGCTCTGTTGTGTCACCTTTCACCCATTGTGTGAGTTCTCAGATTACGCTAATGTTGGCACTGCTCTTGGCCCCATCTTATCTGTGGCTATGTCAGCAATGTCTCTCAGACATTGCTCTCACCAGGCCACCAGAGTAGATCCACTGAAGTCAAGTCCCAGGATTGTAGTCATCATGGATCTGGACCTGTTGTGGGTGTTATGGGGGCAGTTCAGACTTTACCATGGCCCAACCCCCAGGTATATGGGCCCACAAAATCTACCGCTGCTAAAGCTAGGTCCATCTTGGCTGTGGGAGCACTCATCCATTCAGATGTTTTGTTGGTGCTGAGTTTTTACCAAGCCGGTCTCAGGGGTGTCAAGTCATGGTTTGCACAGCTACGAGGAGAGATTTCAGCTTCTCTTCCTCAGTGCATGGCCCCTGTAGCTCAGCTGTGCTTTTAGACCCACCTCTGAGTGTGGGCCACGCATTTGCTCCTGAAGCTGCCCTGAAGCACTCAGGTCTGCCCCACTGAGGACAGGACATGTAGGTGCCATGGCTGCTGGGGTCATGGCAGTACTGATGGCGACTGGTGCTTGGGGGAGTCGGCGGCCGCAAGAGATCTGGTGCCGTCAGTGATGAGGTGCATGGGGAATCCAGTGGCCTCAGGCATGACAAGTCTGGCCCTGGTGGGAGACTTTCATAGCTACTGGCCACCGGCAAAAATGGCCAGCCCCAGCGGGGCCCTTTACTATTGTCCGGTGGCAAGAGCTCATGGTCCAGCCCCGGCAGAGGCCTTTCATAGTGCCCAGTGGCAGGTGCAGGAGGGCCAGCCTTGTTGGGGGTCTTTTCTAGCATTTGGCCTCAGGCACGAGAGGGTCAGCCCTGGCGGGGGCCTTTCCTAGTACCTGGGTGAGCAGGGGCCGGCATGTGGGGAGAGAGGCTGCAATGGCGGCTCCACCCCCTGCGCGTCACTCAGTAGGGTACCTTGCTTCTATGGCAGTCCAGGTTTCTTCCACAAGCATTCCCGGTTGCAGATTTCCTCACTCCTGTCCCCTCATGCTGTCTCCTCGCATCCAGCAGCAGTCCTCTCCCTGGGTTTGCTCTCCAATCCCCACATTCCAGCCCCCAGCCCCCATGTGCACTGGTGGACACATGTCCCAGGCTGGGGCATACAGACTGTGGCATGGACTGTCTGTGTAGGTCTCACTCTGTCCTGCCTGCCAAAGACCGGCCACTTCACTATCCTCTGACAGCCCCAGTTGCTCCTTTTCTGTCCCAACTGATCTCCCCGTCGGTGAGGGCATTTCCCCGCATGCAGGGACCTCTCCTCCTTCAGCTCTCCACAAGGGGCACAGGTCCCATCCTACTCCCTCTCCTCTTCTTTTTCCCTTCTTCTTTCTTTCAACCTACCTAGTTATGTGGGGATCTTTCTTGTCCTTTTCAGTGTTCAAGGTCTTCTGCTAGTTTTCAGCCAGTGCACTGTGAGAATTGTTCCATCTGTAGATGTGTTCTTGATGCGTTTGTGGTGAGAAATGAGCTCCATGTCCTCCTACTCCTCTAATCTTGCTTTCCTCCCAGTATTTTATAAATTAGAAAAGTAAAGCTCACAGAGGCTGAGAGGCTTGTTCAAAGTCACACATTTAGTAAATCCATGGACTGGGATTCAAATATCAGTATTTTGATTCCAATCTGATATTTGATTCCAGTACTGATATCTCAAATTGCTTTTTAATTTTATGTTCTGCAGAAGCTGTGTGCTGCTCTGCTCAAATTCCATTTTTTGGAACATCATATCGACACACTCAATTATTTGCTCATTCAGAAAATATTCAGGTGTTAAGGAGTATAGAGATTATTATTCAAAGGACATGTAATAATTATCTATATAATTTAACTATAACCTGTCTTAGGGCTGGGGTTGTATTTTTGTACATCATTAAACCTGAGTGCTGAGCACAGTGCTGTTATATAGCATGTGTTTAGTCATTTAGTAAATGTATTGTCTAGTGGGTGAGCAGCCAAGTAAACAGATTATGACAATAAAATATACAATTGCCTGACTTGGTCGCTAGCATTTTGTAGGTGCACAGTGTTTACTGTTTACTAACACTCAGACCAGAGTGGTATAGGAATACCCAGGAGGGTCCCTTTGTCTAGCAGAGGGAGAAAGAAGTGACAGTGAGCTGCATCTGAAAAGGGTCAAAGAATGTTATACACATAATGAACACTGTGTGCAAAGACAGGGAGATTTGTAAGAATAAAACATATTTGGGAGAATGCAAGTAGATGAAATGAGATGAGGAACGCATAAGCCATAAGTAAATATTGTGGCCTTAAAGATTTTTACTTTGTTATGAAGGATGTTTTGGATCTATTCCAGAATTTTAAGCAGAGGAATGACAATGGAATTTGTCTTTTAGAAACAGTTTCTGGAATCATAGATAATTTTTTTTTTAATTTAAAAAATTTTAACAGCAACTCAACAAGGGGTCTTGAACATTTGACTTTCATAAATGTTTAACTTTTATTATTGTTAACACTGGAGCCAATAGATGGTTGTGTGTCTCTGCATATGTATGTGTATAAAAAGCAATATTAGTAATAACATTTTCCTTAATTAATTTTCCCATGACTGAATTCCTATTTGAATATTCATTCTTACAACACTGCAGTATATTGTGATGCACTTCAACGAAATTAACTCAACGAGCTCCTCTTTCCAATTTTAATATTCCGTTGGGTTTTCTATTGCTGAAAACTCATTAGTATCTGAGTGCAGTGCTGACGAGAAACAAGAGAGAGGCATATTGCGTGACTGTGAGTCAGAGAAAAGAGACAGCTGGCACAAGAATTTTCTAATAAAGTCCAAAAAGGCTGCTGTGTCTTAACAACACAAAAGAGGTGCTTTGAGCTTTCCCTTTGTACTAAAAGTTTTGAATCTTATTCACACCTTTTATGAATGCTGGCAGAAGCCAAATTTTTCTCACCGAACCCTCATGGATCCATGACAGAGAAGTGTTGGTATATTTTCCAAGTTTTCTGGTGGTGTTAGAATTTGTGTAAAGATTTACTTCAGACATTTGTCCATGTAGATGACATAGTTTGAATCTCCAGCAAAATTATTTCTAGCAATGTATCTCTTGAATACTTTTCCTCCTCCTTCTGCTTCAGTCAACCTGTGTGATTTGACTATCCAATTCTGCTCCATATTTTCTTTCTTGCATACTTTTACTTATGCACTATTTCTTCCTAGAATGTTTTCTCCTGTCATCTTTATATGTTGATAATCTAACCATTTTTCAAAGCCGAGTTCAAATGCTTTGCCCTACAAGAAGACTTCCATGAGTTCTACAAGCAGACATGAGTTCTCCTCCTTCTGGAATCTGTGGTACCCATCACATTCCAAGTTCTTTGACAGTAGTTTGTGCACACACCATCTTATAATTAAAATAGCTGTCATTTATTGAGCTCTTGCAATGTGCCAGGCTTAGTATTTTTATCACCATCTGGGTTTGATATTATCATCACCATTTTATAGATGAGGTAACTGAGGCTCAGAAAGGTTTATTGAGTTTCCCAAGGACCACAAAGCTAGTGACAACTCTGTCTACACAACTAAAAGCTTATACTCTTTCACTACACTAGACAATTTTCCTGCTTTATTTGCTCAGTGTTTGAGGATGTAGGGAAGGTCATATTTTAGATCTGGATTTGAATTTCTGAAGGCAGAGATTAGATGGGATTATTTTAGGCAGAGCAAAGTATGAATGTAGACATGAAGACATATGTTATGTATTGGGATGGGGGGGGACAGAAGGTGTTGGGGAATATTGCTCATCAAGATGGCTAATGCCAAGGCTTTTATGAAGGAGGGGAAGGGCATAAGACCGGAGGGCAAATTATGTCCAGATTGTGACAGGCCATAAGTGTGGAGGAGAGGAATACTCTAGTTCCAAGGCCAGGAATGGAGGGAGAAGCTGAGGCCCTTGATTGAGGCAGGAGTGCATGCAGAAAGCATATGATGTTGCAGGGAAAGTGCTAGGGAATAGGATTAGAGAGAACATAGCTCATTTTTAATTGAATGGTCACCTGGACATGGCCTGAAGTCGAGACAGAGAACCAGATGACGTTGATTTGCTGCTGATCTTCCTGCATCAAATGATGGTCTTGCTAAAGGAAGGATACTTAAATACTTGCAAAAATAAGATTAAGTCAAGGAGCACCAGGTTTAGGGAAGGAAGAGATATGAGGTCAGGGAACTAAGCAGGGCATTGCATAAGGCAAGTAAAATCAGCCCCTAAACTGGGTCATGAGGCAGGGAGGTGTGAGGGGAAAGTAGCAAGAACTTCCTTCGTGTTTTTAATGTGTTAAGACTGTTTTAGTTCAACGTGAGGCATGATCAGGAAGAACATATGTCCAAGTTTCTCTTGTTTTGAAGTGTTGATTGGTATAACTAAGAGAATGCTAAAATAGCTCTACAGACACATTGAAACATTTCTAAAGTAACATCAAAGTCTGTTCCAATTGTGGCGAAGGGGAAAGAGAGTTTGTTGTATTCTTGTGGTGACATGTAATGGGCCCTTTGGCACATCATTAACTTTGGACAAGTAGTACCACCTCCTGCCAGATATTTTGGGATCCCTCTTTAACAAGCAGGGGTCTGACACAAGAGCTGTGATGCTTTGCTTGTAGCTGGCTCACCTACAGTGTCTGTGGCAAGGCATCTCTGCTTTCTACAGCTATTTTCTATACCCTTTTCTGTAGAAACTATTACGTAAAGAGGAATTTCTATGGGGACAGGGACTTGGTCTGTCTTATTCACTGCCGAGGCTAGTATGTGGGTATTTGTTGAATGAATAAATGGAGCATGACATGGACTAGGAAAACCTGGGTTTAGTATCCCATAACATAATTATTAACTGGAGGCTTCTAAGCAAATCATGTAGTTGGTTCCTGGGTCTTTGTAAAATGGGGAAATATCTTCTGCCTTGTTTGACTCACAGGATTCTTGTGAGGATCAAATACCTAAGAGAACACTTGGAAGAACATTATAATTAGAAGAAGGAGATAAAAGGGAGTGACCTATTACACATTGTGTCCTGTGCCAGGTGTTTTACCTCCAACACCATATTTCAATCTCATGACAATTTTAAAGAACATTACCATTGCCTTCATCTTTCAGATGAGGACATGAAGGCTAATAGAAGCTAAGGCCACACATTTAGTAAGTGGCAAAACAAAACTGTCAGAGCCTTTTCTGTCTGACCTTGCAAAACCCATGTTCTTATTCTCTATACTGAAGAAATATGAGGTAATTTTATGGAAATACTGACATTTAAACATAAGCTTTTAAAGAAACCTATCATAGAAGGTCAAAAGTCATTCTTAAAGGACACAGCAATGGTACCTGACTTTCTCTAGGAAGAGACATCTTTGCCCTTAGCATCATGGTGGTTCCCAGCAACCTGTATATCAATATATTTGCATACACATCTGTGGGAACTGGGGTGATAGTGCTTTTGCGAACATAGCTCTCGTCTGCTGATGCTACCTTTTCTCATTTCTATCCAGCTCTCCATTTAGTGATGCATGTTCAGTGTGCTGATTACAGAATCATTTTGCCTATGTGGACTATATTTGGTGGAAGTCTGCTTTTTCCCTTTTTCTTCCATTATTCTTCCTACAGCAGTTAGAACAGTCTTGGGTGATTTGACTGACGCCAAAACATGTGCTAAGTGAGGGGGACCACTGTACTTGGAGACAGAGACGTGCATGGAATCCCAGTTCTGCCCTCATTTAGCTTGGGGACCTTGGACTCTCAGTAAATCAGCCTCCCTCTGTAGAACAGTGACAAGAACAAACAGTTAAGAGAAGCATGTCAGAGAGTCAGTGTGTGTGAAAGGGCCACTTCTATGCAGCTCTGTCTTTGAGACCTAGTACATGTTAGTTTCCCTCCTTCTTTTCTTTATCTTTGGTGTTTGGAGTAATTGCTAAGAATCAAGAGATTTGGGTTCTAGTTTCAGACCCTAGTCACTTCACTTTGCTGGGCCTCAGTCTCTCCATCTGTAATGAAGCAGGTTAACTATGTAGTCTATACTTTTAACCATGGAATTCTGTGCAGGTCCCAGACCTGTCAAAACCAAGGGTCTACCACGTGGAGTGGGAAGTGCTGTGACGGGGGCTCTGAGAGTACTGTGGAAGAGAACTTGACTTATGCCTGGGGAAGGTGAGTTAGGGGCTACAGATCAAAAAGTCAAGGCAGTCTCCCTTGGGACAACAGTGCTTGAGCTGACTCTTGAAGATGTGTAAGGGCCAACTAAGCATGGAGAGAAACAGCATATTTATCAGTTTGTGTAAAGCCTGAAGGTGCAAGAAAGCAAGTAAGTTTCAGAAAACTGAAAGTTTGTCAATAGAAGTGGAACATGTGACTGTTGTGTAGGTATGCATGCATATGTTGTAGGTATGCGGGAAAGGGTAGGAGAGAGGAAGGCTAGCTGAAAGTACTAAGGAGATTAGACTTTATTCCATAGATTATGGGGAGCTATGGAAGGGGAGAGGGGGGCATGCTTGGTTTTGACTATTAGAAATACCCTTTTGTAACTATAAGGAGAATGGGTTGTGAGAGGCCAAACAGAGGCAGACAGATCAGTTAGGAGGCAATTGCAGGAGTTCTCAATAATGAACGTGGAATATTAATGGGCACTGAAAAGACCAACTGGCTGTAGTAACTGTGACTGTGTGGTGTTGTGGAGGAGGAATAAGAAAGGCCAAACCAGTGAAGTCGTCAACATCAAAGACTCTCCAATACAACTAGGAGGAAGCAGGATCTTTTCTGATTCTCTTATTTGTGTGTAATTACAATTAGAGGTCGGTTTTACACATATGCTAAGCAAATAACAATCATCTCCCCCCATCCCCTCTGAGATACAGATGGATTTCTAAATTTCTGCATAATAATTAGGATTGAATGTGGATATTCGTTTAACATCACCTCATGACCAGGAGACTTTCTGGGACATGAGAATCACCCTCTATGTTTGATCAGGCTTAAGAGAAGGGATTTGATGTTTTTTAGTAGAAGAGATGAGATTATGTTTAGAAAGAGAATCAGTGACCCCTGCTTTCTTGGCAGTCATTACCATTTTGTTACTCATTATCAGAATTATACCCCTGTACCATTTCTACTCTCTAACTACATCATTCAAACCTCAAACTGTGAAAAGTGGAACTATGGTATTGCAATACAGAAATATTTACTGAGTATCTGTTATTTCTTGGGAGGCAGCCAGGTCTAGAGAAAAGAAAAAGGACAGAGTTATTAGCAGAATTAAATAAATTATATGAGGCATGGAAGGTGCCCAGCACAGTGCCTGGCATAAGGGCAACTCAACAAACAATGGTCTTGTCTTTCATGCCCCTAGTATAAAAGGATTCAATGATGAATAAAGAACAGCTTGTACCTGCTGGTATTTATAGCCTCATTTGCATGATGAGATATAATGAATAAAAATAATCTTTCTAATGCTTCAAAGTTTACAAATCACTTTCACATCCACTATTTCATGTCAAGCTTCCATATCAATTCAAATAACCAGGGCAAAGCATATTATTAGCTCCATTAAACAGATGAGGAAATTGACATCCAAACATGCTAAGTAACTGAACAAGATCGGATTATTATCAAGGGCCAGGGCAGGTTTGCCTGGCTCAAGCGTTTCCACTGTGAAAGGTACAAGTTACCATATAACTAAATTCTAGCCTGTCAGTAGTAGGATCTGTAGTTTATAGTTTCGTAGTAGAAACAAAGTGCTAAGGTAATCTTGAAGAGAAAGTGTTCATTCTGCTTGGAACTCTGTAATCTACTGTTGTTTCCTGCTAGTTTTCAGGATTCACCTCTGAGGATGGTCATTCTTCACCTGGCCTTCTTCCCCTGTCTCACTTATGGTGGGATTACAGTAATGCCCTAGAAACTGGTCTAATCTGCTGAGGGTTTTTGCCCCATTCTCCTAGTCTCAGTCTTGCTTTAAGGTACCCATCTGGGGCAGGCAGCCCTGTGACTCAGCCTCTGGGAGTCACCTGATTTTAAGAACCAACTACCACTGCCTATGTCCTGCTACCTTCAGCCTACTTTGTAATTTGAATTCCTGGATCCCCTGGGGGAAACCACAGCTCCTGTCTTCTGTTATTTCTCATCTTTTGTGCAGTCCCCTCCTCAGCTTCCGTTGAACAGAACAGGCAAGATCAAATTTATTATGGCACTGACTCAAGGCCCTCAGTGGTCTTGAGCCTCTGACTGGTTTATCTTGCATGTGGAAATATAGAGAAAAAGAAGAGAATGCAACTAAGCAGATTGTTATTCTGAGGAAAGTAGGAAGAAGGCATAATACCTGTTCCCAAAAAGATAAGACACACTTAGATGTGAGGTCAGTAGATAGCACTAGACTCAACCTGAAAAGTGTATCTTGAGTGCTGCTTTAAAGGCATTACCTCATTTGGCCTATGCAGTGGTCTTCTGAGTTGGTATTAGTATTTTTATTTTATGAAAGAGATAACAGAGGTTCAGAGAGATATATATGACTTGCCCAAGTCCCCACCGCCAGGAAGCAGCAGAGCCATGGTTGAGGATCCATTCCTCCGACTGAATGTGCTATTCTTTTCTCTTACTGGAAAGCTGCAGTAGATGATCAAGCTCTAGATCACGCAGCTCAGACGCTAAGCTTTGTTGGGGGTGGGCTGGGGAGCAATGTGGGATGGAGCATTTGGGGAAGGTTTCTGAAGATCCCAGGAGTTTAAAGATGAGTTTGGAGAGGCTAGGAGGGAGGGAGGAGGACATCCGTGGGAACAGAGTGTGCAAGGCTGTGGAGGTGGGAATGAGCTGGGCACAAGTGGAGGTGGTGCGGATCGTGGTCTCACAGGAGCAGAAAGTGAATTCTGAGGAGGACAGCTTGGTTTGCCTGGGAGGGAGGCTATCAGCCTAGGTCTGCCTCTTCCTCTCCTTCCCCCAGTAGCTGTGGGGACCAGCCCTCTATGAGAGTGAGAAAACCCACTAAAAGCGGGAATTTGACCCTGTCCTGCAGACCATGCTGAGGAGAGGTTGTTCTAAGCCATGTTTAAAACCTTGTGTTGAAAAACATCCCTGAATCCTCTAACAGAAGACAGATGTCTGCCTGAACAAATATCAGCTCTCACATAGTTTGTTGTTTTTATTTCCTCAGCATTTGCTTATTGAATCTGACAACCTCCTATAATTATCCATTTTCCAGAATGAATTATGGAGTTCATGTCCCATGGATGTGAATCACGCTGCTATTGGATCACGGAGTGTGCGGATGTAGGGTGCCTCTCTGCAGGGTACCAGGTTCTGTCTGGCTGCTTAATGCTATTCCATTTCCCAGGCCCCAGTACCTTCACCTGGAAAATTTGACCCCTATATTTTGGGTCAGTACCTTCAGCACTGAATATACCAAGGCCATGGTTCATCCAGGACTAAAAGGAGCCTCAATTTAAACAGTTCAGGAAATTTAACAGTGTAGAGTGAGCCTTGAAGTTCAGACAGACATGGTTTTGAATTTTCTACCTGCTGCCTGCAAGTTATGTAACCTTTCTGAGCCTCAATCTCCTCATCTTTAAAATGGTTGTTGAAAAAACCTTGTATATAGTAGGTGTTAAATAAATGACAATTTTTATTATTATTGTCCTTTTCCTTCTTGTCTGGACCTTATGTAGTGGTTGATAGCTAATTTTTATTGGGGATTAGGATATTTTGCTGGTCATTGATAAAGTGCATTGCATCATTTAATCCTAATGACCACCATATGAGATTGGTACCATTATTATCCTCACTTACATATAGGGAAACTGAGATTTAGAAGTATTAAGTAGCTGCCCAAAGAAGGTCATATAGCTAGCAGAGGCAGAGTCAGGGTTGGAACACATGCAGTCTGGCCCAGAGCCTGACCTCATAGCTGCTTCACGGGCTTCATCATAACTCTTAAACACTTGATCTGTCCTTTTCCTAAGACAGAGATACCACCTTATACCCCAAGTCTGACTGTTTCTCTATGCTGTAGCTCTTCCCTTGATGACCTACCTAGTACTGCCTTGCTACTGCCAGTCCTTCCCATAAACTCCAGCCCAGTATCTAGAGACCTGATGTCCCTCCCTACTGGTATTGATCTCTGAATATTGCTCCTCCTTTTCTCTGTCTGCTGGGCAATGATTTGCTCATTCTTACAGCAGACTTTCACCAAGCATCTACTATGTTCCAGGCCCAATGTAAGGCACTGGCAATATCGGAACAAATTAAACAGGGCTACTGTTTTAAAAGAAGTCAATTCTAGTCAGGGAGACAAACAAAGATAGAGAAATACCACAGGCATTCCTAACCTACTCAGTCCTTTTACCCCCATATATAATTCATCCCCATGATCTGTTGATTTTACCTCCTAAATGTCTCTTGAACATGTTTGTTTTTCACCATCTCCATTGTCATCCTACAGTTCAAGTTACTATTATTTCTCACTGAGCTATTGCAGTGGCCTCCTCGCTGATCTCCTTTATCCAGATTGTGTCTACCTCCAAACTATTCTCCATAATGCAGCAAGATTGATCTTTGAAAAATGTAAACCTGCTTAAAATACTTCATGGCTTCCCATTGTTCTTAGCATTACGGAAACAAAAATAAAATCCCCCATATTTGAGGAAAGAACATAAGGGTGTTGTATCAACATAAGATAACTGAGTAGTCTTTAAAGATCCTTCTAGCTGTAATATATAAGATTTGACTTCATTTGGATGGAACTATGCAGCCCTGATACCATCTCTTAACAAGACTTACCCACTAATTACCGACTATTCTTCAGCTACCCCAAGCAGATGGATTTTTACCTGCTTTAGTGATAGGACCAATTCAAGAAGAATGCTCTCCTTCATTTATTCATTCATTCTGCAAGCTTTCAATGAGCATCCATTCTGTTTCAGGTCCTGCACTGAGTGCTGGAAATACAGAGTCAGCTCATTCAACCCTAGGAACTGTTCTAGTTACTGCTTCTAGTGTTTCAGCTGTGACCAGCAGGCAGAAAGCAGGCATGGCCCTTGTTCTTATAAAGATTAAATACCACAATGAGACCTAGTTTCTGCTCTTGGAAAGCTTGTGTTCTATTAGGAAAGACATTGTTCATTTATTTACTCAACATTTACTGAGTACCTACTATGTGCCAAGCCCAGGGGTTGCAATGGTGAATGAAATAGACACAGAGTTGTCATAATGACCACATGTAGTCGTAAGTACAAGATCAGAATTCTGTGCAAGGGACTGTAGGAACTCAGAGGAAGGAGACATGAATTCTACATGCAGGATCAAAGAGGATTTTTCATTGGAAATGGCTAGTAGAATTAGGCCTTAAAAATATGTAGTATACCATATTAGTGCTAGGTACAATGAATGAGCATCAAGTTTAAGACAAAATATTATACTTCACATTTCTGCCAGGCTTTGCCTTTTTGCAGAGAATATTACTTCTAGTATTTTATAACGTTGCATTGTATTGATGAGGAAACTAAGGTTCAGTGGTATGAAGTGACTTTCCCAAAGCCACAGAGCTAGTAAGCGACAGGATCAGGATTTCAGTCCAAATATGCCTGGCTTCAAATCCTTTGTTCTCCTCACTCCACCCTGCTAAATGCACTGACTTTTTTAGACTCTGTCACTTAGCCTCAGACATATCATAATTTCATTTATAATTCCTGTGTATCACAACCTTCTAACTGTCATGTTCATTTTGAGGTTCTCCCTGTGAAACCCAGTGAAAGCCTCCTCTGGGGCCAGAGTTCTGGAAAAGAGATTTATTGTTTTAGGAAAATTGGTTACCAGTTGGCATTAATTCCTATCTTGTTTCCTGAGCTCCCATCATCTCAGTGATATCAGAATTTCCCTGGCAAACCTCAGGCTCTATCTCTAAGCAGCAGCTGCTATTCCCTCTCCATCCTTCAGTAAGAAAGTAGCCCCTTCAGGGGGACCATTAAATCAATGTACTGGGCTTAACAGACCTCTGTAAAAGAGCAGAGCAGGCAAAAGGCATGACACTCAGTTCCTCCAAGTGCAGAGCATCATGCTAGGCACCACAGGGAATCAGAAGAAACTGATCATACGGGAATTGGGGTTATTGTCTCAATCTGACTGATAAGTTGCTCTGTTGTTATGAGCTTCAGTTTCCTCATCTATAAAATGAGCATGGTCCTATCAGTCCTGTCAACCTCACTGGTTTATGGAGAATCATCTGACATATGGCTATGAAAGTGTTTTAATAACTGAAGAAGTGTTATTCACATCACATATTGTTCCTTAGTTATTGTGATTATGAACTGATTATTTAAAAGATCACATAAGAATGGTTAGATGGTAATGAAACCATTTCAGTCTGGCTGACCAAGACCAGTAAAAGCTAGTCAAGCATTCATCTATATTCACACCACAGAGATTACTCCATCATACCACACTTTAAAGACATTATTTGTATACATGGGTTTCTATACTAGATTATGTGGCAGAAAGACTTGACTAAGGATGAATCAAGTTCAGTGGTAGAGTCAGAATTAGAATTCAGGGGTTTGGATATTCCAGCACTATTTCCACTCCACCATGAGTTTTCCACAAGATAGGAGTCTAAATAGGACTTTTAAGCCAGATTGTTTGGATAGGAGTGACCCTTGAAAGACAGGCTAGAGTTTTGTCAAGGAGTTGCCACTCGTTACTCTTTCCTGACTTAGGACCAGGGCAATTCTCTAACTCTCAATCAACCTTTTCTTTTTTGTTGAATTTAACAGGGAATAAGTCATGATGACACCTTTGTGTTCTGGTAGCCCCATTCCAAATTTCCCCACATACGTTATGGGACTTAGTGTGTACGTGCATGTGTGTGTGTGTGTGTGTGTGTGTGTGTGTGTGTGTGAGAGAGAGAGAGATGGATGTATAAAAGAGAGAGAAAACAGAAGCCTCTAGAGGGTTAAGATAATCTTTTTTGATAGTACCCAGGAGTGATCAGGCCCTGAAATATAGATTTATATTAGCTAAAATTTTGTATAGGCAATTAAAGTAGGCATCGATGCAACAATTTATTAATATATCTTGAGAAAAGACTCTCACTAGAAGCAGAATACACAAGGTCCACATACTCTATCATCTGTGCATTATCTTCTATCATCAAGCCGCATTGGAAGCCAAATCATTATTTCAAGTTTGCTTTGGTGATTGTGTAAGCAAGAGGAATTATATGCTACTTTATAACTTGAGGAATTGTTCCTTCACAAGATAGCCATAGTAATGGAACTGGAGTACTCTACATGTGCCTTCCCCTTTTTGTGGAGTGTGATGTGCATGTTGGTGACTCTGACTAAGTATGGAGATTCATGTGTTTCTGGAAGTATGTGTATTTGTGTGTATGTATGTAAATATATTTATATGTCTGGGATCCTTACTAAGTCTATTTTTGGAGATTCCACTTATTTCACCTACCTTACTACAACTCATTCTAATGCTCTGTATACAGCTGTAGCTCAACAAATGCCTGATTACTAATAAAATTGGTCAATAATATATATAGTTTCCAAGTGTGGAAAATATGGCTCCTGCATTTCCGTCATCATCACCATCAAACATTCATAAGATAAATACATACTATGTGCATAGAGAGTGTGGAAAACCAAGTCTATGATCTTGTTTTCCCCTTAATAACACTATGCCCTCCTAGGGTAATTATGTACATAATTGTACAGGCAGGAAGAACCTTCTGATCAAGAACAATTAATGACTCTTGACCAAGTGATTTAGGAATAAAACTATGCATAGATTCCATGACTTGTCACTCATCACTATACCATCTACTCAGGTAGCCAGCTACTCATCTCTTCTTTCTTGCATGTAGCTCAGGGCACTTCCCATGTAGCCACTTATTTGGTATCTTAACAAATCTATGAGTAAAGGTCTTCAGCCCTGATATGGAGCTCAGGACAACCTACTGACTTTTAGCACAGCATGTATGATTCCCTGTAGACTTTGTTCTGCTGATGGATATCTTTTAACCTCACTGTAAATAGCAAGTCAATCAAGTAAGGTTTTTTTCCTGGTTTTAGTAATAGCATATGAGAGCTGAAAAGCATCTTAGAGAAACTTCTATATTCCAGTGTCATTGTCACCACTCCTGTCATCATTCTTGGTGATTTTGACATTCAGTATTCTAATGCCTTCGCATCTCGGTTCTTTCATTTTCACCCTCCTCAGAAACTCTATTCATTGTCATACCTTAGATCTAATAATTACTACCATATTTTATTGAATCTAAATTGCCATTACATTTTCCTTTTCAGAGGTGATAAAATGTGAAAAAAAAATACCTGCATTATCTATCTTTTCAGTCCATCCACTTCATACCCCCACTTTTACAATTCTGTGATCCCCATGAGAAACTCAAACAATTGACCCTAATATCTTTTCAGTGCTCTCACCTGCCTTGAATCATTATTTCCTTCCTTAAGAGTCCATGGCTTATCTTTATAATCATTCCTCCACATACACCTTCAACTACCCTACCCTCTGGCCCCCTGTCTTACTTCCTGAAAAAACTCCAGTTCTGGCTAAATCCAACTATATCAGGATAATTTTTTTTTCAGTCATACCTGAGGAGATGAGTATATCTGGAGAAAAAAATCAAAACCATTGTTTTTGGTTTCTCTTTAAGTTACCTCAAACATCAGATGAGCCCATACTACATTTTCCAAGTCAATTTACTCTTCCATTCTTTCAGTAGACAATTTTACATGTTTTCTGTCTTCAAATTTCAACATTCCCACTCCCCTCCTCACACTCAGTTAAAGATTATGGTGGCTTAAGAGGTCCAAAGAGATGTCATTTTTCTTTCCCACCTGAGTTCAGAATCTTTGGACAGAAAGGCACAAGAGTTAGCAGATGGAGATTAAAGATATCATCTTTATTACTGATAAAGAAAACATAGCATATATCTGCAGATCAGCGGACTTTCAAGTGGAGAAAACCAGTCAATCATAGGGAGCCCTAGAAAGCTTCAGGCCTACTTTCTTCCCAGAGATAGAGTATTCTCCTAAAAGTTGCACAGCACAGAGGGCCAGAGTGGAATGCATACTCTCTGTTGGTCATTCCTAAACAATCTCATCCCATTCTTACAAATTCATCAACCAAAAATGGCCCTAAGGAGAAGGGAATGAATACTTAGAAAGAAGCCATGAGTGTAAAACATGAAATTAGGGTAAAGAAACTTACCTACCAACAATGACTGCTTTTTTTATTTCATGGGGAACTAGAAGCAATCCCTGGAGAACATCCTTCTACCCTCCAACCAGCAAATCTATGAATTTATTACAAATTTTCTATCCTTCTATCTAAAATTGATGGACTCTTTGTGCTCCTATCTATAGCCATTTTTTCCCTGGATCTCAACTCTATGCACGTGTATATAATGTTGGGTTGGCCAAAAAGTTCGTTCAGATTTTTCTGTAAGATGTCTGGAAAAACCCAAACGCACTTTTTGGCCAACCCAATATATAGACGAGAAATTTCCTTCTCACTTCTCCCTAATCTGTTTCCAGCCCTTACTGGATTATTCCTGTCAGCATACAAATGTAATGTATTATTCCAACTTAAAAAAAAAAAAAACAAAATTTCATCCCCCATTTTCCTTCACCTGCTGACCAAATTCTCTGGCCTTTGATATAGAAAAACTTTTTGAAAGATAGACTATTTTCTATCTCTTTTTCTCTCACTCTTTGGCCAACTCCAAGGCCATTTCCCCATAATTCCACTGAAATTATTCTTGTCAGCGTCACCAGTTACTTCCATGTCACCAGCCCATTTGGTTAGTTTTCCTTCTTGACCATTCAGCAGTAAGTGATCACTCCCTTCTCCTTTCCCTCTCCTTTTAAAATATGAATGTATTGAGGCATAATTGATATACAAAGAATTGCACATACTTCATGTATACAATTTGATGATTTTGGACATATGAAAACACCAGTGATACCATCACCACAATAGACCTATCCAACATCTCCAAAAGTTTCCTTGTATCACTTTGTTTTTGTTTATTTGTTTGTTTTGTGATAAGAACATTTAACATGGTGTTCACCCTCTCAATAAATTTGAAGTGCACAATACTGTGTTATTAACTATTAGTAGTTATTAACTACTATAGGCATTATGTTTTACAACAGATCTTTATAACTTATTCATTTAGCATAACTGAAACTTTATACTCATTGAAAAACTCCCAATTTCCTCTGTTTCCAGCCCCTGACAGCTACTATTGTATTCTGCACCTCTATGAGTTTGACTATTTCAAAACTTCATAAGTGGAATCATGCAGTATTTGTCCTGTGACTAACATTTCATTTAGCATAATGTCCTCCAGATTCTTCCATGTTTTCGTAAATGGCAGGATTTCCTTCCTTTTTCAAGCTGAATAAGATTTCATTTTGGTATATACAACATTTTCTTTATCTATTCATCTATTGATGGATACTTGTGTTGTTTCCATATCTTCTCTGTTGTGAATAATGCTGCAGTGAATAGAGGAATACAAAAATCTCTTCAAGATCTTGATTTTAATTCTTTTGGATATATACCCAGAGGTTAGATGGCTGTATCATATGGTAGTTTATTTTTAATTTTTTGAGGAACCCTCATACTGTCCCATAGCTGCTGTACCATTTTACCTTCCTCCAAAGAAGACTTACAAATGGCCAACAGGTATGGGGAAAATATGCTCAACATCGATTATCAGGAAAATGAAAATGAATATTACAATGAGATATCACACCTGTTAGGATGGCTATTACAAAACACACACACACACACACACACACACACACACACAAAAGATAGCTGATGCTGGCAAGAATGTGAAGAAATTGGAAACCTTGTATACTCCCTCCTTCTTAAACACTCTGCTTGACTTGAAATTCTATATTCTTCTGATTTTCCTCCTTACCTCCTGACCATTCCTTTTTTGTGTATTTTCTTCTTCTCCTTCTCAACATGTAAATGTTGGAGTTTTCTCTATCTATATTCATTCTTTAAGTGATTTCACCCAGTCCTGTGTCTTGAAATATCATTTATATACTGGTGACTTTCAGATTTGTATCTTCTGCAGCTCCGACTTTGCCCCTGGTCATATATCCCATAGTATTCCGTATATTCATGGAACTACCCTTTAACCAGGTGTTTAAATCAAAGAACTTGGATTACTTTTTGGCTTTTTTTTTTCTCACACCCTGTATCCAATGATTCAGCAAATCCTGTTTTCTCTGCCTTCACAATCCCATATCTGATCACATTTCAGCTATCACTGCAATCACCTAGTCTAAAATCACCTCTGGTCTAAACTACTCAGTTGTCTCCTGGCTGATATCCGTGCTTCTACTCTTGCTCATATCTATCTCAGAGTAAAATTTCTAGTCCTTACTGTGGCCTACAAGACCAAAAATGTTCTACCACCCTGTGACCTCACTGATCTCATCTCTTACCATTCTCCACCTCACTTGCTTTACTTCACTGGCTTCCTTGCTGTTCCATGAACATGTCAAGTAGGGTCCTGCCCAAGAACACTTATACTCTGTTTCCTCTGCCTAGAAACTCTTCTCTAAGAAATCCACATGCTCTACCATTTCTTAAAATCTCTGTTCAAATGCCACCTTTCCTAACTGTACAATATAAAACTATAATGCCTATATCTTCTTTATCCCCTTACCTTGTTTTATGATTCTAATAGCACTCATAACCTCCTAACATATAATCTCTTTTTTCACTAGTATAACATCAGTCTCATACCACTGTAATGTAAGCTCCAAAGTAGGGATTTGCCTGTATGCTTCACTATATTCCTAGCAAATAGGACAGGGCCTGACAAATAGTAGATTAATAAATACTTGTTGACTGGCTTAATGACTAATAGAATATATATACAATTGCAAAGTCCTTCCCAGGATTAAAGACAGTATAGTGTAGGTGTAGAGTACAGACTCAAGAGTCAGATACACCTGGGCTCAGATTTTGGCTTTACCACTTTCTACCTTATTATTTGGTTTGGAGGAAGTAAGTTAACTTCTGTGAGCTCCCTTCTGACCAGTAAAATAAAGGCATTAATATCTATTTCAAAATATTATTTTTTGGATTAAATAAATAGATAGGAATGAAATACCAGCCTTAGACCATGCACACAAAAGGCATTTAATATAAGGTTGTTCTCCTTTCCCTTTCTGTCATAAGATTTATTTTTGTTCTTCCACCCTGACAGACCCTCGGGGTAATATATCAGACTAGTCTATCTAAAACTGATGATGCTCTACCCTACTTAAACCCCATGGCTCCTTGATGCTACAGTAATAGCATCGTACTTGCTCACACTGATTTTCAAACTCTTCAACAATGAACTTGGATGGGTTTTCAGACATTATCTTCTATTAACTTCTTCCCTGGACCTTGTGCTTCACCCACACTTATTATTCAGGGAACACAGGGTATAGGTCCTACCTCCACACTTTTATATATTTTGCTTATCGCTGCTCACAATGTCCTTTCCCACCGTCTCCTTTATTAAAGTTCTACCCACCATTTAAGCTCCAGTGAAATTACCAAATTCCTACACATCCCTTCCCTCAATTCATAAATCACTCTCCCTCTCTTTCCTATAGATCTTTACTGGTTCATAAGGCTTCTCCTCTGTCATCATCATATCAGGGAAGCATTTCTTGCTACATGCCCTCCTCCCTCTCCTGCTCTTAATTTTTGCAAGGCACACATCTGGCTCTCATCCCATACGAAAATCCTGCTTAGCATTTACCACACTGAGGGGCACTGCATGTCCACCTGTCTGTTTCGCTCCTAGATTGTAATTTTCTTGAAGGCAACATCAATGCCTAATCCCCAATCTGAATTCTCAATGCTTAATGTGGTTCCTGGAAGATGATTGATATTCAATGTATTAATGAATGAACAAAGTGTCTGTCTCTCCTAATCTGGATCTGGAAATTTGGAACTATTTCTTTTTCATCTCTATACGTTTTTCTCATCCTCTATCATTGTAGATGGAACATCAAGAAGAAATATATATATATTTTTTCACATCTTAATTGGAGTATAATTGTTTTACAGTGTTGTGTTAGTTTCTGCTGTACAACAAAGTGAATCAGCTATATGTATACATATATCCCCATATCCCCTCCCTCTCAAGCCTCCCTCCCACCCTCCCTATCTCACCCCTCTAGGTTGTCACAAAGTATAGAGCTGATCTCCCTGTGCTATGTAGCTGCTTCCTACTAGCCATCCATTTTACATTTGATAGTGTATATATGTCAATGCTACTCTCTCACTTTGTCCCAGCTTCCCTTCCTCATGTCCTCAAGTCTATTCTCTATGTCTGAGTCTTTATTCCTGCCCTGCCACTAGGTTCACTGGTACCATTTTTTTAGATTCCATATATACGTGTTAGCAAACAGCATTTATTTTTCTCTTTCTGACTTACGTCACTCTGTATGACAGACTCTAGTTCCATCCACCTCACTACAAATAATTCAATTTTGTTCCTTTTTATGGCTGACTAATATTCCATCGTATATATATGCCATATCTTCTTTATCCATTCATCTGTTGATGGACATTTAGGTTGCTTCCATGTCCTGGCTATCGTAAACAGTGCTGCAGTGAACATTGTGGTAGATGTATCTTTTTGAATTATGGTTTAAGAAGAAATATATTTTAGACTAAGATATGTTCTCTAGAATCTGACAACTTGAGTTCAAGTCCCAGCTCTACTATTTGCTAGTTACGTGATTTGAACAAGTTTCTTACCCTCTCTGTACTTCAGTTTCCTCATGTCTAAGTTAGAGATAATAGAGGTTGTTATGAGGATTAAATGTGATAATTCTTATGTAGCACTTAGCCCAGTATGTGGCACATAGGGTGTCAATAAACATTAGTTGTTATTTTTGAAATGTAGTGAATAAGTGGTTATGGAATTTGCTCACTCAGAAGGCTCTTATGAACATTAACTATATATCAGGGAGTGTACTACGAAGTGAGAATATAGAGATGTATACAACATATCCTAAACCACTAAGAAAATCACAGTCTATTGGCAGAGCAATGTGTTAGTTTGAGTCTCCTGATAAGCAGATGCCAAAAATGTAAGAAATTGAAAAATGCAAGATTTAAAAATATAAGAATTTTATTGAGGGAAATACCTGTGAAAGAAAATGAGGAGAGAGCCAAGGAGGCTTGGAGACCTTTAAGATTGTGAGTCTGATGCTAAGCAAAGGAGGGAAGAAAGGTTGGGTGAAAAGTTCAGCAAGGTCACTGGGGAGTCCTTGAGTCAAAATTACATGTTGGAGGAGTCTCATGTCTCTCAAGAATGGCTCTGCCTTAGTATTCAGACATTAGGTTTTTGGTTGTGAGCAACCTGTGAGAAATGTGGCTTTGGAGAAAATGAAGCTCTGGATTTTAGATTGCAGGAGTTGGAGTCCTAGATCAATTATGCTTCCCTGTAGTTGGAGGTTTGCAAGGTACATTCTCATGGCCACCATAGGAAGATGCATGAGTAATATGGGGGGTGGGCACAGAGGAAAAGGTGACTATCCCCCTGGAAGATACACAGAGGTATTCGTGAAAGAGATACCTCAAGGACACAGAGCTAGCCACACCACAGCCGTTGATCATACTTACTGAATTGGTATGGAAGGAAGGAACAAGTCACCCAAGGAAGATTGGTGGTCAGTGGAATGACTATCACATTGTAGCTCCTGCACTTCTAATAGTTAGAAACATATGTGAGTTCTGCTCCCACATCACTTATTTCCATAGTTTATTTCTAGACATATTCTTGCAGAAAAAGTCTTTTTTTTTTAAATGTTCATCTGTTTCCACTCTAAACTCATTTAGAACTGGAGGGTTTTGGTTGGATCCCAGAATCACTTGAAATATGGGCTGTGATCAAGCCTTGTATGCTGATGACTATAGGGTGTGTGTAACCCACACAAATGGAAACAATATTCAGATTCCTTACCTGAGCCACCCACTGTAGGCACCAGAACAGTGACTCTGAATGATGACCTGGTTCCTGCTGTCCAAAGAATACTTGAAGAGGTCCTTGTGCCTAGGACTTTGCAAAAACAGAAAAGCAATCAGTTGGGAAGAATTAACTTCAGATTATGTGTGATAGATTTTTACAATAATGGCTTTCAATGAAACACAGCTCCCAGAATTCAAGTTCTTTTGCAGTGTGATATTGACATTCTTCCCATGAAAGGTGGAGCCTATTTCCCCACCCTTTGGGTCTAGATTGACCACTGTAATGTGGCAGAAGAGAAACAGATTCCGGCAGCTAGATAATAAAAACCCTTGTCATTTTGCTTTGATGCTATTAGAATGCTTCTGTCATTATGTGAAGGAGTCATCTAACTTGCTAAAGAATAAGAGACCATGTGAAGGAGAACTGGGGTACCCCAGATAACAGTCACACCAACTACCAGACATGTGAGTGAAACCATCTTATATCATGAGGCCCTAGCTGACCATTGGATGACTGCAATTACATTAGAAATTCTTTGTGAGATGAGCAGAACGTCCCAGCTGAGTCTAGCCCAAATTGCTTATAAACACAATTGTGAGCAAATAAATGATTGGTGCCTTAACCCATTAAGTTATGAAGTGATTTGTTAGGTAGCACTAGATCACTGTCATATAATAGAATTAACTATTTAAGGTTTAACATTGTTATAGATCCAAAGATAATTATTAAATGTTCCCAAAATATTAACAATTTTGAGACAGGATGGTTTAGTGGAAAGGGCTTGGGGTTTGTCTTTGCAAAGTTGGGTTCTGGTCATCTAATTTCTCATCTAACCTCTTTGAGCCTTAGTTTTCTCATCTGCAAACCAGAAAATACAGTTCTAACTGTATAGGCTTAGTGTGAGGACTGAATGACTAAAAATTAGTAAGTCACATGGTGAGTAACACATGGAATTACTCAATAAATGTGAATTTAAATCCCCCATCCTCCTTCAGGCTTATGTATTGTGAGTGCTTCATAAATAAATGTGCAATTTAATTGAGTCCTGCTCTCTGGTTGATTTTCCTTTAGAAGATTTCCATCTTGCTTAATATCTTCGTATCACTAGAAGAGTAAATTAAATTAAACTTACTAGCAATGATTTATATATTTTTTACTCATCGAACAAGGATTTGGGAGGAGATGGATAGGTATGTGTATTCCTGAATTTATTATATGGGTACTGGGGGTAAAGAAAAGTAGTATTAATAAAACAAGTACGTGACCAGGGGAATGCTTAATGAGTACGAGATTTACTTTTGGGGTGATGAAAATGTTTTGGAACTAGATAGAGGTGGTGAGTGCAAAACACTGTGAATGTATTGAATAGTTCACTCTAAAATGGGTAATTTTGTTATGTGACTCTTACCTCAATTTTTAAAAAGAAAAAAGGTATGTGGCTCATGACAGCAATGATCTGGGTTGGAGTTGATGAAGCTGTGAAAAGTGAAATAGAAAAACACAAGGCCCTATAAGGGAGTAGAAAGGGACTGGTGTAATCCGTTCAGCAAGGAATTATTCAGTTGTTATATGGATCAAGGGGGTCATGGGGCAGGATATAAAGAGCTATTTGGATGGCCAGGCAATCCATGAATTAGAAGAGAAGATGTATGCTCTGCTACAACAGGGCTGAGTTTCTTTCTCCCCTACAAATGTGGTACTGACCCCTGTTCAGTATTTTTCTTATATGGTTTCACTAGTCTAGAATGCTGACTGGCTTCCCTGAGATAAACATTTATATGCTAATACTGCTTTTTAATTTGGGAGGGAGTCGATCTCAGAACCAAGAGTGAGAGAAAGGGGGATTTAATATAGAGAAGGAGGTAAATGTATGTAGGCGTGTTTCTGGCTGGCAGTAGCTTTGCAGCTAACATATTTGGTTTTCAGCCTCCCTCCTCTCCCATCAGTGAAAATGTGCCCTATTGAGCATCAATTCTGCCGTACTTCAGGCTGTGTGATCTAAACCCCAGTGGCTGCTGGGAAAACAAGTTCCAGGGCAGCAGCAGCAGATGCATCAGCAGAATGAGTCACAGAATACAGAATGAGTCACTAAGGAGGTGGGCGGTGTGCAAGCCCGCAGCACTCCATACTGGCCCACCTGTAGCCTGAAGCCCCATGGGCCTGGGTAGGTGAGCCAGCGTGAGTGTGTGGGTGCTAAGCAGGTCACATTGTGCCTTGTGCCTCAGCAACAGCAGGGAAGCCCTGGGTGCAGGAGGCAAGAGTTGTGTGCTGCAACATATGAGGCCAGGGTCTGTTAGGTTATTCCTGAAACATAAAAATCTAGAACTGCAACCGTGGTGGGCCTAGCTGTATGAACAGGCAGAGTGCCAAGGTAACATGGCCCCCACCATGGAGGTGGTGGAGGAGCTCAATAAGCCTCATTCCAGTGAAGATAAACCCCTTCTTCTGCAACTTCCAAGAATGTGGTTGGTGCCAGGTCGTCTTCCTAATCTGGTCATCAGTAGCTTCAAGGAAAATTCTTTGCTTAGCAAATCTGGGAAGATGAATAACTGGGTTAGGTATTCTAATCTGTACTATTTCTTTAATGCTATCCTCCAGATCACAGCAATTTGACATTGTCCTGTAAATGTTGAACATTTACGTACCCTAACACCCAGCAATTCTACTTCTAGGTAAATATCCAACAGTAACTCTTAAAATGTGTACCAGGATACAAGATTGATCATGGAACCCTGGTCATAATGGTAAAAATCTAGAATTTATTTTAAAGATAAATAAATAAACAGCACAAAATAAAGTAAAATAAGATTAGGCCCAAATAAGAGTATCTCATGAAACATGGATCATCATTAATTTAATTCTATATACTCAACATTCTTTAAAACACATTTTTTTCTTCTTATTCTGAATCTCAGTTGCATCACGGCATAGAGTACTTGGAATTCCTAGAATACAGTGATATATTTATTTACCATCTTTGTACATGTTTTTTTGGCCTACTGTGCTCTTTCTGTAGTCATTCCTTCTCATCCTCTAAGCCTCAGCTTAAGTGAGTATCCTTCCTCTGGGAAAGAGCAGTGGAGCATTTCTAAAGACCAAGATATAGACAGTTGCCTAGTCTGTTTATTCATGAGGCCAGCCCTCCGCGAGTAGTGATATGGTAATGTGATCATTGGCCCAGCACAGGTTAGCTGATACCTCATTCATGTGGTAGGTAGAACAGAATCATGAAATTATGATGAGCTTCCTAGTAGAGGGTACATGTTTTGTTAGAAAACTGGAAATAAGGATGATCAGGCATATGGGGAAAGTGTGAGCAAAGGCATGAAAGAGGGAAAGCATAAAATATATTCCAGGAAGAATGAGAGGTCCAGTGTCTGTCATGTAAGTATAGAAGTAGGAGGCTAGAGCCTGATAAGTCCAACGTATTGATCTAGGGCTAAAGTTTGAAAGGTCTTGAGTATCTTATTAAGGAACCTGTACCTTATATTGGAGACCATGTGAAATCGTTGAGTGACTATAGGCAGGGAGGAGATGATCAAAGCTCTTTTTAGGAGAACTATTTGACAATGGTGTATAGAAAAGATTGGATGAGAGACATTCAGAACCTGTACAAAGAGCCAGAATACACACATGGGGTGTGGGTGTTCAGAATATTTTGGACATCGAGCCTTACTGAAAAGACTGTTAATGTGTTTCTGAAACAATAAATGAAGCTTGGTCCAAAATGGGAAAAAAAAGTCATGAAGTCAAAAGCCATGAGGGTTATCAGTAAGTCAGAATGAAAGTCAATGCAAGATTCTGAGTGTTGCAAGTAGGACTCCTGCTTTTGTGTGATTATGAAGTAGGGAGCAATGTCAGAAAGCTCAACAGAACTATGAAGGGCCAGGTTGGAAACTGCATGAGGTTGACCTATTTGGAAGTGAGAGTAATGGTTTTACAGGAGATATAAAGAATATAAAGAGGACTAGTGGCCAGAGGCTGATGTTTTGCCTATGGGAGTTCAAATTATTCTGGATGATACCACTTTACCCCTTTCAAGTCTCCAATCTACACCATGAAGACTTCTTTTTCTCTTTTTTTTGGGGGGGGAGGGGGGCTGCACTGGGTCTTAGTTGCAGCACGTAGGATCTTCCTTGCCCCATGCAAGATCTTCTTTACGGCATATGGGATCTTTAGTTGCGGCATGCATGCGGGATCTAGCTCCAGGGATCGAACCTGGGCTCCCTGCTTTGCGAGCTCAGAGTCTTAGCCACTGGACCACCAGGGAAGTCCCGACCATGCAAAGACTTCTGCACAGAGAAGTTAGGTAAATATCTAATAGAATGCTGGAGCTCTGATGTAATCGGCCACAAATTAATATCAAAATAGCTTCATGACCAAGTTAGACCACTAAATTACTCTGGAAAAGTAGTCAGACTTTTGAGTGCCTGACTTGCCTGAGTACCACCTTGGAGCTCTTGGCTCCTATAAAACGTTAACATGACAAATGAGAGTTTTGATCATGCCAGATATAACAATATCCATTTGTTTAATTAAACATTTGAGGCTGCTTTTAGTGTGGCTAATTTTTTAAAATGTTAAAAATAAAATTAAACACATAATTAAGCTGACAAAAGATAAAGACCCTGTTGCTCCAAGTTGAAGGCAGGTAATTTATATGGATCTGGGTCCCTGAAGGCACCACAGTTTATTAAAGTTACCAAGGCAAGGATGTGATAAAATATTTTATGCAGTTTTTTAAAGGCTAAATTGCTCTGACACTTTTAAAGTTCACAAGATGCAGTCAGTTAGGATGCCTTGTTAGCTAGCTATTGTTTCTCTTTTTGAAAGGGTCCAGAACTAGAAGCTGGGCCCTTCTTCCTTATTTCTTATGACTAAAAGCATTCATAGACTACCCATGGTTGGTCAAATAATCAGAAATTCACAGGTGGATAGACCCCAAGAGTTTATTATTATTAACAGTAATGAATTGAGAGGATCCATGCTCAGTGTACCAATACTGAATATGACTCAACTACATCTCCTTCCACCTTCCCTACCTCTCTCCTTTTAATCTCCCTTCCTCCCTCCTGTTGTCCTTCTCCTGTCTTTGTCTTCCTTTCTTTTTTCCTTCCTTCCCACCACCCCTTCCTTGTTCCCCCTCTTCCTCCTCTCCTTTCTTCTCTCCTTCCCTCCCTCCCTCCTTCCCCTTGTCCCTTCCTGTACCATTTACTCCCTCTCTTCTTAGCACCTTATCAAAAATATGCTACTCATTAAATTATCTTTCAACTTTGGAGTTCATGACTTAATGGCATTTCCCTAGCTAAGTTAGAAATATCCTCCACAACAACTCTCCAAAGTTGACATTTGGTCTCCACTTGTATTCTAGCCATGGCCACTCATTACCTTCCAAGGAAATGTCTTTGCTAAATAAAGTCAAACTTGTCTCCCTGCATTTCCTCATTGAGCAGATGATTCTCCCCTCATACTTTCTTCTTTGATACTTCCAACACAACCTTCTTTCTGAATCTAGAAATGCTCTTCACTGTCCTATCCATGTACCATGTCAATTTCTTCCTTCACCCCTTTGTTCTTGTTAGTAGCCTTCCAGAAATTCTTTCCTCTGTCTAAATTTTTGAAGTATCATCTACCTTCCTCACTAATCTGACCCTCACTGAACTGTGTTAACATTTCTGGTTAGAAGCAACCTGATGTACGTGACATTGACTGGGACATTTCAGAAGTATATATTACACATTATTCCACTTAGGAGCTATTTTAAAGTATCATAGTACTGTTTGTTTATGGAAAGGCAAGAGTAGTAAAGAGTCCTGAGAAGGCACTAGCTACCACACAGTGAGGAGCTGAGAAAGCTTCATGTGCTGAGATCTCTAGTTGCTCGAAATTTATAGAATCTCTGGTCACATTCAGTTGAATAATCAAATGTGTAGGGGGAAGATGAAACGAGTGGAGTGTCTCACAGGTGAGTGGGGAACAGTGACTGGAGATAAAAGGTAGATGATATTCCAAATTTTAAGCAAGCAGACATAATTTTGGTTGGCCTATCAGTAGGTAACAGGTAACAAAATGAATTCCAGGAATGTAAAGTGACATTCCAGAAGTTATAACTTTACTAAGTAGCAGACTTGGACATGAATACAGAGCAACGCAGCCTAGAAAGATTACAAAGCAGGTCATCAGAACCAGAGCTCTGGACCCCTGGCTTCCAGTAGCACTTTGGCTATGCCTCTGTCACATCATAGTTTGTCTAAGATTATAGTTGTTTGTGTGCCTCTTTGCCTCCTCCTTGGGCTAAAAAGCTCTCTGAAAGCAGAGTCTGGGCCTCATTCATTAAAAAAAAAATCATTTATTTATTTTGGCTGCGCCGGGTCCCAGCCACGGCACCCGGGATTTTCACTGTGGCATGCATGCAGGATCTAGTTCCCTGACCAGGGATCGAGCCTATTGGGAATGCAGAGTTCTACCCACTGGGCCACCAAGAAAGTCCCCTCATTCATTTTTTATTGCATCAACACAAAAATCCTGGTCTCAGGCCACTGGGTGATAGCGACTTTAATGGATTGCCTCTGAGCACACTTGGGAGGTATGCTTCCATGTAATACTTGGTGCCCCAAAACTAAGGCAGCTGAGCTGGTGGTCTTCCTATAAGTGTCCAGGGCTTTATCCCACTACTCTAACCTGCGTTGCCTTCCTCTAGACTCCTAATTGGTCTCTCCACTAGTGTGCCTGCATTATCACTCCCACACCACTCCCACATCTAGGTGTAATTGATATGTTCCTAGAACTATTTCCTGAGTAACTTTATCCTCCTAAAACGTATCCCTTGGTACCCTCACAGTCACACAACCTGTAAAATTCAGTATAAATCCTTCATTGCAGCTTTCAAGGTCCTACAAAATATGATCCTAACCTACCTTCACAGTCTTATTTCCTACATCTCCACAAACTGGACCGTATACTATTTCTCCAAACATGAATAAACCATACCCACCCAACTTCCCCAGCTCTGTGCTTTTGCTCAGGCTGACCTACAGACCCACAATGTTCTATTATTCCCTTTTTATTGAAATACATTTTATCTTTTAAGGCCCATATCAAATGCTCCCCTCTCCATTAAATCTTTCCTGATTTCCAAAACAGGTGGGCTCTTCCTCCTCCAGACTCCTTTAAGGCTTTATTCTTCTTTTAGTAAACATCCTATATTTTGAATTAAATCACTGTTATAATGTGTGATTTTATTCATTCATTCATTCATTTACTCAATAGACATTTATTGAACATGAGTACCTGCTTTTTTGTCAGGCCCTTTACAAGTTGAACAAGATTGGGAAGTCACTGCAATTGAAGGGCTCAAAGTCCAGTGGAGGAGACAAGATATTTGTAAACATACACGCACACAAGTATAATGTGGTAGCCCTAAAAATACGTATGAACGGAATCCTATAGAAACAAAAGGGAAGAAACCAAGAACTTTACTTACTAGGAAGGTCAGAGAATCTATCATAGCTTAGGCAATATTTGCAATGTGACCAAGGAATGAGTAAGAGTTTGTCTAAATCAGAGAATGGTGGCTCAGTAAAGTGGATTTTTACCAAGTTATAATCTTAATGAGAGGGGAAAGTGTTTTCTTCATCTCTTTATTCTCTTTCACTCTGCCTTGCACATAATCAATGTTCAAATAAATATTTGTTGAATGAATAAATGAAAGACTGTGTGAAAGAATGCATTCTCCAGAAACCAGCATGATAAGGCACACACTATTATAGTTCAGACAATTACGCTGAATGAATGCTTACTGTAAGAGGACCAATCTATCAGTTGCTGAGGGGCTACGTTAAAAATGCAGACATGATAAATTATAACTATACATAAATATTTATCTTCATTTGGGTCATCTCCTGAGGAAAATTTCTAGAAATGGACTTCCTGAGAACTGATAAATATTACTGAATTACTTTCCAAAAGGGTGTATCAAGCAAAAGAACAAAGGAACTCATAGTTATTGATTGCCTATTATGCGTCAGTTGCTGTGCTATCAGTTTTTATGTGCATCATCTCACTGGCGTCTCACAACAATATCGAGGACTAATTATTTCTATTTTACAGAGGAGAAAACCAAAATTCAGACAGGATAGGGGACCTGCATTAGATCTCATAAGTAGTAAATGAAAGAGTCATGACTCAAATACATATCAAACATTTTGAAGCCCAAATTCTGTCTACTACTATACACAGTTCAAAGAATAAGTTTATTACATTGGTTTGGCTGGAACAGTAGATCTGTTTGGGCATTCATGGGAGATCAATTTGAAGGAAGCTCAGCTGAACAAAAATATGGATGCTAAGTTGAAGGATTTATTTTTGTTGTCACAATCAAGAATGAGTAAACATCACCCTTGATTTTTTACAAATATGAAACATTCATTCATTTGCTCATTTATTCATGTATCAAACATTTATTGAGAATGACTATAATGTCATGTGACACATATATACTCTGGAATTTATGCATGCAAATATATGATGTTCCTTTTAAAGTATCTACAGAAATATGTGGCAGATGTTTAGAAGGGAATGCCAAATGCTGGAGAGAGTAATTTTCAGGGACATCATGAAAAAGTAAGGTATGTCATAAAAATAATCATCACCATTACAGTTTGTTATGATACTTGTTAATATAGTAACTAACAGTTATTGGTTGCATTCAATGTATTGACCATAATGCTAAGTGCTTAACATATATTATCTCAATTTTCATAATCCTCTGAGAATGTTATTATTATCTCTGTTGCCCAGGTGAGAAAAAAATGAGGTTCAGATAGGTTGAGTAACCACCCAAGATCAAATAGCCAGTAAGATTATACTTGTTGACTAGATGAGTAATTTTATCTTCATTTTACAGATAGGAAAATGAGGCTCAGAGGTGCAAACATTGAAATTTTCTCAAGGCCACACAATGAGTTAGTAGTTTTCAGATGGCTGTTTCTCAAGAAGCAGAATCCTGGGAGGGACTGTTAACTGATGTCAGCTAAATCAGCATTTTTCAATCTTTAATCCACATGTAGATTACTTGGAGATCTTATTAAAATGCAGATTCTGATTCAGTAGTTTGGTGGTGAAACCCGAGATACTGCATTTCCAACAGGATTCAAGGTGATGGCGATGCTACTGGTTTATGAACCACACTCTGAGTATCAAGGAACTAAATATATTGAGTTTACTGCATACCAGGAACTCTTCTATGAATTTATCATGTATTAATTCATTGAATTACCACAGTGACCCTATGAAGTAAGTACTATTTTTACCTTCATTTTAAAATCAAGGAAATCTAAGAAGCACGAGAGAGGCTGAGTATCTTGCCAAATGAATCAGTGGTGGAATCAGATTAACAATTTAGGCAGTCTGACTCTAGAACCCATCTATGCTCATGAATATTATATGTTACTGTCATATGAGAGCAAAAGTTAGACACATTTTGTAATAGTTCAGTGTCAATAAGAGGCCTAGTGTAGGGGAATTTTACAGGTGTTGGTCATGACGAGAAAAAAGCAATTAATGATATAACTCAGCATAGAGCATGGAAGAAACAGAATTTGAATCCAGGTAAATCTGGTTGTAAAATCCATTATCTCTTGATGATGCTAGGAACAGACTTCACACTATACTCAGCAAGGATCCACTGAATGCCTACAATGTACCAGACACTAAGGACATAATGGTGAGCAAGACCAGCAATGGCCCCTGCTTTCATGGAATGTGTATTATGGTTAGAAGAAAAATATATAATAATAACAAATATTGAGTGTTTACTATATGCTAGATCCTGTCTTAAGCAATTTATGTTTAATCATCATAACAGCTCTGTAAAATAGGTACTAGGACTGATGAAGAAACTCAGGCATAGAGAAGTAAGTAACTGCCCTTGGGCCACAGTTAAATAGCAGAACTAGGAATTAAATCCAGGCAGTCTGACTTCAGAATCTGTATTTATTACCACTGTGTTCTAGGCCTCTATAAATAAATGAATATAGAGTGTAATAAGAGCTAGGATGGAACTAAACAAGATGCTAAGGTAGAGGAAAATAGGAGACCTACTTTAGATACAGGGGACTGAGAATGCCTTTCTGAGGAATAGGACATTTTATCTGAGGCCTGAAAGATGAGAAGAAACTTGTCAGAGAGAGAGTCAGAAGAGCATTATGCATAAAGGGAACAGAATTTGCAAAGGCCCTGGGATGGGAAAGAGCACAGAATATTTGAGTAATTGAAATAAGCCAGTATGCAAGAAAAAGAAAAAAAAAAACAAAAGATGAGATTAGCCTGGAGAGGTAGGCAGAATTCAGATTATACAGAGCCTTGAAGATCATGAAAGGGAGTTTGGATTTTGTTCTAAATATAATAGGAAGCCATGAGAGGGTTTTACACAAGGGATTAAAATGATTGTGTCTATCTTGAAAAAGAGAATTCTGGTTGCTAAGTGGATCATAGATCAGAGAGTTCATGGCAAGAAACAAAAAAGATCATTTAGTAGCCTAGGGGAGAGATGACAGTGGCTTGGATCAGGTTGTCGGCAAGAGTTGAAAAAAGTGATAATGATAGAATTAACTAGGAAGAACAATGTGAAAAAGAGGTACAGGACAGCTCTTATAGAGGGAGACAGTGATCTGAGGTGTGTGTTCAGAAAATAGAGATGCTAGTCAAGAGACTCTGGCTGAAGATGGCCAATATGCAGCTGATTTCTCCATGGGAATATCAGGTGCCTCATGGGAGAGAGGGAATACCATACAATTATCAAAACTGGTTCATATCCTGCTTCAAGCTTCAAGCAGTTAACATCCAAATCAATTTTAATACTGTAGAACCAGAATGTTTCTTGTAGTTCTGCATAGGGGAAACACAATCTACAAATTTCTGTATGCTTATTGTGAATAGTTGAGATAGGCTAGGATAGAGAAAGGATATAAAACATTCCATACAAATATAATATAACTTTAAAAGTCTCACTTCTTTATCTTCACACATCATCAAATAATGTTGGTTAAAGAGATTAATTTGAAGCAAAGGGGAGCTACAATTTACCATCACATCTGAAAAGCCAAAAAATTATATTTTCATCTCATTTCAATGGGGGCACCACAGAATTATCTGAAAACACTCCTTTCAAACCTCCTATCCTTGGAGTTATTTTAGATTTGGGTTTAAAACTTTGCTCTGCCACAAATTTTCTGGGCAAGTCAATTTATCTCTCTGAGCCTCAATTTTGCCATCTGCAAACCAAGACCTAAAAGCCCTATTGGCAAGTGGTTGTAATAATAAAAACTAGTGTATTCCAAGTGCCAGGCATATAGTGGATACTCAACAAATGATGAGAAGGAAACGTATTGTTCTGTAAGTACTAAGTACTGAATCTGGCCCATTGTAATCACGGGGGCTTGGGTATCTCTGATGGCCTCATCTATAGGAACCTGAGGGGTTGATCTTTCAAACCTAAGAAAGTCTCAAGAAACTTTGAAACTCATAAGTGTAGTCAGCCCTGACTTGAACTAAATTCATTCAACAATCAATTAACATAAATTAATTCTTTTATTTGTTTCTGTGTTCCAAAAGATCTTAGGCTAAAGGTTGAGAAATAATCTTTCAATTACCTTCTAATGATTATATTGTATTGTTTGCATTTTATGGTGACCAGCCTTCAAAATGGCTCCTAATGACCCTCAACCTACATTGCACCAGAGCTAGTATGTGTGATAACACCGTTGAGCTAAGGTTATAAAAGACGCTACAGGTTCTATCTTGGTTCTCTCTCTCTCTCTCCATTGGATTCTTCACTCTGGGTGAAGCCAACTGCCATGTCATGAGAACTTCTTTGGAGAGGCTTATGTACCATGTGGCGAGGAACTGAAGCCTTCAGCCAATAGCCGTGCAAATGAGCTTTGGAAGTGGATCTTCCAGGATCAGCCAGGTTTTCAGATGACTGCAACCTTGGCTGATAGCTTGACTGAAACCTCATGAGAGACCCTGAACTAAAACAATCCTACTAAGCCATTCCCAGATTCCTGACTCTCAGAAAATGTGAGAGATAATGAAGTTATAAGCTAATATGTTTTAGAGTAATTTGTCACACAGCAGTATATAGCTAATACACTATTTTTTTACTCAAGTCTAAGGAAAATTGTCATTTACATTTAATAGCCCTTTCTCAGCACTTTGACTTAACTCTTGTATTAGTATCTGGGGTTCAGAGTTTCTTATCTATTGTCTAATCTAGGCATGATTGTGGTCAGGATGAACCCAAATGTCAGGATAGGCAACTGTTACCCTGATGGTTTGAGTAAAAAGAAATATGTGATATGGAAGTCCATAACCAGGCTGGAGTCAAAAGACTGATTTCAGATTGTTGAAGCTGCTTGGGTAGGAAACGAGAATCAGAGACTCAGCCTGGGACCTGACACTTAGCAGGTACTCAGATATCTGTTGATAGAGATTCCTCACACTTGAACCAAGTCAACCCATCCATAAGTAGATGGATTTGTCTCTCTTACAAAGGGCATGATTCCAGATCCAGACTGCAACAACTGTGCCATGTACTTACAGGTGTCCAGTGGCTATGAGAAGACCGGGAATCTGTGTGTGTGTGTGTGTGTGTTTGCACATGCAAAAGTGCATGAAATTATGCTTACATGTGTGTGGCTATACCAAAACTAAGATTTATTTCCAATTTTTCTTTTAAATTCAACACAGTTACCATGTTGGGAACTGATCTACTTTGTCAAACGAAGAGCAGCTTATCATGTGGCCATTTACCTGACTCTGGGCACATTCTCTTTCATCCTGGAACTGCCATCGCAGATGGCAGAGGCAATACCCCGTGTGGCTACAGTTTGAGAAAAGTTAGGGTATAACCATAGTATAGGAAAGAGGCAGCTGGCTAACTCCTCCTTTGCAGGGCAGGCCAAGTTTGACAGATCAGCTAGGGAGATCATGTTTGCAGCAAAGATCCCAGACCATACCCAGAAATGGGCATTGTTAACACTGCCAACTCATCATCTGTGAGTTCCCTGTCATAGTGACTTATCTTTATTAGAAATCTGTTTAATGTCCCATGTGGAGCTGAGAAGATAACCCCCTCAGTCTTATTTCATCTACCTACTGATGGAGACCCACTTCCCTATTTTCCTAGATTTTTGTATCTAGGAGTATGGTGTGTGTAATGGTTAAGAGACTGGACCCTGGAAGTCAGACTGTGTGACTTCAAATCCTGGCTCTTCCACCTAATATCAGGGAAACTTGGGAAAGCCCATCTTCAACTCTCTAAGCTTTATTTTCCTGAACTGTAGAATGGGATAAAAATAGCTCCTATCTCAAAGGATTGTTCAAATAATTAATTAATGCATATAAAAATCTTCAAACAGTGTGCCTGGCACACTGTAAATATTCAATATTTCTTAGCTATTTTTATCATTATTTTACTATGAAGCAGCTTGGTGTAGAAGAAAGAACTTGGGTTTTAGGGTTGGATGCAGTTTTTGGGTGACCTTGACAAGTTACTCAGCCTCTTTGAAACTCTATTTCTTCATCTGGAAAAGGAGAAGATATTATCTACACTGGAGTGTTATTTTAAGGATTAAATAAGATCATACATGCATAAGATCTGAGACATAGTAGGTAAAAATAAATTATATTTCTTTTCTGCTTCTTTAGCTAGGTTATAAGTGCTAACTCAGAAATCTGATATTTATGGAAAAATGGCATCCATTATCCTTAAAAAATGTACGTGAAGAAGAGTGCACTGTTGTACGGAAAGGGGAGTGGTTCTGTGTTTAGCATCAGATGGGCAAAAAAGCATTTAAGTTCATGGTTGGATGCTTTTGAGTTCCTATGAAAACAAAATCCAGCAGATATAATTAAGTATGCAGCATTCGGAATGGAAGCAGGCACTCCTCTTCATTGTGTGGGCAATAAAACCTGGAAGAAAAAACAATCGATATGTTGGTTTAATTAAGTTTTCAGCTACCAATAACTAATTTCAGTCGTCATGGTTTTTCTAAGGTCTAAAATATATTGCTTATTCTTCTTAAAATATTAATATAGCCCTGAATTATTTATTGAGCCAAGAAACACTGTACTCTTTTAACATGGAAGAGAATGGAAGGTTATTTCATGTCAGCACCATAGAAGACAATAATAAATCTGAAATGTAAATAATACCTCTGAGAATAGAGCCTGGTCGAAGGCCAAAACAGGTAATTTCTAGACTTTCTTTTGTGATAAAGAAGTTGGAAAGCCATGGAAAAATGCTGTTCTGGGCTTCTGATTCTTTTAGGGTTGGCAGCATCTTGTGGGCTGTTTATATCATTCTAGAATGTTTTGATCATTTATAATACTATTTAATTTCATGTCATTAAAAGAACCTACTATAATAATAGCAATAGCTATCATTTATTGAGATTTTATTACATCCTGGGCACTATGCTAAGTGTTTATATACCTTACCTCATCTATACTCTTAACTCTGTAAAGCAGGTACTGTTACTGTCCCTATTTTACAGAAGAAACTGAGATCCAGAGAGGTTAAGTGTTTTGAATCCCTGGCCTCTGACTCCAGAGCTCTTTTCTTTTTTTTTTTTTTCAGAGCTCTTTTCTTGATGAAATAACTTACCACTTTCCCTCATAGACAGCATTAATCCCTCCTGCCTCTCTCATTCAACAGCTGAATGCCTTGTGCTTCTACTTTACTCTGCCTGGCTTTGTAAATGTTTGTTTATGTTGGTATTTTCCACTATTGCAATGGAAAGAGCATGGTCTTTGAAATTAAACAGAGCTGGGCTTGCTTTCCACATCTTCCCCTTACTAGCAATGTTACCTTGGATTACTTAGGGCTCAAAATAAATCTCCAAGGTGGGAACTATTTTATCTCAGTTTATCACTCAGTAATCTGGGGCTTAGAGGGGTTAAGTACCCTGACCAAGGTCTTACTGCAAGTATGCGGAGGAGCTGCATTCGAACGCAGGTCTGTCAGAAGACTCCAGATCTCATGCTTTTAGTAATTTGTCTTACCTACATGATTGCAAATATTTGGAGTAGCAATTTGGTGACTGGGAGATCATCTAGAAGCCCCCTAATTTTGCAGATGGAAACCAAGGCCCAGAAAAAGGGAGACGGTGCTCAGGACACATGCCGAAAGTGTGTACTATGAGTTCTGTTTTGCTTTGGAATATATATGTCTAGTCTTTGAAAATTCACTACTTCTCTATGTAACTGAAGTTTCAATCACATAGATTAAAGGAAAATGAAAATTTATAGAGATATTACTGTCTGCTTAATTTGATATATTATATAAATCATATAATACTTATAGCAGCCTCATTGTTTGGGTATTATTATCTCCATTTTACAGATGAGGAGATTGAGATAAGGGGGGTTAGTACCCCTGGGTTCTGCTAAGCAGTGCTTTGAAATATTCCTGTTGAGAAGGGCTCTGCTCCCTCTCTTGATAGAAAGGCTACTCACTCTGCTAGGTAGTGGTATAAAGGAAGCTATTGTGGAGTGATGCACGTGGAGAAATTATCTCTCTTCCTTTTGGTCTCATTGGAATGACTTTTATTTGGGGTGACCTTGAGTTTCTTTTCATCATTAAGGGAGATATACTGTGTGTTTAAGTACTGCATTATTAATAATATTTGCCTGGGTGCAGAGTCATGATCAATTTTTCATGTGCATCATTCTTCATGCAGCACTAGTTGAATTTCAAGTAGATCCTTACCTTCACCTCTCCTCCCTCAGTGACAGTCTCCAACAAGGAGGATGGCAGGCCTGAGACTCCTTATGCACAGGAGAGATCAGAAATGCTTCCCTAGGTCAGCCCAAGATTCTTCGTTGATAAGGGCACCATGAGGCAGCTGTGAGGATGTGGTAGGTATCTTCTTGAAGCTGAACTTTGTACCAGAGGATGCAGAGTCAAACTCCTGAACCTCCCATAATATTCTGTGACTCCATTGTCTTATCCGAGTCACCTCCATCCCTTCTTCCCCACCTCCCCCCTTTCATCTGTCCTACTTCAAGCATTCATTGAACATCTATAATATACCAGGCACTGTACCAGAGGCTGGGGATGGGGACAGAAAAAATAAAAATTTCTAGTTTTCAATGGACCTCCCCATCCTGACTGGGAGGCAGACACAGAGCAGTGTGATTGACACTATGATCTAGAGAGGTACAGGGAATTTTTTTTTTTTTTAAGTTTCTTGGTAGGGTCCAAGTTTCTTTCTGCCTGAATTATATTTATTTTGTAACCCCCATGTGAGTGAAATTTTACACTCATTTCCCCAGATAGCTTCTTGGCATGTGGCCAGATCAGCTCATCTTCCAAATCTCCAGGGTATATTTGAAACAGGGGACAGGTGTGCTTACCCTCAAGTCTCGCTAATAAATCTAGTTAACAAAAACAGCATTAATTTGGTGATTTGTACATGAAACTTTATACTCCCTCCTCCCATGCTTGCCAAATACCTCTTCTTCTAAGGACCCAACCTTAGAAATGTGTGGGAAGCAGCTCTGAGTGGACCTTCCATGCTAATCTTATTAGCCTTTCTGATGCTCTTGATGCAATCCATGGGATTATCTTCCTTCCCATTCTCATGTTAATCTGTCCCAGGTCTTGGAAGCTGATTTGCTGGGCTTACTGGGCTTGACCAGAGTCCCTTCAAGAAGAGAAATTGGTTCTGATTCATCTCTGAAACCCCAGGTCCACGCAGCACAGTGACTAACACAGAGCAGACACTCAAGAGGATGTTTGAGGGAGGAAGGGAAGGGAGAAAGAAGAAAAGAAGGGAAGGGAGAAAGAAGAAAAGAAGGGAAGGGAAGGGTAAATAAAGATGGGGAGAGAAGGGAAGAAGTTAAAGGAAGGCAATGTTCCCATTTCATTACCTACTCCACCAAGACAAGGAAGGTTTTTGTCATTCAGTGGTGGTAGCATAGTGGTAAAGAGGGAGTCTGAAGATAGATAGGGTGCTGTCCACCACATACTAAAGCTCTTTGAACTTTAGCCCTTTTTTTATGTGGGAATAATAGTACCTACTTCTTAAACTTATTATAAAAGTTAAACTAATGTATATAAAATACTTGGTGTAACCCGACACGTAGTAAGTGTTCAATAAATGTTACACTTTATTAGTATGTTTTATTAGTATTTATTAGGTATGTTTTATTAGTATTTATTAGGTTTCTTTAATCTCATTGTCTCTTTCCCTCCTGTATTTTTCCTACTTTTTACCTTCACCGTGAGCAGGAAATTCCTTCCTCAGAAAGCATTATCTCTTAAACCCAGCATTTCTCAAAGTGTTCTGCAAAACAGATGTTAATAGGGTTATGTAAAGGAAGGATTCATATTTAAATAAATTTGAGAAGCCTGGATTAAAAATAAATTAGCCAGATTCTTTACAGCAGGACGTTTTATAAGATTGGAATGTGCTATTACACATAGTAAACCTTGAGAGGGGGCCAGCACATACAGCATTCCCACAGTTATTTGACTATAGATGCTCTCTCCCTCGTTTCTTCCCGGACTGTCTTCTGGAATTAGTGTTCTTAAGGACTTATTTGCCCAACACTGCCTTAAAGAATTACCACACTGTTTTTTCTGTCCCTGTCAGAGGACAGGAGTCAGTTCCATAGATCATTTGTTTACTTACTGAAGCACTCCATTAACAATTTTTTTTAAACTATCAATGGGAAAGGACAAAAATTTCCCGGAGCCTCCTAGGCTTTCTTCATGTGTATATATTTTTTAAAAAGGAGTTAAAAATTTTATTTTCATCCAGCTATTCATTTAACAAATATTTCTGAGAATCTGTGTGTTGGGCTGCTCCCCGCAGGCCTACAAGGCCTGTGCTTGCCCAGCTTCAAGACAGAAGAAAGAGCCCAGAGTCAGCAACAGACACATCTGTGGTTTAGAGGATGGGGGAGCTTACACATCTGAAGCAAGGTAGCAGAGACACACCCCACCGTGTATGGTGGACGGTGGGCAGGACATGGTGGCAGTCTGCGTTCCTGGTGGGAGGAAGGGGAGATTGCTAGTTATAGGGGGAGTTATGTCGGGTTGGCTCACTAGTTACCAGGGAAACCAGCAGAAGGGCAGGCCCCTCCCCACCCCTTTGATAAGAAAGATGGATCACTAGCTGGGGCCTAGGGCAAGTATGTAGGAAGGTCAGTCATGTGAGTAGGGTGTAGGTAAAGCAGGCACTGGTCGAGCAGGGGATTACAGAGAGCAAGAGAGCAACCATCTTGAGTGGCCTGACTATACATTATGTTTGCCACTCATAGTGCTGAGCGTTGCTGGAGTGTAGGACTGATACAGAAAAAGGCAATCAAACTTTCAGTTGCAAGTAGAGTGATTAAGAATCTACAAGGGAATATGGGAGCTCATCAGAAAATCATTTAATACAGCCCGGAGGAGTCAGAGAAGGGTGCCTGCAGGAAAGATCCTGATAAGATCTCAGAGATCAGTAGGATTTAGCCAAATGAAGGTGAGTAATTGGGGAGAATGAGTCTATAGGAAAGAGGGAACATCATGTGCAGAGAAGTAAGAGACACATGTTGAAAGAAGTTCAGTGAGCTGAAAGATCAAAATGAAAATAGCACTTGCTTATCGTAGCAAATTTAGAAAGTACTGAAAAGTACACATGACTCAGGAAAATCCCCTCTGATTTCTCCTCTTAAAGACAGCTCTTAAAATTTTATCCTATATCCCGTTAGTCTTCTTTCTATGCATTTTCCCTTTACATAGTATAGCATAGAATATATTAATACATACATCTGTTTACTCTTAATAGTTCATTGTGAGTATATATGCAATTTGTGAAAGACTGCTTTGAAGCTTCACTTTCAATCACTGATTATGATATATCTGTGCAGCTGAGACCTGTAGTGACCCTTCAGCTTCAGCTATAATGGAGCGACAACAGTGCTCCAAACAGTACCCAGTTGTTTTCCTTGATCACCTCTCTGGTGACAAGACTCCATGGTTAAGCCACAAGCTGGACCTATTTTATAACAACCTGCGCACCTCTAGGGTGTGCAAGGCCCCAGGTACATATTTTTGGTGGGGCTCCTGTCTATAGAAATGATTTGCTTAAAAATTTTGAAATTCATGGACCCATGTGAAGAATGTGAATTTAGATGAAGATTTAGAGCAACAGTTAGGGAAGAGATACGTTTGGTTATTGTTCAATCAGTGCATGTGAAGCATCCAGACACCATCTTTTCATGTTCTTTATTGCCAAATACATGGTTCCTGGTTAATTTCGCATTTCCCATCTGGAGCAAAAGGAGCAACATTGATATTACTCATGATGCATGGCTCTTTGGAACGTGTTTGTATTGAAACAATATAGATCGCCTTGCCTCTGCCGTTTCCTAATACCGTTTATTTAATGCTGGCTATATTATTACTCATGGTACCTCATCATTCATAGTGTTGTTAAAGAAAAAAAATATTCATGACACTTGTGAAAGAATGGTAAAGCAGAGTTTATTCAGAGGGGTTACTGCAGTGGGGTTTTGTAGGGGAGAGAGATCAGACTCAACTCCAGAAACAATAAGGAAAAATGAAAATTTATAACCAAGGAGCAAGAGAAGGTGGTGGTCAGTGGATAGAAAAATACAAATTACTAAGAGGAGACATCAGAGAAGAGGAGAGATTCTGGTTAAACCAGCTGAACAGGATTCTTACTGAAGACAGGCCAGGGTGATTAGATGTTACCTGGCGGATAATGGAGGATGAAGAACGTGATTAGGTATTGAGGGTGAGCATATCATCATGGATGGGGATTCTGGCTAAACTGACTTAGCAGGATTCTGGCTAAAACTGAATAATGTGGAGATGAACATGGAAGCCCAAAAGTCAGGGCCTAGGTGAGAGAAGGGGATTCAGAGGAGCCTGAGTAGAGTTTGGTCAAGGAGAGAATCTTTGTTGTGTCTCCCACAAATACTAGTTTCTAATAACTCTTTCAGAGGGTTTTTATGATGCTGCGCTGATGATGAACACAAATGCAGGACTCATTCCAAGTGTGCAGGAAAATGTGAATGATAATTCTTGGTCCGGTCATGTTAAATGTACCATCCAGAACCGTATAGCATAAACATAGATCAACATATTTTCCAACCATGTCTTTTCTTAATCTCTTTAGCTTTAGGCCATGATCACCATATCCCTAGCATATGTGCTCTTCTGATGTTGACTGCACAATGTTAAGTGCCTTCCATATACCACCATCAGTAGGAAGAAGAAGCAAGGGACCCATATGTGAAGAGAGAAGAACATACCCATTCACACAAGGAAATTTTGTGCTCACATGGCACACATTAAGACAGACCTAGGAGAGCACAGCGTTCACACGTTAATTGCAAACAATCAGGAGAACTTGTGGGGAATGCAGAACAACCACTTCAAAAGACTTCAGAGAAGGTAGGCATGAGATAGGTACAGCCACTTCTAGAGAACAGCCTGGCTCTGCTGTCCAGGAGGAGACACAGGGTAAAGGATGCCTGCTGCCACCCATGCTGTCTTCAGTTGCTCTAACTCCAGAGACAGCACCATGGTTGGAACATAGACAGGCCAGAGCCAATGCCTGGGCCTATACACATTGCTCAAGCCCAGAGGTCAGTGGCGGACCGTGAACCATCAGTAGCCTAGATCCCTGGACTTGTCCTATAGCCAACATGAGTGGGAGTCACCCCAAATCATCATGTTAGCATTATCCTGGTGGTCTAATATTGCATAATCCTGTAAAAGAAATATCACACCAGCTGACAGAAGTGATCTGCTCTCCCAGCCATCCTCCTGGAACTGGGACCTAGACACGGGCCATAGAACAACCCCATAACCATGAGTCCTAGAGCTCCTCAGATCATCTGCCTGTTTCTACATGTGAGGAACAGGGGGTAGAGGGTTTGAGAGCACCCTGAGGATGAGAAAGGGGAACCTGGGCACCCTGCCCAATTGTCACTGCTAACCCTGGTTGACCTTAGGCACTAGAGAACTTAGAAAATTTCAAGGTAGGCGCTTCTGGTGACCAGGACCCAGAGGAACCCAGTCGTGGCTCCGGATATCCTGCTCCTCTTCCACAGCCAGCGCAGGCACTGGAGAGGGACTTGGACAACTTTCAAAACTGTGAGACCAGAAACAGTGGTCCCACTTAGCAGGGTCAGAAGGCATTACTGAGCCTAGTCTAGAAGTTTCAGTTCTGGCTTAGTGAAAAGTTCCAAAGAAATGATTCCTATCTCACCCTCAAAAGTATATTCACAATAGGTAGGTTAGCTGTTGAGAGGAGCTGAGTGAGAAACATGTTTCAGAGAAACATGTAATTTCCATTGTCCTGAAAGAAATAGAAAATAGCCAAATTCCAGAAACCACCATGTAAACACCCCAGTGACATGCTCCTAACTTCACAGGGAACAGATAATAATAGTAATAATGACACCGGTAACATCAGTAATAAGTATAAAATTACAGTTTATTGAATACCTGCTATATTCCAGGAACCATGCTAGATGCTTCATGCATATGTTACCTTTAATGCTGCTATAACCCTACAAAGTAGATATCACCTCCATTTGATAATATGAAGAAAATAAGGTTCAGGGAAGTGAGGTGATTTACCCAAGGTTACTCAGCTGAGGAGTGGCAAAGCCAGACCCACACAATTTTATAGCCCATGTTCTTTGCATTACCTCTTACTGCCTTTTCTAAGTTGATTAGCAAGTGCCCCTTGAGAGTGTAGAAAAATAGCCCTGTTTGGGACACAGACTCAGGGTGGTGCACAGGGGCACCTACAGGACCTAAGACTTCTCCCTGCCAGCCTAAGACCTGGCCAGGGTGCTTTGTCACTACCTCCCCACCCCACTCACCTGCCCTTTTCTCGGCCTGAATCACTATCCCCTTCCTTCAAGTCTGTAGCCTCGTCCCTCTTCCCAGTCATGCCACTGGATTTTTCTTTTTTCCTAATTGCATTTGTACGTCAGCATTTCATTCTTCAGTGGGCTAAAATTAGGTGCCCTCCCTTTCTTCACGTAAACAAGCATGTGAAGCCTCCTAGCAGATGAGCTTTAAGCTATTGGCTGGCCTTGAAAGTACAGTTTTCACTGGAAACCTGGGGGCCGCAACTTCTTTTCTTATGAGGTGCTGTGGAAATTCAGAGACCTGGATGCTAGCCCCTGTGTGACCTTGGTCAGGTTACTGCCTCTTTCTGAGCCTGGGTTTTCTAACATATGAAATGGGGTTGTGGGGGAACTTGGGGTGGATAAGATCTAGTTGCACCTTGTTAACCTATTTTCTTTCTCACACTGACGTGCAACAACAGCATCAAACTGAGCAAACACATCTAGGAATCCCCTTCTCTGTGATCACAGTGCAGTGCGGCATGAGAGAAAGAGCATAGGCTTTGGGGTCACAAAGCTCTGGGCTTGAATCCTGCCTTTCTACTTCTGTGTGACCTGGGGAAAGTCATTTAATGTCTGCAGACATCTGTGGGCAGAAAATGTCATCTCCTGCTCTCCTCTTCTGTCTCTTCCCTCACTGAGGCTGCTCCTTTATCAGCTCCAAAGCATCCATTCTGTGCTGGCTTCAGCACTCTGGGCTTGCTGAAACTGATGAATTGTGACTCCCTCTGACGCCAGTCCTCTTCCTCTTGACCCCCCAGCTGCTCTCTGCCACGAAGCCGTACCTTTATAATTAGAATTTTAGGTTGCTTGTAATGATAATGGATGAGGCAGAAGAATGGCAAACATCTGAATCAGGCCACACAGGGAGCCTAGTAGGATCACCCAGGCCCCATAATGCTCCCTGGAGGGGTTCTGGAGCACTTCTCAGTGTTCTATTCATGGGTTCAGAGCAATGGTGCCCACATGCCAGGTATATCTAGTGACGTGGGACACTTACTACCACCATCCCACCTTACAGCTACCAACTCCTCACCCTCTTGGCCAGACACCTGAGGTGGGTTCTCTTCTCAGCTGTGTGCTTCCTCTTTCAACGAACGTGTGTTCATTTATCTACTCAGTCACTCATTAATCAGACACTCATCCATTTATTTAAATTGACAGAGCCACTGGAATGATGTTACCAACCTTTTCGAATCAGCCCCCGCAAGGTTCCTCCTTCCTAGTGTTGATCAAGCCAATAGAATGAGACCAAGTTCTGTGAAGAAGTTTCATTCTTTGGCCAAAGAAAGGAGAGGTGCGAGCTTGCGCTCCAGAGCGCAGGGCCTCCCCTCTCCCGGACAGGCTCTCTGACAGGCCGTAGGTGGGGCTGCTGTATAGGGTGCTCTTCAGTGGGGAGGGGGCGGAGTTCTCGCGGGTTGGGCACAGCTGTGCTGCTCGCACTCTAGATCCGGGCGCACGGGCGGCGTCTCTGCACGCCGGCCAGCGCCCAGCTCGCCATCTTGAATTGCAGTGCTGTGCGCAGCGTTTCTGCGCAGGCCCACCGAACGGAAGTATCTGCGCAGCCGTTTAACACCAGAAACTCTGGTCTGACGGGCCCGGTGCAAGGCCTCCGGACGCGGCAACTTCTGAGCGAGTGAAACTGGCCTAAACACAAAGGAAAAGGAAAAAAAAAAGGTTAGAGTTTATTTTATTACCCAGATTCTATTTTCATTTCCCAGGAATTGTTAATGGGCTTTGCCGGTGATAATAACACGCAGTTTTTGTCATCCCTCACAATGCTAGGCACTTTACATAGCTGATCTTATTCACTGTGGTTAGGGGTGTGGGTTCTGCAGTCAAAGTGCCTGGATCCAAATCCTGAATCTTCTACTTATAGGTGTGACCTGAGGCCAAATCCTTAACCTTTTGGGGCTTTCCTTTCTTCGTTATTGGATTGGCCAAAAAGTTCATTCGGTTTCCCCATATCTTACGGAAAAACCTGAACGAAATTTTTGGCCAACCCAATATAAAATAGAGACACAAATACTACCTACAGGATAATAGGTGTTCAGAGAATAAATGAGCTCGCATATAAAAAATGCTTAGAACTAGACCTGATACATAGTAAATACGCAATAGAAACTAGCTATTATGACTAAAGCGTACAACAGTCGTGAATACCATTATTACCTCCATTGGGGGATATAGAAACTGAGGTAAGAAAAGCTGGAAAATCATCCAAGTTTAAAGAACTGATAAATAGTAGAGTTGTAAGTCAAAACCAGGCCGTCTTATTTATGATCTGTAATTTACTTGGCGGAGGAATTGGGTGGGGTGGAAGGGTGGTGGAGAGAAGATTATCTACAGTAAGAAAAATAAATGCTAGTGCAAAAAAAAAAAAAAGGCAGATGATGTCTCGGATATTTCCTGCTCTTACCTTCTAACTATATTCATGACTTTCTGAAACAACCCCTTTCAACCTATGACTTTCTAAAAGAATCCCTCCTCCAGCCAAGCTGCAGATTCCTCTCACCTTCGCTGTATTGTTTTCCTTACCTGGACCACCATTTCTGCCTGTTCCTGGATGAAGCTGGATTGACCCCATCCTGTCTTTCTTGGCTTAGCTCACACCCTCTCTCCCACATCTTCTCTTCAGCCATCAAATGCTCTCTGGAACTTCCCAGAGAGGAGTATCTTGTTCTGTCCACACCGTCACCACCAGCCTCACTGCCTTTGCTCTCAATGTGATTTCAGCCTAGAATCCTCTGCCTATGAAAGCTCTTACTCTTCCTTCAGGGCCTCACCTAAGTGCCTTTCTGTATGTGGTCTTCCAGGGCTCTGCAGGCTGAGTTAGTCAGCCCATGCACTGTGTGCCCCATTCCTCCTGAACTCCTCTCTCACAGCATTTATCACCAAGTTGTCACTGTCTATTTTTAGGTTTCTCTCAGCTTAGTCTTTGAGGTCAAGGATTGTGTCTCATTCATATCAGGGGCCTTAGCACCCAACATAGATCTGAGGGATCAGCAGGTGCGTGTAAATTAGATAAAGTGAAAGAAACTGCACTGAAGTGAGCTGGGTCTTTGAGCATGAGTATGAGGTATAAGTGAGAGGGGCTGAAGGCTCAATGTTCATTAAACACAATGCTAGATTCAGGCTGCTTTTAAAGGCAAGCCTTTGGACCTACCCTTCCTTCCTTCCTTCTCTCCTTCTTTCCTTCCTTCCTTCCTTCCTCCGTCCCTCCCTCCCCCTTCCCTCCAAAAATGATTAAATGTCTTTTTTGTGTGTTTAGTGCTGGAATATAAAAGAGTAAGCGCTGCTCCTTACCTCATATTACCCGATCATGGGGCTTCCTCAGTGATGGGCTCCCTGGGGGCATCCCTGCCTCCGAAGACTCCCTGCCTCCAAAGTCCTCTAACATAGCCCCTCAAGACCCTCTCCCTCTGTCTTTTGCAGAGTTCTAAAATAGCCCGGGTATCCACTGAGAGGCATCATCAGCCAGCAACACACTGGCTCAATCCTTTTTCCCAGTCTTCTTTCTGTAGGCTCCAAAACAGGGCAGACTGACAGTGTTCAGAGCATATTCATACCATTGCCTTATGCCATGTTTAGTCTTGCTGGTGGAGAGGCTAAGAGAGGATGTAATTTATTCCTTACAGATAGAAAAACCAGGACTCAGAGGACTTGTGAGACCCGGTTTCTGTTCAGATCTGTGCATGGGCCTGCTAAAATGCATTACACCATGGATGACCTAGCTTTTTCATTGGCAGAACCATTTTCTTTTTTTTTTTTAACATCTTTATTGGAGTATAATTGCTTTACAATGGTGTGTTAGTTTCTGCTTTATAACAAAGTGAATCAGTTATACATATACATATGTTCCCATATCTGTTCCCTCTTGCGTTTCCCTCCCTCCCACCCTCCTTGTCCCACCCCTCTAGGTGGTCACAAAGCACCGAGCTGATCTCCCTGTGGCAGAACCATTTTCAATAGGATTAAAGCTATTTTACACTAGAGAACCAGCACAGTCTGGGTTGTCAAATGGCAAATAGAGATAAAATGGTGAGAGAGTTGCTGCTGAGAAAATGACATGTTCAGGGTTGTGTCCCAAAGAGCAGTAATTGCTGACTTCTACATTTTTGTTTTTGTTTTTCCACTTCACTCCCCATGCCTTGATGTATGTAGATGGTTAGGACTGACTCCTTCCTGAGAAGATCTGTGATTTACTGTTTTCCTTTCATTTGTGAGGCTTCTCCGTCAGACCTAAGGATACCCTAGGGAACTGATTCATCCATCATGTTATCAAGTATTCCCTGAGTACCTGCTCCATGCCAAGCCCTGTCTGGACACACCGAGAATTATTAAAAAGCATGACGCAGTCCCTGCCCTCCTGAAGCTCACAGTCCAGTGACAGAGATAGACATATTTGCATCAAATAAAACTGATACAGAGAAGACACAGTTGCACCAAGTTCAAGACACAGTTGCAGGGTTGTGCTAGGGGACACAGAAGACGAAGGAGCCACTTTCCAGGCAGTATCAAGAAAGTCCTCCTAGCTAGAGCAATCCTTGCCTTGAATCTGGAAAAATTCATAAAGAGGTGTGACCTGGGAGTTCAGGATCAGGAAGGGCATTCCAAGAAAAAGCAGCCGCATGTGCCCAGAGCTAACAGTTTGATGTGTTTCACAAACAACAAACAAGTTCAGTCTGGCTTCTCCTTAAACTAATGAATAGTCTTGGGAGGAGGTAAGGCTAGATAAGTATTGGGAGATGGGGGTAGACCCCTATCACACACTACTACATTGTTGGCTTGTCCATAGGGCAATGGAAGGTCTCAGAAGGGAAATGACTTACCCAGTTAATGCATATCTCTGTCTGTCAGGAATGGAATGGGATGAACCCTTGTAAAGCGGCTGGAAGATCTGGGTTCTGCCTCTTTCTCCATTCCCTGCAGATTGGGTGAAAATGTTCAAGTCTTATAATGTCTTCAGGCCTGTTTCTTCACTTGTAAAGTAGGAATAATATCTAACCTGCCCATGCTATAAGGTTATTTTGAGAAGAAAATGAAGAAATGGGTATGAAACTAATTTGTGAGTTATAAAAAAATTGTCATTATTATTATTTATAATATCTTTTTTGTTACCGTATTAAGCTTATATTCTCAATAGACATTTTAATATCCCTCAAATAACAGAAGTAGTATCTGCAATAAAAAGTTTTATGATTACTTTCCTGGGGTATTATTTAGAACTAAATTTAACACTATTACAAGCATAGAGATAGGGTAAAAGAAGGGAAAGAAAATATTTATTGAGCACTTACATGCCAAGTGCTATGCTAGATTCTTTACTCACATTTAAATCATTCAGTACTGCCATGAGAACAGCGATTATTATTCCATTTTATAGATGAGGAAACTAAGGCTCAAAGAGTTGTAATAATTTATCAAAAGTCACTCAACTAGTGAATGGCAGAGCCAGGATTTTAACCCAAATATGCATTAACCCAAATCTTTCATTCTTCTCTATACATTTGGTTTTTTGGAGAAAGAGGACAGTGAGGCAAAGGAGACAGGAGATGTTTGCAGATGGGAATAGATATGGCATGCATTTGAGAGAGTGAGGAGCTCTTCCCAGCTAGGAAAGAGGAGGTGAGTTTAGGATCACTCAAAAATTTTAGCCAAAATGTTTTGAAAGCCATGCAACAGTTTTTTGGGTTTTTTTTTTTTTAGCTCTTGACTTACAGGCATGAGTGACTGGACATTGTTGAATAGAGGAGATCTAAGTAAGGCTGTTTTGAGGGGAAGATTAGGTCAAATGAAGAAAGCTTCAGAGAAAAGCAATGATCTAAACAATGTTTTAGGTTTTACTTTTTTTTTAGTTTTATTGGAGATGCTAGGTGTTTACTGTTTGATAAAAATTATAGTTAAATAATACATTTTATCATTTTATTATTCTGTTTATACCTTTTAAGATACCAGATTCCCAGAGTATATAGCCAGCAGAATATTTATCAGATTCTATAGCCCTGAAATCATTAGAAGTTGCACAGTTTTCATAGTCATAATCTTAGGTTCCTAGAAAAACTTAAGTGTGAGCCACTATGGAAAACAGTTAAAAAACTACAAATAGAGCTACCACTCCTGGGCATATATCTGGAAAAGATGAAAACTCTAATTTGAAAAGATACATGCACCCAAGTGTTCATAGCAGCAGTATTTACAATAGCCAAGACATGGAAGCAACATGGGTTCCTTCAACAGATGAATGGATAAAGAAGATGTGGCTTATATATAAGCACATATATATGGCTAAGTGAAACATTACTTAGCCATAAAAAATGAAATATTGTCATTTGTAACAACATATATGGACATAGAGAATATCATACTAAGTGAAGTAAGTCAGACAGAAAGACAAATATTATATGATATCACTTGTATGTGGAATCTAAAAACACAAATTAATCTATTTACAAAACAGAAATAAACTCACAGACATAGAAAACAAGCTTATGATTACCAAAGTGGAATGTGGGGGGGGAATAAATTAGTATGGGTATGGGATTAACAGATATACACTACTGTGTATAAAATAGATAAGCACAAAGATTTACTGTATAGCACAGGGAACTATATTAAATATCTTCTAATAACCTATAATGGAAAGTAATCTGAACAAATACATATATATATATATATATATATATATATATACACACATAACTGAATCACTCTGCTGTACATCTGAAATTAACACAGTACTGTAAGTCAACTATACTTCAATTGAAGCGCGCACACACACACACACACACACACACACACACACACACACACACACCAAAAAACAAAAACAAGAACAAAAAACACTCCAGCTGAATCCTAGCCTAGTTTCTTTCAAGTCCCTTTCCTGTAACTACACTGGACTATTAGGTCCCTTGCCTGAAATGTTCTTCCCTTATTTTCTATCAACCAGTATTATGTCCAATTATTGACTCAGATCTTCTTTTTTTTTTTAATATGTTTTAAATCTTTATTGGAGTATAATTGCTTTACAATGGTGTGTTAGTTTCTGCTTTATAACAAAGTGAATCAGTTATACATATGTTCCCATATCTCTTCCCTCTTGCATCTCCCTCCTTGTGCTATGCGGCTGCTTCCCACTAGCTATTTACCTTACGTTTGGTAGTGTATATATGTCCATGCCTCTCTCTCGCTTTGTCACAGCTACCCTTCCCCCTCCCCATAGCCTCAAGTCCATTCTCTAGTAGGTCTGTGTCTTTATTGCTGTCTTACCCCTAGGTTTTTCATGACATTTTTTTTGCCCTTAAATTCCATATATATGTGTTAGCAAACGGTATTTGTCTTTCTCCTTCTGACTTCACTCTGTATGACAGACTCTAGGTCTATCCACCTCATTACAAATAACTCAATTTCGTTTCTTTTTATGGCTGAGTAATATTCCATTGTATATATGTGCCACATCATCTTTATCCATTCATCCGACGATGGGCACTTAGGTTGTTTCCATCTCCGGGCTATTGTAAATAGAGCTGCAATGAACATTTTGGTACATGACTCTTTGAAGTTTGGTTTTCTCAGGGTATATGCCCAGTAGTGGGATTGCTGGGTCATATGGTAGTTTTATTTGTAGATTTTTAAGGAACCTCCATACTGTTCTCCATAGTGGCTGAACCAATTCACATTCCCACCAGCAGTGCTAGAGGGTTCCCTTTTCTCCACACCCTCTCCAGCATTTGTTGTTTCTAGATTTTTTGATGATGGCCATTCTGACTAGTGTGAGATGATATCTCATTGTAGTTTTGATTTGCATTTCTCTAATGATTAATGATGTTGAGCATTCTTTCATGTGTTTGTTGGCAGTCTGTATATCTTCTTTGGAGAAATGTCTATTTAGGTCTTCTGCCCATTTTTAGATTGGGTTGTTTGTTTTTTTGTTATTGAGCTGCATGAGCTGCTTGTAAATTTTGGAGATTAATCCTTTGTCAGTTGCTTCATTTGCAAATATTTTCTCCCATTCTGAGGGTTATCTTTTGGTCTTGCTGATGGTTTCCTTTGCTGTGCAAAAGCTTTGAAGTTTCATTAGGTCCCATTTGTTTATTTTTGTTTTTATTTCCATTTCTCTAGGAGGTGGGTCAGAAAGGATCTTGCTGTGATTTATGTCATAGAGTGTTCTGCCTATATTTTCCTCTAAGAGTTTGATAGTTTCTGGCCTTGCATTTAGGTCTTTAATCCATTTTGAGCTTATTTTTGTATACGGTGTTAGGGAGTGATCTGATCTCATACTTTTACATGTACCTGTCCAGTTTTCCCAGCACCACTTATTGAAGAGGCTGTCCTTTCTCCACTGTACATTCCTGCCACCTTTATCAAAGATAAGGTGTCCATATCTACGTGGGTTTATCTCTGGGCTTTCTATCCTGTTCCATTGATCTATATTTCTGTTTTTGTGCCAGTACCGTACTGTCTTGATTACTGTAGCTTTGTAGTATAGTCTGAAGTCAGGAAGCCTGATTCCTCCAGCTCTGTTTTTCGTTCTCAAGATTGCTTTGGCTATTCAGGGTCTTTTGTATTTCCATACTAATTGTGAAATTTTTTGTTCTAGTTCTGTGAAAAATGCCAGTGGTAGTTTGATAGGGATTGCATTGAATCTATAGATTGCTTTGGGTAGTAGAGTCATTTTCACAATGTTGATTCTTCCAATCCACGAACATGGTATATCTCTCCATCTATTTGTATCATCTTTAATTTCTTTCATCAGTGTCTTATAATTTTCTGCATACAGGTCTTTTGTCTCCTTAGGTAGGTTTATTTCTAGATATTTTATTCTTTTTCTTGCAATGGTAAATGGGAGTGTTTTCTTGATTTCACTTTCAGATTTTTCATCATTAGTATATAGGAATGCCAGAGATTTCTGTGCATTAATTTTGTATCCTGCTACTTTATGAAATTCATTGATTAGCTCTAGTAGTTTTCTGGTAGCATCTTTAGGATTCTCTGTGTATAGTATCATGTCATCTGCAAACAGTGACAGCTTTACTTCTTCTTTTCCGATTTGGATTCCTTTTATTTCCTTTTCTTCTCTGATTGCTGTGGCTAAAACTTCCAAAACTATGTTGAATAAGAGTAGTGAGAGTGGGCAACCTTGTCTTGTTCCTGATGTTAGTGGAAATGCTTTCAGTTTTTCACCATTGAGGACAATGTTGGCTGTGGGTTTGTCATATATGGCCTTTATTATGTTGCCAAAAGTACCCTCTATGCCTACTTTCTGCAGGGATTTTATCATAAATGGGTGTTGAATTTTGTCAGAAGCTTTCTCTGCATCTATTGAGATTATCATATGGTTTTTCTCCTTCAATTTGTTAATATGGTTTATCACATTGATTGATTTGCGTATATTGAAGAATCCTTGCATTCCTGGAATAAACCCCACTTGATCATGGTGTATGATCCTTTTAATGTGGTGTTGGATTCTGTTTGCTAGTATTTTGTTGAGGGTTTTTGCATCTATGCTCATCAGTGATATTGGCCTGTAGTTTTTTTTCTTTGTGACATCCTTGTCTGGTTTTGGTATCAAGGTGATGGTGGCCTTGTAGAAGGAGTTTGGGAGTGTTCCTCCCTCTACTATATTTTGGAAGAGTTTGAGAAGGATAGGTGTTAGCTCCTCTCTAAATATTTGATAGAATTCACCCGTGAAGCAATCTGGTCCTAGGCTTTTGTTTGTTGGAAGATTTTAAATCACAATTTCAATTTCAGTGCTTGTGATTGGTCTTCATATTTTCTGTTTCTTCCTGATTCAGTCTCGGAAGGTTGTGCCTTTCTAAGAATTTGTCCAGTTTTTCCAGGTTGTCCATTTTATTGGCCTAGCGTTGCTTGTAGTATTCTCTCATGATCTTTTGTATTTCTGCAGTGTCAGTTGTTACTTCTCCTTTTTCATTTCTAATTGTATTGATTTGAGTCTTCTCCCTTTTTTTCTTGATGAGTCTGACTAATGGTTTATCTATTTTGTTTATCTTCTCAAAGAACCAGCTTTTAGTTTTATTGATCTTTGCTATTGTTTCCTTCATTTTTTTTTCATTTATTTCTGACCTGATTTCTATGATTTCTTTCCTTCTGCTAGCTTTGGGGTTTTTTTTGTTCTTCTTTCTCTAATTGCTTTAGGTGCAAGGTTAGGTTGTTTATTTGAGATGTTTCCTGTTTCTTAAGGTAGGCTTGTATTGCTATAAACTTCCCTCTTAGACTGCTTTTGCTGCATCCCATAGTTTTTGGGTCATCGTGTCTCCATTGTCATTTGTTTCTAGGTATTTTTTGACTTTCTCTTTTATTTCTTCAGTGATCACTTCGTTATTAAGTAGTGTATTGTTTAGCCTCCATGTGTTTGTATTTTTTACAGATCTTTTCCTGTAATTGATTTCTAGTCTCATAGCATTGTGGTCAGAAAAGATACTTGATACAATTTCAATTTTCTTAAATGTACCAAGGCTTGCTTTGTGACCCCAGATACGATCTATCCTGCAGAATGTTCTCTGAGCACTTGAGAAAAATGTGTATTCTGTTGTTTTTGGATGGAATGTTCTATAAATATCAATTAAGTCCATCTTGTTTAATGTATCATTTAAAGCTTGTGTTTCTTTATTTATTTTCATTTTTGATGATCTGTCCATTGGTGAAAGTGGGGTGTTAAAGTCCCCTACTATGAATGCGTTACTGTCGATTTCCCCTTTTAATGGCTGTTAGTATTTACTTTATGTATTGAGGTGCTCCTATGTTGGGTGCATAAATATTTACAATTGTTATACCTTCTTCTTGGATCAATCCCTTGATCATTATGTAGTGTCCTTCTTTGTCTCTTCAAATCGTCTTTATTTTAAAGTCTATTTTGTCTGATATGAGAATTACTACTCCAGCTTTCTTTTGGTTTCCATTTGCATGTTATATCTTTTTCCATCCCCTCACTTTCAGTCTGTATGTGTCTCTAGGTCTGAAGTGGGTCTCTTGGAGACAGCATATATTTGGGTCTTGTTTTTGTATCCATTCAGCCAATCTGTGTCTTTTGGTTGGAGCATTTAGTCCATTTACATTTAAGGTAACTATCGATATGTATGTTCCTATTCCCATTTTCTTAATTGTTTTGGGTTCGTTATTGTAGATCTTTTCCTTCTCTTGTGTTTCTTGCCTAGAGAAGTTCCTTTAGCATTTGTTGTGAAGCTGGTTTGGTGGTGCGGAACTCTCTCAGCTTTTGCTTGTCTGTAAAGGTTTTAATTTCTCCATCAAATCTGAATGAGATCCTTGCTGGGTAAAGTAATCTTGGTTGCAGGTTTTTCTCCTTCATCACTTTAAATATGTCCTGCCAGTTCCTTCTGGCTTGCAGAGTTTCAGTTGTTAACCTTATGGGGATTCCCTTGTGTGATATTTGTTGTTTTTCCCTTGCTGCTTTTAATAAGTTTTCTTTGTATTTAATTTTTGACAGTTTGATTAATATGTGTCTTGGCGTATTTCTCCTTGGATTTATCCTGTATGGGACTCTCTGTGCTTCCTGGACTTGATTACCTGTTTCCTTTCCCATATTAGGGAAGTTTTCAACTATAATCTCTTCAAATATTTTCCCAGTCCCTTTCTTTTTCTCTTCTTCTGGCACCCCTATAATTCGAATGTTGGTGCATTTAATGTTGTCCCAGAGGTCTCTGAGGCTGTCCTCAGTTCTTTTCATTCTTTTTTCTTTATTCTGCTCTGCAGTAATTTTATCTTCCAGGTCACTTATCCGTTCTTCTGCCTCAGTTATTCTGCTATTGATCACATATAGAGTATTTTTCATTTCATTTATTGTGTTTTTCATCATTGTTTGTTTCATCTTTAGTTCTTCTAGGTCCTTGTTAAATGTTTCTTGCATTTTGTCCATTCTATTTCCAAGATTTTGAATCATCTTTACTATCATTAATCTGAATTCTTTTTCACGTAGACTGCCTATTTCCTCTTCATTTGTTAGGTCTGGTGGGTTTTTTTCCTTGCTCATTCATCTGCTGTGTGTTTTTCTGTCTTCTCATTTTGCTTATCTTACTGTGTTTGGGGTCTCCTTTTTGCAGGCTGCAGGTTCGTAGTTCCTGTTGTTTTTGGTGTCTGTCCCCAGTGGCTAAGGTTGGTTCAGTGGGTTGCGTAGGCTTCCTGGTGGAGGGGACTAGTGCCTGTGTTGTGGTGGATGAGGCTGGATCTTGTCTTTCTGGTGGGCAGGTCCACGTCTGGTGGTGGGTTTTGAGGTGTCTGTGGATTTATTATGATTTTAGCCAGCCTCTCTACTAATGAGTGGGGTTGTGTTCCTGTCTTGCTAGTTGTTTGGCTTAGGGTGTCCAGCACTGTGGCTTGCTCATCGTTGAGTGAAGCTGGGCGCTGGTGTTGAGATGGAGATCTCTGGGAGATTTTCGCTGTTAGATATGTGGAGCTGGGAGGTCTCTTGTGGACCAGTGTCCTGAAGTTGCCTCTCCCACCTCAGAGGCACAGCACTGACTGCTGGCTGCAGCACCAAGAGCCTTTCATCCACACTGCTCAGAATAAAAAGGAGAAAGAGTAGAAAGAAAGAATTAGTAGAAGTAGAAAGAAAGAAAGAAAGAAAGAAAGAAAGAAAGAAAGAAGCAAGCAAAGGAGCGAGGGAGGAAGGAAGGAAGGAGGGAAGGAAGGAATAAAAGAAAGAAGATAAAGTAAAATAAAATAAGATAAAATATAATAAAGTTATTAAAATAAAAAAATAATTATTAAGAAAAAAATTAAACAAGAAAAACAAACAAAAAAACGTACGGATAGAACCCTAGGACAAATGGTGGAAGCAAAGCTATACAGACAAAATCTCACACAGAAGCATACACATACACACTCACAAAAAGAAAAAAAGGGGAAAAAAATCACAAATCTTGCTCTCAAAGTCCACCTCAATTTGGAATGATTCGTTGTCTAAAGGAGAGAAGGAAGGAAAGAAAGAAAGAAAGAAGATAAAGTAAAATAAAATAAAGTTATTAAAATAAAAAATGATTAAGAAAAAAAATTTTAAAAAAAGAAAAACGGACGGATAGAACCCTAGGACAAATGGTGAAAGCAAAGCTATACAGACAAAATCTCACACAGAAGCATACACATACCCACTCACAAAAAGAGAAAAAGCGGAAAAAATAATATATCTTGCTCTCAAAGCCCACCTCCTCAATTTGGGATGATTCGTTGTCTATTCAGGTATTCCACAGACGCAGGGTAAATCAAGTTGATTGTGGAGCTTTAATCCGCTGCTCTTGAGGCTGCTGGGAGAGATTTCCCTTTCTCTTCTTTGTTCGCACAGCTCCTGGGGTTCAGCTTTGGATCTGGCCCTGCCTGTGCCTGTAGGTCACCAGAGGGCGTCTGTTCTTCGCTCAGACAGGACGAGGTTAAAGGAGCAGCTGCTTCGGGGACTCTGGCTCACTCAGACCGGGGAGAGGGAGGGGCACGGAGTGCGGGGCGAGCCTGCGGCGACAGAGGACAGCGTGACATTGCACCAGCCTGAGGCACGCCGTGCGTTCTTCTGCGGAAGTTGTCCCTGGATCCCGTGACCCTGGCACTGGCGGGCTGCACAGCCTCCCCGGAAGGGGTGTGTGGATAGTGACCTGTGCACACACACAGGCTTCTTGGTGGCAGCAGCAGCAGCCTTAGCGTTTCATGCCCCTCTCTGGGGTCCCCACTTATATCCGTGGCTTGCGCCCGTCTCTGGAGCTCCTTTAAGCAGCGCTCTTAATCCCCTCTCCTCGCGCACCAGGAAACAAAGAGGGAAGAAAAAGTCTCTTGCCTCTTCGGCAGGTCCATACTTTTCCCCGGACTCCCTCCTGGCTAGCCGTGGTGCACTAACCCCCTGCAGGCTGTGTTTACCCCGCGAACCCCAGTCCCCTCCCTGCGCTCTGACCGAAGCCCGAGCCTCAGCTCCCAGCCCTGCCTGCCCCAGCGGGTGAGCAGACAAGCCTCTCGGGCTGGTGAGGGCTGGTCGGCACCGATCCTCTGTGCGGGAATCTCTCCGCTTTGCTCTCCACACCCCTGTTGCTATGCTCTCCTCCGTGGCTCCGAAGCTTCCCCCCTCCACCACCCGCAGTCTCCGCCCATGAAGGGGCTTCCTGGTGTGTGGAAACCTTTCCTCCTTCACAGCTCCCTCCCACTGGTGCAGGTCCTGTCCCTATTCCTTTGTCTCTGTTTATTCTTTTTTCTTTTGCGCTACCCAGGTACGTGGGGAGTTTCTTTCCTTTTGGGAGGTCTGAGGTCTTCTGCCAGCATTCAGTAGGTGTTTTGTAGGAGTTGTTCCATGTGTAGATGTATTTCTGGTGTATCTGTGGGGAGAATGGTGATCTCCGTGTCTTACTCTTCTGCCATCTTCCCCTCGTCCTTCTCAACTCTTCTTGAAGTTCCTACCTTGACCTCATGAAAATCTAACTACTCTTTCTTTTATTTCCAGTGGCTTCTCATTACTCTTAAAGTAACATTCAAATTGCTTATCATAGTCTTTAAAGCCCTGTGTAATTTAATCTCTGCAATTTCATCTTCTTTTTCCTTCCCATGTCTCAAGCTCCAGTCATACTAGCTTCTTCAGCTTTCTCAAATATTCTAAACGTATTTCCTGGATCAGAGTCCTAGCAGGAATTTGAAGAGAATTTAATACAGGGACAATTTACAATGGTGTTGGCAAGATATAGGGAAGACACAAGGTATAATGCAGTACCTGGAGTTAGTAATACTAGGGCACTGTTACTACATAAGACCTGAAGAAGCTAAGGGAAGAAGTGGTTATCAGACCCCCAAATAAGAGAATTCTTTTGACGTAGTCACCTGACAGGAACTGAGAAAGATAGATTGAGGCACACAGCTAGCTTAATGTCACTCCACAAAGAAGGATCCAGGGAAGTAAGTAGTCAAACAATTGTCTCCTCTCTCCTTCCCTTATATATTTCTGGGACTCCCCATTGTGTAAACCCAACCTGGAAGCTGGAAAGCGAGGGAGCCCTTTTTATTTAGTAGGTTGAGCCAATTGCCAAAATCAGCAGTTCCATAAGTTTCAATTCATAAGGTTCATTACTGTATTGCACCTAACACAGTACCTGATGTGTGGTTGGCACTCAATAATTCTTTGTTAAATAAATGAATGCATTGCTCCTTCTTTCCACAGAAGCTTGTACTTCTTTCATAGCATTATCACAATGTGACCTGTACTATAGTTGTTTATATATCTTTCTTTGGTGAGCTTCTTGAGAATAACATTATTTTATTCTTTTTAACTCTCAGTATCTGGTAGAGGGCCTAGAACATAGTAGGAGATAACTAAAATTTTAAGTGAAATAACAGTCCACCTTAGAGCAGGAATTTGACACTGAGTACATGTCCCAGGGCATTCTATTTTGAGTTCATAAAACTATCTTATATTACTACCTAATTGTTGACTGTGTCTTGTCACCTCAATTCCTATAAGGATAGCCCCATGTTTTCTCCTCTTTGGTCCTCCAGAGCATCCTTATATTCTCATTTTGTGTTTGTTGATTCCTGCTTTAGACATACTTCTAATTAGCTTGGTTGCTGGCTTCATAGTCCACAGTAAAATGTAAGAAGGGACACACGAAAAATAAAGGGCTACCATAGCAAGTAGATTAATAGCCGCATGAGCAACAGCCAGTAGTCTGAGAGCAAAATGGGAAACAAAAACAACTTGAATTCAAGCTCCACAAGACTATGGACCATTATTCCTATTACTTGTCTCCCAAATATCTAAAAAAGTGCCTGATATATGGTAGTAATAATAATTATGATTAAAAAAACTAGCATAGGGCTATGCAGATACCTGAATTACATCTAGACTTTGGTTCCAGAGTCCTTGCTCAATAAATATTTGTTGAATTTAGGAATAACTAAAAGAATGAATGAATGAAGTGCATTACGTCCCAGTCTCCAGTTCATTTGATTTCATCATTGGATGGTGTTTATACTTGAGAAGAAATGAAGTTTACATTGTACTTGCAAAGTTTGTTAAACTGAGTATAACTGAATCTAAGTGGAGTAAAATTAATAAGTCCCTTCTTGTTTAATACCAGTAAATGTTACTGTGCATTCTTGTTGTGTTTAAATATAAACTCCATTAAAACTGTGTTTCTCCTTTGGTTGTGTATGTAAGTAATTAAAGCAGTTTCTTAACTCTCAGAAATGGCACCCACCTTTTAAAACCCCAGAAGGAGTACAAATATTTAGTATGAGTTTTACATGGTGGCAGTTTTCCCTTAGGCACAGTCCCGTTGCATTTATAGCACTTGCCAGAGTTGTGCCAGTCACATGGCTCCAAAAACTACTAAAAAAAGAGGACTAAACTTTAAGCCTAAAAATAAAAGGGAAAAAATCTGAATGCATGTCATATCACCCTGACAGCACCTGCAAATTCTATTTTGATTACATTGCATGCAGGTCAGTGGACACACCTAAGAAATCCTTGTCTCCTGTAACTTGAGAATCACAAGCAGTTAAGTTTTGTCAAATACTTTGCCAGCTGGCTTTGTTCATCACCAATAAAATCCCTGGAGCCTTGACAGCTCTTTTAGATGGCAAAATATCTCCTTTTGGAAATCTGTGCAAGTTGGAGGGCATATTTTTCTCTGCTGGCCTGTCCCAGTGCAATGAGTACAATTGTGGATGTCCTATCTTAAGAGGATCATGCTGCTTTCCTGGGACAGTTTAGCTTGAGAGAAGAAGGACATTGAAGTGAAGATGAAGGAACCAGAGATGTTGGGTTTGAAGAAAAGACTGGGTTCTGAATTTGTTAGCTCTTTGACCTTGGGCAGTTCTGCACATCTGAGATACTCCAGGCCTATGTTTCTCCATCTATGATTTGTACATGTACTATTGTTGTGAGAGTAAATAGAAAATATATTGGAAAGTACCACATCAGTTATAAAGTTCTACCTAACCATTATTATTTTATTATTATTCAAATATCTTGTGAGGCCAAACATTAAGTCAAAAAATAATATATCACAAAAGCTGTTAGAGTGCAAGTGCATAAAACAAGCCTTCTAAATTTAAGAAAATTGAAATCATATTAAGCATCTTTTTTGACCACAATGCTATGAGACTAGAAATCAGCTATAAGAAAAAAAGTCTGCAAAAAACACAAATACATGTGGAGGCTAAACAATATGCTACTAAACAAGCAATGGATCACTGCAGGAATCAAAGAGGAAGTTAAAAAAATACCTGGAGACAAGTGAAAATGAAAACATAATGATCCAAAATCACTGGGACACAGCAAAAGCAGTTCTAAGAAGGAAGTTTATAGCGATATAAGCTTACCTCAGGAAACAAGAAAAATCTTAAATAAACAACCTAATCTTACACCTTAAGGAGCTAGAAAAAGAGGAACAAAGGAAATCCAAAGTTAGTGGAAGGAAAGAAACCATAAAGTTCAGAACAGAAATAAATGAAATAGAGCTGAAATAAACAATGGAAAAGATCAATGGAACTACGAGCTATTTCTTTGGAGAGATAAACAAAATTGATAAACCTTTAGCCAGACTCATAAGAAAAAAAGAAATTAAATCAGAAATTTAAAACGAGACATTACAACCAACTTCACAGAAATACAAAGGATCATAAGAGACTACTATGAGTAACTATATGCCAATAAGATGAACAACATAGAAGAAATGGACAAATTCCTAGAAATGTGAAATTTCCCAAGATTGAACCAGGAAGAAATAGAAAATATGAAAGATCAATTACCAGTAATGAAATTGAATCAGAAAAACACACACACAAAAAACAATTCCCAAACAACAAAAGTCCAGGACAAAAGGACTTCACAGGTGAATTCTACCAAACATTTAGAGAAGAGTTAACACTTATCTTTCTCAAACTATTTTTAAAAATTGCAAAGGAAGGAATGCTTCTGAACACATTCTGTGAGGCCAGCATCATCCTGATACCAAAACCAGACAAAGATATCAAAAGAAAAAGAAAATTACAGGCCAGTAGGCCAGTATCACTGATGGACATAGATGACAAAATCCTCAACAAAATACTAGCAAACCAAATCCAACAATACATCAAAAGGATCATTCACCATGACCAAGTGGGATTTATCCCAGAGATGCAAGGATTCTTCAATATATGCAAATCAATCAATGTGATAGACTGCATTAACAAATTGAAGAATAAAAACCATATGATCATCTCACTAGATGCAGAAAAAGCTTTTGATAAAATTCAGTACCCATGTATGATAAAAACTCACCAGAAAGTAGGCATAGAGGGAACATACCTCAACATAATAGAGGCCATATATGACAAGCCCACAGCTGACATCTTACTCAATGGTGAAAAGCTGAAAGCATTTCCTCTAAGATCAGGAATAGGACATGGATGCCCACTCTTGCCACTTTTATTCAATACAGTATTGGAAGTCTTAGCCACAGCAATCAAACAAGAAAAGGAGATAAAAGGAATCCAAATTGGAAAAGAAGAAGTAAAACTCATTGTTTGAAGATACCGTGATACTCTACATAGAAAATCCTAAAGATGCCACAAAAAAATTATAAGAGCTCATTAATGAATTTGGTAAAGTTGCAGGATACAAAATCAATATACAGAAATCTGTTGCATTTCTATATGTTAAAAATGAACTATCAGAAGAGAAATTAAGGCAATGACCCTATTTGCCATTGAATCAAAAAGAATAAAATACCTAGGAATAAACCTAAGGAGACAAATGTCTGTACTCAGAAAACTATAAGACATTGATAAAAGAAATTGAAGATGATGCAAACAGATGGAAAGATATACTATGTTCATGGATTGGAAGAATTAATATTGTTAAAATGACCATACTGTCCAAGGCAATCTATAGATTCAGTGCAATCCCTGTCAAAATACCAATGGCATTTTCAAAGAACTAGAACAAATAATTTTAAAATTTGAACAGAAACACAAAAGACCCCAAATAGCCAAAACAGTCTTGAGAAAGAAGAACAGAGCTGGAGGAATCACACGCCCTGACTTCAGAATATACTACAAATCTACAGTAATCAAAACAATACGGTACTGGCACAAAAACAGATGCATAGATCAATGGAACAGAATAGAGAGCCCAGAAACCCACACTTACATGGCCAATTAATCTACACCAAAGGAGCCAAGACTATACAGTGAATAAAAGACATTCTCTTCAATAAGTGGTGCTGGGAAAACAGGACAACTACACATAAAAGAGTGAAATCAGAACATTCTCTATTACCATATACAAAAGTAAACTCAAAATGGATTAAAGACCTAAACATAAGACCAGAAACCATAAAACTCCTAGAAGAAAGCATAGGCAGAACACTCTTTGACATACCTTGTAGCAAAATTTTTTGAATCTGTCTCTGACAGAAAAAATAAAAGCAAAAATAGACAAATGGGACCGAATTAAACTTAAAAGCTGTTGCACAGCAAAGGAAACCAACAATGAAATGAAAAGACAACCTACTGAATGGGAGAAAATATTTTCAAATGCTATGACTGATAAGGGGTTAATATCTAAAATCTATAAACCACACATACAACTCAAGAGAAAAAAAACAAGTAACCCAATTAAAAAATGGGCAGAAGAACTGAATAGACGTTTATCCAAAGAAGACATACAGATGGCCAACAGACATATGAAAATATGCTCAACATTGTTAATCATCAGAGAAATGCAAACTAAAACCACAAAGAGATATTACCTCACACCTGTCCGAATGGCTATCATAGAAAAGAACATAAATAACAAATGTTAGCAAGGATATGGAGAAAAGGGAAGCCTCCTACACTGTTAGTGGTAACATAAATTGGTGCAGCCACTGTTGTAAACAGTATGGAGGTTTCTCAAGAAATCAAGAATAGAACTACCATATGACAATTCCACTTCTGGTTATATATCTGAAAAAAATCCAAGACACTAATTTGAAAAGATACATGCATCCCAGTGTTCATAGCAACATTATTTACAATTGTCAAGATATGGAAGCAACTTAAGTGTCCATCAACAGAGGAATGGATAGAATACTACTTAGCCATAAAAAAGAATGAAATTTTACCATTTGCAACAACATGAATGGACTTGGAGGGTATTATGCTAAGTGAAATATATCAGACAAAGACAAATACTGTTTGATATCACTTATATGTGGAATCTAAAAACTAAAAGAAACTAGTGAATATAACAAAAAAGAAACTGATTCACATATACAAAGAACAAACTGGTGGTTACCAGTGGGGAGAGGGAAGAGGGAAAGGACAAAATAGCAGTAGGGGATTAAGAGGTACAAACTACTATGTTTAAAAAAAAACAAACAGAAAACAGCGTCAGAAGGCCTGAGTCCAAATTTTAGTTAGGCCACTTGATGGCCAGGTGACTTTATGTTATTCACTTAGCCTTCTGAGCTTCAACTTTCTAATCTCTAAAATTGGAATTCATAAGTTCCTTCAAAAAACAGATATTAAGCCCCAGTTTTGTTCGTGAACCTGGTCATATATGGAGATAAAAAGGTAGGTGCTTTTATCTTGTTAGTGAGACAGTAAGTAAAAGGAGATAGGATCATAACTTATAACCAAGGGTCATTGCTCTGTAGAGGAGTGCATCTATCCCAGCCTGATGCATCATTGCTTATTTCCAAACAGGATTTGAAGCAACAAACAGTAGAAATGTTAAAGAATGTTAAAACAGTCCCTTGACAAGACCCTTTTCACCATGGTCCCATTTGATCCTCATTATAGTCATACAAGGTAGGAAGAGCAGCACCATTGTTGCCTGCACATTCATCTACCCACTTATTCATTTAACACATTTATTGAGGGCCAAGTATTGCACATAAAGTGCTGTAGTTGCTGTCTGACTGTAAATATGTATCATTTCCTCACATGCTTTTCACTCACAAAACATTTGAAAAGGTCCTCATTGGATGTCCCCTTGCACTGCACGGAGAGGAAAAGATTCTTGGACTTAAAGGTGACCCGCCTAGGGTTTAAATTCCCGCTCTACCAGGACAGACTGAGGAGCTCTGGCTTAATTGTAGAGCTGGCACAGCGGGCTCTCAATAAATAGTGAAAGAGTGGGTGAATGAATGGATGAATGAATGAATGATGACATTTCACATCTTTGAGCTTCAGTTCACTCACTTGTAAAATGGAAATAACTCCTGGATCCCAAATATGGTTGTGAGATTTGCATAAATTATTGTACTTAAAAAGTGTTTCTGTAAATGGTAAAGCAACAAGTATGGTTCTGCTTGAACTCCATCCTCCTCTTACCCAGCACAGATAGCCATAGTTCCTCCCTGGAAATTACCTTCTCTGGACTAGCTTGCCTGAGTATATTTTGGACGCCTTTCCTTTTGGCCAGACTACTCTGGTTGCTATGTTGACAATAGACTATAGGGCTACAAATAAGGAAACCAGTTCTGATGGTATTTCTCTTATCTAAGCAAAAAATGGCAGTGACTTGAACCAGAGTGGTAGCAATAGATTGACTGTTTACTGAATGTATTTTTAAAGTAAACCCAGTAGTATATCTTAAAGGGTTGGATGTATAGTAAAAGATAGAGAGGAGTCAAAGATGATTCAGGGATTTTGCTCTGAGCACAACGAGGATGGAGTTGCCATCAACTGAGATGGAAATGACTGTACTTGGGGTAGGTTTGTGGAGGTCAGATTAGAAATTCAGTTTGCGGCATGTTAAATTGAGGTGTTAGAATCCAAGTGGAAATGTTGAAAAGGCAATTGGATATATGAGTCTGGAGATAGAGAGGGATGTTTTAGCTAGAGATATAAATTTGATGAGCAGCACCACAGGAGGATTATGTGGGATGAGGACAGCCATTGCCTTTGGCAACCGGATTACAGGTGAAGTTTTCAGAGCCATTTCAGTGATGTGATAGGGAATGAAGTCAGACTGTAGTGTGTTAAGGAATATACAAACATCAAAAAAGTAGCAATAGTAAATGTGGATTACTCTTTTTAAGTATTTCGATAGTGGAGGGAAAGAGCAAGGAAGCAGGAGTTGCGGGAAGAGAACTGATATTTTAACTAGGCTATAATTTGGGGCCCATTTTTGACTCCATACCTCTTAACACACTTTTCTCCATTAGCTTCATCAAAGTCTGTTTCCAACTGTTCCTTCTCTAGTTTTCCCTCTGGCTGCTACTTAAAGGTTCTGACTGCAGTAGTCTTCTCTTTGGACTTTATTCACCCACCTGACAGAGAGTGATATAAAAGTCTAGCCTGGCATTCAAGACTCTCCAAGATCTGGCTCTGGTGTGTTGTTAGTTTCTTCCTTCCACACTTTCTCTCCCATACAACCTAAGCTCTTTCCACTCTGGATTGTTTTCTAGTCCCGGGAACTTCTCACTTTCACGCCTTCATGCCCTGAAGCATGTTCTTCACTTTGCCTAGAAGCCCCACCTACTTTCTTTCTTCATGTATGTAAATTTTCTTTTTTTTAAATCAATACTCTGCTCAAATGCTGTTTCTTCCAGGTAGATTCAAACTTCCTTCCCTCACCTGTAGGAATTAGAGCACAGTTTCCCTTTTTCTTGTAGTGATTACTTTCAACTTGTCCAAAAATGGCACACATTATATAATACTTAATTATTTTATAGGTGTTAATAGAAATGTCCAGGATGTTGAACAATCTCTTTCTGAAGCTTTGAGATTCTGTGATTCTTTTATTACCAAGTGCCATGAAGATGCCAAATTCTGACATCATCTGCCCACCCACTCACTTTATCATTTAGCTCACTTCCTATACAGCTACTCTGTGCCCTTTAGAGCCACTCCACTGGACTGAGGGTGAAAGATCTGGATTTTAGTTTTCAATTTATTGGAAGATCCTGAGTATTGGTATCAACATCAATATCATGAGTACTAACCTGGGTATCAGTCACTTTATACGAAATGAAGATCACAGTCTCTGTTGTAGAAGAAGGTATTACAATCATATCCTTCTGAAACCAGTGATTACACAGACTATTTAAATGTCACCCCCTTCAGGGAGTTTTCCTGGTGTTCCCGTACCATCATTTCCCACATCTGTGTTTCAGCATCGTTTTGTATAAACTTCTGTCAATACATTTGTCACATGATATCACTCAATCTCTACCATACAGTTAATATCAGAAATAGTTTAGTGTCATGTTAATAGCATGGGATTTAGGTTCATGTAGATCTAGGTTCAAATTCTTGTTCCGCTATTTTTTAGCTGTGTAACCTTGACTAAAATTATGTAATACCTCTGATCATTAATATCATGATTTATAAAATGGGGACTTTATTTGGAAAAGATGAAATGCTAAATATAAAACATCTGGCAGACTGCTGGATACATATTGAATTACTCAGCAAATATTTGTCAATGTGATTTCATTGAATTGGTTCAGTTCATAAAGCATTCTTTCTACATTCTAATACCACAAACTATTGGGGAGATGAAATTAGATCATTGATTTCATTTTTATAAGTGAAAAGGGTTACAGTTTTAACCTGCTGTGAACCTCAAAAGTGGACTGATTGTCTGAAAGACCAGCATATTTCTTGTATTTAAATAGAACAAATTGAATTACAGCTTAAACAGCAGTAGAAATTCCCACAGAGTAGTATTTTTTCAATATAAACCATTATCCCTGCCAGCCATATGTATAGACATGGCAAAGCTTATGTATTTTTTTTCATTAAAAACAAAATGATTAATTTCACAAGTTATTGTATTCATCACAACAGCCAAATTCAAATTAAATATTCTAGTGCTTAGAGATATTAAAGACTGACTTATTGGAAGGAGTCTGTAGTTTTGGTGCTCTTTTCTTAGTTGTTATTTTTTAGCAAGAAATCTAAAAGGGTTTTATAGCACCATTTTTCCTGATGTATCATTTTTAGACTTTAAATTGGTCCCTGGTTACTTTCAGAAATTCTCTAATATAATGTCTGTTAGTCATGGGAGCAGAAACACATAGTGGACAGGATGCAGCTTGAAAGTTGGAAAGATCTGCATTTGAATTCTGGCCTTAGGCAAATTCCTTAATGTCTTGGAGTACTTTTCCTCATCTGTGAAATGGGGATGAGACTTAGTTTTCAGAGTAGTTGTGTGAAATGAGTTGAAGCAAGTGAAATGCCTGGCAACAGGTAAATGTTCTTTTTAAAATTGTCTACACTTATGTTTATCAGTGAAACAGGATTTTCTTACTTGCCAGGACAGAGGGTTTGTTGTTGCTCTTTTTGCCTGTGTGCTTGTCCCTAAATAATCATTACAACCTAGTGAGAGATCATAAGAAAATTTAAACTTGGAATCTTGTTTTTAACAGCTTTAGAATAAAAATATTTCTTTATAGTTTTGACTATGTCATTTTTTGCACAATTAATTTATCTGGTCATTAAAGTAATATATGTTCACTGCAGAAAGTTTAGAAAGTACAGAAAGTCCTAAAGAAAAAACAAAAATCATCTGAAGTTTCACAATTCAGTGACCACCACAGTTAATATTATAGTTTGATCCACTAATTCATTTTGTGTACAGGCACGTGCCGTGTGTATTCATGTTTGTGTGTGTACTTTTCATTTTATAAAATTGAGATCGTAAAAATACTCTGGATTTTTATTGTTTTTTTTAAGTTTTTATTTTCATATAGCAATATGTCACAAACATTTTATATATCATTACAGTTTTCAAGAAATACTATTTTAATGGCAATAAAGTATTTTATCATATATAATAGCTTATTTAAAAGAAATCCATACTTTTTAACCATTTACATTGTTTCTAAATATTTGCTCTTATAAATAACCTGGCATCTCAGCAGTGAACATTCTTGCATGTGAACTTCTGTGCAGTCATAATTGTTTCCATAGGATAAATATTTGGCATGGTAATTACAGGGTCAAAGGGTATGAACAGTCACATAGTGTCAAATGTTGTCCTCTAGAAAACTATTTTATTGATAGTTAGTCCCATTGAAATGTGTAGAAGAATGTTCATTTCTCAACTCCTTGCCACACTGGGTATTATGGTATTTTTAATAGTTGGCAATTTGATATAGGAATATGGTGTTTTAGAGTTTTCTTTTACATGCATTTAAATAATAGTGGGATTAAAACCTTTACATATGTCTATTGGCATTTTTATCCCTTTAATGAATTGCCTAGTCACATCTTTCACCCATTTTTCTAAAAATATATTCATTTTTTTCTTAATGATTTAAGAGATCATTTTACATACTACTAACCATAATGCCAAGCTCAATCCATAACATGAGGATAAAAAGCATTGCTCATATGAAGTCCTTTGATGTCTTCTGGCTCTAAGATAGATGTCCCCAGTGGAACTGAATTTGGTCACTTTTTAAGATCCCTTCCATTTCCAAGTCATATGACTATATGATTGATAATCACTGTGATTCTCCTTGGCTTCACTTATGGAGATGAAGTGACTTCAAGTCAGAAGTGTTGCCCAGACACTTCAGATTCTCCTTATTCCTCTGAGTCCTGGGTCCAGCTAACATTGGACTTTATAAATGATAATAAAGTTGTCATCATTTCCTTTTCAGAACCTACATGCTCCTTCTCATCAACATTTAAAATACTTAAGACATTCCTGTACTTTAGGGGGGAAAGCCCTTGACTACAAAATTCCCTTGAACTCTTTCCTGGCAGGCAAACATTTTGAAAAAGTTTTCTGTATTTCCTATTCTCATTTTCAGTTTTTCAGTAACTCTTCCAACACTGCTTCCACCACTCCAATGAAACTGCTCTTCACAAGTCAACAATGACCTTATTACCAAATATAATACATGGTCTCATTCCTTATCTTTTAATCACATTTGATCCTGTTGACCACACTGTAATGAATTCTTGAATTCCATGAGACCACTCTCTCCTGTTTGTTTTTTTCTCACTACCTTCTCCATAAGTTCTTCTCCCTTTGATAATTTCCTAAATATTGGTGATCTTTAACTTGCTTGGTCCTCATCTTTTCTCATTTTTTGAACTCTACTAGGGAAGTTCATCTAATTCGTTGGCATTAATTATAATTGCATGTTGCTTCTCTGACTTTGTATGCAAACCTATATATATATATATATATATATATATACACACACACATATACATATATGATTTTCTTTGGTATATTGCAGGTACTTCAAATTCCATTCAAAAATAGACTTATCTATCACCATCCCCATAAACTGATGCTCCTTCAATGTCTCTTATTTCAGAAGATGCCACTACGCCTCACCTCGTTATTCAGGGCAGAATTCAGAGCATTATTCCTGATTCTAATCTTTCCAGAATTCAATCAATCACCAAATCCTGTCAAGCTTGTCCGTTCTCCTACTTCATAAATATCTCTTCAAAACAAAAACCAAACAGACAAAAAAAACAAAAAACATATGTTGCTGGTGGTGGTAAACGTACCATTCTCTCTTGCCCCAAGCATTTGCACATGCTGTTATGTCTATTTTACAAAACTATTTTGATGTCTCCTTCAGATCTCAGCTTCCCCTGAGAAATCTCTGTAAACCTCTAATTTGGGTTAGTTGCTTCTATGAGGTACTCTCATTGCATCTGGATTTCCCCAACATAGTATTTAACACACTTGTTATTGCTCGTTTGATTCTCCCTCTTATAGTAGATGAGCAGCTCCATAAGAACTTTGTTCTTTTAAATAAAATAACTCTACTGATATGTAATTTATATACAATAAATTGCTCACATTTTAAGGATAGAGATCAATGAATTTTGACAAATGTATACACTCATGGAACCACCACCATGATATTTCCATCACCCCCAAAAGTTCTCTTGTGCCTCTTCCCTGTCAACCTCCCTCCTTGACCCCCTCACCCAAACAACCACTGATCTGCATTCTTCTATTGTAGATTCGATTTGTCTTTCCTAAAGTTTAATATAAATTGAATAATAAAGTATGTATTCTTTCATTCCTACTTTCTTTACTCAGTACTGTGTTTTGCTGGTATCGGTAGTTCATTTATTTAAATTGCTTAGTAGTATTCCATTCTATAAATATACTGTAACTTTTTTAGCTGCTCATTTGTTGATGTAAATTTGAGTTGTGTTCATGAATAAAACTACTATGGGTATTCAATATAAGTTTTTGTGAAGGCATATAACTTTATTTTATTATTTTTTGAAATTTTATTTTATTGTGTTAAGAACACAATATGAGATTTACTCTCAATACATTTTTAAGTATACAATGCAGTATTGTTAACTATAGGGACAGTGTTGTACAGTACATCTCTAAAACTTACTTATCTTGTATAATTGAGACTTTATGCCCATTGTTTAGCAACTCCCAATTTCTTCCTCCCCCCTACTACTGGGAACCATCATTCTACTCTCTGATTCTATGAGTTTGACTATTTTAGATACCACATGTAAATGGAATTATGCAGTATTTGTCCTTCTGTGACTGACTTATTTCACTTAGCATGATATCCTCACAGTTCATCCATGCTGTCGCCTAATACAGAATTTCCTTCTTTGTTAAGGTTGAATGGTGTTCCATTGTATATACCACATTTTCTTTTTTTTTTTTTACGGTATGCGGACCTCTCACTGTTGTGGCCTCTCCCGTTGCGGAGCACAGGCTCCGAACGCTCAGGCTCAGCGGCCATGGCTCACGGGCCCAGCCGCTGCGCAGCATGTGGGATCCTCCCAGACTGGGGCACGAACCCGTGTCCCCTGCATCGGCAGGCAGACTCTCAACCACTGCGCCACCAGGGAAACCCACCACATTTTCTTTATTCATTCAGTTGTTTCTAAATCTTGACTTTGTGAACAGTGCTGCATATGGGAATGCAGATATCTGAGATCCTGATTTCAATTCTTTTGGATAAATACCTATAAATGGGATTGCTGGATCATATGGTAGTTTTATTTTTTATTTTCTGAGTACTTTGTACTGTTCTCCATTATAGCTACACCATTTTGCATTTTCACAAACAGTTTACAAGGGTTCCAGTTTCTTCACATCCTTGCCAACACTTATTGTCATTTGTTTAATAACAGTCATTCTGACAGGTGTGAGGTAATATCTCATTGTGGATTTGATTTTCATTTCCCTGATGATTAGTGACATTGAGTAATTTTTCATATCCATTGGCCATTTATTTGTATGTTGTCTTTGGAGATATGACTACTCAAGTCCTTAGCCCATTTTTAATTGGGTTACTAGTTTTTCATTTTTTGTTTTTTACTATTGCATTGTAAGAATTCCTTATATATTTTGTAGATGAACCCCTTATCAGATGTATGGTTTGCAAATATATACTCCCACTCTGTTACCTTCCACTCTGTTGATTGTTTCCTTTGCTATATGCAGCAGCTTTTTAGTTTTAGTCCTATTTGTTTGTTTGTTTATTTATTTATTTTTATTGCCTGTGCTTTTGGTGTCATCTCCATGAAATCATTGCCAAGACCAACGTCAAGAAGCCTTTCCCCTATGTTTTCTTCTAGGAGCTTTACAGTTTCATGCCTTACATTTAAGCCTTTAATCTATTTTGAATTGATTTTTAGTATGATGTAGGATAAGGATTCAATTTCATTCTTTTGCATGTGGATATCCAGTATTTAAAAAGATTTTGTCCATGAGTTGTTGCTGAATCAGTGTGTTTGTGGGTGGAAGACATCTTGCAGACATCACTCCTCAGTACCATGCTCTTTTAATTACTCTAGCTTTGTAATGTTTTTTAAAACCAAGAAATTAAAGGCACACCATTTTATTTCCACTTAGGAATGAATTAATGGGTTATACAGTAAATATATTTATTAACTTTCTAAAAATCTGGCAAACCGTTTTCTACAATGGTTGTATGTACCATTTGTGTATTCCCACCAGCAATGTATGAAAGTTCCAGTTATACTATATCCTTGTCAACACTTGTTATTATTAGTATTTTTAAATTTAGCCCTTCTAGTGGGTATGTAGTAGTGTGCAATGTAGTTTCTATTTTCATTTCCTAGTGGCTAATGATGGTGAACATTTTTCATGAGCTTATTGTGCATTTGTTTATGTTCTTTGGTTAAAAATCTATTCAGATCTTTTGCCCATTTCTGATTTTAATGTTTATCTTATTAATGAATTGTCTGAGTTACTTATATTTTCTGGATACAGGTTGTCAGATACATGATTTATGAATAATTTCTCTTTTTCTGTGGCTTGTTTTTTTATTTTCTGAGTAGTTTCTTTTGTAGAGCAAACATTCAATTTTCATCAATTTTATCATATTATTTTCTTTTATGGTTCATGCTTTTTGTATCCTATCTAAGAAATCTTTGCCTAACCTAAGGTAAAATATTTTTCACCTATGTTTTTTTTTAAGAAATTTTGTAGTTTAAGCTTTTACATTTATATCTGTGATTTCAAGTTAATTTTTTATATGGTATGATATTAGGGTCAAGATTTATTATTTTTTTTCCATATGGACATACAGTTGTTCCAGCATCATTTGTTGAAAAGATAATCCTTTTCTGATTGAATTATACTGGCTGTGATGTTAAAAATCAATGGCCACGTTCCATTTCTATTCATATCCTCTTTCTGGACTCCACTATGTTCCTTTGATCTATGCCTATCCTTAGGCCAATTTCACACATCATTGATTACTTTAGTTTTACAGAAAGTCTCAAAATCAGGTAGTTTAAGCTCTCCAAACTCATTTTTCTTTTTCAAAAGAGCTGTGGCTATTCTAGTTTCTTTGTATTGCTATATACATTATACAATCAGTTTATCAATTGGGATTGCATTTAATCTATAGGTAAATTTTAGGATAATTGATAGCCTAACAGTATTGAATCTTTTAATACATGAACAGTGTGTATATCTTCATTTATTTAAGTCTTCCTTAATTTCTCCAACAATGTTTTGAAGTTTTCAGTGTTCTGTCAATTGATGATAAAGGATTGTTGAAGTTTCCAACTATAATTGTGAATCTGTTTTTCTTTCAGTTCTGTCAGATTTTACTTTATGTATTTCAAAGCTGTTTTAGGTGCATACATTTTTATAATTTTTGTCTTCTTCATGCAGTGATCCCTTGATCATTGTGAAATTTTCTCATTATCCATGTTGATATTCTTTCTCTGAAGTATACTTTATTTTATATTAATGTAGTAATTCTGCAGCTTTCTAATGATTACTGACTGCATGGTATATATTTTCCATTCTTCTTACAAAGAAATGCTTGTGTCTTTATATTTAAAGTGAAATTCTTGTAGGCAGCATAGAGTTCAACATTGATTTTTAAATTCAGTCTGACAATCTCTGCTTTTAATGGAGTGTCTAGATCATTTAATATAATGTGCTTATGAATTTGGCTGGGTTTAAGTCTATCATCTTCCTCTTTGTTTTCCATTGGTTCCATTTGTTCCATCTGTTCTTGGTACTTTTTCCCCCTCTGCTCCTGCTTTCTTTTGGATTAATTGGAGTATTTTTAAGGATTCTGTTCAATCTTCACTGTTTGCTTTTTAGCCAAACCTCTTTGCTTTACCTTTTTGGGGTTGCTTTGGGGTTTGCAATAAGTATCTGTGACTTATCACAACCTACATTCAAATAGTGTTATAACTGTTTGCATATGCCAAAATATCTTTAAAACAATATACTTATATTTTTTCCTGTTCTTTTGATATTTTTATCATAGATTTTATATCTGCATATCAACCCACAATACATTGCTGTTATTTTTGTTTTAAACACCTAAATCTGCTGGTCACAAATTATCTTAATTTGGTTAGCTGAAAAAGTTTTCATGTTGCTTTAATTTTTAACAAAGACTGAGTTATTTTATTATGAAATGTTTAATTATGTCACTTTTATTTTGAAAGATTTTTGCTATAATTTTAAGTTGACAGTCTTTTTCAGCACTTTAAAATGCTGTTCAACTGTCTTCTGGCTTACATAGTTTTGATTAGATTTCTGCAGTTATTCTTATCTTTGTTTCTCTTTCCTCTTATTTCTCCCCACTTCCCTTGCTGCCTTTAAGATATTTCCCTTTATCACTGGTTTTCACAAATTTTATTATAATGTGTCTTGGTGTACTTACATTGTATTTATTCTACTTGTTGTTCATTGAGCTACATGGATCTATGGGTTTATATTTTTCATCAAATTTGGAAAAATTTCAGCCATTATTTCTTCACTAACAAATATTTTTTCTGTCCTTTTTCTCTCTCCTCTCCTCCTGTGATTCCATTTACATATGACTTAGACCCTTTGATATTGCCCCAAATGTTGCTGAGACTCTTAATTTTTTTCAGTCTTTTTCTTTTTCTTTTTTTTTAAATCTCTGTGCTTCATTTTGGATAGTTTTTATTGCTTTGTCTTCAAGTTTTGTAATCCTTATTTCTGTAGTATCTATTCTGAAATTAAGTCTATCCTGTTAATTTTTTTTTCAGGTTTGTATTTTTTATCTCTAGAAGTTTCATTTGATTAATTTTATATCTTCCATTACTCTAATTATGACTATTTTCCTTTACTTAATGTTCTTGTATGCTAACTTCACTATATCTACAATTTATGAGTTTGTTTCTATTGACTTATTTTTCTTATGATTATTGGTCACATTTTCCTACTTCTTGATATACCTTTAATTTTTGATTTGCTGCTGGATTTTCTATGTTTGTACTTTGTCTTTCTTTAAAGACCTGGGTTTTGTTTTGGCTGGAAGTTGAGTTGCAGTTCAGTTTGATCGTTTTATAGTTTGGTTTTTAAGATATTTTAGGGAAGAGTGCCTTTACTCTAGAAATAGTTTAACCCTGTTTCTGAGGCCTGGCCCTTTTCTGGTATCTTTTCCAAATGACTCAAGGTATCAATGAGGGCTCTCCACTCTTGGAACATGATCAATTCCTAACCTCTCTATGATCTCTGGGAAGTGTTCAAGTACAATTTTCCCCAGCTGCTCTTTTCCTGATCTCATGGAGTTTTACCCTTATGCATGAATTTGGAGACAGCAAAGACTCAAGGCACCACTGTGCAAATTTCTGAAGCTCTTTTTCTGCAAAGCTCCCTCTTCTCAAGGACTATCCCTCATTACTTCAGAATCTCTGGATTCTGATCTTTATCTTCTCAATTTTGCAACACCATTAGGCTATGCTTGGTATCCCCTCCTTTCTCCACTATCAAAAATATGCCTCCAGGCAAAAATCCTAGTTGATTACAAGCCTTACCTCACTTTCCTCTTGTTTTACAGGAGAGCCCTGCATTGCCTATTGTCCAATATCTGAAAACAATTTTTAAATATCTTTTGTTCATTTTCTAATTGTTTCAGACAGTAGGGTAAATCTGGTTTCTGTACTTGCATCATGACTGGAAGTGAAACTGCACACCTCAGATGGGACTTGAACCCAGTTGCACCTCAGATGGGACTCGAACCCACAATCTTCTAACTGAAATCACACAACATGTCTCAGGACTCAATGAAGCTCATGTTCTTTATGTCTCAGCTCAGAAAGAATTCAGTGAGAGGCAAAGTGATAGGCAAGAAGTAGAGTTATTAATATAAGATTCTTGTGAAGGATACAAGCAGGCAGGCAAGAGGGCTCTGCCTTGAGAACTAAGTGGGCTACATTTTTATAATCAAAGGAAAAGTAGGGAGGGATAGAAGACCACCTTCTTTCTCATTCTTTGAATAGATATCAGGCTTACATCATTAGCTCCCCCTTTGCATTGAGTGGGAGAGTGTTTGACTCTATAAGGTCAAACTAGGACTGTCGTGGCACTTATTCAGATCAGCAGAGGGGTGGTAACATATACTAAAATATGTTAAATCATCTGTGGTTTCAGTATAATGAGGGTCTTCTACTTTGGAGTGTCACCTTTCCCTTATAGTCTTATCCTTGGTCCTAAGGATCATTATCTTGCTGACCTTGGCCAGCAAGATGAAGGCCTCAGTTTTTTGCTTAATGGCCTGGAGCACATCTCATGCTTTTATTTATGGCTTTATTGTTAAGCAAGCCTGCTTCATTTGATGATGTTCTGATAGCTTTCCTGAGTGATCGTTAACTTACAGTAGTCTCCCAAAGTTTCCTAAAGCTCCCTCTCTATCTATAATTCCTTTCTATCTATAATAGTGGGATTTCTAAAACTACCTGTGTGACTATCCTACTCTATCCATATCATTAGTGTAATTCCAAGCCCTTTTAAATGTCTTTGAATGTGATATATCATAGCTAAAATAGTCTATATCCAGGATCTTTGATGTCAGAGTCTATACCAAAGCCAAATTTCAGTTCAGTTTATGAAACATTAAAAGTCACTGAAAATCTGCTAAGTTCTTTATTGAGTTCTGAGGTATAAAGATACAATTGAGAAAAATTCCTTTACCGAGGGAACTATGTATAGTCAGGGAAGACAAATGGGTAAGTAATCTTGGGCAAGTCATTTTACAATACATCAAAATAGGTACCATGGTGTAATTAAAAAAGGGTGGACTAGACAACAATACTACCAGTCCTCCAAGACAGACCTTGATTAAACTGTGGAGAATTTGCCAAGATTATTATTTAATCCTACCACTTAGTGTGTGTAAATTTGGACAAGTTAATAGTTGTCTAAACTTGAGTTTTTTCATCATCATATCTTCCTGTGATAGTTCTTGGGGTGATTGTGAGGACTAAGTGTGTACACGCATAAAATACTTGCCTATAGTAGTGATGCCGATACTCAGCCTCTGTGCACCAGTGCTGAACCAAATCTCAGAGACAGAGTTTTGGGTGAAGTAGAAAAGAATAGCTTTATTGCTTTGCCAGGCAAAGGGGGACACAGTGGGCTCACGCCCTCAAAAACTGTGTGTCCCAACCCAGGGGGGATTTGGTGAGGAGTTTTATAGCAATGGTTCAAAGGTGGGGTTGCCAATAAGGATCAGGGTGTGTGCAGGGCCTGCATTCCTGTAATCTGGCCTTACGTGGTCTCCTGATGAGCTTCTGTGGTTCTTGAGGGTATCAAACTGTGACCTTCTCTCTGGAATAAAGAATGCTTCATCAAGTAGTTAACATCTTCCATTTGTTGGGGATTTTAGTTATTTTAGTTCTACAGAAGAGCTCAAAGATACTATGTGTATCCCTTGAGGCTGAACCAGGATCCTGTCCCAAGGCTGCATTATTATTATTTATTGACTGCTCCTCCCTTGTCTCTGCATCCCCTCCCTTCCCTGATTAGCAACTGTTTGAACCAGCCCTTTGGAACTCAGGGAAGGTCATGGAGTCTGAAACCCATTCCCTACAAACAAGAAATGGGGGACACAGAAAGGCTTCTGTGCCCAGGAGCCCCACAGAATCCTACTCTTTTTCAGTAGGTGCTCAGTTTAGTTTAGTTCTCTTCTTCTATGACTTAGCTTCTGTAACCAAGCAGGACCCGGTGGGGCCCTCCTGGGCACAAAAGCCTTTCCATGTCCCATTTCTTATTTATAGGATAAAAACTTCAGCCTCCTAGACCTCCTTGATTTCCAAGGAGCAGATTCAAACCGTTGCTATTCAGGGAAATAAGGGGATGCAGAAACAAAGGCTAAACAACCAAGAAAATATAGTGCAACAATTAAAGCAGTATCCTGGTTCCTCCTCAAGGAATATACATAACAATATTTTGAGTTCTTCTGCAGGAACTAAGGCCCCACCCAGGTGGAGGACGGTAACTTCAGACTGTGCACAAGATTCCTGGAGCACCGCCCTGCCCCGTTACCTCACCACCAAGCAATAAGAAGAAAATCACACACCCCACAGCTCTCATCCCAAATTTTGCCTATAAAAACTTCTCCCCCAAAACCATTGGGGAATTCGGGTTTTTCTGAGCACAAACCACCCATTCTCCTTGCTTGTCCCTGCAATAAAACTTACTGTGCTCTAAACTCTGATGTTTCAGTTTGTTTGGCCTCACTGTGCATCCAGCACACGAACTTGCATTCTGTAACAATTTCTCACCCATATATTTGGAATAATCTCCTATGTAGGAGATTATTATTAGATTATAGGATTGTTGTGAAGATCAGAGATTATGGATTTAGCAGCACTGTGAAGTCTGTAGATCACTATGGAACTCTGAGGACCTTGGCAATTTTCTTTATTTTCTAAGCAGCAGCCTGGGCAAGTTGGTTAAACGTCATTGTTCCTGTAATTGCCAGGCTAATTGGAACAGTAGATTGATTTTGACTCCTACAGTATAGGGTCATTCCGAGCAGTGACAATCTTGTTAGGTTCTTCACAGTGCAGCAAAAACCTATCTTGGCAGCACTGGTTATTTTATTTATTTATTTATTTGTTTGTTTGTTTTTGGCTGCGTTGGGTCTTCTTTGCTGCGCACGGGCTTTCTCTAGTTGCAGCGAGTGGAGGCTACTCTTTGTTCTGGCACGTGGGCTCAGTAGTTGTGGCTCTCAGGCTCTAGAGTGCAGGCTCAGTAGTTGTGGTTCATGGGCTTAGTTGCTCCATGGCACGTGGGATCTTCCCAGACCAGGGCTCGAACCCGTGTCCCCTACACTGGCAGGCGGATTCTTAACCACTGTGCCACCAGAAGAGTCCAGCATTGGTTATATTTTAGATGACCATATGGTATGTGATTAATTCTTGGACTTGTGTTATGGGGTTAGTCTAAGCTTAGATGGGTGTCTTTAGAGCCTTATAACAGCTGTTTCTTTTGGCTAGCGCTGCTCTAGTATCAGTGTTCCAAATATGTATTTCTCATATATATTTTGTCTTAGTCCACTGTTCCTGGCTCACAGCTCCTAAAACCCTTGGAATATCCTGTGTTTAAGAGCTATAAATGTGTCTTTTGTTATGTTAATGAGGTGACTTTTGGAAAGCCCCTGGTTAACCTAAGGGTCAGCTCGTTGCCAGGAGAACCATCCTTGGGATTAGAGAGTTGGAACCTTCAATTTCACCCACCCCCACCTCCAACTCCAGAGAGGGGAGAGGGCCTGGATATAGAGTTCAATTGCGAAAGACCAATGATTAGTTAATCATGCCTCTGTAATGAGGCCTCCATACAAACAACAGTACAGAGTTCGGAGAGCTTTGGGGTTGGTGAACATGAGGAGAAGTGGGGAGAATGGGGAGCCTGGAGAGGGCATGGAAGCTCTACTCCCCTGTCCATATACCTTCCCCTATACATCTCTTCATCTGGCTGTTCCTGAATGATATCCTTTAATAGTAAACCAGTAATCTAGTAAGTAAAATGTTTCTCTGAGTTCTGTGAGCTGCTCTAGCAAATTAATTGGACCCAAGAAAGGTCTTGTGGGGACCACTGATTTTTAGCGAGTTAGTCAGAAGCACAGGGGACATCCTGGACTTCCTACTAGCATCTGAAGTTGGGGCAGTGGGCACTCAGTCTTGTAGGACTGAGTCTTCAACCTGTGGAATTTGATGCTGCCTCTGGGTAGATAGTAACAGAATTGAGTTGAATTATAGGATGCCTTGCTGGTGTTGGACAATTGCTGTGGGGACACCTCCTCCCCACCCCCCTCACCCCAACATGTTGAAATTTGGTGCCAAACTCAAAGGAGGGACTGATTTTTTTTTTTTTTGTAACTAGGAATGAGGAGCTGTTTTTTTAATGAAAATAAGTCTAGTAAAAAATCATTCTTCTACAGAATAACATTGTCCAGACCATAAGAGTAGAAATCTGGTTGACTTGGCATGCTGAAAAGGACAGGAACTTGGAAGAAAGACAGATTTGGGCTCAAACTTTCACTCAGTATCTGGGTGACATTGAGAAGGTCATTCACCCTCTCTGAGCCTGTTTCCTCATTTGAGAATGGAGATGATACTACTTACTTTGCAGGATAATTGTGAGGAACACATGAGTTAATGAATAGGAAAGTAATTAGTGATCTACAGAGTTTCAACTAGCTATTTTCTGTTATTTTTATTTTTATCATTTTTTATACTCTTCATGATCTTTCCTTTCCAATATGGAAGCCACCATATCTCATCTGCTTAGACTGTCTGCATATTCAGTCTAATTATGTTCCATATACACTTGATCTGTTTGATGAGCACAACTCTGGTTCTCCTTGGGAGGCAGCCTGATTTAATAGAAAGAATTGAAAGTGTGGACTTCAAAGCCAGTGATCTGTGCTTTATATCTCATTTGTACCACTTGCTGGCTGTATGACTATGGGTAAATTATTCAAACATTCTTAGTATCATTTTCCCATCTATAAAGTGGAGATGTTAAACCCTACTTCTCAGTATTATTATGAGGACTAAGTGATAGGTATAGTAAGCGCCTACATAGAAAAGGGGCCAAATATACTTATATTTCAGATATCTAAATTCTCCAATATAGGCCTTTTTCTGTGTTTTCCGTAAAATTCACTAGGATATGCTATTTTCTCACATATACTGCTGTTGAATGATTAAATGCCCAGATTTCTTTTCTTCTTTATTTTTTTCTTTTTGGTACACTTTGACTTTTATGGCTCCATTAAAAAGCACCTTAGACACTCATATTGTGAAATGCTTTCAAACTTGTCAGCACCCCCAAGTCACCCACTGACCACAAACAAACCTTGGGCTCCTGTGGACTGATTCATAGTCCTTAAGAAAATTGCTAGTAACCATACCTCTGAGCCCAGGCAGATACCCATTCTCTGATCATTTCTCACATCCAAACGGTCTTTTCTTTTGTGTAATTCTTCTACAAACCATAGAGTTAGTAGATGATCCCCTTCTGAGACTTTCCAATCCAACCACCTCATTTCACAGAATCTAAAGCTCAGCCAGAGGAAGCACCGTCAGCTCTCCTGTTTTCCTCACCAGTGTTATTTCTGTGATATCTTGCTACTACCTTTACTTTATTTACATTTAATCTTAACAACCCTGTGTGGTAAGAATGACAGTACCATTATTCCTCTGTGATGCATGAGGAAACAAGTTTCAGGAAGGTGACTTACCTAAGGTCACACAGCTTAATAAGTCACAGAATTGATTTCGAACCCAGGTCCTATTCCTCTCCGTGGAGCTATATCAGCCTGCTGCTGTTTTAAAGCCTCCAAATTGCTTATAAATCAGTGTGCTATGGTCAGACTTGGCACATGTAGCATGCTCACGTGGGTGGAGTTAACTCTCCACCAGCAGCAGGTGGGCAGTGGGTCAGGGCTCCAGTCAGGCATATGCTGGCATAAAATCTCCATTTCAAAATGCATTTATACCAATCTTGCTCTACCTAGTATCATTTGACCTTCACCTTTCTGTTCTGCTTTCTGATGATTGTGAAGGACTCTATTGCACACCAGAGTTGGAAGTGGGGCAAGGTAGTTTAATTCATGTTTTCCCATAGGAAATCTATAGAATTAAGATATTTAGTAGTTATTTATATGTTTTATTTGTTGACTGATTTATTTTTAATATTTTGTTTGCCATAAATTCTTTGGAATGGATGGTAAAAATTCAGAGCTTATCACTGCCTCCAAGGTCCCCAGCTGGCATACTTATCTTTTCAGCTTCATCTCTAGCAACTCTAAAAATGACCCAACTACATGGTCTTCTTTCAGTGCCCAAAAGACACTAGGCTCTTTCCCATCTCAGAGACATCTCACAAACTGTCCCTTCTGGCAAAATGACAGGAGGGGAAAGAGAAAGCCAAGACTAAGGTTAATACACACATTTGTTGGGGTTGAGTAATAAACTTGACTTTGAGTTTTCTAGCGACCAAGGCAAGAAGAGATACAGATCAGACACATGGGTCACATTATCTGTTACAAAACTCAATTAAGTTTCTTGGGAAAAACACAGCTTTTATTGACACTGAGACCCAGGGGAGGGGAAGAGGGTTAGGTGATCTTTAAAGAATATATAATGTAGTAAGCAGCATTCTCAGACATATCCTTAACAGCAAGGGAAAAGTCTCATAGGGCCATTTCTTATAACATCTCTCACTGTAGTCCTATGTTATCTGCCATGTTGATAAAAGCACCTCTATAAGACACCACAATCGTGTTCTCTTTATTTTTTTTAAATTTTGTTTATTTTTTTATACAGCAGGTTCTTATTATTTATCTATGTTATGCATATTAGTGTATATATGTCAATCCCAATCTCCCAATTCATCCCACCACCACCACCCCTCCCCGCCACTTTCTCCCCTTGGGAGACAACACAATAGTGTTCTCTTGTGCCCTGGCTCAATCCAAAGATAAATTTTAGAGTCTCTCAAGAAGCAAATGAACTATATACATTTTAGGCTATTTTTCATGTATTTTTTTTCTCTCTCAATCAAGCTTTTCTTAAATATTAAGTGGTGAGGAACTTAAGCTTGAGTATCTGACAATTAACTGACTAGTATAATTTATGTAAGTTTTCTAAATAATCAGTGGTCTGTGTAACCCTTTTCCAACAGAAAGTTTCTAATAATCAAACTTATCTCCAAATTGGAGATCATAATGGCCTCAAATGGATGTTGTAAAGATCAAGTAATATAATATCATTATAATAATAATAGTGGCAATAATAACGTAGTGGTTAACAGACATTGAGCCATTCGTAGGACCCACATACTGCTAATTGCTTTATTTACATGATCTCATTTAATCCTTTCAACAGACTTTAAAAGATAAGTATTATTATTTCATCCATTTTGAAAAAAATCAAAAACTGAGTATGAGAGAGTTTAAATAAGTTGTCCAAGGTCACAGAATTGGTAAAATGGGGGAGTCAAGATTGAATTGCAGGTGGAATTCTGCAGAATTAAAAAGTTCTTACTGTTAACTACCATACTATAATTAACCATATTCAGTGTTCAATAAAGGGGTTAATAGTATTTTAATAGAGACACAACCTAAATTGTTGATAATCAGTATACGATTGATTTGATTGGAATATTTTTATTGGAAAGTGTTATACAGCCTGCAGCATTTTATTTGGTGTGACTTACCACATTTCATCAAATTTAAGAAGCTGTCAACTGTAAGATGCACCATTATTTATGAACTAGTGAGAAAGAAAAATGTTGCCAATTAAATTCTGACACAATGCTTTCTTATTACATTGAATTTTTATTTTTACTTCCAGAAAGACCTCTTTTAAACTTATTTATGCAGAGATTTTTATCATAGCTCTCTCTTGTGTATAATGGAAAGAACACGCAAATGAAATGTCAAGATATTTTGAGAACATTCAGGATCCAAACTATTCTGAAATACTTAACTCAGTGTTGTGAATAGACACATTTTTCCACACAGTAGCAGCTTCTGTGTCTTTAAGAAGTGGCAATGCAGTCTTTTCTTCAAAGTGTCCATTGTCATCTTGGGATTTCCTCCCAAACCACTGACACATTAGCAAATATATATGCACTCAGACAATGTCAGTGAATCATAACTGTCACAGAGACTGTAAAATGTATCTGGATTTCAGAAATGTTAAATGGGGGGAAATGTATATCTTAGAACTGACAATGAACTTTGTGTTGAGTTAACAGTGCTATGCTTGGCTTAAAAATATTCAGTGAGGATTTGCATCTTCAGTCTCATTTATTTCAACCCCAGCACAGTAAGTATATGATTCATATTTGTTGATCCAATTGGAATAGATAATAGCTCTGGGATACTGGCTACTGCCTTTACAAAATTTGCTTATCCTCAAGTTTTCAAGGTTATCTTCTATAGCAGGTCCACTGTGATAATGATAGTACTTTTTTGTTTCCTAAAACTGTATCATAGAATATTTTATAATATCCTCTTTTCAATAGAAGAAAACTAATACAGAGAAAAGATACACATGCTAATTTCAGCTTTCACACTGATATTTTATGTGACCCTAAACAAGTGTCCATCTGTAAAATCAGGAGAGATATCTGAATAATCTCCAAGAGCACTTCTAGCCCAAATAGGATTTATTCTTACATGCTAAGAGGGGAGCTAACATTTATCATAAGCCAACTATGTACTCATTATTTCATATATATTATCTTAATTAATGTTCAAAATAACTCTATTTCTATAGCTATATTATATTCCTATCATAAAACAGACTTTGGAACATTAACTAATTACTTCAGGTGTTAGCTACTAAGGGGAAAAAGCTGGGATTCCCAAGCATGTCTTGATTCAAATCCCAGGACCTCTATATTACACATGTTGCCTCTCTCAGAGTCCTTCAAGCTTTAACTCTGCAAAACACAGGCAGAGTTAGGCAGTTGCTAGAACTGTGAAATTGGTGCCTTATATTGTTTGAGATGTCAGACTCAAAGTTAGGATGCATCTCAATTTATTTGTAAAACCTTCCCAAGGACCTACTCTTTGCTTGTGCTGGAGGCTAAAAAAGTAGAGAGAAATCACATCACTGTCTTTAGGAGCTCACAGTTTAGGTAAGTAACTTTCAAAATATATTATTTGCAGTCTTAGAGTTTGTTCAGCATTATTTAACAACTATTTATTGAGGAACCAACCTTATGGTGGGGATTAAGTATACTTCAGTAAATAAAATATATATGGTTTCTTCCCTTATGGGCCTTGTGGTCTAATGGTAGAGAAACAGGACACAAATGAACAATTAAATACGTATGTAATTTAAAACTGTGATAAGTAATGAAAACTTAACAGTTTTAGTGTTAGAAAATAGCATGAGGGTCACACTTACACAGTATGGGCAAAGGAGGCCTCTCTGAGAAGTGACATTTAATCTGAAGCTTGAAGGATTAGAGGAGGGAAGTGAAGAGCACTAAAGATCACGCCCAGCAGAGGGTAGAGAATGGCTGAAAACCTCTGGTGTGAAAAATATCATATAGTTTGAAGACCTGAAAGGAGAAAAGTAGCAGATGAAATTGGAGAGAGAGGCAGGGCCAAAATCAGGTAGGGCTTCAAATCCACATTAGAATATTTGGCTTTTTTCCATAATGCAAAGGGAAGACATTGAAGGCTTTTTAGTGGGGCAGGTGGTTAGAGGGGCGGGATTAACATTTAGATAAACTGATGTTCTTTCTCCCTTTTTAAAGAAAATGCTTTGGCTTTTATGGAGAATAGAATATAGTGAATTACTGTAGAATAGATGGAGATAGTGGGAAGGCTGTTATAGAAGTGAGATAATAAGGGCTTGGATTAGGATGGGTGGCAATAGAAATGAAAGAAATTAAAGGATTTGAGATGAGTTGATGAAAATTAATCAGTCGATCTAAGAAAGAAATGGAAAATTTTATTTGAGCCAAATTGAGGATTATAACCTGGGAACAGCAGCTCAGAAAGCTCCGAGAACTGTTCTGCCCTTTAGAAGTCAAGGCACAGTTATATAAATTTTTTGAGACAGAGGGCTGTGCATTAAATGACGTATTATTGACAGTTTACACAACCCAGATCTATGCATCATAGTGGCCCCTTACAAGATCAAGAAGGTGTGTTATCATTTAAGGAGTTGTCTTGTTGATGCTAGGAGAATGTTGCTCTTGATGGTTGAGCAGGTATTTCTACCGATGGCTGATGCACAATGCAGATCCATAAAGCACAGTAGAGGGGAGAGAGGGAGCCAAAGGGAAGAGGAAATTTTTTCTGTTTAAATTTTTCTTCTCATGCCGTAAAATATAAATTTTATTTCACAGATGTGTACTGGAAGTTAGATTACTGAAAGATCAATTATATCTGTGAATAAAGGGAGAGTGAGGAATCAAGATTGAGTTCAGGTTTCTGGCTTGGGCAACAGTTGGTTGAATATTACTGCCGTTGACTGCATTGGGGAATTTTGAAAGGTGAGGAATGTGAGTGGAATAGGGGATTTGTCATGTTTGTTTTCAAAATGTCAAGTTTTAGGTACCCATGAGGTCTCTAAGGGAAAATATATAGTAGTCTTTTGGATATACAAGGCTGGAGTCCAAAGGAGAAGTTTGGGCTAGAGATGTATATTGAGAGTTGTTAGCATATAGATAATGCCTGTATTTGCATGAGAAAAGCCTAGGAAGAAAGGTGGAGAAAAAAAAGAATAAGGTTATATAGGGTCAAAACCTAGGAAATTTCAATATTTACAGGTTGGACAGAAGAGAAGGGTACCACATAGAAATCATAAAATAAGTGGCCAGAAGAAAGGGGAAAAGCAAGAGTAGAGTGAACTGAATTGTCATTGAAGAATATAAGGTGCTGACAGCATGCTCATGCAGAAGTATGGCCAAGAAGAGGATCAGAGAAATGGGTAGTAGCTGATGGTGGATGGAATGTGGAATCATGGGGTAGCAGTTATTTGCTAATGGTAATGATCCAGGGAGAAAGCAAGATGGATGATGTAGGAGACACAGGAGATGAACAAGAGTGCAGTCCTTGAGAAAGTGAGAGTAATGGGATCCAGAGGACATGCTGAAGGCTTTTGTTAGGAAGAAGGACACCTTCATCCACGGTAATGGGATTATAGAAAGAAACCTAGGCATGGGTTTCTAATTTTGGTTGTGGGAGTATGAGGATGCTCCTGTCTGATGGTTTCTAAAATAGAAAGCATTAGATGAGATTATCCTCTAAGAATGCTGGTAAGGGAAAAAGAATAACGGTTTCCAAGAGATAGAAGAAGGTCTGAACTTCTAATTTTTTTGTTTTTGTTTTTTTTCCCCAGGGAAAAAATGAGAAACCTACTTACCAGAATAACTTTGTAGAATTGCTAGGCAGTGATAACAGCTGCATGAATTGAAAGTGCAGTCATTTTACCTAGGTATGTGATTTTCTCCAGTTACTTGGGACCTGTATAAGTACAACTCTTGGGTAGAAGAGTTCATTCTGTGTTTAGGTTTTGCCACATGAGAAAAAAAATAGATGGAGACAAGGGGATTGAAGGTGTTTGTGAAGACATAATTATAATGTTGGACATGGGAGGAGAAAGCAGGAAGGGAGTGGATAACAATAAAGTAAGAGGATCAGTAGATTGGACTTCAAAGAATTATCGTGACGTAAATGCTTTAGCAAATTAGCTTGAAATTTGCAGTTAGAGAATATGATGTGGACATTTGATATTGTAGGTAGGGTAGAGTGTATGTGTATGTGTATGTGTTTGTGTGTGCGTGTGTATCTGAGAGAAAGATGGTGGTGGCAAGGGGTGGTGAAGTGGAGAGGAAAAAAAGATTGGTGAGATCCTTTTTATTCATTCAAAAAGTATTTATTTAGTATTAACCATGAGCCAGGCATTGTTCTGTTTGCTCAGGGTACAGCACTGATGGAAGAAGCCACGATGTTGAATGGATCATCTGCATGAATGTGGAAATCACTAAGAAAGAAGCTAGAAGGTATGTGGGGAGGGAAGTAACCAGTGAGGCAAAAATTGAGGCTGTTGATAGGTAAAGCAAGATTAGTGAATCTAGTGATTCACCAAAGTATAAGCCATGGCACTTATGTAATACTGTTAACAACAGCAACAGGATGAACAAAAACAACGATAGTAAAGAATACTTAAATAATATGTATATGCCAAGCACTGTACTAAGTATTAACATATTAATTTCATTCATAAAACTACCCTATGAGATGGGCACAATTATTCCATTGCTCAGAGTGAACAGTGTTTGAGAGGAAAGAAGGGAGGAGAGAGTGAGAGCTTTGGTTGGATTAGGGGAGGTGGGAATGGAGAGGAGTGATTGGGTGAGGACAGGTACCAGAGGAGGTCTGGACCTGTAGCAGTGAGGGACTGAGGGAAATCCATAGGTAAGGTGTAGTGGGACGATCCCCAATGACCTTTCAGTTGAGAAGGGCAGTGGTCTCTAGTGCTGGATTTACCGTGGGTGATGGCTTCCACGGCAGCTGCCTCCTCAGAGAGCAGGGGGTGTGCAGCTAAGGTGACTGGAGACTCTCCTCCCCACATCAAGGGAAGCAAAAGGTAATTCTGCCAAAGGGAGAAGAGAAGGTGGGTTCTTATCTGCTTCCCACCCCCTACTACTCTTAGAGCAGTTCTGCTTTTAATTGCTTGAGATTATAGGGCTTTATGTTAGTGGCTTTTTTTTTGGAATTGAAGGCTTTGTTTAAAAATTATAATGCTATGTTTGAAAACACTGGTCTAGAAGATCATTTATTCTTAAGAATATTCAATCTAACCCCCTCATTTCTCCGACAGGGAACTAAGAGCTCAGAGAGGGGGTGGAACTTGCTCAAGGTCACGCAGTGAGTTCTTGGTAGAATCAGGTTTATTTGTCCTGGCTCCCAGTCTGGTACTCTTCACCATACCCACTTGACTCAGGGTTAGAGCCTTAACAAATTCTCTAGGGGTAAAGCGTGCAGCAAGCTTCTGCTGGTCTCTCCTTCTCTGTGTCTGGCCTGTCTCCTGCTAGCAGCCCTTACCTGGGATATTTAAAAATTCATGTTATGTTAATTACACCATAACCCCTGTCTCTGCTGACTGTATTCTATTAAGAAATCATTCACTGTTTTGTCAGTAACCCTGGGTGTCCTCTCAGGGAGAGGCAGTGCAGAGATGAGGCGTCCCAGCAAGCTTTGCTCACCCTGGTAGCAGTGCGGGGCCCCATATTTGCAAAACTACTGGCAGAAAGTAGTTTCCCTGATGGCTTGGCAACTCTAGAGGGGGTGCTCTGTTCTTCTTGTTTGCAATGACCAGAAAAGCCACTGTGCTCTCACTAAACAGAGCTTCCTCTCCTTTCCCCTTCCCCTTATCTGCTTTTCTATTTTCTACTTTCATTCTTTTTAAAGTGTACAGAAACGTCCTGTTATTAAAAATCTGTTGTCCCAGAATGGAACGGCAGGGATTTTGCTGTGTTTTTGTTCACTGATATATCCCAGGCATCAAGAATAGTGACTAACACATAATAGATGGTCAATAAATATCTGTTGAATGAGTGATGCATGAACAAATAAATGAATGGGTAATAGCTGGATAATTTTTTTCAGTTATAATGTGCTTTATTAACATAGATCACAACTTCCTTTGTGAATCATCAAACATGCATTCATGGCATCATTTTCAAGGGCTTCTGTCCATTCCCAACACAAAATGTTAATCCACCCTCCACTGCTGCCTTTGATTTATTTTCAGGCAAATCTGTGATGCAAGCAACTTCATGCTCTGAATCTTTGGGGGTATGGAGTCTCAGCTCACCCGAGAACTGGTGGCCATGCCCTGGTCCCGAGTAGTCCTGTGGGTCAAGTGGGCCCTGAGAGGAGAGGGAGCTAAAGGACCTGAGGACTAAGGGTATCTTTGGGTAAATATCTGGATAATTGATACTAAAAATCTGGTATCAGAGAAGTAGCTGTGGAATAGACCGTCGGCTCCAACTTTCTCACAGTATAGAGGGCTAAAAGCCAAGAGCCCTGGCTACTAGTCTTGACTAGACTAAAGAAATGCAGCAAAAAGAGATAACCTGCCAAGATGATCTGTCCAAACAGGCCATGCAAATTAGATGTCAGCTGTGGCGTCCTGTTGTTTGAGATTCATATGAAATTAACTGAAAGCTCCCACTCCATGTGCAGTGGAAGCTCTACGTTCCTCTCAATCTCTCCCAGAGTTTCTTGTGGGTTGGTATGAGTTTTGGTATTCTGAGTTATTGGCTCCAAGCTCTCTGAATTAGTTCAGTTTATGGTTCATCTTGTTGTCCTGCGTATAGTGTCCTTATTGACCCAGACTCAGCTCCTCTCCTGGATATACCTAAATTCACACACACACACACACACATACCCCAACATACACACACACGTGTATTCATGCATGTCCACACATATACACACATATAGCACATTCAAAAAAATTAACCTAATATAAAACTTTTGTATGTGGATCAAATTTTCCTGAAGATTTGGGGAGATGAAAAGAATTTATGTAACAACAACTCAAAGAAAACCCTAACTTTAATATTAGTCACACCTGTTTTTAAAAGATCTTTAGCTTTTTCTACTAATTTGGACTTCATCTTCCCCATATCATAATCCTTATATATCTATACCTATAGATATATAGGTATCTTAATTCATCTCTCCACTCCCTTTCTGTTATTATCTGTTTGTCCCATCTTTAGATTCCAATTCTTTTTTTATATATTACAAGAATTCCAGAGTTTGTTTCCTTGTCACCAGTTGAAGCTCATGACCATACAATCTTATCTTCTATCCCCAATTAGCTTATCATAGTATTTTTTCCAAAATAAGGCAGTTGCCTTCTCAAGATGTTTCCTTCCAGTGGTATCATTGGAAGGATACTGAGGTATTTCATAGTATTTATAGAAAAGTTGAATAACAGAGACTTGAGGAATTCTTCAACATCACTTGGGGGAATCACAGCAGTAAAATTCAAGGAATGTCTAGTCAGCTAATAACATGAATATGACTCAGTGTCAACAAAACCAGTCTTGTTTCTCCATTTCCAGTTTCAATTCTCCCAGAAAGAGATTCTAATTGTCCTGACATGCCACGATCTATGAGCTATGTCCAGGGAGAAAACCATGCTAAGTAGACAAGGCCATATGCCCATCCCTAGACATTGGAGCCATTTCCAAGGCATGCAAAATCACTAGGAATTCAGTTGCCACCCCAAGCAGTATCTTACACACTGCTTCTCTTAGGACTAAACTTTATGCTAGCACTCTTCATTCATTCAAAAGTTATGCACTAGGAACACACTCAAAAATGAGCCCTGAATGCTGGAATATAGAGACAAATAAAAATGTATGTTGTAGGAATCATTGGTATTACTTCTAGTGATTTGAGTGAGGAACATTTGTGAGGTTGTGTGTGTAATTTAAGTGAGAAGATAAAACTCTTTTAGTAGTAAAAACTTGGGTATCCAAGAGAAAACTAGCTGGAAACACCCATTACCCATTGTTATGGCTATCTCAGGAATGTTAATTAGTTCTCTAGTCTATCAGAAATGCTCTGAGAGCAGCCAGGCAGCACTGGGGGCGCTTCCAAAGAAAGAGCTATTTTGAATCCATTGTGGTTAGGCAAATTGAATCCCTAGATAAAGTGGTGAGTGATATGTTTTCAAAATATATTTACCTCTTCTCACTTAAAGAATAATAATTAGACCCTCCCTCCATTTTAAAGGGGTTTATGTATTCAGTTGTCCTTTCTATGCAAAGGATAGATAGCCAGTACTTCTAATTTTTCTCTTAGAGTTATTCAAGACGTAAAAAGAAAAAGAATGTAGCAGCAACAGAATTACCATCACAAAAAATGAACATTTATTGAGAACTTATTGTGTAAGACATTGTGCTAAGAGTTTCCATACATTTACACATTTTGTCCTCATAGTAATTCTATGAATTAGGTACTCATATGAAGTAAGGATCTATATTACTTCACTTTACAGGTGAGGAAACTGATGCTTAGAGACTGACTGAAGAACTTTCCCATGTCACACAGCTACAGAGTAGCAAAGGCAGGATGCAAACATAGATCCACTAACTCCAATGTTTGTACTTATTGCCATTATGCTAACATGCTCCTGACTTTTCCCCTAAAGTATAGTGAAAAGATGATGGTGCTGGAACCAAGATATCAGGATATCTGGATTTAGCTCTCCATCAACTTATTGTATAAGCTTAGACAAACTGTTTCTTTTGGCAGTTCACTTTCCCCACCTGCAATTGGTGAGGCATGGATGGATATGTAAGAACACATTTAGTGCCAAGGTTCTATAATCCTGCAAGCTCTCAGAGGCCTCTTATAAAAGCCTTGTGCCGTGTGAATTTTTGCTATTCACCAACTCTGTTCTTGGAGAGGCTCTTGGGACTGATTCTTGGGAATATAATTCTGAGGTTGTGCACTCTCCCCGTACAAAGAAAGTTTGCAAAGGCCACCCCCTCTTGTCACCTGGCAGCATTTGTTTACATCAAGCCATTTAGGGCGTGGTAGATCACTATAATCTTAATGTCAATGCCCTAAATAAATAAATAAATAAATGCATAATATCTGCTCTAGGTCTAGTGAAAGGCATTCTACTTAAAATTACAAATTCACATCAGCAAAATATTTAATACTGGTTTGAGGCAGAAGGTCTGGGCTGGAGACTGAAATTCAGATTGCTGGCAGACAGCTCATTTTCCACATAAGAAATATGATATGGTCCTCCAGCTCCAGGGGGATTATTGTATGGGATTATTGAATTGGTAAACAGAGCAGTCTGTGGTACTTCTTATTATGCAGTTGACAGGAAAAACAATTGTAGCCATATTTGGAGGCAAATATTTGGTCATTGCAAAACTATAAAAACTGTATTTATTTCTGTAGGGCCTTCTGAAGCCCACTTAGATTTAGGGTGGCCTACCATAGGAGAGAAGATTTGGAGTTCCCTGAGCTTTCTTCCTGTAGCTTGGAGGTTTGGGGTGAATAGATGGGAGGCAACAGAAGTGCAACAGAAGAGCTCTTGGACTTGAATTCAGAAAACCTTGGTAGAATCCCAGCTCTGCCATGTTTAAACTCTGTCACCTTGGTCAAGTTACTTAAATTTTATGATTCCCCACTCATCTTCCATTGTAAAGTGGAGACAAAGATCCAAGGGGTTAGTATCAAATGAAATGAAGGGGAAAGGAGAGCAAATATTTTATTAAGCATTGTCTATATCCTGTAGCTTTTCTGTACCTTCTTGACCTATGAAATAAAATAATTATGCCTGCTTCTCCATTTCATGTATGATGATGTTCATTACTTAAAACAATGAATCATTCTCTGCTCTCAAGGTGATCCAGGCAAATGTGGGATCCAAATATAGATCACAGGATACTTTTAAAAAGGCTTACAATGCCATAAGCCAGGCGTGGGGTGATACAGAGACAGAGAAACAAACATTGAATTGTATCACAAGGACTCAGAAAATGCCTTCCAGAGCAAGAAGAATTTGAGCTTAGCCTTGGAGAATGAGAACCATTTAACAGATAAAGAGAGAGAATGTGCTTAAGGCGGAGAGTAGGAGGGATCAGGACAAAAATGGCCTGGAGATGCGCCAGCGCCTGTTCCTGTAGTGAGGAATTCCCAGTAGGTTGAACATGGGTCAGTGAAATGGTGAGGGCCTAGATTAGTTTTGGTCTAAGTTATTGAGGTATTTGAAAGCCAAATTCAGACTTTATCCTTTAAGTAGTAGAGAGTCAACACATTTTTGTTTTCAGTGGAAGGGAGATTGCAATGAATTTGCCTTATACATAGGTGAGTGGCTGAGATTTTGGAGTCCAAAGAGTAGAAGTCAGAAGGACATCAGTCAAATATAGCATGTTTTGCTGGGTGACCGTTGTCAAGTGGCTTAATTTTTTTACCTAAATTTCCCTGGGCTTTGAAATGGAAGCTGTAGAATATTCTTAGTGAAACAAGTGCCACTTATTGATTCCACGAAGATTTGGGGGAACCCCCTAGATGAAGGGCCTTGTGCTAGGAAATGAACATGGAGATGTGGGGCTGAGGCTTAGGAGTAGAGGAGTGTGAGAATCTTGGCTTTTTTTTTTTTTTTTGGCGGTACGCGGGCCTCTCACTGTTGTGGCCTCTCCCGCTGCACAGCACAGGCTCCGGACGCACAGGCTCAGCGGCCATGGCTCACGGGCCTAGCCGCTCCGCGGCATGTGGGATCTTCCCGGACCGGGGCACGAACCCGTGTCCCCTGCATCGGCAGGCGGACTCTCAACCACTGCGCCACCAGGGAAGCCCTGAATCTTGGCTTTTTAAAGGCTAAGCCATCATGTCTTAGAACTTCATGACCTTGGAAAAATCTCTGCATTTTGGTCTGTGGTTTCCCCAACTGCACAGATGGGCCAGGTGATTTCTGAGGTCTTTGTCACTTTAACATTCTAAGTTTTCACCTTTCAGAACTGTTCCCAAGCCTTTTCTTATATTCTCTTTTCAACATCTAATCCCTCAACCTGGGCTTCAGTGTTACCTTTGACCCTCTTACCTATCTGGAAATATTTGCAGTACTGTGCATGCATCATCCCAAGAGACCAGGGTGAAAGGACCTCTTTCTCTGTTTTGCAAAGAGCATTGCTATAAACAGGGAGAGAGAAACCATAAGCCTCCAACAGTGGACTGTATTCCTGAGATCTCAATCTTGTGCCCTCTCCCCCCACAAAAAAACAGAAACTGTTGGGTTAGAACTAAAAGGAACTGAAAATGCTGACTTTACTGGGTAAGCAGGAAGTCAGAGCCAAGGAGGTGGCTTGTGCATTCTTAAACTGAGCCACGTAGAAATTTATATCAGACATGAATATCTGAAAACTGCTGACCACAGGTGCTCGTGACAGAACAGGGATCTGAATCATGAGTTGGTGGATAGGACCCTAGACCTAGAGTGGATCTTAGAAAAATCTTTTCATGTCCTTTAACATCTTAGCAGTGGGTTTGTGGCCCACATGGGAGTAAGGTGAGAATGAGTGATAGAATCTTGTTTCAGTGGAAACAGCAAATGACCTTGGAGTCAGAAGACATAGGTTCAATACAACTCATAAAACAAGTTGTATGTAGCTTTCAACAACTGCAAAGTAGCTCTGGCCTTCCTCAGGAGCTCCTGTGTGTGTGGAATCTTGAAAAAAATAATAGTTATGCTAAATTTTATTCCTAACCAGTAAATTTAGTCCTGTGTTATAACCAGATTGTTCCTTTATATATGTGTTGCTCTTTGGGTGAAATTGCCTGGTCTCTCAGATTTCTGCTTCCCTCGCCTGCTCTCCTCCTCCCTTCAAAAATAATATCTGGCAATACTGACCTAGTGGCAAGAAAGGTACACTCGAGTTTTGTGTCCACAAGGTGTTTTCTGGATCCTACTTGATCTTGGCTGTGGGATGGCTAGTGTGGGCTGCTCCTCACACAGAAGGCCACTGAGGTATACCAGCCCTTCTGAGGGTATCTGTCGTAGTCAGCTTGGGCTGCTGTAACAAATATTATAGACTGGGTAGCTTAAACAACAAATATTTTTTCCTCACGGTTCTGGAGGCTAGAAGTCCAAGATCAAGGTGTTAGCTGATTTAGTTTCTGGTGAGGGCCCACTTCCTGGTTATCAGATGGCTACCAACTCATTGTGTGCTCATGTGGTGGAGAGAGAGATTGTCTCTCATGTTTCTTTTTATATGGGCACTAATAACATTCATGAAGGCTTGATCCTCATGACTTAATTTCTTCGCAAAGAGCCTACCTCAGATATCATCACAGTGGGGATTAGGGCTTCGACATATGAAGTTTGAAGGGGATACAAATATTTATTCCACAGAAGCATATGCTCCTAAAACCTGTTGCTGGTATCCTTGTTCTCTCTCTCTCTCTTGATCCAGGCCTGGATGTCCTCTCTGGAGGACACAGTTTCATATTCCCTCTTGTATGGTCTGTCTCAGCGAGCCTGCCCCTGCTATGAGGACCTCTCACTAACAAACCCCCAGCCAGGTTCTTAGTTAACTAGTGAGCCCTTTCGTGGGGAAATATGGGAATTCTTAATTCTTGTTCACAATCCACAAGAACCAAGTTGTTGTTATGGGAGCTGCTCAGAGGAAGTTTGTTTCTAAGACTTAAACTGAAAATGGAACTCCCTCTGAACTCTATTTCTCTCCTACTTTTCTAGATATTTCTAAAATATCTCACCTCAAACACACACACCCACACACCTCCAAATTTTCACATTTTCAAGGAGTCAGGATTTGAACCCAGGTCTCTCTGGCTCCAAAACCCATGCTCTTAGCCAGTTTCCTATATGGAGTAGGCTTATTTGGAAGCATGTGCTGGTATCATTAGATTCATATATTGATAGATAATAAAAGTTCTAATGAACTTTTTATTCCTTCATTGTTTTCTTTTGAAAAATTAGAAAACTGAGATTCCAAAGATGGATGATTCACCCAGTGTCACACAGAACCTATAGGCCTCTGAGTCTTCTTTCTTCCAGGCCTTGGGTAGCTCATACATAGGAAGCTCGCACTGACCTGGGTCCTGGTGCTTTCAGTTTCAGCAATTTGGATTTGAATGTCAGCTCTACTACATACCGATTAAGACATCTTATGAAATGTTTTAAGCCTCAGCATCTTCATCTGTAACATGATAAAGTATAACATCCTAACTTGGAATTATTAGGATGAAGGGAGATAAACTAAGTAAAATGCCTAGCACAGAGTGGAACCTCAATAAATAGTAATTTCCTTCTTTCCCAATTCCTAAGTGTTACTTCCTGGAACTCTTTTAGCTGCTGGCTTTGAAACTGTGTCTGCTGTGTCTGTTGAGCCCTGCCTGACCCTGCCTGTGAACATTGCCTGACTCCCTGGATCTGAGCCAGCGCCAGCTTGGATTTCTGATCCCTGGCCCTGTCATGCCACCTCCAGGACCCCAGGGTGCTTGACCTGACTTCTACCCTGGCATATGTTCTCTTATCCCTCTCCACCAGCTGTCCAGTCTTGCCAGAACATTATGCCTCTTGACCCTTTGCCAGTCAACCTTGATAGCCTTGAGGTCTGTTGTAAACACTGATGCACCACCCAGGTTCCCCTTCAAGGAAGACTTACTGCCCTAGCTCCTGGGAATGCTCACCGAAGGCAGTTATCAGCTGTAAGCCCCTTCAGCGATTACCTCAGCTACAGAGAGATGCCCAGCCCAAAGTCATGCTTCTGCTTGGGGATTCCACACCCAGAGACTGATTGTGCAGGCCCAACTTGGGACAACTCTGAAAGGCCACTGTAGCTCCAGAGCCTCCCAAAGATATAACTGAGGCCACCCTTGGGCTTGCATCACAGCTCACTTTTCCCTCCACTTACTCCTCCTTCCATCCTCTCCCTTCTGCAGGTGTTGATCCCAGCAGCACTCCCCAAACATCCTGTGTGCTAATCTCTATTTCCGTTTCTGCTTCATGGGTCTATGAACAAGGTCCCCTCAAATTGCACACAGTTCCCAACACTATCAGTCCTGACCTTGTCCAACAGACCCTGGACTGTTCCTGCTCACACTCTAGAATGACTGTGTGTGTGTGTGTGTGTGTGTGAAAGAGACAGGTCTTGCTGCTCTGTTATCAAAAAAGCCAAAAGCACAGGGAAACCTTCACACAACTTTCTACTGCTGGGTTGTGTTTAGTGAAGTCAAAAGTCAGTTGAACTTTAATCTCAAACAACCCCTGTTCTTGCCTGTGCCTTACTTTGACAGGTCCTGGACACTAGGGACACAAGGTTAAATCAGCCTACTTTTGCAGTGAAGGTGTCACGATCTAGGGTGAGAGGCAGGCATTACATAAATAAATTATAGAAAGGAAAGATAAGTGCAATAAAAGAGACACTTCCTGCCCCAGGGAACTCGGATAATATTTTCCTGGCAGAGTTGTTCTGCTGATTCAATGAAGCCACATAGCACAATGTCTAGCACAGGAGAGACAGTTATTGAATCAAATTGTCTTATTTTGCAGGTTAGGAGATTAGTGCCTGAGACATTAAGTGCCTTGCTTAAGGTCTTGTAGGTAGTTAACAATAAAGCTGGGGCTAGAACTCAAGTCTCCAGATTCACACTCCATGACTCTTTGCACTGTACACTTTGCCTCAAGAGGGTAAATGTGTTTGACCCATCTACTGGTATTGTTTTCGGACCTGAACTTTTGGAAAGTTGGCTGCCTCTCTCACAGTTTAGGCACACCATATACATGGTTTGAGGCTGTGCTTTGCAAGTTCCTTTGTTCTTTGTTGAAATGAGCCCAGCAACTGGTGAGTATTTCTGTTTCCACATCCCATTTCCCCCTTGAGCTTAGTGGGTTGGCAAAGAAGCATCAGACCACAGCAGTGACATTTACATGAAAAGAACCCATTGTGTCCTTTCTAAGGAGTGTCATAAGCTCTAAGCCATACTGCTTTTCCATTTGCCTTCCTCTGGGAGGCTCTCTGGTAGGAGCTTGGCCTGCTGGAGCTGCCTGAGTACTCACACCAGAAATTATATTCCGTAATTAAAATCAATAGCAAAACAGACACACAGCAGAAAGGTCATAGAACACAACAGAAAACCATTGGGTAGCATATTGCCAAGTGTCAAAATAGATTTTTGAACCTTTCTTCAATCTGCAAATGCCTAAAGCCATCCGTGGGAGAGAGGTAGTGTGCCCCAAGCCCCAGCCTCACCTGGGAAGGGTTTAGCTAAAGAGAAGTCTCCCTGCTTAAACCTTTCAAGGTCCAGCTTCTCCAGTCCAGCAGTGCCCCTTTAAAGTCTCTGATCACCCTCCTGTTAGCCAGGTTGGAGTGAACTTCTAGTGTTGGAGGCTGTTCACAGCCTGAAACTTTCACCTTGGTCTGTCCTAACTTCCATTCCTTACATACATCTTGGAATCCCTGCTTTCTGACCTATTGCTGTGACTATACCACACCTTTTCCCTTTAGTTATGATAATTGGTGTTACTTTTCTGGCATTTTTCTGTCTCAGCTCATATCTATTCTCACATCTTAGGCTGGTACAGCTCTGCCTTAAAGCAGCTCAGCCTTTGAGACCTTTCCCAGTGCTGTCTTGTGTCTTCCTTGTCTAGTTTGACCAGACAGCGAATGCTTAGACATAACTCCACTTCCTCTCTTCCCTATAACTTCCTAAGTGAAATCTTCCTTGTTCAGATGCAGCACATTTATGCTGATCTTGTTTAAGGGCCAGGCATGGAGCGGGCTGGGAGTAATGTATCATGTTTAATTCTTACAGACTATAATCCTATAGCCACGCATTTTACAGAGGATCTTAGAGTGAAGTGACTTGTCATACTGTAGCAGGTCAGTGACGGAGCCAGAATCCAAGCCCACATCTCCTGCCTCCCAGACCCACGCTTGCTCCGCCAAAAGAAAGCTCTTCCTTGCAGAAGCACTTACATAATTCCATTATGGCACATAACATGTTGAATTTTTCAATCAGGTGGAATAATATGTCCGTGGAGTCAGGAGGTCCATAATAGGAATGTGCCTAAGTAACAGGCATGAAAGAGTTTTCTGCAAGCCAGAAAGCAGCAGACCTTGTCAAATAATTGCTAGGAGCCAAGACTTTCTAGTTTTCAAACACTGGACCTTAGGCAAATGCCCATTGGCCTTGCTTTCATAGGTGACATCCAGAGGGTCCAGATGCATCAGTGAGTCAGAACTTTGGTTTGTTTTTAAGCTTTTTATTAAAGTTTAATATACACACATAAAAGTACATATATCATAAATGTACAGCTTGATGAATTTTCCCTTTCTGAACAGTCCTATGTAAACAACACCCAGATCTAGGAACATTACCAGCATCTCAAAAGCCATATGCTTCCCACCCCCAAGGGTAACTACTGTCCTGACTTACACAATTTATTTATCCATTATACTTTTGATGGCATGTGGTGCTTTCTAGCTTTGTGTGTCACAAATGGTATTCTAAGAAAATTATTGTATATATCTTCTGGTGCACATATGTGTGTACTTCTGTTGGGTATATAAGAGGGGAAGTGTTCAGTCATTGACTATGCATATTGTATTAGTTTCCTGTTGCTGCTGTAACAAATTACCACAAACTTAGTGGCTCAAAATAACAAAAAGTGTATTCTCTTACAGTTCTGAGGAAGTCCAAAATGAGTCTTATGGGGTTAAAGTCAAGGTGTTGGCAATGTTGTTTCCTCCTGGAGGCTCCAGGGGAAATCTGTTTTCATGACTTTTCCAGCTTCTAGAGCTATATTCTATGTGCTTTTTAGCTCACGACTCCGTCCTCCATCATCAAAGCAGCATAGCATCTTCAGATCTCTCTTTGCTCCTGTTTTTACCTTGCCCTCTCTCTTATAAGAACTCTTGCGATCACATCAGGCCCATCCAGACCCTCCAAGTTCAGCTCCCCATCTCAAGCTCCTCAACTTAATCATATCTGCAAAGTCCTTTTTGCCATATCGTGTAACATTTACAGGTTCCAGGGATTAGGTTCGGGGCATTCTTGGGGAGGGACCTCATTCAGCATACTACACATATGTTCTACCTTATAAATACTGCCAGTACTACCAAGTGATACCCCTACGAGCAATGTATGAGAATTTTGGTTGTTCTGCATCCTCATCAGCTCTTGGTCTATTCCATTCTTTTCTCTTATTTCCTGTCTAGCTCACAAAACTCCAGAAAGTCAAACGTTCTGTATCCACAACTATGTCCAAGCCCTTTCTCTCTCTAAACAAAGTATCTCCTCTCCATTGCTATTTCTTTTTTTTTTTTAATTTAATTAATTAATTTTTTTGGCTGCATTGGGTACTGTTTGCTGTGCATGGGCTTTCTGTAGTTGTGGCAAGCGGGGGCTACTCTTCATTGCGGAGCACGGGCTCTAGGCGTGCGGGCTTCAGTAGTTGTGGCACATGAGCTCAGTAGTTCTGGCTCACAGGCTCTAGAGTGCAGGCTCAATAGTTGTGGCACACGGGCTTGTTGCTCCATGGCATGTGGGATCTTTCCAGACCCGGGATCGAACCCGTGTCCCCTGCATTGGCAGGCAGATTCTTGACCACTGCACCACCAGGAAGGTCCCCCCAATGCTATATCTGTTAAACAAGAACATTTAAAAAAATGAGCTCTATCGTACAATAAAATGGCATACCTAATGAGGTGATACACATTTTGTCACTAAATGTATTTAAGCAGAAGCTAGATAAACATTTGTAGGAAGGCTGTAGAGGCAAATTCTATATTGAATGGAGGTGCTCTCTTAGAACAAGCCAGAGATTTGAAGTTGAAGGACCTAGGTTTTGGCTTCACTACTTACTGTATAACCATGAGCAAGTTATTTAGCTTCTGTGAACTTCAGTTTCCTTATTTTCACAATGGAAATATTACTAATTTTCATGCATTTGCAGTGATTGTCAAATGCTACCTCCTTCAAGATAGCTGGTCACATAACCATTTCTGTAGTATGGGGATATATATTTTTTAAACATAGTTACCTATACTTTTATTATAGCCCTGATCACACTGGACTATAATGGCATATTTATTTATTGCTTCTTGCATGCGTCTTCAAATTCTGTAAAGGCAGGTATTTTATGTGTGTGTTTATTACTGTATTTTCAGTGCTTAGCAGAATAAGTTGCACATGGTAGTGTACAATGAATGAATGAATCTTATTTCTGTTACAGGACTGGTCTGCGAATCTAGTAAGATATTGGCAATAAAAGCTCTTTTTAAATTTCAGAGCACTTTCAAGATGCATTGTTTTGTTCTTGTCATTAGTATCTTGTCAATCCAGGCAGTAAGTGTCTGGGGTAGTAACTGAAGCAGACTGGAGCCTCCTCATCAGGAGGAAGATGCTGGCAGGGGAGTGACATCTGTCCCGTCTGAACTTGTCCTTGAGGAACAGGGGGTGCTCTCTACAGGACACTATTTTTTGCCTCTCTGAAGAGCAGCCCTAATTACTGGTGATAATTAGATGCAATTTAAGGTCCTCAGGGCAATCTGTAGAAGTGCAAATTGCATCTAAGCTCTTCCGGATTTGATGTCCTTTCCCTTGATGTCTCCTCCCATCTCTCTTCCTGTGAAATAAGAGCAAAAGAAGGAAAAGGGGCCTAAAGGGGGCCAAAACTTAATGGTCATCTCTACAAAGGGCCTCTTTTCTGGCTATCCTCTGCCGAGTAAACGTCAAGTGCCATTCAGGTGATGCAAGCATTTGGGCGGTCAGAGGAGTGTACGGAGAAGGAGAGTCATTTACTCTTTCATTCCTTTGACAAAAATTTGAGCGTTTTCTCTGTGCCACGTGCTGAGAATACAGAGGTGAGCAGATGTGGGCCCCAATGCCCTTGAGTTGCTCACAGTCTGGTGGGAAAGACAGTTATGGAAATAGACAATTGTAAGGTAGTCTGATGATGCTGCTTGAAAGAGAAACAAAATTGATAATGACAGCTACCATTTATTGCTCAGGTAATAGTCTAGATGCTTTACATCCATTTAATCTAATCTCTGTAATAACTGTAAAATGTAATAATTCCCTTTTTTTTAGATGAGGAAAATGGGGCTCAAGGAACTAACTGGAAAGGTAGAGGCAAGTTTGTTGAGGTTACTGAAGTGAGGGAGACAGTAAGGTTCTCTGTGCTTAGGACAAACAGAATGCTTACATAAAGAGATGGATCTGTTACTGGCCAACACTTCAAGGTGAACCTCAGAAAATTAGCCCAACAAATCTGTTCTGAACTTGCCTCCTAAGTCTATTTTTCTCGATTTTCCTGAGTTTCTACCCTTATAACATTATCCTTTATCTTAAGATTTTGAATCTTCTTGATATACAAAGTTGGTAGGTGAAAAGAACTTGGATTTTGAGTCAGAAGGGACAAAATGATGGCCTCAAACCGAATCATTTAATAGCTGACAACAAGATGTGTGGCTTTCTCAAGCTAGCCAATGACTTGGAAACCCTCTAATCTGATATTGTTTAAGTATTTGTTTAAGAGTTTAGGGAAGAGTCTTAGTGCTGCACGGGGGAAGAGGACAGAAGGAAGACCCCTACTTACAGGACATAGCTTCTGTTCTTATCTGGAGAATTTCAGCATTGACTTCAAATTTGCAAACCCTCTCAGCAAAATGAAAATCTGAAGCTAAGGACTTACCTTACCTCTCTAACCTATTAGTAAAAATCTGTTGGAGTGCAGGCACGGGAGTCTTCTCTCCTACACACATCTCTACCCCAACATCTTGTCAAGGTCTTATTTCCCACCACACAGCAGACAGTTCTGTTACATGCAGTGGTTACCATCATCTCATTATACTTTCAGTTATGCTGAATGGATCTTAGAGATTAGCATGACTGGCAGCTGCCCCTATGTCCTTCCCCTAATCAAAATCTGGTTTGAATTTTACCTTGTTTCTTACCTTCTAAAATTGGAATAATGATAATACCTATCTGGCTTTTCAATCCAACCTCATTTGCTGCCAACTTCCCTAGGGAAAGACTGTGCCAGCCATGTGGGTACAATGGAAAAGGTCATTATCCTTCCTGGATTGGAGTTTCAGGTTTCCTATCTCCAGCTCCTCTGCCCCTGCCTTGGTTTTAGATGCAGCAGAATTGGGGAATGGTTTCTCTTCTATTGGAGGCATAAAAAAAAAATTTGATTATCTTTTCCTTTTCTGTGCTAAGACTTAAAGAGGTACATTTGTAGGATGGGGGTCTAGTGGTTTGGTCCTGGGGAATAAAGAATGATAGGACAGGGCCCATAGGGGAGAAAGCAAAGGACTCCTTGCTTAGGGCTGGTTTCAGTCTCTGGGTGTGAGAGGTGAAGGCAAAGAGGTCCTTAAGTGAGAAGGGAGGCAAGGGTATCAGAAAGAAGCCCTAGTCAAGAACAAAAGCTAACAGATAATACCTTCTATTTCCTGAACATCTTCAAGATGCCAAGCACTGTCATAAAATCCTTGCATATTTTATTTACCGCAATCCTCAAACAACCCTATGAGTTACATATTGTTTCACCCATTTTGTAGACAAAGAAACATAGGCTCAGAGACTTCAAGACACCACAAAATCACAGCTAGTACACTGTAGAGCTGGGACTTTACTCCAGGTCCCTCTAACTCAAAGGGCTATGTCCTTTTCACATGACAGTCTCTTTCTATTCCTCTGGGATTAGTCACTCCACATTAAAATGATTTAAAATTATTGACTATATCTTGAAATTTTCTAAAGCGCAATCCGTTTTGTTGTTTTAAATGACTTGTTTGTTTTACATTCCCTTGAGTTTTGGGGTAGTATGTAGTTGATGAATGAATTAAATAATTGATTAAACCCATTTTTCTATTAACATTATAATAGCACTTCCATTAATATGAAAATATTAATGTGTCTCAGAAGTTTCCTTTCACATTATAATGGCTATATTAAAATTTCAAATATAACAATGAGATTCTAATTGTTTTGCAGAAACAATTAAAAAAGGCTATATATAAATGCTCTGAAAGAACTATGGGATGTTCATGAAGTACCAAAGAGGAATTTTCAGGGAAGTTGATATGAAAAAAGCACACTATTTTCATTAAATTGGGCTTTAATTGCAAAATCACAGTCGTTTAAGGAGAATCTTTTGTTTTGAACATTATAGTGAACAGAACAAGAGTTGGCAGGTTAAAGCATACAATGTGACAATTTAGACAATGAAGTGTAATCCAAATTCAGGTTTATTTAAAGGCTTGCATGACCTTCTTCATGGGGGTATGTTGCATATATCCCATTTGTCCCACCTGCTCCTCTCTTTACCCTTTTGCTCTATCTTCCACCTCACCCCCAGGCTGACCTGTATGGATCACATCAAGAGACTCCCTTGACATATGGTTTCTGTTTCTGTGCAGCCAATCAGGGCTACCACCAAAAGATGAGAGAGTGGGAGAAACTGTAATGTGGTATTTATTTCTCCAGTATGTGAGGGGGACATACTAGCTGGCTATGTCCCTTGATTGAAGTTGTAGTTGCTGTAAAGTGGTCCTCTCAACACAGCACCTCAACTTCCAGGGTCTGGTAACCACTCCCTCTCCCTCTCCTTTCCATTTCCTGCCTCTAGGTGGTATCTCAACTCTGGCTACAGTACTATCCGTACTGGGTTTTCTCACACTCTGTTTCCACCTTTGAAAATAGTCCTGCTTTAAACTGTTTATGTATTAGCTAGTTTGAATATGCCACCTAATTTCTTGCTGGGACCCTAAGTATTAACCTCTATGTGGTGTTTTGTTTACTTGTTCATCTTAATTTTGGTTTTGGTTTTTTCACAAAAGCATGAAATTGTCTCAGTTCAAGTACTAAATTTTAGGCAAGTCCCATCATCTCTCTAGACTTTAATTATATCATCTGTAAGTTGGGTATAATGATTTCTACATCTCAGGTTGTTATGAGGATTAAATATAGAAAGTTGAGTAAAGTATTTAGCACAATTATTGGCATATAGTAGATGCTCTGAAAATACTGGCTTCCTTTTCTTTCCTTTTTTAAATTGCTTAACACTTGTATTTGTCAAAGGAGAATATATGATTTTGGGGAATTGATGGAGCAGGCAACACTTTAGTAAATGTGACAGTGACTTTTTAGGCACTGGAGATGTTTAAGCCCAGCCTGGGTGCCACTTGGCAGGAATGCTAAATCTGAGAACTAAAATGAAAAGGCAATCTGATGAATGGAGATTTCATCCCCTCCTCCATCATGCAAGACCCAACTCCACCATTTTTAAAGAAGGAATCAATTACCTGGGTAGGATTCTCTAATAATGCCCACACTGCAAGGGATAGGATTTCAAAGTGAGCCTGTTCCTTGGTCTACTCACCCATCCTCACCTGGACTCTCTGCCATCCCTTGAATAGGACTTTAAAAGTGGCATGCTAAATAAAATAAACCAGATAGAGGAAGACAAATACTGTATGATATCACTTGTGAAATCCTAAAAAAAAAAAAAAAAAGTTGAACTCATAGAAACAGATTCAAAAAGTGGTTGCCAGGGGTTAGGGTTGGGGGAAATAGGGAAAAGTTGGTAAAAAAGTACAAACTTTCAATTATAAGATGAATAGGGTCTGAGGAGCTAATGAATAATATGTTGACTCTAATTGATAATACTGTATTGTATAATTGCAGTTTGTTACGAGAATAGAACTTAAGTGTTCTCACCAGAAAAAAAAAATGTACATATGTGAGGTGATGAATGTGTTAGTTAACTCAATAGTAGGAATCCTTTAACAGTGTATACGTATATCAAATCATCATGTTGTACACTTTAAATATACTGTAATTTTGTCAATTATACCTCAGTAAAGCTGGAAAAAATGTAGCCTTGCAGTCTTGAGTCTGGCTGGCTCAAAACATATCTCACTCATGTACCACACACCCTTTGTATCCGTATCTATTTTCTTTTTTTTTTTTATGAAAACCTTGCTTTATTTATTTATTTATTTATTTTTACATCTTTATTGGAGTATAATTGCTTTACAATGGTGTGTTAGTTTCTGCTTTATTAACAAAGTGAATCAGTTATACATATACATATGTTCCCATATCTCTCCCCTCTTGCATCTCCCTCCCTCCTACCCTCCCTGTCCCACCCCTCCAGGCGGTCACAAAGCACCAAGCTGATCTCCCTGCATCTATTTTCATTTAATAAATTTTGTGCACTAAATATGTGTTTGACTCTGGAGAAACAGCACTCAGTCAGTAGATATTTGCTGATCACTTACTGTGTGCTAGATTCTGTTCTAGGTCCTGGGGATACAACTGGAACAAAACGAAGTCTTTTTACTCATGAAACTTTCATTCTACAGGGTGAGACACACAATAAAACAATATATACTATGATATCAGCTACTGGTAAGTGACATGAAGAAAAGGAAAACAGTAAGAAGAAATAGGGAGTTATAGAAGGAGGGTTATTTTAGATACTGTGGGACATCTGGGCAAAACTCTGAATGAACTAAGGGAGTGAACCATCTGAAGATGGCTCTAGAGGAGAGCAGTCCAGGCAAAGGGAACAGCATGGAGTTGAGGCCCAGAGGTGAGAACAAGCAAGAAGGCCAGTGTAACTGAGTATAGTGGGCAAGTGGTAAGAATGAGATCTGAGAAATAGCCAGGAGTCGGATCAGATGTAGAACTTAGTAGGCTATGGTGAAGACTTTGGATCTTGCCCTAAATTTTTAATGGGGAGGCACGAGAAGCCTTTGAACAAGGGAAGTGATATGAATCTAATTCATAGTTTAAAACATCACTTGGCTGCTGGCTAGAGAATAGACTAAAGGGACCAGTGAAGGGAAAGAGCAAGAGTGAATGCAGGGAGGTGAGTAGAGAGGTTGTTGTAGTAGTCCAGGAGAAAGGTGAGGAGGGCCGCAGGCAGGGAGGCTGCTGCAGTGGCCCAGTGGAAAGGAAATGGTGGTTGGAGGGAGACTAATAGCGAGGCAACTGCAGTGGTCCAGGGGAGAGCCGGTGGGGCTTGGGTACTAGAGGGGAAATGCTGAAAAGTGATTGGATTCAGGACATATCACTCACATAGGGTCAAAAGAACATGCTTGTGGATATAATGTGAGATGTTAGAGAAAGAGTGCAGCCAAGGATACAGGCTAGGTGTTTGGCCTCAATGACTGGTTAGTACAATCGAAGGAACAAAATCAGGAATTCAATTTCAGACATGTTAGATTTGAGATGCCCGCTAAATATCCAAGTAAAGATGTCTAGAAGGTAATTAAATATATGTCTGGAACTCAGGGGAAAGGTAGGGCATGAGATAAATATTCAAGAGTTAGCAGTATCTAACTGGATTTTAAAGCTCCAGGATTGGATCAGAGTGTAGAACAAGGGCAGAATGCATTCTGGCCCTGGGAGCGTGCAGGCCCTGTTTCTCTCCTCTGCTATTCTGTGAGGTCCTGGTGAGACAGGGCCATCTGGATATGGGTTACCTTCTCAGGCTTGGAGTTATATACATCAGGATTCTGATTCTAGCTCCACCACTAGTCAGCCATGTGGCCTTGGGGAAACTTAACCTCTTCAAACCTGTTTTCTCATTTTTGAAAGGGACATGTTAATAATAATGAATGGAATGTAACAGGGCCTGATACATAATAAGCCCTTAATAAATGTTAACTGTTAATTTCTAGAGGATCATACTTATTAATGTTAGGAACCCAGTGCTTTCCCCCTTCCTCCTCTCCTCTTCTTTCCTCTTCTTGGTGCAAAATGATTGCTTTTTCAGCTCTTATAATATCTCATTTGATGCAGAGAACAAATCTATTTTTACATCTATGTACTGTTTATTTACATAGATTATGTCTTCATTGTATTTAATATCTTAAAGTCTTCTTTTTGGAGAAAAAAAATGACCTGGACAGACAGTGCTTGGTCAAAGAATGAGTGATTTTTAACTAATTATTTAGTAAGAAGCCGTCATTTATGTGCTTGGCTAAATTTTACCCTTGTTTCTCAAATCTACTTGGGAGAACTCAACACAGTTTTAGTCTGTAGACGGGTTTATACGGTAACTATGATTTCAAAGACTGTTCATTTGAAGTACAGTTCATTTGAAGTACAGTTTTTTGTAAATAGAATTGGATTTCAAATGAGAATTTATATGCAGAAATCTCACATAGAATCTATTGTATGGGGTGCTCTTGATACACCTTTGATGATTTGAATCAGACACGTTAAGGAGGATCCGTGAGGTGATGGTGGTGGTGCTATGCGCTCAAAAATCAAAGATTTTTATGGTGGGGAAAAATCTTTTTGTAGTCACTTACTGATTCATAGTCAGTTTTTAAGCACTGCCTATGTAAGAGGTGCTGGGTGTACCAAGACAATAAGGAAAGCTCACTGTTCTCAAGTAGTTTCTGTCTAGGAGAGGGAGCAAGCACACACACACACACACACACACACACACACACACACACACACACACTCACACACTCAAACATGAGTTCACTGAACTGTGTAGATGTTATGGTAAAAATCTCTTCAGGGAATAAGGAACAGTAGAATCCTACACTTAATTAATTAAAAACTAAGGCCCACCTATGAGTATAATTGGGAGTATTCCCTCTAGCTTGAAGTCTCTCTGTAATTGCTTCCAGCCAAGGAGAGCACTGACAGACAGCATAAAGTGATGGTGTTTGTTGACCAAGAGAAGAGAGATGCTTGTCAGGGACTCTGAATGAGGGAAATGCTTGTTTCCTGGTATTGTCTGGAATGGCAACAATGAGGACCTGGAACACTGTGGGAAGCTTTAAAATATTTAGACTGTGCCAACCTACAGTTGAGGTATTTGTGTACTTAACTTGATAGAGAGATGAATTATACATTGGAGTCTTTTCCTATCGTTTCATCTACGTGTGTTGACAAACGTCCCATCATTCACTAGGAAGCACATGCCGTGGGGATTACTGCAACGTTCTGCAGACAATTTACTTGTAGGGTTTTTGTCCCATATGCTGCTTTCTCTCCATAACAGCTGCCTTTTTATTTATTAAAACACAATCACTGAACAGGGAACTTTTCCAGACACCCTTTTCTCAAAGTGGCATTTTTGAGTGCAGACTGAATGCACTCCCTAGTGAATGTATAGTTACTCCCAAGATGTTGTCTCTTTGAAGTGTAAGAAAGTCCTTGGCCAGCTCAACACAGTAGCCAACAATTTCAGTTAAAATTCAATTGTAATTAAAAGAGAAAACATATTGTCTTAATTAAAATCAAAAGCTGAAAACTCTACAATTTTATGCCAACTGTCAGTGCATTAGATTAGATCCTATATATTTTTTCATGAATAATGTTGGCCCTATCCACATGTTCTTCCTTGACCATCTATCCAGGCATACAGATTTGTCTATTTCTTAATTTTCAAAAGAGCATATCATATCCTCCATTTAGTTGACTGTAAAGTATAAGATTATGCTTTTAACTACCTGGGTAGACTATTTGTATTCCAAGAATTTGCCACAAAATGGAACCTCAAATTCTTTGCTGACTTATTCTAAATAAAAGCCTAGTTGCAAGAAACAGCATTAATGGAAGTCTGCTTGAAGATATACAGTTCATTAGTTCTTCTGTCCTTGGACCACACTAGATAACCTGAGAGCTGCATTGCTGGACTGCATTACCTTTGTGCTTCTTAGAGTTGCTTTTGTAGAATTGCCCTTTGACATATTGCCTTTGGCCTGCATTGAGGGACTCCATAAAAATAATATTATGAATTTTCTCAGTGAATTTACTCTACAGATGGTAAGAAGAAATTTCTGAAAGCATGAGAAAAATTTGTCAGATTTCATTACCAGGAAAAATTATAAGTAGTTGGCTTATTTTTGCCCCAAGCAGCTAGATTATTTTTTATATTATTAACTGTTAAGAACATATGACTTTTCATAATTCCTTCTTTGCTTTGGCTACTAGGAAACTCAAATTTAAAACCTACTTCTAATGAGTACACATAACTTTATGGTATGCATCTGTTTGTGATAACTTCACTTCAAACTTTGTTTCATTTTCCTCCCCATGATATCTTGTCTTCATTTCCTGTTTTGTTTATTATTTGTATTTCTCTTATGTACATTTCTATAAGTCACCTCAAATTTATTTTGGACCTAGAACTGCAAGCACACTCATACACAGACACACAATGACATTTTTTTGTCATCATGAGGTCAAAGGTCCAGGAAATTAACTGACTTGGTCCCTTTTTTCATGTGTTTGATATAAAGCAAATAGATTTTTTCCCTGATATTTCTAGATTTTTATTGTAAAAGATATATTGGCTCAGTTTGTTTTGGTTTTTGTTTTTTCATTGCTTTCTTTTTTTTTTCCATCAAAAGTGAGTGTGCACTGAGTTTAAGTAGAGAGAGAATCTCTGGCTACCTTAGGACAAGATTTGAGACCCACTATTAGGTTTGATTTGCTCTCTCCCCACAATTTGTCCTAGAAGACATTCCTTTTCCTAGAATGATACTCGTGTATAATCAAACATATGTAGAAGATCCGTCAAATGGCAAGGTTCTGAGGTAGTTTGAGGGAGATTGTAGTCCAGTTACCCCTCTCTATTGAATTATTAAATATTGGTTTTGGGAGTCAGGTAGATTGGGTTCAAAATCTAGTTCTTCTATTCAGGAGCAGTAAAACATTGACATATTACTAAACTCCTCTCTCTCTGTCTCAAATACTTTATCTTTAAAAAGGGGATAATAATTCTTATATCCCAAGATTACTGTGAAGTTTGAACAAGGTAATGGGCTTAGCATGGGCCTAACACACAGAAAATGTTCATTAATTGGTGGATATTATTACTATAATGACCACTACTACTAGTCTTATCCACCTTTTTATCTATTCCCTGCCATTGCTGGGTGTCCTGCATACCCATGCAAGGTGTTTATCACCATTGAGTTCATCTATTCAATTCAGTTATTGTGCCGGAAACTTCTAGATGTTGAAAACGTAAATATAGACATAGAGTGTCTGCCATCAAGGAACTTATACCCTAGTGGAGGGAAACAAAATGTCAGATAGTGATACATGCCATGAAGAAAATAAAACAAGAGAATGAAAGAGAGTGACTGTAGTTAGGGGTCTAATTTAAATTAAGTGGTCAGGAAAAACTCCTTGTGGGGTGACATCTGGAAGATATCTGAAAAACGAGAAGGAGTTGAGAGAAGAGCATTCAAGAGAGAGGAGGAGAGGAAGCAGCAAATAAAAAGGCCTTGGGATAGGAATGAACTTGATGTATTTGAAGAATAGAAAGAAAGCATGTCGGCAGAACAGAGGAAAGAAAGACAGCAGTGCAAGATCAAATTGGTGGAGGTCACATCATAGTTATGAGTTTAGCCATTTTTTTTTCATCTGCATGGGAAAGCATAGAAGTTTTTAAGCAGGTATATGAAACTATCTGATATTAACTTTAAAAACCTGTTCCCTTAAACAGTATGCAAAATCCATCTTCCCATGCTTTTTGCTCTGCTGAGAAATTCCTTCATCTTTCCTTTATTCCTTGGTGAGCTCTTAACCACCCATCCATCAAGGCCCAGCTCAAAATGGTCTAAATGACCTCCCATGGCACATATGATTTCTCTGTGCCCCCATTACATGTGCACACATCTCTATCACAGAACTCAGAACACTTCTTATCATGGTTAGGATGCCTGTATCTCTTGCAAGACTGAATTTCTCAGGGCATGAGGACAAGACTGTGTCTTATTAATCTTTAAATTTCCCATACTTAGAAAAATGCTCCCACAGAGAAGGTGCTGAATGTGTGCTTGAGTTTTGCATTATCCATATAGGGCTGCTTTGACTGACTCAGGTAACTGAGAATTAACCAAGTATTTTTGCTTTTTGTGTTTTTGGCTGTGCCACTTGGCTTATTTCCCCAACCAGGGATTGAACCTGGACCTACGACATTGAAAGCACCGCATCCTAACCACTGGACCTCCAGGGAAGTCCCTTAACCAAGTTTTTTAATTGGAGGTAGCCAGGTGGGGCATACTAATCTCATAGGCAGGGCTTCAGTTCTCTTTTCTGTAGCCTGCATCTGTGGGCTGCTTGGCATTCAGAAGCACTTTTGATCAGCTGAGACTGTGCTCCTCCCAGCGACATGGACACTGATACAGCTATATTCTGACTGATTTACAGGTAAATAGAGATGCAGTTTTCCACCAAAACTAATCCAGAAAGAGCAAAGTTGCCACCCCTTTCACCCTTATCCTCCCAAATACATATTTACAATGCTGGGAATCTATCTTCAGCAAGCTGGAAGCCTTGAGCTGGACTGCAACTCATTTTTGAGAAATACCACCTTCTGTAAGGTCTCAGCTCAGAAGGACAAGAACCATTGCTGAATTCATTTTCCAAGTCATTCCTGCCTCTGGGACTGATGCAAACCATGCTGTCTAATAAATCTTCCATTAAGACCTCTCTCCTTTCATTTGCCTCTTGATCCCATCACCTTTGTCTTCACTCCACAGGATTTATTTTCTTCTCATCTGTTTTCCCTTATTGCAATAATTTGTCAGTTTGCAGAACACTTTCTTAGGCTTATGCTTCAAAATGGAAGACCAGCTTGGGGAGAAAGGTGTAGTCTCCCTGATCTCTCTACTCTCACAGCCCTCCTCTTTCCACACTTAACACCACTTTCCAACACCTTCCCCAAATTTCAGACCTACCTCAAGATTCCCTCTAGAACTCTCCCAGAAAGGATTAGGCCAGTTGTGAGAGCTTTTGATAGGAAGCTGGTTGCTTTTCAATAGTCCTACCTGGAAAAAGAACCTTCCTGTTTCTTCTGTTTTAGCCAACATTTCTCCAAAGTCCACTATGTCATCTCTGGTAACGTTACCTGGATCTTCTCCCTCCCTTGGTGCCATCACAGGCAAAGCAGAGGATGCAGATGTAAAGCAGGAAAGGTCGTTTGGAGAAAGTGGAGCAAATGTCTAATGCATTTGACTGATGATATTCCTTAGTCTTGTATTCAAACCCCACCCTATTCCCTACAATTGAATTCAAGCTCCTCTTCAGACTCCTCACCAATGATTCCCACATAAAACCTATGCTTTAGCTTCATGGTGTAGTTACCTTGAATACATGTCATGCATTCTCATCTCTTGTTCTTTTCATATACACTCCCTCTGTCTGGGAAATCTTTTCTCCCATTTGAATTCCTCTTCAGGAATCCTTCTGTGATTACCTCACCTGTCTCTCCTATGAAGGTCCCCATTACTTAGTAAGGTAGTGTTCTGTTTAAGTGTTAGCTGTGGAGTTGAAGCCTGGACTAACTGCCACTGACTAGCTGTGTGATCTTAAATGACATCTTATGTGGACACTGTACATCTCCCCCACTGCACACTTCTTATTCAATCCAAGAAGCAGCTGAATGTCTGAGCTACCCCTACAAAGAGGTGAAACAGGCAGATGCTTACATAGTATGATTTGAGGCTATCATGTGATATGAAAATTTTCCTTTACTGGCCTTTGATTAAAGCTTTGAAGATATCTTATAAAATTTCATTATAAAGAAATTCTTAAAATCATAACCTCATAGACTTTAGAATCCTTGAATGTCAATTCTGTGAAGATCCTTTGAGCCTCAGTTAGTTTAATCTTGTTTTGTTTTTAAGCTTCTTGTTTTATAGTTTGATAAATTGCTTTTCAGAGAGGTAAATAAGTTGGCAAAGACCATATATGTAATTCAAAATTTCTTTATCAACATTATTCATCAACAACATAATTTTAATTATCTAGAAGGCAAATATGTCTTATGTTGGTGGTGTTTTTTTGTCTCAATTAAATTGATTATGTATAAGATAGTTTCTTTAGTTACTAAGAGTAGAAATGTATTCTTTTTAACTTAGACAAAAGGAAATGCATTTGAAGGATATTAGGGACCTACAGAATCAATGGGAAGTGGAGAGAGACCTGGACTTGAGGGTAAACAAGAAGTGAAGAGCTTTAGCACCAGGGAGAGGAAACCACAAAAAAAGTGGGCTTTGAGTGGAGCAGTCTGGTCGGGAAATGAAGGATCACCAAGTCTTTCATTATTTTCTCTGTCTTCAAGGTACAGATTCCATGGAAGTCAGATCTGATTAGCCTAGACAGGGGTATGTGCTTTGGCATGGGATGGCAAGGCCTTTTCCCCTGTGACTCCAACAGACTGTACAAATGAAGAAGGAGTCATTTAAGTATAGGAAATAGTTTGCTATACTTTGCTTCCTTTTGTTAGGAAGAGGAAATATATGCCAAGCAGCCAATATTTACAGATGCCAACTACAGTAAGAATCCTTCATTCAAAGAGAGTGAGGCAGATAATACCAATAGCTCCCAACTGTAAAGCTCTGGTGTATGTCAGGGACATTACATGTATTTTCTTATTAGATCCTTTGAACAAATCTGAAAGAAAAATAATATCATTCCCATTTTAAAAATCAGAAAACTGAAGGTAAAAGAGAATAAATCAACCGCTTGCCAAAACCTGGATTCAAAAGCAGAACTAAAATCTATGTTCTCCCTGTTGGTCCAAGCCTTCATGCATGTGAAGAGGCTAATGCAATTCCTGGCACCTAGTAGGTTCTCTGTCCTGGAGGAGCAGGAGCCTCAGGGAGACATTACTGGCACTTGCTTCCCCCCAGAAATCCACTGGTCTTCACTTTATTTAGATGTTACCTCATCAGAAAGGCCTTCCATGACCACCCGGTATAACTAACATCACCCCCTTCCATTACTTTCTATTCCCTTATCCTTATGTTGCCTTTTTTTTCTTCATAGCACTTATAACCTCCTGACAAATATGTATATAAATATATAAATAATATCTAAATATATATATTAATATACCATATATATATTTTTTTCTCTCTCATAAAAACAGGGACTTTGTTTTATATAGTAATTTATCCTCAGCATTGAGAACTGTGCTTGATAAATCATTGTTTGATCAGTGAACAAAACACATAGAACTGGAAGAGCGGTTCTCAGCTTTGCCTCTAACCTCCAGTGTGGCTTTGCCCAGTCACTGATGTCTCTAGACTTCAGTTATAAAATGAAAGGCCCAAACCCACCCACTCCCACTTGCTTTGTTTCTTGCCATCTGAATTCTGTTTATCTGTTTGTTTGGTTTTTGCATATTGTACCTCTCTGCTAGCTTTCTTCTGCAGAAAGCACTTTTGAAGAACTAAAAATTGTTTGAAAGACACTGGACTAGATGATCCCAAAAGTCCCACCTCTCTATGAAAGTGTATAGTTGTGTCAGTATAAAGAGTTAATAGACCTCCCAGATAGATTACAAAGAAAATCTTTCAAAAGACAATTATGTATTTCTTATTGGAAGAAAATACAATGTTCCTCATCTCCTATACTTCTGGTTCCCAAATTTCAGGAAGCTGATAGATGACTTGTGAAGTTCATTTTCTCATTTCAGTTACCAAAAGCTCTTTATTGAGTCCACTTTATTATTTTAATTAACATAATAACCCTGAAAAGTGGGAGGTTGTGAGATACAGGAATTTAGAGCTTCTAAGATTAATAAGTCCACTGAGGTATGAAAGCTCTTTCACATAAATTTTTAACTGTGAAGATCCACTGTGTAGAAAGGAATCTGTACCATTCACCGACAGATGATGGGTACTGAGAAGTGGACTTAAACACTGGCTTCCATGTGATGAAGACCAAAATGTCAGAGCTGACTCCTATGAATCAGCATTTCAACCAGTTATGTCAGGAGCTCCTTTTAAAATGTAGCTCAAATTATTTCATTACTCTCAATATCTCTACCCTACGTGGCTTCTCACACAAAACTCTTACTAAGGGCTGCAAGCCCCTATAAAATGGTCTCCTCTCTCCCTTTCTACCAGTCACCTCCTCATTTATTCCTGTTCAATCATACTGACCTTCCTGCAGTTCCTAGAGATACACCAAGCTTGGACCTTCATGCTTGTTGTTCCCTCTGGGCCACTATTTTCTTGGAGATATGTATAATATAATATAATATTGAATAAATACTGAATATAATATTGAATATAAGATAATGTAATAATCCATATACATGTGGATTATTTCCTCACATCATCCAGTTTCTACTAAATGGTTGTCTCTGTGACCACCCTAATTAAAATTGCCCCCTCCATTACCCTCTCTCCCCTTACCTTGCTTTATTTGTATTCATTACACTTATCATTACTTTACACTATATTATGTAATACATTGATTTATTTGTTTATCTCTCCTTCTCACAACTTAAAAGTTCCATGAAAGCATGGAATTGCTTTTTTACCTCTGCTTCCCCAACATCTAGAAGAGTGACAACATGAGAAGCTCTCAGCAATATTCATTGAGTCAAAAAGGAAGGAAAGGGTGAAAGGAAGGACGACATCAAGGTTGATTCTGAGGTATCTGACTTGTACAATTGGACAGATGGGGATGGTGGAGCTACTTACTGAGTTGGGAGGGCCAGGTTTAGGGGAGGTCAGGAGATTCATTATATTCAGGTTGAAATTGAGGTAATTTCGAGACATTCAAGAGGAGCAATTAGGTTGGCAGATGGATAAGATGAGCACATAATTTATCATCATCCCCACTGAAAGTGAACAGGGAAACTAAAGATACAATTTTATATATTTTTGAAATATTTCATGTATTGACCACCAATTGTTTTCTTTGTTGGATTTACAAAACAATTATTTTAAGAATCAAAATTCATTCTAAAAGTAATATACATCCATGTACATTAAAGCAAATTTTTTTTAAAACTTACATTTATTTTCTTAAAATAGCACTGTTATTTTTGGCATACATTTACACACTTTAATCAGTTTTTTAGTTACATGTGTATCTAATACTATGTCATTGGTATTTTTATGAAAAATATTTTTTCTAATATGGTTTTATTATTTTTAGTTTTTGATGTCATTGCCTTCAAGTCTTCTTTAGAATTGAATTTTTATGGTTAACAAGTTTGAAATTCTTGACACATTCAATTGATTCTCCTTTATAGATCATAATATTCTTAAATAAAAGGCATTATCTCTCTAGGTACTGAGGTACCTGATAGAGTTCAGCAGATTCTCCCAAATTGAGGACATTCTCAGTTACAAGCTTTTTAGTATTGAAATATATGAACGTTTCAGTCCAAATATATTCATAGTTACTATCTTGTTTACTCCTTTCCAAGAAATTTTCTTAGATAAATTTTTTTTATAAAACAACTTTTGTCAAAGTGCTTTTCCTTGATTCTTTTAAATTTTCACCAAATGCAGGTGCTACAAAATTGTAGCCCTTCTCAATTTCATTCCACTCTGGTACAATATATAAATATCTAATTAAAAATAGGAGCTTCATCAAAAAAATTATCCTCCTAAACTGAGGTTTCCCAAAGTATGATCATTGAATTTCAGAATTAAGTCTTGTATTTCAATTGTGCTTTCATCATTTAATTTGTGCAATTCCTCCCTTGCTTTTGTAGAGATAAATGTCATGTCTTCCTATTTGAAAGCTTTGTTTTCAGTAATTGCAATTTGATAAAAGCTTTAAGAATTAAAATACTTTGGTGCTTCATTGTTGAATACTTGATTAAAGATTTCCAATTGATTTTGAACAAAATGCAACCAAAATTCTGTCCTCTTTTAAAGATCTCATTAACAAAATTTAGGGGTCTCATTAACAGCAAAAACAAAAAGCAAACATAAAAACACAGCAAAATCAACGTTGATTAACAAAGTGGCTTATTAAAAAGCTCCAAATCTCTAAGATCCCAGTGATGGCAGACAGTAAAGAAAAGAAACATGGTCTGCCTTCCTGAAGCTTAATAAAAATTTTGTTTGTATGTGGTTTAGCATTAGCTTCATAAAAAATTGTATCGTTTACTTATTTTGTGTAAATTTTGAGAACTGTGGTTTCTGTTTTGAGGGTAGAAAATAGAAGCTTGTTTTGGATGCAGTTTTGATTTTTATGGACACCTCCAACCAACTCAAAATAAATTTCTACTCCATAGGTTTGTTGATTTAACAAGTACATTGCTTTTACCAAAATTTGTGTTCATATTATCATAACAAAAAAAATAAGTAATTTTATCTTTCATGTTGAACTTTATTTTACAGAATTAACAGTATCATTCCCACTAAGACAGTATTTAGCCTTCAACAGAATGAATTTCCAAAAGCTTTACTTTGATTCCATGAATTGGGTGAAAATAACTGAATTACATTGAAATTAAGTTAAATTATTTTCTATTTGAAACACCTGATGACACTGATATCACATTACTGATTTTAGTTCTTATGCTAACAGAGAAAAGACATTAACAGCTACCACTTTATATACCAGAAAACTTGGAATTAAAACTGATTGAAATGACTTTAGAAGAACAGTCATGCACTCTAAGTAAAAGTGATAGCACACATCACTTTGAAGTATGGCTTTTCATTTAAAGTACATTGCTCTAAAATAATTTCAATCATTTTTGTTCTATGGTTCTGCTTTTATATATGTAAATTATAGTCTTTGGACATAAGTTTTCTTAAAATAACTGTTAAACCAAATAGATGCTGGTGTTTCTTCAGCAGCATTGTGTCTTCTGGTTTTAATGTGGCCACGTTATCAGTACACCCCCTACAGTGGATCATAAATACTTACAAACATTTTATGCATGTGTCATGTTTATCACTGAATTTCAGGAGGAATGAAAAGTTAGTACTCAACTTTCCTAAAATATGCACTTTTGTATTTTTGAGCTCATTGCTGGTGAAATGTTTATTGCACAAATTGTTTAGGAGTAACCAAAAAAACAAAATAAATAATTTTAGATTTGCACCATATGATAAATATGCTTAGAGCAGACTATTCTCTATTAGCAGGACTGGTCAGTCTCTATTTCCCAAACATATTTCACATTTGCCTAACCTATAATTTTCCATATTTCTGATTGATCCCACCAACTGGTGACCTTGAGGCTCCATTCATCTGGCAGGTTGCTTGGTGCACGGGCCATGGCATGATTGTCTAGCATAGCCAGTTACCAGTAGTGAAAACACCTTTGAATATATCTCCCACCGCCATTTGGGAACTGGAGGAGTTAACTGCCTTCCTGTATCTTGACAGACACACTTAATTTTATTAGAGAGCACATCTCCTTGAAAGAGAGGTATTGGTTACATTGGATATGGGAAGGATCTGGAACAGAAAACAGGGTTATCACTGTTCTCTTTCCTAACTCTGTGTTTAAATGATTCCTCATCCCTTGTCACCTTTTCTTTGGTCCCCTATCCTACCTGCTTTGTCCATTTCATACCCTAAGCACACTTAGTATGAGCTTGGAATGCATTATTCTGAATCAAGAGAGTGTGATGCCAACCGTCCGTCATACAGAGCATGGTGATAATCACAGTTACCATTGTGAGCACCTGTTATGTGTCGGGTACCAATCTCATCTCTAATTGTCAAAACAGATCTGTGAGCTAGATATTGGTTTCATTTTATAGATGTGGAAATCCAGGCTCAGGGCTACATGACTGATAAGTCATGGAAGTAGATTAGAGCCCAGGCCCACGTTCTTTCTACTGTACAATGACTACAATTGTAAAAGGCATCAAAAGCTGGAATTGAACACAGCTCTGTCTATTCGTTCTAACCCAGCTCTGCCTGACTTATTTATTCATTCATTCAAGAATATTTATTGAGTGCTGTTGTATAATAGGCTCTGTGCAGGAGGACTCTAAGGAGATTCCAGTCTAGTGACGTCATATCCAGAACCCTTATTATCATTCCACTTATGATGGAGCAACAAAATAACTTGGATACAAAACTTGAGCGCAAACCTGAACAAGTTGCAGGTACAGCTGGCCACCCCATCCCAAAGCACCCAGCATTCTCATACTGCCTCATACCCCATCTTATATCCCAACAAACGATAGTTTTGAAAACATAGTAATTTTCACCTAAGAGTCATAACAACCCTAAGAGGGATTCAGGACACATTTTAGTAACCACTTTTTACACAGAGGCACCAAGAAAGGTAGAGTCCTGCCCAAGGACTGCAGCTTAGACTAGCACCCAACTCCTAGCTCTTTGTCCAGTGTCCTCTTCTTGCCTCCTCTCAGAAATCTGGATTGGAGAAGATAGAGTACATGACTTAGAGTCTCTCTTTGCCTGAGGAGCCTGTCCTTGGAGTTTCTGACTGCATTAGCATTCTGCCCGCAGCCACATGTAGGTAGGAATATTGTTGCTGTCCATGACCATGGGGAATAATCAGTCTCAGCTATTCCCCGGCTCTAAACTAGCCAAAGTAATTGGGTTTAATTTTAATTTTTTTAATGGCTTGGAATTAATAGAAGCAGCTGCTGACACAGTGTGTGGGTGTCCTTCTCCAGAAGGCACAGACAAAAAAAAAAAAAATCCTACACATAAAATAAACTCTGAAAAATAAACAACAGAGTGTGTAGGACAAAAAGGTTAATTCAAGAATCGAGCAGTGTCTTTTATCAAAAACTCGGCTGGCAATATGTAGCTCCGTCTCTTTCCTCCCACCACTAGTGCCCATCAACCCCTGATAAGATGGTAATCTGATTAGACACTGGGTATATAAATGTGTTGCCTGTAGCTGAGCACTCCCTCACTCTCCGTTTCTCCCCCTCCCTGTGACTCACCAAGAGATTAGCTGTGACAAAGTGCGGAGAAAGATAAGAATAGATATGCTGGTGACAGGAGCACTATTATAATTATTTGGGGGAAGATAGACTTGGAATTAGGAGCAGGTCCTCTTCGCCTAGGGAGGGTAGATTTATAATGTGGGCAGCCATGCTGGTGCCTGGCTGTGCCAGACGCCTGAGAAGAAAAGGAGGGGCCCACTGGCTCAAGCCAGGAGATGGTCTGGGTTGTTCCAGCCAAACGTAGACTAAAGGCCATCTGTTGTCATGGATGACAAACCAGAGAGTCAGCTGCCCTCATGAAGGGAAGAGGGATGAAATCTTTCTTCAATTTCAAATATACCTGGGAAACTGGATGCCAGTTTGCTCCCTGCCTCTGGGTAGATGAAGAAGGGGAAGTAAGAGACTGTTTCTGCAATTGCTGGGTGAATTTCAGATTTCACCCAAATTGTTGGGTGAATTTCACAGCCTTGGTGTGGTGGAAAGAATATGTGTTTATCAGTCAGACAATAGTGTACATCAAACAGGTAGCACATTGTTGGCATATAGGAGGTGTTTAGTATATGCTACTCCCTTTGGAGGTGTCTGAATGACTTGGTTTTGTATACCTCCTTTAGGATGTACCGCCTTAAAAGACAGATTCTTTGTTATTTTTTCCCTCTCTGCTAATTTGAAGAAAAAAGTTTGTGTCTACTGTCAAAGAACACCCTGGGGTTGGAACTCATCTAACATCCATATTTTCTGCTTAATCAGAAAGGAAATTAGGGCTCCTGTCTTTCAGGGGTCTTGAGGAGGGGCAGGGAATGAGTCTTATGTACGCCTTCAGGTCCTGGGCTTTCTCCTCTTCCTCTGTGCTCTGGTAACCTCCAGAATGATGCATTGGGAACTTGGCTGATGGCTTGGACAGAGGCAGAGAGGATGGAAAATGGGAAGGAATCATCCATCCATTCATTCATTAAACCATAAATTCACCTACTCATTCATTCAACAAACATGCTTTGAGCTCCTCTTCAGGGTCAAGCACTGTGCTAAGTGCTACAGATTTTGAGATGAATCAGAAATACAGGAGTTTCTGTAATTAGTATTTAGAGCAATTAGTTATTCCTGGAATTGGTGACGAAGACTTCAAAGAGGAAGTGTCATTTGAGCTGGGCCTCACTTCTCTACATAGGCATGCACTATGTAGCAAAGTATGGGAAAGGCAATTACAGATAGAACCGCATTTAAAATGGCATGGAAGTTCCTGAAACATAATGTATTCATGGCATGACTCACAGCTTCACATGGAGAGAGCATAAGATACAAACCTTGGTGTGGCTGAAATTATTTACTCTAATATGTTAATATCTTAAAGTTCACTCACAGTTATATTCATTTATCCAATTCATGAGCATTTTGGAGTACCTCCTCTATTCAAGGCTTTGTATAGATCCTCCAGAACCAGATGGACAATATATGGTTCCTGCCCTCAAGGAGAACTCAATCCAGTGGTGGAGAAAGGCATATATTCCAGTTGATATAATGAAATAGAGGCTATAGTAGAGAAGTATACATAGTATGATTGTGAACGTGTTCAGTATGTACATGCATGCAGCCTGTGTGTGAGTGTGTGTGTGTGTGCGCGCTCACTCAGCCACATATGAATGCATGACTGAATCTGAGGATGTTGGTTACCACCTCCCTCACACATGTGGAGGGCTTCTTTAGTCATCAGGATGGACCCAGGATGATGACTTGTTTCAAGAGCTGGATCACCCTTTAGTCTCTGAGTCCTGAGAGCACACACCACAGGTCTTGGAATCAACCTGCATCTCTGGCAGGATCAGGTGTTAGATTCTTTCCTTTCTGGAGTCTTCTAGAGAGTCATGGACAATCTGTTTCTCTTAAGAAGTATTCTTGACCCTACCTTCATTTTTATCATATCATTTAGGATAAAGGAATAACTTCAGAGGACTATTGTGAAGATTAAAGGAGTTAATATATGATGAAGTACTTAGAATGGCCTAAACAATTGTTATATTGTTTCCATTGATATCCGAGACTCTCTGTGCTAAATGGAACCAGAAGTTTGCCTTGTTTAACTTAATATCTAGTACAGGAAACTTTTTTTTTTTTTTTTTTTTTCCGGTACGTGGGCCTCTCACTGTTGGGGCCTCTCCCGTTGTGGAGCACAGGCTCCGGATGCGCAGGCTCAGCGGCCATGGCTCACGGGCCTAGCCGCTCCGCGGCATGTGGGATCTTCCCAGATGGGGGCACGAACCCGTGTCCCCTGCATCGGCAGGCGGACTCTCAACCACTGCGCCACCAGGGAAGCCCAGGAAACTTTTTATCAGAGCCCTTAAAGCTTCCCATGTACTCCCTTGTAACATAGACCTTTCTACTTTCCCTTCAGCTGAAAGTTAAAGAGTCTCTACTTTATACTGAGCTAAGATCTACCTACCTATGACGCCTACCATTTATCTGTGGAGAGGAGTCTTCTTTTCCTTTTACAAGTGCTTTTAAAATAAGCAAGTACTATTTGAAACTTCTCTGTACCATTTCTAGTGAGAAAGAGAGGGAAAGGTAACACTGTTCCTGTCTTCAAGAAGCCTACCTTCTCTTTGAAGAAATCTCCACTCACTTTTGTTGCTTATTGTTAAGGGACAAACCGGTGATAAAACTGTTTTAATATCAAATGTCAAAGTAGAGAAAAATTAATGATGGATGAATAATCAGAGAAGACTTCAGAGAGAAGGTATGTTAAAGGATATAGGCATTTATTTTTACATTCTTTTGTTTATTAATTATTTAGTTTGTTTAAAAAAATATTTAAACCTACAATATGCCACCTCTATGAGTAAGAGTTTACCAAGTAGGTAAGGTATCTGGCAGGGGAAGCAGTACAAGTGGAGAAAAGATCAAACACAAAGACACAGAGGTACTGGAGGTATGGCACAATGTTTTTAGAGAGTTGTGAGTAGTTCAATATGAATAAAACATAGGGTTCAAGGAGGGAGAAATGACTGACGATGCTGGAATCACAGGGAGATCTCGGGGAGCCTTTTGAGGATAAGAAGTTGTTTGAAGAGTTTTTAACAGGAGAGTACTGGTAAAAGTACTGTCAGACAAGATTTCTCTGGAAGCAGAAGGTAAGGCTATGAATTGGTGTCAGGGGGAGAAAGGCAGGTGGCAAGTTACCATAGGGACGATGAGCACAGACTTTGGAGTCACGTTAGCTTGCATCTAGTACAGGCTCTGCTGCTTACCAAACTTGCAACCTTGGGAAATTTTTGTTACCTCTCTGAGCTTCCATTTTCTCAGCTGTGTAAAGGGGATGTTAACAGCCCCTAGCTCATAGGGTGTTGTGAGGATTCAGTGATAATGCGTATAAAAAATTTAACACCATGCCTGAGACATAGTGAAACATAATGAGCAAAATAAGAGAAAAACCATAAGTGCATTCCAAATGAGAGACACATTTCTCCTACACAGCCTCATTCCTCTTTTCCTTTATCCTTTGTGTTACTTTGCTTCCTCATGAATTTGGCCTGCTGAATTCTTCTCAGACAGATCTTCGTTAGTATCCTTAGCAGAGTCTGGAACATTAAGCCCTGAGCAACATCTCAGCTTTCTTGCATGATCACCGCAGTGTCCATTACCTTCACTCTGCCTTCAAATCAGGTTAAGCATCCAACCTACTCAGGAGAGGAGCTGGGACAGCTGCAGGCATTAGATGAATTCTCCTGGTAGCACATGATCAAATTTGGTGGAGACGGCAGGCTCTCAGAGTCAAGTTGCTAAACTTGGCTAGAATAGGAGAAAACTGAGGTGAGTGAATTTAAAGCATGGATCTTAATTGAATATACTAGTACATAAAGACTTGAAAACATCGGTGTCATAGCCTGAGGGGATTGTGACTGTAGGAATCGCTTGTGTACGAAGACACACTCACCTTGTGCTGCAGGAGACTCAGACTCAGACCTCTGAGTCAGGGCCTGAAGCAACTGTCACAGACCATTGGCTGGAGACCCTGAGGCTCATTTACTTCTACCACCCTAACATTTCTGCATGTTCAGTCACATCACAAATGTAGACCATCATCTGTTCTTTTTATACCCTTATCCCTGCGCTGGTCTGTTCTCCCTCTAATCTTGGTTTTCCACTGATCCCTCCTCTATCCAAAACCTTCTACTTTTTCCTATGAAACTCAACTCCCAGGTTAATAATCCCCCTTGGACCCCAGTGTTTTAATCCACTGCTTCCTTTACCTCTTGTCTTCCTTTACTTCAGTCTATGGTATGTGATACTTAACAAATATTTGCTGAATAAAACAATGAACTAAGGCCTGACTATCCTGGAGGCCATTACTTCCCCCTATGCCTTCTCAGGAGCTGCTCATTCTCCTACATTCCATGTGCAGAAGGATCTGGAGGGGACTCTTCACTCCCCATTTTCCTTCCAGGCCATTCCGTGTCTATTTCATCACTGGTAGCTCCAAAATTTCAATATAGGAGGGTTTAAGGTAGCAATTGGGTTAGAAAGGAGGAGTGCCTAGGGGGTTTGCTTTTTAAAGCTATATTTGTGTCACAAGAAGATTGTTTTTACTTGCATGTTTATTCCTCCTGGCTTTGGGTGTAGGAGCAAAATGGACTCTATTTGTGGGCCTAAGCACACCTCTAGACAGCCTTTGATACTACTGTGGACTTTTTTTTTTTTTGCGGTACGCGGGCCCCTCACTGTTGTGGCCTCTCCCCTTGCGGAGCACAGGCTCCGGACGCGCAGGCTCAGCAGCCATGGCTCACGGGCCCTGCTGCTCCGCCGCATGTGGGATCTTCCCGGACCAGGGCACGAACCCGTGTCCCCTGCATCGGCAGGTGGACTCTCAACCACTGCGCCACCAGGGAAGCCCCCAACTACCGTGGACTTTTATGTGTAAAGCCCTGTTCCTTTATTGCTTAAGCTGTTCTCTCTACGTCCCGTCCTCATCATTTTTGGGTTCCCACCCATCTTAGACTCCATGGCCCATCACATCAGCCACTTTTATCTAATAGTCAAATCTATCTGATTTTCTATACTTGTGCAGCTACTACCCTGTCCTTCTGATCACTCTCTTCTATCTCTTGGACTTGGACAATCATGGTACTTTACTTCTTTCACTGACTTAAAGGAATCCTATGACCTCAGGATAATGTTTAAATTCTTTAACGCGTCCCATCATGTAAAGTCGTCCCTTCACACCTGCAGATGCAGAACCCATGGATGTGGAGGGACAGCCGTAGTCCCTTTCTAATATGACTTCTGCCTTCCTCTTCAAACACATTTCTCATGATTTCCCTTCTCATTCTTTGTGCTTCAGCCATGATGAATTCCTTGCAGTTCCAACATTTTACTTGTTCCTGGCCTATGCCAGAATCCCGTAATTTATCAAGAGGGATCCTGGAAAAGTGTTATAAGTACTGATTTAGAATCAGACAGAAACAGATTTGAATCCCAGTTTTGTCATTTACTAGCTTGAGAGAATGGGTAAGCTCCTTAACTTTTATGAACCTCCAAGGCCATATCTTCTAAGTGGGATAACAATAGTGTGGATGAAGCCTGCCATATCAGTAAACAAAGGGTGTACAGCCATCAAGTCATCAGCCATTGCAGTCACCCCCGACTGTGCACCCTGAGGGATTCAGGATGGAAAAAAACAGGATACTGGCCCTATGAAGTTAAAGTGCATATCAAAGGAATGATTTCAGTGAGCCGAGACTCTTGTCTTCCCATACATAGAAAAGTGCGAAATTCATTAACTTGAGATGTCTGTTTTTTTTCTTTAATTAACAATAATCTTTTGATGTTCCCATTACCTGTTTTCCACTTAATGTTAGGGTGAGATTCATGACAACCAGGGTTACAGGCAAGCAGTACAAGCCCAAACATGTACAACGTCAGTGCCATGTAACATTGGCTCTTCCACGGGAAGCCCATAGCCTTACCTCCCACCCTGGCCACTGAGGCAGCCTCAGAAAGACACCAAGGTAGAAACAAGATTCTGCAATAAACTGCTGGAATGTTACAATGCTTTGGAGCTCTTAACAGTTTTCTCCAGGCTGCCCTACCTGGAGCCAGCACCATTATTGTTTTTTTCAACCTCAGCTCTGACACCCTCCTCCTCACACTTTCCTCCATGTGCCCCTTTGCCCCTTGGCTTCCTAGTTGAATGACAAGCCACCGCAGGTGAGCCTTGCATCCTCCACCCACTATGCCAGAACCCACCCCCCAAAACATATTTGCCCTTAAGGAGCTTCCAAACAGATCCTAGTGGATGAGACTTAGGAAGCAGCCAATAAAAAAAGCAAGACTTGCTACAAAATGTAGGAGCCAAACAGGCCTGGTATTATCAGTGGACAGTCATGGAAAAGGCATAGTTGAGACAGGTTTTGTAGGATTAATAGGATTTTAAGAGACACAAATGAGAGGCGTTCTCTGCAGGGAAATCGTGCATAGTGTGGATATTATACAAATGAGGAGGTGCAGTGAGCCTGTGAAGTGGGTTAATGTAAAGATGTTATGGGAATTATGACTGGACCATTTTGCCTTTTCTCATGTATGTGTTTCAGTGTTGCTTATTGGAGAATGAGCATGTTAGCTTAGCAGAATTGCCTACACAGCATATTGTAAAGCAGTATTTCCCAAAGTGCTTCTGTGTAAAATTAGTTTCATGGAATGCTCTATAGAAAAATAATAGTAATAATTTAAAGAAATGTTGAATATTCTTTTTCTCTCCCTTGAATATTCACAAAGTGCATGAACTTATTTTAAAGTATCTGAATTAGTGTTATAATACTAAAACCTGACTTCCCTGGGGAAAGTAATCCTCCCCTATTTATGTCACTATAGCATCACACTCTTTCCCCTCAAGACACTTTTGAGTCTGTAACTGTATTGTATATTTATTTAAAATATTTTATTGACTGCTTCCCTACCAACGTATATACTCCATGAGGACAAATACCTGGCTTATCTTATTTACCATTTTACATAGGTAATCTAGCACAATGCCTGGGTATATAATATGTGCTCAAAATAAGAACAAATGATGAATAAAACTTGTTCATTTTTAACTTTGCATTGTTTAAACACTTTATAAAGGATAGGGCTGGAATTTGAACGAAGTACTGCCAGATTCCAGTCTCTTTTTTCTTTTTTTTTTCTTTTTTTTTTTTTTTTTTTGCGGTACGCGGGCCTCTCATTGTTGTGGCCTCTCCCGTTGCGGAGCACAGGCTCCGGACGCGCAGGCTCAGCGGCCATGGCTCACGGGCCCAGCCGCTCCGCGGCATGTGGGATCCTCCCGGACCGGGGCACGAACCCGTGTCCCCTGCATCGGCAGGTGGACTCTCAACCACTGTGCCACCAGGGAAGCCCCTCTTCTTTCTTTTTAAAATTTTTAAATTTAATTTTATTTATTTTTTTATACAGCAGGTTCTTATTAGTCCTCCATCTTATACACATCAGTGTATACATGTCAATCCCAACCTCCCAGTTCATCACGCCCCCACCCCCACCCCCTGCCACTTTCCCCCCTTGGTGTCCATACTTTGTTCTCTACATCTGTGTCTCTAATTCTGCCCTGCAAACCGGTTCACCTGTACCATTTTTTCTAGGTTCTACATATATATGTTAATATACGATATTTGTTTTTCTCTTTCTGACTTACTTCACTCTGTATGACAGTCTCTAGATCCAACCATGTCTCAACAAATGACCCAATTTTGTTCCTTTTTATGGCTGAGTAATATTCCATTGTATATATGTACCACATCTTCTTTATCAATTCATCTGTTGATGGACATTTAGGTTGCTTCCATGTCCTGGCTATTGTAAATACTGCTGCAGTGAACATTGGGGTGCATGTGTCTTTTTGAATTGTGGTTTTCTTTGGGTATATGCCCAGTAGTGGGATTGCTGGGTCATATGGTAATTCTGTTTTTAGTTTTTTGAGGAACCTCCATACTGTTCTCCATAGTGGCTGTATCAATTTACATGCCCACCAACAGTGCAAGAGGGTTCCCTTTTCTCCACACCATCTCCAGCATTTGTTATTTGTAGATTTTCTGATGATGCCCATTCTAACTGGTGTGAGGTGATACCTCATTGTAGTTTTGATTTGCATTTCTCTAATAATTAGTGATGTTGAGCAGTTTTTCATGTGCTTCTTGGCCATCCGTATGTCTTCTTTGAAGAAATGTCTATTTAGGTCTTCTGCCCATTTTTGGATGGGTTTGTTGTTTTAATATTGAGCTGCATGAGCTGTTTATATATTTTGGAGATTAATCCTTTGTCGGTGGATTCATTTGCAAATATTTCCTCCCATTGTGAGGGTTGTCTTTTTGTCTTGTTTGTAGTTTCCTTTGCTTTGCAAAAGCTTTGAAGTTTCATTAGGTCCCATTTGTTTATTTTTGTTTTTATTTCCATTACTCTAGGAGGTGGATCAAAAAATATCTTACTGTGATTTATGTCAAAGAGTGTTCTTCCTATGTTTTCCTCTAAGAGTTTTATAGTATCCAGTCTTACATTTACATCTCCAATCCATTCTGAGGGTATTTTTGTCTATGGTGTTAGGGAGTGTTCTAATTTCATTCTTTTACATGTAGCTGACCAGATTTCCCAGCACCACTTATTGAAGATACTGTCTTTTTCCCTTGTATATCCTTGCCTCCTTTTTCATAGATTAGTTGACCATAGGTGTGTGGGTTTATCTCTGGGCTTTCTATCCTGTTCCACTGATCTGTATTTCTGTTTTTGTGCCAGTACTATACTGTCTTGATTACTGTAGCTTTGTAGTATAGTCTGAAGTCAGGGAGTCTGATTCCCCCAGCTCCGTTTTTTTCCCTCAAGACTGCTTTGGCTATTCAGGGTCTTTTGGGTCTCCATACAAATTTTAAGATTTTTTGTTCTAGTTCTGTAAAAAATGCCATGGGTAATTGGATAGGGATTGCAATGAATCTGTAGATTGCTCTGGGTAGTATAGTCATTTTCATAATATTGATTATTCATATCTAAGAACATGGTATGTCTCTCCACCTGTTTGTATCATCTTTAATTTCTTTCATCAGTGTCTTATACTTTTCTACATACAGGTCTTTTGTCTCCCTAGGTAAGTTTATTCCTAGGTATTTTATTCTTTTTGTTGCAGTGGTAAATGGGAGTGTTTCCTTAATTTCTCCTTCAGATTTTTCATCATTAGTGTATAGGAATGCAGGAGATTTTTGTGCATTAATTTTGTATGCTGCAACTTTACCAGATTCATTGATTAGCTCTAGTAGTTTTCTGGTGGCATCTTTAGGATTCTCTGTGTATAGTATCATGTCATCTGCAAACAGTGACAGTTTTACTTCTTCTTTTCCAGTTTGGATTCCTTTTATTTCTTTTTCTTCTTTGATTGCTGTGGCTAGGACTTCCAATACTATGTTGAATAATAGTGGTGAGAGTGGATATCCTTGTCTTGTTCCCAATCTTAGAGGAAATGCTTTGGTTTTTCACCATTGAGAATGATGTTTGCTGTGGGTTTGTCATACATGGCCTTTATTATGTTGAGGTAGGTTCACTCTATGCCCACTTTCTGGCGAGTTTTTATCATAAATGGGTGTAGAATTTTGTCAAAAGCTTTCTCTGCATCTATTGAAATGATCATATGGTGTTTCTTCTTCAGTTTGGTAATATGGTCTATCACATTGATTGATTTGCATATATTGAAGAATCCTTGCATCCCTGGGATAAATCCCACTTAATCATGGTGTATGACCCTTTTAATGTGTTATTGGATTCTGTTTCCTAGTATTTTGTTGAGGATTTTTGCATCTATATTCATCAGTGATATTGGTCTGTAATTTTCTTTTTTTGTAGTATCTTTGTCTGGTTTTGGTATCAGGGTGATGGTGGCCTCATAGAATGAGTTTGGGAGTGTTCCTTTTTTGTAACTTTTTGGAAGAGTTTGAGAAAGGTGGGTGGTAACTCTTCCCTAAATGTTGGATAGAATTCACCTGTGAAGCCATCTAGTCCTGGCACTTTGTTCGTCGGAACATTTTTTAATCACAGTTTCAATTTCTTTACTTGTGATTGGTCTGTTCATATTTTCTGTTTCTTCCTGGTTCAGTCTTGGAAGGTTATACCTGCCTAAGAATTTGTTCATTTCTTCCAGGTTGTCCATTTTATTAGCATAGAGTTGCTTCTAGTAGTCTCTTAGGATGCTTTGTATTTCTGCAGTGTCGGTTGTAACTTCTCCTTTTTCATTTCTAATTTTATTGATTTGAGTCCCCTCCCTGTTTTTCTTGATGAGTCTGGCTAATGGTTTATCAATTTTGTTTATCTTCTCAAAGAACCAGCTTTTAGTTTTATTGATCTTTGCTATTGTTTTCTTTGTTTCTATTTCATTTATTTCTGTCTGATCTTTATGATTTCTTTCCTTCTGCTAAGTTTGGGTTTTGTTTGTTCTTCTTTCTCTAGTTCCTTTAGGTGTAAGGTCAGATTTTTTATTTGATATTTTTCTTGTTTCTTGAGTTAGGCTTGTATTGCTATAAACTTCCCTCTTAGAACTGCTTTTGCTGCATCCCATAGGTTTTGGATCATTATCTTTTCATTGTAATTTGTCTCTAGGTATTTTTTGATTTCCTCTTTGTTTTCTTTAGTGATCTCTTGGTTATTTAATAACATATTGTTTAGCCTCCAATGTGTTTGTGTTTTTTTTTTTTTATGTTTTCTGCCCTGTAATTCATTTCTAATCTCATAGCATTGTGGTCAGAAAATATGCTTGATATGATTTGAATTTGCTTCAATTTACTGAGGCTTGATTTGTGACCCAAGATGTGATCTATCCTGGAGAATGTTCTGTGTGCACTTGGGAAGAAAGTGTAATCTGCTGTTTTTGGATGGAATGTCCTATAAATATCAATTAAATCTGTCTGGTCTATTGTGTCATTTAAAGCTTGTGTTTCCTTATTAATTTTCTGTTTGGATGATCTGTCCATTGGTGTAAGTGAGGTGTTAAAGTCCCCCACTATTTTTGTGTTACTGTCGATTTCCTCTTTTACAGCCGTTAGCAGTTGCCTTATGTGTTGAGGTGCTCCTAACTTGGGTGCATATATATTTATAATTGTTATATCTTCTTCTTGGATTGATCCCTTGATCATTATGTAGTGTCCTTCCTTGTCTCTTGTAACATTCTTTCTTTTAAAGTCTATTTTATCTGATATGAGTATTGCTACTCCAGCGTCCTTTTGATTTCCATTTTCATCGAGTATCTTTTTCCATCCCCTCACTTTCAGCCTGTATGTGTCCCTAAGTCTGAAGTGGGTCTCTTGTAGACAGCATATATATGGGTCCTGTTTTTGTATCCATTCAGTGAGCCTGTGTCTTTTGGTTGGAACATTTCATCCATTCACCTTTAAGGTAATTATCACTATGTGTGTTCCTATTACCATTTTCTTAATTGTTATGGGTTTGTTTTTGCAGGACCTTTTCTTCTCTTGTGTTTCCCACTTAGAGAAGTTCCTTTAGCATTTATTGTAGGGCTGGTTTGGTGGTGCTGAATTCTCTTAGCTTTTGCTTGTCTGTAAAGCTTTTGATTTCTTTATCGGATCTGAATGAGATCCTTGGTGGGTAGAGTAATGTTGGTTGTAGGTTCTTCCTTTTCATCACTTTAAATATATCATGCCACTCCCTTCAGGCTTGTAGAGTTTCTGCTGAGAAATCAGCTGTTAACCTTATGGGATTTCCCTTGTATGTTATTTGTCACTTTTCCCTTGTTGCTTTCAATAATTTTTCTTTGTCTTTAATTTTTGCCAGTTTGATTACTGTGTGTCTCGGCATGTTTCTCCTTGGGTTTATCCTGCCTGGGACTCTCTGTGCTTCCTGGACTTGGGTGGCTGTTTCCTTTCCCATGTTAGAGAAGTTTTCCACTATAATCTCTTCACATATTTTCTCGGGTTTTTTCTCTCTCTCTTCTCCTTCTGGGACCCCTATAATGTGAATGTTGTTGCATTTAATTTTGTCCCTAAGACAGTCTCTTAGGCTGTCTTCATTTCTTTTCATTCTTTTCTTCTTTATTCTGTTCTGCAGCAGTGAATTCCACCATTCTGTCTTCCAGGTCACTTATCTGTTCTTCTGGCTCAGTTATTCTGCTATTGATTCCTTCTAGTGTAGTTTTCATTTCAGTTATTGTATTGTTCATCTCTGTTTGTTTGTTCTTTAATTCTTTTGGGTGTTTGTTCTTTAATTCTTCTAGTTCTTTGTTAAACATTTCTTGCATCTTCTCGATCTTTGCCTCCATTCTTTTGCTGAGGTCCTGGAGCATCTTCACTCTGATTATTCTGAATTCTTTTTCTGGAAGGTTGCCTGTCTCCACTTCATTTAGTTGTTTTTCTGGGGTTTTATCTTGTTCCTTCATCTGGTGCATAGCCCTGTGCCTTTTCATCTTGTCTATCTTTTTGTGAATGTGTTTTTTGTTCCATAGGCTGCAGGATTGTAGTTATTCTTGCTTGTGCTCTCCGCCCTCTGGTGGATGAGGCTATCTAAGAGGCTTGTGCAGGTTTCCTGATGGGAGAGACTGGTGGTGGGTTGAAGGGAGTGTTGCTCTGGTTGGCAGAGCTCAGTAAAACTTTAATCCGCTTGTCTGCTGATGGGTGGGTCTGGGTTCCCTCCCTGTTGGTTGTTTGCCCTGAGGCAACCCAACACTTGAGCCTACAGGCTAATGGCAGTCTCTGGGAGGGCTCACGCCAAGGAGTGCTTCCCAGAACTTCTGCTGCCAGTGTCCTTGTCCTCACGTTGTGCCACAGCCTCACCCCGCCTCTGTAGGAGACCCTCCAACACTAGCAGGTAGGTCTGGTTCAGTCTCCTGTGAGGTCACTGCTCCTTCCCCTGGGTCCTGATGTGCACACTACTTTGTGGTGTGCCCTCCAAGAGTGAAGTTTCTGTTTTTCCCAGGCCTGTCGAAGTCTTGCAGTCAAATCCCACTAGCTTCAAAGTCTGATTCACTAGGAGTTCTTCCTCCCGTTGCCAGACCCCCAGGTTGGGAAGCCTGACGTGGGGCTCAGAACCTTCACTCCAGTGGGTGGACTTCTGTGGTATAAGTGTTCTCCAGTCTGTGAGTCACCCACCCAGCAGTTATGGGACTTGATTTTATTGTGATTGCTCCCCTCCTACCGTCTCATTGCGGCTTCTCCTTTGTCTTTGGATGTGGGGTATCTTTTTTGGTGAGTTCCAGTGTCTTCCTGTCGATGATTTTTCAGCAGTCCGTTGTGATTCCAGTCCTCTTGCAAGAGGGAGTATCCAACCACTTTTGATCATAGATTGGTATATGTTGTTGTCCCTGGCCACCACCTAGGTTTCTTGATGTTACAGTTTCAATCTTGGGCATTTATTCCTACTGATTACATTTTGAAGCTTGAACAACTGTCTGATATGCCCAAATTTCTTTGTATCTTTCAGGCAAAGACTGCCACCTAAAAATGTTTACTACTACCGCTGCCCGGACCATAGGAAGAATTACGTGATGTCCTTTGCATTTTGTTTTGACCGAGAAGAAGATATTTACCAGTTTGCTTACTGCTACCCATATACGTACACTCGCTTTCAGCATTACCTTGACAGCCTGCAAAAGAGAAACATGGATTACTTCTTCCGGGAGCAGCTGGGTCAGAGTGTGGTAAGGCCCATTCAGAAACGGGAAAGCTGGGGGAGGAGCTTAGCACTGGTTTTTATAGAATGCAAATAATAGATATTGGTGCTTTGTAGACTATATGCTCTGGAAATTTTAAAAAATCATTGTTTTTTGTGTGTAATATTTTGCTACTCTGGCCACCAGGAAGTCGAAGAATAGGATAAGGCAGATGCGTGTCCTTCTGAATGAAGCTGATAAAGCTCTCTAACAAAATACAAAAGTTCTGGTAAATCCCCAGAACTGTGAGATAAAAAGAAGGCTCTACTGGGTGTTACAAAAGGTGTGAAAGCATTTTATGAGTCTAAGCTTACGAGATGAAGAATAAATTTGCTTTTTAGTGAATTTAACTTGACTGCAGTGTAGGTTAGCAGGTGGTGTGCAGTATGGTTGTGCTGTCCACAGTGTGTTCTATCTCTGCCATCTATTAGTTCCCCAACCCTTCTTCCTTCCTCAGGTTTAGTTTTCTGGGTCTGGAGATTTCAGTCTTAAATTCTATATTAGTTTCCTATTGCTGACATAACAAATTGCCATGAACTTGGTGGCTTGAAACAACACAAATTTATTATCTTACAGTTCAGGAAAAGTCTGAAATTGGCCTCTTTGGGTTAAAATCTAGATATCAACAGGTCTGTGTTCCTTCTGGAGGCTCTAGGGGAGAATTCATTCCACTACCTCTCCCAGTTTCTAGAGGCTGCTTGCATTCCTTGGCTTGTGGTTCCCTTTCAGTCTTCAGAGTCAGCATTGACTTATCAAGTCTTTCTCATGCTGCACCACTCTGATGCTGAATCTCCTGCCCTCCTCTTTCACTTATAAGAACACTTGTGATTACGTTGAGCTCACGCAGATAATCCAGGATAATACATCCATCTCAAGATCTTTAACTAAATCACATCTGTAAAGTCCCTTTTCTCATGTAAGGTAATATATTCACAGGTCCCAAGGATTAGGACTTGGACATTTTGGGAGAAGGGGTGCATTGTTCTGCCTACCACACTTTCCTACTGTCTTTTCCTCTTTTTCTCCCTGCCCATCCCAGGATCTAAAAGTGTCCTTCACATTGGACGCATAGGTTTTGTTCTCTGCGGTCAGAAATACTTCAGTTGCTAGTAAAGAATATCTTGCCTCTACTCTAATCCTCTTCCTAACAGTGCTTCTGATGGGTGCCATGTATATCTGGTGCCTATATCTTTTGAACTGAGAATTGGGACACATGGTGTATTAGTCAGCATGCTAGTAGGAAACAGATGGCAGCCTCACATTAGGATAATTTGAGGAGAGCTTAATAAATGGGCTGTTTACAAGGTGCGGGCACTGTGTACAGAAACCACGGGGTATAGTGCAGTTCCCTGGGGCTAGTAACAGCTCAAAGGGTGAGAAGGGATGAAATGGTTAACAGAACCCAATAGTAGAGAGTCATGCAGTGGGCCATCTTGAGTGGAACAGTGACCTTCAGTTGAGGAAAAAAGTTAGCCTGAGATGATCCCACAGGGAGGGAGCTGAGAAAAATAAATACATAGAGCTCATTCTCTTACTTCCCTCTGATCTACTGCTAGGGGTTCCTACTGGCCAATCCAATTGGAAATCAGAGGGCAAGAGAGCCCACTGAAGTAATCCATACAGATAAGTTTCCCTGAACAAAGAAAATGATGGAGAAGGGCAGAGAGTGGTTGTAGAGAGCCAAATAGAACATATTAGTCACACATGGTCTGATCAACAATGTATTACTGGAAACAGTAGATTATTTCAGATGGGACTGTTGGAGAAATCCTGAGACGAATGTTTGCCAGACATATGACTTATGATATAAATTAAGAGAGAAAGAGTTTCATTCAATACTTGTGACTTTTTAAATGTGGGATCTGTTTATTTCATTCTTGTGTCCACTGCAGCCCTCTCTTAGATTTATGCCAGGCAGAAAGTAGGTGTACATTGAATGGCTATGGAGTAAATTATTGAATGAATGAAAGAATTAATTAAGATATATCTAGAGACAATGTGAAGAGCTAAGAGCATCAGAAAGCTGATAGGAGGAATAATAGGATAAGTTAAGCTTCCAGTAACTAAGATACAAAATACATACCTAAAATAACAGCTCATTAAATGAGATAGAAGTTTATTTCTCTTCCATATATAAATCTAATTGTAGGCAATCCGGAGCTGGTAGTGTGGCTCTGCTCCTTGAAACTCTTAGGGAGTCAAGTTCTTCCAGCTTTCTGCCCTGCCATCCCTGGGATGTGGCTCTCAAACTCCATGTCAAATGTGGAATTCTGTCACATCCATGTTCCAGGCAGCAAGATTAAGAAAGTAGGCGGAGAAGGGAGAAGATACAGTATTGTGGCACTTTCACATTTATCCCATTAGATAAAACTCATATCCACACTTAACTAAAAGAAGGGTGAGAAATGAAGTCTTCGTTCTGGGTGACCATGTTTCTAGCTAAAAATTAGTAGTCCTATAGATATGGAGGTGAATTAATATTGAAGGACATCCTGAAGTCTCTGCCATAAGAAGCTTGAATTATGTGTCCAGCTCTAATACCAAACTACTTTTATGACCTTGAATGTTACTTCCCTTTTCTGGGGACAAGTTTTTCATCTATAAAATGAGAAAGTTGAAGTTGATAGGGGTTTTTAAATTATTCTTTGAGGAATTCCTCAGTTAGAATAAAATAATTTGAGACCGCTGTCCTACTTCAGACCCTGTGAGGGGTACTGTAGGGATATATAATGGAGTATACAAGTCATGGTGTACTTCCAGAAATGTATTCCATACCAGAGGAAATAAGACATTTAAAAAATATATATTATGTTTTTTAAAGTATATAATTAAGGATCCCATGAGTTGTTTAAAGAATTTATGGTCAGACTAAACACCACGGAGAAGATGGGCTTTACGCCGAGTCTTGAAAGATGGGTGGGATTACTGAATACAGAGTTGGCGAGAAGGTAGCCCAGAGAGCAGGAAACAGCCCGAGTCATTGCGTGATGATAGTTGGTCAGAAGTCTGGTTTGATTGGAATAGGGAACCTTCCTACTGGAAGATAAGGATAGACAGGAAGATTAGGACCAAACTCTGAAAAACCTTGATTGTCATATTAAAGAATTACGGCTGTATCCTTTATTCAGATTCAACACACAGACACTAGGTCAGGCACTTTATATGTACTGTCTTACTTGTTTCTCACAACAGCTTTGTGGGGTAGGCAGAATTATCCCAGTTTGGGGATAAATAATCTAAGGCTAATAAGTTACTTGGCTAAAGCTACATGGCTAGTTCAGGACTAGGCCAATATTTAAACCCATGGCTTCTAATGCTGTGCCCTGGCACTTTGATGGACTCATTGCTCCTTTCCACATTGGACCTACTAAAATCAATAGTAGATTCTGAGAAAGGGATTATACCTTATCCAAAGCTACATCTTAAGAAAGTAAAGTTAGTGGAAGTGCAGGGTGTACCTCTGCTGGCTAAACCAGATGAGGGGAGCTCTGTGGGTTGGCTCCATCCCCCTGATATGGGTCTCGAAGCAGATACCAGAGACATTAAGGCCTTCTGGCATACTCTTGCAGACAGGACAGTTCTTGGTTACCAGGGCATTTGATATGGCTTGTGACTGAAGCCACCACTATAATTAGTTAATCCCTACTCCAATTTGGAGGGAGGATAATTACAAGTAGGAAGGCTAAACATGTCAACAGACAGTTCTTAGAGAGAGCAGGCAGGAAGCAAGATTTTGAATTTCTAGTGCTGGAACTATTAATCACCATGGGCATAGCTGCTATTGCTACTAATTATATCATCCAAAATGGCATTTTATTTTGTTACTTACCAGTGGCCCTTTCTAACACCAGCAAACAAAATCCCTTTGTGCATACATCAAAGCCACAATCTGACATTTAAGTTAAGTACATCATAGGAAAGATCTTTATTTTCTTGTTGTTATAACACTTTTATTGAGGTATAATTTACATACTATAACATTAACCCATTGTAAGGGTACAATTCTGTGATTTTTAGTAAGTGTATAGAGTTTTACAACTATCACCACAATCTAATTTTAGAACATTTCATCATCCCCATAAGTTCCCTTGTAAATCCCCACTTCCACTCCCAGCCCTAGGCAACTATTCATCTGTTCTCTGACACTGTAAATTTGCCATTTCTGAACATTTCCTGTAGGTGGAATCATGCACTATTTAGTCGTCTTTTGCATTTAGCACCTTTCACATAGCATTACATTTTTGTGGTTCATTCATGATGTAGCATCCATCAGTAGTCCATTCATTTTTAGTGCTGAATAGTATTCCATTGAAAATATATACCACACCTTCTTTTTCTGTTCTCCAGTTGATGGACACTTGGATTGTTTCCAGTTTGGGGCTATTATGAATAATGCTATTATGAACATTCATGTGCATATCTTTGAGTGGACATGTGATCACATTTCTCTTGGGTAGATTTTTAGGAATGTAATCATTGGGTCATATAAGTTCACATTCAACTTAAAAAAAACAAAAACCCAAAAAACGTGCCAAGCTGCATTCCAAGTTAGTGCCATTTTGCATTCCTACCAACAAGGTAGGAGAGAGGGTTGTAGTTTCTCAATGTGCTTACTAACACTTGGAATTACCTATATTTTTCATTACAGCTATTTTAGTGGGTATGTTGTGAAATCTCATTGTGGTTTTATTTTGTGCTGCCCTAGTAACTAGTTATGTTGATTATCTTATAATGTGCTTATTTGCCATTCATATATCTTCTCTGCTGAAGCGTTAGTTTAAACCTTTTATCCATTTATTTAAAAATTGGGTTGTGTTCTTATAATGAGTTTTGAGAGTTCTTTATTCTGAATGCAAGTCCTTTGTCAGATTCATGCTTTGCAAAATCCCCCCCTAATCTATACCTTTAATCTATACCTTATGCCTATACCTTAATCTATACCTTTTCATTCTCTTAATCATGACTTTTGAGGAATAGAAGTTTTTAATTTTGAAGTCCAGCTTATCAGTTTTTTCTCTTAGGGATCATGCTTTTGGAGTCTTATCTAAAAGCTGCCCATCTGAAGGCCACAAAGATTTTCTCCTATGTTTTCTTCTAAAATTTTTATAATTTCCACTGACATTTAAATCCATGATCCATTTTGAAGTAATTTTTTATATATGGCATGAGGTAAGGGCCTTAAGTTCACTTTTTTTGCATATAGATATCCAATTGTTGCAGCACCATTTGTTGAAAAGACTAACCTTTTACCCATGAGCTATCTTGGCACCTTTCTCCAATGCCTCTACTCAGTGTTTCTTTTTTCTTTCCTATTTTCAAGGCTAAATTGTCAGGGAGTCAACCCTGTGTCTGTGTAGGTCAGCTGTGATTGGACTGAGTTTGTGCTCATCCACTCTGAGTCTGTAAGGCTTCCATCCTCCGACAGTGGATTTGTGTGTGGGTATGGGGAGCACAAAGTTCGGGCAGTTTTCAAGTCTGACCTGGCTTTTACTTTCCCTTTTGTGTTGTGTTCCCTGTGTGCATATGTGAAGCCTCAAGGTTGTTCATGTGTGTGTTGCTACTTTAGGCTTCTTCTCAGGTCTCTGATGAGCCTGCACCCAGTCTCAGGCAGCATATTCTTGTCCCAGCTATGCAACTGTGGGCCCTTCTCACTTGCCCACAGACAATGCTGCTGGGTCTGGGCACTGCCTACTTCTCCAAATTAACTGAGTCCCTTCGACCATGACAGAGAAGCTGCCAACTCTCACAGCCTGGCCTGTCCTAGCATTCACCAAGCCTGGAGGAAGATGGAACCAATCCAGGACAGAACATCATATATTCCCATTCTTATTACCTGAAGTTCAGCAGTTTTTAAAACATAATAGTTTTGAGATTGTTGTCAATTTGGTCAGTTTCCAAAACACTGAAATGGTTGTTTGTTTCAATTTTGTCCAGCTTTATATTTGTTTTTTGGGGATAGCATTTATCAATACTCTCATTCCAGCATAGCCAGAATTAGATTTTAACTGACTCACATGAGTTTTTAAATCATATAGCCCTTGTACTGTCAGACATAGTGAAATATTGCATTATTTTCAAATGTCATTGGACTAGAGGAACCATAACTCGTGTGTGTGTGTGTTTTGAAAGTATTAGATGGAGACAGTGATTCCCATACTTAGGGATACTTGCCAAAAGGAAGTGTCTAACAAAGAAAATAGTCTGATAGTGTATTTTAGGGAATCACTAGAAAATCATTTATATGAGAATAATATTGTCTAGGCTCTACCACTGGCTAGCTCTATGACCTTGGGAAAAACATTTCTCTATGGGCCTTAGAAAGTCAGACCAGATTATTTCAAACATCCCTTCCAACTTCAACGTAAATTATGGTTCAAATGTTGATGACATCCTTTTGTATATTCTAAGTCACTCATTAGCTTGTTGTAATGTTGCCTTTCAATCTGCCCTTTATTTTATAACAATGGTAGTTATTGAGTGCTTAGCATGTGCCAGACCCAATGCTATGACTTTTATATGCATCCTTTCACTCAGTCCTCACAACACCCCTATTATATGGTTAGTACTATAATTGAATGCCTAACATGTAACCAGCTTGTCTAAGCTCTGGGGATACAGCAGTGAAAACAGGCATAAATACATGCCTTCATGGAGCTTACATTCTAGTAGAAAGAGACAGACAGTATTGGAGAAATTAAATCAGGAAAGGAAATACATTTTGGGGAGAAGCCTTCACTTAGAAGGAAGCATTTAAGCTCTGGGCTATAAGTATTGTCTTCTCCCATTTGCATTTTTAAAAGCTGAGATTCAATGAGATTAAATAATTTGTCTATATCATGTAGCTGGGATTTGAAGCCACGCCTTTGTGGACCCCAAAGAATGGACTCTAAACCAATCCTGGATAAGGAAGTATTCTGTTCACATATACAGTTATTTACTAAATTCTTCCAGAGCCATTCCTCAATACTACAAATATCTAGTAAACACCTTCTACCTGTCAGGCTCTATATTGGGTGCTGGAGACAGAAAGATGAATACAAAACGCACCCTGCCCCTAAGAAATACTCCATGTACTGGATGTCACAGACATAGAGGCTAATAATAGCAATGATGGTAAGAAACTTGATGTAATAGAAGTAGGAGGCAGAGGAAAGGCACAAGGGAGGAAATGAAGCATTAAGGAAAGAGGCATCTTGAATTGAGAATCAAAGCATGAATACAGAGGCTGAGACGCCCTGGTGAGCCCTGACTATTTAGTGTGGTTGCAAATGACAAGAGCACAGGGTCAGCAGAAGAAGAACAAGAGGAATGGTGATTGGGAAAGAATGAGAGGTAGGTGGAAGCTGCGTCAGGAGGGCTTTGAATGCCAAACTCAAGAATTTGGACTGTATACTGAGGGCAGTGAGGAACCAAGCCAGAGGGAACACGATCATTGTGGCACTTAACCCTTCCATCTCCAGGCTGCCTCTGCTGATGGCAGCTGATCTAGAAGTCAGGTTAACTCCTGCCTGTCTGTCCAGTTGGCTTTCCTTTTCTCAGGCAGAGATATTTCACGGGACAAGAGCACTAGGAGGAAAACTTTACTACCAAGACACACGTATAGTGATGATAATGTCATAGAGATACCCAGAAAAGCTTGTCTTTTTGATCTTAACATTTCACACAATTTCAGAGTTGGCAAAGACTATAGGGGTCACACTCAAATTTAACAAATATATTAGGCATTTCCTATGGGCAAGGACCTAAACTGTATAGAACAGCATCTTCTCAACATTCGAGAAATATGACTCTTCAACCACTATTCACATACCTCTTGAGGCAGCCTGAGCTCTATCCCAATGACAAATAAGTCATACCATCCCCAGAAGGAGCTGCCTCCCTGTAACCTCCTCTCTTTGGTTCTACCACCACCCTCTGGGCCCACCCTGCATGTACTTGCTCCTCTAGCCCCTGGACAGGCCTGCAAAGATAGCAAGACAGTGGCCACAGCCCCCTCATGAATCTTCCCTTCTCCAGCCTAATCCCGTTCTTCCTCCTCTCCTCCCTCGTAATTCTACATTTCTTCATATTCCATGGTTCTAAACTCTGTACCTTCTTTGTTGTTCTCTAGACATGATCTAGGTTGTTAATTTCCTTCTTAAAATACCAGAACTGAATGTAAAACTCTGCAGATGATCTAAGCATGCCACAGCAGAATAGAACCATTGCCTCTCTTGCTCTGGATCCTAGATCGCTAGAAATGTAGACAGAATTTACATTTGCTTTTTTAAACAATGAGGCCTTCATGTAGTAAATTTTTGTTATTGTTCTTTAAATAAAACTTATTTTTTATTTCTTGGATAGTCTTTTTTAAAATAACTTTTTATTTTGGAATAATTTTAGATTTTTAGAAAAGTTGAAAAGATAATACATATAGAGAGTTCCAACATATACTTCACCCAGTTTTCTCTACTGTTAGCAGCTCAATATCAAAAAAACAAACAACCCAATCAAAAAGTGGGCAGAAGACCTAAATAGACATTTCTCCAAAGAAGATATACAGATGGCCAGCAAACACATGAAAAGATGCTCAACATCACTAATTATTAGAGAAATGCAAATCAAAACTACAATGAAATATCACCCCACCCCAGTTAGAATGGCCATAACCAAAAAAATCTACAAACAGTGCTGCAAAGGGTGTGGAGGAAAGGGAACCCTCTTACACTGTTGGTGAGAATGTTAATTGATACAGCCACTATGGAGAACAGTATGGAGGTTCCTTAAAAAACTAAAAATAGAACTACCATATGACCCAGCAATCCCACTACTGGACATATACCCTGAGAAAACCATAATTCAAAAAGACACATGCACCCCAGTATTCACTGCAGTGCTATTTACAATAGCCAGGACATGGAAGCAACCTAAATGTCCATCAACAGAGGAGTGGAAGAAGATGTGGTACATATATACAATGGAATATTAGCCATAAAAAGGAATGAAACTGGGCCATTTGTAGAGACGTGGATGGACCTAGAGACTGTCATACAGAGTGAAGTTAGTCAGAAAGAGAAAAACAAATACTGTATATTAACGCATATATGTGGAATCTAGAAAAATGGTATAGATGATCTTATTTGCAAAGCAGAAATAGAGACACAGACATAGAGAACAAGTGTATGGATACCAGGGGGGAAAGAAGGGGGTGGGATGCATTGGGAGTTTGGGATTGACATATATACACTATTGATACTATGTATAAAATTGATGACTAATGAGAACATACTGTATAGCAGGGGTCCCCGGGCCATGGACAAGTACCGATCTGCCGCCTGTTAGGAACCGGGCCGCACAGCAGGAGGTGAGCGGCAGGCGAGCGAGCAAAGCTTCATCTGCTGCTCCCCATCGCTCACATTACCGCCTGAACCATCCCCACCCAACCCCCCTACCCCCCGTCCGTGGAAATATTGTCTCCCACAAAACCGGTCCCTGGTGCCAAAAAGGTTGGGGACCGCTGCTGTGTATCATAGGGAACTCTACTCAGTGCTCTGTGGTGACCTAAATGGGAAGGAAATCCAAAAAAGAGGGGATATATGTATATGTATAGCTGATTCATTTTGCTGTACAGTAGAAACTAACACAACATTGTAAAGCAACTATACTATAAAAACTAATTAAAAAAAAGAAAGTTAAAAGATCGTATATAACCATGAAACATTTGTCAAAACTAATAAATTAACATTGGTACATTACTATTAACTAAACTACAGAACTATATTCAAATTTTGCCAGTTTTCCACTAATATCCTATTTTGGTCTCAGGAGCTGATCCAGGATACCACATTGGCCTATACTAATAGATTTTACAAGTATAATTGTGACCTCTTACATTTATCCTAAGTTTAAACTTATTGGTTTTAGTCCTTTGTTCTAGGCTGCTGTGATCATTTTGATTCTTGTATTCTCTTGTCTGCAACATTAGTGACATCACTCAGAATTTTCAAATAATATATTTTTTAAGAGTTAGTTTAAGGCAAGGATACAAGTGTTTATAACAGGATAAGACCTGAGACTAAGAACAGAGATCCATGTATATTACCAGATACTTCTGTGGAATGCCTAGTTTGGCATTTTTATTTCAATCCCTGAATTTGATTTTGCTACTAACCCCAGTAGCGTAAGTCACCTAAGTGAACAAGACTTTACTTGTCTCCAAGTCAACTCAATTAAATTCAATTTAGTTCAATTTAATTTAGAATCTCTTATGTACCACGTGCCATGATAGATCTAGAGATAAACAAAGTGTAGTCCCTTCCCCCATTTTTCCATCTTGTCCATAAGGATCATATGTAAAGTTTTATGAAATGGCTAGTTCAAATACATGATGAGTGAGGGAGAACCATATGGCAAAGGACAAAATTTAGAAAAAGGAGCAGTCTCTGGGGAAGGGCCTGGCTAGGTGGGGCTCTACAATGTGGACCCTGGGCAATAAGAACTCCCACCAGGACTCCAACCCCTTCTTGTGAGACTGGCTCCCAGATCAGCAGAGTTACAGTGAGAATGGTCTGGTGGCAAAGGGAAGATTCTGAAAGCCATATCTTGAAAGATTTTCAAAATCTAAGCCAAACTAAGAATCTGGGAGTCAGACCCTCCCCCCCAAAAAATGCAAAATCATAAAGCTGAAGTGAAGATAGAGAACATAGTATAATCAGAGAAAGCCAGAAAGCTAGGTAAGGATGAAGAGGAGCATAGTGGATAAGTATAAGGAATTCTGGAAGAATTTAAGATACAGAGCTTGGCAGCTTCCACTACAATCCTTGTGTGGACTTGTGTGGAAAGGCCAGGATCTCAGAAAGGAGCTAGAGGTAACCGATGACCTTGTGGGCAGGAAACAAGAAACAGAAGGTAATACCACAGAAAAGAGGCTAGAGAGGCCAGCACACTTCTGATCAGCATGATATCTTCAAAATAAGGTAGTCCCCTTCCATTCTTTCTCTTCCTTCTCCTTTGGTTCTTTCTTCCCCTTTGAAGTAAAACATCATGGAGTTGCAGCTGGCAACATGACCAAACAAATGTATGAAAAATAATTACATTTGGCTGAGTTTTAAATTGAGTAATTGTTGGAAGTCAGTAATCTCAATTATCAGTCCCTAATCTACCTCTCAGGAGAGTTCTGTGGACCCCCATCTGCACCAAACCTTGTTCTGATCAGACACTCTAAATTAAAAAAGCTTAGTGGTTTGGGCTTCCTTCCAGCAGGCCACTTCACAAGTCACCACTCTCTTGGCATAGTTTTTACTATTCCCTCCAAAAAGAGTCCAGATTAATTGAAGGCAGGTACATCCTCTCAGCATCTGGCTGAGGGGCTTCCAACCTACCCTACTGATGTAGGTGATCCTTCCACTCTAAACCTCAGCTCTTGGCAAACATGGGCCTGAAGAGGAGATGTGGGGAATCTAGCTGGGTTCTCCCTCTGCTAGAACAAGTAGACACGTGTCTGCTATACCTCAAGCTGCAGAGGCTGACCCAGACTACCACATACCTGTTCCAAACCTGGGTTTCTCCAGTTCAGTGACTGCATCACTGTCATGCCTGTTGCCCATGTCAGAAACCTGTCCTGTTTAATTCCTTTTTATTCACTCACCACATACTATCTGTCACCAGGTATGATCAAGGCTACAACTCAATATCCTTAGAATCTATGTCTTCCTTATCTCTGCTGTGAGTGCCCTAGTTCAAACTATCTGGGTCTCTCAGGAAGTTACAACAGCTTCTTTGGCGTAAGAGCACAAGATGTGAGGTGAATAGCTTCCAGGCTCTCTCTCTCTCTCTCTCTCTCTCTCTCTCTCTCTCTCTCTCTCTCTCCTACTCACACAACTATGTCAGCATTACATGGCTGCCAGAAAGTCCCAGACCTCCTCCTAACCTTGTGTTTCCCCTCACTTCCTCACTGATTCGCTGGTACCTGAACAAGAGACAGAATAACCTCTCAGCTAGGTTGCCAGATGGCATCCTTCTTGCTAACAGATTTCTATTTTTAGATCATTCTTTCCCCTCCCTTTTAAAAAGACAGCATATAAAAAGACATATTTTGAACTTTATGCTATCAGTCTATATAATCCACTACCACTTCTTATTGCTGTCATCTGCTCACTTCTTGGACACTTTCCTCAAACATGGAGGACTTTGGTTCATAATTATCTTTTTCGCCACATTGCTGCCACCATGTTGAGTGATTTCAGTATCTGTGAAAACGACCCATTGAACACCTGGGCTCTGTTTAAGCTAAAATAACAAATTCTATCATGGTCTGCAAGATGCTGCATAATCTGACCTCTGCCTGCTCCTTCAGCTTCTCTCATACCCTCTTACTCTGCTGTCCATGCCCTAACCACACTGGCCTTCCTACAGTTTTTTTCTGTGAGCCATGGATTCTCTCCCTTACTTGCATACACACCGGCCCTCTACCTGAAATGTCATTTCTCTGTGGTCCTTTGCCTAACTACTTCCTATTCTGCTTTCACTATCCAACTTGAACATCACTTCCTCATGGAATTTTTCCCTGATGCACTGTTCCCCAGACTAGTTTGAGAGCCTGTTTCATGCATCTATAATATACTGTTTCCTTTTAAAATGCTTATCACTCTTCTGGTTGTTCATTCAATATCTATCTTCTGGTCATAGATTTAGGGAATATTTTTGTATTTAAGGTACATATAGGACTAGGGGCAGGTGGGGAATTTGTGCTGTTGCAGCCAAAATTCCTTCTTGCTACCTCTCTGTGTGGTCATATTTTGTTACGTCCTCTGAAGCACATTTCCATTTTGTTGAATCAGAGGTGTATAACATTAGGGCACAAGGTCATTTCTTTTATGTGAGTCATAGAATGTGAAAGCCAAGAAGAATCTTACGTGTCTCTAGTTCTGCGGTTTTAAAACCGTGCTCCCTGTATCTCTAAGGAAAGATCTGGGCTCTGAACAGTACCTTAGGGGCCACTGAGGAGGGAGGGGAAAGAGGAGCTTCTAAGAAGTCAGGGCACTGGCCTCTCTTGCCTTCCCTTGCCATGCATAACAGTGCAGCCCCTACTTACTGGCCTTCCCCGTAGACAGTTTTAAGAGAGGACTCAACTGCTAACAATGTTTGCAAACTTATCCCTCTTTCTACAGCTGGAGACATTGGGGCCCAGAGAGGGGAAGTAACTTTCCTGAGTCACCCAGTGAGTTAGTGGGACAGCTCTAGCCGGAAGCCCAGCTGCTGACGCATAGGTTGTCCACTGCAGCCCACTGCTTCTCACTCCCAGACCCATCTGCAAGGTTTGCTTATTTGTCTACTCTTTCTGAAGACATTAACTGAGCACCTACAAGGCAATGAGAAGGAAATTAGATGCCTTAATCAGTAGTGTGAGCTACATGGGTTAGAACCCTGACTCTGCCACTCACTAACTGTGTAACCTCTGTGCCTCTGTTTCCTCATACATTAGTCCTCCTTTCAGTAGATATCCAGAGAAACCCATTATTCAGTCATAATTTAAGTAAAAAGGTCAGGAGGCCTAGAGCCATAGTAGGATCTGAATTTTGCTCTGCCCCTTAAATCTTTCACATGTCAGCTTCTCTAAGCCTCATCTGCAAACTAGGCATTGTGATTTAGCTTCACGGCAAGAGGCTTCTAGTACATGTTAGATAAGAGATGTGAAAGTGCCTCCTGAGTTGTTTGTTATTACTTGGATACAGTGCATTTGTGATACCATATTTCCCTTACCAGACTCTCAGCTCCCTGAAGGTATACAATTTGTCATATTAAAATGAGAACAGGTAACATTTAGAGTACTTACTACATACTAAGCATATTCTAGGTATTATTATCTCACTTAATCAGCTCAACAACCTTATAAAGCAGGTACAACTATTGTCCCCGTTTTGCAGATGAGGAAACTGAGGCATACTACTCATAAGTGGTAATATCTGTATGGGAGAAACCAAGGTATAGGTGATTGGTGAGGAGTGAGAAAAGAACTTATAGGAACATGGAAGAGGCCCCTAACTCAAACTGGGGAATCAGAAAGTACTGTATAGGTGAGGTACTATTTAAGGTCTCTTTTAAGACACTTAATGGGTGAGAAGGACTTTGGTGATGTGGTAGAGGGTACGAATTGGAAAGGTATCTAGAAGGTCATGCTCAAGATTGGCTGAACGCTGTGGAGAAGGAGGTTTGGGAGTGCAGAGAGGAAAGGCCTGGGTCTGTCAAAGGAAACAGTTTGGGGAAAGCTGTGGCTGGTGGTGGGTCCCAGCATAAGTCCCCAGTGCTAATGCCACTGCTTAGAGCTCCCTTGGGGATCATCCCTGCCTAGAATAAATCACCATCAATACAGAAAGGAAAAGAGAAGGGGGAAAAAAGGAATCAAAATCATCATCAACTAGTTCTGACATTATCTCTTGGCCATTCCTAAAAGACAAAAGTGTTACAATGACAGTGGTTGGAAACTCAGAAAAATGGTCACGGTGGGTGACTTCTTAAAGGCTCTCAGGGAAAAGAAAATAGAATCAGTTGCAGATCATTATTATCCATTTTCTAACAAAAGTGTCCTGGTGCAGGGAGACTTGATAAATGAACTCGACATTTTCCTAGAATCCTATTTCCTAGCATTCAGAAATATGGTTCCGGTGTTAAAAAAAAAACCAAATCACTGACTACAGCTTTTGGCCTTTTTAAATTTATTGGCTTAAAGAAGGTCTCATAAAGGTAGGATTTCAAAGCAACTTGCAAAATGATTTTGATTCAGAGTCTGCAGTCTTACTTTCAAGAAGTTCACTTTGTATTCCTTTTGGTGACTGTGCCAACAACCAGTGATGGCTTGGGAACAATATGATGGGACATGTTGTTCACAGCCCATAGCAAGGACAAAGCACAGGCCTGGCAAAAGAGGGGTATGAGTCACCCCACACCATTGCAGTTGAAATTGGAAAATACAGGTGAGATTTGACTGATGGCCAGCCCCTGGCTAGAAACTGTGCTCCTTCTCCGAGTAAGCTGTTGAACTTCCGAGGGAGTCCTTTAGCTGGTACGGCTGAGGTTGCAGTAACCCTCTCCCAGGGCTCTGCTTGTCTCTGTAGGACTGTTACCAGAGGTAGGAGAGGAGAGGTGGGAGGGAAACGGGTCGTGAGCTACCTGCCAGGGCCTCCCGGTGATCGGACATTCTCCCAGTGAGGCTGCTGCTGTGGTTGCCTTTAACACTGCTGACCGCTGCTTTCTCCCTTTCCTGCTCCCCTGTTCTCTTTTTTATTGGCCAGAAATTTTATTTAAATGTGCATTTATCTGTAAGAAGTAAAACTGTCAAATTCTTAGAAGAAAACATAGGAGTATATCTTCGTGATCTTCGGTTAGGCAATGGTTTCTTAGATATGACACCAAAAGCACAAGTAGCAAAAGGCAAATTGGATTTTATTAAAATTAAAAACTTGTGCTGCAAAGGATACCATCAAGAAAGTGAAAAGACAAGCTACAGAATGGGAGAAAATAAGTTCAAGTACGAAAAGCCCAATTTAAGTATGGGCAATGGATCTAAATAAACATTTCTCCAAAGAAGATAAATGGCCCATAAGGACATAAGGGAATACTCAACATCATTAGCCATCAGGGAAATGCAAGTCAAAACCACAGTGAGATATCACATCCCAACTTCTACACTGTCTGTAACAAAAGAAGACAGATAATAACAAGTGTTGGGGAGAATGAGGAGAAATTGAAACCCTCATACATTGCTGGTGGGAGTATAAAATGGTGTAGCTGCTGTGGAAAACATTTGGTAGTTCCTCAAAATGTTAAACATAGAGTTACTCCATTACCCAGCAATTCCACACCTAGGTCTATATTCAAGAGAACTGAAAGCTTATGTTCACACAACGGCTTGTACGTGAACATGTACGGCAGCATTATTCATCATAACCAAAGAGTAGAAACAACCAAATGCCCATCAACTGATGAATGGATAAATGTATTGTATATCCATACAATGTATTATTATTCAGCCGTAAAAAGGAGTGGAGTACTGATACATGCTATAACATGGATTTTATTCCTCTTTGTGATTGTTCAGTTGCTGGGTTCACGGTAAATTCTCAAGAATTTTTTGTTGAATAGATATATTAATTCACATCTCTCTTTAAAGGAGAAACTGCTGAAAATGTTCAGATTCTTTCTTTGCCTTCCCAAAGAGATATCATTTCAGAAAAGGAAACATAAAAATCCCACCCTGTTTTCTTTACTGTGCCTTGGATTGGATTAATTTATTAAATGTTGGACTTTTTTCTAAATTATTTAACTTCATCCCCCAATATAATTTGATTTCTCTGGCTTATTTACCAAACTTTGGCAATAAAAGACAGTTATTTGCTAAAAAGAGAATAGAGGTATTCTCTTCTTCAAATTCTATTTTATAGGAAAGGTAGTTTCTACTGAATTTCCTACATTTAAAGTGGATAATAATAAGATATTATTATGCACTGCAGCCGTTCGAATTAGCCTTCTCTTTTTCATTCAATAATATTCATACATATTTAAAAGTTTCCTAACTTTGTCTATCTAGGTCAGCAGAATATTACCCAAGCTTGATATTGTTGGTCCAAGACATTTTACAGGAGTTGGGGGAAGATACATGGAGGGGACTTTTCATCTCTTTCTCTCATTCATGATGCCTGTACTGCAAGTGGTTGAAGTCGTACAAGTTTAGACCTAGAAAGACCCTGAAAGATTAGTTTTCTAACACCTTCTTCTCCCAGCTGAGGAAGCTGAGGCCTAAAAACAGAATAGGTATGTAGTCTCTGAGAGTATGATCTTGATTTCCTGATCGGGACTCTTACGTTCTTTGCATTTCAACAAAGAAGAACGCCTTTAGTCATGTTATCTACCATTTTCTCCCCACACACTGTGTGTCAGGCTCTGTTTTCACCTTGTCTCATGTAATCATGTCGTCTTTAGGACTAACAATACGTTGCTATTGTTATTCGCCTACACAGATGAAGAAACCAGGGCTCAGATTAACTTACTTTCCTGAGCTCACATAACTAGCATGTGGTAGAACCAGGGTTTTGTACCCAGCTTTGTCTGACTTCAAAATGTAGGCTCTGTATTCTGCATGGATCCTTTTACTGACTACTCTGTGTTACTGTGGGGATCTAATAGGACTGTGGAAGCACTCCCTCGGAAGGGAGGCGGCCTTTACTCTCTGGAGTCCCCAGGGTTCCTTCTCAGGGCAAAGTTGCCTCTTGGGGCTCTGTTTTGCCTCCTTCCTGGCTTGCCTCGTGACCCAGCCTGCCTTCCTCTTCTCTGTGACTGTGATCCTACCCTTGTTCTCCTGGGCTTCCTGCCTTTAACTTACTTGGGGAGGCTGATTCAGTCCTTCTAGCTTCTCCACATCTTTGCCCCCAGAAACAAGGCCATAGGCCCTCTTCTGTTTTGGGTTTTCTGTTACACCCTGCAGGTACAGACTTGGGGAACAAGGTAGCAGATGAAGGTACAAGCAATAACGAGGCAAGGCTCTAGATTCTCTTGGTGTTTGTTCTTGCTCTGGGCCCCTGTTCCTCCTTAGTTATCTCTGAGTGTGTGGAGCTCATCTGGCTGCCCTTCCCTTAGGTCCACCCTTTCTTAGGTCTAGGAAGGCCTCCTCCTCCAGGAACCTCCCTCTGTGCAATCTGAGGGCCTGAATATGGTCAGGAGGAATGATAGGTGTGTTTCCATCTCTGAGATCTTCCACGGTACTGGAGCCTCCCACACGTAACTGGGTCTCTGCCCGGGAATGATCCTCTTTTGGTTATTTCCTCTCAGAACTGATGAGGTCCAACTTGGACAGACCATCACCTGTTGAGGGTGCCACAGAGATGGGGAGGGTGCTCCTATCCTGGGATGAGGAGTGTGGCTGAGGTTCCATGGAGTCACTTATAGACCTAAGGATTTGTAATTTTGTGATAACAGATCTACACTTTCTTTGAAGGCTTGAAAGTACCATGTCCATGTGAGGAGGCATTATGATTAAATGCTATTAGTGGTGACAGTAGTGACGACAACAGTCACAGTAGTAACAACCACCATGCCACTCTCTCAAATGGAAAGGGAATGTAGAAGTTTTGGAGTCAGACAGATCAGCATTTGAATCCCATCTTCACCACTAATTCATTACCAAATTATGCAACTTATTTCACATTATTCAGCCTGTTTCTTCACCTGCACATTTTGGAAAAATAACCCTTTAATTTTCGTGGCATTTGTCAGGAGTAACGTAAAGCAAAGTTAAAATGTATTGAGTGCTGTATGTGTCACACGAAGTGAAAGCTAAGCTCTTGGTATGTAAATATCTTGTATAATTCTCACAACAACCTTTTGAGACATATTCTGTTACTCTGTCCCTTTTATAGATTGAGAACCTGATGTACACATAGCTAGTAAGAGGTGGAGCTGGGACTTGGGATGTAAGCGTAAATAATGTTTCGAAAGTCTGTGATTAAAAAAAGATCAGGTCTATAAAGCAGGTGCCATATTGCCTGATACACGTTAGTTTCTCAATTGGTAACTGTAACTTAACAGTATATTGAATTTGTAAAGAACTACACAAATGCAAAGTGTTTGTTTTTGTTATCTTTAAGACTTTGTCTCTTTCTGATCACTTAGTAAGCAGTGCCTAAAAAGATGTGTTTACAAGAGAAGGGAGTGAGATTTGGTATTTATGTGCTTACTACTATCAAGGTGGACAGCCACATCTGATAATCTCGGCTCCAGCTGGTTTATTTTAGGAGGCCTAAATTATTCACTTGGAGTGTCTGGACTGATTACATTGACCACAGGAAAAAATGCCAGCACAGCCTCCCACTTCAGCTGGCTGTGGGTCAGGCTGGTCTCAGAGGAGAAGCAGCTTTCCTTGAGGTGGGGCCTCCTCATGCAGATGTCAGTGTGTGTGTTGGGGGAGAGAAAGGGGATATGTTATTGTCCCCAAGTTATGTGCTATTCTGAAACCCCAAGAAGTCTCCTCAGGACAGAATTTACCCTCATATGGCGTATAACTAGTCTCTCGTCCAAGAGCAGAGCTTTTCCACAGCATCCCAGTGGGTGACTATCCAGGCTCTACAGACATGCATTAAGGCATGGGGAGCTCCCTGCTCCCCATAGCAGCTGTTCCAACCTCAGACAGCTCATGTCTCCTCATGAGACATGTCTCCTCATGTCTGTGGAGCCAGGGAAGGAGTCATTGGTGGTTTTTAAAGATACAGTCAAGGGGCCTGAAAGGCACACAGAGAAACTAGAATGGAAGGAAGAGCCTAGGGTTTTGTTTCGTTTTGTTTCTGGTTGTGGTGCGATTGTCATGTACGGGCCAGTGAGTGAGGAAGTCAAACTAATTTTATATTAAGTACACTTGGGCTGCTCCGTGGAGGGTGGCAGAGAACATTGTTAGGGAGTTCTCTAACAAGTAAGACAGCAGTAAGAAAAATGAAAAAGTGATAAATTCACAAACAATCTTGGAGTTAAAATTCACAAACTGTGGTTAATTGAATATTATAGGTTAGGGAAGAGAGAAATCAAGCACTACATCTAGGTTTCTGGCTTCTCTGAGCTGGTGAATGGCAGAGCCACCAAAATGGGGAAGAAGGGGATTCTGGGAAACGTGTTATGTTCAGCCAGACCATTCAGTATCCAGAAATGTGTAGCAAACTCACATGCATTTCTAAGAGGTTCAGTCGAGTCAGGAAGAACTTCCAAGCAACAGTTGGTATTGGAATCAGGTGGGTGACGACCTATAGCTTCTTCTCCCCTCAGTCCCTCACCACTCTCTGGGGCCTGCAAGCATGCTCCAGTCTCTAGGAGAAGAGGTGGTAAGGATCTGAGGTGGGGCTTTCCAGGTTTAGATGGAGACTGACCTTGTATTCCAGGAAAGGCACTGTGACCAACTCTGACTCCATTGACGTGTAAGGATCAGGGCCTCACTTCAGGTGTGTGTTCTAGCCTAAAACAGCAAGATCCCAACTGTAGGGAAGACTAAGTGTGCTTCTGTACTCCCTGCCTTGTCAGGACTGGCCCAGGAACTGAGCACGGCTAACCTTCCAGGTGGAAACAGCAGTGCCTGCAGAATCAGAGTGGAGACTGGGGGAGGCAGGGGCTAATAACTTTTGCCTCTTTCTGCTGTCGCACTTGGTAACCTCATCCTAGATTTGCTGCTTACTTGGTGTGCTTTGGTGTAACTGCAGCTCCTCAGCTTGCCGTGTGGGAAAAGACAAAGCCTGCGATCCTGGTGGAGGGATGAAAGAATGACTAGAGCTAAATAGGCAGAACTGCCTCTACACTGTCTCCTCAGAATCCCCAGTTCCTAAATCCATACTTTTGGGGGTCCCTGAAACACTTGTAGCCTGTGGCCAAAAGCATTATTTGTAGTTTCCACAGGATAATCGCTCTATTCACTGCCCTGATCCCTCTCTGGAAGTTGCTGTATATCCATCATGTCCATTCATTTGTTCTTTAAATTATTTAACTCAATATGTATTGAGCTCCTATCATATGTCAGTCACTACCCTATATACATGATACAGAGGTAGCAGTTGTGAGTAAAACAGACATGGTCTCTGCCCTCCTAGAGTCTAAAGTTTAGTTGTATGGTGGACGGCCAGAGTGGATGACTGGGTGCCGAAGGGATCCATAAGGGTTTTTCTGGAGGCAGAGAGAGGCAGGTTAAAAATGGATAGGGACTTTGCATCCATTGAAAGCCTAATGTAAGCCAGGTGCTCTAACTGAGTTACGTGTATTATTCCACTTAAACTCCCAATAACTCCATGAGGTGATATTACCCTATGTTAAAAATAGGAAACGGAGCATCAGAGAAATATTAATTTCTTAATATTACATTGCTGCTGAGCACTGATGTAACTCAGGCTGATCTGACGCTCAACCCTGTGTTGCTTGCACTGCATCACACCACTCTTCTACACATCATCCAAGAAAGTCCAGGTTATGTGCTCTGGGCTGACTGATCTACCATGGCTCTAAACTAAGGTTATGCCACCTGAGGTTCAAGGATGGGTTTTAAGGGATGCTCAAATTCCGCAACCCTAGATGCCGAACGTTGCATATGTATGTAGAGGATCTGTAATGTCCACCAGATTTCCAAAGGTGGCTGTGACCCTGTATACCTCAAGAACTGCTACCTATCCCATTCTAAGCTTCTTCCTCTTCCTCTTATGTCCCCCTGCACGTGGCTGTTTGTCATTGAAGAGACAGTGTAATACGTCTTAAAGACCTCGGAACTTCCATATAGGAGTTCTTGACACCAGACCCAGCCGTGCCGCTGACGTGCAGCGGGCCTTTTGCAAGTCTCTTCTTCACGGTGAGGCTTGCCTGTCAGGACACTGTGAGCCACGTGTGGTCCTGAGGACAGTGCCTCCCAGCTGGACTGCAAGACACGTTGCAGGCGTCGGGCACTTGGCAGAGTCCAAGTGGCCGTGTGCAGAGTGACAGGCGCTGAGACCGACGGTGGCGGCTGGGAAGGCAGATCCCTGCTGTCAGGGCTCACTGAGAGGCCTGCTTGCCCAGTCCCTGTAGGGCATGACTAATTCTATCAGACCCTGAATCCTTGGGTGGACAGCCTTTTAGGTCACCTCCTCCACCCTTCCACCCAATAGGAGCCAGGAGATAGGCCCCTTGGTGCAGAGTCTGTCACCTGTGTCTTTAACGTGACTGTGGCCCCAGTTGGAATGTGCTTTCTTCCTCCTGCAATGTCAAAATGCCTGAGTTCTCAAGTGACTGAATCAGTACTAAATATTTAATGCACAAAGTCAGCCTTCCTGGGGCCTTTGATCTGAAACTTCTTAAAAACATCTTAAAAGCCCTTCAGAAACTGGTTAGTATTTCATCACAGTCACTTAAAATAGATATATTTTATCAAAACATCCTGTCAGAAACCCTGGAGGCAGGATGACTAACCCCCAGCGATTCTGACAACACTGCTTCCCCACGTTAGGCAGCCAGTGTCTCTGGACAGCCCCGCCTACACACGGAGGGCACAGCTGTCACCAGCATCCCCGATGGCTCCAAAGCAGCAAGCAGAAGAGGCGGCAGGGCTTGTCAGAAGCCTTGGGAGGCTGCATCGATAACACCCCCGTGAAGGGAATGAACATTTATGGAGAGTTTGCCGTACACCGGGCCCTAACCTGGGCTTCTTACTTGTTGAATCTTATGGAATCTTCACAACAGTCCTGTGAGGTGGGTGGTGGACTTTCTATTCTATCAATTCGGAGACTGAGGCTCAGGGGCCTACGTGACTTGTTCAAGGTCACAGAGCGGAATTAAGATTACAACCAGGTCTAGCTCAAAAGCCTGTTTTCCTTTCTTTCTTTCTTTTTTCTCCCCCATTGAGACTGATCCTTTCACTGAGGACTCTCAGTTGTTTCTTTTTTAAAAAAGAAAAGATAACATTTAATAAAATTATATAACTAGTACATGCTAACACAGAAAAGGATAAGGAAGAAAGTAGAAATCACTTGAAATCCTACCATCTAGATAACTATTCATAATTATCTCTTGAATGATGACTGTATTTATTTATTGATATTTGCCACATTCCAATAGTTTCTTTATTAGTCACACAATACAACTTTCTCAATGCCCTACCTTCCCCCAGTGTTAGGGGAGAAATGAGGGAAGAGAAGTGTGTCATGCCCCTTTCCTCCAATGCCAACCTGAGGGGGTGAAATCAATTCCCAGAAAACCCCCCACAATGAAGAGCTAAAGTAGGCCCCAGAGTGGGGCAGAGGGTTCTGTCCTGTTTCAGCCACTGGCCTAAGGAAGGCTACTTTGGTGAATCCCTGCCCTCCTAGACTCCCACGGCTGGTGTTGGAATCAATAAAACAATGAGATGGAAGTTTTTGTAAACTGGAAAGTATAGTACAGATGAAGGGAAATGTTAGAAACAAAGCCTGTGAGAAGTAAGGTGTCTCTACACCACTGGGTAGAGCGACCATATATATCTCACTTAGTATGCCTGTCAACTCAACATAATTATTAGTCCTGTTCTCTTACACTCAAAAAAGTGTCCTGACTTAGGTGATAAGTTTGAGGACCAGCTGACATATTTGTCATATATGATGATTTACCTCCAAAAGAGAGGATGACAGAGCAATCAGAGAGGTTCCCTGTAGGATGGGGCTGTGTGTAGGCTGGCAGGGCAGCTAGAGTTTAGAAGGCTTGGATGAGTGGGCATTTTGTTAGTAGACAACATGTAGGAATGAAAAATATGAGGAGGCTGCCCAGCGTGGGGAGGACACATGGGAGAGAAGGTGTACAGTGGTCACTCAGTGAGAATCTGGCCTGCCAGCCATGCTCCAGTGGAGGGCTGGTTTGGAGATAACATTTGGAGGCATTTAGTACTGAGCTCTGTTCCAGGATACCAGACATCCCTCATAGATTATTTTAACAACCTTTTAACTTGTCTCTCCGTTTCCACCCTCTCTTCTCTCCAATTTATTTTCCACAAACCCCAGAGGGATCTTATAAAACCCAAACCTGGTCTTCAGTGTTCCATGCAATTCTCAATTCTCCATTTTTCTTGGTGGATAAAAAGCTAAACTCCTTTACAGATTATGCAAAGTCCTTCATGATCTTGCCCCTGCCGGTACACGCTAGCTTCACTTTTCGTAATCTTGACCTCTGAATTTGTGATCCAGGAATAATAATGGCTTACATTTATTGAACATTTACAATGTTCCAGGCACTGTTCCAATCATTTTATGTATACTAACTCTCTTAATCTTAACAACTCTATGAGGTAGGTACTATAAGAGCAGCCCCATCATTTTACATAAGGGGAAAATGAGGCACAAGAGGAAAAGATACTAACTGGCAAAGTAAGATTGGAAGCCAGAGAAGTTTTGGCTCCAAAACCTGTGCTCTTAACCATAACATTATACTGCCTCTTGGTCTAAAGCATTTCTCTTGTACTTCATGCTATTCCTTCTGCCTGCAATGCCCTCTACCACCAGTCTGCTCAGAGGACTGCTAATCTAGGGTTCAGGGAACCGTTTTCAGTTAGTCACCAGAGTGAGAGCATCCTTATTTGACAGGATTCCCTCCCATTCCATTAAATAAAAAATTTATTCAGCTCAGTGCAGCCCTGGGCTGGACACGTGAGGATAGGGAGGAAGGATGGGATGACACAGGTTAAGGAAGACCCTTCCTCAAGCATCTTTTATTGCATTAGGGACAAGACTTTGAACACTTTTGCTGTTGTCCAAATGTGTGGGCCCAACAATAAGAGCAATATAATGTGAAAGAAGACAAGATGGGGGTTGACCAGGTAATCTGAGATGGCTTGCTAGAGAATGTAGGGCATAAATTCGATCTCAAATGATGATAGAATAATTAATTTTTAAGTTATAAGGGTTCTATAGGAGTTATGTACTTCCAAGCTGGGAAACTGAGCCTCGGAAAGAGAAGAGATTCAATTCACCCAGCTGTCAAGTGGCCGGTCCAAGTGCCCTAGCGCCCAGCTTTAGTGTCCGGTGCTGCCTCCCAGTGTAAGCAATTAGGATATCGTGAGTAGCTAGAAGGGGCAAGAACTTCCCAGAGGGGTTGGAGCTGGGGAGCAGCAAAGGGAATGCAGGAGAGGTAGGGACAGGTGTAGAATATAGCATGGACGGTGAAGTGAGGAGACTCTGAAAGCATCTTCTTCTGTGGGCGAGATGGAGCCTAAACCTTCTTAAATTGGAGGGTTGCCTTGATACTGTGAAGCCGCCTCCCTTTCAACTCTGTAAAATAAAGGGTTCCCCAAAGCGTGTCTGTTCTGTCGTTATTTTCTGGATCATCAAGACTCTCAGTGCCCTTTAGAAAAGCTTCTTCCTCTGCCACAACCGGCTTCTCATTAGAATTCCTGGACATTTCTCAGTGTTGCTAAGTGCACTGTGATGAACCCATGATGAGTAATGCAGAGACTGAGCTTCCTGCAGTCACATTCTGTGGAGGTTCCCTGGACACCCCCAAGATACCACAACAAGTCATATCACCACAGTCATGTCATCTCCAAATACTTATCTGTTTGTTTTCTGTGCTGTCTTACTCACCTTGTCTAACTCAACCAAAGGGGCTTCTGGATCCTTCACTCTGGGAGTTACATTAGAACTGAGGACAAATGCTTAAACTGAAAGAGCAAATGGAATAATGGAATTTTGAGCTCAAGTCAGGAAAACTTCCTGCTTATGGATAACGTGGCACTTCCTCAATGGCACCAGCAACCCCAAGTTTTGAGTATAGGCCTCTGGAAATAGGTCTATTTTCTAGAGCTATGAGTTCAGATTATCCTTTAAGAGTAAGTTGAACCCCCCCCATATATATATTTTTTAATTAATGAATTTATTTATTTTTGCTGTGTTGGGTCTTCGTTTCTGCGCGAGGGCTTTCTCTAGTTGCGGCGAGCGGGGGCCACTCTTCATCGCAGTGTGTGGGCCTCTCACTATCGCGGCCTCTCTTGTTGCGGAGCACAGACTCCAGACGCGCAGGCTCAGTAGTTGTGGCGCACGGGCTCTAGTTGCTCCGCGGCATGTGGGATCTTCCCAGACCAGAGCTCGAACCCGTGTCTCCTGCATTGGCAGGCAGATTCTCAACCACTGTGCCACCAGGGAAGCTCCCCCCGCAATTTTTTTCTTCCGAATAAGGAAAAGAACTACATGCTAGCACAGTGCCTGGTATATAAGAGACTGTTAGCAGATGTTTATTTTCTCCCTTATAGCACTCCCTCACAACCTTCTCATAGTTGTGTCTTTTGGTCTTCATCTCCCCCTTTCTTCTCTCTCCCTGTCTCTGATTCTTAACCTGGGTTCAAGTCTTGGCTCTGCCCATACCCATTCCCATCTCTCCAGATATTCCCGCAACAGTTTATTTGGACTGCAAGATAAAAAGCAGTGCTCATCAAACTGCTTGCTTCAGACTTTTTCCAGTCTCATTTCTCTCCATTCCCACCAGGGTTGCTTGTGTCCATCCATCCCAAACCTCTAACTGTGCTCAAAGGACAGTGTAAACTTCACACGTATAACTGTGGGCCTTTGTATAAGTGGTCCATTTGCCTTTTTTCCCAGGTCAACCACTCTAAGAATTCCTACTTATACTTAATGATCTAGATCAAATGTCCCTGTCGCTTGAAGCCTTCACTGACTGCTTGAGCATAGTTGGGCCCTCTTTCCTCTTTACTTCCCTCAGTGCTTTGTGCTTCCCTCTCATCTAGCGTTTTATGCCCACTATCATCCTTGCCCCACTCTCCTCCTATTCGATTATGAACTAATTGTGGGCAAAGGCTGGGTCTAATTCATCACTATATCCCCAGTGCCCAGCCTAGGGCCTGGCATAGGTGAGCTATTTCCTATACGTTTATGGGAAGACATATTAGGAACTATGAGTCATTCATTGAGTACCTGCTCTGGGCCAGCTGGAGAGAGAGTTTATATGGCATTTCATTTTATTCATAGTCTTTATATGGCATTTCATTTCATTCAGTCCACTCAGTCTGATGCTCTCTTCAATGCATTGTCCCTCTTATATGCCCGTCATACCTGTAATGCCACAGGAAAGCCTCAGTGAGTACTTTGTCTCTAGAGCATCTGTTTTCTGACTCTATTTATGGGAATGCATTTGTCCAACAATAGAAGTCTCCTGCCAGTTGGATTTGTTTAGCTCATGTTGAGAGTGGAGAAAACCCCAGACACTGGACAATAAGAGTTCTGCCAAGAAAACTATCCTTTCATATGGAGGTTCCCACATAATGGTGTGGGTGTCATGCTGAGTGAGGGAGGTATACTAAAAGGAGATCCAGCCCCTGAGACACTGTGGAAATGAGATGTTAGTCTCTTAAGTTGGTGCAAAGTAGCACACATTTTAAATGATGGCAAAAGGGACTCATCAGACTATTCAGAGACTCTGGAATTTCATCAGACTTGGTGAAAAGCCAGAGTCCCAGGGGGAAGCTAGAAAGATAGGTGTCTGCCCATATCTGGCTCCAAGAACTCTGTAGGGAACCAGGTGATGGATCTTATTTAGGCTGTATTACTAATGGGACTGATGGGCAGGTTTTGAACAGAGAGGACTGAGGTGACTCCCAGTGATGATTTCAACAGAATTCAGTAGTACTAGGCACTAGATATGAACCTGGCTGTCAGGGGAAGGAGAAACATAGTTGACATCAGTTGTGTCTACCTTCAAAGAAAGCCTCCAGTTGAGTGTGGGAGGCAAGACTCACACATTGGCAACTATGATGAAAGATGAGAATGGCCATGCTGTGAGTCATTGGTTTGGTGCTGTTGCAGTTCATGGAGGGGAGGAGAGTTACTCCTACTGAGCCAAAGGGTTGTTTGCAGACAAAACTCCTCAATATGTAAAAAGCTCCTAACATGGTACTAAATGCATAGTAGGTGGTCAACAAACATGCATTCTCTTCTTTTATTTTTCTTCCCATATTAAATCTTCAACTTTATTTTTAATGCTTCATTAATTCATTATCTGTGTTTTTATCCCCCTTGTAGGGCAAAGACTGTGCTTTTGTGATAGGGAAATAAGCAGGAAGTGGCCTAGCTTCAGACCATGCTAGACCTAGGCCAAGACTGAATGGAAAAGGAGGCAGGTCTTAATCCAACCAAGCCTTTGTTTACCTGGTCTGTGAACAAACTCAACAAAGCGTCTTCCATGCATCTATGCATAAACATTACAGAAGCCTATTTTTATTTCTAAAATTCGTTTCCTGACTAGAGTGGGAGTTAAACTTTATATTTCCTTTGATGTTCAATACCAAATGGCTTATGGGAGCCCAGGCAGAGTGGTTTCAAATAAGCATTTTAATGTAGAATAAAGGTCAACGTGCTGGAATTTGAAACCATTAATCCTTTTGCTCTTAAGGAAGACTGTACTTTAACAGAATAAATAACAGATTAAATAATAAGAGTTCTTGAAATTCCAACTAGAAAAATTACACATTACATTGTCGAGAACTGAAACCAGTGAGACCTTAATGTTCTCTCTCTCACTCTTCTATTTTAGGTTGCCAAGATTTAGAAGGTAAAGAGAAATTGTTCTCTTAGTTTTCTATTATTTTGAAGGTAGAGAGAATGTTTGAGTTACTGAAGGTTAAGGGATCAATTATATTGGAAAATAAGCCCTTAGTTTTATGGGTGGAACAAGTGCATCACCATAGCCTGGAGAACAGAAACTCCATGCTAATTATTTCAAGTTTCAGTAAGCGAAGCCCCAGAAAGGGACAGAGAAAACCATCAAAGTAGGTCAACAAACTCTGCCTAAGGTATTACCCCAGGTGGCCAAGGCCTAGATCAGGTACTACCTCCCCTAAGAAGGCTCCTGTCCCTTCTCAGTCAGTGGTTTTGACTCTTGCCTAAGAACTTGCATAGAAAGCTATTTACACATCTATTTTTCCTGGTGTTTCCATGATTGTTACCATATCTGTCTTTCCCTTTCTCAGTTATACACAAGATGTGAGTTCCTTGTTAATAAGAAGAAATACATTGATTGTACTCTATCTATGTTCCAGACATTATACTAAGCACCTTAAACACAGTGTTTAATGTAATCTTTACCACAGCTCTATAGGGTAGAGATGATTATCTCATTTTATAGATGAAGAAACAGAGAATTAAGGAAGCCAGACAACACGCCCCAGGTAGGATAGTGGTAGAGTCAAACTTCCAGTCTGGGTCTGTGGAGGCCATGTTGTGGGGATTCTGACATACCGCACACCAGAAGTTCGAATTTATCCTGAGGGCAGTGGGGTATCATTGATGGTTTAAGCCAAGAGAGTGATATGGTCAAACCTAAATTTAAGAACTCTCTAGCAGAAGAGAATGGTATGGGAATACAAATGAGAAGTCTACTACAGTAATTTTGGCTAGAGATGAGGGAATTACCACAACAGTGAGGGTTGAGTTATTAAAAAGAGATATTCAGGAGTTATAATTGGGACGGCTTGGTAACCAGTGGGCTATGGAAAGAGGATTAGGGCTGGAGTCAAGGAGAAGTGATCTCTGGTTTGGGAGCCTGGGTAAATTGTGATGCCACCATGATGGGAAGCATAGCTCAACACAAAGATGGTCACTGAGAGGACCTTCCTACCAAAGAACCAGATCAGATAGAACGTTAGAATCTTCTTGCCCGGTCCCTGATTGTTCATAGTTTCCTGCAGTTGCATTCAAATATTCCCATTTTATAGGTGAGAATACTAAAGAACAATAGTTAGGGGGCCTCTCCGGCTTCTTCTGACCTATAATGAGGGCTAAATAACTACTTTTGAACTGAGGGTTTCAAGTTGCTATTAGCCACTTTGAGATGCCATGATTTGATGGTTCATGTTGTAACTTCTGACACTTTGGTTCCTCCTTGGACTCTCCGGGGGTTGACGGGAAAGGGGAGGAGAATACAAAAACTGGGAATCATAGGCCACTGAAGCCTCCTTGAAGAAAGCAGATGTGTGTTATGCTTGAAAGAGAAAGCAATATTTTTAAGGAATATACTTAGTGCAATTTAGATTCTAAACTTATCAATCAACTGACTTGTTCTAGATGATGCAGTTGGTAAGTGACAGAGCCCAGCACTCAACTCTGAGCTTTTGTCTCTCAGCCTTGTGTTCTTTTCACTTCACTGTACCTGACTTCTATTACTCCTAAATTTCCTGCATTTCACACCAGCTTGAAAAACTAACTGTGCTTCCAAGCCTCAAAATTGTTTTCTGTTCTTTGTGATATCTACAGTAAGGATTTTACACCAGGCCACAAATAGGCAACATTGAACTGCACACATATAACCAAATTTTTCAGTAACCTCCCAAAATGTGTATTGGTTATAAGTACCTGAGACATTCTTGAGCTAGAAGAGTCTTTAAAGCCATCTAATCCAAATTTCCTTTACAAAGGGAATAGCTAAGTTTCAGATAGTTTAAATAAATGACTTGCACTATGATACTTTTCTACCATGTATCAAGGCCAGCATCTAAATGCTGGACTCTTTCTTATTCAAAGCAACAGAAAAAAATGTAGACAAAGATCAGCTTCCTCATTTTACATATTCAAAAACTGAGTCTTATTAATATACTTATTAACTCAATCAAAAGCCACTTACTGAGTTTCCACTGTATGCTGGAGGCTGAAGTTACAGCAGTGAATAAGAAAGATGGAATCTCTGGTTTTCCATAGCTCTCCGTCTAGCAGGGAAGATGGCATAACATACTTAATCACAGTGGAGTAACGTGTGCTATGATAGACTATATCCAGAAAGGAGATCACCCAGTCAGGGAGGTCTCCCTGAGGAAGTGATGCTCCAACATAGTATGGTGGTTAAAAACATGGACTCTGGAGCCAGACTTCCTCGGTTGGAATCCTCAACCTGCCGCTTACTAGCTGTGTGACCCTGGGCAAGTTGCATAACTTCTCTGGGTCTTGGTGTCCCCATCTGTGAAATAGGAATAATAATAGTACCTACCTTGCAGAGCTCTGATGAAGATGAAATTACCTAATATTTATAAATCAGTTAGTACTTGGCACATGGTAACTGTGGTATAGGGATTTTAAAATAAAATTGAAAAGAAACTGAGATCCAAATTATGAGTAGAAGTTAACTAGAGAAACAGAAAGGCAGAAAAGTGTTCCTGACAGAGAACACTATGTGCAGACTGAGGAAAGAGAGTCTATTTCTAGGAAGTGAAAGAAGACAAGCATGGCTCAAGTGGAACGAACCCTGTTAATGCTGAAAAGAGGTCAAGGGGGGTAAGGGTCTTGTAGATCATATTAGAGTTTATCCAGAAACAGCGTAGGTTCAAGGAAGGATTTAAAGCACAGAGAGTCTTGATCATATTTGGGTCCTGGAGAGTCTTTCAGGCTGCTTTGTGGGATATGGATTCAGTGGGTGTAGGATGAGGTGCAGAAATCTAGTGAGAGAGAACGTGAGTCAGGGTCAAGGGCAAGATAGCACCCAGGCTTCCTGCCTTCTGTGCTGGGGCTTTTTCCACACTGCACAGCATTTTTTCTAATGTGTTTTGATGGAGGCATGTCATGCCAAATGCATTCTCTTCACTTCTGCACATTTTCAGTGCTTACCCTTTGAGCTGCATCCCCTTCATTAAGTGAATGTCCTGTTCCCCTGACCAAGGATGTAATTACCAAAGGAGAGATCAGATTAAAATTGAGTTTCTGTAATGGGCCATTTGTTTGGAAGGAAGCCTGAAGGTATTTCTGAGGACTTTAATCAAAGGGGAAAAAAGCCAATAGAACTTCTGTGATGATGATGATTATTAGGGCAATTGAACTCCAGGCACAGCCAGCTTCTGTATCGGTGAGTCATCGCTTGCTTTTCTGAGGCCTTTAATTGGATGAAATTTGTTTTCCTCTGTTGTCTAGACTGTCAGGGATGGAAGGGACCTTAAAGGTCATCTAGTACAACTCCACAACAAAGCTTGAGCCCTGGCTCTAGCATTTTCATCAGTAGGTCATCCAGTCCCTGCTCACACACCTGGACAGGGAACTCATTACCTCTCTGTGATAGGGCACCTATGAAAGGAAGCGCCTCCTTTTACGGAAGTGAACTCCATCTCTGGGTCCCATGTGTCTGTCCTGGTTCTGCTTCTGGGATATGTGGGGCTTATCTGCCTCCTCTGCCCCAGAAGAAAGATCTTGAGGCAGCTGCTGTGTTCCCCTGAGCCTCCTCTTCTGCAACTGTCTTCTCAAGTGTGTGACCTTATGTATTATTAATGGTAAGGACAGGGTACTGTAACAAAAGAAACCCAACAGTACAGTGACTTAAAGAACAATGAAGTTTATTTCTCATTCACAGATTGGTTCTAAATTGAGCAGTCTAGGTTGGCAGCCAGCTCTACTCCCCACAGTTATTCAGGAACCCACGTTCCTACCAATGCCCCGATCCACCTTCACCTAGGGCATTGTTGTTATCTGCACAGTCAAATTCAGCCCCCCTCAGGTTTTAACTGGTGGAAAGAGGAAAAAGAGGAGAGAGGGAAAGCTCACTGCCTTAAGGCTTAGGCCTGAAGTGACACATATCACTTTTATTTACATTTCACTGGTCAGAAATTAGTCATATGGCTAGATTTCACTGCAGTGGAAATGTCCATAGGAAATGTGGTCTAACCATATGCCCAAGAAGAATTGGAGAAGATATTTAGGGAGACTTCTACCAGTCCCCACTGTAGAAATGAGGGGCTTCTGTGAGATCAGGTGGGCAGGTTATAGCTTGGATGGGCTCCTCATTTCTATTGCCAGTTTCATTCTCTTTGGCTCTTCCTATGGCCTGTTCCAAAAAATGAATGTAGTGGAGAGTGCAGAGCATTTGAATGCAGACACCCCAGAGCCATTTTTATTAACTGAGCTCTTGAACCAGTCATTTAACTTCTCTAAGTTTCTGTTTCTTCATTTATGAAACCGGGAGAAAAATTCCTATCCCACGAGCTCTTATGAAGGTAGAAAGAGATAACTGATGCAATTACATTTTTAAAAATGCAGATAAACATGAAATAGTTTGGCTTCAGTCTTCAAACTATTGGCTTTAACCTTTCTCTGACTACCCACACTAAAGTGTTTTTTCTTTCTTTGGATCACCCAAAGCAGTTGATTATCTACTGCCATTTCAAACAGAAACCTACTGTGAAGGGCTCTTAAGACAGAGTCTTTTGCTTTACAGCCGTTTGCAATCTATTTGTGGAAACAAATGGAAGAGTTTGATGGTGACCAATATTAGTAAGAGTAGCAACCGTGATGGCAATATTCATCACTGGTGGCAATATCCATTTATCAAGCAGTTCACTATGTGCCAGCCTCTGTGCCAAGTGCTTTTTATAAAGCACCTGATTGATTTTTGTATTATTCCTGTGAAGTAGGCATTTCATCCCCATTTTATGGATGAGAAACCTCAAGCTCAGAGACTTTAAGTACCCTGGTCAGGATCTTAGAGGTGGCAAAAAGGCAGACCCCGGATTTCAGTTTAAGACTAAGAACTCTTTTTCTTGAGTTAAGAAGATCCATCAGGGCTTCCCTGGTGGCGCAGTGGTTGAGAGTCCGCCTGCCGATGCAGGAGACACGGGTTCGTGCCCCGGTCCGGGAAGATCCCACGTGTCGCGGAGCAGCTGGGCCCGTGAGCTATGACCGCTGAGCCTGCGTGTCTGGAGCCTGTGCTCCGATTCATGGGGCAGATCATGTGCAGTTTTGTTTCATTATTGGCTCACTCAGCAAACATTTACAGAGTACTTGTATGCTGGGCACTGTTCTAAACACTGGAAAGATGGTGTCCAATAGGTCATCTTACCTGCCGACCCATCTCATTCTTAAAAGAGAAAACAGAAGCCATATGATGAGAACTACCTAAAAATTTACCAACCTACTTGCATGTGTATCCACACGCCGCCTTTCCTTCTCTCAGAGTGGAAACACACTCTTGCTAACCTAAAGCAAACCTCCTATATTCTAGACCCTATCTGGTCCCTACAGGTATCCCTTTTTCATCTATGTCTTAAACTCATCACTTTCTGGATTTGCCTATAGTCAAACAACTAAGCCATAGTATTTCCTCTCTTTAGTTGATAGATAGATAGATAGATAGAGATAGAGATAGAGATAGAGATAGAGATAGAGATAGAGATAGAGATAGATAGAGATAGAGATAGAGATAGATGGAGAAGGAGAGGGAGAGGGAAAGGGAGAGAGAGAGAGATCCTCCCCTGACCTCACATTTCCCTCTGGCTACAACCTATTACTCTGCCCCACTGTATAGATAAACTTCTCCAGTGAATTATCTATACAGTTGGCCCCCCGTATCTGTGTGTACCACATCCGTGAATTCAACCAACTTCAGATCAAAAATACTTGAAAAAGATTTCAGAAAGTTCCAAAAAGCAAAATTTGAATTTGTCATGCACCAGCAACTATTTATATAACATTTACATAGCATTTACACTGTATTAGGTATTATATGTTATCTAGAGATGATTTAAAGTATATAGGAGGATGTGCGTAGGTTACATGCAAATGCTACACCATTTTATATAAGGGACTTATATAAAATCCATCTGTGGATTTTGGTATCTGTGGTGGGGAGGCGGGGGCAGGACCTGGAACAATCCCCCACAGATACTGAGGGATGACTACATTCATTCTTTCCACTCCCTCACCATGCATCCCTCTTCTCAGTCCATTCAGGTTGAGCTTCCATCTCCAATGTTCCTCTGAAGTAGCCTTTATCAAGATCATCCTAGACCAGCATCCTGCCAATTCTAATGATTATTTCTCTGCTTTCATGTTCCTAGACCTCCCAGCAGCATTTCACACAATTAACTCATAACCTGTTAAAGTGCTTTCTTCTCTAGGATAAGACAGCACACTCCCTTGGTCGTCCTCCTCCTTCTCTTCTTCATTCTCCTCTTTAGTGGCCACTCTCTCAGAATCTTTTGACGGCTCCTTCCCTACCGTACTTTGAATGTTGAAGTACTCTGGCCACTCTGCCTTCTTCTCGTCTCTTCGTTTCTCTTCTCTAGCTATGCTTATTCTCCAGGTACTCCAATTCATTCCCATAGCTTTAAATGTCAACTCTACGCTAATGAGTTTTATAACTACATTTTCAGCCTTAACTTCTCCTAAACTCTATACTAGTATAATCTAACTGCCTACAAATCATCTATATCCTGATGTCTAATAGGCTTGTCAAAATGAATACATTCAAGACAGAAACTCAAGTCCTCTCCATCATAGTAAATGGCCTCAGGTAAAAACCTTTTCTCTTCCCCTCAGATCTCACATACAGTCCTTTAGGAGTCTTGCCAGCTCTATCTTTAATATACATCCCAATCCAGTCACTTTCCTCTGTTTCCTCTGTCATAATCCTAGTCCAAGTCACTATTACATCTTGCTTGGAATACTAAAACAGCCATTGACTGATCTCCCTGTTTCTTGCCCTCTAGCATTCATTCTCCACACAGCAGGTAGATCATGTCACTCCTTGCTTAAAACCTGTCAGTGGCTTCCATTGTAACTGGAATAAAATCTAAAGTCCTTACAGTGGCCAGTAAGGCCCTATGGGTCCTGACCTCTGCCTATTTCTCTCACCTCTTCCTCCTCCACTCAGTCACTAAGGTCTAGCTTCTGTGATTTTCTTACACAAACGTGGAAAGTTCCTTCCTCTCTCCAAGACTTGGCACTCTTCCCGTAGCGGAATTTTCATCACTCAGGTCTTAGTTAAGGTCATCTCCACAGAGAGTATTTTCCTGATAATTCTAGTGAAAATACACCACCCTGTCACTATCACATGATGCCATTTAATTTTCTTCATGGGATGTATCAGTAGCTGAAATTATCTCATTTAATTTTTGTTTACTCATTTAATACTGTTTTCTCCTGCTGGAATATAAACTCCTTGGGAGCAGGGCCTTTGTTTTGTCCATTAGTATATCCCCAGCACCCAATATAATGCCCAGCACTTAGTAAATGCTTAATAAATATGTGTAGACTGACCAATTGGATCTCTGCTCTCAAGGCCTTCAGTGTAATGAGAGTGACTGGTGACCACATAGTATGACTTGTGCTGTGACAGAGGGAAGCCCAGGAGTTGTGGGAGGCCAAAAGAAACACTGGAAAAAACAGGGGCATTAGATGAGGTGAAACTGGAACTGAAGTTTGAAGGATAAGTTGGATTTAGCCAGGTGAAGAGTGGAGGAAGAAGAGCACATATGGGCGCACAGTAGGCATGTGTGGTGCATGACTGACCGGGGCTGGAGTAATGGAGAAGGGAGAGTTGCACAATAGCTAGTTTAGGAAGAACCTAATGTGGTGGGCTCAGAACTGAAATCTAAGTTTAAATGGGGAGCCAAGTGAACAAGCCTCATGACTGTCTTTTGTGGCTCAAATTATGTTTGAAAATTTGTATATTTTTTAAACTTTTTATATCAAGACAGTCCCTTAGTTGCATGGGTTTTTTTTTCCCCCGATCACATTACAGAACATGGATTGTATAAATGTTGGAATTACATACATGTACCTGACATAATTTTACACATGAAATCTATCCTATACTACAGAACTAACCTACTGAGAGTTTCTGTAGTAAATACATAATTGTCTAGTATCTTAATAAATACATATAAATTTTGTTATAAATAAAATTTTTTTATGAGTTCATAAAAAGTGTTTTATCATCATAAATAAGTCATATATCCTAGTGTTTCTAGTATAAATAGGTGGTTATGACCTGAGTAATGGACTTTGGAAAGACATGCAGTTTCTTGAGGCATTAATATTATTCTGGGTACTTACTACATGACCAAATGTGGGTCTGCATAAATACCTGCATGAATAAGGTATTTGCCTTTCATATACCATTGGCAATTTTAAATGGAGATAACTCCTCCAAACAACATAACCTGCATGTGGACATGCATGTATTAAGATATATGGTCATAGCAAATACTTATGCTACATTATAATGCTATAACAGATACATGTCAAAGTGCAATAAGCATTGTGCAGGGAGGGAATAGTTCTGCCCCAGAATATCCAGGAAGTTTTTGAAGAGGAAGCAGCATTTGAATTAGCTTTGAAGAATGAGGAGGAATTTTCCAGACAGCAAAAGAAGAAAATGTCATCTTAAGCAGTGGGGATGTCACATTTAAAGGTAAAAGTGTGAAAGTACGAGGGATGTTCCAGGAACTCTTGAGTACACTGTGGCTGGAAGACAGGTGGGGAAGAGGTGGATATGAGAGTGGAAAGTTTTGTTAGGATCAGGACAGGAGGGCCTCAAAGGACATGCCAGTCCATTTAAACTTTACCCTGTAGGCTCCATTGAAATCTGAAGGATTTACAGAATCTGTGTTGAGAAATAATGGAGAGTATCAGGAGATTGGGCCCTTACCCTGGCAGAGCCTCTGCCTCTGCCTCTGAGTTACTGCTCTCTGGGCCTCCACACCCTCATCTGTCAAAAGAGAGGGTTGGACCAGATGGTCTCTAAAAAGTCCCTCCTGTGAAATTTCTTAGGCTAAGTAAGTGGTCCCATATTTTTGGTCAGAGAGTGAACAGAGTTAGTCTATCAACACGCTGAACGACAGAAGTGCTGCTTTCAAGCTAAATTGCCCCTGGGACACTCATTTCTATGCTGACCTCTGAGGCCCGTGGAGCCAGCAGTAATGAGATATCTATGCGGGCAGGCCTCCTCCCCTTCACCTGCCCAGTCCCATGCCTGGGAGTGCCTCAGTGAAGAGTTATGAAGGCGTTCTACATTGAATTCCCCTCTCTCTTATCTCACACTTTATCCAGATGCTAGGGATTTCTTAACGTGGCTGGGAAAAGATAGCGCAGCATCATCTGTCCCAGCCACAGGCACTGAGTATTGACCAACAGGTTTGTAGCAAAGGTGGAACATTTGCCTCTAAAGGAGATTGCTTAAGGCAGCCTTCTTGCTGTCTTAGGAGAGACTTGTTTTGTCTTTCATGCTTCTGTTTGTTATCAACCTTATCCTGTGGTCTTTGAAATATTCTCTTCCAGAAGTGGGAGACCTCAGACCCTCCTCACGCTGTTCGTCTAGGCATTTAATCAGCATATATACATAAAGGGTCTTTCCTGTACCAGACACTGTGTTAGATAATGAGGATAAGAAAGAAGTCAGACACAATGTATACCCACAAGGAGCCCCCACTTTGGTGAAGGGGGTGGAAACATACCTAGATAGTTAGGCATCAGTTGTTAGTTATTACAGAGTAGAAGATATTTATCCACTAAACTGTATGCAATGAGTAAGAAAAGTCCCTGTCCTCAAGTAGCTCATAGACTCATCTTTAAAACGATAGGAATGGGCTCTATTTTAAGTGTTTATATACAGCATTCAGAGGATATACACATTTTATCTCTTGGGACAGGGGAGTGAGAGGGAGTATCAGCAAAGTCTTTATGGAGAGGGTAATATCTGAGTTAAATCTTGAAAAATAAACAGGCTTTTTTACCAGGCTGTCTTAAGGGCATGGTGGGGAGACAGCATGTGGAAAGGGAAACTAAGAACATTCTAGACAGAGTGCTTAACATGAGAAAAACCCAGAACATATGAAACAATCTGGTGTATCCTAGGAACCACATTAGGATCCCTGAGTATGGCTGCATTTTAGTCTTTTAAAATGGTTGTGTTTTATCCTGTAAACTTGCTAAACTCACTTAGTAGTTCATGTAGCTCTTCTGTATATTCTCTCAGGTTTTTCACATATATAATACTTACTTTATGGCCAAGAGTATGTTCTATCATGGTAAATATTCTGCACGCACTTAAGAAAACGTATATTCCACTATTGTTGGGTGGAGTATTTAAAGTCTATTAGGTCAAGTTGGTTGACAGTGCTGTTCAAGTCTTATATATCATTCCTGATTTTCTGTGTATCCTATCAGTTATTGAGAGAGGAATATTGAAATCTATGACTGTGTGGATTTGTTCAATTCTGTCAGTTTTAGCTTCATGCACTTTTGAAGCTCTGGTATTAGATGCATAAATAATTAGTGTTGTTATGCCCTCTTAATGAACTGACACCTTTATCATTATGAAATTACCTTTTTTTCCCCAGTGATATTCTTTGCTCTGAAGTCTGCTGTGTCTGATGTTGATATAGTCACTCGAGCTTTTATTTCTGTAGGTCACATATACTTGAATTTTTGCTTTGTTATCCAATCTGGCGATCTCTGCTTTTTAAATTACCATGTTTATATGGCTTATATTTAACGTGATTACTGATACGGTAAGTTTAAATCTATCATTTTGCTTTCTGTTTTCTATTTGTCCCATCTATTCTTTGTTCCTTTTTTTCTCTTCCACTGCCTCCTTTTGAAGTATTTTGGAGTAGTTTTTTGAATATATATATTTTTGGTTTCCCTTTTATCCTTTTTGTTAACTTATTAGCTGTAACTCTACTGTGTTATTTTTGCGGTTGATTTAGGGATTATAGTATACGTCTTTAACTATCACAGACTACCTTCAAGTGACATTATACTACTTCATATGTAGTGTAAGAAACTTACAATAGTATATTTCCATTTTTCTGCTTCTAGCCTTTGTGCTATTGTTGACATTCATTTTACTGTTTTACATGTCTTGTAAACCCCACACTATATTATAATTTGTTTAAACAATGAATTATCTTTTAAAGTTATTTAAATAATAAGAGATATCCTTAAATATTTATCCATATGACTACCATTTCTGATGCTCGTAATTTCTTTGTGGTACATCCACATTTCCATATGGTATCATTTTCCTTCTACCCAAAGGACTTCCTTTAACATTTCTCAGACTGTGGGTCTGCTAGTAATAAATTATTTTAGCTTACTATGTCTGAAAAACCATAATTTTGCCATAGTTTTGAAAGATATTTTTGGTAGAAAAAAATTCTACCTTGAAAGTTTTTCCTTTCTGTACTTCAAAGAGGTTGATCCATCATCTTCTCACTTGCATTGTTTCCAAGGAGAAAACTATTTTCATGTTTACCTTTGTTTCTCTATACATCATGTGTTTTTTTCCCCCTCTGGCTGCTTTCAAGATTTTTTCTTTATCACTGATTTCGGACAATTTGATTATGATGTGCCTTGGTGTAGGTTTTTTTTTTTTTTTTTCCAATGTTTCTTTTACTTGGGGGTTCATTGAGTCTCTTGAATTCAGCAGGTTTATAGTTTTCATCAAATTTGGAAAAATTTCACTCGTTATTTTTTTAGATTTTTTTTCTCTCCATGTTAGGATTATTGAAACTGTCCCACAGCTCACTGATGCTTTGTTAATTGTGGATAGGGGGTCTTTTTCCTCTGTGTGTTTCTTTGGATAGCTTTTATTGCTATGTCTTCAAATTGTCTCCAGGGTCTAATATGTCATTATTTCCACCTAAAGCATTTTTTAATCTCAGATATTGTAGGTTTTATCTATAAAAGTTCAATTCGTTCCTTTTTAATCTTTTTTGTGTCCCTTCCTAATTTCTGGAACACATAGAATATAGTTATAATAACTTTTTAAATGTCTTTTTCTGCTAATGCTAACATTTGTACCAGTTCTGGGTCTACTTTGATATGACATTTTTTTCTTACCATGGGATATATTTTTCTGCTTTTTTGCATGCATTTTTTAATTAGATGGAAGACATTGATTAGATGGCAGAATTTTACCCTGTTGGGTGTGGACATCTTTGTATTCCTATAAATGTTCTTAATGTTTCTTCTGGGATGCAGTTTAAGTTACATGGATACAGTTTGTCCTTTCAGGTCTTGCTCTTGAATTCACTAGGGGGGACCAGAGAAGTATTTGGTCTAGGGTTAATTATTCCACACTACTCAGACAAGTCCCTTCTGAGTATTCTACCCAAATGCCTGTGAATTATGAGGTTTTCCAGTTTAGCTGGTGGATAGGCCCTGTTTATAGCCCCTTGTGAGTATCAGGCACTGTTCCCACTAATCCTCTCAGGTGTTTTTGTTGTTGTTGTTTGTTTGTTTGTTTTCCCCAGCCTTAGTTTTCTTACATTTGTGTGCTGATAAGTATCCTGCTGAATACTCAAGGGGAACCCTTGCCAAATCTCCAGAGAATATTTTCCCTCAGCCCTTCCCTCTCCAATTCTGTGACCTGTAAACTCTAGCCACTTTAGTCTTTCCAGACTTTCAGCTTTGTCTCCTCAACACACGGAGTTTGCCAGAGATTTCTTGGGTTTTACTCCCTGTGTCAGGTCCTGAAAACTCTCAAGGTGTAAGCTGGAGCAATGCTACAGCTCACTGCATTGGTCTCCTATCTCATAGCAATCACTGTTCTTCATTGCCTGGTGTCCAATGTCTCAAAAACCATTTTTTCATATATTTCATCTGATTTTTCAGTTGTTTCATGTGGAGGGTAAATTCATTCCCTATTATCCTATCTCAGCCAGAAGTGGAAGTCCTCCCAAATTCTTTACTACGGCATTATAAGCCCCTCCAGATGTAGACTTTAGTTACCTCTTTATCCTCAACTCCCTCATGCACACCATCCACAGTGAAATGCTGTCGATACCAGGTTGTGGCACATTTCTGTGTTCCCGCTGCCCACAAGGCCTTCTCCACGTCCTACCTCCTTCTTCTGAGTAACTCCTACTCACTGTTCTAGACACAGTTCAGGCATTAGAAACCCCTTCCATTTTTTTCACCCTCCACCCCTAGGTCAGGTTATGAGCTTGGCCTCTCTCTATCAGAATTGTTTTTGCATGTCTCAAATTGTGTTTCATGAAGTATAGATAGGTGTTATAAGATAGTAGGGAGCTATTTGGAAAACGTTAGGTTAAACACTGTCAAACAGTTTTTTACTTCAAGTCTTTTCAGAACGTAATGTGCATTATGAGTCTCCAAGAGGAGATATGATAGACAGATAAGAAAACTGAGGCTCAAAGAGATTTTATTTTTTTTAAGTAAGAAAAATCATACTAGCCAAGGCCTTATTGTGCAGTGGATAGACTGGAATGTGCCAGAGAACTTTCCTACACAGAATCCAGTGTAGCAGAAAGAGAGATACAGTTTTAGTCCTAAACTGCCTATAATTCATTGTGTGACCTTGGGCAAATTACTTTCCCACTCTGACAAATACTTTCTCACATCTTAAAAATGGTAGTAGAATGTACCACAATGTTCATTGCAGCACTATTTACAATAGCCAGGACATGGAAGCAACCTAAATGTCCATCAACAGAGGAATGGATAAAGATGTGGCACATATATACAATGGAATATTACTCAGCCATAAAAAGGAATGAAATTGAGTTATTTGTAGTGAGATGGATAGACCTAGAGTCTGTCATACAGAGTGAAGTAAGTCAGAAAGAGAAAAACAAATACCGTATGCTAACGCGCATATATGGAACCTAAAAAAACGGTACCAATGAACCTAATGGCAGGGCAGAAATAAAGATGAAGATGTAGAGAACAGACTTGAGGATGCACGGCGGGAAAGGGAAGCTGGGACGAAGTGAGAGAGTAGCATTGACATATATACGCTATTAAATGTAAAATGGATGGCTAGTGAGAAGCTGCTGCATAGCACAGGGAGATCAGTTTGATGCTTTGTGACAACCTAGAGGAGTGGGATGGGGAGGGTGGGAGGGAGGCTCAAGAGGGCAGGGATATGGGGATATATGTATACATATAGCTGATTCACTTTGTTGTACAGCAGAAACTAACACACCATTGTAAAGCAATTATACTCCAATAAAGATATTTTTAAAAAAATGTTGGTAGAGGTTAGACTTCATGAGGTTAGACTTGATCTTCAACCTCTAATCCTCTACCCTTCCATGATTGCTTCAACCTTCCTGAGCTCGTTCTGTGGTGAATTCCTACAGCCTCCCAAAATACTTTGCCAGTTGTCATCTTGTTGTACATTTCTCCTAAATGACCTAGTAGAACAGTCTTGCCTCAGCTCTGAGAGAATCTACTTCTCTTCTGACATGCCTTGAATATAACAGAGTCCTAATAAATATAATACATCTTTAGTCTTTCTTTGCTATATTCTCTGGTTCTATAACTAGTCCTAGGTCAGAACCTTGGGGATCTTTCTAGACTCCACCTCTCCCTCATTACCTATTTATATGGTTAACAAGTTTGACTCTGGTTGCTTCTACTCCCTACATACCTCTTCAATCAATCCCCTTATTCTCTACCCCTAAAAATATAGGTATTATTATTACTCCTCTTATTGTACTTGAAATAATAAAAGGAAACTGGGGCACAAGACATTAATTTGCCCAGGAACTCACAGCTAGTAAATGGCTGAACTTTGACTAAAACCTAGGTTCTAATATACCTGCTTTCTCAATTAACGTTTGCTTGCTGATTGATGAATAAATGAATGAATGAATTGATATATGAAATTAACTTGAATTTCCAACATTTCCACTATTTCTTTACTTGAAAGAAACTTAGGATAAGTTTTCCCTATAATTTTGCTTTGCTGAGTTACACAATAATCTTAACTCTGAAAAATGAGCAAGGTCCTTTTGACCCCTGTGCGATGCCTGAGCTGTCAGTGAGCTCTTACCAATATCTCTGTACATGCTGAAAATCTCCCCTAGAACCTCCTTGTCCTTGTTTCCCTTTGAATATCTATAAACCTGGAAGCAGCCTCAAGTCAGAGCCTAACAAAACAGACCATTCTCAACCGCTTCTCCTCAATGCACTAGGAGGTTGTTATGTGCCCCATGTTTTACCCAAAATTGGGACAGTTTATCTAGTTGACAACATAAGCAGAATTTTAGTTTTTAAAAAAGTATTAGAGGGCTCCCCTGGTGGCACAGTGGTTGAGAGTCCGTCTACCGATGCAGGGAACACGGGTTCGTGCCCTGGTCCAGAAAGATCCCACATGCCGTGGAGCAGCTGGGCCTGTGAGCCACAGCCACTGAGCCTGCGCATCTGGAGCCAGTGCTCCGCAACGGGAGAGGCCACAACAGTGAGAGGCCTGTGTACTGCAAAAAAAAAAAAAAAAAAAAAAAAAAAATGTATTAGAATGTACTGGGCTTCGATGTGAATAAGAAAAAAAAATAGCTAAAATTTGTTACTACACTGAAAGCAATTTCAGTCTCAGGAATGTAATTATTGATGAGTAACTTTATTCCAAAATAACATCTGTCAAAGATGGCACAAAAAAAGAGAACTACAGGCCAGTATCACTGATGAACATAGAAGCAAAAATCCTCAACAAAATACTAGCAAACAGAATCATACACCGTGATCATGTGGGGTTTATCCAAGGAATGCAAGGATTCTTCAATATACGCAAATCAATCATTGTGATACACCATATTAACTAACTGAAGAAGAAAAACCGTATGATCATCTCAATAGATGCAGAAAAAGCTTTCAACAAATTTCATCACCCATTTATGATAAAAACCCTCCAGAAAGTGGGCATAGAGGGAACTTACCTCAACATAATAAAGGCCATATATGACAAACCCCCAGCCAACATCGTTCTCAATGGTGAAAAACTGAAACCATTTCCACTAACATCAGGAATAAGACAAGGTTGCCCACTCTCACCACTATTATTCAACATAGTTTTGGAAGTTTTAGCCACAGCAATTAGAGATGAAAAAGAAATAAAAGGAATCCAAACTGGAAAAGAAGAAGTAAAACTGTCACTGTTTGCAGATGACATGATACTATACACAGAGAATCCTAAAGATGCTACCAGAAAACTACTAGAGCTAGTCAATGAATTTGGTAAAGTAGCAGGATACAAAATTAACGCACAGAAATCTCTTGCATTCCTATACACTCATGATGAAAAATCTGAAAGAGAAATTAAGGAAACACTCCCATTTACCATTGCAACAAAAAGAATAAAATACCTGGGAATAAACCTACCTAAGGAGACAAAAGACCTGTATGCAGAAAGCTATAAGACACTGATGACAGAAATTAAAGATGAAACAAACAGGTGGAGAGATATACCACATTCTTGGATTGGAAGAATCAACACTGTGAAAATGACTGTACTACCCAAAGCAATCTACAGATTCAATGCAATCCCTATCAAACTACCAATGACATTTTTCACAGACCTAGAACAAAAGATTTCACAATATCTATGGAAATACAAAAGACCCCGAATAGCCAAAGCAATCTTGAGAAGGAAAAACGGAGCTGCAGGAGTCAGGCTCCCTGACTTCAGACTATACTACAAAGCTACAGTAATCAAGACAGTATGGTACTGGCACAAAAACAGAAATATAGATAAATGAAACAGAATAGAAAGCCTAGAGATAAACCCATGCACATATAGTCACCTTCTTTTTGGTAAAGGAGGCAAGAATATACCGTCGAGAAAAGACAGTCTCTTCAGTAAGTGGTGCTGGGAAGACTGGACAGCTACATGTAAAAGAATGAAATTAGAACACTCCCTAACACCATACACAAAAATAAACTCAAAATGGATTAAAGATCTAAATGTAAGGGCAGGCACTATCAAACTGTCAGAGGAAAACATAGGGAGAACACTCTATGACATACATCACAGCAAGATCCTTTTTGACCCACCTCCTAGAGTAATGGAAATAAAAACAAAAATAAACAAATGGGACCTAATGAAACTTAAAAGCTTTGCACAGCAAAGGAAACCATAAACAAGATGAAAAGACAACCCTCAGAATGGGAGAAAATATTTGCAAATGAAGAAACTGACAAGGGATTAATCTCCAAAGCATACAAACAGCACATGCAGCTCAATATCAAAAAACAAACAACCCAATCCAAAAATGGGCAGAAGATCTAAATAGCCATTTCTCCAAAGAAGACACAGATTGTCAACAAACACATGAAAGGATGCTGAACATCACTCATCATTAGAGAAATGCAAATCAAAAGTACAAAGAGGTATCACCTCACAGTAGTCAGAATGGCCATCATCAAAAAATCTACAAACAATAAATGCTGGAGAAGGTGTGGAGAAAAGGGAACCCTCTTGCACTGTTGGTGAGAATGTAAATTGATATAGCCACTATGGAGAACAGTATGGAGGTTCCTTAAAAAACTAAAAATAGAACTACCATATGACCCAGCAATTCCACTACTGGGCATGTACCCTGAGAAAACCATAATTCAAAAAGAATTGTACCACAATGTACCACATGTACCACAATGTTCATTGCAGCTCTATTTACAATAGCCAGGACATGGAAGCAACCTAAGTGTCCATCGACAGATGAATGGACAAAGAAGATGTGGCACATATATTCAATGGAATATTCCTCAGCCATAAAAAGAAACGAAATTGAGTTATTTGTAGTGAGGTGGATGAACCTAGAGACTGTCATACAGACTGAAGTAAGTCAGAACGAGAAAAACAAATACCGTATGCTAACATATATATGGAATCTAAAAACAAAAAAAAATGTTTCTGAAGAACGTAGGGGTAGGACAGGAATAAAGACAGATGTAGAGAATGGACATGAGGACACGGGGCGGGGTAAGGGTAAGCTGGGACGAAGTGAGAGAGTGGCATGGACGTATATACACTACCAAATGTAAAATAAATAGCTAGTAGGAAGCAGCTGCATAGCACAGGGAGATCAGCTCTTTGCTTTGTGTCCACCTAGAGGGGTGGGATAGGGAGGGTGGGAGGGAGAGTCAAGAGGGAGGAGATATGGGGATATATGTATATGTATAGCTGATTCACTTTGTTATACAGCAGAAACTAACACAACATTTTAAAGCAATTATACTCTAATAAAGATGTTAAAAAAGAAAGAAATATAAAGAATAGCTATGGAAGTGTAAAAAAATATACAACTGATCACACTTATATTAAAAAAAGAAAATCAAATTTGTGTTTTTTACTCTGTCACTCATCTGGAAAGCCCCATTCTAATCCCTTAGCTAGGTACCATAGCCCTGTCATCTAGCCCCTATCTATCTCTGCAGTCTTATTCCCTACTGCTTCTCCTCTTATATTTTACCCTCCTGTCATAGTGAACTGATTCTCAGGTCCTGAACATGACTTTCTACCTTCTCAACATGTCATCTTCTCTACCTGGATGGTTCTTTACTACTTATCCACCTACTGAAATCTTTTCCATCCTTCAAAACCTTGATCAGGTGTCAACTCTTCTCTAGAGTCTTTCTTGGCTCCCACCTACACCCCAAGATAAAGTTGACCACTCTTCTGTGTATAAACACCCTTATTATTCCATCTATTTTTTTGACTTCATTTATGTCTTATTATATATTCCTAGGAAGGAATAAGCTCAGTGCTTGACACATTTGGAGTTCAGGATAACTCTGACCCAAACCAATATTGGTAGAGGTCTTTGTGCTTCAGATTAGAAGGGACCTTGGAGGACACTCAGAGCCTTTGCTTCCTTCATTTACTGCTGAGGAAACAGTAATTTGCCCAAGACCACATTGTATATTTGATGGCATTTTTCCATTGTTGGGTAAATCCTTATCTTTTCCAAACTGGGGAATTCAACATTCCTTTTTACAAGAGCTTTTAATGTTGTTGTTGTTGTTTTCATATTCTATACTAACATAGGAGTTAAGAGCATGAACTTTGAAGCCATATATACTGAGTCTGAATACCACCTGTACTACTCATTATTGAGAAACTGGTACATGGTATATATTTTTTCTGTTCCTCGCTTGTCTCCTCTAGACAGTAAGGATATCTCATAGTACTATTGTGAGGAATAAGTTAGTTACACCTTTAATGTCCTTAGAACAGGGAACAACACGGAGAATGCACTTAATAAATGTTTCCTATCATCTGCAGAAATAGGGAGAGGAAGGAATCGGGTTTAGCTTGGATTTCTAATACAGAAAAATGATTAGGAAGCATCAGAAGGGAAATAGGACCCAGGTCACCTAACATATCACACAGATGTTCTCGATTGGATCCTAGTGTTGCTATGTCCATGGAGGAAGCAAATAAAACCAATCCAAAGGCGTGTGAGTGAGTTTATCCATGTTTTTTCTCCTTGAATAGTCATAGCAGTGGTAATAGAAGTAGGACCAATGTATAGGCACAACCAGGGGTCACATTTCATCTCTGCCCTTAGATAATCTTTCCAATATTCAGAGTTGCCCAAATATAAAACTAGCTGCTCACAAATGTAGGACATCCCCATCACTCTATGCATTCAAATAGGATGTTAGCACCACTTGGGGACTCAGATATTATACCAGGCTCAAACAGAGTGACTAGTTGAAGCAGACGGATTTTAAGATCATTTTGATATTTTAAAAAATGTGTTTTACTTTATAGTTCTAAAGTTCTAAGATTCTGTGTTTCCTTAAACCTATGAGTCAATGATTCTATGATTCCATTGGATTAACTGGAAGTCCCATAGATCATGTTTGCCAGCAGTCTGGGTATCCATTTTATAACAATATCTTTAGCACCTATCGCAAATTTTTCTATATTGAGCATCAAGGCAATTTACAAAGTGGTTTCTGAGGGAGGCATCTATTTAGGACCTTTACTAAATGCTCTTATAGCTCCTCTCTATGGCTATATTTTTAACTTCTATAGCCATTTAAGTTGAACATAATTAGAGGAAAACAATTGCTAAAGCAAAAAAGCACCATCTCAGCATTTTGTAAGGAATAGATGGGGCTAGTGAGAAGCAGCTGCCCACTGCTATGCGTATCTTTAGAATCTACCCAGAGACAGCTCTGACAGACAGGGCTGAGTTCGGCCTAGCTGAAGGAATGAAAAAAAAAAAATGGACAAAATATTTTTATCACCTTTGTAACTAATGACCTATAGTAGTACCGTTATGATATATATTTCTGAGATAACGCTGTTGTGTTCAAAATTTGTTGATTAGAACTTTGTTGTGTACAAAATTGGGAAGTACCATAAGCAACCTTTGTCGTTGTCATTCAACTATTTATGATCAACTGAATAATAATAGTAGTAATTCTTGTATCCAGGTTGTCTTCTGATCTAGTGTTCTTCCTTTACATTTTGCATCCCTACCCGTGCACATCTTACAGAGCTTATCCTCTTTGGCAAATCAAATGCACATTTGATCCCTTAGAGCCTCCAAAATCAAAACACTTCAATGGTTTCTTATTCTCTTTAGGATAAACATTTTGGTTTGTTTTCCTGCTTCCCCTTCCCCTACCCTGTCCAAATCTCTGCTATCGTTTTCATATACTATATACCTTAGCATGTATCACTATTGAATTTTTCAATATTTTGATTGATGTCTATCTCCGCAATAGATTGTAAGCTTCTGAGGGCAAAGAACATGTCTGTTTTTGCTCCTTGTATATTCTTATTCCTTAACATAGTCCCCTAGAACACGGTAGTTACACAATGCAGATTTGTTGAAACAATGAATAAAATGGGTTAATGAATTATGTTTTCGACTATTCTGTGCCACAGGATTTAAAAATCACAGTTTTAGGATACAAATGATTTGAAGAAAGTAGAGCTACTAATTTATAGGTAAGTGTATATATACATATATTTATTCACATAGAGAGAGTGAATTATAGGTCCAATTGGAATGTAGACTTTGGGTTTGAGAAGAATCAAGACATAGTTAACATGGGAAAGGAGTCGTCATTGATGCTTTCCAGCTTTTGCCAGGCAGGATTAAATTACTTTGATGGTTACTAAATAGACCTTATAGAAAGATCTCTGTTTGTCCTGTGCACATGTTTGTTGTCAACTATCTTTTACTGCTAGGTGTTTATTTATCTTTATCTTGAGTACGCAGGTATCTTTGGTTCTTTTACTCTTTATCCTCAAAACAAAAACAAACTGACCAAAAACATTACAGCTATTAATTAAGGCAACTTAACCATTGCCTTGTGGAGTGACCTTTGGGATCTTGTTTAACTCTGCTGTGTACAAGGGCTTGTTTCTCTGTGTCTGGGTCATTTAGGTTCATTTAGGAAAGCAAAAACTAAGTATTTCAATAGAAGGGTTTAGTGTATGGAAATTGTTACCAGGTGTGGAGGGCTGAAAGAGCAAAAAGAGAACACTGAGATAACCCAGAGATAATAACAGCAGGGAGCTGCTATCACTGCTGGGATTAGGGGAACAAAAGGGATTAGTTGGAGTTATCAGAACCTAAGAGTTTAGAGAGGGACTCTGTGGCATTGATTTCATTTTTCTGAGGAGGGGACATTGCGTTTCTGTGGCTGGTACAGCTGAGAGTGCATGAAGAGATTAGTTCTAGGAATAAAAAAAGCAAAAACAAAAACAAAACAGGAAACTAGAGCCAACAAATACAAAAGACAAAATCACAGTCTCTTCTTTCCTCTTCTTGCCTTCCAATTTTCCCTTAGGTATTGGCAGAACCTAACAGGAAGCCAGATAGAAAAGAAATCTGGGAAATGTAGTTTGCAATATCACAGAGCAGAGTATAACAGGGTGGATTTGGAACTGAAAGACAACAGATAAACAGCTGACTTAGTCTATTCCTCTGGTTACTTATCATCTATGCATACCTTTCTACACATATTTGAATTCCATGTAGCAAAATATGTCAACTTCATGCTTTCATCTTAGAAGATGCAACTAATCTTTATACACATAAAGATGTTCTCACCACTCAAAAGGAGAAGACACAAAGTTCCAATGGTCACTGCATCCATTTCTAGGGTAGGTCGTGTTACCTGTTTTAGTCACAGTCCCATTTAATAATATGCAATCTAAAGGCTAACTTTAAAGGTAATCACCAACAATGAATTTTATATAAAGTTGTTTTTGTTTTTGTTTTTGTTTTTATTGCGGTACGCAGGCCTCTCACTCTTGTGGCCTCTCCAGTTGCGGAGCACAGGCTCCAGACGCACAGGCTCTGCGGCCATGGCTCATGAGCCCAGCTGCTCCGCGGCATGTGGGATCTTCCCGGACCGGGGCGAACCCATGTCCCCTGCATCAACAGGCAGACTCTCAACCACTGCGCCACCAGGGAAGCCCCTATATAAAGTTTTAAGTGAAAAGGAAGAGGAAGGAAGAAATAAATTCACACACACACACACACACACACACACACACACACACACACACATACCTGATAAGCAAGGAAGAAGAGATGTATATTTGCTAGAGTACTCATTTCTGCAGCTGGTGAAATGGTGTAGTGATAGTTATAACTTCCATTTTTTCATTACCCATTCCATTTCCCCTTTGCCTTAAGCAAATTTCACAACTTTTTGGTGTTATTTACCTGGGGGGGTGACCCAAAACTTTATTTCTGAAGCATATGCATCCTCAGTGAATATTTATTGGGTTGTACTTTTCCATTAACTTTTATTACTGGACACAGAAGTACTAAAAGGCATCCTAGAGAACCCTCTGGGTTCCAGAATTATTTTTTCTGGCTCCCATTGTGTTGTAGCGACCCAAATCCCATTAGTGATTGGAATCAATCACCCTAACCAGTAAAGCAACGTGATTCTTTCCCTTTTGGTTTAGTAGCATAAGAAACCCAAAATAGTCAAGTGGTAGCCTTAGTTTCCACTTCAGTGGAACTATTATCATGTTCATTTAGGAACTAAGCCCTCCTAAACCGGCAGAGAAAGTTGTAGGGATGAAAAAATTTCTGTGAATACGTTGTTAGGAGTAATATGAGAGAAGCCAATCTCATTTCCACCCCTTGACTCTCAGATGCAGATGTTCTGCCTGTGTGAGAAACACCACCATGTTAATCACTGGTTCAAAGCATACATGATATCTTGTAAGAGAAAGCTCCAAGCTTTCAGTGTCCCAACTGGAACTGGAATGGAGTCTTTGTTAGACCATTCCATAAATCTATCAGGCCAGCTGCTTCTGAGAAATGAAGTATGTATTAAAACTAGTAAGTATATATGAGCTCATCACTGATATATGTTTGCAGCAAAATGAGTTTGTTTGTCAGAATTAACGCTGTGGGGGATACCACATGGTAAATAAGGGATTCCACAAATCCATGGATTGATGGTGCTGGCAGAAGCACTGAGTATAGAGAAGGCAAATTCAAATCCATAATAATTGTGCATTCCAGTGAGGACAAATCAGTGCCCCTTTGTTTGGAAGGGGTCTACTGTAATCACGCTACCACCAGGTGACTGGCTCGGGGTGACTGGCTGGGGAAACGGGGTTGGTCTCCACTACTGGCAGATTAAATAATCAAGAAAAGTCCACGTTGTAAAGCCTTGCATAGCCTCCATCCCTGCTGTCATGGCCTCTTTGTATATCAACCCACTGAACAAGGCCTTGGATTAGGAGATTGATATCCAAAGAACATATCATCTTAACCTGATTATTGAGAACCTACTCTGCAATAGGTGCTCTTTGGTGAGCACTCACATAGAATATAAAATCTTCACATTCTTTCCATTCCAATAGTTCCATCTTCATACTTCTTACCCAGATCCCCTTGACAATAATATTCCATTCTTGTTCATTCCAAGTCCCTGTTCATCAAGCCAAGCCATTATGCTATCCATCAGCAAAGACAGTCTCACTGGCCACCCCTCTGTTCAAACAAAGTGAACAACCAAATATGCTACTTGACGTTCTGGCCACTGGAAGGATTTCCCTTTATTATTGTCTTTCAAGGACATTCCTGATTGGGTGACTGTAAAACTATAGCAGTCCACTTCTGATTGATGCCAGCATGTCACTTCAGCAAGTTGTTTAAAGGGACTTCCTGTAAGGCCATAGGTGGACCGAAAAAGAGGAAACAACGCTGCAGGAAGAGATGCTATAGGAATCCAGGCTACCTGTTCATGCAACTTATTTGTGCCTTTAGGACCTACTAGAGCCTTATATACATTAATGCCGCTTATATACCATTTTCACTCATTGGTGAATTGTAAACCTAAGCTTACGATTTGGTGGGTCAGATTACACACAGTTCCCAATAGGCAGTCCAGGCCACATGATCACTTGATGTCCCAAGGTCATATGTTTAGTGTTTATTGGGGCTTACTATGCAGCTAGGAGTTGGTTCTCAAAAGAGAAATAGTTATCTGCTGAAGGAGATATGACTTTGCTCTTAATTCTAGGGACCCGCTCTGTGGTTATCCTGCTGGAGCTTGCCATAGGCTTCATATAGCATCCCTATTCGCCATAATCATTTTGGATCTCCTAGGCCATAACGTCCAAATGCAGAGCAGCTTTCACTGCAGCCTGGACCTACTGCAGACCCTTCTCTTGCTGTGAGCTCCACTCAAAACTGGCAGCGTTGCGTATTATTCAACGAATGGACCAGAACAACATAGTCAAATATGGTATATGTTACCTCCAAAATCCAGAAAGTTTCACCTATCATTGTGCTTCTTTTTTAGAGGTAAATACTGCAACATGCAGAAACGTATCTTTCACTTTGGAGGGCTACTACAGGATGGTACAGACCACTAGACACCTTGAAAATTTCACTGAAATGGTAGGTGCCAGGATTCTTATGAGGTTTATCTCTCACCTTCTGTCACACACGTCTTCTAAAGCATCTATGGTACTTGCAACTTCCTTTTCATACTACTATAGTTATCAGTATAGTGTACCAGTGGGATGATCTGTGGGAAGTCAAGATAATCAAGATTTCTGCAGACTAGATTATGATAAACAGCAGGAGGGTTAAAGTAGCCCTGCCAAACGATAGGAAAGGTATGCTATTGTCCCTGTCAGGTGAAAATGAACAGCTTCTGATGTGCCTTGAAAACTAATAAAGGGAAAGGCATTTGCCAAATCAATAGCTTATATAAGGTGCTAGGAATAGTATTGATATTAGCCAGTAAATACATCACATCTGGAAAAGCAGCTGCAATTGTAGTCACCAGCTATTTAAATTTATAGTGTTGGGGGGCGCCTTCAAGATGGGAGAGGAATAAGACATGGAGATCACCTTTCTCCCCACAAATACATCAGAAATACATCTACACGTTGAACAACTCCTACAGAACACCTACTGAACGCTGGCAGAAGACCTCAGACTTCCCAAAAGGCAAGAAACTCTCCACATACCTGGGTAGGGTAAAAGAAAAAAGGAAAAACAGAGACAAAAGAATAGGGACAGGACCTGCACCACAGGGATGGGCCTGTGAAGGAGGAAAAGTTTCCATACACTAGGAAGCCCCTTCACTGGCAGAGATGGGGGTGGGCAGGGGGGAAGCTCCCTCCATGGAGGAGAGCGCAGCAATAGGGGTGCAGAGGGCAAAGCAGAGAGGTTCCCGCACAGAGGATCGGTGCCGGCCAGCACTCACCAGCCCGAGAGGCTTGTCTGCTCACCCGCCGGGGCAGGCGGGGACTGGTAGCTGAGGCTCGGGCTTCGGAGGACAGATCCCAGGGAGAGGACTGGGGTTGGCTGCGTGAACACAGCCTGAAGGGAGCTAATGAGCCACAGCTAGCCGGGAAGGAGTCTGGGAAAAACTCTGGAACTGCTTAAGAGGCAAGAGACAATTGTTTCAGGGTGCGTGAGGGGAGGAGATCCAGAGCACCACCTAAACGAGCTCCAGAGATGGGCACGAGCCACAGCTATCAGTGTGCACACCAGAGACAGGCATGAGATGCTAAGTCTCCTGCTGCAGCCACCAAGAAGCCTGTGTACAAGCAGAGATCACTATCCACACCTCCCCTCCCGGGAGCCTGTACAGCCTTCCACTGCCAGGGTCCCGCAATCCAGGGACAACTTCCCAGGGAGAACACACAGCGCGCCTCAGGCTGTTGCAACATCACGCCAGCCTCTGCCGCCACAGGCTTGCCCCGCATTCCATACCCCTCTCTCTCCCTGGCCTGAGTAAGCCACAGCCCCCTAATAGGCCACTCCTTTAACCCGTCCTGTCTGAGCGAAGAACAGACGCCCTCAGGCAACCTACACAGAGAGGAGGGGCCAAATCCAAAGCTGAACCTCAGGAGCTGTGCGAACAAAGAAGAGAAAGGGAAATTTCTCCCTGCAGCCTCAGGAGCAGTGGATTAAATCTCCACAATCAACTTGATGGACCCTGCATCTGTGGAATACCTGAATGGACAATGAATCATCTGGCGGTGGACGTTGGGAGCAACTGTAGACTTGGGGTTTTCTTCCTGCATCTAAATGTTTCTGGTTTTATGTTTATCTTAGTTTAGTATTTAGAACTTATTATCATTGGTAGATTTGTTTATTGATTTGGTTGCTCTCTTCCTTTTTTAATATATATATATATTTTTTTTCCTTTTCCTCTTTTTGTGAGTGTGTATGTGTATGCTTCTTTGTGTGATTTTGTCTGTATAGCTTTGCTTTTGCCATTTGTCCTAAGGTTCTGACTGTCGGTTTTTATTTTTTATTGTTTTGGGGGTTTTTTAGTATAGTTTTTAGCACTAGTTGTCATTGGTGGATTTGTTTTTTGGCTTGGTTGCTCTCTTCTTTCTTTCTTTTTTTTAAATTTTTATAATTTTTAATAACTTTTTCCATTTTAATACCTTTGTTTTATTTTATTTATTTATTTATTCTTTCTTTATTTCCTTTTCTTTTTCTCCCTTTTATTCTGAGCCGTGTGGCTGGCAGGGTCTTGGTGCTTTGGACAGGTGTCAGGCCTGACCCTCTGAGGTGGGAGAGCCGAGTTCAGGACATTGGTCCCCACATAATATCAAACTGCAAAAGCTCTCCCAGAGATCTCCGTTGCAATGCTAATACCCAGCTCCTCTCAACGACCAGCAAGCTACAGTGCTGGACACCCTATGCCAAACAACTAGCAAGACAGGAACACAACCCCACCCATTAGCAGAGAGGCTGCCTAAAATCATAATAAGTTCACATACACCCCAAAACACACCACCAGACGTGGTCCTGCCCACCAGAAAGACAAGATCCAGCCATATCCACCAGAACACAGGCACAAGTACCTTCCACCAGGAAGTCTACAAACCCACTAAATCAAACTTAGCCACTGGGGGCAGACACCAAAAACAATGGGAACTACGAATCTGCAGCCTGCGAAAAGGAGACCCCAAACACAGTAAGTTAAGCAAAATGAGAAGACAGAGAATAACACAGCAGATGAAGGAGCAAGATAAAAACCCACCAGACCTAACAAATGAAGAGGAAATAGTCAGTCTACCAGAAAAAGAATTCAGAGGAACGATAGTAAAGATGATCCAAAATCTTGGAAGTAGAATGGAGAAAATACAAGAAACGTTTAACAAGGACCTAGAAGAATGAAAGAGCAAACAAACAATGATGAACAACACAATAAATGAAATCAAAAATTCTCTAGAAGGAATCAATAGCAGAATAACTGAGGCAGAACAGTTAAGTGACCTGGAAGATAAAATAGCAGAAATAACTGCCACAAAGCAGAATAAAGTAAAGAGAATGAAAAGAATTGAGGACACTCTCAGAGACCTTTGGGACAACATTAAATGCCCCAACATCCTAATTATAGGGGTCCGATAAGAAGAAGAGGAAAAAAAAAAAGGGACTGAGAAAATATTTGGAGAGATTATAGTTGAACTCTTCCCTAATATGGGAAAGGAAATAGTCATGCAAGTCCAGGAAGTGCAGAGAGTCCCATACAGGATAAATCCAAGGAGAAACATGCCAAGACACATATTAATCAAACTATCAAAAATTAAATACAAAGAAAAAATATTAAAAGCAAAAAGGGAAAAGCAACAATTAACATACAAGGGAGTCCCCATGAGGTTAACAGGTGATCTTTCAGCAGAAACTCTGCAAGCCAGAAGGGAGTGTCAGGACATATTTAAAGTGATGAAAGGGAAAGACCTAAAACCAAGATTACTCTACCCAGCAAGGATCTATTCAGATTTGACAGAGAAATTAAAACCTTTACAGACAAGCAAAAGCCAAGAGAATTCAGCACCACCAAAGGAATTTCTAAAGGAATTTATCTAGGCAGGAAACACAAGAGGAGGAAAAGACCTACAATAACAAACCCAAAACAATTAAGAAAATGGTAATAGGAACACACATATTGATACCTACCTTAAATGTAAATGGATTAAATGCTCCCACCAAAAGACATAGACTGGCTGAATGGATACAAAACAAGACCCGTGTATATGTGATCTACAAGAAACCCACTTCAGACCTAGGGACACATACAGACTGAATGTGAGGGGATGGAGAAAGATATTCCATGCAAATGGAAATCAAAAGAAAGCTGGAGTAGCAATTCTCATATCAGACAAAATAGACTTTAAAATAAAGACTATTACAAGAGACAAAAAAGGACTGTACAAAATGATCAAGAGATCAATCCAAGAAGAAGATATAACAATTGTAAATATTTATGCACCCAACATAGGAGCACTTCAATACATAAGGCAAATGCTAACAGCCATAAAAGGGGAAATCGACCGTAACACAATCATAGTAGGGGACTGTAACACCCCACTTTCACCAATGGACAGATCATCCAAAGTGAAAATATAAAAGAAAACACAAGCTTTAAATGATAACATTAAACAAGATGGACTTAATTGATATTTATAGCACATTCCATCCAAAAACAGCAGATTACACTTTTTTCTCAAGTGCTCATGGAACATGCTACAGGATAGATCATATCTTGGGTCACAAATCAAGCCTTGGTAAATTTAAGAAAACTGAAATCGTATCAAGTATCTTTTCCAACCACAACACTATGAGACGAAATATCAACTACAGGGAAAAAATCTGTAAAAAAATACACACATAGAGACTAAACAATTCACCACTAAATAATAAAGAGATAACTGGAGACATCAAAGAGGAAATCAAAAAATACCTAGAACAAATGACAGTGAAAACATGATAACCCAAAACCTATGGGATGCAGAAAAAGCAGTTCTAAGAAGGAAGTTTATAGCAATACAATCCTACCTCAAGAAACAATAAACATCTCAATTAAACAACCTAACCTTACACCTAAAGCAATTAGAGAAAGAACAAAAAACCCCCCAAATTTAGCAGAAGGAAAGAAACCATAAAGATCAGATCAGAAATAAATGAAAAAGAAATGAAAGAAGCAATAACAAAGATCAATAAAACTAAAAGCTCTTTCTTTGAGAAGATAAACAAAATTGATAAACCATTAGCCAGACTTACCAAGAAAAAAAGGGAGAAGACTCAAATCAATAGAATTAGAAATGAAAAAGGAGAAGTAACAACTGACACTGCAGAAATACAAAGGATCATGAGAGATTACTACAAGCAGCTATATGCCAATAAAATGGACAACCTGGAAGAAATGGACAAATTCTTAGAAAACCACAACCTTCCGAGACTGAACCAGGAAGAAATAGAAAATATAAACAGACCTATCACAAGCACTGAAATTAGACTGTGATTAAAAATCTTCTAACAAACAAAAGCCCAAGACCAGATGGCTTCACAGGCAAATTCTATCAAACATTTAGAGAAGAGCTAACACCTATCCTTCTCAAACTATTCCAAAATACGGCCCAGGGAGGAACACTCCTAAACTCATTCTACGAGGCCACCATCACCCTGATACCGAAACCAGACAAAGATGTCACAAAGAAAGAAAACTATAGGACAATATCACTGATGAACATAGATGCAAAAATCCTCACCAAAATACTAGCAAACAGAATCCACAGCACATTAAAAGGATCATACACCATGATCACGTGGGGTTTATCCCAGGAATGCAAGGATTCTTCAATATACACAAATCAATCATTGTGATACACCATATTAACTAAGTGAAGGAGAAAAACCGTATGATCATCTCAATAGATGCAGAAAAAGCTTTCAACAAATTTCAACACCCATTTATGATAAAAACCCTCCAGAAAGTGGGCATAGAGGGAACTTACCTCAACATAATAAAGGCCATATATGACAAACCCCCAGCCAACATCGTTCTCAATGGTGAAAAACTGAAACCATTTCCACTAAGATCAGGAACAAGACAAGGTTGCCCACTCTCACCACTGTTAGTCAACATAGTTTTGGAAGTTTTAGCCACAGCAATTAGAGAAGAAAAAGAAATAAAAGGAATCCAAACTGGAAAAGAAAAAGTAAAGCTGTCACTGTTTGCAGGTGACACGATACTATACATAGAGAATCCTAAAGATGCAACCAGAAAACTACTAGAGCTAATAAATGAATTTTGTAAAGTAGCAGGATACAAAATAATGCACAGAAAACTCTTGCATTACACTCATGATGAAAAATCTGAAAGAGAAATCAAGGAAACACTCCCATTTACCACTGCAACAAAAAGAATAAAATACCTAGGAATAAACCTACCTAAGGAGACAGAAGACCTGTATGCAGAAAACTATAAGAAACTGATGAAAGAAATTAAAGATGATACAAACAGGTGGAAAGATATACCATGTTCTTGGATTGGAAGAATCAACATTGTGAAAATGACTGTACTACCCAAAGCAATCTACAGATTCAATGCAATCTCTGTCAAACTACCAATTTTTCACAGAACTAGAGCAAAAATTTCACAATCTGTATGGAAACACAAAAGACCCCGAATATCTTAAGCAATCTTGAGAAAGAAAAATGGAGTGGAGGAATCATGCTCCCTGACTTCAGACTATACTACAAAGCTACAGTAATCAAGACAATATGGTACTGGCACAAAAACAGAAATGTAGATCAATGGAACAGGATAGAAAGCCCAGAGATAAACCCATGCACATATAGTCACCTTATCTTTGATAAAGGAGGCAAGAATATACAATCGAGAAAAGACAGCCTCTTCAATAAGTGTTGCTGGGAAAACTGTAAAAGAATGAAATTAGAACACTCCCTAACACCATACACAAAAATAAACTCAAAATGGATTAAAGACCTAAATATAAGTCCAGGCGCTATAAAACTTTTAGAAGAAAAAATAGGCAGAACACTCTATGACATAAATCACAGCAGGATCCTTTTTGACCCCCCTCCTAGACAAATGGGACCTAATGAAGGTTAAAAGTTTTACACAGCAAAGGAAAACATAAGACGAAAAGACAACCCTCAGAATGGGAGAAAATAATTGCAAACATAGCAACTGACAATGCAATAATCTCCAAAATATACAAGCAGCTCATGTACCTCAATATCAAAAAAACAAACAACCCAATCGAAAAATGGATAGAAGACCTGAATAGACATTTCTCCAAAGAAGATGTACAGATTGTCAACAAACACATGAAAGGATGCTCAACATCACTGATCATTAGAGAAATGCAAATCAGTACTGCAATGAGGTATCACCTCACACTGGTCAGAATGGCCATCATCAAAAAATCTACAAACAATAACTGCTGGAGAGGGTGTGGAGAAAAGGGAACCCTCTTGCACTATTGGTGGGAATGTAACTTGATACAGCCGCTATGGAGAACAGTATGGAGTTTCCTCAAAAAACTAAAAATAGAACGACCATTCGACCCAGCAATCCCACTACTGGGCATATACCCTGAGAAAACCGTAATTCAAAAAGAGTCATGTACGACAATGTTCATTTCAGGTCTGTTTACAATAGCCAGGACATGGAAGCAACCTAAGTGTGCATTGACAGATGAATGGATAAAGAAGATGTGGCACATATATACAATGGAATATTACTCAGCCATAAAAAGAAATGAAATTGAGTTATTTGTAGTGAGGTGGATAGACCTAGAGACTGTCATACAGAGTGAAGTAAGTCAGAAAGAGAAAAACAAATACTGTATGCGAACACATATATATGGAATCTAAAAAACAAAAACAGTGGTTCTGAAGAACCTAGGGGCAGGATGCAGACATAGAGATGGACTTGAGGACATGGGGAGGGAGAAGAGTAAGCTGGGACGAAGTGAGAGAGTGGCTTGGACATATATACACTACCAAATGTAAAATAAATAGCTAGTGCAAAGCAGCTGCATAGCACAGGGAGATCAGCTCGGTGCTTTGTGACCACCTAGAGGGTTGGGTTAGGGAGGGTGGGAGGTAGACACAAGAGGAAAGAGATTTGGGGATATAGGTATATGTATGGCTGATTCACTTTGTTATGCAGCAGAAACTAGCACACCACTGTAAAGCAATTATATTCCAATAAAGATGTTAACAACTATAAAAAATAAAAATAAATAAATTTATAGTGTTTTATAGTTATCCTCCAAGATTCATTTACTTACTCCGTAAACCAAATATGTAATTTAACTGGTAGAAGTGATACGAGTTTCCACAGACTCAGTTCTGTTTTGATTCATAAATCTCTCCCCTACCAACGTTTTTAAAAACTAAAATTTATGGGGTTCTCTTCAGTCTTGATGATTGATGAAATATACTATGTGGCATTTCCCATCACTGTGTCCGTATCTCCTCCTCAGGTCTACAGGAGGGTAAGCTGTATACTTCTGCTAGACCCATTCCAAGTGTGACAGCCATCAGAGTCCTCATACAAGAACTGTAATTGACTAAGGGTCCCAGCTGCTGCCCTGAAATCCACTACTGTGTTTGCACAGTGGTCATGCTTTCCGTGGGCCACTCCCAGCAAAGACTGAGCTCACTTGAGATATTAAAGCTGTCTTGTTCCTCGGTAATGGGGGACTCCTCTGACAGGCAAATTTGGCTCTAGGACTCCCTGTTCACCTTGTGGATCTTTCTTTAGAAATCATTGTAGTCTAAGACACTGTTACCTCAGCTTCCTTCCTTCTTTCCTTTGCTCCTTCATTCCAGGTCATGCCTTGAGTACCTGCATCACAGCCTGACAGCATTCCCAGCTTCCCGAATGTCCCTCCCCATGTTGTCTCGCAGGCACTCCCCCTATTAAATTTACTGCACACATACACCATTTTGATGTCATATTCTCAGAGCACCTGGGCTTACACACAGAGTCTGTAATAAAATAAGGTGAGATCTTCTCTAAGCTACACTTTTTTATTCTCTGGAGCACACTGAATAAACAGGCACACACGAATCCAAGGCTACTCTCTCTCACAGGCACCGCTACTAGAGTTTATGTTTTTCATTCTTGGCTATATTATTTTACATGTGAGGATGACAGTTCCTAGGATGCAATATAAACTGGGAGCTAAAATCACTGATTAGGTACAGTAAGAGGTGTCCGGAGGGCCGGGTGTTGAGCAGCGATTGAGGGGAGAAGTACTCTGGCTGCCTCAAGTAGCAGTGCTCATGAAGTAGAGGAATGGCTTCCAGTTTGTTGGCTCTTACAGCCCCTTAGTCTGAGAGAGACTAGGTCTAGAGATGAGGGGGTTTTTCTACTTTCTTTCAGGTGGGAGGGCCTGTTCTATTTCCTGAGGCAAAAGTGTAAGTAGGCCACTAACTGTCTCCTCTAACCCAGCTCTGACAATTATTAGAGTTCATAGAAGTAACTCCCAGTTTCTGGCAATAGATTGTCGTTCTAATTGTGGATATTGTAAGTTCTTGTTATTTCTTTGTCTTTCCTGTATATTTTGTTAGGAAATTGGAAGAGGCTGCAACAGGGTAATTCACTCTGAAAGCTGATATTTCTACAGTTAATTGGCCAGGAAATAGCCTCAAATATATTATAAAGATAACTTCATCTGTGTTTTATTTTCTGTGCCATATTTCAAATAGATAGCTTGGCATTTTGAAATTATAGCCATGAACAGTTACGGGAATATCACTAAAACAACTTAGTGAATTTTTTGGTCCCATTTATATCAATTAAAAGAGAAAAATAACTTGCTTGAAGACTTCTCCAACACGTATACATTAACTTTTTTTCTGTTATACACACACACACACACACACACACACACACACACACACACACACACACACACACACACACACACACACACACACACACACACACACACACACACACACACACACACCCCTGTGGGCTAGAGATGGAATTAGGTATCCAGTTAAGAGTTAGGCCACTTGATCTTCGTGAGCCTGGTATAATATGATATATTTTAGGGTTAAGTGAAATAAGAGCCCTCTAGTTGGTCCTGTTGTAATCCCTTACTGTCTAACAGATAGTAGGCACCAAAAAAGTTAGTTGTCTTTTCTCTCCAATCTAGAATTTATTTTTCTGTTGATCCATGTTTCTCAAAAATAATGTCTGCCGAAGAATGAACACATCTTTCTAAACTCTGTCTTATCACTGATCTTAGTCACAGTTAAGCATATTAATCTTGCTTGCCATAGGTTAACTTTAAGTTGACACTGCCTGTTAAAATAGAGGTTCAAAGTGGGGATTTATGAATCGGATTCCATCTATTCCATAGGTAAGTCATGTAAACTCAGGCAAATCATTTAACCTTTTGGAACATTAGTATCTTCATCTATAAAACGGGATAATGATGCCTACTCCACAGGATTGCTGTGAGAATGAGATAAGGAACCATCTGTAAAGGGTACTGGGCGATGTCTAGAACAGAGAAGGCATACCAAAAATAAGCTAAAAAGACAGAGCTGAGCCCTGTTCCTGGCCATAGACTGAGACCTAAAATGCAATCTTAATCTATGTCCTCATCTTACTGACTATTTCACATTTAACACTATTCCACTTATGAGAGGATTGGATGGACTAAATCCATATCCCATCTGGACCACCTCCCTTTAGCTTCCGTGCCTTTCCTGCATTCAGTCCAGCTTTCTATAATGAAAGTAACCAGGTGCGGGGCTTGAGTGAAACAATCATCTTGATACAACATAGAGGAGGCTAGAGCTAGAATGGAGCTTAGAGGCTCCTACATCCTTCTTTATTTTAAAATGAGGAAACTAGAGTCCAAGAAGGGGAGTGACTAACCCGAGGTCATGAAAAAGGAAAGCACAAACACAGGCCTTGAATATTCACTCTCAGTGCTGAGGTCTTCCCCAGCATCGGATGTCTGTGTAGGTGGAGAAACACCCGGCAGAAAGGAGCCCTACATCAGTTCCCTTGGTTCCCAAGGAAGGACACATGGCCCCAGCCTTACCCATTTTAGGAGCAGCAGTCTTTGCATATAGGCATCTGTGCATGGGGCTCACAAGCCAAGCAAGCTGCCCACCAGCCATGTACACTTTTTTAGGTTTATTTATAGTGAAATGCACTGAATTTCGGCATTTGATTCCATGGGCTTTGATAATCTGTACACCTGTGTAATGATCCCAACCAAGATCTAGAATATTTTTATCACCCCAGCAAGTTCCCTGTGGTTGTTTCTATTCACTCTCCACCTCTCCATAGGCAACTGCTCTTGATTCTATCACCATAGATTAGTTGTGTCTGTGTTTGAACTTCATATAGAGTCATATGTTATGAACTCTTGTGTCCGACTTCTTGCAGTCAATCATCCATATTGTTGAATGTATCAGTAGATTATTCTGTTCTTTCTTCTCCGAATAGCCGTCCTCAGAATGTATGATCGGGGTCATGTGCCAAATCTAGCATCTCTTGAGTTTGGGTAAGCCATGTAACCTTTTTAAGCTTCAGTTTCCTCATCCATAAAATTAGAATAATACAGTCTGTCTTTCAGGATTGGATACACACCTGTTAGCGCTGTGTCTGAGACACAGTAAGTGATCAGTACAGGCAGCTATAATCATAGAATCTCGGTGCTCCTCTTACTCTAGAGATTACTGTGTGCAGTTCTTATTTTTCAGATGAGGACAGGGAGGCCCAAGGCTTCTCGTCTAGGAATAGCGCTCCAGGCCTGTTGATACCCTGCCTTGCGCTTGTTCTACTGCTCCACGTTTACTTCGCACAAAGGCTTTGTTAGGCCCCACTCCAAATAGTACGCCACTGAAAAGTGCTTTGAAAAGTGCTTTCTTTCTGAGGACTGTCAAAATACTCTCCCAATGAGAACCTAAATAAATAGTTTTCTGAAACCTTTCAGATTTTTTAATAAGTCAAAATACACTTTTCCAACAGCATAATTGCTTTTCATAGTGGGGTCTTAAATCTGCACTATAAAAGAAATGCAACAGTAGATCATTTGTGAAAACTTAATGAAAATGGAGTTAGGGAACCTCAGAGTCACTAGACCTTGAAATTCACTTTCAGAAACTAATTTGCAGTAAATGCATGAGAAACATATTTAGACATGATAAACTTCCAGGCTGGTGCCGAGCAGGTGTGGAAGTTTATCTTGATTAACTCCTTTGTTTTAATTAGTGCCGGAGAGCAAAGTATGAGGATCTGGCATTCCGTCACTGGGAGCCATTTTGAAAGGAATCAACATGCGTTTCTGTGTTCTGGGTCAGCTTGGCAGGACTGTCTGCTGTGGAGGACTGTGAGACCTTCTAAGATACCACACTTGCTTCTCTCCTTCCGGGTGCTGACCTCATTAACAATAACAATTAAGTCTACTACTGTTTTAGAGACAGGTAACTATATTGGTTAAGTACAGGCTATGGAGTCAGACTACCTAGGTTGAATCCCAACGCTATCACTTTCAAGCTATATGATCTTAGGCAAGTAGATTAACCTTCCAATGCCTCGGTTTCCCTATCTGTAATATAAGGATAATAATAATCCTCAAAGAATTATGTTGAAGATTAAATGAATTAATACAATATGCTTAAATCTGCCTGGCACATAGTAAGTGCTCAATGCGTGTTAGCTATTGCTGTTTTATTTTCACTGTAATGTAGAAGTAGACACAGAGCATTCCATACATCTTTCTATTAAACCATCATGACAATCCTATGAAGTAGGATTTCCATTTTAGATATGAGGAAACTGAGATGCAGAAAGGGGTAAGCTTTAATGGGCTGATGTAACGGAACAGAAGAAAACTGACCTGTGACTTGGTCTCACTTGAAATCTGTTTAGAGTTTAGTTCATGAATGTCTGTCTAAGTCACCTTGAAGAAGACCCACAAGTTCCTGAAATTTCATTGTCTGTATTCAGAGACTTAGCAGCCATTTGTTCCTACAATAGTCAAATCACCACTGTCCTAAAAACCTATAGTGTCCCAAAGTCATTTCAGTTTTCCCCTGCTCTTATAAGCCACCCACCTGTCAGAGCTCATTACAGTCATTATGGAGGAGAAAGGAGGTTGGTCGAAAGGAGGTTGATCATTTTTTGGCCTTGAAGCCCCAGGGCCTGTTATTGAAGTGTTGAGGGTTTTCCTGTTTTTCTTTGAGAAAGCAAAAATGAAAAAAAAAAAAAAATCCTCTCAGCCAGAAGACTGAGCAGAAATCCATGTACGCTGATGCAAAATACTTTTAAGGACCTGGTTGGAGCCAGGAATCCAAAGGTTTTTCCTCATACTACCTGGATTTGGATCTTGGTTTTCAAGGTCCCTAGTACTCAAGACCAGGAAAATGAGCCAAAATGAGCATAATGACAGCCGCATGTTCTGGAAAATGAGTAAGATTTTTCCAGAATCAGTCCATTAGCTCATTTGATAGCAGGAAAACCTCCCAGGAGGTGGACAGGGTAGGGATAATATCCAGGAAGTGGCTGATCCTAGGTCTAGAAGTTATTTCACCTGGCTTTAGAAAGTATGTCCTTGAACTATTCCCTTCCCTGAGTTTTAGCTTCTGTACCTCTAAAATGAGGGCTTTCAATCAGAACAGTTATTTTAAAGATTTTTTTAAAGTAAAAGAATGCTTTTCTCAAAAAAAATCTCATGTAAAATATAAAACTAATAAAAGAAGAACTGTCTAGGTTGAAGTGGAGGGTTGCAGATCTAGTTTCTTTTTGTCAGGAGAGGGTGCCAGAGTTATTTTTAAGAGTTTATGTTATTTTGGTTATTGTTGTTATTTAGTGGAGTGGAGAAGTGAGTGAGACTTAGACACGATATCAGTACTGCCCTGCCAGGAACAGGCCCTGTACTGGCCAGACTCTGAAGAATGCTATTTATCTAGTTATTCTTTAGACACCAGGCAGCTGACTACAAATGTCTATTGCATTTGCATGTTTGGGGAGCCTCCTCTTCCCAACAAAAGAAGGGTACTTTTAACTAAGAACTAAAGGAAGGAAGGAAGGAAAGAAAGGAAGGAAGGAAGGAAGAAAGGAGGGAGGGAAGAAAGGAAGGAAGGAAGAGGGAGAGAGGGAGGAAGGGAGAGGAAAGAAAAGAGAAAAGGAAAGAGAAGGAAAGGAAAGGAAAGGTAAAGAAAGGAGGGAGGGAGGAAAGGAGGGAGAAAGAAAGAGGAAGGGAAGAAAAAAAGAAAAATTAATACTAATAGTTGAGTACTTTACTCTTTTCAAAGCTAGTTCATGAATATTCATTCATTTAATCTTTGCAAATCTCTTTGAGGCTAGTAGAAATATTTTTATTTCCATTATAAAGATGAAGAGACTGAGGATTTCGTAGCTATCTTTGCAGCAAGATTTGAGAGGAATAAAGTAGTCAATTAAGTGACAGGAAGACTTGGGCAATAGCTTTTGAAGAAGGAGGCTTCAAAGAATATTTCAGACAAAAAGAAGGCACGGGGGAAGCATACCAGGCAGAGAAACAGCATGAGCAGAGGCCCAGAGGACTGAACATGTGTAATGCAATAGGAAATAGGGAATTTCCACTGTGTACTATGGTATTAGCTAGTATGACTATTTGCCTCATGAGTCCAAACATATGGAAGGTTCCTAATTTGGAGAATGAGGGAGTTTGAAAATACTTGGAGAACACTCTAGAGGAAGGGAGGGTGGGGAGAGACCACAAGTTGGGGTTGGTGTTTATTTAATTTTATGCTACATGATTCTATATTTTCTGGAAAACCAACAAGACACATGTTTGAATTTAGCTTTTTCAATTGCAAAGTTAAGTACATGTTATTTTGGATTCTGAGTCCAAACATTTGCTTGGTATTTTCCACACATCTTCTCTGTGCTCCAGTTGGAGCACATCAAAGTCCTGGGTTCTCTTTATGCTGGGCAGGCTTTCTGCTGAATGCCGTCTGCTTTTCTGAAAATGCCACCAGGAAGATGGTATTGCAGGCTTATGAAAGACAGTGGAATTGACTTGGAGAGGAGATGGTGACAAATTCAGGGAAGCCAAAGAAAAGAGACAGGATTGTCTCTGCCATGGACCCACTGTGTGGCCTTGGACAAGTCCTTTTCCTCTAGGCCTCAGTTTCTCTGTTTGTGGAATGAACAGTTTGGGCATTTGAGAAGTTAAGTAAAATGGAGGAGGGACAGTTAAGTAATGATATTCAAAGTATGCCCTGATTCTAGTCATTTCTCATCTCCTCCATCATTACCACTCTAGCTCAGCCCCAATCGTCTTGTCTGTGAAGATACTCCTCTCTTAACAGCTCCTTTCTTCATTCATGTCCCCCTGCAGTCTATGCTCCACACAGCAGCCAGAATGCTCCTTTTAAAATGAGAGTCAACCAAATGTAAGATGGATAGCTAGTGGGAAGCAGCCGCATAGCACAGGGAGATCAGCTCGGTGCTTTGTGACCACCTAGAGGGGTGGGATAGGGAGGGTGGGAGGGAGGGAGACGCAAGAGGGAGGAGATATGGGGATGTATGTATACGTATAAGAGATTCACTTTGTTATAAAGCAGAAACTAACACACGATTGTAAAGCAATTATACTCCAATAAAGATGTTAAAAAAATTAAAAAATAAAATGAGAGTCAGATAATTTCATTTCCCTGTTCGCAACCCTTCAGTGGCTTACAGTTCACCTAGCGTAAAACCCAAAACCTTTACTATGGCTCACAAGGCCTCACGTGATCTGGCCCCCAAATTGTGCCCTTAATTTATTGCCTACCATTCTTCTCCTTCCTCACTCTCCTCCAGCTCCTTGGCCTTGTTTTTCCTTGGACTCCTAGGAACACTTCTTCCTTAGGGTTGTACCTGTTCCCTCTGACAGAGAGATTTCTGACCCCAGATTTTCACATTTTACTCTCTCTTCATTTTAAGTGTGTCAAAGAATAAAACAAAGACCATCCAAAACAAAACAAAACAAAACACACACACACAAACTAAACAAGCAAAAGCACAACAAAGCTGAGTCCGTTGACTTGCCTGGCAAGGAATACATGCCAAAGAAGGAAGTTTCTGTGTGTGTGAAGCAGAAGCTCTTTGAGATCGGTGGCTGTGTGTTTTTCATATCTATGACTCCAAAGCACGTAAAACAGCACTTCACCTCTCCTAGGTAGTTTAATCAGAACCCTTAGGCTTTTTAAAAAAAAAAAAATTATTGGAGTATAGTTTAGTTACAATGTTGTGTTAGTTTCTGCTGTACAGCAAAGTGAATCAGTTATACATATAAATGCATCCAGTCTTTTTTCAGATTCTTTTCCATATAGGCCATTAGAGTATTGAGAGTAGAGCTCCCTGTGCTCTACAGTAGAGAGGTTTTTGTTTGTTTGTTTGTTTTTTTGGCTGCACTGCACAGTATTTGGGATCTTAGTTTCCTGACCAGGGATCAAAGCCGTGCCCTTACAGTGGAGTCTTAACCACTGGACCGCCAGGGAAGTCCCAGAACCCTTAGGCTTTGCCCTTCAGCTGTGCTCCACAGCTGTGCCCCACACTTTCTGTTCTGTGTACATGCTGTATCCATTTCACACATTTTTCCATTTTTGCTCATCTTGTTCCTCTGCCTGCCTTGTCTTTCTGTTTCCTACTAGAAAATTCCCAGTCGTGCATCACAGCTCAACTTAAAAAAGGGCATCTCCTCCAGGAAGCATTCTCTCGGCCCCTCCATGCTAAATGTGTTTTTCTCTCCTGTTCCCTCTGAATCTCAGTACCTAGCATACCCTGTAGCAGAGCCCTTACCGTGCAGTCAGGCAGTGGTATGACTGTTTGCTCAGCTATCTGCTCTACTAAATTAGGAACTTCTTGCCTTAAAAGTAGGGGATTATATCATAATCACCATTGTATTTTTAATGCTTGACATATTGTCATACTATAAATATTTGTTGATTTTGACTATTTTAGTAAATGTAAATGAATGAATAAATGCGTGAGTGAAGAATGAAGTTCGATGATGAAGGTAATGTGGGGGTTGGGGCTTAGAAGAGTAACAGTGAAGGTGATGGATGAGTACTCCTGGTGACGTCCCATCTGTATACAGGAGAGTGAAACAGGAAAGCGTGGAATCATTTCCTTGGCCATGTGCCTGGTGGGTTTTGGGAACAGTGCTCAGTGAGTTCTCTACCATTGCATTCCATTTGTTAGAAAACTCTGCCAGTGAAGTTGTGTGTGAGTGTGTGTGTGTGTGTGTGTGTGTGTGTGTGTGTGTGTGTGTCCCCCCAGGGCTAGAGTCATTTGAGATACATCTTTTAAGCCAGACACTAGAACATGGCTCCCTTCTTAAGAAGGGCTCTTTTGTTGGACTTCTCAAAGTCAGCCTGGAGGTTCCGACAAGGAGAAGACCCTCCCTTTTATCCACCATGTGGCCTTAATTGGACTCAGTTATGATAAACAGGGCATGTGAGTTATAGAATTCTGGTAAAATTTTTCTGCCTGGTGTATATAGCAGGGTAGTAAAATGCATGCTGTTGTGTAAGATGCCTTTAAACATTCAGCATCTAGGGATGACTAATGATTACATCCCTCTTCTATTCCTAGCTGACTCCTGGTAGGAAGAAAAAGTCTCTTTCAGCCTTTGCCCAATGTCACTTATTACTGCCATTATAAATTGAAAATATTTTTCTGCCATAAAATTCCCTGTGATGAATGGCACCATAGACATTACAGTTTTTTCATCGTTTTCTTCTTGATGAGCTGGCAAAATAAAGAGAAGAAAACGGGTATATTCTTTTCTTTTGGAGAAATCCACTCTCCACAAATGACCCCCTTAAGACTCTCAATGACTGTTTGTATGGATTCCGGTCTTAAAAAATCACCCGACTTGGGGGCTTGGATGTGTGTATTATCATGCAGTTAGTTTATTATTGAGCAGTAGTCTGTCGGAAAGTGATTTTGAGGATGACTTCATTAGCAGAGCTACAGAAAGCTCCCCTTAAGTGATTTGAACAAGGCAATTGAAAGGGAATTTAGGACTTTTATTTAAAACAATGCTGTCTTGGGCCCCTTCTCTAATGCATCACACCTTGTTACCTGAGCAAAGATAACACACTTGATTGCCCACAGTCTCTCTTCTTCTTGAGTTAGTCCCACATTTGGAATAGAAGAAAGTTTGGGCTAATTTCCACTCTAAATACCAAGGGCCAGGAACTGTGCAAAGCGCTTCTTATATCAAATCCTTATAACAATTCTATAAGAAAATATGTGCATTTTGTAGATGAGGAAAATGAGGGTCAGAGTACTCAAGCATTTGAGTAACTCGTCTGAGATAATATAGCTAGTTTAAAATGAAGCCAGAATTCAAGCTCAAGCCTTTTTTCCCTAAAAGCTGTGTTATTTCCTCTACTGCATGCTGCCTCCCAAATAAGACACAATGGAATGGACCAAGACATCGCAACTAATGGAATAATTGTGATACCACTGAGTGATGATTCTTTTGGATACTTAAGTCTGACATGACAGGCGTGCCATTTGTAGGCCCTCCATATGTGTTTAAGGAGACAGATATAAGTTGTCTCTACCCCAAGGCCCTCCAATGGAAGAAGCAGAAGGCCCCTGCTACTACTGCCTTTGTCCCCTGACTGCATGGTTTTCATCCAGCAGAGTGAAGACAAAACAATACCTAATGCTGTGTGGGATTGTCTGTTTACATATCTGTCTCCCCACTAGACTATGAGCTCTTTGAGTACAGGGATCTGGTCTGATTCATTTCTACAGGTCTTCATTTGGTATATACTTGATGGATAGATGGAGAGATGTGAGGTTGAGAGACAGGGACTTTGAGAACATCAGAATTTAAGGGACGGTGAGATTAAGAAAAATCAGTGAAGGAGATTGAGACAGAGTAGTCAGAAGAGAAGGAAGGAAACCAGGAGAAAGGAGTGTCAGTGAAGACAGAGGTAAAGGGAGTTTTAAGGAGGGAATGGTGAAAAGTATCAAACACCAAAACAGTTAAATAAAAAAAAATAATAAAATAAAATAAAATAAATTAAAAAAATAAAATGATGATTGAGATGATTTCACGTTAACGGGATCATTGCTTAGCTTGGTAAGAAAGATTTCATGGAAGGTAGATGTAACTCAATTAAGGTTAAGGAATTGGGGAAGTGGAAGCAGTAATTACAGACAACTCTTTGAAGGAATGTATGTGAAGTTAAGGGATGAGATGTTCACTTGGGGAAGATGTTAAAAGGGCAGATTTTGAGGATTTCAAGTTGTGAGACTTAAATATATTTGTGAACTTCATAGAAAAAGCAAAGGGCAAGGGGTGAGGTGGAAAACATGAACTTTGACCCAGCTATGAAGCCTCTCATTGGTACCCTGGTATTCTGTACATATACAGGCTTCAAGCTACTGGTGATGGGGATCCTGCCCACTGCCCATCTGAGGTGTGGTCTTAGCAGTTAGCCAGAGGCTTGTGTTTCATACAATCTTCAGAAGACAAATATGGCTTCTGGGCATTTCCAAAGCACCTCCTATGGGAATATAATTATGATGTATATACCCCTGAACTTCATCAAGAAAAAGAATTCTCATAATACCAATGAAACAAGAACTGGTATGTGCTGTTATCCTTTTATACAATGAATACCTGTCTCTCTTATGACCAACAGAAGATTGACAAAATTGTCTTCAGAAGATCATCCAAATGTCTTTTTTTTAGCTGTTCACATAAAAGGCGTGTGTGTGTGTGTGTGTGTGTGTGTGTGTGTACACCTGTGTGTTTGGGATTTAATTGTATAGATAATTGCTTTAATTTTTCACTTCTCTGAAAGCACTATTCCAGCTTAGCTGTATAACCTCAGATTACCAGGAACTCTCTGATAACGTAATGAAGACCAGGAGCAAAAGTTGCCACGTATGAGTGGATGTGGCCCAGCCAACCAGGCTGAAACCACAGCTACCATTGGGGTGAAATTCATCATCACATCCTCTCTCTCCTTGATTCCTCTACTCCTTCCTGGGTCAAAACCACATCAAACAAATCGCCATTCTCCGAATATACTTTGTATTGCAGACCTCTGAGACCTTTGTATGCGTTTTCCCTTTTCTTGAAATAACGCTCATCTTTTAACATTTCAAACTCCTCCTCATCCCCCGAGGTCTAGTGTAAATAAAGCCTCCTCTGATTCCCTACCCAAAGGTTGGAGTTGCTTTAACTCCAGCCCATAACATGCCTGACTTTTCCTAAATATTCCCTGATTTTGCAATGCTGTATCCCTGCTTTTCTCAGTCCAGAATGCTATTTTGTCTGCCTTTCACCTCCATCTTAGAACCTGAGAACATCAAAGCGGAAAGAGCTCTTAGAGATCATGATTTTTCAGATGGGGAAATTGAGTCCCAAAGAAGCAACAGGTAGACAGCAGGAAAACCAGAGCTAGATTAAGGGTCTCAGGAAGGGGAGTCATGGAGTATAGTGGAAAGACAACATCTTTTGAGTCAAACCAACTTGGATTCAAACTCTGGCTCTACTGTCAAAAAACCGATTTTTCATCCTCCCTGAGCATCAGTTGCCTTATCTGCTTTTTTTTAAAAAGGGTAATATCTCTTATGTTTTTTGTATCATATAAAAAATGTCTATTTTGGTACTTGGCACATGACAGGTGCTCTGCAGTTTTATGTATGTATGTACTCTGTATGTATGTGTATATATATATATATTTTTTTCACTTTGGAGAGGCAGTGTGTTAGAGAGGAAACAGTCTCATAATAACAATAAAATTTTTGCAGTAAACAAACTCAGGTGCCTACTACTTATATGACCTTGGACAAGTCACTGAACATTTTATGGAGGCCTTCATATCTATTTGTAGGAAAAATATGTGAAGATAAGCAAAACTTTGCATCAAGTACCTGATGCCTGTACATCAATGTATATTAGGCATTCAGTAAAGGGTCCCTTTTACCATTGGCATTATTTCTTCATCAGTATCTCTTTTAATACAGTAATTCTGTGAGATTCAAATATTAGGTATTATTATGTCTGTCAAGAGGTGTAACAGATTATGGGCTGGCAGACACATTTTGAATATTCTGAACCTAACAGGGGCAATTGAGGTATGACATATAGATTTAGAGAAAGCAAATACTGGGCACTACTCAGAAATCAGGCATGTGGGTGGGCCTCCATCATCTAGAAGAACAGGGTGACAGCACTGACTCAGGTATGGAAGCAGGATCAGCTGGAACATAAGAACTGGCCCTAAGACAAAGGTCCCAGGTATGAAGTCTTTTTTGCCTACCTCCCCCCAGATAGAACTATCACTCTCGTGTTTGAACCCTGCCCCACACATGCCGTGGTTCCATGACAGGAACTGTGCTTTTTCTGTTCTTTCATCTGCTCCAGCTCTCTCTGATTTGACTGTGAACTGCTGGGGCTTTTTATGATTCACATCTGTAGTCTTGTTTACTAGCAAACCCTAGTAAACAGTGCTTAAACATCATATTTTGTTTGACTGATTAACTATCACTTCACTCAGAGCCTGACACATAGTAAATACTCAGTGAGTGTTCAGTCAATGAATGAATGAATGAATCAAATGAAACAATATGTAAACTGTAAAATGCTGTTTTTTAGGAGAGTGGTTTTCAATAGCAGTTATTACTAAGTCAGCCAGTAAGCTACTTTGGACCTTAATCTGTTGTTCAGGCCTCAATAGTTAGGCATTCAGGGCACAAAACGGCCACGTGGTCATTTTGTGCTGCAGAGGCACAGGCTGAGTCAGAAGGGATGCTATGAGGTCATTTATTTCTCCATCTCTGAAAAGCTCTGGTAAAGATCCCATCTTTCATGCCACCTGAAACCCCTGTGGGATTTCTCCAGGAACATCATACAGAATACTGGGCCCTCCTGGGAGCCATTATCCTGAGTGAGATGACAGGTCTGGAAAAAACGACATGATTTGTACACATTCCCAGCTGTCATCAAAGTTATTGTCTTAATGGATTAATTAGCTCTCTGTGTTTTAGTGCCTGTATTGGCTGCTGAGCTGCTCAGCTGATCACATGCTTTCATGGACATTCATAAAGGTAGATGGTGATAATAATAAAAATAAAAATAATAATAACAGCTAATATTTATTGATAGCCTACTATATACCAGATAATGTCCCAAGTATCTTAAATGGACTATTTTACTCTCATAACAGCTCATAAGATGCATACTATTATTTTCTCTACTCCTCAAGAGGAAACAGTGGCAAAATTAGGACTTAAACCCAGGATGCTGGACTCCATAGTCTGTGAGCTGAATTAATAACCTTATCCCCAATATAAAAATGCAGAAAAAGAGGCTCAGATGTTAGGTGGTTTGCTCATAAGTGACTGAACCAGCCTAAACGTAAGTCTGTCCCACCATAGTCTGTGCACCTCCAGCCCTGCAAGGTGCAGGCCTGTGCACAGAGTCAGGCAGGTCTGTTCATAGGTAGCCAGCAGAGCCTGAGCTATCCAGGTCCTGTACGACAAGGCAGGACCCTAGGCCCCAGAGGACTGGGTACTAGGGGAGGTCTTAGCCACAAGAACAAGGCAGAGTCCTAATTGTTCTGGTTGTATGACTACAAATACAATGACCAGCAATAGGTATTACTTCCCACAAGTCACTGAACAGGTGCTCTTTACATTTTGCTTCTTCTCCGCACACCTCCCCATCCCCTTTCCAATTCATTAAGAAAAAGAGTAGAGAGTGCCCAGTTATTGAGTACATATTATTTGAAAGCATTTCTAGTGTGTAATTTCTGGTGATCTGCTAAACAAGCCTGTGAAATAGATAGTATTATTATTCTCATTTTGAAGAAATTGAAGTTAAAAGAGGTAATGTGCTGCCCAAATCACACAGCTGCTAAATATCTGGGTTGTGATTTTAACCCAGGTCTACAATACTTAGAAACACTCAATAAATATTTGTTGAATGAATGAATGAATGATAGATATAACAAGGTCAGGGATCTTTCAAGAACACCAGGTTACTTTTTAGGATGGTTTCAGTCTGTGGTTCTTGACATTGGCTGCGCATTGGAATATATGCAGAGCTTCTAGAAAATATCAATTACCCACCTCTCCTCCATTGAATCAGAAGCTATTCCCCGGCATTTTTATTTTTTAAATGTCCCAGATTATTCTCATGTGTAGCCAGGGTTGAGCACCACTGGTCTTGGAAGGACTGGGATTTCTCCCTGGTAGACTTAGATGAGCAGTGCTTGTAAGTAGCTAATGGCTCCCGCTCTTAGGGGAAGTGCACTGTGAAGCAGGAACCTGGGCATCCTTGGCCTTTGGGTAAGGTTTGCACTGCTCTGACTGTAGTTACTCTGGCCTGTCTTGTCAACCTGGTGGAACTGTAACTTTTTTGCCTGCCTTGCCCTCTGACCACTATCATTTGCCTATTCCTGGACTTGGCATCATTAAATCCTTCTGTCTTGCTGATGGCTGCACCACCCAGCACTTCCAGGAGCCTACGGGGATGGTTACCTTAGTTTCTCCTTCTTCAACCCTCCCCTGCCCAGAATCCCCAGCTCTGAGCTCACTGCCACCCTGTAGTCCATCTCTACCAACAAACAGCTCTCGCTTGCTCTCCTTTGCCCCTTCTCAGAGAGTATAACAGTTTTTCTGTGTTTCTATTTCTTAGTCTTCTGTCTGTGACAAAGAAGGATATTGTGAAAATCAATTGCTTGGGTCAAGGAGAAAGTATTGATTCAGCTAACAGTGCTGATACTCCAAGTGAGTCCGAAGGTGAGAGAGATAAAAATGACTGGCATTTCAGGGGCCAACTCTGCCACTTCCTCAATCTATGCTCAAGAAATGAGCTCCGAAGAATCTTCCCTCCTGTCCAATTTTCGTGGCCTCTTGGACCTGCCATTTTACTACCGATTCCTCATACCCTGCCCCTCCTCTGTGCTACTGTAGTGCCCTGGGTCTTCCTCCAGAACTGCGCGTACTGTAATATTGGTGCAACAGACATGCTTATGCACACACACATGCACAGGCACACACACACACACACAAACCAGACTGAGATCTCCCCAAGGGCAGAGAATTATGCAGTATGCTGTGTTGTCTCTGTGCCCACTTCCCAGATCAGGTCCTGGCATAGAGCTGGTGGTGTCAATGATTGTTAAGTTATATATAGTTGAACAGTAAAGCATTTTACCAAATGTTTTCACAACAATTATTATTATTATTATTATTTTTTTTTTTTTGCGGTACACGGGCCTCTCACTGTTGTCGCCTCTCCTGTTGCGGAGCACAGGCTCTGGACGCGCAGGCCCAGCGGCCATGGCTCACGGGCCCAGCCGCTCCGCAGCAGGTGGGATCTTCCCGGACCGGGGCGCGAACCCGCGTCCCCTGCATTGGCAGGTGGACTCTCAACCACTGCACCACCAGGGAAGCCCCACAACAATTATTTTATATAGGACCCACAGCAACCCTGGGAGATAGTGTTCAGGAATTCATATCCACACCGGCAGAGGAAGCAGCTGATAGATTTGAGACCAGAACTGTTGACTCTATAGCAGAAAATACTCTACAACAAAAGTGTTCTGTGTCAACACTCTCCATGATGAAGTAATAAAACTAGCAACTTTTAACACAATTGACCATTCACGTCTTCTCAAATTATATTCCTCCTTTGACTTTAGGGAACAATTTTCTCTTAATTTTCTTGCCAGGTCTCCTTTTACTGGTTCTCTTTCATTTCCTAGACCTCTAGACATTGAAGCATCCTAGAGTTTGATCTTTGGATATCTTCTTTCCTCAGTTAGTATTACATCCTTGATGAGTTCATCTAGTCTCATGGCTTAAATGCCATGTATCAGCTGATGACTCCTAAATTTATCTTTACCCAGCCCTCTTCCCTGAATTCCTGAATCATACATTCGATTGCTTACTCAAGGTCTTAGCTTGGACATATAATAGAAACACAACTTGTCTAAAACCAAGCTTACAATTTCTAATCTCCAAAACTAGATTTCCAGCAGTCTCCCCCATCTCTGTAACTGGTAACTCCGTCTATCTCCTTTCCCCCCTCTCATCTTTGAAATCACCTTTGATTTCTCTCTTTCTTGTCCAACAGCCTATCCATCAACATATCTTATTGGCTCTATGATCAAAATAATCCAGATTCCTAATCACCCTATCATTTTCACCTCTATCTCCTTATTGCAAACCAATATTATGTCTCCCCTGGATTCTTGGAAAAGCCTCCTAACTGCTGGTTCCAATTCTGGGCTTGCCTCCCCTATTCTTCCCCATATATACTCATTACAATTTTTTCTACACCTGGAAGCCAGAGTCATCCTCTGAAATTAAAGTCATATTGTGGTAGTTCTCTGCTGAAAGTCCTTCAGTGGCTTTTCATCTCTCTAAGAGAAACAAAAGTACAAAGTGTTTACAATAGTCTAGAAGTCCCTACATGATCAGTTCTTCCAGCCTCTCTGAACTCTCCTTTACTACCCTCTCCCATACCACCCTCTCCCTTCATCACTCTCTCTACCCACACTGGCTTTCTTGCTGTTCCATGCACTTGCCAAGCATATTCTTGCTTCAAGATGTTTGCAATTGCTGGTCTTTACTTAAAATACTCTTCCCAGGTATCCTCATGGCTCACTCCTTTTCTTCCTTTATGTCTCTTCTCAAACGTCACCTTATCAATAATGCTTTCCCTGACCACCCTATGAGATGGCAGCTTCTCGCCTTAGTGTTTCTTGTGAACCTTACTCTGCTTTATGTTTCTTCTTCTCACAGCCTGAATGTTTTTTCTTGACTATCTTCTCTTGTTAGAATATAAGCTCCAGGAGAGCAGGACTGTGTCACTGGCTTGCTCATTACTACATTTCTAATGCCTAAAACAATGCCTGGCATATGATAGGCTCTCAAATAATTGCTGGATTCACTAATTCAACAAATATTTATTGAGCATCTACTATAATAACAAGTACCATCTTTTGAAGGTCACCTATTCAGTTTATGAGGTAATTCTCATATGTTGTTTGATTTATTTGTCAGAACAGTCATGAAATGTGGGTATTAATATCTGCAATTTATGCGTGAGGATATTTGAGCTCAGGCAATGAAAATGGCTTGGTTAAGATTATGTAGGAAACAGTGGCAAAATTGGCTCTAGAATCCACGTTTTCTCATTCCTGTGCTCTTCCTACTCTATCCAGACGCCTCCCTTGTGAAATGATATTGATTTTAAAATTATTTGATGAACACTTCTATTCCCCAAGCATGTTGCTAGAGGCTAACATTCATGGGCAAAAATACCTGCCCTTCAGGTGACCATAGTCTAATAAGAGAGGCAAACACATAAACAAATGAGTAAAATATGATACGGTTGGTCAATGATAGAGGAAGGCACAGGACATCATGGAAGTGCAAAGAAGAATAACAACCCAGCTCTGTGTGGAAAGAAAGGGCGCCTAACAGAGAAATAGGAATGGAAAGTAAAACTTCCTGGAGATGTGTAGAGTCATGTATTTAAGGATGAATGGCAGTGACCAAAGAAAAACTGGAATAATAGGGAAATCCTAGTTACTTGATAAACTCTAAAGTATTGGTGGCTTAAGCAATAAAAGTTTATTTCTCATTTATGTAACTGTCCAATGTGAGTCCTCCTGTTCAGTGGGCAGATTTCCTATATTTAGTGATTAGGGCAGTACCTGGTGTCTTGGGAACCCTGGGCAAATATTTTTTTATGGGACTTCTGTGTATATAAGCAAATTGATTAACAGAAGTACAAAACTCATGTAAAAATTATAAAAAAGCACTATAACTATTGAAGTATAGTGACTTATGGAAGAAGATATAGAATAATGTGGAGAAAGGTAGTTATGTTTTCTTTTATATAATTGTCTAAGTAGTGCATGTGAAGCTCCTTTATGGTATCAATATCTAGGCATCTTTACTGTGTTCTTGAATATGTGGTGGTTCCTGCCTAATTTCATATCTCTCACCTCAAGAAAAATATAGCAACCCTCTTATTACTCACAATACCATGACTCTTAGGAACCTGTTTGTATTGAAATAATATAGATTCTTTGCCTCTGTAGTTTCATAATATTTATTCAATGCTGATTGCATAGTTACTCATGACACTGCATTGTTCATTATGAATGATAGCTTTCAGGGAATCTCTCAAAGGTTGCTTTTGTGCTTTGTTGATGACAACCAAAAATGCAAGTCTTTCTCAGATATGCAGGAAAATGTCACCAATAATTTGTTTTCTAGTTATGTTAAACTTTCTTTCTGAAATTTTACACTGTAAAATTTCTCTTCTCTTGAACTCTTTTCTTCACTATAAAAATTGGATTCTCTTAGACTCTTTAGGCCGTAGTCATTGACCAGAATGTGAACCCTCTCACTGTTGACTGCATTCCTGACTTCAACATACAACCCAAGCAAGGAGAATAGGCTAGGGGCTGTGGGCAGAGTAAAAGGAGTCATTTCACTGGTGCAAGGAATGTCCATCTCTCAACTAGCACAGCTTAAAAACAACCTGAAGGCAAGTGAGGACATAAGTAGGGAGGGCCCACTGGCATTGAGAAGGTCTCTAAAGCTCTCAAACAGGATAGGTATGGCCACCCTCAGAGAACTGCTGGACAGACACTGGCATGGAGCCTATATGGGAATGAATGATTGCCCTGAATGCCAACAGCAGCAAGTGCATAGGCTAAAGAGTGAGAGGTGACACAGGAACCCAGGCCCCTGAGTTAGCATACCATACACCAAGAGTTAGCAGTGGACAGTCAGTAGTCCAGAGCCATAAACATATCCTGTGATGTGTCTAATGTCAGCACCCTTGGGGCAGCACAATCTCGCATGATCCCTAAAAGAAGTATCATGTTAGCCAGTGGAAATCATCCTGTCACCGTACTGCCTTTATAGAACCAGGGAACCACCCCAAATTTCAGGATGACCCTTTGGGCATGAGTCCCAGAGCTCCTCTGGGCATCTGGTCCATCTTACACATGGGTTAGGGGCAGGAAAAGTTTGTGGGGCCTATTGAAAGTAAAAAAGTGGGTGCCCTTGTTAAAAATTATTAAGAACTCCAAAACGGTCTCAGCAGAGCATTAAACCAAACACAGAGCCCTTATAAGCATAAGGCCTTGTACAGCTGCACAGGTCACATGCTCACGAAGCCAGCCCTCAGTAGAGGGTTACAGAGCACCTGCAAGGGGGAAAAATGACTGGTGTAAGCTCAAGGCACCCTGCCCAGATAACACTGCCATCCATTGCCAGTTCCAGGCACTGAAGGGGACCTAGAAAATTTTGCAGAAGGTACTTCAGAGATCAGGGCCTCCAGATGTGAGAGACCCAGACCAGGGCCCCTCTTGCCAGTTCTAAGGACTGTAATGTTGTTGACTTAGGGGCCCCAGCTCCTTTCATCTTATATCTTTGCCATTTCTGATGGTCTTAGAGTCCTCTGCATCCAGCTCAAAGGTGAGGTAAAGCATGGAGGGGCCCTAATACATGATGAGTTTTGATGGGGCAGTCTTGAAAGCAGTATACATCACTTCTATTCACAATCCATTGGCTGTAACTCAGTCATATGATCACATCTAACTGTTATGGGGACTAGAAAATGCAGTCCCTGCTTAAGTAACTACTTCTTAGTAACAGCTGTATACCGTGGCAGCAGAAGGAGGAACAAGAACATTTGTTGTAGTTATAGCCTCTTTGTCTCAAGTGGAATTGGGGAGCAGAAAGGCATTCAGAGGGAAAGGAACAGCATGAGTGAAGACCCTTAAGCAAGAAACAATATGACACGTACAGGAACTATGGACAGGTGTTATTAGAGCACAAAGGATGAGTTGGAGAGTGGCTAAAGACAAGGCTGCCGCAGTCTTTAGGAGGCAGGTTGTGGAGAGTATTGAATGTCATGCCAAGGAGCCTGAAGCTTATCCTGAGGAAAAATGTAGAGTAACCCAAAGGTTTTGAGCAGAGGAGAGGGATGTGGTCACAGTTGTGTTTCAATAAGATTTCTGGCTGTCATAAATTGAGGGCAGTGGGGATTTCTCTGGTGGTCCAGTGGCTAAGACTCCATGCTCCCAATTCAGGGGGGGCTGTGTTTGATCCCTGATCAGGGAACTAGATCCCACATGACACAACTAAAGATTCTGTGTGCTGCAAATAAAGATCTTGCGTGCCACAACTAAAGATCCTGTGTGCCGCAACTAAGACCCAGTGATGCCAAATAAATATTTAAAAAAAAAAAAACCTTATAAAAAGGGTCCACATCAAAAAAATCTTAAAAGAAAATAAAATAAATTGAGGGCAGTGGTTGGAATCAGGGAGCTTCTCAGCTAGGAAGCCTTTAAAGTGATCCTGTTACAAGATGCTGTGTCAACCAGGGATCATTCAGAACTTAGAACATACTCTTGGTATTTTAAGTATAACCTTTGCAGAGGCTGGAGAGTGAAAGCCAAGCAAGCACCTGTGGGAGAGCCTCGTGGACATACACAGAAATAACTCCGGGCTGGAGTTTATTAGCACATGGTTGGAAGTTGAAATTCTGGACATAGGTGAGATTGGCTAGAATATCAAGAAATCCATGAATACTTGGTATTATGAATGAATGAATGAATGAAGATACATTTGTTTCTTCCTATTTCTGTTATACTCTCAAATCTAGGCCCAGTTTTCTTAAGTGGAAAAATAGAAGTTAACCTTGGATCCCTATCTCATAGCAAAATAAGTTCCAGGTAGATTAATATCTAAGTATAAAGGCAACACTTCATACTTTTGAAAGGAGAAACAGGAGAAAATCTTAATGAAATCAGAGTAGATATATATTTCTTAAATAAGACATAGAAAGCAAACAGAATAAAGGAAAAGATTAAAAATTGATTATGATAAACTTAAAACTTCTGTCTAACAAGACTCCCCAAATAAAGTGAAAATTCAAGTCACAGACATAGAAAATAGTTGAAGAACATATAACTGTCAAAGGATAATATATATATACTATACACACACCAACATATTTTAAAGCCTACAACTCAATTAGAAAGAAGACAAACAACCCAATGGAAAAAATGGAAAAATAATAAGCAGTTCACAGAAGTGAAGCTGAAGAGTCATTATGAAAGATTGCTAATCTTCACTAGCCATCAAAGAACTATGCATTAAAACCACAATTTATATCATTCAAATTGACAACAATTAGAAAGGCTTATAGTACCAAGTATTGGTGAAGACGTGGAGTGATAGGAAGTCACCTTCTGTTGGTGGGAGGTGTGTAAATTGGTACAACCACTGTGTAAAGTGGTACAGCATTATCTAGTGAAGTTGAAGGTGCTTATATCTTGCTATCCACCCATTCCATTTCGAGAGAATGTCATACATATGCACAATAGACAGATTTGAGTTCTGTCTCAGCATTATTTGTAATAACAGCAAATTGAAAACCATCGGAGCATAGATACATTTGGTTTGGCCATACTTATAGAATACTACAGAATACTATAGAAGTTAAAATACATAAACTAGAGCTACAACTATCAACATGGCTAAGTTCTAAAAACATACTGTAAGGGAGAAAAGCATGCCGCAGGTTGACAATATGATACCATTTATTATATATACAGTTTGAAAGCATTCAAAAGAATGTTCTGTGTTGCTTCTTAGGTACACACATATGTAATAACGGCAAAAATAAAAGCATGGTAATGATAAACACAAATTTTCAGGGGAGTGTTTACCTCTGTTACAGAAGGGAAGAGGTTGGATTAAAACATGAAGGTTTTAACTCGGATCTGTAGCATACTATTTCTTTAAAAAATATGAAGCACATGGCAAAATGTTAGGAATTGATGGAGTAGTATGCCATTCATTATGTTAGTTTCTGTAATTTTTGATGATTTTGAACTATTGTAAAATTAGATATTTAAAGGTTTAAATAAGAAAATTCACCTCATTTATAAAGCATCTATCTAAAGCATAACATTGTGAGTGTCCTCCCTTTGACCCCTTGGGGCTATTGTTATTGTTGAACTTATCACTGATCGCTATTGTTTGTTTGCCTATCTGACTGCTACACTAGTCCAAAGAGTTCTTTGAGGCTAAATGCCATATCTTATTTGTTTGTACATCTGCAGCCTAAACAGAGTTAGTTGAGAACGTGTTAGTAAATGTTTGTTGATTGATTGAATCCATCAGTCGATCAATCAGATTCCTAAGAATGATTGTAAACCTCTTCCCTCCCTTTCCCTGACTTCTACTTTCCCTGACTTCAGAGGCCTCTGAGCCTCTGAGCCCCCCTCCTCCAGGCTGTCTTATTTTTTTCTCCATAAGGAGCTGCAGTTATTTTAATTGGAAAAACAAGTTTAAAGAAAAATGTGAGGGTGCCTTTAAATATTCTATAATAAAATGGTCCTTGTGATTGAAAGCCATTAACTGGTTGTAATGTAACTTTTAAAATATAGTGGTTACCTGAAGCAAAGCAATTTTGTCAGTTGCTATTAGCATTGGAGTTTTGAATACATTAGGATTTATGGTTTCTGTCTTTTGAAGGAAGGGAGTTGGATCACCTTGAGATAGAATTGAACAGTTGGCACTGTTGTGTACTGGACAATTGCCACTGATGGCCAAGAAATTCGAGTGTAGGGTGCACCCCACCCTAAACTCAAAGTGCAGTTCTGCCAGCATTGGCAATGTTGTGGAATTTTTAGGGAATCCTGGGAAGCTGGCTCTCAACAGGAGGACAAGAACAGGGAACAGCTTGTGAAGAGAAGGGCAACCTAGGCAGACACCACAGGGCCTAATGCTTGAGGCTGCTCTGTTTTGCTTCCTATCACAGGAAACAAAGGAAGGTCAGCTCCAGTTAAAGAGCCAGGGTCAGGGCAGACATCTACCTGTGAGGGCTCAGGCTGGCAAGGTAATAATAATAGTTAGTGATTAATGACTCCCAGCTACCACGTATTTGCCACATGGTTTGCTGGCTGCTTTACACTTGTTATCTCATATTTCTCACAGTATTCTTTCCATTTCACTGATGAAGAATTAGATTTAGGGAGGTTAAAATTTTTTTCTGCAAGCCACACAGCCAGAGGCAAAGCCAAAATTTAAATCTGGGACTGCCCAGCTTCCCGTTTTTTCAATTATGCCAAGTTAAACAAACTAGCATACCATGCTGTCTTACCAGCCTGTGGCTAAGAGCTAACGCAAGGAAGGGAGCGGAGAGGGGAAATCTCCTCGCTGGGTGCCAGGCCCTGACCTTCACATTCGCCAGCCCATCTGTTTCACCACTGCACTGGGAATGAAGTCAACAGATGTATAAGGGCAAGATTTGGATCCAAAGCCCAACTGCAGCATTACCCCTACAGAGTGACCACTGAGTGAAAATATTATAACTGCAGTTAAAGACATACAAGTGGGCTTGATATCCATCCTAACTCAGATGTTTTTCTGTCAAGGGCCAGGACAAGGGGAGAACCATAGAAGGGACATTCATTCTGCTGAGGAGCTGTGGGAAGTTTGGAAGAAGATCAAGGATGTGCATTAGGCTTGAAGTGTGGGTAAGGCTCTCCAGGCAGGCAGTGTGGCACAGGGAAACACAGGCCTGATTCCGAATCCTCATTTCTATCCTTAATAGCTGTGTGCCCTTATATGTGCCACTTAACTACTCTGAGCTCTTTTATAATGAAGGTAATAATAGCAGATATCCCTTTCTGAATAATATATTTACATTATCTGATGTAATCCTCACTGATCCCTTGAGGTCATGGCTATTTTTAGCTTCTAAGATCCCTTTACCTTCCAGATTTGTGGTACAGTTTTCTCTAGGGCAAGAACTGCTACTGGGAGTAATGTGATTTGCAGGGGAGGTGAGGCCAGGGTTGGCAGTCAGAGAAAAACAAGGCTGTTTGTGGGATCAGAGAGACATTAAGAGACAGCACTTGTTCACATCATACTCGTGGAAGTTCATGCCTCTGTCATGTCACCCAGGTTTTTAGAGCAGTGGTTTAGAAAGAAGAGCCAGAAATCATAGCCACACTAATAATAGCCTCATGCTTTCATGTAGCCCTTTTCCACAGGGCATCTCATTTGATTTTGACAAGCTTTAAGGCAAGATGGAAGAAAGACCAAATGTGGCTGTATGTTCTTAGGCAGGTCATTCTCCCCTCTCTGAGTCTCTGCACAGTGCCTGACACAATAAAAATGCAATATTATTCAATAGATGTTAAAGAAATAATGTAAAATTCACAGAGATGCCATTGGAATCAATTGGATAATGTGCAGCAAAGTGCCTTGTAAACGGTATTTCACCCATAGATTATGGGTCAAATTGGCTTCCATCTAGGGTGTGGTTTATTTCTGGGAAGATCTTATCTGGGATAAAGGAACCTGATATAGGGAGCAGTTTTGCTAAGATCTTGACATGTTTTCATGTATGCTGGAGTTCAGGGCTGGTCTCCAGTCCCAAAAGATAGGAGAAGTGGTGGAGGGGAAAGGGGATTGAAATACAAATAAGGAAACTGAGGCATCCTTCTAGTTACAGGACTGGCTTTGGATAAAAAGGGAAGCACACTGCTCAGGGCACCCAAGTCCAATGATTGAATTACTCACCATTTGTCAACTGAAGATCCTTTGTCTTCCCATGCTTCTGCCCCCAAAGGCATTTGTGATGGACCAGAAATTCATTTAAGGCTCAATTCTAAACTCACCTCATTTTCTGAGGCCACTGTACCTCTGGGCTAGGCTGTATTTAGGCAAATGCCAAGCACGTTGTTCCTACTCTGAGCCAAGTCCCATTCAGCAGCCTGTCTCTCTGGAAGGTGTCTACAGCAGGGGCTAAATTTACGATTCCTCTCTGGGAGTCTTAAATAGTACATGGTGGCCTTTTCATCTATCCGTACAGCATTATTAATACCTCCTCAGAGCTTAGGATCAGATGGATGGAAGTCTGTGAAGCTGAAGGAGAAAAGAAACTTACTTTCACTGAGCATCTGCTGGATTCCAGGCACTGTGCTCGTATCTTCCATCCTCAGTGGGTATTTGCCGTATTTGTGGCTCCCCAACCTCTTTTGAATACTCTTCTTCATGAGTCCTTCACCTCATGGTAGAAGTTGGAAAAGTCTCTTCCCTAACTTCTCCCACAGCTAGGGGACAGGTGTGTGACCTAGGCTCCACCAATCCAAAGCACGCCCACAGGAAATCAGTCCTGAGGTGAGCAACTGCGAGGCCTAGGCAGGAGAGGCAGCTTTGAGTTCCTGGCCCAGAAATGTCCTTTGTGCTGGCAGCATAGTGGTTGTAAACAAGTTGAACTGGTAGCATAGAAGTGGTGTTAACTGTAGCATCTGGTACTTAGTGGTAGGGGCAGCAGCTGTGGTTTTCTCATCAGACTAGGTCTGCAGTGATTTAGGCATGGAGCTTAGCCTCAAACCTGGTTTTCTGAACCTTCAGTTCATTCTGTGAGCTACCAAGATTCCTTTAATAAGTTCCCTTTATGCTGAATCAGCTATTCAGTTTCTGCTGCGGCAACTAAGGACTGATGTCCATCCAGTATCTCAGTTGACCCCCAGGCATCCTAGAAGGAAGGTGTCACTGTCCCCGTTTTCACACATAGGAACAGTCTCAGAGGTTAAAGAGCTCACCCAAGCTTCCACAGCCAGGGATCTATCCACTTTCAAAGCCCATCGCCTTCCCTCTACGCCACATTCCTCTGCTTGGAGCTTTCTGCCTCAGTGTTGCTTCTGCTCAGAAGCTGGAGGATATTGGGGAGGTGAAAGAGAGTTCCCAGAGCAGAGAGGAGAGTACTCTCATCCTCTCTACATCTGCCTTGTGTGTTTTCCAAGAACGTGAACATTCATTCCTTTTATTCATCCTCTTGCTCTTGAACTCTGACCCCAACCTCCGAGATTTTGCGGACCACCCTATTTAATTAGCTCCTGCCTGCCCCTCCCACTTCCTATCGTATCACTCTTCTTTATTTTCTTCATATCTGATATTATTATCTGAAAATATCATTTTTTAATACATTTATTTATTTATTTTTGGCTGCGTTGGGTCTTCATTGCTTCGTGGGCTTTTCTCTAGTTGCGCCGAGTGGGGGCTACTCCAATGCAGTGCGCAGGCTTCTCATTGCGGTGGCTTCTCTTGATGTGGAGCATGGGCTCTAGGCGTGTCGGCTTCAGTAGTTGTGGCTCACGGGCTCTAGAGTGCAGGCTTCAGTAGTTGTGGCTCACGGGCTTAGTTGCTCCACGGTCATGTCAGATCTTCCTGGACCAGGGCTTGAACCCGTGTCCCCTGCACTGGCAGGCGGATTCTTAATCACTGCGCCACCAGGGAAGTCCTATCTGATAATATCTTGCTCATTTTCTTAGTCACTTGATCTTCCTCCACTTCCTACCAGAATGTAAGCTCCATGAAGGCAAAGCCATTTTTGCCCGAGCATGTATTCTCAGTGCCTAGAACAGTGGCTAACAGTTAGTAGATGCTCAATAAATATTTGTTGAATGGATGAATGAATGAATGAACAAATGAGCAAACAACTGGATAAACACAAGTGCCGCTCACTCAAAGTAGTGTCCTGGAGAGCTTGTGCACTTATTCCAGTGATACTATTGTTGCTTTTTAAATTTTCATTGAATAAATTTATCTTTAGTAATGACTTTTGGAATAAATTTTCAAGCTATACAGTAGAAAGAACTGGGCTTTGGAATTAGACAAAACCTAGTTTCAAGCCTAGATTCCCCCATTTATTAGTTTTATGACTTTGGGCAAGTTATGTAGTTTCTCTGAGCTTTTGTTTTCTCATCTTTAAAGTAGAGGTTATATTTCTTCCCTTGTAATGCCATCATAAGGATTAGTGCAACAAAGTGTTTCTCCTCAGCTTCACATTAGTTTTTCCTCCTTGTTCAACAATTCTGGTCAAAAATACTAACCACAGTTGAGATAAGCTGGCTTACCATGTCTTTTCCATAAGTGGCTTTGAGTAAGGAAATGCAGTAGCTTCCCCTTCAACTCTCTTCACATAGGGTTAGTATAGCTGCTTTTGCACAGAACCCTAAGAATCTTACCAGAGAAGCTCTTCTGAGAAGACACTGACCGCAGCACACAGCAGTCCTAACTCCTGATGCTTTTGCTGACCATGCCAGTACGTTCCAACCAGTCATTTCTCAGAAAAACTAAAGTGAAAGATAAGAGAGCTAAATCTAGTATCAGCTGTGAAACTGAGGTCCGTGTTACCTTGGCCTAGTTACTTCTCCTCTCTGGACCTGAGGTTTTTTAAATCTCTAAAATGAGTGGTTTGGGACAGGTAATCTAAAATGTCTCCAAGTCTTACACGATATGACCTTGTTTAGATATTCCTATCTGAATTTTTGAGAGTCCTGAGGAAAGGTTGTTGAACAATGTTATGTTATGGCTACAAGTATCAGGACATAATGAAGATCCAGAGAGGACCATGCCCACTACCCATCCCCCAGGCTACAGAGCCACAGAAGACACTGGCCAGGCCTCCCCAGGACTCCACCCCAGCCAGTCTGGTCCACAGTCCTAGCCCCTCCTCTGGGGTTCAGGGAGCAAGGGGCTCCCATCTGTCTGCCCCAGTTGCTGGGTTTCTAGCCATGACAGTGCTCCCTCACGACCTTTACCCAGCTAATCACAGAGGAGTAGCTGTCTCTGCCTTCCTCATCCCTGTCCAGCCAAACTAACATTCCTGATTAAATTTTGTTGATGTTTCCTGCTGAAAATAAAGGCAGGGCGGGGTGGGGGCATGTAGGCTGGGGAAAGGCAGAGGAGAGGGGGAAGGACCCTCAGCACAAGAGCAACATAAAGCAGCAACAAGATGGGACAGTTGTAAAATTGTGTCCAAAGGCCAGACCACATGGGCAAGGCTGGTTATGGCCTGGCCAGGTGACCAACAAAAGGGAGCTGGGAAGCTCTCAGACGGGTCCTGAGGGATTCTCATTGATCTCATTTGTCTCAGCTGCTCTTGAAGGTCTAAAACTTCTCTCATGAACTTACTTCTAGTACAGCATTCTGAAATCAGACCTTCAAATAATATTAGTTGTACTGCTGAGCCCTTAGCACTGTGCAGAGCTCTGAGGATACAGCAAGGGACCAAATATAGCCCCACCCATAGGAAGTTTACAGTGCTTGAAAATACTTCCATTTGACCAGAGGGTGACCTTGGTCAAGTTCCTTAATCTCCCTGTGTTTCAGGTTCTACATTTATTAAAATGGGGACAGTAATATTACTTATCTGCAGGGTTTTTGTCAGGCTCACATGTATAGCCAATAATATATTGATATAATATGCAGGATTCAGAGTGTATTCATAAAAGCAGCTTTATTTTTGTCTCCTGTCAATACTTCAAACCTATTCAGAGGGGTAGTCCTTCCCCTGCCCTGGATGAAAATTCTCCTTTTAGGTAATAGAAAGCCTTTCAATCACTTGAATTAACAAACACAGCCTCAATCCAGTAATTACAAATGTCCAATCCCAGACAATAAGCAAAACTCTGAACTTGTTTTAATGTCTTCTTCCTTCGTACCTCCACCCCCAGCCAAGGCTGAAGTGGGAGAGGAGAAGGGGAGTGAAAGGAACAGAAGGACCCTGCTTGCCTGGCCCTCTCCTAAGCTGGCTTCAGGCTCTCTGGGCCTGAGAGATGTTTGCAGCTGACTCCCTCTCAGGTCAGTGCTTTCACAGGTTCTCTGGAGGCATCTCTGGTTGAATGCAACCATAACTTGGGGAATACATCCTGCTTCTCCTGCTGTCACTACCCTCGTATTTCCTGCTTTTCTGGTTGTCCACTGTATACATGGATTGCACGGGAGTCGATATGGCATCAAACTGATTCTATCCACCATGGGCCCCACGTCTGCTCAGTCTTTTGCCTGGGCAAGCACTAGGATCATAGGCCCATCTCGGTGCAGCTGCTTCTTTACTTTTTCCATAGTCTCTTGTTCACCAGATTTCTCAGGAAGGCATCAAGGATCCAGAACCCAGCCCACTGTACCCTCCTCTCCCCCTGCAGAGAGGAGGGGAGAAATACACCCTAATCCCTCCTCTGGAGGCATGGCCTGTGGGACCCCAGGCATCAAAAATCCCCCTCACAAAACCCAATCTTTTTCATTTCTAACCCTCTTTTCCTTTGTATCCTTGAAGTGAGTAAGGTGTTTCAAGAGTTTTGTAATTGGCTTCTAGACACATACTTGGAAATTCTGTACCAACTCTGACAGTTCTTTGGGTATTCCAAACAAGCATTCCTCGTTTCCTGGTGCCTCAAATGAAACGTTCACTTAGCATCCTGTAACAGAGTGCTCAATATACATTACTATTTTATATTATATATATATATATGTAAAATTTTCTTCTAGTCTTTATGCATGTATCTCTTATTTCAATGACCAGTATGCAACAGTGCCTTCTATTTCTTTAGCTATCTTTCCTTGCCAACACATACTGAGTATCAAGGAATTCTCATTGAACCAAAGGCTACATGAGTAAAGGAGTGAATACTGTCATTACGATTCCTTAGAAAAGTCATCGTTGCTTCACCACTGCCCTTTCAGACACATTTAATTCTCTGAAATTGGTGAATCAGAAAATGAAAGAGAGTGAAAAATAGACGATGTAAACTTCAGAAAATGGTGGCTTGGAGATGGATGAAGGCTGAATTAGAGTAGCTGTTTATTGGGTCCATCAGCAGGGGAGGAGGGCGTGACAGAATTCAGGGAACAGCAGAAACACTGGGATTTTCGGGAGAAATATGAAAACAGACGGCAAGTGGATGAATCAGTGCAAGGCGGCAAAGCTATCTATGGAGTGGCTGTGTTCAGCAAGGGCAGCCGAGGCAGGCAGGCTGTCACTGAGACTCAGGAAAAGAAAGGCAGGGCTAGCAGAGAAGGCCCAGGAAGCAAGAGCAAAGGGAGGGCAGGAGGGCTTGATTGACAGACTGCTGACAAAGCACAAGGCAAACATGTGAAGGGCAGTGTGCTAGATCAGTGCAGGGAGTTCCAGTCCCATCTTTGACACTGCTTTGCTCTGTGCCTTAAACATGTCTTTTGCCCTCTCTAGGCTTCTCTTTCTACATTTGTAAGTCAAAAGAAATGATCCACATATTCTCTAAGGACCTGTATTCCAACCTTTGTGAAAACTCATCTTGCTTTTGTGGGATGACTCTAAGTAAGGTATTTTCTGTTTTCACCTCAGTGTATTTCTAGTGCTCTGTTCACCTGGATTCAGCGGGTCTCCTTTTTAAAAATTAAAATAAGAAGAAGGGGGGGGGAGGAGAAGGAGGAAAGAATAGAAGGAAGGAAGGGGAGAAGAGAAAAAGCGAGGGCAGGTTTAAAGGGCCATCAGTCATCCATGCTTTAGTGCGACATTGCTAAGTCAGAATGTTGTCCGATCACCCCTCACCTGAAATCAATGACTTTGAGGGACTGGGCTGTGGATTAGAGGCAATTTGGGAGTGTGCTGCCCTTTGAAGAGTGGGAAAGCTATTGGTGGGTTAATGCAGTGAGAAGCTTAGGGCAGCATTCATTTATTCTTTCTTTATACAAACCTGTTTTGAGCACTTAAAGCTCTAAGGGTTCAGTTGAGTTTAGAGCAGAAGAATGGGAAAGAATGGAAAAGCTGAAAAGCCTTAGCCTCTGAGGCATTGTGTATTTTAATGTTAATTACAGAGGAATAAATAGCTTGAAAGTGGGATTAAAGAGAAAGGTGAGTGCTGCCCTCCCCCCATTCTCTACCCCATCTTTGTCCCTCCATCCATTCATTCTACAAATATTTATTGAGACCCTACTATAAGTAGGGTCAATATACTCAATATGTTATTGAGACCCTACTATATAAGCACAGTGCCAGGGATAAAACACTTGAGTAAGAAGGAGTCCCTGCCCCTTGTTGAGCTTTAGTCTAGTAGAATAGACAAACATTAAGCCACTAAGCACACAGTTAACTATTGAACAATGTGATGAAGCAGAAACACAGGGTACTAAGAAAATATACAGTGGGGAGACCTGAACTAACCTGGAACGTCAGGAAAGGCTTTTCTGGGGAAGTGATTTGAGCTGATCTCTGAAGAATGATGAAGAGTTAAAAGGATGGGGACACGAGAAGGAGAGAAGTAGGCAGAGAAGGTGCTGATGGAGAAGACAGAAGCATATTTCAGGAAGAGGGGAAGGAGCGTGGTGTGATAGAGGGGTGGAAAAGTAGGCCAGAGGGAAATTGTTCCTGGGGAGAGGTGAGTCTCAGCTGAAGAGGTTTAGGAGGTATATATAGAAGGCTCAAGTGGGCACATGAGACCCAGCGCTGGCCTGTGCCCTCCTCCTTTTTGTTCTCACGTGGGCAATTTCTCCACAGAGCTGATTTCACTCTTACCTCCTCCAGGTCGCCCTCCCCAAATTCTTCTGCCCTGGGACAATCAAGTCCCTCCTCTGTACTTCCCTCTGCTCCTCTCCTTCCCACGTAGCCATCAGTTTGTAAGACTGTGTTCTCCACTCAACTGTCAGTCCTTTTGGACAGAGACTGGGTGTCATTTATCTCTGTGTCCCCAGTGCCTGGCACAGAGCCTGACACCCAGTGCCTATGGAAGGAAACCAGCACAGTGTGGGCAGCTTTTTGACTACTGATACAAAGCTTATAGGTAGAAGGGCTCTCGGACTTTATCTTGTTCAAACTCCTCATTTTGCCAATGAAGAAACTCAGGCACGGAGAACCAAAACCAACCACTCAAGGTCTTGTACCTGATAGGTGGCAAAGCCAAAATCAGAACACCAGTCATCTTCATCTTAGTCCATTGCTGTTTCTCCCACATCCTGACCTGTTGATAAAACTACTATCACTAAGAAATGTAAACATCTCCTATAATTGGCGTGCACAGGCAATCAAAAAAAGATATATTTATCCAATTATACATTCATGCAGCAAATGTTTACTGAATGTCTCCTGTGGGTCAGGCCCTAGGCCTAGGCTAGGGATTCAGAGTTCAGGAGCACAAAGTGTTCTCTTCACAGTGTGGTCAGTGCCTGTGGGATAAGTGAGCATACATGCCTAAAGCAGCCAGACAATTTTAATGACAGAGTAAGGTGACTTCTGAGACATGGAAGAATGAGAAAGGCTAATGGGAGAGGTGTATCTTGAGCTAAATGTGCAGGGCTCAATTTCAGTAGGGAAGAACATGCTGGATAGAAGAGCATGAAGAAAGGTTCAGAGGAAGGATATCTTCTCACACATTCAGGGTGATGATAAGAATTAGCTAGGGCTTCCCTGGTGGCGCAGTGGTTGAGAATCTGCCTGCTAATGCAGGGGACACAGGTTCGAGCCCTGGTCTGGGAAGATCCCACGTGCCGCGGAGCAACTAGGCCCGTGAGCCACAACTACTGAGCCTGCGCGTCTGGAGCCTGTGCTCCGCAACAGGAGAGCCCACGATAGAGGCCCGCGCACCGCGATGAAGAGTGGCCCCCACTTGCCACAACTAGAGAAAGCCCTCGCACAGAAACGAAGACGCAACGCAGCAAAAATAAATAAATTAATAATAATAAAAAGTAACCACTTTAAAAAAAAAAGAATTAGCTAACATTTATTGATCCCTTACTGTTTGCCAGGCACTATTTTAAGAACTACATGTGTTTCAAGTCATATAGTTCTCTCAAACTCCATTTTCCAGATGAGGAAACTAAGGCACACAGAGGTTAAGTGACTTCCCAAGATCACACAGCTAATTAGTGGCAGAGAAGGGATTTGAATCAGGCAGACCAGCTACAGAGCCCTTAGTCTCAGTATTCTGCTCTACTGACTCTTTACGTTGCCTCTTGACAATATACAGTTGAGTCAGATTTGGAAAAAGAAAGTTGTTGGGTTTTTTGTTTTGTTTTGTTTTTTGCCCCTTAGCTGAGTATTTACCAGGTACCTGAACCTGGCTAAGCTCTCTCATACAGTATCTCATTTTCACTAAATGCCAACAACCTATGAAGTAAGTAATATTCTCATCTGTGTATGTGAACCTAAGGCCTGTAGCAGTTCCATAGCCTGCTTAAGGTCTGATGAAGGAGTTTGCATGTCCACCACAGGTGTTTGGGCAAATGCACCGGGAAATGGGTGTGCATAAAAATGCTTGAGCTGCAACGCAACATCACTAATTATTACAGAAATGCAAATCAAAGCCACAATGAGGTATCGCCACCACTGGTCAGAATGACCATCATCAAAAATCTACAAACAATGCTGGAGAGGGTGTGGAGAAAAGAGAACCCTCCTACACTGTTGGTGGGAATGTAAATTGGTGCAGCCGGTATGGAAACCAGTATGGAGGTTCCCTAAAAAAACTAAAAATAGAGACTTCTCTGGTAGTCCAGTGGTTAAGATTCCACACTCTCAATGTAGGGGGCCCGGGTTCAGTCGCTGGTCAGGGAACTAGATCCTGCATGCTGCAACTAAGAGCCCACATGCCGCCAACTAAAAGAGCCCACATGTTGTGACTAAAAGATCCCATGTGCCGCAGTGAAGATCCCCCGTGCCGCAGCTAAGACCCAGAGCAGCCAAATAAACAAATAAATAAAAACAAAACTAAAAATAGAGCTGCCGTATGATCCAGCAATCCCACTCCTGGGTATATATCTGGAAAAGATGAAAACTCTAATTAGAAAAAATACATGCACCCCAGTGTTCATAGCAGCACGATTTACAATAGCCAAGACAGAAACAACCCAAGTGTCCATCAACAGATGATTGACTTAAGAAGGTGTGGTGTATATATATATACAATAGAATCTTACTCAGCCATAAAAAAGAATGAAATGTTGCCACAAGGATTGGATGAACCTTGGCAATATGGATGAACTTAGAGAATATTATACTTAAAAGTCAGACAGAAAAACAAATATTGTATAATATCATTTATAAGGGGAATCTAAAAAATAATACAGATAAATCTATATGCAAAACAGAAACAAACTCGCAGACATAGAAAACAAAGTTATGGTTATCAAAGGGGAAAGGGAAGGGAGGAGGGATAAATTAGGAGTATGGGATTAACAGATACAAACTACTATACATGAAATAGATAAACAACAAGGCTTTACTGTATAACACAGGGAATTATATTCAATGTCTTGTAATAACCTATAATGGAAGATAATCTGAAAAAAAAAATATATATATAACCGAATCACTTTGCTGTATACCTGAAACTAGCATAGTATTGTAAGTCAACTATACTTCAATTAAAAAAAAAAATACTTGAGGTGGAGTGTGTCCTGGGGTACATATGGGCCTAAGGTCTCAGTGTGGGATAGAGTTAGGTTCAGATCCTGGCCCTGTTACTTCCCAACTGCGTCATAAAACCTCTCTGGGCCTCAGTTTTTCTCCTATAAAATAGAGATAACAATCCCTGTGTTCCAGGGTCATTGTGAGGCAAATAAGATAGATATGTGCATAGATGGGATCCTGGATCCCTGATTATTATTACTAAACCCCAAGGTTTGGTCCCAATGTTATTACCAAGTTCTAACTCTCCTGTGAGCTCCAAAGGGCTTTTCAGGTGGAGCCTGAATAGTGTGGCAGCACCACAGGTGGTCTGCTGTGCCTCTCCACTCTCTGGGCAGAAAAGGATGGAATAAAGAGGGTCATCCTCATGCAATAATCACACAGTCTCCATGATTGCCACCATTTGGGCATCTGGGGTGCCTCCAGCTGAGACTGGAGGGCTGTGCACTTGATTTGCCTAGTTTAGTCCTGGACATCTGTGGATACTTTATGCCATGGGGCAAGAAATGATGATGCCACCTGTTAGAAACCATACGAGGGCAGAACCCAGCACATTTCTCTGTGGCCGTTTCCCTTACTCATAGAAAGTGTTTTCTGGACCAGCCACGTAGCTGGGATCAGATTTCAAGGTCCTCCTAACTCAGAGTTACTCCCTGTTCCACAAACTCCTTGATGAAGAGTTAGATTTTAGTAGAAAGAAATCAAGTGAATTATGTAATGAATTATTGTAATGAGGGGCATTTTTCCCCTTGCCCTTCTTTCTCCATATGTGAAACTTTGAGTTGTTTTTCTTGGTATGAATCAGTTCCTGAACTTTGCTCAGGAACATGTTTGACTAACCGGAAGGGGGAACAGTCTTTTAACAGTTTTATTGCTATCCCATTTAATTGATGAGTAGCATGAGGATTCGAGAGATTAAATCACGTGCCCAGGGTCACTCAGCCACTGAGCTGTGAATCCAGAACTCAAACCCAGACCAATCTAGCTCTAAAGCCTTGTTCTTCCACCGCGCCAGAGTCCCCTACCACCACTAATTCGGTATCTGCTTCTAAGACTGCTGAAGGAATGGGAATGTTTCTGCAATGAGCCCTTTAATAGGCCAAGGCATCTCCTCAGCATCTCTTTCCCTGCTACAAAGACCTGCTTCTCCCTGGGCAAAGCAGGGAATATATCACCCTTGGAATTTATAATGGCAAGTGTCAGGTTTCTCTGTGTGCATCTCTATAATTGCTTAGTGGACGGTGGGATGAAGCAGACCCCGAGACATGGGCCCTTCTGCCTACTCTCCCCTTCCCCTCCTAAGGGCCCTGACATGGTAGGCTAGATACAGCTTGCTGTTTAGAATCAGGAAGATCCCCCTTCACATGCCCATCCTGCCATCTCTGAGGTGTATGACTTTGGGCAAGGATAAGACCACTTTGTTTATTGTTATGAGGCTTAAATGAGAAAACATGCACAAATCCAGTGGCGTGAGTTTCAGCATCCTGTTGATACCACTGAGGCCCCATGAACATTATTAGCTGCATTTCTGTAGCCCAGGGCCCCTGCCTGCTTTAGCAGGAAATCCAGTGTTGTACAGTGTTCCTCTAACTCAGATAGTGTTTGGGATCTCCAGTGAGTCTTACAAGTGTTCGTACACTGCCCCTGGCTTTCAGTTGCCACCATACGAGCTGAACTGGGATTTCATGGCTTTGGGTCTCAGTCTAACTAGGAGCTCCTCGCTCCTAGGCTGGTACTTGATTCCTTTGAATACTATGTTTATCATTGCCTCTATCCTCAGAGCTGGAAAGCTACGACCTGTTGAAATGAAAGGCCAATCCTGTAGCCCAGTGCCAGAAATTAACTCCCCACAGAACAATACTCACAGGAAGTGCTCTCTTTGTTATGCTCATTTCAGGGGTATCCCAGAGCAAATACCTTGGGCTCCAAAGTGTTACTGAATTTAGTGACCTACCTCTTTTGATTCACTCAAAAAGCTATTAATCTAGGTCATCTACTCAAGCTGCCAGAGTATCTGATATTGGTTGTGCTAGGACCCATCACTGCCCTCTGATGTTCAGGGTCTGTGGCTGCTTCTTCCTTCTAGACTCTTTCTTTCTTTTGGATAAATTCTCTTTGAAGCCTTCTATTGATCCTCTGCAGTAACTTCATCAGCCTCTCTCCTTTCTTCTCCCCTTTCTCTGCCTATCTCCTTCCCCCCACATATATATACCTGTCTCAGTTTATCAAATATGTCTGTGTACTTGTCAGAACTCCTGAAAAGGACTCAAGTTTGGGTTTTATTTTTGTCCACCTCAAAAGTTCTGTGTAGCTCTGTCTGCACTTACCCGTGCTTGCTTTCTAAGCTGGAAAGGACAGTTGAATCTGGGACCTGGAATAACCAGTGGTTAAGAGCCAGGTGACCTTTTGAGTGTCTGCCTTCTATTCAAAAATGTGTAGCTGCTATGCAGCCATTACGTGTAACTCTTGGAGGTGGAGGACAGGGGCAGTTTTCCCAGACTCACTCATCATAAGCACCTTCTCCCAGGTCCGGTTCCCGCAAGTCTAGCTGCCTGTGCCTGTCCCCTGCCCTGTGCCTTTCCCCTAAGAGGCACTTAATAGATGTAACCAACTCTCATTCCCCTAAAAGCTACTTGGAGTCTCCAAAAGGTGCTTTCCATTCTATTAACTCAACTAGAGGTAGCAAAAGGATCTTTCTCTGAACTGCTCACTACCACTTACTAACTGTACACTTGGAGCACTTCACTTGAACTCTGATTGTCAATTTCCTCCTCTCTTAAATGGGGGTCAGCAATCCCTGTCCTGCTTACCTCGCAGAGACATTGCAATTATCAAGGAACGTGCTTAGAAAACTGTAGAGACACTAGGACAGGGTTTCCCCACCTCAGTGCTATTGACATTTTAGGCCAGAAAATATTTGGTGAGGGGAGCTGTCCTGTGCATTGCAGGTTTAGTAGCGCCGTGGCCTCTACTAGATGTCTGTGGCACCTTCTCCCTGGTTGTGACAACTAGAAGTTTCTCCAGATACTGTCAAATATCCCCTAGGGGTTAAAATTCTCTCTGGTTGAGGACTGCTGGTCAGGGGAATTTTTATGAATGTTGTTGTTGTTGAATTCAAATTCAAAGCAGAGTTGCCCCTCTGAAGAATGAGAGCTGACTTGAAGGCAGAGTAGGGCACCTTCTTGTCTCTGTGAAGGGGGAAGGGACAAGCCCAAAGGGTACAGAAGCTGGTTTGCCCGATCTTGGCTACATCACTGAGGCATTCTGTGGGGTCAGGGCTAGGAAGATAGTTGAAGGGCAGACAGTGTTCGGCTCCCCATCATCTCCAAAGATCAGATCAACAAGCAGCCTAATCTGTGTGGAGCCCCTGCCTTCCTTCCCCATCCTGGAGGCCCCATTCTTGAGCTTTTAATTTGTTTTCACAGTGGTTTGAACAAATTGAATTTGTTAATTAAAGTGGTAAAATGAAATGCTGAGCATTATTGACTAGATGCTAATGCCATTAACGGGACCAAAGGAGAGGGACCCAGGCTGTCAATCAACGCACAAATCAGATAACAGAGTCCACAGTACAGGCTGCACCTGAAGGCTGAAGGGACAGACCTATTTATGTGTTATGTGATTTTGTCTTTATCAGTCAGGATCTGTAATTGCCAAGACGTTCTTTTAGCAAAGAGTTAACTCCCTTGTTCCAGGGCTTGCTCTATGTGCTAAGAATATTGATGAATTACGCGAAACACCACCCTCAGGAATCTCAGGGTCTGGTGAGGGGAAGATGTAAAGAGATGTCACTGTAGCATAGCAGAGGGGCTTAAGAATTCGGGCTCTGGAGGCTAAAGGCCTGGAGCTCAAATCCAGACTTGGCTTCTGACAGTCAGGTGACTAAGTGACTACGCCTTCAGTTTCTTTTTCTGTAAAATGGGGATCATAATAACAGTACCTATTTCGTAAGGCTGCCATAGGGATTAAATGTGATAATTCAGGTAGAATATTTAACACAGTGCATGACACAGGGTAACAATAATAGCCATCACATACGTATTAATGAATATTAGTATAAAGTTAAACACAGATTTGGGGAACAGCAGAGGAGAGAGGAATTAGATCTGCTTTGGGGAGATTAAGGAGTCTTTGAATGTGACATTTGGAGTTTGGCATTCCAGATGGAGAAATGGGAGAATGGCTTCAGAGAAAAGAGTCCATGCAAGGTTATGTACATATACAAATGCCCATTTTAGCTTGTAATGGTAGAAGACTGTGGGGATAGCCAGAGGCTAGGTTTGAATGACATCCTAATCTCATTTTCACCTCAGGCCTTCACAGCTGCCGGGTGCCCTATGTGGATTACTCCCCGACTTCTTCCTTTTTTCATTTGCAGCTTAAATGTCACCTCCTCAGAGAAGCCATCCCCAACCACCCATTTTAAATCAGATCATCCTGTTCTCTAATAGAACCCAGTTTTTTCCCTTTTACAGAACTTATTATAATTTATAATTACTTATTTTATCTGCTGTTTACTTAATTAAGCTCTGTCTCTTGACAGGCTATAACTTTATCATGGTAGAGACCGTGTTTGTTTTCTCACCACTGGAATCAGTTCCCAGCATCACACAGAGTCTGGCACATATAGACATTAGTGTTCGCTGAATGGATGATCGAGTGATGTATCAAAAATAGGCAGTAGGGCATAAGTGCTTTGACTTGCATACAACGCAGTCATTTTGGTCAATGACAGATACATACTGATGAATCATTTATGAATCGAAAAGGGAACTCATACTTGTTGAGTGCCTACTGTGAGCCGTGCACTTTGAATGCATTATTTCTGATTCTTCCAGTAACCTTAGTAGGCAGATGTTATAGTTCCAATTTTAGGGATGAGGAAATTGAGACTCAGAAGTTAGGTTCTTTACCCAAAGGCACCACGCTGATAAGCGGCAGGACTGCAATTAAAACCCAGGTGTGTTTGCCTCCCACACTAGTGCTCCGGAAAGCCTAAGGGTCAAGAGATGTCACCAAGGCCCCGGCAGTTGGGGCCATGAAAGGGCTAAGAGACAGGAAGAGATGCCAAGGGTGGGCCAGAGGGCCGTGGGAAAATAGTTTTGCGTACAGAATTTTGGCAGGGAATTTTTAAAACCTCTCTTCCAGTTCAGAAATGGTTCTAGGACAAAAGGAAAAATTTGAATACTCTATTTACAAATAATTGGGTCCATTTGGACAAGTTCTTGGTTGTGAGTACTAAAATATCACTCTTAGTCCTTTGCACTGGAGTTCCTCATAACACAATGCATTTTGAGCCTCCTGGAAGAAATCAAAAGCTCCGGAACACGGGATTGAAATCTGAATGAAGAGCTAATCGACGGAGCAACACCATAGCCATAATTTCTGCTTCTCACTTGTGACAAGTGAAGAACCACTGGGGGAAGAAGAAGTTGGAGTGATAGCTAGTGGACATGGTGTTTGGTGTGGGGGAGTTGATGAAGATGTTCTACAACTAATTGGGTGATGGCTATATAACTGTGAGTAAATTAAAAAACATTCATTCACCCTTTAATGGGTGAATCATATGATATGTGAACTATATCTCAATAAATCTGTAATACCATTTAAAAAAAAGAAAAAAGAAATGTCACCAGGTGACTAAGAACCCAAAGCAGTGAGGACTGTGGAAGATCATAGCAGTGATTGCCTGGTTTCTGGCCCCAGAGTCATTTGGTTAAACTTTTTCAGCAGTTGCCTGCTCTTTGAGTCTGACAAGCCCAATTTAACTGTTAAAAATGTAAACTATATAATTAGATAATAGTGAGGTGAAGTCTGATTTTATTTATTTAATTTCCATTAAAGTCATCAAAACCGATTTATCGGTGACAAAAGAAAAAAAGAGAGAAGGACAACCACTTCCAAATGTCAAATGTTTGCAGGCAACTTAACAGATGCTGGGCTCTAGGGTAGCTGTTAGTGAATGTTATGGAGAGATAGTGTATACTTGAAACCCATAATCAGAATGTGGGTCTGTAAATACCTTTCTTTTTAAAGGCATACCACAAAATAACAACACTAGCCACAAAGGAAAAAAAAAAAATCTATACGTTTGACTAAGTAATAATTAAACTGAATAACTAAAGGCCTGAATTTACGATAGCTACAAAGCCATGAAGTGAAGCTGGAGGTGATAACAAATAATCATAACAATACTAATTGTTAAAGCTAATTCTCCCTTAGTCAGCCAAGTATCATCTTATCCGCCAAACTCCAAGGCTGATCATCTCAGCTCTCCTATTTTTCAGTTGTGGCACCTTGAAAAAGATGAACCTCTCTGAGGTTACCATTCTCCCCTGTACGATGGACTCAAGCCTTCTGTAGGCAGCCCTAACGAAGAGTGTAGACTGGGAATTGGAGGCTTAGATTCGGGTCCTAGCTCTGCTAGCCTCACTTCAAGTCCTCAGGAAAATCACATTCTCACTCTGGGCCTCACTTTACTGCATCTGTCAAGGAAGGAGGTGGGACTGTATGCTTGGTAAGACCCCTTCCAATGGTGGTATTTTGTGTTTTCAAGAGTACAAAGCTCTACCCAGATGTAAAAGATGCTAGGTTTTGTGGTCATCATTACGGGAGATTCCCAACTACCTTATGATTCTAATTTGGACCGGATTTCCCAAGCTGTTCCTTAAACTTACTGAGGAACCTTGGAAAAGTCACTTATGCTGAGACTGAGTTTCATCATCAATAAAATAGGAGTAGGGCTTCCCTGGTGGCGCAGTGGTTGAGAGTCCGCCTGCCGATGCAGGGGACATGGGTTCGTGCCCCGGTCCGGGAAGATCCCACATGCCGCGGAGCGGCTGGGCCCGTGAGCCGTGGCCGCTGAGCCTGCGGATCTGGAGCCTGTGCTCCACAACGGGAGAGGGCCACATACCGCAAAAAAAAAAAAAAAAAAAAAAAAAATAATAATAATAAAATAAAATAGGAGTAATTGTGTGCCCTTAACATGGTTTTCTGAGAATATAATAAGATGAATAAAGGAAGGAGTTCTTTGCAAAAAAAACTATAAATGCCTCTTCACTATTATTTGCAAATAAAAGAGTAGTAACATGATTCATTCTCACCCCGGTAGCCAAGAAAGTGTCATATGCAGACTGGGGGTGGCTTCTTCCACACCAGCAAGTTCTTAAACCTTCCTTGAGGGCTCAAAGCTGCTTCAGCGTTAGAATCAGGCACCAGAGTGCAATTCTCTCTAGCCGAGGGAACTGTAAGGGCCCCTTGAGCCTGCCACTCAGACCGCACTCCTACCACAAACCCGCATCTAGCAGGCTTTCCACGGCTTTTTTGGGCTCAGATAAGATCTCTGGGAAGGTTAGCCAGGCCTGTGGGTTGTCCTCATAGAGGATGACTTTCCAAAAGAGCATCCTGAGGAGAGGAAAGATATTGAGCACCTGCAGAAAGGCAAATGCTCTCACTTTACCAAAGAGGAGGTCGATTTCTTCTGCTTTTTATAAGACCAGAGAATGTGACTTTACTCCTGGGTGTGGGCTTCGAGGAACTCGAATTATTCTTCTACTACCTATGCTGAGAGATGGACTCAGGAGTCAGATAAACAACCACTTGCAAAAGCTGCATTGGAAAACATGGCTGAAGTGGGTGGCAACAAATACTCAACTCTAGAAACCTATCCCCCCACGCCCCAGTCACAGGCAGCAGTGGGGCAGAGCACAGAGAAGCAGAGCTAAGTGTAAGCTCTCTGTAGATGGGCTAATTCCAGAGAGATAGGGAGCGCAAGCTGAGCCTCAGCTGCTAGTTCTCCCCCCGTCATCATTGGATAAGTTACTCCTACTCCCCTAAGGAGACTCCAGTAAGGTAAGGGATGCCGTGGGAGGGCGTTTGGGGGAAGCAGGATGTTATTCTAGTAGGGCTTCCTCCATGCTGAAACCTATCCGTAGCCAATGGAGAGACATTGGAGTGTTTTTTTTTTTTTTTTTTTTTTTTTTTGCGGTACGCAAGCATGTGGGATCTTCCTGGACCGGGGCACGAACTCGTGTCCCTGCATCGGCAGGCAGACTCTCAACCACTGTGCCACCAGGGAAGCCCCATTGGAGTGTTTTAAGCAGAACAATTACAGAGTAAAATTTACTTTTTGCAAACAATACTCTAGGATATGAGTAGAAGATGAATTTGGATCCAAAGTATAATGGATATTGGTATAATTTCATGACTTCATAACTGCATAGCAGACTGTCAACCAAAATTGATTAATGAATCCGTAATACTGACTCATTTGAACTCTCAGAACTTAGTTTATTCAACGTCTTTGTCGAACGAATGAATGAATGAACAATTGAAGTTATGAAATGGAAGGTTGGCTTTTAGAGACAAGGTGTAAGGCTTAGTGATTTTGATAAGCATACCAGAGGTATGATCGTAAAGGGGAACAGGGAGACGTGGCTAATATAAGAGAAGACAGAGTTGAGATCTCAAAAAACTTGGAGCCAGGGACTGAATAGAACAAAATGAAATTAAAATTTAGACACTGAGACTCAGAACTAAGGCAGCGGCCATGGGAGTGGAGAAGAGAGGAACAATCTGAAGAATTCTTTGGAGACTGGTTGTGGGGATAAAGGTGACTAAAGTGTCTCAGAGGACTTCAAAGTTTCTGGCTTAAGGAACCAGGTGGGTGGTGATGCCCTTTACTGGGATAGGGAACACTAGAAGAAAAGCATTCTCATTCCATTCACCTATGTCTAAGGAGAACATATAATTTATCCTGCAAAATTCACTTTTCAGAGTGAAAGGTGGTACCATTGATAATGGCATTGAAACAACAGATCTACGTACTAGGACATGTGGTCCCCCTATCTTGCTGTCCTGGTCACCACATGCTCTGGTTCATTAATGCTGTCCATTACTAAGCCCCTGGAACCCTTCCTGATGAGTGACACCCTACCTGGCATGATGACTGGGTGTCCTCAACCCATCCTCTCCTCTCTACTGAAAGCTATGTTTCTCAGCCAGCCCCTAGACACATACATTATTGAATCATTCAGCCTGGAGTCTCCAGGGATGTGGAACCTATTCTCAATCCTTTACCATTAGATAAACATTAGGGAAAAGAAAGAGAATTAAACCTTTCTGCAGCTCCCCAGGGGCACTTACCAAAATAGGCTACCTCGTCAAAACAGCATTTAACTAAATGGGTGAGCAACGTCAATGAGGGAACCTGGGGAGAGAGGCAAGGGCTCCTGCTGAGAAAGCAGCTATGGGAACCAAGAAGATGCTAATCAGCTTTCAGGCCTGGGACTAAGGAGAGCGGAGCTTAACCAAGGAAAGAGCCACCCCCCACCTCATCCCCTAGCAGGGCCACCAGCTCCCCTAGAGGCAAGGTTAAGTGGAGATGATGGGAACAAAATGGCAACAGTAGTTAATACGTGTAGTACTTTACAGTTTCCAAAGCAGTTTCCCATGTGGCATTTACTTTTAATCTCTAGCAGAAGCCTGAGAGGAAAACAGGGAAATAATTACTAACCCTATTTAATGATACTGGAAACTGAAGGTCAGAGATGCGAAGTAACTTGCCTGTGGTCACACAGGGCTGCCTCTTATTAGCACATAGGCTAGTTGTAGGAATGGGGTTCTCTAAACTCAGGAAGACATAGGTGATTCTTTGGGGGAGAGGGAGTAGACTCACAAGAATCAGGTCTGAGGGATAAAAGCTATAGTAAGCAAATTCCAACTTAATAAACGGAGAAGTTATCTGTCTATTAGGTAGATACGGTCTGTCATGTAAGGTAGTGAGCTCCTTGTCCCTGGATGAGTTTAAGCAGAAGTTGGATAACAGTTATATTTTAGGAGAAATTCTCTGTTTTAAATGAGAGGTTAAACTAATGATCTCTAAGATTTTCTACTTTCTAAATATCTATTGAACATCTACCGTTTGTACACGCATACATATATAAACATACATATGTTTCATTTTTGGAACAACCATGCAAGGTAGAGATTCTGTTTAACTCTATTTAATAAAGGATAAATTTGACTCAGAGATGATAATACACTTACAATTTTTGATGCTCATTCAGTCCATTCTTTAAAGTAAACCACATGTATCCTTTGTTTAAAATAGTAAAGAAGAGAAAAGGTAAGTCTTTTTCTGGCATGTAAGATTACTAAATATTGTTTTTAAAACTTCTCTGTGTGTGTACATACTTATGTGTTTCTCTAGACTGCAATCAAACATTGTTTTTGGGTTTTTGTGGGGGGTTTGTGGCGGGGGAATCCTGGAGGGCTTAAAAAATTACCTGAAGAATTTTACTTCTAGAAAAACACTCATTAAAAAGGTTCACAGCAGAAAATAGCACAAAGGCAACCTTTGTCGTTTCTTGCCACAGCTAAGAAATTCTTACAGTTCTACAAGTGTCACTCTGTGTCATGCTTGGCCCAGACTTTTCAAAAATACTCTTAAACCAAGTTTTGAGATTCTTCACTTTTTAACCTGTATTTAGGCTAACTTCTATACTCGGTTTCCCTGGCAACCATGTAATTGCAGGAAACAACACCCCTCTCCTGGGTCTCATTTCCGGTAAGTATGCAACAGAAAAATTTTTTGTCTTCATAACATTAAAAGAAGATCTGTGGTCTTTTGACAGCTGAAGAAATGTTCAGAAATATCATCCCCCTTCTTACCAATTCAAGGAGTAACAGCACTTTTCCTTTTCTCAACGTTTCCTTTCCATTAATTTAATATAACTCTTTTATATGTAAAATCAAAATTAGGCTAAAGAATGCATTTTTTAACTGTAAGAAAAGCATCGGGAACACCTTTTACTTCCTCAACCCTGTGGTCCGTGAAATTACCAAGGTTTAATTGAACTTGTAGAGCTTTTCTTTTGTGGAAGACATATGTACCATCCTGTTCAACTGTCTCTCCTCTATGTCTGGGGGTAGCCAAGCAGCAGGCAGGCAGGAAGGAGGCAGGCAGGCTGGTCTTAATGCTGGCGAAATCCCTGCTGCATGCTGCCTCGAGGTAGAGGTCGGAGGCCCCCTGAGCCGATGTAGCAAACCCCCTGGAGTCTCTTTGAAGAGTCATATAGGAAACCTAGGCTTCCCTTGGACTCATCCCCATACTCTTTTCTGGGAGGGATGGGCTGACTTTACATTCAAGGAGACGAGCACCAGAGTGAGAGTCCGAAGGAAGGGAAGGTACATTCATTCATTCATTCAGCCAACAAATGAACAAGTAAACAAATATATGATGTGGTGTCAGATGCTGTGAAGAAAAATGCAGTAGAGTAAAGAGACAGATCAGAAAGAAGGCTATTTCAGGTGGGGTGGACAGGGAAATTTCTCTGAGTAGGTAACGTTTAAGAGGCCTGAACGAAGTGAGGGAGTAAGAGGATACACGGGGGAAGAGTGTTTGTGTACACTTAGTATCTGGCTTTAGCTGTGCAATAGCCCTGTGAAAACAGAGTAATTATTCCCACTTTTATGGATGAAGGAATCTGACTGGCTCCCAAACCTGCCATGTTGCTGCCTACAGACTTCGTAAATCTTTAAACGTGACACTTAAATGCCTTTGTGTTGGAGTTATTGCTTAAGTTTTTGGGTAAACTGACATCCAAGGTCATTTCTAGGCATTAATACATTGGTCTCTATGTCTCTATAGCATCTTCTGGTCCCCATGAAAAAATGTGGAGAAAGATGCAAGTAATATTCATTGAGATGATAATTTCCTCATCCATAAAAAATAATATGGCTAATAGTATCCACCTTATAGGGTTGTTGTGAGAATTAAATTTGATTATGTATGTAAAATACTTAGCAAGCGCTAGCTTTATAGTGCACCCTCGGCAGTAGTAGCTGTTGTTATTGTTGATATCCCAGCTCTGCCGTGAAATTCCTGTGCAACCTTGGGTCAATCCTTTGGCCTCTGGCAAAGTGCCTGGTTCATGGTAGACATTTAATAAATAATTATTGAATAAATGATAGATCAGATGACTGAATGAGTGTGTTAACCACCACAGCCTTCGGTTTCTGTCTTATAGAGTGAAGGAGTTAGCTTTAAAAGTGATAATGACAAAATATTTACAACATGCCGTACACAAGCCCTCTCATATGTGTAATCCATTTTGATCAGCACAACTACCATGTGGGCATTTACCTATCAAAGTCCTTATCTGACAGATGAGGAATTTGAGGTTCAGAAATGGAAGAGGACCTGCCCACTGTTATAGAGCGAGTCTTAGTGCTATCATTCTTCATCTTAAAATAACTGGGAACATGGAGTATTTAGCCATGCAAAGACTTGATTTGCTAAAATGAAGTTGGCTCTCCGGGTTGCCGTTGTGCAGCTCTGCCCTAGACAAATAATGTCGAGAGGCAACAACACCTTAAAGATGGGGACCTTAATGGCGACACATCTGACATTTTTAAAAAATCCTGTTTTATCTGGGCCAATGCAGAAGGAGTAGAGAGAGGAGGGTTGGAACTGCCATTGGGTAATAAAGAAAGAAGTAGGAAATCTTCTCCAGATGGCAGAGTATGCCAAGCAGAAGCCTGGTTTGTGAATTGAGAGGAAGCCTGAACTAAGCCCTTAATCCCTTACACGTGTCTAGTCTTTTCAACTTTACAAAGCTCCGCCCTGAGTGTGATCATATTTGGGCTCAAGTGTATCAGGCTAAGTGGAGGGGGGCCTAAAGAGGTTGATGCAGCTGAAAGGGCACTCCAGAGAGACCAGCCAGACGTCCAGGTCTACTGTCATGGGGGCTTGGTGCTTCCAGACCTCTAATTACAGCTCAATATATTTAAGCTGGACAGGAGACGGTCCTGCCCTGTGAGTTGGCACACATCTGGTAGCACTGCCCAGAGGCCTCTGCGTAGGCCCAGGAGACCAAGGCCACATTTGCCGGGTTCTTTCCTTGAGGCGATCTTCCATAATAAAATCAGGGAAAAGCCCAAGATAACAACGTGGTGCTGATGATCAGGTCTGATTGATATAAAGAAGAAAGTGAGTCATGAGGTTAGAAAGCTAGAGGATCTCTAGGAAATTAGGATTCAGAAGTGGGTCAAGGCAAGTGATTCCAGGGCAACCTGTAAGGTAGTGATGGTGTTGGAGTGCCACATTTCAACACTGACAATTCTACACAGCATGTTGGGTGTCAAGAATGGAATAATGAGTAAATATACGTGATCTCTGCCTTCATGGAGTTTACAGTTAAAACAAGCATTAATTGAATATATAGTTATAAACCATAAAAGGTACTACGGATGAAAAGTCTTATCAGAGAACATAATAGGAAGACCAGATCTGATTTCCAAATGCAAGGGTGACACTGCTGAGGAAATGACTTTTGAGCTGAGATATGAAGGATAAGCTGATTAAACAAAGGATGCAGAAAGAAGGTGGGTAGAGATAACTGTTCCAGAAAAGAGAACAGTGGTAGCAAAGACCAAAGAGCATGAGGGAGTGTGGCATGTTTTTTGAACTGAAAGGATGCAAGTGTGACTGAAGCAAAGATACTGAGGGAAAGGTGAGGCTTGAGAGGTTGGTAGGGCCAGACTCTGCGGGGATGCAGGGCTTCTTAGGCCATGGGAAACATTTTAACCTTTTACCCCAGAGCACTGAGAAGCCACTGGGTGAGGAAGTAAGGATCAGCTTTGGATTTTAATGGTTATCTCTGTTGTGTCAAGAATGGACTGGGAGTACGCTAAGCTATGCACACTCAGAGACTCACCAGCCAAGAGAAGGCAAGAGAAGGACCCAGGTCTGGAGAAAGTTGGTGGTGAATGTAAGGCAGGTAGCAGAACTAATCTCAGTAACGCAGAGTTCAGAACGTGGGTTTTGCAAATAGAGCAACTATTGAGGGCCAGGCCCTGGTCTGAGAGTAAAGAACTGAAATGTCGCACAGTATAACCTCTCGGAACCTATCAGAAGTGAGAGGATTTTGCAGGAAAAGATATCATTTAGTTTAGCAAATTTGTGTACCAAACAACATGCTAGGTGTGTTAACTCTGTTGTCTATTATCTCATTTAAATTTGCACAGCCATCATTTGAGGAAAAGCTATCAATTATTATCCCAGTTTTATAGGGGAGTAAACTGAGGTTCAGAGAGATTAAGTGACTTGGCCAAGAGCTTCCAGCCAGTAAATGGAACCAAAATTTGTGCCAAGTCCACTGGCTTCCAAGCCCAGTGTTCCCCTCTTTCACCACTCTCTTTAAAAAGTGACATCAAGGGCTTCCCTGGTGGCGCAGTGCTTGAGAGTCCGCCTGCCGATGCAGGGGACGCGGGTTCGTGCCCCGGTCTGGGAGGATCCCACGTGCCGCGGAGCCGCTGGGCCCGTGAGCCATGGCCGCTGAGCCTGCGCGTCTGGAGCCTGTGCTCCGCAACGGGAGAGGCTGCAGCAGTGGGAGGCCCGCATACCACAAAAAAAAAAAAAAAAAAAAGTGACATCAAATTCGAGGAAAATAGTAAGCCCAAGGGAAAAAGAGACCTATGGAAACAGCTGATTCTGTAACGTAACTAAATTGCCATGGGATTCCAAATAGCACTTTATTATATTTTTGTGCCAACGGTCTAAATCGAGCCCCAGGTCCATCTGACCCAACCATCTCCTTCCAGGAATACATATTAAAATTGGGGTGGAAGCCCAGAACAGTCAGATTCTGTCTCAAGGCACCTGTGCCAAGATTCCAGCTGACATTTTTAATTGAGTTCAAGCTCCTGTAAATGGGGATGCGCTAATTCGAATGTTGCTGAAGCTTTCATTCTTGCTGCTGTTGGAACAATGTGACTCTAATCCGCTCCTTCTCGCCCTGTATTGACTCCCCCCACCAGCCAGCAGGGGCTTCTCGCAGACATTCACGCCAAGGGAACTATACATTTTTAAAACTTTCTAAATAAACAGAACCCTAGATATTACTGTGATGGCTGGCTGACTGCGGTGGTTTTCTGGCCCTCAACTGTGAGGCCACATCCTGAGCCACAGGAGAAACTCACATAAGGCACTCTTAGTGCTTAAAAGGCAGATTGGGGCTTGAATCTTAGCATCGATCCTTATACCTGAGACACTGGAGTCTACTTCGTTGAGTCTGATCCCCAGCTCCCGTGTCAGTTTTGAGGAAACTGACGTAGTTGACACATTTGCCAAGAACCGGTTAGTTCCTTTGCCTTCTATCTGCTCGGCCAGAATGGCCTCCTTCTCACTCACTGGCCCTTCCCCTTCCCCTTCAATGTGGCTGTCACCCGTACTCTTTCTTGGGACTTCATTCTCACTCCACACACCCATACACTGTCTCAGAAGGAAAAAGCTGTCTCAGGGCTTCTCTGTTTCTGGTGGCCTCTGTGTGTAAGCTACTGACCCGCCTCCACTTCAGGGTGGATTTCCTACCGTTCTTTGTTGGGCAGGCACATGACGATGCAGGCAACGGCAGGAGGTGATAAAGGAACAAACCAAAGGATGAGGCAGAAAGTATCTAAACCCCCAGAGTTCTCTCAGCCATTGCCCATGACTCCCGTCTCCATTTCTGCTACGTTAATACCACACAGCTACCACTGCTGCTATAAGAGACGCTGTGAGCGCCGCTGCTGCTACTATCGCTACTAACACTTTTCTACCACTAATACTACTGTTGCTGCCGCTGCTATTAACATCACTATTACTTGTACTGCTACAATATACTATTATGATTTTACTGCTACCGCTTTTACTACCACTGCCACAGTGACTGCTAGCTAAGGCTTAACTGATGTGCCCTAATCAGTGATAATGCTGCTATATGCCTTATGTTCAGACACAGTCCTCTCAGTGCGTTTCATATAAAAACTCACTGAATCCTCACATTAACCCTACTATTTAGGTGCTATTATTGTCCTCATTTTATACATGAGGGAACTGGGGCACAGAGAAGTTAAGAAAGTTGCCTCAGACCACACAGCTAGAAGTGGCGGAGTCCAGATTTGAATTCAGACATTTTGACCCTGGAGTCCTTTCTTTCATATTATGCTATTTAGTCTCTAATAACAATAAGCTGCCTAGCTGTCCTGCTCCCAACTTTTATTCCTGAGAGTGGGTTCCCTCAACGCCTTCCACTTTCTTCCACAAAATGCAGTATGACCATTTCTTCTTGCTAGCAGATAGCCCTTAACATACCACTTCTGCCAAAGCCTTTATTGTAATTATTGTCTACATGTCTAGTTGCCTTACTGTCCCCTTCGGCCTTCTGTGCCCCTTCCAGTATGCTGCTCTGTTCAACATTGAGTTGTTTTGTTTTGTTTTGTTTTTACCGGTACGCGGGCCTCTCACTGTTGCGGCCTCTCCCATTGCGGATCACAGGCTCCGGACGCGCAGGCTCAGCGGCCATGGCTCACGGGCCCAGCCGCTCTGCGGCATATGGGATCTTCCCGGACCGGGGCACGAACCCGCGTCCCCTGCATCGGCAGGCGGACTCTCAACCACTGTGCCACCAGGGAAGCCCCAACATTGAGTTTTTATAGAGCAGAGATCGTGTTGACTCACATCTGGGGCTCCAGTGCCTTATATAATCCTTGACCTGCTAGGTATCAAATTAATTGATTAATGAATGAACAAATGAACAAACAAACAAATGACCTTGAGGCACTCCAAGTTCACCAACAACTGATGGGGATGCCTGGGGAGATAGTAAGCTTCCCCCACCACAGATGTCCCAGCAAAACATCCAGGGTTCCTGAAGATATTGAAATAGATGAATTTTGAAGTTTCTTCCAAGTTTAAGGTACCAGAATTCTTCGAGAGGTACACATGAATGTTGAACGCTCTCTCCCCTCTGCATACTAGATGTATTGCTTTTGAACTCCTTATGAAATGAAAGGAAATTAGTTACATTGCTATTGATGTGAAGTTGTCAAGTCAGATGCCTTTAGGCTTTCAGAAACCTCCAATCAACACACTATGTGATCGATAAGAGGACAGAGGCTCAGAAAGGTTAAAGCCTTGTCTAATGTGGTGCTGCGCCATACAGGCAGAGCAGGGAAAATAACGCTTCTGTCCTGAGTGCCATTCCAGGGTCTTGCCATTCAAGCCATTTATTAGCAGGCTGTGGTCTTCCATAACCCAAACTGACTTCAAAAGGACGTAGATCCCACCTCCTGTCTCTAAGTAGCAAAGCAGTTCAGCTGCCTAAAACTGAGAGCGACCCAATAAGGATTTGAAATCACCCCTGGTCATGTAATGTGGTCAACCACCTTATATCTTAGTCTAATCTCAGTCTCCCAAGGGCCTTGCTCTCCCTAAATTTGCTGTCTCCTTCTGCATGTAATGTTTCGGCTTTGAGTGGAATATTGCGACAGGACTAAAGCCTTCCTCTTTGAAAAATCAATATTTTGGCAGCCCCTTGCTGTTCAGTTTCTGAAAGTGCCCAAGTCTGCCTTCCTCATTCATCTAACCACAGGAGATCATTATCCAGTGACAGAGTTCTATTCCACTATCATTATCCTGTAATGAGAAAGCCTCCTTGGATGGGGAGGGGCAGAGATGAAGTTGTGAGGGGTGGGTGGAGGCAGTAAAGATCCTGCAGACTTTGAGAAACAACCATGCAGTTATAGGTGCCCAGTGGATTATGCCTTATGGCATCATGGTGGGTATATACACACGTACGTATAATTTATGTAATATACAGTGGTGTGTATACACACACATACATATGTAAGTATATTCATATAAAGATAACAGTTTCAAAGTGCACTAAGCATTTTGTTGTACAGCATTCATTTCTTCTTCTTCTGATAATAGCTTGGGGGAATCCTCAATCCTGAACTTGCTTAGGGGAATCACTCAAACTTGTGGGTTGAGATGGACACGTATCCCTGTAGTCAGAGATGAGACACATGACCTCCCCATGCATTAGTCAGTCACCCTTATTCCAGCCTCTCAGGCTGCAGACTCATACTGTGGTTGGATATGCATACTGATTGTAATTTGTTGAGTATATGTGTGTATGTATGTATATATATATATATACACACACATATATATTAATTGTTTAGTAAACAGTATTGGCTTTATGTGTCCTGAACTTATCTTCTTTGTTGCTTTTATAAAATCCCCAATTTAAAATACAAAACAAATGAAAAATACCTCCAAATTAGTTTGTTTCAATTAACCATTCACTGAGTGTGTTCTAAGTGCTAAAGAATGTGATATGCACTAGCAGTACAGAGATGAGCAAGACATGATTCCTTGGGTAAGTCTTTTGCCCACATAAGACCCTGTCCATAAATTGGGAGCTGGGGAAAGTTGCAGGCCCACCTTGAACATTTTCAAGGCTCGGGTGACGGAGTAGATGGAGGCCCACAAGGTATAATCTAAATATTTTGTTAAAAATCTACCTAACAAATTGTTAAATTATATACCTATCCTCCTACCTTGATAGATACATAATGAAAAAATGGAAAAATACTTGTAAAGCTATAATTTTTTTTAATTAAATTAATTTATTTATTTATTTTTGGCTGCATTGGGTCTCCGTTGCTGCTCGTGGGCTTTCTCCAGTTGCGGTGAGAGGGGGCCACTCTTCAGCAGTTGTGGTGCACGGGCTTCTCATTGCAGTTACCTCTCTTGTTGCAGAGCTCGGGCTCTAGGCGCGTGGGCTCTGTAGTTGTGGCTCGCGGGCTCTAGAGCACAAGCTCAGTAGTTGGGGCGCACAGGCTTAGTTGATCCGCGGCATGTGGGATCTTCCCAGACCAGGGCTCGAACCCGTGTCCCTTGCATTGGCAGGCGGATTCTTAACCACTGTGCCACCAGGGACGACCTGTATTTTTTTTTTATGATGAAAAGTTGGCAAAATATCAAAGAGGTCTGAATTTAATTCCTATTGTACCTGTCTGGATATTCTCTCGGCAGAGAGATGGGTCCGCAATGTTTGCATTAGTAACGCTTGGAGCCCAGAGTAGGGTCCCTATGAACCAGATGTGAGAATAGAATTGGAAGGTTGAATTCATTGATATCTCAGTTGTCCTGTGCTCTAATGTCACTGATACCTGAGAAAATAGGTCCTTCTTAAGACAAGAAACACTTCTGTTTAAAGAGGAGAGTTTGGTTTTGCATGCCCACGGAGGCATGCACACAAATGCACAATTGCAAAAAACTGGAGCTGGGCTATGTGGCCAAATGCAGAATTCATTGAACGCCAGTTGTAACAGACCATAATGAAGTTAAAAGTAAATTGGACTTGAAGATGTATATTTAATCATGAACGCTGAGCACATAATACAGTGATATTAAAATATTCAAGCATTCACATCAGCTCAGTGCTGGGGCTGTATGTTCTAAATCAAATGAAAACATTAAATATGTGCCCAGACCTATATTATTCTTCTAGTTCAAATACCATAAATCTTAAAGAGTTGAAATGTAAACAGCCAAGGTTATTTTTACAGTGCTATGCACTGCCTCTAGATCCACAACTGGCGATCCATCACTGAATCATTCCCAGACTCTCCTCTTGACTTCTAGGTTCTTCTGGAACAATCAGAACAGTAGCTCTGCCAGATCCTTGAAGACTTTAGAGACAGAGCAACCCCCCATTTTCAGGCAGGTAGCTCTTAGAAAGTCCCGGTGGCTCAGTGGAAAACTTCCAGATTTATAATCAGATGACTTATTTGCGGTGTGCTTCAGTCAGCTATGGGCTGGAAAGCCTTGGAAAAGCTACATAATCTCTCAGGACCTCAGTTTATTCATCTGTAAGATGGAAAAGTTAGAAGGTCAATCTTTCTTTGCCAGGAGTATTTTATGCCTACTTATAACAATAATTGTTTTATACTTTTGGATCGCTTTTGCTATATGTTCATTGTAGAAAATTTTGCAAATACAGAGTAATATTATATCAGAGGAAAATATCACCGTTAACACCATCCCCAAAGATAATACTGTTAATAAGTTGAACATTTTCTTCCTGACAAATTTTTTTTTGCATATCTGTGTGTGTGTGTGTATATATATATATATATATATATATATATAGTTAAAAACATATTATATGTACAGGTTTATATCATTTAACATTGTACTGTGAACATTTTACCACAGTATTTGGAATTATTTATAAATTCTTTAAATGATTAAATAATATTCCTTTGAAATGATATACCGTACTTTATTTAAAATCTCCTAGTATTTATAGTTGAGATGGTTCTAAATTGTTATTATTTAAAATAGCATGACAATGAATTATCACATCATTTTGTAACTACACAAGCATCATCCTTCTAAAGTTTTAAGTATCAATGAAATCTTATTGATCTCTCTAAATTCAGTGCCCAGTATGGTACCTGGAATAAAGCAAGACCTCTAAAAATATGTGCTGAATAAATGAATAAGTGAATGAGTGAGGAAACACCAGTGAGTGTCCGTTCTTCTATGGCACTGCTTTCTCAGGGAGCATGGGGGCGGTTCTCTAGCCAGAGCAGACAGAGATAGGGTAGTGGTGGGGTTCTCTACCAAGGCAAATTTTTACCATCCTCCTCTCACGTCCACCTCCTATACTTCTGTCAGATAAACTTCCTCCCTGAAACTCAAGGGCCAATGAGCCTGTTTATTGGAAGGCAATTTCTAAAGCCATTACTGGCTTTACTCACATTTTGCCTTTGCCACAGTCTACCTCATGTTGCATGTCAAATGGCAAAAGCCTTAATAAATAAAATGTTAATATCTAATTAAAAAGAATCATACTGGGAACTTCCCTTGTGGTCCAGTGTGTGAAACTCCACACTCCCAATACAGGGGTCCCAGGTTTGATCCCTGGTCGGGGAGCTAGATCCCGCATGTATGCTTCAACTAAAGATTCCCCCATGCTGCAACTAAAGAGCCCACGGGCTGCACCTAAGACCTGGCGCAGCCAAAATAAATAAATAATTTTTTTTTTTTTTTTAAAAAAAAGAAGAATCATACTGGAGCACTAGCAAGGATAGGGGCCAGAGGAGGCACCTTGGTTGCATCAGAGAAGAGTAGGTATTCACACAGGCACTGGATAAGCTTCCCTTAAATGAGGTGGGCTCTGCCCCTCAAAGTTCTTGTCTGAACATAATTATCTTAAGAATAAGGATAATGATAAGTATCATTTGTTGAGCTTTTTAGAATATACTAAGTAATGCTCTACATGTATTATCTTATTTGACGCTTACAGCAACCTGTAAAGAAAAAGAATATTAGAGCCACTGGAGGAGAGTAAGGAAATGGAGTCTCTGCAAGGTTCCATAACTTGAGTACAGTTGGGATAGCTGAACTTTGTAGTGTTGAATGGCTGTATGGCTTGGAGCCAGACAGCTCTGGATTTTAATCCTGGCTCCACCACCACTTACAAGCTGTGTGACTGTGGGAAAGTTATTTAACCTCCTTGAGGCTCCACCTGCTCCTCTATAAAATAAAGATAATAATAGTACCTAATTCATAGGGTTGTTGTGAGGATTAAAAGACATATAACACTTAGGCAGGACCTGGTATATAGCAAGAGCTCAGAAAATGTTATTTTATTATGACTACTCTTCTTATTATCATACTTATATTATTAATATTCTTTGGTAATTATGATGGCAATACCAGACTCTGGGCTGGGGCACTGGACATCCAAAAATGTATGACATATTATGCCCGCTCTCCACGAGCTTCCAGTCTAACTTTGCCTCTAACTTTACAACTACAAAGCTAGTAAATAATAAAGCTGGGACTTGAACCATAGCTGTGGAATTTTAAAACGCTTTTCTGTTACCTACCGCATCCTTCTATTGTAACGTATGTCTGATATTATTGTCGTTAATAGTTTATGTCTGTCTTCCCCATAAAACTTGGAGGCGGGAATTCTTGTGACTCCTCTTTGTGTCCCCAGTGCCCAGCCTGGGATCTGCCACAGAGTCAGGTCCTGAGTACGTTTGCTATTATCAACCGAAGGTCCTATGTTGGGCCATCCATCTCCTGCTTCCCCAGGCCCCGGTCAGGACCACAGTTCCAATGTTTTTGTCCCTTTCTCTGTGTTCCATCCCCCCTCCCCCTCTCCCCATTACAATTCTGCAGTGAGTGATTCCCTCTGTCATCTCACCGTAAATTGATGACTCGAGCCTGCTGATGCACTGAGCCACATGGCTAATACATCAGCTAAATGGATGCCGAAAACACCACCTGCTCCTTCAGGCAAATGGCACTTTGGAAAATGGAATGTGTAATCAATAGAATTAAGCCTTAAGCAGAGCTCTGTACCCGTGGCCCAGTGCAAGGCCTTGGCAGGCAAACAGTGGGAAGATTTTTTTTCTTTTTTCAACTCTTTCAAAGCACTTGGTTTGGCCCTTGTTCAGCCAGCTGTGTCTACCTATCACGGGCAGCATGGTATCCTCAGCATGCTGTCTCTTCCCTTCCTGTTCCGCCTGAGTGTCTCAGTCACTTGGCCTTTATGTCCTATCTCTGGGAGACTTGGAGCGACAGTTTCCAATATGCTTAGTGAAGCACAGGCAGCTGGAGTTTGAAGCAAGGAGTTTGAAGTCAGGGAGGTCTGGATGTAACCTTAGGCAAAGACCCTCAACCTTTCAGAACATCGATTTCCTCATCTATGAAGTGACAGTAATTATTCTCACCTCATAGGGTGGTTTTGAGGATAATGTATGTGAATAGCATATGTGAAGGTGCTTTGTGAACTACAAAGCCACATATGAAGGTTAATCTCTGTTATTATTATTCCAAGGTATGGATAGGAGCATAAACTCCCTTTATATTTCCCTTTGTAATCTACTTATCCAAGGAAGTGGGTTTTCAGATGTGGCTGAGAAAGCCTAAGATCGAGTAGTCAGCGGCCTGACTCGGTTTTGCTGTTTCTAGGATTATGGCAAATTAGAAAATAGAATCCATGAGCTAGGAGGGAATTTAGGGGTTATTGGTGAGACTACAGACCTCGCTGTCTATCCTTGTTACAGGTGAGGAACCTGAAGTCCAGATGGAAGAAGGATTTGGCCAGTGTCCCACTATGAATTAGTGGCACAGTGAGGAGTAGAGGCAGGTGGACTTGTCTTGGTCCAGGAGTCTTTCCACGAAGTTTCTGGCTAGAAAATCCTTAGGGGAGCATAGGGTGAGAAGACAATCAGGGCCAAGCCCACCTTAATCCAAGAGTCTGCCTCTCCTTTCTCCGCATTGTGCTGGTGTCACCACCCTGAGGATATAGGCGTAGAGGAGCCCCTTCTTCTCAACATGGTCTTCATCATTTACCTGGCCTTTAATTTTATGCAGCCTGGTGAGATCCCTTATGTTGCTCTCTTGTGTTAACTAATCCACTGGTTCTCTAATGGAAATGATTTTGCCCCCTACCCCCAAAGGACATTTGGCAATGTCTGGAGACATTTTTGATTGTCAAGATTTGGGAGGGACTGTGACTGGCATCTAGTGGGTAGAGGCCATGGCTGTTTTAAACATCCTACAGTGCATAATACAACCCCTGACAATAAAAAAATTATCTGGCCCAAAATGTCAATAGAGCCGGTGTTAAGAAACCCTAATCTGGTCCATTTGTGGGGTTCTGCCTTTCTGTCTTTGGCCGGTACATCAGAGGTCTGTGAGCTCTCTGTGGACTCAAATGATGTCTTGTTGTAGTTCCCTCAGTAGACTCAGTATAGTAGAATCTAAGCAAATATTGCACAGTGGGGAATGGATTGATGGGTACGTGAATCAGGAAATGTATATAAGGGAAAGAGCACAGGACTGTGAGGCAGGAGACCCAAGTTTGGTCAGAGCTTCACCACCAGCAGGGTAAAGTAAGAGTTGGATTAAATTGGTGATTTTCAAACTGTGCTTCATGGAGCCTTAACAATATCTCACCCACTGCATCTATTTTATTCTGTGGCTTTTGAATTTAATTTCGTCTGTACAAAGGGTTCCACAGTTTTAAAAATTTGTAAACCACTGATATAGTTCAACCCTGAGGAGACTTTTAGGCCAAAATCTCTCTGAAGACTCCTCAGAGAAGGACATATATAAAGGTTCTATTTCTAACAAGCTCAAAGAATGCATCTGTGATGACAGTTTATACTCCCCAGTCTTGGGGTGAGGACAGTGGCCTACCTGGCAACCTTCTGGTTTGGAGACTATCCGGCTCCTTACTCTTCTTGTGGCTGTGCAGCAAGCAATGAGTCTATGATTCAAGTGGGAAATTGACATCAGAGAGGGGCAGGAATGTGCCTTAAGTCCTGCAGCGAGTCACTGTGGAAATCAGAATGTACCTGTGCTAATGCCCAGGTTGGGACTCTTAGCAAAACACTGGTCTGCCTCTTGGGAGGACAGTGTTTCCTTCATCTGTGGCACTCTGTCCACAGAGCAAAAAGGTCATTGACATCATTTCAGCAAATCTCAACATAGTCCTAGGAGAGTGAGGAAAAACAAACAAAAGAATGAACAAACAAATAAAGGGAACAAGTCATTCCTAGCTTTCATACAAAGGAGCTGGACTTCACTAGGAGGTGGGGAATGAGTCCCCCGCCCCTGCAGTAGGCCTGCTTAACTCTGGGCCCTATCAGCATGACCAGCAATCCAATAAGGCAGTATCCTGGCTGCGTCATTAGCTCATTAGGTGGAAGCAAGTGTCTGCATTGATCTGTTTATCTCCCAGGCCCGGCTGCTGGAGAAAGGCCAGCTGTTTCTCTGAGAGCTGCCTTTCCTCTTGACTCATCACAGAGCATCAGGGGAGTCTGCTCCTTTGTCCCTTTCAAGCTCAAGGTCACCAGAGTGCAGAACAGGAGTTACACCACAGTGTTGCCTTCTGAGAGCTTCAGACATTGCAACTCCTCCTCCATCCTTTTCATTTTCCCCTGCAGGTGACCCCCTTGGGAAATGCAAAAGGTAGGAAGTGCTTGGGTTTGCAAGGGGACAGATCTCCGTTTGAACTAGGCACTACTACTTGCATGCTACCTGTATGACCTTGGGGAAGTCATTTCCCCTCTGTGAGCCCCAATGTTCTCATTTGCAAAACAAGGCTAATAGCACATATAAAATCTCTGTGAAGATTCATTGATACAAATCTGTGAGCGGACAGACACAATGTCTAGCTAAGTGCTGGGCGCATAAGAAACACCCGCAAATCTTACCTGACCTGCCACTTCTGAGAAACAGTGTTTTAGGCAAAAGAAATAGTATCTACGTATCTATCAGTCAGGATTTGCTCGTGGCATGTTTGTGAGAGTGATTTGAAAATATCTGGGAGAGTATAGCTATTATTACACAAATAATTTTGTTCATAGATGGCTTATTAAGAATGGACAATATCAAGGATGTATGATTTTCTACCCTCGAACCTGCACCCCCTGTATCGGAAGGCAAAGTCCTAACCACTGGACCACCAGGGAAGTCCCTTATTTAATTCTTTTAAAAATAGGAAGTAGTTTGTTGAAACACCAAACATGTAACCTCTTAGTCATCAATACTAATGGGCCCTGGGTTGTGCTAGATGATGTTGGCAAAATATGTTTTTCCAACCACTGCAACTGCTTACTTTTTACTGGATTACATGCTCCCAATGTGACTAATATTCTGCTTTTCATTTTCTAATGAAATTTTCTTTTCATTTGCATTTCAGTTTCCTTCTTTTCATGCTACTGCCCAATTCTTAATTTACTGTAAATATACTCATTGTAGAAAATATATAAAAGTAAAATAATTTAAATTTATGTTGCTGCTAATTCCACAAGTCAGCATATGACCGTACTTCTCACCAACTTTTTTCTTTGTATTTTTATGCATTTTTAATACAACGGGTGTCATATTGTATTTTTCTTTTTTCACGCAACAAAATATCATGACCATTTCCCATGTTATTAAATGTTCTTCAAAAGTATGGTTTTAATAATCCAGAGTATGCATTTGAATAACTGATTTAATCATTTCATCTTATTCAACATTTAGGTAATTTTCAATTTTTTACTATTATAGTTTAATAAACACTCTTGTACCTATGTTTGCATCTCTCATTATTTCCTTAGAACAGTGTTCTTTCAATCCTTATCAAAGACATCGACGATAGCTTACTGATCACTTTTAAAGAAAAATGACCCTCTCCCAAGTTCTAGGTTTGCATGCTGCTTTGTTAGAGTCTGGGGTACCCCCTGGTGGAGGTTACAGAACATGGCCAACATCCGTCACACATGCCCTGGTAAGGGAATTCGAAGATTCTGGGTACACAATCTTTGGAATTTGGCATATGCAAAGGACTTGTCTCTCATCCCTCCCCTCTCTGTTTCTCTCTCTCTCCCTCTCTCTCTCCCTCTCTCTCTGTCTCTCTCTCTGTCTCTGTCTCTGTCTCTGTCTCTCTCTCTCTCTCTCACACACACACACACACACACACACACACACACACACACACACACACACGTCCCAAAGCTACAGGAAATTTAAATGGAATAACCAAATGAAAAAAATCAAGAAAGCTCAGACCTAAAGCTGTTTTCAATTTGAAGCCAGGCCCTGGCGGCCCCGCCTCCCTCCCCTCTCTATACCTGCAGCACAACAATCAGAGGATGTTTCTTCTGTGGCTAGAGCTGTCCTAGACTAGAAATCTGCCCATTAGGACACTAGATGGAGCCAGATGGGAAAGTTTATGCTCTAACTGCAGTGGAACAATTTTCTCTGCTCTTTCCTTTTCAGGAGCCATTGCATGATATGGCTGGTCTCACAGAACACCTATGTCTCTGATATTCTTCTTCGTTTGAGCTACCCTCAATCAGTCATTCCTAAAACATTTACTAAGCCCTTGCCCTGGGTCGGCTATTAGACGCAGAGCTGAGTCAAACACAGTCCTTGCCTCCTTGTCGTGGAGGAGTTTATGGGCCAGTGGGAGAGGCTGCCGAGTTAAACTGATCTCTGTTTACTTTCCTTCACTCTTTCTAGACTCCAGGCAACTGGGCCCAACACATTGCCTGACCACGCAGGGGCTTCTCTAGCTCCTTGCCTTTGTTCTTGCAATTTCCTATCTCAGGAAAGCCCTTTCCCTTTATTTCTTTGTATCTAAATCTTAACCTCTATCAGGCCCAATCCAAATGCTTCCTCCCCTGGGAAGCCTTTCCTGATTCTTCCCACACAGAATTCCTCTTTGATTCCTTTAATCCTTTAGTACAGCAGTTCTCAAGCCTTAGTATGTATCAGAATCACCTGGAGGACTGGATCCCACTCCCAGTGTTTCCAATTTAGTAGATCTGGGGTGTAGCCTAAGAATTTGCATTTCTAACAAGCTCCCATGATGTGATTCTGTTGGTCTAGGGAGCACACTATAAGAACCACCTGCTTTAGGGGTTTTTGAGCGTTAACAAGTGCCGAGGATAGCACAGGTTGGGGACAGGAGAGAGAAACAGATAGGACAACACTTTGCTGTGCCAGAGCAGTGTGAAGAGTACTCCAGAAGCCCAAATACAGATGCGAGTAACTGCCCTTGTAGAGTTGGGAGGACCGAAAACTTCGCAGAGGGAGTGGCATTTGAGCTGGCCTTGAAGGATGCCTAAGACTTCATCAGGAACAGAAAAGGTCAACAGCCTGTGCCAAGGCATAGTGGTGCAAAAAGCCACAGCATATTTAGAGTCTGAGAAAAGATTTATTGGGTAAGGGACATGGGGGAAAGGGGCAATATCCTTAGAAATGGGAGGATGATAGCAGATAGCATAGAGGGCTTGAATGCCATGCTAAGTTTTGATTTCATCCTCCAGATAATGAAGAAATAATAAAGAAGTAAAACAGAAAAATACCATGGTAGAAATTTCCTTATGGAAGAATCAGTCTGATTGCAGTGGGGAGTTTGGACTGCCAGTGGCAAGACTGGAGGAGTGAGACCAGTGTGAAGGCTGTTAAAATTGTCTAGGCAAGAAATGATGACAACTGGACTGGAGCATTGGGATGGAGATGACGTGACAGATTTGGAAAGTCCGTTGGGCTCAGGCTCAATCCTGCACCTCTGCGGGAGAAATGCAAAGGTCTCTGGAACCATAGCTCAGCTTTGCCTTCCTCCCACTCCTTTTCTGAGTCCCTACCCTTGCTGTCTTGTCTGACTGCTATAACTAAACCCTGCCTGTCTCTGTGCTGGAGTACACACCTCCTGAACTTCTCTGCCTCAAATCCCGTTTCTTCCCAGTGACTATGATCCTGGCTCTCTGTTTCTTCGTCAGATCTGTGTTCAGGTCTCTCTTTTGTCACACTAACCTAACTGGGGGCCTTAGCCTTGTCTCAGTTTTCTCATCTATCAAGGAGGGAAAATAATATTCCTGACCTGCCTTTATCACTGTGTTTTTGTGAGGATCAAGTACCATAACAGATGTGAACAAGTTTGATGTTTTACTGTGGCCATGGAATCGTCAGCTTCATTTGGAAACCATTTCCATTGACTAAGAATCTCCATTTTGATAAAAATTTGAGTTTCAGTTTGAGCAGAATCCTTTTATTTAACCTAAGGAAATTCAAGTTAGCAACCAGGAAAGTGTTTGAAAAGTAAGCCAAAAAGCACTGGAAATCAAAGCATCATTTAAGGAGTTTGAATATAATATGGCTACTTAATCATTTGATAAATATTTATTGAGACCTTCTCAACGCCAGGCACTATTCTTAACACTTGGGATACATTGCTGAGCAAAATGCATACTCTTGTGAAGCTTATAGTTTACTAGAGGAGACAGACAATAAATGTAATAAGTAAATTGAATAGAATGTTAAAAGAGAGTAAATACTGTGGTAAAAAGAAAAAGAATATGTAAGGGAATAGCTACCTCTTTTCTATGCTATACCTAGATCACTGTTGAAGTGTATTATATAGATACATATTTTTAGTTAAATTTCCTTTAATTTTGCTTATTTTCCCATAATACATAATAATAATTGCATATTCATTAAATAAGACATAGAAAATGCATGAAGCTAGTGTGATGATGATGATGATGATAGATCATCCCTAGACCCATCACCCAAAGACAGGCATTATTATTATCTGGGTATGTGTTTTCATCCTGAAATGAATTATATCATTTGCAGCTATGATCTCCCTATGTTCATTTCTTCATTCATTTAACAATTTTTTTTTTTATCATCTCATATGCTACGAGCTCCATGCTAGGCATATGGAACAATAGAAAGGCACAGATTTTGGAATCAGTTCTTGCTCTGCCTTTACCAGCTCTGTGGCCTTAAGTTATTCAACTTCTGAGTCTCCATTTCTCTATCTGAAAAATGAAGACTGTGATGCTTTATACATCAGTGTTGTCATGAGGACTAAATGGCTTTAATGAGCTAGAGCCTAGACAGTGCCTGGCACACAACCAGTACTTAATAAGTATCAATTTCCTTCTTCCCTTTTTGTCATTCAACAAGTATAGTACGTGTAGGGCACCATGCCAGACACTAAAGAAGACATGACCCTGCTCTCTTGGAGCTAACATCCAGCTGGGTCAATTATCTTAGGAAGACTTCCCAAAGAAAATGACGATCAGGCTAAGACTTGAAAGGTAAATAGGAGTTAGTCAGACAAAGATCTGGGGAAGAATGTTCCAGGTTGGTTTAAGAATCCAGAAGCCAGAGAGTATCAGGCATACTAGAGAAAATAAAGGCAGTTCAGGGTGGCTGGATGGAGCATAGTTAGGGGGTGATGAGAGCAGAAGCCACTCAGGACACCAGTTCAAGGCAACTCCTGAAAAATATATGTTCCTGAAGGAATTTTGGCAGGAGAATGACATGGTCAGTTTTGGATCTTAGAAAGATACCTCTGAATTCAATGCGGAGATTATTGGAGGCAGAGAGACCAGACAGGAGGCTATTGCAGTAATCAACATGAGAAGTTTTGGAGTCTTTAACTGGGGTAGTAGCTGTAAGAATGGAGAAGCAGACATTTTAAGGTCTGTTTATCATAAGATGCCATTGAGAGAGCTGAAAAGTGGGGGGAATCCAGAATGACACACCAGTTTCTAGTCTGAGTAATTGAGGGAATGGTGATGCCATACCCTGAGCTGAAGACAACTCGCTAAAGGGAGGAGCAGGTTTCGGTGAAAAACTCATGACTTCAATTGACATGATTTTGAGGTACGTGTGGGACATTATTCTGGCTATACTGGGGTCATGTTCTCAAGCCAGTCCACGCCCAGGCCTTGCTATCAGACAGTCCACCTTTCTTCCCCATTTGGCCATGTGGCCCAAAGGTGGGTATTCCTGGCAGACAGATCTAGTAGAAGCCGTTTTGAGTGAAAGGGGTGCAGAATCTGCATATCTGCATGGGCAATTGAGGTTTGAGGACCAATGGCAGAGTTTATAGAAACAGTTCATTTAAAAGTTGACCCTATAATTAATTAGGATAGTTGTCTAATAAAGATCAGAGAATGCATCAGGGTTTGGGTATCACATTTCCTGAATCAACAATCCCAACATGTTCCAATGAGGAATTTTTGCTGTTTTGGCAATTTGCATAAAATGTCTCATAGAGATTTAAAAATTATACTATCACTGGTTGTACATTTAACAAATTCCTTTTGAGGGAGAAGAGTAAGATTACATTCATTCATTCATTCATTCACTCTCCACACATTTACTAAGCAGAAGCTTGCAGCCAGGCCCTGTGCCCAATTTAGAAACACAGAAATGAGAGAGTCCCTGCCAGGGAAAGCTTCAAGTCTAGTTGGGAAAACAGGTGAGTAAACAGATGATGGCAAGTCAGTGAGAGAAATATTAGGATAGATGCCAAAAACAGGGTACAGAGGACAACACCGGCAAAGGCAGCCTTAAGGAAACTGAGGCTCATGATATTAACTCTCCACAGGGCTGCTTTTGACTTTGAAAAAATCCTATTACTCAATATTTAATAAATAATTACTTCTTTTTTGTCAAAAGGTTATTGGCAAATCTCTGAGTAATACATTTGGATTATTAAGGGAAATCTGACACCTTTGGTGGTCATCAACAATGTTTTCTAGTCTCCCAAAGCTGATAGTCAGAGAAAATGATCCTTGGAACACTGCTTATCCCTGACACCAAGACAATAAAATGGAAGGGGGAGAGAAAAAGAAAAATCACATATTTTCTTCATGTTTAGAATACTAATGTTCTCCTTATGAAAAGGAAAATCATTTAAAAATATATGAGGAAATCATTGCTCCCACCACCTTGTGAGCTTCTGTGTTCCTGGAGTGTGTGGGCCTGAGGACTAGAAAAGCACCACATGCCCTTACTTCATATGCAGGAAGCAGTGTGTAGTAGTGAATTTGGAGTCAGACTGACCTGAGTCTTTGTGACCTTGAGAAAGTCACTTAACCTAGCTCAGACCCAATTCTTTCATTCACAAAATGTATATTTATATAATATAAAGTGTACCTCAGAGGACGGTCTTGGGAATTAAATAAGATAATATTTGGAAAGTCTAGTGCAGTACCTAGATTTTTTCCCCAACTTTATTGAGGTATAATTGTATATATTTAAGCTGTACAACTTGATGTTTTGATATATATATACATTGTGAAATAATCCCCACAGTCAAGCTAATTAACATATTCATCACCATACATAGTTGCCTTTTTCTTTTTTCTTCTATAAAGAGAACACTTAAGATCTATTCTCTTAGCAAATTCAAGTATGCAATGTAGTATTATTAACTATAGCCACTGTGCTGTACATTAGATCCTCAGAACATATTCATATTCTAACTGAAAGTTTGTACCCTTTGACCAACATCTCCTCATTTTCCCTGCCTCACAGCCCCTGGCATCTACCATTCTACACTCTACTTCTATGATTTTGACTATTTTAGATTCTGCATATAAGTGAGATCATGCAATATTTTTCTTTCTGTGTCTGGCTTACTTCATTTAGCATAATGTCCTTTAGGTTCATCCATGTTATGACAAATGGCAGGTTTTCCTTCCTTTTCAAGACTGAATAATATTCCATTTTATGTGTGGTGTATATATATATATATATATATATATATATATATATATATGCATCACATTTTCTTCATCCATCTGTTGATGGACATTGCTGTTATTTCCATATCTTCACTATTGTGAATAATGCTTCAGTGAACATGCGAGTGCAGGTATCTCTGCAAGATATTGAGAGAAATATTCCATTTCCTTTGGATATATACCCAGAAGTGAGATTGATGGATCATAAGGTAGTTCTGTTTTTAATTTTTTGAGTAACTTCTATAGTGACAGTACCTATTTACAGTCCCACCAATAGTACACAAGAGTTCCCTTTTTCTACATCCTCACAATACTTGCTATCTTTTGTCTTTTTAATAATAGCTATTGTAACACATGTGAGGTGATATCTCATTGTGGTTTTGATTTGCATGACCCTGATGATTAGTGATGCTGGGCACCTTTAACTATGCCTGTTGTCCATTTATATTTCTTCTTTCGAGAAATGTCTATTCAGGTCTTTGGCCCATTTTTAAAGTGTTATTTGTTTCTTTGCTATTGAGTTGTATGAGTTACTTATATATTTTATATATCAACCCCTTATCATATATATGGTTTGAAAATATTTTTCCCATTCCATAGGTCATCTTTTTACACTGTTGGTTGTTTCCTTTGCTATGCAGAAGCATTTTAATTTGATGCAATCCCACTTGTCTGTTTTTGCTTTTGTTGCCTGTGCTTTTGGTATCATATCCAAAAAACTCATTGTCCAGATCAATGTTGTGAAGCATTTTCCCTAATATCTTCTTCTAATAGTTTTACAGTTTCAGGTCTTATGTTTAATCCATTTTGAGTTGATTTTTTTATATGGTATGAGATAAGGATCCAACTTCATTTTTCTGCATGTGGCTATCCAGTTTTCCTAATATCATTTATTGAAGAGAGTCTGCTTTCTCTATTTTGTGTTATTAGCACCCTTCTCAGGGGTTAGCCAACCTTAGGTGTATGGACTTATTTCTCGGCTGTCTATTCTCTTCCATTGGTATATATGTCTTTTTTATTCCAGTATCATACAGTTTTGATTACTGAAGCTTTGTAATATATTTTGAAATCAGGAAATGTGATCCCCCCAGCTTTGTTGTTCTTGCTCTAGATTGCTGTGGCTATTCAGAGGCTCTTGTGGTTCCATATGAATTTTAGGATTTTATTTCTATTTCTGTGAAGAATGACTTTGGAATTTTGATAGGGATTTTACTGAATCTGTAGATCACTTTGGATATTATGGAATTTTTTTTTTTTTTTACTAATACAAAATTTTATTTCCTGTGGGTGAATTTTTTTTTAATAAATCTAACCCAATTGCTCTTCATTTCAGTATTTCTTTCTTTTCTACTTTGAATTAGCATAATTTTGCACTTAACACAAGCAAATCAGATGAAAGGAAGCTTATTTTGCTTTGGCATATTAAAAAGTACAGCATGTACCCACACAGACCAAACTCTTCAAAACAAAGTACAGCGAGAAGATGCTGAAAGACAAATTCTTTATCCAAGTTTATTCTCAGAGAGCTAGAATTCAGAAACTTGCTCTGCACCCCTGGAAGCAATACTTTATAGAAGAGAAATTGTTCTTAAAGTTTGATTTTTTTAAATTCTTTTCATTCTCTGTTAACGTAGCAGAGGGGCAGCCACAGGAGGGGTGAAATTCTGGGCTCTCCTCACATCCTCAAGCCATTTTTACCTCCAAACGATGACTGCAGGGTTGCTTCCCAGTCAATACTTTGAGCTAATCACACTCTCCGCATAATCCAAGATCCGCCTCAAATTCTACCCGTCTAATATATATTTTTAATATTTATTTATTTATTTGGCTGTGCCAGGTCTTAATTGCGGCATGCGGGATCCAGTTCCCTGACCAGGGATCAAACCTGGGCCCCCTGCATTGGAGCACACTCTTTTTTTTGAATTTTACTTTATTTATTTTTTATACAGCAGGTTCTTATTAGTTATCCATTTTATACATATTAGTGTATATATGTCAATCCCAATCTCCCAATTCATTACACCACCACCACCACCCCCGCCACTTTCCCCCTTGCTGTCCATATGTTTTTTCTCTACATCTGCGTCGCAATTTCTGCGCTGGAAACCGGTTCATGTGTACCATTTTTCTAGGTTCCACAAATATGTGTTAATATACAAGATTTGTTTTTCCCTTTCTGACTTGCTTCACTCTATATGACAGTCTCTAGGTCCATCCACGTCTCTACAGCTGACCCAATTTCATTCCTTTTTATGGCTGAGTCATATTCCGTTGTATATATGTACCATATCTTCTTTATCCATTCGTCTGCCAATGGGCATTTAGGTTGCTTCCAGGATCTGGCTATTGTAAACAGAGCTGCAGTGAACATTGTGGTACATGACTCTTTTTGAGTTATGATTTTCTCAGGGTATATGCCAGTAGTGTGATTGCTGGGTTGTATGATAGTTCTATTTTTAGTTTTTTGAGGAACCTCCATACTGTTCTCCATAGTGGCTGTATCAATTTACATTCCCACCAACAGTGCAAGAATGTTCCCTTTTCTCCGCACCCTCTCTAGCATTTGTTGTTTGTAGATTTTCTGATGGTACCCATTCTAACCGGTGTGAGGTGATACCTCATTGTAGTTTCTCTAATAATTAGTGATGTTGACCAGCTTTTCAGGGGCTTCTGGGCCATCTGTATGTCTTCTTTGGAGAAATGTCTACTTAGGTCTTCTGCCCATTTTTGGATTGGGATTTTTTTTTTTTTTTGATATTGAGCTGCATGAGCTGTTTATATGTTTTGGAGATTAGTCCTTTGTCCATTGATTCGTTTGCAAATATTTTCTCCCATTCTGAGCGTTGTCTTTCCATCTTGTTTGTAGTTTCCTTTGCTGTGCAAAAGCTTTTAAGTTTCATTAGGTCCCATTTGTTTATTTTTGTTTATATTTCCATTACTATAGGAGGTGGATCAAAAAAGATCTTGCTGTGTCTTATGTCAAAGAGTGTTCTTCCTATGTTTTCCTCTAAGAGGTTTATAGTGTCTGGTCATACATTTGGGTCTCTAATCCATTTTGAGTTTATTTTTGTATATGGTGTTAGGGAGTGTTCTAATTTCATTCTTTTACATGTGGCTGTCCAGTTTTTCCAGCACCACTTATTGAAGAGACTGTCTTTTCTCCATTGTATATCCTTGCCTCCTTTGTCATAGATTAGTTGACCATAGATGCGTGGGTTTATCTCTGGACTTTCTATCCTGTTCTATTGATCTATATTTCTGTTTTTGTGCCAGTACCATACTGTCTTGATTACTGTAGCTTTGTAGTATAGTCTGAAGTCAGGGAGTCTGATTCCTCTACCTCCATTTCTGTCCCTCAAGACCGCTTTGGCTATTCGGAGTCTTTTGGGTCCCCATACAAATTTTAAGATATTTTGTTCCAGTTCCATAAAAAATGCCATTGGTAATTGGATAGGGATTTCATTGAATCTGTAGATTGCTTTGGGTAGTATAGTCAATTTCACATTAGTGATTCTCCAATCCAAGAACATGGTATATCTCTCCATCTTTTTGTATCATCTTTAATTTATTTCAGCAGTATCTTACAGTTTTCTGCATACAGGTCTTTTGTCTCCTTAGGTAGGTTTATTCCTAGGTATTTTATTCTTTATGTTGCAGTGGTAAATGGGAGTGTTTCCTTAATTTTTCTTTTCAGATTTTTCATCATTAGAGTACAGGAATGCCAGAGATTTCTGTGCATTAATTTTGTATCCTGCTACTTTACCAAATTCACTGATTAGCTCTAGTAGTTTTCTCGTGGCATCTTTAGGATTCTCTGTGGGTAGTATCATGTCATCTGCAAACAGTGACAGTTTTACTACTTCTTTTTCAATTCGTATTCCTTTTGTTTCTTTTTCTTCTCTGATTGCTGTGGCTAGGACTTCCAAAAGTATGTGGAATAAAAGTGGTGACAGTGGACATCCTTGTCTTGACCCTGATCTTTGAGGAAATGCTTTCAGTTTTTCACCATTGAGAATGAGGTTGGCTTTGGGTTTGTTGTATATGGCCTTTATTATGTTGAGACAGGCTCCCTCTATGCCCACTTTCTGGAGAGTTTTTATTATAAATGGGTGTTGAATTTTGTCAAAAGCTTTCTCTGCAACTCTTGAGATCATCATATGGTTTCTCTTCTTCAATTTGTTAACATGGTGTTTCACATTGATTGATATACATATATTGAAGAATCCTTGCATCCCTGGGATAAATCCCACTTGATCATGGTGTATGATCCTTTTAATATGTTGTTGGATTCTGTTTGCTAGTATTTTGTTGAGGATTTTTGCATCTATATTCATCAGAGATAGTGGTCTGTAATTTTCTGTTTTTTGGAGTATCTTTGTCTGGTTTTGGTATCAGTGTGATGGTGGCCTCATAAAATGAGTTTGGGAGTGTTCCTTCCTCTGCAATTTTTTTGGAAGAGTTTGAGAAGGATGGGTGTTAGCTCTTCTCTAAATGTTTGATAGAATTCACCTGTGAAGCCCTCTGGTCCTGGCCTTTTGTTTGTTGGAAGATTTTTATTCACAGTTTCAATTTCATTACTTGTGATTGGTCTGTTCATATTTTCTGTTTCTTCCTGGTTCGGTCTTGGAAGGTTATACCTTTCTAAGAATATGTCCATTTCTTCCAGGTTGCCCATTTTATTGTCATAGAGTTGCTTGTAGTAGTCTCAGGATGCTTTCTATTTCTGCAGTGTCTCTAGTAACTTCTCCTTTTTTGTTTCTAATTTTATTGATTTGAGTCCTCACCCTCTTTTTCTTGATGATTCTGGCTAATGGTTTATCAAGTTTGTTTATCTTCTCAGAGACCCAGGTTTTAGTTTTATTGATCTTTGCTATTGTTTTCTTTCTTTCTATTTCATTTATTTCTGCTCTGATCTTTATGATTTCTTTCCTTCTACTAACTTTAGATTTTGTTTGTTCTTCTTTCTCTAGCTCCTTTAGGTGTAAGGTTAGATTGTTTATTTGAGATTTTTCTTGTTTCTTGAGTTAGGCTTGTATTGCTATAAACTTCCCTCTTAGAACTGCTTTTGCTGCATCCCGTAGGTTTTGGATCATCACATTTTTATTGTCATTTGTCTCTAGGTATTTTTTAATTTCCCCTTTGATTTCTTCAGTGATCTCTTGGTTATTTAGTAACATATTGTTTAGCCTCCATGTGTTTGTGTTTTTTACATTTTATTCCCTGTAATTGATTTCTAATCTTAACACATTGTGGTCAGAAAAGATGCTTGATATGATTTTAATTTTCTTAAATTTACTGAGGCTTGATCTGTGACCCAAGATGTGATCTATCCTGGAGAATGTTCTGTGCGCACCTGAAAAGAAAGTGTAATCTGCTGTTTTTGGATGGAATGTCCTATAAATATCAAATAAATCTGTCTGGTCTATTGTGTCATTTAAAGCTTGTGTTTCCTTATTAATTTTCTCTTTGGATGATCTGACCATTGGTGTAGGTGAGGTGGTAAAGTCCCCCACTATTATTGTGTTACTGTCGATTTCCTCTTTTATAGCTGTTAGCACTTGTCCTGTGTAATGAGGCGCTCCTATGTTGGGTGCATATATATTTATACTTGTCATCTCTTCTTCTTGGATCGACCCCTTGATCATTATGTAGTGTCCTTCCTTGTCTCTTGTAACAGTCTTTATTTTAAAGTCTATTTTATCTGTTATGAGTATTGCTACTCCAGCTTTCTTTTGATTTCCATTTGCATGGAATATCTTTTTCCATCCCCTCACTTTCAGGCTGTATGTGTCCCTAGGTCTGAAGTGGGTCTCTTGTAGACAGCATATATATGGGCCTTTTTTTTGTATCCATTCAGTGAGCCTGTGTCTTGTGGTTGGAGCATTTAATCCATTCACGTTTAAGGTAATTATTGATATGTATGTTCCTCTTACCATTTTCTTAATTGTTTTGGGTTTGTTTTTGTAGGTCCTTTTCTGCTCTTGTGTTTCCCACCTAGAGACGTTCCTTTAGCATTTGTTGTAGAGCTAGTTTGGTGGTGCTGAATTCTCTTAGCTTTTGCTTGTCTGTGAAGCTTTTGATTTCTCCACCGAATCTGAATGATATCCTTGCTGGGTAGAGTAATATTGGTTGTAGTTCCTTCCCTTTCATCGCTTTAAATATGTCATACCACTGCCTTCTGGCTTGTAGAGTTTCTGCTGAGAAATCAGCTGTTAACCTTATGGGAGTTGTATGTTATTTGTCGTTTTTCTCTTGCTGCTTTCAATAATTTTTCTTTGTCTTTAATTTTACCAATTTGATTACTATGTGTCTTGGCCTGTTTCTCCTTGGGTTTATGCTGTATGTGGCTCTCTGCACTTCCTGGACTTGGGTGGCTATTTCCTTTCCCATGTTAGGGAGGTTTTCGACTATAATCTCTTCAAATATTTTCTCAGGCCCTTTCTCTCTCTCCTCTCCCTCTGATATCCCTATAATGTGAATGTTGTTGCCTTTAATGTTGTCCCAGTGGTCTCTTAGCCTCTCTTCATTTCTTTTCATTCCTTTTTCTTTATTCTGTTCCACAGCAGTGAATTCCACCATACTTTCTTCCAGGTCACTTACCTGTTCTTCTGCCTTAGTTATTCTGCTATTGATTCCTTCTAGTGTATTTTTCATTTCAGTTATTGTACTGTTCATCTCTGTTTGTTTGTTCTTTAATTATTCTAGGTCTTTTTTAAACATTTCTTGCATTTTCTCAATCTTTGCCTCCATTCTTTTTCCGAGTTCCTGGATCACCTTCACTATCTGTATTCTGAATTCTTTTTCTGGAAGGTTGCCTACCTCCACTTCATTTAGTTGTTTTTCTGAGGTTTTATCTTGTTCCTTCATCTGATACATAGCCCTCTGCCTTTTCATCTTGTCTATCATTCTGTGAATGTGATTTTTGTCCCACAGGCTGCAGGATTGTAGTTCTTCTTGTTTCTGCTGTCTTCCCTCTGGTGGATGAGGCTATCTCTCTGGAAATTTTAATGTTAATTCTTCCAATCCATGAACAGTGGTTGTCTCTCCCTTATCTCTTTTTTCTTGATTTCTTTCATCAGTGTTTTATAATTTTCAGGGTACAAGTCTTTCACCTCTTTGGTTAAGTTTATTCCTATGTATTTTATCCTTCTTGTTGCTATTGTGAATAGAATTGTTTTCTTAATTTTCTGTTTAGATAGTTCATTGTTGTAGAAGCACAATAGATTTTTGTACATTAATTTTGTATCCTAATACTTTACTTAATTCATTCATTACTTCTAAAAGGTTTTTGTTGTTGTTGAGTTTTTATATGATTAGACTTTTTTTCTAGATTTAAAAAATTGTACATGATCATGAACTAATGCATAACGTGACCACATTTAAGCAAGTAACTTTAATTTGCATTCATCTTTTCTGACTTCAGTGTATTCTATTGTATATCCACTGACAGTACATTCACGTACTATGTATAAATCATTGAAAATTTTAGGATTTTGCTGTCATAAATAAGATAACAGGTCAGAGTATATTAAATTGGAAACATTCGAGAAATTCTGGGGTGAATGTTTGCTCTAGCCATTGCATCAATTGTGATTTATTGACACCAAATTCCTATTGATGTGGGGATGTAAAATGCTGGACTTTTACCAGTTTGATCTCTAGAATTCCTAAATATATTTTCATAGTGTAATTCCCAAGGTACATAGAGTTTTTTTCTGAATCAAATAGACAGGGCACATATGGACACAGATAAATATGCTGAGACAAGCAATGTATCACAGAGTTTGGAATCCATTTGGTTGAGTTCAACAGATATTTATTATGCATCTGTTAGAAAAATATTCAGACCAGCATTTGAATCTTGAATCTTGAATCATGGGTTTATGTTTCATTACCCTCTGTAAGCCTGTTTCCTTACTGCTTGATTGGGAATAATGTTAACTACCCCCAATGACTATTAATAAGATTAAATTAAATAATGGAAAACAGTGGTTCTCACCCTTAGCTGTGCCTTGATATCACCTGGGAAGCTTTTAAAACATACTCCTTCCCCTAGAGTCAAATTTAGTTGGTTTGGTGTGGGGTCAGAGCTTCCATAGTTTTTTAAACTCCCCAGGTGATTGTAATGTGCAGCCTGGGTTAAGAACTGAGATATATGAAGGTGCCGGGCTCAGTGCCTGGAATTTTCTGAGGAACCCTGACCTTTTCCTTTTACTTATGTGCCAGACTCTGTTGGGCACTGGGGATAAAAAGGTCAGACATACCCCTGTTTTCAAGATGCTTCCAGGTTCATGAGGAAGAGAGACAAGGCAAGAAATCACTGCTCTGCAGTGTGATAGTTTCAATAAAAGAGATTTAGATAAAGAAGAGAAGCCATACCAAGGAAATGATTGACTGTCTCAGAGAATCTAGGGCATTTGGCAACAGTGAACTGGTATCACCATTCACTGTTGGTCACGTTTCCACCTAGACACATAACTGGGGTTCCAGTCTGGCTCTACACTAACCTACTTTGTGGATATAACAAAGTCTCTTTCTCTCATTAGTACTTGACTTTCCTCATCAATTAAACAACATCAACAACAACAAAAAGTGGTTCGTAGCCCCTCCTGTACCCACCTTGCAAGGCTGTTTGGACATGAAAGAATGAACAAAAGAACATTTTATAATCGTATAATTAATTATTCATATTCTGTGAGGGAGAACCACTTTCATATCAGCATTTAAACATAGTAAAGTTTCTTCCATCTTAAGACAAAAAACAAAACAAAAGAATAGCTTCCTCAACCTCATGTCTTCTCCAGGTTCTCTCTCTCCCTCTCCCTCTCCTTCCCATTTACAGCCAAAGTTTGTTAAGAGTATTTACTAACCTTGCTATCTCTACTTCCTCATTTCCCACTCATTTATCAATCCTTCACAGTCTGGCTTCTGCTCCTCTCTACTGAAGTTGTTCTGACAAACGTCATCAGATGCTGTTCTGATTTTTATTATGACTCTGATGACCATTCCCTTCCTCTGGAAACAATATTTTTCATGAACTTCTGTGACATAGCACTCTGCTTAGTGCCCTTCTATCTCCTTGGCCATACCTTTCCAGTTGCCTCTTCTAGCAACTGTAACTATTGTTCAGGTGCTGGAATTTATCGAGACTCTGTCCTAGTCTGCCTTCTCTTTTCATTCTCCACAGCCTCCCTGCATGAGCTTATCCCCTCTCATGGCTTCAGTTATCATCTCTCTGTGGCAGACATCCAAATCTGTGCTTCAGTCCTTTGTTTTCTCTGGAGCTCCAAACCTTTCTATCCAACTTCCCACTTAATATCTCTACTATGGTATCCCATAGGCATGTCAACTGTGCTTTAAAACAGAGCTCATTATCTCTCTCCAAATTCAGAAGCAACCCTTCCTCTTATTTGTGCCAGCTCAGAAGCTTCTATGGCCATTTATTCAGTTTCCAGAGCCAGAAACCCTCAAGTAATCTGTGACTGACTCCTCCCACCCTTTACCCTCAACAGCAGCAGGACTCAGTCACTCAGTCCTACTGACTCTGATCTTCCAAAAGTGTCCTCTTCCCCCTATTTCTTTACTTTACATGACTACCATGTCACTCTTCTGCTTAACACCCTCTGGAACTTCCCATATTATTAAAGACAAGACTTTTAAGCTTGGCATACAAGATCTGGCATGATCTGGTGTTTGCCCCTCTTTCTAGCTCATCTCACTCCTCTCTTCTCTTTACAGTTCCTCCTGTAGATATACAGAACTTTTTAGTTCCCTTTTTAGAAACTTTTTAGTTTATCTTATCTCTGGGTCTTTCTCTTGTCAGGAAAACTCTGCTTTGCCCCTTTCATACTGTCCTAGCCAACTCCCACTTGCCCTTCAGAGTTAAGTTTACATGCTGCTTCCTCTAGGGCACTTTCTATGACTCCTTTAGTCTGAATTTATTGCCCTTTCTGTTTTTTCTAATAGTTTCCTGTGCCTACTCCTTTCACAGGCTTGTCAGTAATTACCTACTTATCTGTCTCTACCACCAAACTTGATAGTAAGGATAGACCATGGTTTTTTTGTTCTTTGCTCTATTTCCAGTGGCTAGCATAGTGGCTGGCATATAATTGATGCCTAGTATATACTTGTCAAATGAGTGAATGAAAGAATAAATGAATGAATGATGAATAATGAATAAATGGAAATAAGAAGTGGTCTCTGCCCCCAAGCAGCTCAGTTTAGTGAAGATGGAGGCATAAGTACAATTATCTATAACAGAAGGGGAATAGAGTAAGTGGTAACTCAGTGCAAAGTACCAAGAAAAAGAAAAGGAGAAAGTACTTTTGATTGGCAAGATAAGTGAAGGTATTTCAATGGAGATGACATCGGAGCCAGCCTTTCATAAAATATTAACTATAATAATTTGGATGATAGTAAGTACTCTGTATGAGTGCTTATAATGTGTTAGGCATTATCTTAAATACCTTACATGTAATATCTCGTTTATTTCCTCCAATAACGTATAAGTTGGTACTTTTTATTTCCAATTTATAGACAAGGACACAGAGAGGTTAAAAATCTTAAGTAAGTTCACCCAGCCAGCTAGTAGAGGAGCTAGAACTCCTCAGGGGCAGGAGCTGTGTCCTATTCTTCGTTTAGTTTCAATGCCTAGAGAAGGACCTGGCACAAAGTAGGAACTCATCCACAGTTATCAAACAAGATTAACAAGTTTGGAGATCTAACGTACAGCATGGTGATTATAGCTAATAATACTGTATCATTTATTTCAGTGTTGCTAAGAAAATAAATCTAAATATTTCACCACAAAAAAAGAAATGGTAACTATGTGGTGGGATGAAGGTGGTAGCTAATGTTATGGTGGTAAGGTAATCATTCTGCAATATATAAATGTGATAAATTAATACCGTTTGTTGTAGGCCTTAAACTTACACAATGCTATGTGTCAATTACATCTCAATAAAGCTAGAAGAAACAAGACAAAAAAAACAGTTGCCAAATGAGACAGTAAATGGGAGAACAAAATTTTTTAAAAAGCAAGATGAATGAGCTTGATGGGCTCAGAAACAGGTTTTTTTGTAAAGGATCTCACAAAACTGTTACACACACACACACACACACACACACACACACACACACACACGCAATTCTGTCCAGAAACATCCAAGGATCCTGCTTAATATTAGCTGACAAAGCTACAACCATGTCTGTGCTGACTCAGCTTTCTGCTCTGTTAGCAACCCTGCCTCCTGGAAATGAATGAAGGAAACTCAAAGACCTAGGAATGTTCTACTGATGTGGTATAGATTAGCTTTGGTAGTAAAGATTGGAAGGGATATAAATAGCCCACAACAAAAAAGAATTGCCATATGGACAAGTCTATTTGGTAAAAATACTTTAATGACAAGCAGCAATTATGGCCACCTCCTGTCCTCTCTGGAATGCAATGCCCTGGGGAATGCCTCAACACTGAAGCCAGTGGCCAGGGCACCCACGGGCAGTTTACTGAAGGAAAAAATGCCTGTCAGAACTGTCATTCTTTCTCTTGCTTCTGTCACCCAATGACTTGTTTGTGAAATTCCTAAATTTGGTTGTGAACTGACGGTTTTGACAGTCTATCTTAGTGAATGTTTTTCTTAAGCTCTTGGGGGTCTGCATACTTTTCTGCATCTGGGAGATGTGGAAAGACTGTCTTCTTTTTAGGAGCTAGGGAGCCTCTTAAAATGTCTCTTAGAGAACCTACCACATCAGAAATCTTCGGTGAGAACTGCAGGGCCCTATTGCTGAAAAATAACTTTCTTTCCTTTGAGCCCCAACTAAAAATAAGTTTTAATTATTTTAGTAGGATCATTTTAAAGAGCTAGTCCTGATAAATAATAATGTTCAGTGAATTTCTTTTAGTTCTTGAACATTATGGTTGCATTTGACTTCAAATGAGAACAATGGTATTTAGTGGGTATCTGCTCTCTGCTTTACATAGCCAGGTTGCCTTTTGGGCAGCCTCATCTATGTGGAATTCAGAAAACTGAAGGCCTTTTGGGAGATGTCACAAGATCCCTATTTATTATGTCACACATTGAGACAAAATTAAGGTTCATTAAGGATTAACTAGGGAAAATTGGGTCTATTTACTTCCTTTTGCCAGTCTAGGAACTAAAGGTTTGATCGTAGTAGTCAGATAGGGTCCATCAAGTTCAAACTTTTGTCACAATACTGGGAGAGAGTTTCAAAATTAGGTTTTATGGAAAAGGAAGAGGACTTAGAGAGAATGAATATACCACATGGAATGAGAAATGTGTACAGGTGGCCATATTAGAAACCTGAACATAAACATATCCCAAGGCATTTAGTAGAGTTCTGGTATAAGATTTCAATTCCCTCTCAGTAAGAAATTTATGGAAACATGTGGCCACATGTTAAAGAATGGTATGTATTTCGTATGTTCTGTATCTCTCTTTTTACTATACAGCACATGCCTTTCCATCTCCCTCTCTTTCATGTGCAGGTGTTTTTGTCCCTAGTAAGTTGGTATTGAAAGATCACTTTCTAGTAATAGGGGTCTTATTATATGAGGAAAAAATTTAGTCCCTGCTTATACCTTTACTTCAGATTCACTTTAATTGTAGTCTTTAACAATGGTGTTCCTGAGAAAGGTTTACATTTCTTCAGGATGCTCTACAAAGTCCCCAGTGCTGATGAACCATTTCAGGGGAAATGGTTTCTCCTTGTATGTATTTATAAGGCCTGCAGCTCTTTGTCTTGAATCTGAGCAGGCTGCAGCCAATGGTCTTAACTTTCCGTCACTGCTATTGAGGTAGAAATGAGAGGAGAGTTTGCTTTTGAGCCTTCAGCAGGAAGAGTAAATTCCTTATTGGGTCATGATATGAAAAATAGACAGAACTGTGATCACCATGACATTTCCTGTGTCATGTTAAATACTTTATAAACACCATCGCAGACAAATGCATTAAAATTACCATACTCTCCGCATAGTCCAAACCCTCCAATTGCCATTCAGCCCTATTTACCTTGTTTTAGGCATACTCAAATAAGCATAGCTATTTTAGTTAGTAGCCTAAAACAGTTTAGAAGCAGCAAATGTAAAGAGAGTGGGAGGATTGCAAGAGTCAGAAACAGCTAGCAATACAACTGCAAGGAAAAGCCATTGATCATTTATAAGGTAGCCAAACAAGGCAAGAGGCATAGTGATTTCAGAGTAGATGCAAAAATTTGTTTTCTGCAAAAGAAATTAGGACAAAGTTAATTTATGTACAGCTTTGCCGATATAGGAACATTAGGGTATGATATGATTTACAAAGATTTTATTCAGAATACTCAAAACTAGTATGAAAGCTTTGAAATTTGCTGAATTGTCTGGAAACTGCATATATGGGGAAAGACTAACACTCTGAGAGAGTGTAGACCAGAGTAATAGACCTGGGTTTAATCTGCAGCTCTTCCTTTTTTTAGCTGTAGAATGGGAAAATTAACCTCTCCAAGCTTCAGTTTCCTTTATTGTACAATGGACAAGTATTTCTAATTCATAGGGAGATGTGAGAACAGAATAAGATAAAATAAATAGAGGCACGAGGTCACTGCCCAGCTAATGCTCAGTATACTAAAATATTCTTATTCTCATAAACCTCTGGATCGTTAAATTATACAAGACATTTGTGTACCTGTACCTGAAAATGCCATTGCAATAAAGCCATAAGTTCCTTTATGGGAATTTATTTTATTTTCAGGAAGATTCACAACTTGCCTATAAAACTAGAAACTTGGCATCAGAGAGTATGAAGAGAAAAAGGAATCTTTTTTTCCAGACCTCTGTAAAAGGCAACTTTGTTAACTACTTTGTATGTCTGATTGTAAAGCGTTTGCCAGCCCATGAATTGGGGTAACCCTGTGAGAGTGAGTTGACCCGTTGTGAAGTGATGGGGACTTGGCATGATCACAAGATGTCAGCTGGGGCCTGGAGGAGTGAGTCACAATTTGGCTGAGGACTGCTCTCTTACAAGGTCAGGTTCAAGTTATTGACTTCCCCCAAATAACAGAAAGTCATAAGAAGAGTGGCTCCTAGAACAGGGGCCTGCACAAACTTTGGAGGAGGGAGAGGGGATGGGGCTTAGAAGTTTCACGGAAATTTTTAAAAGTCAGTGTTCCCCAACTGAGTGATACTCATCTGATGAGTGATACTCATCCCTCAACTGATACTCATCTCACTCGTATACCACACACACACACACACACACACACACACACACACACTCACACACTCACACAACACACATGCACACACACCTGCTCTTTTAACACTCCTTACTTCTGCTCAAGCAATTCTTTATTTAACCTCCTCTTCTTGACCTGGCATAGTCCAAAGGTTTGGCACTGGTTTTAGCTCTTCTGAAATCTCTTTCAGGATCCCTCAAGCTGGATCATGAGGCTCTCCACTGGGTCCCCAGAACCCTGCACTTATCACACTGCAACTATATCAAGAGACCCTCTAGATTTTAACTTTCTCCGTTATCTTAGCACCTACATTGTGACTAGAGCTTAGTAGATACCCAGTAAAGTTTATTTGAGCTGACTTGAATAAGAGTCGGGGTCTCCAAAGGTTGCAGACAAGGATCATTGCAGTGTGCGGCTGGGGAGCGAGGAACTGTGTAGACTGCAGCTTCCTTCAAGCTGGTTGGTATAAACTTTCAGAGCATCTTATGAGCAGGCCTTTATCCCTGCCTTGCTCCAAATAGAATGCAGTCTCATAGATTGTACCCACATCCCTGCTTTGGGGGCAAATACATGCAGCACCTTTAGAGCTTTTCTAAAGGTCCTCAAAAAGTAAACAGACAGAAATACGCATTTACTGAGCACCATAGTATGCCAGCTGATGATTTTATTCACACCATATCACAACCTGTGTGATATTATTAGGCCCCATCTTATAGGTGACAAAAGCCATACAGCTAAATACAGGTAGAGGGGATTCCCTTCAATCTCTAGCTCTCTTGTTTTTTTGTCACTTAAATCCCATAGGGAAAGGCAGAGGTCAATGTGAGTGCTAACAGTGAAGGTTGATGGTATAGGCTCAGTGCTTCAGAGCTTACAAAGTACTCTCCACATCTAAGGCTGCACTGAATCCGCACGTGGTTCTGAAAAGCAGGCACTGTAGGGATCACCCACGTTGTCCAGCTAGGGAAGCTAGGTGCAGAAAGGTGAAGTAGCATCCCAAATGTGACACAGTTCAGGCCATCTGACCTGAAGACCATGTCCCACAGCTCTGACAGCCTGACAGGCTTTCACAGTTGATGTAGACTCAGCTCAGATGTGCAGACAGTGGAGCAGTTTTTGCGGCCACAGAAGGAGATTTGTCTTCTTCAATCAGCTGGTGCAAAACGTACTTATTTACTTATTTGTAGCTCACATCACTCCTCTACGGATTTACAAGGATTTCATATTGCATTAAGCCACCTAATCATATAAGCCAATTAATACAAATAATTTTATTTCTTTGTCTTCATGACAAGAAATAACCAAATTCGTTAAAATTTTACCTCCCCTTACCTTCCTGACCAATCTGCTCTAGAACGGCCTCCTCCCCGCCCCCACTCCCCAATCTACTGGCAGCATCACCACCAGCGTCCTCCCACAGCCTTTGTTCCCCACAGCTGTACCTCTATACACGCTGTCTCATTTGTTTCTTCAACCTGTGAGCCCATCTCAGCTCCAAGGCCTACCTCCCTCACCCCCAGTACCTTTCTAACCTGACTTAATCATCCCCTCTATAGAACTGCTGTTACTCTCTTTAAAAATGTATTGTCCCCTTTCTTATATACAACCATCTGTCACGTGTTTTTCTCCCTGACAACCCAAGCTTGATGAGGGCAGGGACTCTGCCTTTCATCTCTGCATCCTTCACGGTGCCTAGCCTGATGCCTGGCACACAGCCATGACCAGTACATGATTTAGCTCTCTCTAGGCTAAAAGAGTTTGTTTTTTTTAGGTAAAATAGTATGCTTTATTTCTTTTTATGGGCAGATAGGAAGATAAAGTTTATTACTTAATATGAACACACTTGCCATTCCCACGGTTCCCACCCCTTTTTTAGGTTTTGACTCTAATTCACCTTCTCAGTGAGAGCTTCCCTGACTCCCCTCCCCAAAATTTTAAGTTCATCTCTAAAACCCATTATCTTCCTTCCGTGTTTGATTTTTCTCCACAGCTCTTATCACTTCCATAAAGTACTGTATATTTTACTTATTTTATTTATTGTCCATTTTCCTCAGTTAAAAATAAGCTCCATGAGAGCAGGAGTTTTGACAGTTTTATTCAATATTATATCCCTGGTGCCTATAACAGTGTCTGGCATATAGTAAGTGGTCAATCTGTATTTCTTGAATGAATGAATAAATACTACTAGGTATTGTGTGTGTGTGTGTGCATGTGTGTACGCGCACTACCCCTCATCTGCAGCAAGACACATGAAGAACCCCTGTACTTTGTCTCAGAACTGGGGTTCAGATGGTGGGTCTCAGGATGAAAGGGAGCTCAGGGATCTTCTACTTTGACGGAACTGAGTATGTGAGTGTGGTGTGGTATAGTAGGAGGTTTTTACTGTATCTTTAGATCTGCATTCATCAGTGCTAGGGGGATTGCTCTTCTATGAGTCATAAACTTGTCACATATTTTTAATCTTTTGGTCAGCACTTACAGATACAGTATGAAATTTGTGAATGCCTTTCTTCTCTCTCTTAAAATTGGAAATTGTGTTTTATATCTCTCTCCATTTTTTGTTATGACTCAGCAATGGTCTCTTCTGTACTGTTATGTGAATTAATTACTACTACTACTATTACTACTGTTATTACCACTACCACCTCTATTTTTAAGCTCAATTTATTTAAAAAACAAAAACAAAAACAGTTCACCCATTTCTCCCATCCCCACTCTGGCAACCAGCAGTCTTTTCTCTATATATTTGAGCTTGGATTTTGAAGTTTTAAATTAAAAAAAATTTTTTTTTAGATTTCCAAATATAAGAGAATCATATGGTATTTGTCTTTCTCTGCCTGACTTATTTTACTTAGTATAATGCCCTTGAGGTCCATCCACATTGTTGCAAATGTGACTGCCCAATATTTACAGCACCACTTATGAAAGAGACTCTCCTTTCCCCATTGTGTATTCTTGACTCCTTTGTTATAAATTAATTGACTACATATGTGTGGGTTTATTTCTGGGCTTTCTATTCTGTTCCATTGATCAAGATGTCTGCTTTTATGTCAATACCATATTGTTTAAATTACTATAGCTTTATAACATAGTTTGAAATCAAGAAGCATAGTTTAATCAAAAAAAAAAAAAGCAGCAGCAGCAGCATAGTGCTTCCAGCTTTGTTCTTCTTTCTCAAGACTGCTTTGGCTATTTGGAGTGTTTTATGCTTCCATACAAATTTAAGGGTTGTTTGTTCTTATTTCTGGGAAAAATGTCATTGGAATTTTGACAGGGATAGCATTGAATCTATATATTGATTTGGGTAGTATGGCCATTTTAACAATATTAATTCTTCCAATTTATAAGCATGTAATATCTTTCCATTTATTTGTGCCTTCTTTAGTTTCTTTCATTTCTTAATTTCTCTTTCAGGTAGGTCATTATTAGTGTATAGAAATGCAACAGATTTTTGTGTATTGATTTTGTATCCTGCAACCTTACTGAATTTGTAAATTCAAACAATTTTCTCATGGAGTCTTTAGGTTTTTCTATATATAATATGTCATCTGCAAATAGTGACAGTTTTACTTTTCCTTTTCAATTTGGATGCCTTTCATTTCTTTTTCTTGCCTAATTGCTCTGGTTAGGACTTTCAATACTATGTTGAATTAAAGTGGCAAGAGCAGGCATCTTTTTCTTGTTCCTGATCTTAGATAAAAATCCTTATGCTTTTCACCATTGAGTATGATGTTAGATGTGGGCTTGTCGTATGACCTTTACTGTGTTGAGGTATGTCCCCTCTATACCTACTTTGTTGAGAGTTTTTATCATAAATGGAGTTGAATTTTTCTCAAATGCTTTTTCTGCATCTATTGAGATGATCATATGATTTTTATCCTTCAATTTGTTAATGTGGTGTATCACATTGACTGATTTATGGGTGTCGAACCACCCTTGCATCCTTGGAATAAATCACTCTTGGTCATGGTATGTGATCTTTTTAATGTATTGTTGAATTCAGCTTGCAGATATTTTGTTGAGGATTTTCTTGCATTTATGTTCATCACAGAAATTGGCCTGTAATTTTCTTTTCTTGTGGCATTCTTGTCTGGTTTTGGTATCAGGGTAATGATGACCTCATAGAATGAGTTTTGAATAGTTCCTCCTCTTCTATTTTTGAAAGAGTTTGAGAAGAATCGGTGTTAATTCTTCCCTGGATGTTTGGTAGAATTCACCAGTGAAGCCATTTGGTCCTGGACTTTTGTTTGTTGGGAGGTTTTTGATTACTGATTCAATTTCCTTACTGGTAATCAGTCTGTCCCGATTTTCTATTTCATCCTGATTCAGTTTTGTTAGGTTGTATGTTTCTAGAATTTATCCATTTTTTTCCCGGTTGTTGAATGTGTTGGTGTATAATTGTTCATAGTGGTCTCTTATGATCCTTTGTATTTCTGTGGTACCAGTTGTAATGTCTTATCTTTCATTTCTGAGTTTATTTATTTGACCCTTCTCTCCATTTTTTTTTCTTGGTACTTTTTATTTTAATTTTAATTTTTTATAAATTTATTTATTTATTTTTGGCTCCATTGGGTCTTCATTCCTGTGTGCGGGCTTTCTCTAGTTGCAGTGAGCAGGGGCTACTCTTCGTTGTGGTGCACAGGCTTCTCATTGCAGTGGCTTCTCTTGTTGCAGAGCACAGGCTGTAGGGTGCGTGGGCTTCAGTAGTTGTGGAGCACAGGATTAGTTGCTCTGCGGCATGTGGGATCTTCCCAGACCAGGGCTTGAACCCATGTCTCCTGCATTGGCAGGCAGATTCTTAACCACTGTGCCACCAGGGAAGCCCTTGGTACTTTTTAAAAATTACTATTTGGTGCTCTTTTTTTCTTAGTACTAGATACTGTCATAGAATGAAAACTGAAGGGCCTTACCAGCAACCTCACTGTTGCTATTGTGGTATTGTCATGTCTGGCTTTGGGGTAATATGTAGAACAGTGGATATCAACAAAGGGTTATGTTTGTCATCTATGGGACACAGAGAGGCTAGGTGGGCCTGAAGTTTGCACACAGACACTGAAGTCAGTACTTGGGCAAATTACTTATTCATTCTGTGCCTTAGTTTTCCCATCTATAAAAAGGGTATAATACTCATACTTACTTTAAAGGGTTATTGAGTGGATAAAATCCACGTAAAGTGCTAAGAACAGTAAGTTTTTAATAAATAATAGCTATTATTATTTCCCTCAATTCCAGAAACTACCCACATAAGGTACACTGATTCCACATTTTTTTTTTTTTTTTGCGGTACATAGGCCTCTCACTGTTGTGGCCTCTCCCGTTGCGGGGCACAGGCTCCAGACACGTAGGCTCCATGTCCATGGCTCATGGGCCCAGCTGCTCTGCGGCATGTGGGATCTTCCCGGACCGGGGCACGAACCCGCGTCCCCTGCATCGGCAGGCGGACTCTCAACCACTGCACCACCAGGGAAGCCCTTTGTTGTTGATTTTATTGCATTTTTTAGTTGCACTCAAATCAGTATTTATCCTCAATGATTTTTACATTACTTTGGTTGGCTGTGTTTTCAAGACATTGCAGTAAATTTGTTAACAAACATTGTTGCAGTATGTATGTCCCTAAATTTTTACCATAAGTGGTAAATGTAAAAATAGAAGGCTTTCAACCCTAGAGATGGACTTCTTGGATACAGTGTGCTTTTATGCTTCCCTCTTGCTGTGAGTGAGTGTCTTTGATAGAGTGGCTGGTGGGATGAAAGAGGCCGAATATTGAGGACCCTTGAAAACGACAGGGATTTTCAGCAAAAATTATAACTCACAATGTATGATTCTACCTCTTTTTCCACTTTTTAGTTACCTAGACTCATGATTGCCTATTCTCTTCTGCATCAGCCCTTTGGGTAGAATGAAGGGTCTAATTTAATTAAGTCACTGGATTGTAATTATAATTTTGAAATAGAAAATCCTCCCAGGAATGTGATCATATTTATTATTGGAGAGACTCATGTGCCTTGCTACTGCAGTACTGCAGGCCAAATACAGCTCCCCACCTTATGAGAGTAGGGGAAGCATAAGCTAATGGAAGCAACAACACATGAATGTTAGGTTTGGTAATAATTCTTGAATTGAAGTTTTTATATCATGGCAGTTTCACATTTTTTCTTTGGGAAATCAGAACTTGTCCTAGGTTTCTGTGGATAATAATAATAATTATTACCAATATTCACTGAGCCCTTACCTCATGGCAAGCACTATTCTAAGAGCTTTACATTTATTAACTTGCTGAATCCTCACAATTACCCTATAAAGTAGGGTTTTTTTAATATCTCCATTTTACATATGAGCAAACAGAGGCACAGAAATGTGAGTAATTTTCCCAAGTTTAAGCAACCAGGTATTGGTTGAGCTAGTATTTGAATACAGGCAGACAGCTCTAAAACTTTATTCTTAACCTTTACACGAAACTGCCCCCTGAAGATAAAGGCCATGCATCTCAGAAACTACGTGACTTAAACTTTCAGTTAAACATTTGGCATGCTACCCATGTCATGATCCATGCTACTCATAAAGCTTTAAAGACAAATACTACATTTTGTACAATGACAACAACCCATGGCCATTGATTGGTGTTTCAGCACAACAATAGTCATCTGCTCTGTAGAGAAGTTAAATTAATTAAGCCAGCAGTAACTCAGACTATTTTATCAATGCTGCATATTTTCTTTCAGGTATTTATTAGTTCCTCCTCATCTACAGTTTACTCATCGTCCTGCCAATCAGCTTCATTATAATTTCAGAAGCATGAGATCATAGAAGAAAAGGCAGTTTAGACATTATTTTACCAATGGGGAAACAAAAAATCAGGGAATGGAAACAACTTGTTTAGTGTCACATCTAGAGCTCCCTGAGGTCAGTGACTATATCTCATCTGTCTTCATCTCCCCATTGCCGAGCAAGGTCTGACTCCATAGGTACTCAAGACAGCACGTGAGGAAGGAATGAATTGTGGCAGTAGGTGAGGCATGAAAGGCAGGGAGCGTCCAGGACATGCCTCTAGATATGGGACAAATACTGAGCAACAGACCCAACCCTAGTAACACCAGTGGAGCCACCACCTGATAACCAAATGAGAGTCCTATGAAAGTCTCCCATTAAGCTGAGCCATTAATTTTTAAGATGAAGTAGGGAGCTTCCAATGGATAGGGCTGGGGAGTCAAGCCACATCATCAAGAAAACAGCTGGTTAGCACGAGCAACATTGCTCACAGGAAGCAAAGCCCAAGGCCCAAAGCTGAGTACCTGCTGTGTGCCTGGTACTACCCTAGATGCTGAACAGTACTCAGCCTCCTTGAAGGAGTCCAGGAGATGCAAATAGATCTCCAGACTTAGAGGGAAGATGAAAAGAGACCACCATGGAAGTGCAAGAGAAAGGGCCTTGGAATGGAGACCAAATCAGAGCTGCCATCTGCTTTGGCATCTGAGTTACCATCCAGGGAAACACATGCTCTGATAAAAGGAAGCACAAAATGCTGAAAGTGCATCTAGGAGTCACCAAACCAAGCCAGGAAGTGAGTTCAAAGCAGAGAGGCCAACTTGTACACAAGTAAGGAGGAGGGAACCATTCAGGAAACTACAAGCAATTCAGTATATCTGGAGCCAAGTCCTGCCAGGTGTTGGCAGGAGGGCAAGATGGCTGCAGAAGATGATAGGGCCCAAGCAGGGAAGGCCTCACAAGTGCCAGACTAAAGATACTGGACTTCATCCTGAATCCTGGAAAGGAACTTAGCAGGAGGATGAAATGCCTTTTAAGAACATTACTCTGGTCTCTGATGTGAAGGATCAACTGGAGACGGCAGGTCTGGATATGGAGAGATTAGAGAAGAAGGTGTTGCACCAATGCAGGCCAAAGATGATAAGGTCTAACCTAGGAAAGTGGTAATGGGGATAGGAGCAGGGGAAAGAGATGAGAGGGGAGAGGAGGGCTTCTTTCAGTATCACCTGAATACTGAATACATCTCACTAAATGTCGGTGGGCTGTCCAAAAACCTAGATATTGTCCTTTAGCCCTCTCTGTCATTCCACTCCTCGCTATCTAATCCATCACCAGTCCTTTCTGTTTTAACTCCTAAGTCCTTCTTCTCACCGTCTCCACTGTTCTCACTCTCTTCTAAATTATCACCATTTCCCTCCTAGATTTTTATAATAGCCTCCTGTTTACCCTAAATCCACCTGTGCCTTCCCCCCTACCACCACCAAATAGTCCCTCTCTGTTTTCCTCAATACCACTGGCTTATTTTTTCTGTTTTTTATTTTTTAAAAATTTTAATTGAGATGTAATTGACATACAACAAGCTGACAGTTGACATAAATAAGCTCTTTAAATAAACATTTAAAGTACAATTTAAGTGTTGGCATGTGTATACACCCTTGAAACCATTACCGCAACCAAGATAATGAACAATATAACACCCCCCAAATTTCCCTTGTGTACCATTCTACATTACCACCAGCAGTGTATGAGAGTTCTAGCTCCTCCATTTCTCCAGTACTTCATATGGGCAGTCTTTTTTTTAAATTTTAGTCATCCTAAAAGGTGTGTAGGGGTGTCTCATTATAGTTTGTTTTTTTTTTTTTTTTTTTTGCTGTACACGGGCCTCTCAATGCTGCCACCTCTCCCGTTGCGGAGCACAGGCTCGGGACGTGCAGGCTCAGCGGCCGTGGCTCACGGGCCCAGCCGCTCCGCGGCATGTGGGATCTTCCCGGACGGGGGCACGAACCCGTGTCCCCTGCATCGGCAGGGGGACTCTCAACCACCGCGCCACCAGGGAAGCCCCTCATTATAGTTTTAATATGTGTTTTCCTAATGACTAACAATGTTGAGCATTTTTTCATGTGCCTATTTGCCATCTGTTTCTCTCCTTTGGAGAACTGTCCAGATCTTTTGCCCACTTTTTTATTGTGTTGCTTGTTTTCTTATTACTGAATTTTGAGAATTCTTTATATACATATTCAGGATTCAATCCCCTTATCAGATATATTTGCAATTACTTTCTCCCAGTCTATGCCTTGTTTGTCAATTCTCTGAACAGCTCTTTCAATGAACAGAAGTTTTAAATTTTTCATGGGGCCCAATTTATCAATTTACTTTTTTATGGATCATGCTTTTGGTATTTTACCTAAGAAATCTTTGACTAATCCAAGGTTACAAAGATTTTCTCCTATGTTTTCTTCTAGAAGTTTGAGAGTTCCATGTTTGACATTTAGGTCTACGAGCCATTTTGAGTTAATTTTCATATGTGATATGAGGCATGGATAAAAATTATTTTTTCCCATATGGACAACCAATTGTCCTGGCTCCATTTGTTGGAGAGCTTGTTCTTTCTTCACTGAATTTCCTTCATATCTTTGTTGAAAATTAGTTGTCTATATATGACTGCATCTATTTCTGAACACTATCCTATTTCATGGATCTAATTATGCCAAAACCACACTGCCTTGATTACCGTAGGTTTATAATAAGTCTTGAAATCAGAGATTGTTAGTACTTCAACTTTGTTCTTTTTCGAAGTTATTTTGGCTATTCTAGGTCCTTTGCATTTCCATATGGATTTCAGAATTAGTATGTCATTTTTTTATAACAAGCCTCCTGGGATTTAGTGATTTGTTTTTTTTTTTTTTTTTTTGGCAATAGAAATCTCATCATGCCCATCCCTCTTTTAAACTCTTCAGTGGCTTCCCACATGCTCAGACTAACTCGCTTCCCCAGTTGTACTCCCTGGCTTAGAATGCTCTGAAGGGTCTAGACTCTTCCCTCCTCTCTGGTCTCATCTTTCTTGGTCCCCATTTCTGTACTCCAGGCACCCTCGTGTCTTTCAGGTCCATGAATGTGCCCTTGTTCTCTCATACCTCAGGGCCTTTACAAGTGCTATCCCCTCTGACAGGAGCACTCCAACCCCACTCCACTCACATCCCTTCTGCCTTCTTAACTCCAAATGTCTCTTCCTTATGGAAATCTTACCTAAACCCAAGCCCACCCTCAGCTACATCAGCTCCTCCTGTTAAATATTTTATAGCTCCCAATATTTTTCCTTCACAACATTTATTAAAGGGTGAAATCATATATATGAATTTGTGTTTATTTTCAAATGTCTGTAGCATGTAGATTGTCTTCGTATGGGCAGAATCTATGTCTGTTTGCCTAACTTTGTACTCTACCTAACAAAATGCTTGGCATGTGATAGGTGCTCCATAAATACTGGTTAAATGAATGAATGAATGAATGAATGAGGCAGGATTTTTGGAATGCTTAACCCTTTTGCTTCATATCAAGGTGGATCTGGGTCCTGGGGCAGGCCTGAGTTGATGGGCAGGGAGACCAGGAAAGACAGGGTTAACCAAGGGAGACCAGATCCAGGTTTCCTAACTCCATGCCCAGGGCTCACCCAGCCACCCTGTGTAGAGTCCAGTGTCTTAAGGAAGTCATCTCTGAATGATACATTCATTTGCAATAGTTCATGCACATGCATTTTCACTCAGTTTATCTGTGCTCTCTTGAAATAGGGCCTAGAGGAGAAATTGAGCAAAAAACAAACAAAACTATTAAATTATTGTTTGGGAATTTCATCTTCCTTCTTTGTTCAAGCAACTGCTTAGCATAACTGAAGCACTCTTTGCTCCATTTTATTTTCTAGCAGTTTGAAATGAGGCAAGAGAAGTTGGCTAGCCCTATGACCTAAGGCTTTGTATTATGTTAGAAAATAAAACTGTATTCCATACATTTTGGGCTTGACAGAAGATCTCAGAAAAGAACGATTCCATGCTGGCAACCTGGGGTTTCTCCACACCTGCTCCTCCTTTCCTACCCCAATCCCCCACCCTTAGGAGCCAAAAGCCCAAGAGTGAAATCTCAGCTCTGAATTCTAGCTGTGTGGCTATAATCCAATATCTTCACCTCTCTGGACTTCTCATGTCTAATTTGCAAAATCAGGGTAAAAATTACCCCTTCTCCACCTGTCTTTCAAGGTTGTTGTGAAACTTAACAAGATAATAATTAAGCTATACCAAGCAGCTATGATGCACCAGCTGTTCACTTTACAGATGTGAATTTTAATCACAACAGCCTTCTGAGGTAGGTATTCGTTTTCTTGTTTTATAAATCAGGAAACTGAAGCTCAGAGAAAAGAAGGCAAGTGCACAAAACTGTGAAGGTTCCTCAGTGCCAGGCTTATCGCTTAGACTTTATCCAAAGGACAATGTGGAAGAGTTAAACAGGAAAATAGTAAAGTCAGATTCAGTTTTAAAAAGATCTTGCCAGCGTCTGTGTGGAATAAGGTTTGGAGGGGGAGAACATAGGGGCCTGGAAAATGGAAAGGAGAAGTATAATAATAACACAGTGGGTTACCATTTTCAAAGCACTTTTATATCCTTTCTATTATATGATTCTCACAAGAACCCTGTGAAGTAGGGAGGAAGACTTGGTTATTGCCTTTTTAAAATATGGAATCTGCAGTCTACACATAGTGTAAGTACTTTGTTCCAGTGTCACAGAGCTCACAATAACAAAGCTGGGTCCCAAACCTAGAACTCTGGACTTCCAGTGCACATTCTTTCACAGTATTCCTCAGCTGATGCAGGAAGCAAGCCAGTGTACTGCCACTGACCATGTGACACTGTCAGGTCCCTGGCCCTCTCTGACCTTAGTCCCCCAACTGTAAAATTAAAGGGTCAGCACAGACAGGCTTTCCCAGGTCCTTGCGCTCTGTCTTTCTATATGCTCAAGTCTCTCACTGGCACCTTCCGTCCCAGCTGGGTTGGGGGAAGAGGTGGGGAGAGATGAGCTCCAGTTGGCCAATAAAGGGAGCTGGAATGGGATGGTTTAGTTACAAAAGGTTAAAATCAACTTGCTTGATTGATTATGAATTTTAAGCAGTTTTCCTTCAGTGCAATCAGCACTCTCCCACCGTCATCACTCATTAGGGAAAGATTACCATTCCCGCAGTGATGGAGAATGTTTCCCAGCATTTGCATTTTGCATTCTACTCACTAAGCACCTTGCTGTCAGAATTATGAGCCGTTTCTCCTTGCCTGGCCTCTGCCCCTCCTTCCCTGCCTGTCCCGAGTCCCTTGCTGGGATGGTGAGAAGTGACCCCAGAGGAGAGGGCAGAAAGGTCACGGCCATATTGACCACTGGCTGGTCCATGCGTGATGATCAGCCAGCCGGCCTCTGACAGGATGATAGAAGCAGCTGCCTCATGGCCTCTTTCTCTCCTCTTCTAATTAGCCTTTATGAATATTTAATGAAATTAAGATGGAATTCAATCAGAAGTTTTACCTGCTGCATCTTCTTCAGGAGAAAGAAGAAAAATAAATGGCAGGATATTATTAGATTCCTCTAGCCACAGGGCAGAAGCAATGGGCCCTGAAATCCCTCTGACACTCAGGTGCTCAGCAGCATTTACTGCCCAGGTGCTTCTGCTAAGTCCAAAGGAATGCAGCCTTTATATTGGAGAGAGGCTGCAGTTTTCCATGTGCCACGTAGGCAAACAGATCTTGTCTGGAGAGGTGAAGCTGATGTGCTGGAGCGCACGCTCAGGCCGAAGCTGCCGTCTTAGAAACAGCCTTTTAGCAAACGCTCTCTCCCTGCCTACTAGGAGTCTCTTGGTTTTGCAAACAAACGTTCTTTTTTCAATTATTAAATTAATTTAGTTTTCACTGCAGAAAAATTATAGAGAATATCGAAAGTAAAACTCTCTCGTAATCCCACCACCTAGAGATAATGAGGGTTAGTGTTTTTACGTGTATTTATCTATCCACTCTAACCACTGCACGCACTCACATAATCACACAGTAATATCTTGTAACCTACCTCTTTAAAATCTTTTAATTATTTGTACAATTTTAAAGGTTACTTTCCATTCACAGTTACTACAAAATATTGGCTGTATTCCTCGTGTTGTACGTACACCCTTGAGCCTATCTTACACCCAATAGTTTGTTCCTCCCACTCCCCCATCCCTCTGTTGCCCTTCACCCCCTACTGGTAACCACTGGTTTGTTCTCTATATCTGTGAGTCTGCTTCTTTTTTAGTATATTCACTAAATTTGTTGTATTTTTTAGATTCTACATATAAGTGATATCATACAGTATTTGTCTTTTTCTGTCTGACTTATTTCACTTAGCATAATGCCTTCCAAATCCATCCATGTTGCTGCAAATGGCAAAATTTCATTCTTTTTTATGGCTGAGTAGTATTCTGTTGTTTTTATACATACCACATCTTCTTTATCCGTTCATCTGTTGCTGGACACTTAGGTAGTTTCCATATCTTGGCAATTTTAAATAATGCTGCTATTAGATGGACCATTGGGGTCCATATATCTTTTTGAATTAGTGTTTTTGTTTTTTTCAGATATATATCCAGCTGTGGAATTGCTGGGTCTTATGATATTTCTACTTTTAGTTTTTTGAGAAACCTCCATACTATTTTCCACAGTGACTGTACCGATTTACTACCTTTTTTGAATATACACTATACCACTAATACTTATCTATAGCACCATGTGTAATGACTTACTGTGATTTATTGTATAGATGCACCTTCATGTTTTTAACTGATTCCCAGTCATTGGCATCTCCATTTGGGGTCTCTGAAGGTGACTTGATGACTCTATGCAAAAAGTACAGAGCCTGGGCTTTGGAGTCAAATAGATGTGAATTCCAACCCAAGCTCTTCAAGTTATTAACTGTATATTCTTGGGAAACTTAAACTCTCTAAGTCTCTGTTTTTTCATATTAAAAGAAAGATATTTAGTTTTGAGGAATAAATGAGAATATATACAAAGTACCTAGTACAATGGCTGACATAAATAAATGTCCAGTTTATGGTAACTATTTATATTGTCATTATTAATAACGCTCTGACAAATTTCCTTGTAGCTAAATCTTAACCACTTCATTAGGCTAACTTCCTAAGAGTAGAGTTGCCGGGGCAAAGGATTTGCACATTTTTAAGTCAGCTAAAAATTTTGAAAGCTCCTGCAGTATTTCTTTCTCACACCAGCTTCCTGATTTTGGCTAACATCTGGTAACATTTGGGGCTCTCATGGCCAGTGCATGATGAAAACTTTAAACAACTTCTTTCCCTTCCTTGGTCCTTGGTTTCCCCATCATAAGATGAAGTGTTGGACAGGGTACATTTAGGTTGGCAGATTCTCTCCCTACCTCCAGCAGCTCTGTCATGGCCCAGGCCAGCCACTGGAACAGGCAGGTCTAAAGCCAGCTGAGCAGCCCCAGCCGTCAGGCAGGTACTCATTCGTTCAGTGCAGGCTTCCTCTTTCACCAGGGTGCCCTCAGGGGTGTTAGTGTCTGACAGACAAATAAACCTATAGGTGGCAAATGAACTCCAGAAGGTTCCCCCTTTCTGTCTATGTCTGTGCATATTTTGAAGGTGTGTGTTGTGGATCAAATTGTATCCCCTCCCCCAAAAGGTATGTTGAAGTCCAAACCCCCAGCACACGTGAATGTGCCCTTATTGGGAAACAGAGTCTTTGCAGATGTAATCAAGTTACGATGAGATCAAACTGGATTAGAGTGAGCCATAAATTCACTGACTGGTTTCCTTATAAGAGGGCCATGTGAATATACAGACACGGTGACACCCAGGGAAAATGTCATGTGACAAAGGCAGAGATTGGAGTAATGCTGCCATAAACCAAGGGACTTCAAGGATTGCTGCCAACAACCAGAAGCTGGAAGAGGCAAGGAAAATACTTCCCTAGAAGCTCTGGAAGGAACATGGCCCTGTAAGACCCTTGATATCCAATTTCTAGCCTCTAGAACTGTGAGAGAATAAATTTCTGTTGCTTTAAGTCACCTAGCTTGTGATAATTTATTATGGAAGCCCTGGAAAACTAGTACAGTGTAGATTCTAATTTTTATTTCTCCTTCCTTATTAGAGTACAAGCTATTAATTCCTAGGGTCATTTCTGGAGTTAGCATGACACAATGAGAAAAGTTCAGGGCTGGGAATCTGACTGTCCTAGCTAAAAGCTGGGAGTGTAACAAAATTTCTCTGCAGTGCCTGTGCTAGGTAATACCTTCTTCTTCCAGTCACCAAATTTCGTGCCTGGTCAGTGTGTTGTTTCCCTCAGTCAGCCCAGTAAGGCTGAAGCCTAATCTTACTTTAAGATAGATTCTCCCCTGGCAGTAGAACTAAAACAGGAATCTGTCCTATGGCCAAATGTCCCTAAGACAACTATAGGCACACTAAACTAAAATGATCTCTTTATGTGTCTATGTCCCCCACCTGATCAGAGGCTTCTCAATGCCAGGGGCCATGTTTGATTCATTATTCAGACATCAAAATCCAACTCAGTGTCTCATCCAAAATATGTGCTCAATGTAAGTTTTTAGAAGAGAGTATTCAGAGAATGGGGTCTTGTGCTTTTGGTTCTGTTGTTTCAGTTCCTTGAGTTTAGCTTTCTTCTGATACTTTGCTTGTGTTTTTGACCAGCCTTGACCTGACCCCTAGAATTTTACTGACCTGATCAACCCTATGATTTTTATTTATTCGAATACATTTAGTAAGTAATGAAATAATAATGATAATATCTGCCAGTTATGGAACATTACTCCATGGTAGGCATCATGACACTATGATAGGTATGAATCTTGGTCTGCAAACTTAGGAGTACAAGAAATATATTTACTGTTATATTAAAAACATTTCAGTTGAACTTGTATCCCATATCCTACTAACCTGGTAGTAAATTGAATCTCTGTTATTACTGGGGCTTCCCACCTTCATGTTTTGGTAAGATCCCAGGATCTCATGCAGCCCCAAAGTATTAGAAGCATTGGGGTAGCCTCTCTGATTATTGGTCATTGGTCCAGACCAGTGCCCACTGACACAACCATTTCCCTTTCTCTCATGTCCCTCTGCTGCTGCTTCCATGCACTGGTTGGGTCATAATGATCTCTGAGGAATCCACAGACCATACACCCACAAGCAACCAGTCTGAGAAAACCTTAGGATGCTGCTGCAGAGTGCAGTACAGGTAACAGATGCACTGACCTTCATCCTCCTCCCTGGTTGAGAAATAACCCTCCCCACCTTAACCCCGAAGCCGTCTTCCCCTCTCCTCCTTTTTCCCTCAAGGATGTCCATAGTCCATAGTCTTCAGTGGACCCTGGCTTTCATAAAAGCAAAAGAATACAGCTGACTCCTAGAAGCTTCCACTTTCCCCTCTTTCAAATATCCCCAGAAAAGCAAAGACTAGTAGCCTAGCTATTGCTTGGAACACAAGAGGAAGGGAAAATGCAAGAACATATACAGAAATTCTTATTCCAATAACTTATCTTATTCCAATAACTATACTAGTCCCTTTAAAACAAAATATTATTTAATACTTACCACAATCCTGCAAAGGTAGGAGTTTTTACATATGTAAAAACCACAACTCAGAGAGAGAAAGATTTTACAATTAGTAAAGAGAGTTCTGGGAGACGACACAGGTTGGTGTGACACACTGAAGCTTGGAGGCTAAACCACTGTATCCTCACCCTCTGTGTTCTGGGTGTGGGAAGGGGAAACTTGATGGCAGCCTCGAAGGATGGGTAATCCTGAGTGAAAGAGGGAAAAAGAAGATTGCACCACCTGGTTGAGGGAGAGCAGGAATGAAACCTGTCTGTCTGTGGCGCTTGATTCTCCCTGTAGCCCTGTTCTCCAGTATTACAACTCAGCTGTCAGGAGACATGGACATACACACACCATACACACACACACACACACTCACACATGCACACACAAGCAAGCCCACAGTGTTAAGATCACTGGATCCAGAAGGGTTTCCCATCTCAGCCTCGTGATGTTCTCAGAACTCTGCCATCGTCTTGTCCCAGTGCCGAGCTTAGAGGTAATTTCTCCCACTCCAAGACCCAGGGTAAATGGTGCGCAAGCAAGCGCTCCCTGTTACCGTCACCTTCTGTAGAGGAATCATCTGTGTGCTGCGTCAGGATGCCTGGACTTGAGTCCTTGTCCTGCAGGTCCTTCCCCTCTTTTAGAAAATGAAGTATAGCTCATTAACCTCAGAGGCCCTTCCAAGTCCTCTATGGATTTATGAAATATCCAGTCTGGACTTTAAATTTGACACATTTCATAACTTCCCACTAACTTCCTTCCAGTGTCATAGACGCACGATGTAATGAGACGATCTGAAAGGCTTATAAGATCTCTCTGGCTTGCACAGTCTCACCGCTTATGTACAATTCATTCTTCTCAGCTTTAATCCAAATCTAGTTTCTAATATTTTCTAATAAGCTCTGGCCTATCTTACTCACACAGTTTATTGCTATCAGGAAGAATTTTCCCTCCTATCTATACCGCTCCCTTCCAACATTTCCCTACCGTTTTTTTCTTTTTTCCTGCTGGCAATAATTATAAGTTGTGAAGCCCACAGAAAAGCGGATATGAAATAGACTGTATATGATTAGAGATAATATCACAGGCGTGTGTCTGAAACCTGCCGTCTGGCTAATGTGTGTTTTCCTCCCCACGTCACTGAATACAGTCATTATGCCTTGGCGGGGCCTGGGCTTTGGTAATGGTGTGATCAGTGTTTACATGTGAAGAACGTGTTTCTTTGTGTTGAGGGGCCGTCCCAAGCACTACCTCCTTGCTAGGAGGCCGAGGATGATGAATCACATTTCTAAGATTCCTGATGGCATGAACTTTACAAACTGATCTTCCTCTCTTGGCTCCTTGATTCACTGGAGCTTCTTTGGTGAAAGCTGGAGGATTAACAAGGTCTGGAAATACAGTAGTTTCCCTGGCCTGGGTTGTGAGCACTGTCCTGAGGCGGAGGCCAAGACCTGGCCTCTTACAAAGAAACAAGACCCAACAGTGGTGCAACTGCCTCTGTTGTTATTTATAAAATGTGAATTCATTCATTCTACAAATATTTATTGAGCACCTACCATGTGCTGGCACTGTTCTAGATACCGGAGAGCAAGTAAGGACCAAAACAGAAAACTTCCTACTTTCATAGAGCTTCCATTAGAATGTAATGTAATGTTTAGAAAAGGGGGAAACATACATAAGCAAAATAAACAAGTAAAATATTTAGTATACTAGGTGATGGAAAGTAAGGCAATCATTTAATTTATTGTCCAAACCAGGACACCTCTGAGGGCGAAAGCACAAAACTATTAGTAATTTCAGTGGGTAAAGAGACATAAATCAGGACAATGGTCACCCTAAAATGCTGTGGAGGAAAATAAGGCAATTAAGGGAAGTAAGGAGTGTGGAGAAGGTGGAGACGGGGTGTAGAGAATTGAGTGGATTGGAATTTAAAATAGGAGCGTCAGAAGGCATCACTGTGAAGGAAATAAAGAAGCAATTATGTGGATATGTGGGGCAAAGTGTTTTCAGCAAAGGGAACAATAAACATAGTAGCCATTAGAATGGACCGTGGCTGGTATGTTACAGGAGCAGCAAGGAAGTCAGTGGCTGACATGGAATGACTGAGTGGGAGAATTTTAGGAGATGAGGTCACTGGGGTCAGTGGAGCATCAGATCATGTAGGACCTTTAAAGACACTGTAAGGGCTTTGGCTTTTACTGTGGTGGGGTGGCAGCCATCTAAAGCTTTTAAGCTGCCTTGTGTTATTTTACCATAATCACTCTAAATGGTGTGTTGAGCATAGTCTTTTAGAAGGGCAGTATGTGGCAAGAGTTGAAATAGGGGCACCAGTTAAAAGGCTATTGCAATAATCTGAGCGAAAAATGATGGTGGCAGGAAGAAGGTAGAGATGGTGAGAAGTGGTCAGAATTTGGATATTCTGAAGACAAAGTCAACATGATTTGATGAAGGATTGAATATGGGACATGGGGGAAAAAATAGTGTCAAAGATATCTCCAAGTTCTTTGACCTGAACATTGGCTGGAGGATAAAGTTATGGAGTTTCCTTAAATAAGAAGGGAGAGACTGTGGGTAGAATAGATTTGGAGAAGGAAATTAAGGGTTTGGCTTTGGAGTGTTAAAGTTGGAGTGATAAATATTCACCTGGAGATATTGAAGATACAGTTAGATGCAGTCTGGAGTTTAAAAGTCAGGGCTGGAGATAAACTTTGGAATCTGTTAAATTGAGGGAGATCATTTAAGGAGTGAGTGTAGCTTGAGAAGAAAAGGGTTCCAAAGACTGAGCCCTGTCCCATTCCAAGATGAAAAGATGTGGCAGAAAAAGGGGTACCAGCAATGGAGTTTTAGGAGGAGAGGCCTGTGAAATTGTAGGAAAACTAGGAGAGTGTGGCATCCTGCACGTCAGGTTTTTAAAAAGTGGTACACGGAGGAGGGATCAAATTCTGCTGATCTATCAGGTATGAGGACTAAGAACCATTGAAGGTCATGGAGACCTTGACAAGAGCAGTTTCAGTGGCATGGTGAGGGCAGAGGTGTGACTGAAGGGCATTCAAGAGACAAGGGATGATGAAGAAACAGAAACTGTTAGAGACAACGATTTCAAGGAAAGGAGAAAAATGAAGTAGTAATGGCAAGGCGAAGTGGAGCCAAGAGCTTTTTTCTTTTTTCTAATGGAAGAATTAACATGGTTTTGTACTGGTGGAAATGATCCAGGAAACTAGAAAATTTTTGTGATGCAGAAAAGATAGGCAAACATTGCTGGAGCGAAATCTTTGAGTGGGTGAAGGGGGAGGGGATCTAGTAGGGGAAGTGAACAAGTAGAGGGGATGGTCTTGGATAGGGGCAGGGAAAGCGCTTCCATAACAACACGAGGAGAGGTAGAGTATGTGAGCGTAGGTGCAGTTACCTAGGCGGATGTGATGTTGGGCTTTTATGTTCTTCAGGTTGCTTTCTCAGTGAAATGGTAAGCAAGTTCATCAGCTTACATGAGTTTCTTTACCACATCAGTGTTGTCTCTGATGGGACACATTGTTGGAAGTTAAAATTCATTGTTCCATTCATTTATTGGATACTCACCAAGTACCTATTCTGTGCCAGTCTCTGTGCTTAAAGGTCACATGGGAGAGACAGATGCATAAACATACACAATCCAGGACGGCATGCACTTAAATGGACTTAAACGTGGAGAAGAATAACTAACTTGGTCTAAGAAAGTCCAGCGATAATTCAGAGCACAGATGAAAACTGAGTTAGATCTAAAACGATAAGAATAGATATTTTCCAGGTGGAGAAAGGAAGGAAAGTCATCCTAGACCCAGGGAACACCATGAGCAAAGGCTTCTAAGAGTGAAAAACAAAGAAAATCCTGCATATTTGGAGAACATGTTTGAAAGACTGGACTTGTGACCGGACAGGTGGTTTGCACCATTCTCTGAAGGGCCTGAGGTGTCAGGCTGAGGAGTTGGGACAGTGAAAGTCTGTGAAGATTTTAAGCAGGAATGTGCCTCTGACTGCAAGAGTCTAAGCAAAGATGGGCTTGGGTGGAACAGACCATGGTGTTGGGGAAGCCAGGTAACTTTGTTTGATGGAGAGAAAGCCAGTGGGGCTTAGGGCTAGAAGGATGCCTGAGCGAGATGTGGAGAAGTCTGCCTTAGCCATCTGAGGAGAGACTTTTCTCCCTGGGTTGGGAAGGGGCTCCTCATTGACATGCAGAAAGCACTGCCCGCTTTACTGCTTTTAATAAAAATGGAAAATATGGGTTTGTGTGATGCTTTTAATCATTTTGGAATTGTAAAGAGCTCTGGGCTTTGGGGGCTGGGATGGCCCTGTGTGAACATAAATTAGCCTAACTGAGTGGCCTGTGCTGTTTATGGGCACTACTTGCTGTAAATTTGGTTCCGATGCTGGAACTGTGCGTCACCCACATAGCCCTCAGCCTCAGCACGTCTCCTCCTGAAAACTGCAAGGGTTGCTTTTCGTTAGGAGTCGTGGACTCCAAGATGAAGTAGGGAGTCCTTTAATTAATAAACTAGTATGGTCTTTAATTTGCTTACTCATTCTGCAAACTGGGACCAATCACCTTCTCTAGCCAGGCCCTGTGCTAGACACTGGGAACACAGAGATGAGATAGGCCCTGGAGGCACCTGCAGTCTAAGACACTGGGAATTTCAACAAAAATAGTCAGGGCCAGTTGGAGCAAAATGAAAGGCATGGTTACTTCTACCTGCAACCTTTTTTAGACAAGGGCTGTGGCTTGTCCCAAGAGAACTGGGTCTTGCTTAGAATTAGAATCTTGACTACTTGCTTAGAATTCTTGAAAAGCGGAGTGGGGCATCACTAAGGGTTTAGACCAGAGTGTTAGGTAGACCCAGGGCAGGAAGCTGACTCTGCCTCCTTGCTACCTCTGTGATTGTCAGGACAACCCCTGACCTCCTTGAGCCTGAGTTCTCATCTGTAAAAAGGGGTGGTCATAATATGGCTATAAAGCTCCTAACATAGATCCAGTCCGTGGTGCGCTCTCTACAGACGTCATTGGCTCCCTCTCCCTGTCCTGTGCGCACCGCCCCAGCAGGCAGAGGGAACACTGAGCCATTCCTGCTCTCTGTAAACAGATTAGTTCATGTCCAGGACACACGTTAGCAACTTGTCTCTCTCCATCACTGAACTCTTCAGTGGCCTGCAGTGGCCTCAATAATGAAATGCAAACTCCTCAGTAGGGCAAAGGGGACTCTATAATATGCCCACAAGCCTTTCAGGACCATCTCCACACACATCCTCTTTGTCCTCTATGCTCCAGTCATATTAGAATATTCACTGCTCCTTAGGTGCATACGTGCTTCCTCATCTCAGCCTTTGCTCACGCAGATGCCTCTGCCTGGACCCCTCAGCCCTCCTTCCCTCTTCTCCACCTAGAGAAATTCCACCCACCCTACACAAAAAAAAAAACAGTCTTAATGCCTTCTCCTCAGGAAACTGATGCCTCATTTGGACTTATTGCTTTCATCTCATTTGGACTTACTGCTTTCATCTCTGACATCCCACAACACTTTTCTGTCATTTCACATTTATCTGCTGACTTTGATGGGAGCTAATAGCACATAGGCTAATTTCCCTCACCATCCTCAAACATCTGCGAATACTCTAGCACCGGGGAATGAGACTGGAAGTTAATATGGTGGTGCCAGTAGGATCTGTGGGTGACTAAGCTGCCTGAAGATGCTCCCAGAGAAGCAAGAAACTAACAGCAAGCTTTAGAGGATTGTCATTCCCTCATCGCACACTTGAACCCTTAAAGAGATACACATTTTATAGTGAAGAAACAATGGTTCTGAGTTAAGAAGTGGCAGAGCTGGGCATCCAGGTACTTTTCCACCGTGGCACACTGTCTCATTCAAAAATGTCCATAAAGCAACAGTCCTCCAGTCCCTAGGGTGCACTGGGCTGGACTGCCTTCCTGGGTGTGTGACCAGGGCAATATCCCAGGGCCCTCACACTCAGAAGGACCCTGCACTTGGGATTTCAAGCTCTGTGGTTTGTGTCTTACAACTCTTAATAATTTTATCTTTGAATTTGTATTTTTTTTTTTTCTGTACGCGGGCCTCTCACTGCTGTGGCCTCTCCCGTTGCGGAGCACAGGCTCCGGACGCGCAGGCTCAGCGGCCATGGCTCACGGGACCAGCTGCTCCGTGGCATGTGGGATCTTCCCGGACCGGGGCACGAACCCGTGTCTCCTGCATCGGCAGGCGGACTCTCAACCACTGCGCCACCAGGGAAGCCCTGAATTTGTATTTTATAAGCATAATCTGGTGGGCCAACAAAGCATACACCAGAGACTTGGAGCCTAGGTTCATGCACAGGCCTGCCTCCTACTACCTCATGCCTCTTCAGACTGGGTTCTTGGCCACCTTCTTCCTCACTTTCTGGAAGTCTGGACCCCACCCAACTTCCCTTTTCCCAGGATGGCAGTGCCAGGTTATGTTTGGTAGACAGCTCAGCTGGGACAAGCACGGGGACAAGCTAGGTGCCCCCATGCAGGTGCCTAACCTGTCCCAATGTGAGAGTAGCAGTACTCTTGGGTGTTGCCGTCTGCAGTGGATTGGAGCAGCCAGGCCATGGGAATGGAAATGTCTGTCTTGACCTCCCTGCCCTCAGCTGCCAGCTGGGGTGGGGAGCTGGGAGAGGAAAGGGGGTTCCCAGCAGCCAGTGGGCCATGAACACTTGTGCACCCAGTCTCAGGGTGGAGCCCTAGGACACCTGTGATGGTCTGCATCCACCCCACCACTGTCCCCATGCCTGAGGGAGCACAACATTAAAAAGCAAATAAAAAAATACCATGACAGGTAGAGAGAGAAACAGTGGAAGAAAGGAAAAGGCTTCATATTTTAATACCTTTAATGCCACTTTACACCTGCTTTTTGGATAAGGGGCTGTGCATTTTTATTTTGCACTGGGCCCCACAAATTGTGTCACCAGTCTCAGTGCCTGGCCCCGTGCTGGACACCAGGGATACACATTTGGATGCATATAACCTCTACCTTCAAGGTGGCTATTGGGTCTGCAGTTTGTACTAGTTCAGGAAATTGGCAAACTTTTTCTATAAAGGGCAATTTTAGGCTTTGCAGGCCAACCAATCCCTGTCGCAACTACTTAGCCCCACCTTTGTAGCACAGAAGCATCATTTGACAGTATGTGAAAGAGTGAGTGCAGCTGTGTTCCAATAAAACTTTATTTATGGACATTGGAATTTGAATTTCATATAATTTTCACATCACAAAATATTATTTCTCTTTCTATATGTTTTCAGTAATTTGAAAATACATAAACCATATTTAGCTGTGGGCTGTACAGAAACAGGCAGCAAGCTAGATTAGTCCAGCAGGCTGCAGTTTGCTGACCTTGAACTAGACGATCTCTAGGGGTTTTCCAGCACTCACTCAGGTGAGTTTCAGAGAGCTGGATATTTATTCTCACTGTCCTTTCCCCTATTGTTATTCTGGGTTTCCCTCTCTCTCTCTCTCTCTCTTTCTCTCTCTCTCTCGTGCGCGCGCGCGCGTTCTCCTTTTTGCACTTACTTTTACTCTCTCTCTCTCTACATATATACCAAACATGTGTGCACATGCACACACGCACACGCATGCACCCATACACCTGATTTAAAAGCCACTGATAGATCCATCTGAACACAAGGAGCTCTTTTCTTTCAACTGGTGTAAGTAATGGAGCCAGTGCCCTTCCTCCAGAAGGGGCCAGCTGCTGAATTCTTGCTTGCCTTATAATTACAAAACCATTGAAGCAGAGACGAGAGGGAATCCAATGTAGTGCTCTACCTGCAGAGAAAAAATATTGACACATTTAGGGACATAATAGTCAGATGAAGGAAAGCATGTACTCTATTCTCTGCTCCATGTATCTCTACAGACACGTCTTTTAAATGTGTTTTTGAATAGGGTACAAATGTGATATTCAGACAAGCAATGGACAATTGTCACCATCTGCCATCTGCCCACACATAGGAGTTGGCTCAAGGAAGAAAATGTTTGACTCACAGAAACTGAAGTTCTTCATAAAAAGACTGCAAATAATTCATTATATTATTCACCTACTGTGTGCTCATAGCTAGAAGACTATTAGGAGCAGAGAAGTGTGATATTATAAAAACAGCATGGACTTCTGGAACTGGTGAGACTTGGGTTTCAATCCCTGGGCTGGAACTGCATAGCTATGCTGGCTAGAAAAAGTAACTGAAACTCTCTGAGCTACCATTTTCTCATCTGTATAAGAAGGGTGATGTCTATGTTGCAGGTTTGTTAATAAGAATTAGTGATTTGCACAAGCCTCTTAGATAGCCTCATCCAATAGAGGGCAGACAGCAGAATCAAGAAGAACTACAATCCTGCAGCATGTGGAATGAAAACCACATTCACAGAAAGTTAGACAAGATGAAAAGGCAGAGGGTTATGTACCAGATGAAGGAACAAGATAACACCCCAGAAAAACAACTAAATGAAGTAGAGATAGGCAACCTTCCAGAAAAAGAATTCAGAATAATGATAGTGAAGATGATCCAGGACCTCGGAAAAAGAATGGAGGCAAAGATTGAGAAGATGCAAGAAATGTTTAACAAAGACCTAGAAGAATTAAAGAACAAACAAACAGAAATGAACAATACAATAACTGAAATGAAAAATACACTAGAAGGAATCAATAGCAGAATAACTGAGGCAGAAGAACGGATGAGTGACCTGGAAGACAGAATGGTGGAATTCACTGCTGTGGAACATAATAAAGAAAAAAGAATGAAAAGAAGTGAAGACAGCCTAAGAGACCACTGGCACAACATTAAACACAACAACATTCACATTATAGAGGTCCCAGAAGGAGAAGAGAGAGACAAAGGACCCAAGAAAATATTTGAAGAGATTATAGTCGAAAACTTCCCTAACATGGGAAAGGAAATAGCCACCCAAGTCCAGGAAGCTCAGAGTCCCAGACAGGATAAACCCAAGGAGTAACACGCTGAGACACGTAGTAACCAAATTGGCAAAAATTAAAGACAAAGAAAAATTGTTGAAAGCAGCAAGGGAAAAACGACAAATAACATACAGGGGAAGTCCCATAAGGTTAAGAGCTGATTTCTCAGCAGAAACTCTACAAGCCAGGGAGTGTCATGACATATTTAAAGCGTTGAAAGGGAAGAACCTACAGAAAGATTACTGTATCTAGCAAGGATCTCACTCAGATTCAATGGAGAAATCAAAAACTTTAAAGACAAGCAAAAGTTAAGAGAATTCAGCACCACCAAACCAGCTCTACAACAAATGCTAAAGGAACTTCTCTAAGTGGGAAACACAAGAGAAGAAAAGGACCTACATAAACAAGCCCAAAGCAATTGAGAAATGGTAATAGGAACATACATATCGATAATTACCTTAAATGTGAATGGATTAAATGCTCCAACCAAAAGACACAGGCTCGCTGAATGGATACAAAAACAAGACCCATATATATGCTGTCTACAAGAGACCCACTTCAGACCTAGGGACACATACAGCCTGAAAGTGAGGGGATGGAAAAAGATATTCCATGCAAATGGAAATCAAAAGAAAGCTGGAGTAGCAATACTCATAACAGATAAAATAGACTTTAAAATAAAGACTGTTACAAGAGACAAGGAAGGACACTACATAATGATCAAGGGGTCGATCCAAGAAGAAGAGATGACAAGTATAAATATATATGCACCCAACATAGGAGCGCCTCATTACACAGGGCAAGTGCTAACAGCTATAAAAGAGGAAATCGACAGTAACACAATAATAGTGGGGGACTTTACCACCTCACCTACACCAATGGTCAGATCATCCAAAGAGAAAATTAATAAGGAAACACAAGCTTTAAATGACACAATAGACCAGACAGATTTATTTGATATTTATAGGACATTCCATCCAAAAACAGCAGATTACACTTTCTTTTCAGGTGCACATGGAACATTCTCCAGGATAGATCACATCTTGGGTCACAGATCAAGCCTCAGTAAATTTAAGAAAATTAAAATCATATCAAGCATATTTTCTGACCACAATGCTTTGAGATTAGAAATTAATTACAGGGGAAAAAATGTAAAAAATACAAACACATGGAGGCTAAACAATACATTACTAAATAACCAAGAGATCACTGAAGAAATCAAAGAGCAAATGAAAAAGTACCTAGAAGCAAGTGTCAATGAAAACTCGATGATCCAAAACCTATGGGATACAGCAAAAGCAGTTCTAAGAGGGAAGTTTATAGCAATACAAGCCTACCTCAGGAAACAAGAAAAATCTCAAATAAACAATCTAACCTTACACCTAAAGGAAATAGAGGAAGAAGAAAAAACATAACACATAGTTAGTAGAAGGAAAGAAATCATAAAGATCAGAGCAGAAATAAATGAAATAGAAAGAAAGAAAACAATAGCAAAGATCAATAAAACTAAACCCTGGGTCTCTGAGAAGATAAACAAACTTGATAAACCATTAACCAGACTCATCAAGAAAAAGAGGGTGAGGACTCAAATCAACAAAGTTAGAAATGAAAAAGGAGAAGTTACAACAGACACTGCAGTAATACAAAGCATCCTAAGAGACTACCACAAGCAACTCTGTGACAATAAAATGGACAACCTGGAAGAAATGGACAAATTCTTAGAAAAGCACAACCTTCTGAGACTGAACCAGGAAGAAATGGAAAATATGAACAGACCAATCACAAGTAATGAAATTGAAACTGATTAAAAATCTTCCAACAAACAGAAGTCCAGGACCAAATGGCTTCACAGGTGAATTCTGTCAAACATTTAGAGAAGAGCTAACACCTATTCTTCTCAACCTCTTCCAAAATATAGCAGAGGGAGGAACACTCCCAACCTCCTTCTACAAGGCCACCATCACCCTGATACCAAAACCAGACAAAGATGTCACAAAGAAAAATAACTACAGGTCAATATCACTGATGAACATAGACGCAAAAATCCTCAACAAAATACTAGCGAACAGAATGCAACAGCACATTAAAAGAATCATACACCATGATCAAGTGGGATTTATTCCAGGGATGCAAGGATTCTTCAATATAGGTAAATCAATGTGATACACCATATTAACAAATTGAGGGAGAAAAACCATATGATCTTCTCAAGAGATGCAGAAAAAGCTTTCAACAAAATTCAAAACCCATTTATGATAAAAACCCTGCAGAAAGTAGGCATAGAGGGAACTTACCTCAACATAATAAAGGCCATATATTACAAACCCACAGCCAACATCATTCTGAATGGTGAAAGCATTTCCCCTCTGATTAGGAACAAGACAAGGTTGCCCACTCTCACTACTGTTATTCAACATAGTTTTGGAAGTTTCAGTCACAGCAATCAGAGAAGAAGAAGAAATAAAAGGAATCCAAATCAGAAAAGGAGAAGTAAAACTGTCACTGTTTGCAGATGACATGGTACTAGCCATAGAGAATAAAGAAGCTACCAGAAAACTACTAGAACTAATCAATGAATTTGGTAAAGTTGCAGGATACAAAATTAATGCACAGAAATCCCCTGCATTCCTATACACTAATGATGAAAAATCTGAAAGAGAAATTAAGGAAACACTCCTATTGACCATTGCAACAAAAAGAATAAAATACCTATGAATAAACCTACCAGGAGACAAAAGACCTGTATGCAGAAAATTATAAGACACTGCTGAAATAAATTAAAGATGATACAAACAGATGGAGAGATATACCATGTTCTTGGATTGGAAGAATCACTCATGTGAAAATGACTGTACTATCCAAAGCAATCTACAGATTCAATTCAATCCATATCCAATTACCAATGGCATTTTTTATAGAACTAGAACAAAAAATCTTAAAATTTGTATGGAGACACAAAAATCCCCAAATAGCCAAAGCAGCCTTGAAGGAAGAAAATCGAGCTGGAGGAATCAGACTCCCTGACTTCAGACTATACTACAAAGCTACAGTAATCAAGACAGTATGGTACTGGCACAAAAACAGAAATATAGATCAATGGAACAGGATAGAAAGCCCAGAGATAAACCCACACACCTATGGTCAACTAATCTATGACAAAGGAGGCAAGGATATACAATGGAGAAAAGACAGTCTCTTCAATAAGTGGTGCTGGAAAAACTGGACAGCTACATGTGAAAGAATGAAATTAGAACACTCCCTAACACCATACACAAAAATAAACTCAAAATGTATTACAGACCTGAATATAAGAGCAGACACTATAAACCTCTTAGAGGAAAACATAGGAAGAACACTCTTTGACATAAATCACAGCAAGATCTTTGATCCACCTCCTAGAGAAGTGGAAATAAAAACAAAAATAAACAAATGGGACCTAATGAAACTTAAAAGCTTTTGCAAAGCAAAGGAAACTACAAACAAGATGAAATGACAACCCTCAGAATGGCAGAAAATATTTGCGAACGAATCAATGGACAGGGATTAATTTCTAAAATATATAAACAGCTCATGCAGCTCAATTTAAAAAGAGCAAACAACCCAATCCAAAAATGGACAGAAGCCCTAAGTAGACATTTCTCCAAAGAATACATACAAATGGCCAAGAAGCCACTGAAAAGCTGCTCAACATCACTAATTTTTAGAGAAATGCAAGTCAAAACTACAATGAGGTATCACCTCACACCATCATTAGAATGGGCACCAGCAGAAAATCTACAAACAACAAATGCTGGAGAGAATGTGGAGAAAAGGAAGCCCTCTTACACTGCTGGTGGGAATGTAAATTGTTACAGCCACTATGGAGAACAGTATGGAGGTTCCTCAAAAAACTAAAAATAGAATTACCATATGACCCAGCAATCCCACTACTGGGCATATACCCAGAGGAAAACATGATTCAAAAAGACACATGCACCCCAATGTTCATTGCAGCACTATTTACAATAGCCAGGTCATGAAAGCAACCTAAATGTCCATCGACAGACTTATGGTTAAAGAAGATGTGATACACATATACAATGGAATATTACTCAGCCATAAAAAGGGACGGAATTGGGTCATTTGTAGAGACATGGATGAATCTAAAGACTGTCATACAGAGTGAAGTTAATCAGAAAGAGAAATACAGATATCGTATATTAATGTGTATATGTGGAACCTAGGAAAATGGTACAGATGAACCAGTTTCCAGGGCAGAAATTGAGACACAGATGTAGAGAACAAACGTATGGACACCAAGGGGGGAAAGCGGCAGGGCGTGGGGATGGTGGTGTTATGAACTGGGCGATTGGGATTGACGTGTATACACTGATGTGTGTAAAATGGATGACTAATAAGAACCTGCTGTATAAAAAATAAATAAAATTCAAAAATTCCAAAAAAGAAACAAAAAGAGGTAGACATAGAAAATGGATTTGAGGACATGGGATGGGAGGGCCAAGCTGGGGTGAAGTGAGAATAGCATCGACATATATATACTACAGAATGTAAAATAGTTGGCTGGTGGGAAGCAGCTGCATAGCAAAGGGAGAGCGGTGCAGTGCTTTGTGATGACCTAGAGGGGTGGGATAGGGAGAATGGGAGGGGGCTTAAGAGGGAGGGGATATGGGGACATGTGTATGCACGTGGCTGATTCGCTTTGTTGTGCAACAGAAACTAACGCAATATTGTGAAGCAATTATACTCCAATAAAGATCTATTAAAAAAAAAGAATTAGTGATTTGACTAAGAGAAAAAGAGTACAAAGTACAGTACCTGACACATGATAGGCATTTGCTCAATGGTAGCTGCAGGAAAGTTAGTGATGGAAAAAGGCAGAGCCAAGAGTCAAACCAGGGTGTGACTGCAAAGCCCATGCTTGGTCTTTACAGAATGCTGATAGAGTAGGTGGCCTGGAACAGGGGGCCCTCTAGGGGGGGCAGAGCTGGGAAAACAGAGGCTTGAGCAACTACAAATAATGCCTTCCTCTTCATTTATTGGTGATCACACCTTCTTTTTATTGTTTATTCCACCAGTCTTTCAATGAATGGTGGACAAGAACATTCAACAACTTAAAGTAACGACAAAAAACTATAGTTGAAAAACCCCTGACCTCTTGGATCGTGATGTGTTTGCCAGCTCTGCAGTTTCTGATTCTGCTCATTACTTAATTTATTCAAGTATATTTACTGGGCACTGTCTTACTCTGTTTGGGCCACTGTAACAAAAATGTCATCGACTGGGTGGCTTTTAAACAATAGAAATGTATTTCTCACAGTTCTGGAAGCTGTCAGTCCATGATCAAGGCACCAGCATATTCAGTGTCTGGTGAGAGCCTGCTTCCTGGTTCATAGACTTCTTCCTGTAACCTCACATGTGAAAAGGGCAAGAGATTTCTCTGGGGTCTCTTTTATGAGGACATTAATCTCATCCATGAGGGCTCTGCCCTCAGTACCCAATCACTTCCGAAAGCCTTCACCTCCAAATACCATCACACTGGGGATTAGTTTTCAACAACATAAGAACTTTGGGGAGATACAAACATTCAGTCTACAGCAGGCATTTACTCTGTGCCATTCACTATGCTTAAATGCTGGGGCTACAGTGATGGGTGAGACAATTTTCACCTTTAAGGAGTTCACAGTTGAATGAGAAAACAAGTGGACAATTATAGGATGGTAGCCAAAGTGCTATGATAGCACAGAAGAATGGCATCTAAGCTATTCTGCGGGGGGGGGGGGGGTCAGATAAGGCTTAATGATGGAGATAACCTTTAAACTGAGATTTGAAAAAGGAATGGGAAGTAGCTAACCAAGGAAAGACTGTGACAGGAAGGATGTGGAGGCAAAGGAAACAGCCTATAAAAAGACATGAGGACTATACTTTCAGGGGTCATGACTAGAGAAATTTCATACAGAAAACAGACTGCTGGTTGACAGAGAGGAAGGGGGTGGGGGAGTGAAATGGGTGAAGGGAGTCAAGAAGTACAAATTTCTGATTATAAAATAAATAAGTCATGGGGATCTAATGTACAGCATGGTGACTAGAGTCATTAATTTTGTGTTGCATGTTTGAAAGTTGCTAAGAGAGTAGATCTTAAAAGTTCTTATCACAAGAAAAAGATATTACTTTGTATGGTGACAGATGGCAACCAGACTTAACTGTGGTGATCATTTCACAGTATATACAAATATTGAATCATTGTTGTACACCTCAAACTAATATAATGGGGCTTCCCTGGTGGCGCAGTGGTTGAGAGTCCGCCTGCCGATGCAAGGGACGCGGGTTCGTGCCCTGGTCCGGGGAGATCCCACATGCCGCGGAGCGGCTGGGCCCGTGAGCCATGGCCGCTGAGCCTGCGCGTCCGGAGCCTGAGCTCCGCAATGGGAGAGGCCACAACAGTGAGAGGCCCGCGTACCGCAAAAAAAAAAAAAAAAAACAAAAAAACTACTATAATGTTATATGTCAGTTATACCTCAATGAAAAAAGAAAAAAAGCAAAAGACAGGGAGGCAAGAGGTAAAGCATGGTGTCCTGCAGACTAACGGTGATCAGCATGGAGCCTGGACTATGAAGGGCGTGACAGCAAGCACGGAGGCTACAGAGGCTGGCAGGGCAGAATGGAGTGTTAGGTAGTTTAGACATTATTATTTTATCAATGGAGAATTTTAAAGAGAATAGCACATTTGCATTTTTGAAACTTCACTCTGATTGCAGGGTAGAGAATGGGTTGAGGGAAGTGCAACTAGAAGCATGGAGACCAGCTCATAACTGGGATCGTGGATAAATTCCTTTACGTTTCTGGCCCTCAGTTTCTTCAGCTACAAAAGGGAATTATGAAACAAACCTCCTAATATTGTGGGGCTTAAGTGAGCCAATATAAACAAAACGCCTGGCCCAGGTAAGTGCTTCTCTGTGCCCACTTCCCATTCTGCCCCAGGGCTTAAGTCAGAGCTATGTACACAATATGTGCTAAGCCATGTGCATCTGTGGCTGACTGAGTGACTGCTCTTCTCTGAACACAGCAAAATGAGGGTAATGGTACTTTTAGTTAGGGAGTAGATGGCTACTGAACACGTGAATCCTAACCTAAAACAAATTTTTCCCTCAAGTTCTTGCTGTAAATACAGATAAAGCTTCGCTAGCTCACCTGCCACTCACCTCCTGCTGTGCGGCCCGGTTCCTAACAGGCCACTGCCCGGTACCCCTGCTCTAGGACAGTCGTGGGGAAAACACCACCTCTTGTACTATGGCCCAGTCAGTGCCCTTGATCTCCTGCAGAGCTCCTCCTATTCAGTGAGAAGTGACATGGTCCTTCCTTAGAACGGGATTAAAGGGGGAGGGGAACTCAGAGCATCCTTAAATCCTTGTGAGCCTATACTAACACTATCTAGATGTGCATTTCCTAGTTTTAGTGGGCTCTATCTTTAACTGGAAACTTTAAAAATGGCCTTGTTATTTAGGGGAAGCATTTCCTTTGGTGTCAACTCGGGTCCCCGAGTGGGTATTTCCAGTGCCACCAAAGATGGTGAACCGAGAACAAGAGAGGTGGCTCTCCCCTGAGAGTTTAAAATGCAAATAGAACTAAAACCTTAATGCCAGATATATAATGTGAAAAGTCAACTCTCACTATAGGAAACACAATGAACGAACAAGCTAATGAAAAAGAATTCAAACCTACTGAATCATCTTTTAAAAAAAAGACAATGCTTAGATACCATATGATAACTACTACATTAAAAAATATATTTTAAAGGTTATAATCCCCCATGCTGGCAAGGCTACAGTAAAATCTTTATCTCAGGAACTTCTTATGGGAGTGTAAATTGGAATGATCCTACTGGAAAGTAATGTGGCAGTATGTATCAAGAGTATTAAAAAGGTACATGCTTTCTGACCCAGTAATTCCACTCTTGGGTATTCATCCCAGAGAGGTAATCTAATCCAAATGAAGGAAAAAATTGTATGCAGGAAGATGTTTACCATAATGTCATTTATAATAACAAAATAATAACAGCCTAAATGTTCTATGTTTAAGTAAACCATGCCCTTTCACTAAATGAAACATTATGAAGTCATTAAAATAGTTTTACAATGACTGTGTAATACTATTGGAAAACTTCTTATGATATAATGTAACCTAAAAATAACAGAATACAGAAAGTAGCAAAATCGTATTTATGCCATGACTACATCTTTGTTCTTCATGTATAATTATTACCCATGCATTACAAGTACAGATATTTAGACAAGAACTAGAAAACAGCATGAAAAAAATGAAAATGGCTGTTGTGATCTTGAGTTTTTGTGTGTATTTTTCTCCTTTTTGGATATCATCAATATTCTTATTTAATAATACTATATACTATGGAGAGAGTGATTTTAAACATGGGTTTCATAGTCAGAAGCTTGGTTTAAATCTTAGTGCCATCACTTAACGGCTATGTGACTTCAAGCAATTTACTTAACCTCTTTGAATGTCAGCTTCCTCATCTCTAAAATGGAGGTTAAATACCTGTGTTTATGAGGATAAAACGAGTAAACATAAATAAAGCATCTGTTACATAGTAGATGTACAATTAAGTTTTTAACATCTTAATTAACTCTTTTCTAGAAAGGATTTATCAGTTTACAAAGATATATGCACACACATAAACACACACACATATATATATATAAAGTTGGAATAAATTTTAAAATAGGAAATTTAGTCAAGGGAAAATAAGGGCAGTTCTATAAACGTTAACTCCCATCACTTTTCCAGTTCCTATCTACTAAAAGTGTAACGAGAATATTCTGGCTGCATTGTTCAGAAATCAGACATGAATGATGCTTGTTTTTCAAAAGCAAAAGGAAAGAAAAGGAAAGGAAAAGAAAAAAAGGCAGAAAGAGATCTCTCTCCCACCCTACTCTACTCCTGAACACACACACACATACACATACACATCCCTCTCTCAGACTTCAAGGTGTGTCCCTGGAGTTCCAAGAAAATCACATTTTGGTCTTTTTTTGTAGTGAACACATTTGCCTTCCCCACGTAACAAAAGGTATCATTTTACTTTTAATTATGGATTGTTATTATGCATTGCTTTTATTTGGCAAAGATGTTTGTTTCAGGAAAATTAATTTAGCCAGTTCCATTTTTCAAGCGATAATGCCTTCTGTCCCAGGCTTACAAAGAACAATTAGATCTGGATTCTTTCCCCACAATCAAGCTGGCGATTTCTTATGGAAAGTCGTGGTCCGTCAGCGTGGAATGGAGCTTCCATGAGAGCTAGTCAAGTGCGGAAAATAGACTGTTATGGCCAGGCACTTCTACTTCCTGTGGTATATATAACTGTGACATTGTGCAGAGGCATTACTCTGGATGGGCAGGAACACATTAATGTTGCCTCACTTTCAGTGCCACAGTTTTATCCTGAATATCGTGATATTTTTCTCAAGAACACCAGTTTCATGCAATTCAGCAAACATGACTGAAGGCCTTCTCTGTGCCAAGTACAGTGGTATGAGCTGGAGATACCAATCTGAATCACACAGCATCCTTGTCCGCAAGAGCTCTCACGGCAGGGTGACTCACAGATGATTGCAACCCACAGTGATAATGTCTGTGGCCAAGGGTAGCACGAAGTGCTGAGGGGCCTGGAGGAGGCACCTAACCCAGCCTAGGAGAGCAGAGGCTTCCAGAAGGTGATGATGTAATAGAGAAGTCATATATAGAGACAGAGAGGAGGAAAGGCTTTCCAAGCAGTCTCGGAATTAAAAATAAAAGTCTTAGCAGTCTAAGTGCCATTTACCCCCAGATTATACGACAAGCGCAAGGCTAACTGCTTTACAAGTAGGTGGGTTGCTAAAAACCCATTTAAAAGTATTTAACTGACTTGCCCATGATCACTTAGTATGTGGTAGAGACATGATCAGAGAAGGTAAATTATTGGCTCATACAGCAAGAAAGTGGCAAAGCTGGGGCCAAAATACAAGTGTTTCTGGTTCATTATTTCACTCAGTCCTTACCACGGTTCTGTGCAGGCCTGTGTGAACAACTTTGCACACTTGCTGAATCCGAAGGAGAATGGGAGCAAAAAAACCTTTATTGAACACTTACTTGAGTGTGATAGGATCCTTTGTGAAGACAGAGCCTCCGAGCTCTTCCACCTAAGTAGGGAAGAGTGACCTTGATACTCAAAAAATCCATAACTTTAATGTTTTATGGAATCTTTTCTCTTTAAAAGAGACATGGATTTTATATTATATTCCATAATACAGTAATGTTTGTTATAATATAAAAACTCTGAGTGGAATTATATTCTGGTTTAAAAACTCTTCTTATCCCTACATTAGAAATGTGGAAATGGGGGCTTCCCTGATGGCGCAGTGGTTAAGAACCCGCCTGCCAATGCAGGGGACAGGGGTTCAATCCCTGCTCCAGGAAGATCCCACATGCCGCAGAGCAGCTAAGCCCATGAGCCACAACTACTGAGTCTGCACTCTAGAGCCTGCAGACCACAACTGCTGAGCCCATGTGCTGCAACTACTGAAGCCGGCGTGCCTAGAGCCCGTGCTCCACATCAAGAGAAGCCACCACCGCAATGAGAAGCCCGCGCGTGGCAACAAAGAGTAGCCCCCGCTCGCTGCAACTAGAGAAAACCTGCATGCAGCAACGAAGACCCAATGCAGCCAAAAGTAAATAAATTAAAAAAAAAAAAAAAGAAATGTGGAAATGAGAGAGAGTTTAAACAATTCATCCAAGGGCTATAAACTTGTGAGTATACAGGCTAGGATTTGTGCTCATGTCTGTCCTTTGCTCTTATCCATGGCACAGACCTGGGGCCTCTTATTCTGGTCCTGGTGGTCATTTCACCTATCTCTGTGCTCCATAAGCCTTATTCAAAAGCAGAATGGGACTGAGGTCTGCTGGTATGTCACTGCATGACCTGGCCAAATCCTATCAACCACTAGGCCTCAAGATACCCTTTCTAAGGACCCTAAGAAGATATTTCCCTCAGACCTCAAGTTAGGAACAGTGGAGATTCTGTAATTCAACTGTTTTATTTGGGGTTTTTGTTTTTTCCTTAGGACACTGGGTATATTGTAACCGAGTTTTCCACTGTGCCTAAGTTGTTGAAAAGCTGAGAGCCAAATCTGTACCCTACTTCTAGCAAATGAGAAGAGTATCTCAGAATATGAATTCTGAGTTATGACCTTGTACCTAGCATCTAATTTCTCCTTATTTTTCTTTTTCTCCATGTCTTTAATTACATGTGCTTTAATTTTATTGCATTCTTTTAAGCATCTTCAAATTTTTTTGGAATTAGTGTTATATATTGAATAACCAAATATGTAAAGAAACGAACAGAAAATAGTGTTTCAAGGAGATAACCTGATAGTCTTAAGAACCAGATGTCAAACATGAACAGACTCATTAGCTCCTAGAGACAGAGGACAGCAGGACCTATGGCCAACCCAGATTCCTGTGCTCTTCTTTTTAAAGTTGGCTTCACTTTCTCAGTGAGAAGTAAATTGGTTCCTGTCCTTTAGGGGCCATTTCAATTACCACCTCTTGAAGGAAGTCCTCTTGGTAACTCCTCAGTTAAAACCAGTTGAATCAAATAGAAATAATGGTATTAAAACTCAAAACAAATTCTTAACTAAGTTCCTTCCCTGCCTCCATACCCTTACCCCACTCTCTTGCTTTCCTCAACAGTTTTTTGTTCTCTGAGCATCTGTGCTCTTTTAGGCATGGATGGGATATAAACATCCCTTTTTTTCCGCTCTGTTGAAGGAGGCACATAAGCAAATAGTGCAGAACACTGTGGCAGGTGACTGAGCAGCTCCCTTCCCCTCTGTGGGCTCGGTTTGCTTTTCGTTGAAATAAAGCAGTTGGGCCAAATGACCTGCAAACCCCTTGCTCTGACATTCCAGGAGGCTATGTCGTGGGATAGCCTCACTCATGCTGGGTCGTGGTGATCTTGAGGATGAAGGGTAATCTCAGCTTTGAAGTATAAACTGAAGACCTAAAAGACATATCTTTTTTTTTTTTTTTTTTGCGGTACACGGGCCTCTCACTGCTGTGGCCTCTCCCGTTGCGGAGCACAGGCTCCGGACACGCAGGCTCAGCGGCCATGGCTCAGGGGCCCAGCTGCTCCATGGCGTGTGGGATCTTCCCAGACCGGGGCACAAACCCGTGTCCCCTGCATCGGCAGGCGGACTCTCAACCACTGTGCCACCAGGGAAGCCCTAAAAGGCATATCTTTTAAACTCTAAAATTTGATTTCACAGAAGAAAAGTTGTGACTTAAAACATATAAAAAAGGAGAATTTATAACCATATAACTTTGTCGGATGGTAAGCCAAAATATCACATCTGTAACAAACTTCCTGTGGTCCTATCTGGGATCAGGTACAGAAGAATACCCAATATAGAAAATATTCATCTGTCACCTTGGAGGAGAAGGCGGGGGGGAGGAGATGGAGAGAGGGGAGGTACAGGTGGGAAGAAAAAAGAGACTCATATGTAAATACCTAACTGTAATGTGAGACACGATTAAATCAATGCTCAGAGGCTTTGGGGCCCATGGGTGTACTGGGTAGGCATCTGTCAGCCATGCATGCATCCTCTCCAGCCTTGAGCTTCACCGTCACTTTAGATGCCACGTCTGTTCTTGCAGGTTCCCACATGGCCTCATATTGCTGGAGCAGAGGGTGGGGAAGAAGCAATCTGTCCTGGCATGGACTCTTCTGACTCATGACTGGAACAACCTTCCTCTCACTGTTTCCTCCAGAGCTGGGCAGGGTGAAGTCTTCCAGCACAAGCCCCCGTCTGAGTCTCTGGGGTTTTAGGATGGGACGTGTGTCATTTCTCTCCAGCAGGAGTAAGGGTTTCAGCTGTTTATCCAGCCCTCTTCAAAAACCTGATCTAGCCTTCCACATTTAATTTTTTAATACATATTTAGACAGAGTCCACTCTGCCAGGAAAACTAAACTGTCCTTTCTGCCATGGAGCTTAGCATATAATGAGAATGACATTAATCAAATATAAATACAGATAAATATAGAATTTCAAATTGTGAACGCTATGAAGGAAAAATACAAAACATCACGCTTAAGTCATAGCCCCTCCCACTCCCCTGTGAAACCTGGGGATCACCAAGAACGTTTCTCATAACTCAATACTCTCACAGCTACCTGGGCACAGGCATCAGAGGCCAACAGTATGGGTTTGAATCTAGGTTCCTCCATTAGCAGCTGTGACCTTGAGCACATAACCTAACCTCTTGAACTTCAGCTTCTTCATTTGTAAAAACGGGTAACAATGCTGGCCTCAGAAGGCTGTGAGGATTGGCACAGAGTAAGTGCTCAGCAAATGCAGCTGCTACAGCCTCTGCTGCCATTAATCCTGCTTCCAAAATGTCTGTGCAGTTTCATATGCTCCTCTCCATTGCCACTGGCCCTGCTTTTGTGCAGACTGCCAGAGGTGAACCCAAATGCTCCTTAAGCTGCCCTGGGGATGAAAGCCACTTGGGTGCCTGGCTTTTCCAATAACAGGAAGCTAACAGGAGCAGAGACTCCTCGGTGAAGTACATTGATGCAATCTCGCTTGTGCAGCCCTAGCTTTTGTCTGCTGCCCCACTCTGCTTCCCACTGGATTTAACCCCTAGTCATGAGATTCTAGTTCAGCCTTGAGTGATGTTCACTCTCTCCCCGAGTAAAAGGCTAATGCATTTTTTTATTATCCTGATGGGAGTAGGTGCCCAAGAGGGCAGCTAAGCCTCAGCCCTTGGTCAGGTTCCCCTGGAAGGTGGTGGAGTTGGTGGATGCGTAGGGGAGGCGTCCAGGCATCAGCCATCGGCCCGGGTGGGGCTTGAGGAATACGTTGAACCCTGGTCATGTACCTTTCCCCATGTTTGTCTTTGGAGCACTTAACTGTAACTGAAATTAATTCATACTGTGTGATTATTTGCTTACTATGTCTTCTCCACTCCACTACTAGCTAACTCTTTGAGAACAGGGGCTGTGCCTTTCTCGTTCTCCTCAGCAATATGCCTGGAACAGAGTAGACGCTTCATGGTTATTTGTTGGATTAATGAGTGAACAAGTGAAGAGGTAGAGAGTGAAGTTCCAGGGCTATCTGCAGAAGCCGTGCCGCACATCACTTGTTCGGCATATGAGGAGAAGTAGAAAGAGGGCCATGTCAAAGGCAGAAGGCAGGGTCAGGGACAGGTAAGGTGATGGCATACAGAATGGTCAGGTAAACAGAAGACCGGCGTCCCGCTTCAGTGGGGGGTGGGCATGAACTCAGTGCTTGAGACAGCGTTTTTCAGACTTTCATAATCCCTGCTCCCTTTCCTCACAGAGGCGACTGGCTTTCCCCACACCTTCCTCCTGCCACATCTTCTACATGTGACACTGACCAAGGTGATTAGACCCACCTTTATTACCTGAAGTTTGGTTCCGAAAATAATAGGTAACTTTTTGTTTGTTCTCCAAACATGAGGTTATGTGAAAATATAAAAACTGCTTTTTCAAATAACACGTAGAATTTGTGGGTATTTCTCATCCCTTGTTGACAATGGGGATCATTAAATTATTCTAAGAAAGGATCAAATTTAATTTTAGAGTGATCAGTCCTGCAGCTAGTAAGCAGGCTAGACTGGAGTAAGAACGATCAGAAGTAGTGAGTTTAGGGAGAGGTCAGCACCACATAAGATGTTTTCTAGGGAGCAGGCTCTGCTTGGGGTAGGGCAGGGAGGGAGCCTGAGATCCCTAGATGCCTAGAAAATGACTATGGCTGGGTGAGGGGTGGGGGGTGGGAACTGAACAGGAAGGGGGTTGCAGGGAAAAGAGGGCCTGAGCCATGAAGCCAAATGTGTGCCTATGCCCCTGTGACCTCCCTTTCTAGAGGGTGTGGATCCCCAGGTCCTCCCCATTATGGCTGGCTTCTGGAGTGACAGGAAAATGCACAGGGATTACTGGTCCTCTTTTTAAATTATCTCCAGTCTATGACATGAAAGACTGATTTTTCCCCTAATAGCTATCCTGCACGAAACAGAAAAAAGCAAAACAGAACACATAATCAGTGACTGTTCTTTTCTACCACATAGAACCGCACACATCAAACCAGTCCCTGAGCTCCTGGAACACCACGTCCCTTTCTCATTCCGAGAAGTAATTGCAATGCAGTTCGTGATGAAAATGAAAAGTCCGTTTTTAACTGTAGCTTCATAATTACTCATCCAGATGAAGATGGCCAAATTCTCAGTGGTCTAATCCCTAGGTCACCAAGACAGAATCAGAGAGGGTTTGAGAAAAATTATGGTGTGTGTCTTTTGAGAGAGAAGGGGATAGAACTAAAGACCTTTTCTGATGATCGATTCAGCAGGAACTTCTCTAGTTATCATCTATGTAACTAGTGATCGGCAAATCTTTGTTATCATCTGTTGGTCAGGCACTGGGCTAGTCCCTGAGAGGAGTGAAGTAATAATGGCACAGCCCTTGCCCTCAGGGAGATCACACAGCCAGTGGAGAGGATGCAGGAGTAAATAGGCCAGGGAGATGCAGTGTGATGCTGCTCTGATAGGGAAGGTCAGAGGGATAAGGGCAAGATCCAGTCCAGCCTTGGCAAGTCAAGAAAGCCTTTACAGAAGAGGTGGCATGAGAGTGGAGAGCCGAATAACAAGTAGGAATTAGCCAGGTAAATCTGGTTGGGTTGTTGTTCTAAGAGGGAACAACACATGCAAAGACCTTGAGGTGAGAGCACAGCAAAATTTGGGGAACTGGAAGTGGCTCATCATGGTTGGAGCTCAGAGTCTGAAGGAACAGGAGAAAAGAGGCAGGAGCTGGGTCACAGAAGTCCTCCAACAGCAGCTAAATGGTTAAACTTTATTCTGTAGGAGCCCTGGTGAGTTTTAAGATGTGATTCTAGAAAGTTCACTCCAGCTGCAGCAGCAATTTGCAAGACACGAAGCAGGGAGACCAGTTAAGGTGCTGTTGTAAAAGGCTAGGTACCAGATGGTGAGAAGCCCAAAGTCTCAGCCTGAGGTGGGGCACAGCGGGAGAGGCACTCAGAAATCCTAGCTTCCGACCAGTGTGCTTCCCATTCTACCTATTGACACCTCCCACCCACCCACCCCCCAACCCCCTCACCTGTGAATGATTCTTCTTCTTTCTCTCAGCTTCTCTTTCCTGTTAGGCTCCTGGAGGTTGGTCTACACTCTTTTTATGAATGGGATACCTAATTGCCAACTAGCTTAAGTAACATGCCTAGGATAACAACAGCTCAAGGATGGTGGAGTCAGGATTCATAGGTTTGTCTGTCTGATTTTGATTTTGGAGCTCTTTCCACAAAATACTTTGTGTAACTGCAGGGAGAAGGACTTCAGACATGAAGAAAAGAGTATCTTGCGGGTTGGATATTGCCTGGAAGAGTCTCCCCAGATTCAGAGGACTTTGTTTACATCTCTAGGCTGCAGTAGCTGGGCTTTTCAAACTGCCTCCTGTGACAACATAACCAAGTAGTTCTCTCTTGATGTCTTACTAACACCACCTTCCCTGAAAAAGGACTAGAAACAAAATCATAGCAACAAGAGTTGTCACATAACAATAAATGTATGTGACTTACATTCTTATACTTTAAAGACTCAGCCTGAGACCAAAAAAAATAAATAAATAACATAATGCTGTACAAGATTAAAGCATGCTTCATTTGTTATATATAAATATGACCTTGTTAAATAAACACAAGCAAGAAAGATGACAAAAAAAAAAAAAAACACCACCAAAACAATGCTAACTGTGCTTCTCTTTCAGTGGTGGGATTTCATTTATTTTTACTTTCTGTATTTTCTGGAAATTTGGAAAATGACAAAAATAAGCATGTGTTACTTTCATTACAAAACTTTTAAAGATAGATTCTTTAATGTTGGACAACAATAGTTTTCATTGAGAATAATTGAAATCACAAAAGATCCAAAATTCCTAGATGAGGTTTCTAACCGACCCACCTTTCAGTACTTTTACCCTTGGGGCTGTCAACTGTGACCAGAGGTGAAGTGGCATTGTATTAAGAGAATAGCTTCCACTGATGAACAGAGGAATATGGATGACTCTCGGAACAAGGATGCTGATAGACAGTTCCTTAAGCATCCACTACAGATGCTTCTGCCATCCTTGGTTGGCATCAAATTCAGAGATTACTCCTATTGACCTTGGAACCTCCAGCCCCCATGAGCTTTATGGAGTCATGACTCTGCATCAACCACACATTGGTTAAACACAGAAATGGGTTTCCTCTGAATGTTTATGAGGCACCACTCTTACCAGGGAAAGCTGGATGCAGACTCATACACAGCCAGGAGTCCACACATTACCTCCTAACTGACCCAACCCTGGCATACCCACACTCCGCCAGGAATCCATGGAATGCCATACAGGCACACTTGGACACATTGCCCTCTGTGTAGGTTTAGAATTCCTTTATCTGAGGAGAAATGTTCCCCCCACTCCTCAACACACACACACACACACACACACACACACGGTACCACTACCACACGTGTGAAGGGCCTGCCTTCCTGAGACTGTAGCTTATGGTTAGCTAATGGTTCAGCTGCTCAGCCCTCAGCCAGCAGGCCCTGTCAGCCTACCAAACCTGCTGCCTAGCTAGCTACCTTCATTTCCTCCAACTAACATTGCATATTCTACCATCCAGGCAGTTAGGTAATATATCATCTCCATGTAAAAGGCCCTTATGTCTCTCAGTTGGTAACTAATTTAAATAATCTGGTAATTCTTTATGTCCACCATGCTCCCGTCTTATATAACTAGTTTTCTATTATTGGTCAAATTCCACAAATCATGTGCCGTATTGTAATAAACGCCAAGCAGTTTCCGCTGGTGATCCTAAATGATTATACCAGGCACACCGTTTAGGAATGAAAATTTTCTCTTTCGTTTATTCCTTTTATTTCTTAAGGACTTTGAGTGAATTATTTGGATATTTTAGTATCTTAGGTTCAAACTGTTGTGATTCTTTTTTTTTTTTAAACATCTTTATTGGAGTATACTTGCTTTACAATGCTGTGTTAGTTTCTGCTGTATAATAAAGTGCATCAACTATACGTATACATATATTCCCATATCCCCTCCCTCTTGCATTTCCCTCCCACCCTCACTACTGCACAGTGATTCTTGAATGTACACTTTTGTTTTTATTTGCGTATAGGACATGCAGATTTTGTAATCCTATCTTAAGAGCTACAGGTTAAAACACTAGTCTACACTTATCTGCTTGGGCCACTAGGTGGTGTACACATATGTCTGTGAACTGTAGGTTAAAGGGATTTGTCACCAAGTTAGATTTAATTCATCACCACAGAAGTGGTACAGACAGTAGGAGCTGTAGGAGTCCAGGAGAGAGCTCTGGTACCAATAATTCTATGAAAAGGGGCAAGGCAGGTTTTATAAAACAGAATCAGTTCATACAACTGGTGGGGACATTGCTGAGGGGATTCCTATACTGGTGGCAGGTCAGACTCAATGACCTTTGAGCTCTGGTACCAATAATTCTATGCAAAGGGGCAAGGCAGGTTTTATAAAGCAAGGGTCACATGGTCTATAATAATAACAAAACATCAGTACAAAGTGTCTGGTGATCCTATGGGTGGGAGTAAAGGAAGGAAGGTCTCCAGAGGAGGTGGATAGAAAATATTGCTGCTGAGATGGCAGGAGCAAAATCATAAAGGCAGGAATCCCCAAAGCCGTGACAGGGGGGAAGTCCTGTAGAGGAAGGGGCATGCTTACTTTCCATGCTGATGAATTCCTACCTAACAGGGTTGTTGCAGAGGGAATAATGGAATAGTTGAATCATTTGAGCTAGATGGCATCAAGCATTCCTTTCAGCCTTTGTGCTGGGCAATGGCAATAGAGAGAGGAAATGGCATAGTCTTATCCTCAAGTAAAGACCACATGAGAGAAACAGAAGGAAACAGATCATTAAGACAGAGCATGATACAAAAGTTAGGTTTTACAAGATGCATTGAAAGAACAAAGTGTGAAATATTCTGTTCTGAGGAAAGGAGAGAAGGGGGTTAGGTCTGGGAGCTGAGGTGCAGAGCAGACCTCATGGACGTCTTGAGATGTGAGGAGGGAGCTCCATGAAGATCTCAGGAGATTAGTTAGAGAGAACAGCGTGAGCAAAGGCATGGGGATTTGAAAGGATAATGTGCATTCCAGGAATGGTTCAGCTGAGTTTAGCGATGTTTACTGAGGGCTATTGTGTGCCATGGACTGAATAATAGATGTTCCAGGCCCTTAAGATGCCCCTCAGCTAGTGAGGAAGACACACAAGCACTGAAAATTGCTGTGTGAGAGGTTAGCTCAAAATTTGTTCTCTTTTAAATTCTCAGCTCTGTCATTTAGCCCCCAGGGTCCTGGCTACAGGCGTGCTCAGAGAACTCTACACCGGAAGGGGAGCCCACAAGCACAGTGTCTGGCTGTATTTGACTCAGAGTCACTGACAGTATTTCAGTCTCACTCACTCATTTTAGAGGTATGAAGTTGAAGGCCGGAGACATAACAGTAAGTTATCCAAAACCACAGAGAGGAGCTAGGACACAAGGCCAGGTCTGTCCGTGTTCCTGTCAGGTTTTCTTCCCTTTTTTCTCTACTGGACCCTGAACACAGAATCACCATTTAGAGATAGATCTTAATGAGGAAATAGACACTTTTCAGATAAATGGACCTCCTTCACCAACGGCGATTGCCACAAAACCAAGCTTATGGAAAAGTAGAAGGACAGATTGTCTTCCTTCCTCATGTATGAGGAAAGGGCCTAGCCTCACAGGCTGGCCTTGGCAAAGGCAGCGTGAGCCAGTTGTCCCACTAGCCTGGTTCTGTGATTGGGAGAGCAGGCAGTCTGGCTCCAGCAGTCCTTCTAGCTTGCATATGTGGGTGTGTGTTTCATTTCAGCACGAGGATGTGTGCTCACAGTGGAGGTCAGTGACATCTTGGAGTTGCACTGTTGCTTGAAAATGTCAACTGGAATGAATTATGAGCTGGCAGTAAAACAGGGATGCGTGATTAAGACGGCTATGAAAGGCTACAGACCTGCTTTTAGGGCCCTGAAAAATCATTAGAGAGAGGGATAGAGAGATAGAAAGATAGAGATAGATAGAGATAGAGAGATCTTAAAGAGGTTTTGACTGGGACAGATAAAATTTAAATGGAAGCGGAGGGGACCACAAGGGCCAGGAGATTTGAGACCAGGTCTTATAAGGAAAAGGTGAAGGAACTGGGAATATTTAACCAGGAGGGAAGATGACACAGATCTTCTTCAGACCTCCAAGCTTGTCATGGGCTGAAGCAGCTAGAAACAGGGATGATTTCATAAGGAAGCAGCTTTTAACCCTGCTCAAAGTAGAGCTATTTAGGGACACAGGTTCGATTGCTTGTCAGGAAACTAAAATCCCACCTGCCGTGTGGCATGGCCAAGAAAAACAGAAAAAAAAATTTTAACTGACAAAAAGTGAGTTCCCTGTCAGGCAAAAGGATAAAACAGAATCAGTTCATACAACTGGTGGGGACATTGCTGAGGGGATTCCTATACTGGTGGCAGGTCAGACTCAATGACCTTTGAGCTCTGGTACCAATAATTCTATGAAAAGGGGCAAGGCAGGTTTTATAAAGCAAGGGTCACATGGTCTATAATAATAAGAAAAGATCAATACAAAAATAGCTCTTTTTATTAAGTACCTATTAAGTGCCAGGCATCGTGCTAAGTGATTTATTGTGCATGATCGTATATTGGACTTTCAAGCCAAGATTAGAACTGACTGAATTCTAATCCTGGCTCTCTCATTCAATGAAGAGGTGGTCTTAGGCAGATAATTTCTCCTGTCTGAACCCCATGTCCCTCTGTTGTACATTACCAACCCTGTAGGATTGCCAAGAGTGTAAGAAGAAATGACACATCAAAGTGCCTGGTACTGTGCCTGGCCTATATTCAGTACTCAGAAAATGTTGCTGCCTTCTCCTTTCTGCTTAAGCAGAATTTCAGGAAGCCATTCTAGGGGAGAGGCAAGATAAAGAGGGAAATGTAGGTGAGGTGAAATACGGCAAAGGACCCGCTGGATGAAGTACCAGATAATCAGAAGCTCCTGCAATGTGTATCCTTGAAGCAGTGGTTCTCAAAGTGAAGTTTGTTAGGACCCCTTTTGCAGAAAAAAAACTTACATATTAATGGAAATTGCTATTAATAGAAAATCAAGTGTAGGAAAGAGACAGAGGTTGACTGAGGCTTAAGGAATCCTGACTTGTCTTTAAGAGAGTTGCTTACCACTGCCCCATCCTCAGCCTACAATACCCTCTTCTCCACCCTCAGGTTCCCATGACATCCATTTCAGGACTAGTCTTCTCCATAAGTATGGTGTGATAGGGGGCGAGCCAACTGAGATATTGACCACCTCAGCCCTTGGGGCCAAGGCTAGTTGCCTCCAAACTTCATCTATATGGGCTAGTGTACCTGACAAATATTATTTTCTTTGAATGTTGTATGGTACAGAGAGATGAGGATTCAGTTAGAAAAGTAATGGTTTGTTCATCAGTAATTGAAATGGTCATAGCACTGCTGAGCAGATTTAATACATAAACCAGCCCCCAGGAGTATCTTGGTTAGAAAGGAGTATCAGGAGGGTGACAGTGACTTAAGGACCCAAGGCAAAGAGGGTTGCCAGGATATCAGACACTTAACCAGTACAGCCAGTGTGACCAAAGAGAAATCTGAGGCTGCCTGGTACAGAGGAGGAGCCATGGCTGGGAGTCTGGAAAGGGACTTTCTTTGTGGCTATAGGTAAGCCACATTCCTCTCAGGACTTCATTTTCCCGAAGTATAAGATAGGTCTGACTGGAAGGTCTCTAAGGCCCTTTCGGCTCTGACCAGAAAGGCTATGCGTTCCCCCTTGTCTCTAGGGTGCAAGGCCTCCCTGCAGGACTGTGAGACCACGTCCTCCGCAATACAGCCTGCTGTGCGTGTCTGAACATCCCCTTTGCACGTTCACCCTGACCTGCTAAGCAACGAGTTTGCCTCTGGCTTGAATCAGCGCTCTCACAATGTGTTTTCTTTTGCAGCAACAGCGGCACCTAGACCTCCTGACGATAACCAGCCCTGGTGAGTAGGTGTGGCCATTCTGCTTGGGCTTTTCCCTTATTTCCCAGAGTGATGCCTGGTTGTCTATCCAAATGCAATTCCTGCCCTCCTCCTTGGCTTCCTGAATGAACAGCAGAGCTCTTGTGTCATGAATGAGCCTTCTCCCCCCTCCTCTACCCCACAGGCGGTTTCTTTTCTCTTCCCCAGCTCTGTGCCGCCTTGTCTTGACTCTGCAGATGGCAGGGTTGGTACTGTGATGTTGCTGCCTATTCCAGGGCCAGGTTCTCCCCAGATCACTCAGTGGATCCAGGTGTCAAGGAAGTGCCCTGGTCTCCTGGGAGATAAGCTTTAAAATCATGGGGAGTGGGGAAACTGCCTGGTAGATGGCATGGAATGAAGGGAGGACAGTTAATGAGGAAAGGCCAGTCTGGGGAAGTGGCCAGGTCTGGTCTCCTGTGACGCTTGTCACTCACCTTTAGGAAGGACAAGTCCCACAACAAAGCTATGGGCCTGGGATTTAAAGCTCCTTTCCTTCCCCTCGGTCTGGCATATAGCCCAGAGAAAAGTTGAGCAGTTTAGTTTTACCAGAAGGTATTTTATTTCAGTTTGGGAACTTGAGGCAAAACTGGCCAACAAGAGATGCTGTTCTGTCTTGGAATCCAAGGGGATGATGGTGCCAGCAGTGAGCATTCAAGAGTGGGTGTGGTGGTCCATCTTCATTCATTGGTGATGTTCTAAATATTTAATGGCCCCGGTGGCCCTCTTCTGTGCTGGGCATTAACACTTTGTTTACCGGACTGTGGGGAGATGGCATCCTGAGGAAGGGACTGGTGTGGGGGGGTGGTCACATGGCAGGGTTGGGGAGCTCTAGGAGTGGCTAATTACCAATAAATATGGAGGTATTTCAGTATTTTAGTAACTAATATAGCTGTGCCATGTCATCCTGCCTACCACCCAGTCTGTTGCTGTGTCCAGGGCCAATTGGCTCACAAGGAGATTGAGAAATTGTCCTCTGCAGGCACTATCTTAGCCCAAAAGCTGGTTATCTGTCTATGTAACTGAGATATAAGACAATGACTGCAAATGGAATTTGGATCCACCCAGTTCAGGTGGCCTTACTACATTTCCACCTGATAGATCTCTTTGAACTTGGGACTTCAGAAGAACAAAGATGAACTGGTTTGAAAATGTTCAATCTAACCCATAGAATGAACTGTGTTTAACAATTATATAATTAACATATATAGAAATTCCAAATCATGGGCTAATAATATTAGAATAGCTCAGTTGTGTGACCTACCAATCCCTTCCCACTAAGGTGTTGGTAAGTGATTATCTTTGGCCCGTCCGGTTAGTTGCTTTCCTTCATGATTGTTTTCTGTTCTGCTCCACAAATGCTGACCCAGATCGCCTGCTTTCACATCCCAGTCTCATCTGGTCACACCCTGATATGATGCCGACGTGTGAATTGGAGAGGTTCCTTGATCTGTCTTCAGTTGCTTTAGAAGGAGACTTTTAGACTCTGTTAACTGCATTTCTTTTGCACCAGCTCTTTCCGTTCCTAATTGCTATTGCACAGATTCAAGCAGAATAGTTGTGACTCTCAGTGCACTCTTTTTGGGCAAACTGTTAAGCACTGCCAGAGTTTGGAATGGTTTATAATTTTCCCTACTCTTAGATGAGAAAAGACTATTTTCTGGGTCAAAGCTTCTCAAAAGTCATGTTGCGTCACACGAGTATACAGTACTGCAAGTAGGCTACATTTGTGGGATATTGTAAGGGGTACAGGTAGGTCCCAGGATAACTGAGCTGCCCTCTACTCCAGTGTACCGAGTATTATCCATGTATGTCATGACTTGGAAAGGTTAGGAAAGACCATTAGGCTGTGTATTACCTGGACAACTCTAGTCCATGTCAGAACCACTTCCCTCTACTGTTACTAACTGTCTCTCACTTTCAAAGTCATCTCCATTCCCCACCTCACCAGAAGCTGCTACAGCTAGCAAGGGGCATGCTACCTCTCTGGGGATGCCAGTGGGAAGTACCAGCTTGTTTGCACTCGTCACCAGACCATCCTCAACACAGAACTGCAGTCTGATTCTGCCACTCCTCATCAGCTAGGAGCCTTCAGAAATGCTGGCTGGGAATTTGGAAGCCTTAAAAACCTGTGTTATCTTCTTTAAACTCTTATTTTGTTCATCGTGAATAATTTTGAATTCACAGAAAAGAGTAGAGATCAAATGAGGAGTCATTTATTGCCCCCCTCACCACCAAACAGCTTGGCTTTATCATATCAACATAGTGCCATATATGCTACAGAGGCCCCTATTAAAAAAATTATAGATCTAGTTGAGACTTTTCTGTACTCCTAGCTGATTGCATCTCTCTCCCTTCACTCTATAGGTAATCACTGTAATAAATTCAATGATTTTCTATATCTATATATCCAAAAATGTGACTGGTATAACTGGTATTGTTTTACAAATTCCTATAAGTGATGTCACACTATAAATGTCATACTGAACTTTTCCCTTACTTATTATACTGTAGAGATTAATTCCTGTGAATACATGTAGCTCTGGTTCAATCATTTTAACTGCTATGATTACATAGCAATTATGATTACATCACAATTTCTTTTTCCATTTTATTGATCATAATTTAGGTTATTTCCAGTTTTTTTGCAATTTTAAATAATACTACTTGGAGCATTTTGTGCATAAGTATGAGAATTTATCTAGAGCATATAACTAGGAGAGGAATTACTGATTACATGCATCTTCAAATTTACTGTATAATGGCCAGTTGTTTTCTAAAGTAGTTGAACAAATTTATACTTCAAAGTATAAGAACAGCAAAGTATAATAGTTTCCATTTCTCTGAATCCTCCACACTTGGAATCATCAGACATAAATTTTTACCAGTCATCATGATAAATGTAAAATGTTATCCCATTATTTTTATAATATGTGTTTCCCTGATTACTGGTGGGGTTTAATATCTTTTCGTATGTTTATTGGCCACTTTGCTTTCTTCTGTGAACTGACTTTTCATATCATTTTTCAATTTTCTCTTGGGTTGTTTCTTTTTATTGACTTTTAATTCTTTGTTATTCTGCATGTTGATACTTTGTCACTTAACATGCATTGCAAATATCTTACCCCAGATGGTGGCTTGTGTTTTTTGATTTATGATGTATTTTGATTTATGGAAGGGTTTTTTTTTTTATTTTAATGTAGTTGAATGTATGAATATTGCTTTATGAACTTTGCTTTTATGACTTATTTAAGAAATCCTTCCCTACCTGAATATCATATTCTCCTGTATTCTAAAAATTGTCAAGTTTTACATCACACTTGGGTATTTATCTCATTTAGGACTGATCATTGTGTATGATATGAACTGGGGATTTAATTTGTTGTTTACATATGGATAACCCATTATCTCAGTGTCTTTCAACAACTAGTTCATTCTTTCTTCCACTTATTAGCAACTACACATGATGATGATGATGATGATGATGAAGAGCCAATTGACTTTTCCTACACAGCTTATAAATTTTTGTGTTCTCCTGTTTATTGCATCTCAAGATTTTCCTGTTACCTTATTAAAGTAGACCCCTTAATAACTGTTTTAGTGAGAGTCCATGAGAAACGATCTTAATCTGTATATGTTCTTATTTTGACTTATCTTTGGGATGATAGTTTGGCAAGGTATAAATTCTAGCTGAGGAGGACTTCCCTTCATTCTTTGAACTTTTTTTTTTCATTTTTTTCTGACATCCACAGTTGCCAATAAGAAGTCTCCCATTATTTGTTTATGGTAATTTATCTTTTCTTGGGTAGGTTTAAAGACTTTCCTTTTGATCTTCATGCTCTGCTTTTGCACTTTAATGTGTCTGGATGTGAATTTATTTCTGTTTACCTTGCTTGGTACTCTGAGTAGTCTTTCTACCTGAGAGTCTATGTCTTTCTTTATTTTTTTTGTTTTTTGTTTTTTTGTGTGTGTGTGGTACACGGGCCTCTCACTGTTGTGGCCTCTCCCGTTGCGGAACACAGGCTCCGGACGCACAGGCTCAGCGGCCATGGCTCACGGGCCCAGCCGCTCCGCGGCACGTGGGATCTTCCCGGACCGGGGCACGAACCCGTGTCCCCTGTATCAGCAGGCGGACTCTCAACCACTGTGCCACCAGGGAAGCCCCTATGTCTTTCTTTAATTCTGAGAAATTATTGGCAAATTATCCCTTCAAAGATTGCCTTTTCTTCATTCCTTTGATTCTCTTCTTCAATAATTTCTATTAGATGAATGTTGGAGTCTCTCAAGTGGCCCTCCATGATTTTTTACTAATTTTTCATAATTTTTAGCATTTTATTTTACTGCACTGATTCTGAGTTCCCCACAAGTAACTTGAATTCATAAATTCACTTTTTGACCATATCTAGTCTGGATTATTTTCCTGTCTTTTTCAATATTTCAGTGATTATTTTTAATTTCCAAGATTTCTAATTTTGTTCATATCCACCTGCTCTTGTTTTATTTCTGCCTGTTCTGTTTCATAATTTCTTATTCTGTTTTAACATTTTCATTTGTTTCTTCGAACATCTTCAATATGCTTATTTTAAAATCTTTGTTCTATAAAATAAGTTTCATCTGGAGTGAATTCAAGTTATAACTGTTGATTTTATTTAGTATCATTTTTAGCATTTAATTTCTTCATGTGTTTTGAAATTTTACTTTGTAATATCACTTTGAGAAGGAAGTTTTCTGTTACTCTCTCTCCCCAGCCCTGACCACCACCACCACCCCTCCCCCCCACCCCTGCAAACTCCCACTATGCTCACATATCCCTATATGGTGGATTTTGCAGTTGACTCTACCCATATTTTCAGTATAGGACCTGGTAAATATTGGGGATATGGAGAACTGGTGACAAAAAGTCAGCAGGATAGTATAACTTTGCTTCTGTTTCTTTTGTCTGTATTCCTTGCCTCTCTAGGCCTATAGCACACAGGAGCTGTCTGTGTGCTGTAGGCCTAGAGAGGCAAGGAATATAGACAAAGGAAACAGAAGCAAAGTTTCTGCAGCAGCCTTTTTTTTTTCCTAGGCTTCTTTCATAACAGGGGAGCCCCACCCTAGATCCTTGTTCTAAGCAGAAGACCTTGTCTCTGATCCTCATCTCCTATAGAGCATTTTAGGAGGCTCCTAGGAGTCCAACTTTCAGCTGCTACTGCCTGCTGCTATATCCAGATCTCAACAAACAAGTAGCCTCAGGAGCATGTATCCTTTTGCATTTCTGTACTTTTCAGCTTCATGGAGATATGTCTCTTACAGTGGAGCCCAACTACATATTTTCATTTCTTTTTTTCATATATTATTCAATATTACTATTTGATGGGAATGAATGGGCTTATTGAAGCATGAACTTATTGAGTCATGTGGCCCAGGAGTCCAACTACAGTTTTTTTCTTACTTTTTGGAAAGTTTATTCTCCTATAACCTCTTCAGCAGAAGGGAGGCAGTATGAGGAAATATTTTTCTCCTATCCAAGTGAGACTTTTATCACCAGATTGATGAAAGAGACTGTTATTTTTTGGGACTTCCCTGGTGGTCCAGTGGGTAAGACTCCGCGCTCACAATGCAGGGGGCCCAGGTTTGATCCCTGGTTGGGGAACTAGATCCCGCATGCATCCCTCAACTAAGAGTCTGCATGCCGTGGCTAAGAATCCGCATGCCACAACTAAGATGTCTGCATGTCACAACTAAAGATCCCGCATACCACAATGAAGGTCCCTCATGCTGTGACTAAGACCCAGCGCAGCCAAAATAAATAATAAATAAATAAATATTTTTTAAAAAGAGAGACAGTTACTTTTTGCATGTGTATATACAAATATATATGTAATTTAAAAAATAAAATTATAATGATCCTATATAAAATATATAGGAATATAATGTGAACATTTTTTTAATATTGTTAAACATTCTCAGAGGGACTTTTATATAGCTGAAAAGCATTCTATATTAAATTTATCTATTATTGTATATTAAATTGTCCCTGATGATTTAATTATAAATAATACCACAGTGAACATTCTTGTATAAAGATTTTTGTGTGCATCTTTAATTATTTCTTTAGGAAAAATTCCTAGAATGAGAATTACTAAGAAAAGTTATACATAGTTCACTAATCATGGCAGACTAAGTCACACCAAAGTAATAATGACATCAAAATTAGAGAGATTTAAAAAATAAAGGTTTATTTGTTACATTTGGTACATGTCTCTCATGGATTGGAGTCGGTTCTGCTCTACTTCATCTTTACTCTGGCACCCAGGCTGACCAAGCATCCTTTATTTGGAACATTGCTCTATGTCTTAGTTTGGGTTCCCTAAGAAGCAGAACTTGAGACAAAGATTTTAATGCAAGTAGTTTATTTGGGAGGTGATCCCAGAGACCTTGGCGGGAGGTAGGGAAGTGATACAAGAAAATGAAGAAAGCTAAGAAAGGTTTGTTATCAAGCAAGCTACCACTGACGGCAAGTGGAATTTAATCCTACAGGGAAACCCTGGAAGTCAGTGTGGAAAATAAGCCTCAGAGTTATCCCTTAGGGGCAAAGGAGTGGGAGTGAGGGTGGGGGTGTTAATTCCCTGACACTTCCAATCTGCTCAATGTATGGACATAGCAGATTCCAGTGGCCCAAGAAAGCCCTCAGGAGAGGTTTGCAGATGTCGGCAATTGGAAAGTATTCAATATGTGCAGAAATAATAAGTGCCGGGAGAATATGTGAGGTTGCAGAAAAGTGCTGACAGCACCTGCCATATGGGTAGTCATGGCAGAGGGAAAAGGGAGAGATGGTGAGCCATGTACCTTCTCTTAAAAATTTTTAGAAGGGGTCACTTTTGCCCAGATTTCCTATATCAAAGCAGTCATATGACCACTTCTAATTCAACAAGGTAGAGATGCAGACTCTTCCTACAGGGAAGGGCACTGCATTGAGAAGAGCTAGAATATTTGACCATGATGATTATATCTTTTCACACTTCTAGAAAGATTTTGTGTTCCCACCATCAAGTTAAAAGTGCTGGTCATAGCTTTAAAAAAAATAACACCTTTATTGAGATATAATTCGTATGCAATAAAATTCATCCTTTAAAGGACACCATTTAGTGGTTTTCAGTACATTCACAGAATTGTACAATCATAACCACTAATTCCAGAACATTATTATTACTCCAAAAAGGAACTCTGTACCCATTTGCAGTCACCCCCCATTTTTGCCTTCCCCTAGGCCCTGGCAACCACTAATTTACTTTCTATCTCTATGGGTTTGCCTATTCTAGACATCTCATATAAATGGAATTGTACAGTATGAGGCCTTTTGTGACCGGATTTTTTTCACTTAGCATAATGTTTCCAAGGTCCATCCATATTATAGCATGTATCAGTACTTCATTCCTTTTTATTGCCAAATAATATTCCATTGTATGGATATATCACAACTTGCTTGCCCATTCATCTAGTGATGAACATTTCAGTTGTTTACATTTTTGGCTACTGTAAATAATGCTGCCATAGATATTTGTGAGCAAGTAAAAACTATGTTTTTCATTCTCTTGGACATATACCTAGGAATGGAATGGCTGGATCATTTGGTAAATGTTAAGGTAAACATTTTGAGAAACTGCCCCTGTTTTCTAAAGTAGCTGTGCCATTTTGCATTCTCATCAGCAATGTAAGATGTTTCTAATTTCTCTGCATCCTCTCTTGTTATCTATCTTTTGATTATAGTCATCCTAGTGGGTGTAAAGTGGTATCTCACAGTAGTTTTGGTTTGCATTTTCCTAAAGACTTTTGACGTTGAACATATTTTCACGTGCTTATTGGCCATTTGTATATCTTCTTTGGAGAAATGTTTAGTCAAGTTATTTTCCCTTACTCATCTAAATTAGGTTATATTTTGTCTTTTTATTGTTGAGTTGTAAGAGTTTTTAAATGTATACTCTGAGTACAGATACATGATTTGCAAATATGTTTTCCTGTTCTGTGGGTTGTCTTTTCACTTGCTTGATGTTCTTTAAAGCCAAAATTTTTTTTTATTTTGATGAAAGTTCAGTTTATCTATTTTGTTGCTTTTGTTGCTTATACTTTTGGTATCATATCCAAGAAAACATTGCCTAATGTCACAAAGATATACTCCTATGAGTTAATTTTTATATGATATAAGACTCCAATTTGTCTCTTTTGCATGTGATTGTCCAGTTTTGCTAGCACCATTTGTTGAAAAAAAACCCTGTTCTTTCCCCTGTTGATTTATCTTGGCACCCTTGTCAAATGGTCATTAACTTTTTGATGGTATAGACTAAAAGGACGGCATTTAGGAAGTATCTAAATGTTGGCACTCAGTGCCAGAACTGTGTTAGGCACTCTACATGTATTTTTCATATAATTCTCCCCACTGTCCCATAAGGCAGGCATCATCTTTCCTGACTTGCAAATGAGAAAGGAAGGTGCTGCTCCATTAGAATTGCCCACATAAACACATTTAATAAGTGAGTGATGGAGTCAGGATTCAAATACAGATCTGTCTGATCCTAAATCCTTTACCTTTTCTACTGCTACATATAAATATTACTTCATGTGTGATATTGGCCCACAGAGTCTTCTTTCTCAGACAGAATTAAAGCTGACCTACTTTGCTGGTTGATAAGGAAAGTCTGAAATGTTGGGGACATCATAGTCATGGGGCTTTTCCACTAACTAGGCTGCATTCTGAAGAGACAATTGATTTCCTTAAAATATCACAGAAACTTCCAGAAAAAAATCACAGATTTGTTCCTGATTGCAAATATCCACACAAAAAAATTTATCCCCTCTTAACCTTGTTAAAACAATACCTATGTTAAATGGTGACTGAACCTGCTGACCATTACATGACAACTTTGGGCTTTGTCTCCAGTTAAAGTCCCCCATGATGTACATGTAGCCCCTCTGAAGACTAAAGGAACAAGAGAGGCCAAACTAGCCATTATTCCTGCTTCATGGACATTTTTAGAGCCAGCAAAGCCTATGGAGCCAGTCCAGAGGGGCCAGGACCAGATGTGAAGCCAAGCCAGGGTACTCCCGACCTCACGGCCAGAAAGTTAGCAGCACAGTGAATACACACAGAGAGGATGGTTCAAAAAATGCATGCACTTCATTAAAACAACTTTAAAGAGATCTTTAAAGGAGATAAACAAATTACTCCTAGTCCCACAGCCTTAGCACAATAAAGAACCTAATTCTATTTATACATTTTTCCCTTTCAGTTCTTGTCTATATGCAGAAACATATTTACATAATTGCAACCACAGTAAGTTTTTATGTACATCTTTTTTCACTTAACATTATTTCATAAACAATCTTCATGTTGCGATGTAGTTTGCATATTTACCATCTTTTTATAATAACTTTCTCTATTAAAAAATTGCACATGCCCATAGTACAAATTTTGAAAAACACAGATAAGTTAAAAAGATGAAATATCAGTTATCTCCCAGAGGCAATCACTGTTTAATATTTTAATACATTTACTTCTTTGCCTTTTTTTCTATGCATGTATAATTTTGTTTTACATAGCTGAGATCATATAGAATATAAAATTTTATCCTGATTTTTCACTTAATATTACAACAGAAATATTTTCCCATGCCAATGATATTGGATATTTGACTTGATTTTAGTTTTTCCATCTTATGAATAATTTATCAACCTTTGTGTATATAGCTGTGTCTACATTTTAGCTTATTGTCTTAAGATAAATTAGTAGGGATGGAATTACTAGATCCATGAGCATTTTATGAGCATTTTAAAGGCACACTTATTCTTAAAAGCTCTACTCTCTTCCATCTTTTAAACGTAACCTTGTTTGCAAAAATACACGTCTTATTGTTGTGCATTTGTGTTACTTCCAGATGTTTTTCTCTTATAAATGACTCTACCATAAAATTATTTGTGAAAAAAGCTTTTACTTCTTTTGCATAAGTTTTTTATCTGGCTATTTTCAAAGTATAATTGCTGGGCCAAAGAGCATTAATATGTTTAAGGAATTATTAAGTCTTACTGCCAACTCATTTTCCAGAAAGGTTGTATCAGTTTACATTCCCACTTCCAGCCAGAGAACAGGAACTAGGCTTAACAGATACAGAGCAGGATGCCAGCCTTACCTGGGAGTCAACTTTCAACAGTAGTCAAAGTATGGATCCGGGTAGACCTGGGTTCCAATCTTGATTCTCCCACTTCTTGGCTCCAAGCTCTTAAGAAAATTATTTAACTACTTTGTGGCTTAGTTTTTCATTAAATATGGATGGTTACACCTACTTCACAGGAATGAAATGAAGATTAAGTGAGGTAATCATGACAGTAAAGCCCCTAGCGTATTATTAATATTAGCATGAAAATGCTATACACACTAGAGGCCAGAACAGCTTTATTGATCAAACTAGGCCTTTATAATGGGGTTTGAGAGAAAGAGGAAAGCTTATCTGGCCTTAGCTGGGAGGACATTTGTTCTTTTGGTTCTCATTGGTTCAGGGACTAGAGCACTAAACCCGCAGGCTAAAGGTCTACAACAGTGTTAGGCTGTCTCTGCACTGCTAAAATGTATGTAGGCAAGTGTGATACACCCTGGCCTGAAGCAGTGCAATTACAATCGCCCCAGTCTAGCCAGGAGATAGAATTAAGAAATTAGTAATTTATACATCTGAGTTGTCATTTCCTTCATGGGGATGGCAGAGAAGGGGAGTACTGATTTTCTCTCATTTGTCATTATATTAGGTGTCCATGGGAGTACTGTATTTTAAAGTCCTTCCCAAAGAAGTAACCATTATTTTTATTTATTTATTATTATTATTTTACATTTTCAAAGAAGTTTTGGAGAAATTACCAAAACATTTTGATATCAAGGATAATTGTTATTTCTCTCTTTTCTCTCATTCTCTCTCTCTTTTTTTAACCTGTATGGGGGGGGGGGCGAGAACTTTTTAAAAATTGTATTTATTTATTTATTTTTATATATACATGTATCTATTCTTTTTCAAATTCTTTTAGGTTGTTACAGAATATTGAGCAGAATTCCCTGTGCTCTATAGTAGGTTCTTGTTGGTTATCCATTTTAATTAAAAAAAAAAGATTTTTACTGCTGTTTACTATATTTTAATTTATTTATTTATGTTTTTAATTTTTGGCCACACCATGCACGGCACGTGGGATCTTAGTTCCCCGACCGGGGGTCGAACCCACACCCCCTGTATTGGAAGGTGAACTCTTAACCACTGGACCACTGAGGAAGTCCCTGGTTATCCATTTTAAATATAGCAGTGTGTACCTGTCAATCCCAAACTCTCTAACTATCCCTCCCCTCCCCACACTTCCCCCGGGTAGCCATAAGTTCATTCTCTAAGTCTATGAGTCTGTTTCTGTTTTGTAAATAAGTTCATTTGTATCATTGTTTTTAGATTTCACATGTAAGCGATATCATACAATATTTCTCTTTCTCTGTCTGACTTCCTTCACTCAATATGACAATCTCTTGGTCTATCCATGTTGCTGCAAATGGCATCATTTCATTATTTTTAGCGGCTGAGTAATATTCCATTGTATATAGGTACCACATCTTCTTTATCCATTCTTCTGTCAAAGGACATTTAGGTTGCTTCCATGTCTTGGCTATTGTAAACAGCGCTGTAATGAACATTGGGATGCATGTATCCTTTCGGACCATGTATTTCTCTGGGTTTATGCCCAGGAGTGGGATTGCAGGATCAAGTGGTAGTTCCATTTTTAGTTTCTTAAGGAACATCCATACTGTTCTCCATAGTGGCTGCACCAATTTATCTTCCCGTGTGTGGTAAGAACTTTTAAGATCTACTCTCCTAGCAACTGTCAAGTGTGCAGTATGGTATTGTTAACTATAGTCACCATGTTGTACATTAGATCTCCAGAACTTATTCATCTTATAACTGGAAGTGTGAACCGTTTGACCACCATCACCTATATCCTCCACCCTCTAGCCCCTAACAACCACTAATCTACTCCCTGTTTCTATGAGTCTGGTGTTTTAGATCCCACATATGAAATCCTACAGTATTTGTCTTTCTCTGTCTGACTTATTTCACTGAGTGTAATGCCATGAAGCCTCATCTGTGTTGTCAGAAATGGCAGGATTTCACTCTTTTATGGCTGAAATATATGTATATTGCATTTTGGACACTTAGATTGTTTCCACATCTTGGCTATTGTAAATAATGCTACAATGAACATGTGGATGCAGATAGATTTTTGAGACAGTGATTTCATTTCCTTTAGATATATAACCAGAAGTGGGATTGCTGGACCATATGGTAGTTCTGCTTTTAATTTTTTGAGGAACTTCTATACTGTTTTTCAGAGTGACTGTACCAATTTACATTCCCACCAATAGTACACAAATCCTTGCCAGCACTTATAATCTCTTTTTGATAATAGCCATTCTAACAAATGTAAGGTGATACCTCACTGTGGTTTTGATTTGCATTTCCCTGGTAATAAGTGATGTTGAGCAGCTTTTCCTGTACTTTGGCCATATGTGTGTCTTTTTGGAAAAATGGCTATTCAGGTCCTCTGCCCATTTTTAACTCACTTTTTCTTGTTGCTTTGTTTGTTTCGTTTTTGTTGTTGTTTGTTTTTGCTATTAAGTTATATGAGTCCTTTCTTATATTTTTTGAATATTAACCCTTTATCAGATATATGGTTTGCAAATATTTTCTCCCATTCCATAGGTTGTCCTTTCATTTTGTTTCTGCACTTTTGCTGTGCAGAAACTTTATAATTTGACACAGTCTCATTTGTTTATCTTTGTTTTGTTGCTTGTGCTTTTGGTGTCATAGCCAAAAAGATCATCGCCAAGACCAATGTCAAAGAGATTTTCCCCTATGTTTTCTTCTGGGACTTTTACAGTTTCAGATCTTACATTTAAGTCCTTAATCCATTTCAAGTTAATTTTTGTGAGTAATGTAAGATAGGAGTTCAATTTCACTCTTTTACAAGTGCATATGAGTATCCAGTTTTACCAACACCATTTATTGATTAGATTATCTTTTCTACATTGTGTATTCCTGGCTCCCTTGTCAAATATTAGTTGACTGCATATGCATGGGTTTATTTCTGAGCTCTTGATTCTGTTCCATTGGTCTATGTGTGACTAATAGTGACTATGGAGATTGAAGTATTTTATGCTAGTACCATACTATTTTGATTACTATAGCTCTGTAGTAGATTTTGACATCAGAAAGTGTGATGCCTCCAGCTTTCTTCTTTCTCAAGATTGCTTTTTTGGTTCCTACAAATTTTAAGAATTTTAAAAATTCCTATAAAAAACACAAATTGGAATTTTGGTAGGGATTGCATTGAATCTATAGGTGGCTTTGGATAGTATGGACATTTTAAAAAGATTAATTCTTCCAATCCATGAACATGGGATATATTTCCAGTTATTTGTATCTTCTTCAATTACTTTAATCAGTGTCTTAAAGTTTCCAGCATAAAGATCTTTCATCTCCTTAGTTAAATTTATGCCTAGATAGCTGCACCAACAGAGGGAAGACAGCAGAAGCAGGAAGAAGTACAATCCTGCAGCCTGTGGAACAAAATCCACATTCACAGAAAGATAGACAAGATGAAAAGGCAGAGGGCTATGTACCAGATGAAGGAACAAGATAAAACCCAAGAAAAACAACCAAATAATGTGGAGATAGGCAACTTTCCAGAAAAAGAATGCAGAATAATGATAGTGAAGATGATCCAGGACCTCGGAAAAAGAATGGAGGCAAAGATCAAGAAGATGCAAGAAATGTTTAACAAAGACCTAGAAGAATTAAAGAACAAACAAACAGAGATGAACAATACAATAACTGGAATGAAAAATACACTAGAAGGAATCAATAGCCGAATAACTGAGGCAGAAGGACAGATAAGTGACCTGGAAGACAGAATGGTGGAATTCACTGCTGTGGAACATAATAAAGAAAAAAAGAATGAAAAGAAATGAAGACAGACTAAGAGACCTCTGGAGCAACATTAAATGTAACAACATTCACATCATAGGGGTCCCAGAAGGAGAAGAGAGAGAGAAAGGACCTGAGAAAATATCTGAAGACATTATAGTCGAAAACTTCCCTAACATGGGAAAGGAAATAGCCACCCAAGTCCAGGAAGTGCAGAGAGTCCCATACAGGATAAACCCAAAGAGAAACATGCCGAGACACATAGTAATCAAATTGGCAAAAATTAAAGACAAAGAAAAATTATTGAAAGCAGCAAGGGAAAAACAACAAATAACATACAAGGGAACTCCCATACAGTTAACAGTTGATTTCTCAGCAGAAACTCTACAAGCCAGAAGGGAGTGTTAGGACGTATTTAAAGTGATGAAAGGGAAGAACCTACAACCAAGATTACTCTACCCAGCAAGGATCTCATTCAGATTCAATGGAGAAATCAAAAGCTTCACAGACAAGCAAAAGCTAAGAGAATTCAGCACCACCAAACCAGCTCTACAACAAATGCCAAAGGAACTTCTTCTCTAAGTGGGAAACACAAGAGGAGAAAAGGACCTACAAAAACAAACCCAAAACAATTAAGAAAATGGTAACAGGAACATACATATCGATAATTACCTTATACGTGAATGGATTAAATGCTCCAACCAAAAGACACAGGCTCGCTGAATGGATACGAAAACAAGACCCATATATATGCTGTCTACAAGAGACCCACTTCAGACCTAGGGACACATACAGCCTGAAAGTGAGGGGATGGAAAAAGATATTCCATGCAAATGGAAATCAAAAGGACGCTGGAGTAGCAATACTCATATCAGATAAAATAGACTTTTAAAAAAAGAATGTTAAAAGAGACAAAGAAGGACACTACATAATGATCAAGAGATCAATCCAAGAAGAAGATATAACAATTATAAATATATATGCACCCAACCTAGGAGCACCTCAATACATAAGGCTACTGCTAACAGCTATAAAAGAGGAAATCGACATTAACACAATAATAGTGGGGGATTTTAACACCTCACTTACACCAATGGACAGATTATCCAAACAGAAAATTAATAAAGAAACACAAGCTTTAAATGACACAATAGACCAGATAGATTTAATTTATATTTATAGGACATTCCATCCAGAAACAGCAGATTACACTTTCTTCTCAAGTGCACATGGAACATTCTCCAGGATAGATCACATCTTGGGTCACAAACCAAGCCTCAGTAAATTTAAGAAAATTGAAATCATATCAAGCATCTTTTCTGAGCAAAATGCTATGAGATTATAAATGAATTACACGAAATAAAATGTAAAAAACACAAACACATGGAGGCTAAATAATACATTTACCTAGGGAGACAAAAGACCTGTATGCAGAAAACTATAAGACACTGCTGAAGAAATTAAAGATGATACAAACACCTGGAGAGATATACCATGTTCTTGGATGGGAAGAAGCACTATTGTGAAAGTGACTATACTACCCAAAGCAATCTACATATTCAATGCATCCCTATCCAATTACCAATGGCATTTTTTTGAACAGAACTAGAACAAAAATCTTAAAATTTGTATGGAGACACAAAAGACCCCGAATAGCCAAAGCAGTCTTGAGGGAAAAAAATGGAGCTGGAGGAATCAGACTCCCTGACTTCAGACTGTAATACAAAGCTACATTACTTAAGAGAATATGGTACTGGCACAAAAAGAGAGATATAGATCAATGGAACAGGATAGAAAGCCCAGAGATAAACCCACGCACCTATGGTCAACTAATCTATGACAAAGGAGGCAAGGATATGCAATGGAGAAAAGACAGTCTCTTCAATAAGTGGTGCTGGGAAAACTGGACAGCTACATGTAAAAAAATGAATTTAGAACACTCCCTAACACCATACACAAAAATAAACTCAAAATGGTTAGAGACCTAAATGTAAGACCGGACACTATAAAACTCTTAGAGGACAACATACAAAGAACCCTCTTTGACATAAATCACAGCAAGATCTTTTTTGATCCACCTTCTGGAGTAATGGAAATAAAAACAAAAATGAATGAATGGGACCTAATGAAACTTAAAAGCTTCTGCAAAGCAAAGGAAACTACAAGCAAGATGAAAAGACAACCCTCTGAATGGGAGAAAATATTTGCAAACAAATCAACGGACAAAGGATTAATCTCCAAAATATATAAACAACTCATGCAGCTCAACATCAAAAACACAAACAACCCAATCCAAAAATGGGCAGAAGACCTAAATCGATATTTATCCAAAGAAGACATACAGATGGCCAAGAAGCACATGAAAACTGCTCAACATCACTAATTTTTAGAGAAATGCAAGTCAAAACTACAATGAGGTATCACCTCACACCAGTTAGAATGGGCATCATCAGAAAGTCTACAAACAGCAAATGCTGGAGAGGGTGTGGAGAAAAGGGAACCCTCTTGCACTGTTGGTGGGAATGTAAATTGATGCAGCCACTATGGAGAACAGTATGGAGGTTCCTCAAAAAACTAAAAATAGAATTACCATATGACCCAGCAATCCCACTACTGGGCATATACCCAGAGAAAAACATGATTCAAAAAGACACATGCACCCCAATGTTCATTGCAGCACTATTTACAATAGCCAGGTCATGGAAGCAACCTAAATGCCCATCTACAGACGAATGGATAAAAAAGATGAGGTACATATATACAATGGAATATTACTCAGCCATAAAAAAGAATGAAATTGGGTCATTTTTAGAGACTGGGATGAATCAAGGGACTGTCATACAGAGTGAAGTAAGTCAGAAAGAGAAAAACAAATATTGTATATGAACGCATATATGTGGAACCTAGGAAAATGGTACAGATGAACCAGTTTTCAGGTCAGAAATTGAGACACTGATGTAGAGAACAAATGTATGGACACCAAGGGGCGAAAGCAGTGGTGGGTGGGGGGATGGTGGTGTGATGAATTGGGAGATTGAGATTTGACATATATACACTAATACGTGTAAAATGGATAAGAACCTGCTGTATAAAAAAATAAAATAAAATTTTTTAAAAAAAGGAATTGGAGACATGAGTGAGTTGCACTTGTTAATTTACCTCAAGCAGACAGGCCACTGTAAAAATATATATATATATTCCTAAGTATTTTATTGGTTTTGAGGCTATTGCAGATAGAATTGTTTTCTTTATTTCTCTTTAGATAGTTTGTTGTTAGTATATAGAAATACAATGCAACTGATTTTTGTATGTTACTTTTGTATCCTGCAACTGTACTGAATTAGTTCTAAATCGTTTTTTGGTGGAGCTTTAGGGTTTTCTGTGTATCAGATCATGTTATATGCAAAGAGAGACATTTTTACTTCTTCCTTTCCAATTTATATGCCTTTGATGTCTTTTTCTTATTCATTGCTCTGGCTAGGACTTCCAATACTATATGGAATAGGTGTGATGAGAGTAGGCACCCTTGTTTTGTTCCTGAACTTAGAGAAAAAGTTTTAAACCTTTCACTGTTGAGTAAGATGCTAGCTGAGGGTTTGTCATATATGGACTTTATTATGTTATGTTCCTTTTTTCCCAATTTTTTGAAAGCTTTTATCATTAAAGGATGTTGAATTTTATAAACACTTTTTCTGCATCTATTGAGAGGATCATAAGATGTATCCTTTCTGTTAATGGAGTGTATCATTAATTGAGTCACATGTTAAACCATCCTGCGCCCCATAGGTAAATCCCATTTGATCATGGTGCATGATCCTTTTAATGTGCTGTTGAATTTTGTTCGCTGGTTTTTTGTTGAGAATGTTTGCATTTATATTCATCGAGGATATTGGCTTATAGTTTTCTTTTCTTGTAACGTCCTTACCTGCCTTTATATGAGGATAATGCTGGCCTCATAAAATGAGTTTGGGAGTGTTCTCTCCTCTTCAATTTTTTGGAAAAGGTTGAGAAGGATTAGCATTAATTCCTCTTTAAATGTTTGGTAGAACTCATCTGTGAAACTGTCTGATCCTGGCTGTTCTTTGTTGGGAGATTTTATATTATTGCTTCAATCTCTATAGCCACTATTAGTCTGTTCAGATTTTTTGTTTCTTCCTGATTCATTATTGGTAGGTTGTATATTTCTAGGAATTTATCCATTTTTTCTAGGTTATCTAATTTGTTGGCAATAATTGTTTATAGTAAGAAATATCTTAATCTGTTCCAGATGAACACAGAAGCAGGCATATGCTCTCTGCACTTTTTATTCATTTACTTATCTATTTATTTATCGTGCATGTGTGCAACATCAGGGTGTAAGTAGAAGAGCAAGAGATTTGTAGTACATACATACATGGTGTGTTCAAATCCTACACCTTCCACTTACAGTTTGACTTTGGGAAGGTCTAGTAGCTTTTTTGTGCTTTACTTTCATTTTACCATCTTTAAAAGAGCAGGATGATGATAACACTTCTTAGAATTTTGTGAAGATTAGATATAATATGTGTAAGGTGGCTAGAATAGTAAAGTGCGTGACCCATAGTAGATTTTAAATAAATAGTTGTTATTGTGATTGCATTGCTTTGTGACAGATTACCCCAAAGCTTGGCAGTCTCAGACAAGAAGGGATGTTTATTATTTCACACAGTTTGTGTGGGTCATGAATCTAGTAGCAGCTGGGATAGGTGGGTTTGGCTCAGGACCTCTCATGAGGTTGTAGTCAAGGTGTCAGCCAACGCTCTAGTTATCTGAAGGCTTGAGTGGGGCTAGAAGATCATCTTTCAAGATAACTCACACGCATGGATGGCAAGTTGGTGCTGTTTTTGGCCAAGAGGCTCAGTTCCTTGCCACATAATCTTCTCTATAGGGTTGCTTGAGTATGCTCACAATATGGCAACTGATCTCCTTCAGAGTGACTAATCCAATAGACAGATGGTAGAAGCTGCAATGTTTTTTTATGGGATAGCCTAGGAAGTTATACCTCATCATTCTATAATATCCTATTAATTACATAGTTCAGCCTATTCACTGTGGGAGGAGACTATACCAGGGCATGAATACTAGGAAGAAGTGAGAATCATTCAGGCCCACCTTGGAGACTGACTACCAAAATGCTAATGATGGTGATTATGATTATCAATACTATAACTCTGGTTCCTTTCAGACCCACTTCCCTTTTCTCATTCCTCCAAGGATTCTCCCCATACTCCCAAGGTATGTGAGTAATGGCTTGTCTTTTTGAGATTGGCAGGGGTTTCTGAGAAAAGTGTTAAGAATTGTCTAGCTGCTGTGTCTTTCATAAATAAACAGCTGCATTTGTCCATCTGTGTCTTTCTATATAACATAGACCTAAACTATAAGGGCCTTTGCCTTGGCCACAAATGTGAGAAATATTTTTGGTTCAATGGACTAAGAAAAGTAAAATCTCTCATTTAGGAAAAGAAGGTTGTATACCCCAATATCCAATTCCCAATTTATATCAAAGCCCTCTGCACTCTTGGTAAATGGGTGGTGGGCTACCACTGAGTTGAGGCAAGGTGTGATCCAAGTACATGTACTTGAAATTCCTAGAGACTAAGGACACAGTGGCATGTCATAGAGGGTGGTGCATATCTTTCATTCTCTGGTCTAAAACATTATCAGGGACAGTGATGAGGATAGGCTTGAAGAATGTGTGAGTTTTCCCTTAACAAGATTTACTGACCTGCCATTACCAGTGCTTAACTCAGCACTGTTGGAACAGAAAAAGTGTTACTATAACAAAACAAAAACAAACAAACAAAAAAAAAGGAGAGAGAGAGAGAGAGAGAGAGGGAGAAGGAAAGAAAAAGAAAGAAATTCTAGTAGCATACAACAAAAATTTTGAGATTAGCTGGACCCGGGTTCAAATCTCATCTCTACCACTTACTCTTTAATGATTTTAGACAAAATGCAACCTCTCAGACGTTCAGCTCTTTCATTCCTAACATGGGGCTGATAATATTGACCTCAAAGTGTTGTTGTATTAGATGAGATAATGTATCTGGCATAAATTAAGTCCTTCTTTGAGGATGATCACGCCAGATAACTTTTTTTTTTTTCTTACTAACTTAGCACCAGCCTATTAGGTTATTCTCTGAAATGCCAGAAAAGTCTGCCTTTGGCACTTGCAGTACAATTTCCTCCCCTCCAGATGATGGTTGAATCACTGTCTTATAAACCAGATACACTTCTCTCCAGAAACTGAAAAATAAATAAATAAATAAAGGGAAATCAGCCCAGCCCAGCTGAATTTCATCCTTGGATGGATGGCTGGTTGTCCTTCAGAAGGTTTCCCTTCTGGTAAAGATTATTGGGAGACTGGTTTGTTAAAGAGTTTTTAATCACAATGATGAAAGGAGAATTGGTGGTTTTCAGCTGCTTTTTGGGGAAACAAACCTTGCATTTCCCACACCAATTGTAATTGAATTTGTGAGGTGGGCTCAGTTCCAGCCTTAGGCAGTGCATTGGGAAGCATCTAGTATCACTTCGTTCCCCTCTCTTAAAGACCAGGACCTGATGACTAGCTGCCTCCCATGCTCTGGCCTCTACCCGTGTTTTATTCCCTAGGGTTAACTGACAGGGGCTGTCTCAGGAACGTGCTCCTGGTATTTCCACTGCGTCCTCTGCCCTGATTCTCTCTCTCCTTTTCTTACTCCAAATCCCTGGATCTTTCTTTCCTTCCTCCATGAAGGGTCACAGGAGGGGCAACGTAATCACCTTCTCTTTCCTGGAGGAGATAATAAGAGCAAGTGACAATAATGACCACCACAGCTGGCTTTGCTGTAGCACACCACAATGGCAAAGTCAGAGAGATTTTGCATTTAATACTTTGTTTAAACAATAAAACAAGCCTGTAAGGTTGGCATCTTTGTCTTAGGGAGATGATAGCATTTGTCAAAGTTCACAAAATCTTCCAGTTGGAAAAGTCAGAGCTTGAACCCAGGTTTTCTAATTAACATCCAGTGAACTTCTGACTTCTCAGCTGCCTTCCTAATCGCAGGTGCTGGTTCATCCAGAGTGTGCAGAGATACTAAAAGGAAAACCAAGTGAGAGAGGAACCCATTTACTGTAGAAATGAGTATTAGGATAGAAACAGTTATGGAGCCTGAGGCAAAGGTCTGGATACAAAAAATTAGGCAGAAAGATCAGAGCAAAAGCTGGCACCAAACCCCAGCCCCTGTGTATAATAAGCTCATTTATTAATCCAACACTTCTTATTTCCACTGTTCTTGCCCTTACTGAACCACAAAGCCAGATGATCCTGGGATCTGGTGGGCTTCAGGAGGGCTGTGACCTCAGTTGAAGGAATGGGCTGCTAGAGTGTCTGAGACCTAGAACCAAGCAGGTCATCACTGCCTGCTGAGCCTAGAAATCCAACCATATGGTTCCCTGTAGAATCCTTCATGTGTTCTCAAAGTATGGTCCCTGGATCTCTTGTAACAAAATTACCCAGGGTTTTATTTGTGGTTTTGGTCCGGTTAGTCCACTGAACTCCAGACAGAGGCTGCCAGCAGCATGTTCTAAGCATAGGGTGGGGCTGAGTTTCCAAAAGACAAATATCAGAAAGCACTTTAAAGAACGATGCAGTGACTTAACCCGAAAAGAGAGTCCAGTATGACGGTCAGTCCAGAATAGTGGGGACCAGCAAAAGTGAGGAATGTCAGGTAAGAAGTAGCAAGTGAGAGGTGCTACTCAAAGTGCCACCCACAGACTGGTGCCAGTGTGTAAACTGTTTGTCCACCATGAGATAAGTATAGAAGTTGAGAGAAAGCATTTAGAAACTTTAACGGCAATTTGACATTGCTTCAGCATCCAAGTTCATGATCAGTGGACTTTTCCAAAATATCAGTTTGTGATGGATTAGAAACAAGGAAGTACTGGTATAGGTGAATTCAAGAAACGTCAGCCAGTATACACATCCAGAAGTTTATGCACTCCTGACACATGTTTGTACAAGTGGTCTAGGTTTGTCAGAGATGACAAAGGCCAGTTTTTAATCACAAGACCTGGCACATAGTAGGGGCCTAGAAATTATTTAGAAATGAACTTCATAAGAAGGTCATTTTCCTCTTAGTCAGCTATCAACCTGAGTAAGTTTTGTGAAGGGTGACCTGACCTACCAGCCTGAAGTCTGAAGTACTGCTCCCGCCTGCTTCATTACTTTCCTTTCATTACCTGGCAGTTCTAGGCTGGCTCAGCCTTTGCAGGAGCTGGGGTTCCCCTCCCAGCTACCTGGAGCCTAAGTGGTGTTTAGTAAAGTTTAAACAACCCCATGTAGGGTGCTTGAAAAGCAATCTCCATTTCTTTTGAATAAGAAGAAAGAAAGGACAAAAAGACACCTCCCCCCTTTCCTCCACTTGCTCATTAAGATTCCGGGTTACAGCAGTGATCCTGGCCACTCTAATTGGATCCGTGTGCACACAGGTCTGCGTGGCTCCATTGAACACTGACATTTCTAACTAACTGACCTTTTCAGGACCACTGGTACTCCCATAATGAGTGTGCAGCAGCATTGTGTGGACACAATACACAGACTTCACGGTGCCCAAAGAATGCAGGATTGAAAACTATTCAGAATTCCCAGTCTCGAGTTAGCAAAATGAGAAAATTGGGTCCCAGCATTCATCAGTGTGTTATTTTACAAGTATCGATTTCAATGCCCTTTCATTTCTTTCAGAAAAAAAAGAAAATGTTGTATTATAGAGGTCTAAATTAACTTTTGTTCTGTTATTTTTCCCCTGTACCTATAAAAAGGTCAGATGCATTCATAAGGCTGAGATAGATTTGCTGGATATAAGCACTGAGATAGCAATCAACCTTCAGATAACCTTTAAGGAGACATCAGCTCTTCCATGAACAATAATTGATATACTCATTAAGGCCTGGAAATTCTTCAGGACTCACCTAAAGGAGAACAGTTATAGGGCCAATGGCAAAAATATGTTGTTTAGAACAATGAGATAATGACTCAGATATTTGAAATTGTTGTGATCCATTCAGTTTCGCTGGGACAGGAAGGGGACTTCAGAAGGAAGCTAACAAGATGGGAAAGGAGAGCAGTGGATTTCACGCTGCCCAGCAGGGACAATGTAGGCTGGACCCAGACAGGATAGGATGTGATTTCTGAGTGTCTCCTGGGTCCATAGGGGAAAATTAGGATCTTTTTCTCAGTGTAAATGCAGAAGGAGCATGATGGATTTATCAGGGCCACCTTCTTCCCTCTGAGAAACAGGGCATGGAGTAGGAAGTAGCTACGAGTGGCACCTTTCCTGAGACAGTGCCAGCAGTGAGTGGATGAATGGCCCTTGCTTTGTGTCCCTCTGAGAATTATACACTTTTCCATTAATGTATCCAGTTCTAGCATTAGGCCACCAAAAGACTATGTTCCACAAGTATTTATGAGAACAGCCCATGTAACCACGTTCTGTGCTTGATACTGAGAAGAATCTAAAAGATCGTCTAATTTCATTTCTGTTGAATTCAGGCCAGTCAGTATTCTGTAAACATTTATTTTGTGTCAAGAACTAGGTATAAGAAGACAAATAAGACACAATCTCTACGCTGAAGGCATTTACAGTCCAGAACTCCCTGCATTTACTTTGAAGGTGAGTGTCAAGGGTCTCCCTCACGCAAAGTACTTTACTGTGCTAGGTACTGTTTATTTTATAATTAGCTCATCATCATTACATTACCATCCTGTGATTGTAAATATTAGTACCCCATTTTGAAGAAGAAGCCGCTAAAGTTTAGACAGGTTGCAACCGCACTCAGAATCACACAGGTTGTAAGCGGCTAAGCACGCTGGCTCCAAAGTCTGGGCTTTTTGCTTCCTTTCTTTACGGAAGGGTCCTCTGACCTCGATTTTACGTACTCACACAGGAGTGGAAAAATTTTGGGTAGAGTAAGTCTTTTTACTGGATAACTTGCCTGTGCAACAACTTAACTACATCTTACAATTATGAGGAAAACATGGTACCGTAATTGGTATGCTCATTTAGTCTGGACAATTCTTTAGGCCTAATCAAAAGAAAGTAGTTGTAGAGTATATTATCTAGTTCAGGAGTAAAAAAGAAAAAAATACATGACACAAGGACCAACAATCACTTATCTCCTGTACCACAATATCACTAAGTCATGAAGCTTTTCTGCTCAGCCTGGATTCAGTTTCAAAATCTTTCTATAGGGTACTCTAGCCAGTCACTAGTCAAACACTGACTGATATCTGCATGTCAGATGAAACCTACGTACCATACTTGAACTAGACTAACTGCTTGACTTTGCATGTGAAGAAACTAGGCCCAGAATGGAGAGAGAGGACTTGCCTAAGGCCTTGAAGTGAATGAGTGGCAGTTAAGGGAGTTACAGATCCCAGCACTTATACGAGGGATATCCAAGGTCTAAAACCTGAGACCGAGCGTCAAGATCAATGGGGCTGTAGGCAGGACTTAATACTTGCTTCCTCTGATCTGTACCTGCTACTTGTATCCTACCACCCACCGTTCATTTAACCTACAAATTTATTGAGTACTTACCAAGTACTTACTTGCCAGCATTGGGGAGACTCAAAAGAATCCACGTATAGCAGGCTACTTTTTTAAAAAGTGGAAATGGTATCTTCTTTTACAATCCAAAGTTTGGTCTAAATACTGTTTTGGGGGCCTGGGATCCTCTCTGGTATCTCCCAGGTTGTGGATCTCACACTGCTGAGAACCAAAGAAGTTTATACCCCTGCAGCCAATACGCCCAAGGATATGGGACAGAACAGGCCTGTACCATCCTGGGCCTCCTAACACGTTGGCTTCCATGAGACCAAATACTCCAGGCTATGCAGTAGAAGCAATGGTAACAATAATAAGCAACACTTACTGAGTGCCTACTTCATGCCAGGTACTGTTCTAATTACTTTTGATATATTAATTCACTTCACAAAAGCTTTTATGAGTAGATACCATAATTATTACCATTTAACACATGAATAAACTGAGCCACAGAGAGGGCAAGTAACTTGCGCAAGGTTTCATGGCTAGTAAGTAGCAAAGGTGGGATTTGATCCCAGGCAGCTCCAGAGCCTACTCTTAACCACCATGCTCCACTGTCTCTCATGTAGTTGCTCTTTACCTAAGAATCAGGAAAATCTCAAAAGCTTATTTATTGTAGGGGGAATAAAGGGTGCAATGCTGACTGACTCAGCTACTCCTTACATCTCCTGTAGGAGGTGGGAGGTGGAGGATTCCATACTTAGGTTTTCACAAAGAAGGGGCTCAACCCCTCATGGACTTTACTTCAACTTCCTTATATTCTATGATTCCCACTTGGGCAGGCACCTCTTTCATTCTCTCAGCCTGGTGACCACACCCTATTCCTTCAAACCAAATCTGCTGCTCCCCACTGGAGGTGGACAGCACACCGCATGCTGTCCGTCAGACTTCAGTCCGATGGTTCCTGCTGTTCATGTTTGCTCAGTCCTTCCAGGCTCTGGAGGCAGACTGGGCCCTAGGTCAGTGAATAAAGGTCAGTGCAAGTCACTACTCCAGTTGGAGCCATGGAAGCTATGAATTATATGAACTAGGCATCCTCACAGTGAGATGACATAGCCTTATCCCCAATCTAAGAAAGGTTATTTCTTTTATCAGCATAGTTTTGGCCTTACTCTTTAGGACTGATCAACCACTCTCTGCACTATTGTTCTGAGAAATATTTAGGTCCTTCTGCCTCTTCTAGGGACTGGTCCTAACACAAGAAAAAACACATTAGCTATCAGGGTTTACATCTTTACTACCTATGAAGAATCTCATGCACTAGCTCTGATGTGTTTGTTTGCTTACCACGAGATTGTTTGTTTGTTTTAGTCCAAGTCCCCTTCTTATAGGAGCACAGCGGGAGGAGGGGACTAATGGGGAAAGGGATCATAAAGTGCCGGTTTATCCTCACACAGAGGTGAAATGGACATGTCCCTGCCTGCCTCAAGAAGGGTGCAAGCCATGTGAGGTACAAATGAGTAAATGCGTATAGTATGATAAAGGGGACAATTAACTTAAATATCAGGTACAGTGGAGGCAAAGAGACGAGGGATCAACTCTTGTTGAAGGCAGGCAGAGAAAGCTTCAAGAGGAGAAAATATCAGTTAGGTCTTAAAGGATGCAGAGGAATTCACAACATAGGCGAAAGCAAGGGCAGGAGGAGTGATAGGAGGGTTTTCTAAGCAAAGAGGACAGCATATGCAAAGAGAGACAGAGGCACACTGAAAATGGCTGGGGTAATAGAGTATTTATCAATCTTTGTCTTTCTGATATAGAGAGACCAACATGAGAGATCAGTTTGTATATGAGTTTCAAGAAGAAGGGAGTGATCACTAGTGTCAAATGAAATAAGATTTTTTTTAAAAAGTGTCCATCGATTTAAACCACAAAAAAGACTGTGGAGTGCATTAGGGATGGGGATGGGGGGGTAGGTACCAGCTTGCAATGAGTTGAGAAGTGAAGAGGGAGATATTGCAAGTGTACACTCTACTCTCATAATGCTTGGCTGGGAAAGAAAGGAAAGAGGAGATGAAGGACTGAAGGGTAGCTTGTTTTTTAAGTGAAGAGGGATTTGAACATGTTGATTACCTGTGGAGCAGGACTTGGAGACAGCAGAGAAGGAGAAGGAGAAGTTGAGGATCCTGCAGCAAGAGGGCATAAGGGCAGAGCTAGGGCCCTGAGAGACTGAAGGAGGTGGACGCCAGATGACAGGATTCACCGTAAATGGGTAGACAACCTGACAGAGATCAGCATGGCCAGTGTGTGTGGCAGAAGGAAGAGAACTGTGAGCTCTACAGGTCAGGGATAATTTAACCTTCCTCAGTAGGTCAGTTATGAGGACTACATGCATTAATACTGTAAGTGTGTGCATGACTTCTAAAGAATAATATTCAGTATATGTTCCCCAAAAATGAGGTTCAGGAAGAAGCAGAAGATAATGCTGAGTCATAATTTGACACGTTGGCTCTGCCCAGTCTAATATGAGAAAAAAGGGCGCAGTACAGAGAGTTCCAGCTCTACTCTTAACTTGCTAGGACTCAAGACAAGTCGCTTCACCTCTTACTCTCAGTTTTCTTATCTGTAAAATGAGGTTTATTAGATCCTTTCAGAGTGTCTTTTAGACTAAAACATCCTATGAATTTATGCTTCTATGAAAATCAGAATTTGGAATTTCAGCTTCTGCTTTGTGTGTGAGTGTGTGTGTGTGCACATGCACACTCGCACAATAAAATTTTATATGGGCACTGAAACTTGAATATTATGTAGTTTTACATGTCACAAAATATTATTCTTCTTTTGATTATTTTTCAACCATTAAAAATATAAAAACTATTTTAGCTTATGGGCCATGTAAAAACAGGAGGCAGCAGGCCAGATTTAGCTTGTGGACGATACCTTCCCTATTCATGGGTCTCAAAAGGCTGTCTTTAAATCTGATTTCTATTAGGAGCAAAAAGAAGATCTTTTCAACTTAATTTAAAGCCTCCATTTTAAGACATTTTAGATTAAAACACTAGTCTTAGAAATGTGTATAAACGACAGGTATGAGCAAAACATCACCTCATTAGGAAAATTTTGGAAATCGTAAAAATTTTTAAAATCACCCATGGTTCTACAGCCCTACTCGAACACTGTTGTCCCAACATAAAGTAATTTTATTAGACATTAAAGTTCTTCTTTCTGAGGTACCCCTGCCCTGGGCAGTTGAGGGTTTTATATTGGGGTTTTTTTAGCCATCTTAACAATTTTTAATTGCACAGTTTAATAGTGTTAAGTATATTGGCATTGGTGTGAAACAGATCTCCAGAACTTTTTCATCTTGCAAACCTGAAACACTATACCCATTAAACAACTTCCATTTTCCCCTTCCACCCCTGGTAATCACCATTCTACTTTCTGTTTCTTTGAATTTGACTACTTTAGCTAATTCAGGTAAATGGAGTCACAAAGTATTTGTCTTTTTGTTAGCTGGCTTATCTCACATAGCGTAATGTCCTAAAGGTCCATGCACATTGTAATATGTGACAGGATTTCTTTCCTTGTAAGGCTGAATAATATTCCATTGTATGTATACACCATATTTTGTTTATCTGTTCATCCATCAATGGACATTAGAGGTATTCCCATCTCTTGGCTATTGTGAATAGTGATGTTACGAACATGGGTGTGCAAATATCTCTTTGAGACCCAGCTTTTAGTTCTTTTGGATATATGCCCAGAAATTGGATTGCTGGATCATATGGTAGTTCTATTTTTAATTTTTGAGGAACCTCCATTCCACTTTGTTTTATGGTTCTGTTTCCTTCCTCCTGAAAGCTCTGGCAGAAAATGATTCCACTTTTTCTTCTCTTTCTTATGTCTTTTGACAAATCAGATTTGTGACTGCTCATAGCTTTCCTTAGAGGGTCAGTAATCCATGGGAAGACTTTAGCACTCACAGGAGAAGACCTGGGCTAGCCATGATAATCAGAAACCTAAATGAAAGTCCTGATCAATGTTAATTCTGTTAGTTTTAATTTCATTTTTCACTCTGACTTTAGTTTTTGAAAACAGTGCACTGAGGACAATGGGACAATGACTTGATGAGGTCATCCTCAGTGAAATGCACTCATCTACCTTCCCCCAGGAAAAGAAAAAAAATAAAGGATTGCAAATTATGGGATTGCAGGAATGATGGGAAATGGGGTGGTGAAGTGCGGGGAGTGCAGGCTGGTGGGGAGAGGGTTTGAGCTAGGAAATTGAAACCTTGAATGCAGAAAAAGATGTAAATGCTGTTTCCTAGAGTTTATAGCTCCCAGATGCCTCCTCTAATTGCATAGCTAACCCTGAGTTTATTAAGTTATTTTCCAGAGTCAAACTCATTTGTATACCTGTCAGAATATAAACTGAATTTAAAAAGAAAGGTCCTTGGATTAAAATTCAGAGATGATAAACAAATTCATTTAGAATGTAAGATTTGCATGTCATTTGCATGTGCCCAAATGCAATTACATGTGCTCTGTAAATATGCATTTCCCATTTATTTGTCATGATAGAACAGTATGGAAGAAATTAATTGCCACAGATTTTTAAAAAAATATTTGAAGAAAAAAATGATGGCTCTTAAAATAGACTCTGCTAGTGCATGATTCAATGTGCAGAAACTGGCAAGAAGAGATAAGGATCCTTCGAAACCCATAAATTCCCACTGCAACATCTGTAGTAGTTCAAATCGCACGGTTTACGGAGGCCCCTTTTGCCTTCTCCATGGGTATTACCATAGTGTTCTGTAGATTTATCGCTGGCTCAGTGCAAGGACAGTTTTACTAGCAAAGCTTTTAAAAGGGGAGGTTTTTTTTCTCTTTGAAAGTTCAGGATTGAATTGAAATGAAATAGCGGCTCTAGCTTTAGAAAGTTCCAGACAAGTCAGAGTCTCCCATATATCTCCACACTGTCTACAACCTGCTCCTTTTCTCTCGGTTTTTACATTTTGTCATGAGAGATAGCTTGAATAATAAAGGTACTATCCCTGGCTTAAAAATACACTTTAGAATTGGGAGGCCTATTAGATGTTAATGCCAATAGAAGAAAGCTTTTTATTTTATTTAATATTTTAAATTAACATGCAGTTAAATTGACATTTTTGTGTATAGCTCTTTGAATTTTAACACAGTTATATATCTGTGTATCTGCCACCACAATTGGGATACAGAACAGTTCTATCACCCCAAAAGACTCCTTTGTCACACCCTTGCCCCCCAACCTCTAGCAAACAACGATCTGTTCTCCATCACTAATAGTTTTGTCTGCTCAAGAATGGCATGAAAATGGAATCATATAATAGGTAACCTTTTGAGACTGGCATCTTTCACTTAGCGTAATGCTATTGTGATTTCATCTGAGCTATGTGTATCAGTAGTTCATTGTTTTTCATTGCTGAGTACTATTTAATTATACAGAATACCACAGTTTGTTTATACTATGCTCACCTTTGAAGGACATTTGGATTGTTTCCAGCTTGGATAAGTATAAACAGAGAGGCTATGAACATTCATGTACAGGTTTTATGTGAACATAGTTTTCATTTCTCTAGGTAAATACCTAACAGTGGGATTGCTGGGTCATGTGATAACCATGTTTAATATTCTAAGGAACTATACCAGTTTGCATTCTGACCAGCAATCTATGAGGATTCCAAGTGGTCTGCTTCCTGACCAGTACTTGAAATTGTCAGTATTTTTAAAAATTTTAGCCAATCTAATAAATCTGTAGTAATAGCTTATTGTGCTTTTAATTTGCATTCCCTAATATCTAAAGATGCTGGGCAAGGAAAAGCTTCTGGTATATAGATAATGTATGAATTTGTTTCTTAAGCTCCTACACTGTGTTAGTATCCTACATGCATGTTAACTCATTTAAACTTCACCATCTTGTGAGGCAGTTATTAATTATTCCCTTTTAAAGGTTGAAGAAACTGAGGCCAGAAGAGGTTAACTTCTTTATCCTCTCAGTAAACAGTTACAGAGTATATACTGTGTGCCAATTGCTCAGCCAGGAGCTGGACACACAGAAGTGTCTCTGCCTCTGGCAGTCTTATAGTTTAGTAAGAAAGATGCACACATATAAACAAAGAAGTGTTCTGTGTGGATAGGACATAAGAGTAGAGTGAGGGGCAAGCCAGGCGATGAGCTTTGTCATGGTTCTGAAATGTCCTAGTGAAAATATGAGAACCAAGAGGCCACAGGTAACATTAACCTGTGGAGGAGTCTGGACTCAAAACTGTCATCAGATTCTTTTCTTCATCTGTGAAGCTGGGAAGCTACAAAACACATTCACGATCTGTCCACTTCTCTCTCCTGGATCAGTAGAGAGCAGCCATATGCCCTCAGCAGGAGTAGAGACCATCTCCTTCTCCTGATCCCAGCCTTGGACTGGGAGGGCTAGCAGTTGACAAGTGGGAAATGGAGCAAGTGTAGGACTCCCATTCTAATACGCGGATGCCCAGAAGCCTCCCTGCCATATACCTACTCAGTGTCTATTAATAATTATTAAGAGTTATATGCCCCATCTCAACTGAGCACCCCTCACCTACCACATGCCAGGCTGTTACTTTGAGCAGAGACGTATGGTGCACTGGGAAGAACACTGTATGTGGACTTAGAAGTCTTGAATTCAAGTTTTGTTTCAGTCATTTCCCATCTTTGTTCTTTCCTGGGCCTCAGCTGCTCACATGCATAGATAAAGAGGTTAAAAAATGTCCTTCAACCAACATCTGAATTCATCACCAACTCCTGTCTATTCTACTCCCAAAGTATATTTTGTATTTACCTGTTGCTTTTAATCTCTACCGTGTTTCTCTTTCAGCCACCAATCCCTCTCTTACCTGGACTACTTTAATAGCCTACTGCTTGGTCTGCCAGTTTTACCTCTTGCCACCATATGGTCTATTATCGACAGGTCAACCAGTGACCTTTTAAGATGTAGAATCAGTTCATATCACACTCCTGATTAAAATTCTTTAATCGCTTCCCATCACTCAAAATCCAATGTCCTTACCATGGTCCACAGAGCTCCCATGGTTTGTGTTTTTGTATCTCTCCCACCTCCTCTCATATCACTGTCTCTATCTCACTCATTATGCTCCAGCCAAACTGTTGTCCACTTCATTTCTCAGATAAGTCGACCTTTTCTCATAACTGGTCTCTGTGATACTGTTCTTTCTGTTTGTAATGCCACCTTCCCCAGAATGTTTTCTGACTATTCTATTGAAAATTGCCTTCTCTGTTTACTTGCTGACTCACCACCCTACTAATTTTTCTTCATAAAACTTACTATAAACAATAATTATTTTATTACATTTATTATATGTCATTATATACTATATTATATACTATATATTATGGTATATTTTATTATTATACATTTTATTATCTTTTAACCCCAATGAGAAGAAAAACCTTGCCTATTACAAATTTATACTGGCACACCGCAGGTGTTTGATAAACATTTGTCAAATAAATGAATATCTAAAATCTCTTTAAGCACGGCATTTCTTCTCTCCTGAGCTCATTCTACTCATTTCTGTGAACTGATGTACCTCCCAAGGTTGTTGTGTCAAATGAGATAAGGCATATTAAGACACGAAATGAAGTTAAGAAATTATTATGAGTATCATCGTCATTATCATCATCCAAGATATTTCCCCATCTGACACTGACTTTTTTGTTATTGATTTTTTTGGTCTCTAGGGGAATCTTCCAACGAGAGATTCTTTTTCTTTTCTTTTGTGCAGTAGACACCTGACAATGCCTGGTTCATAGCCTGATTCAAGGTGTCACAACTATTTCTCATCAAGCTACAGGCTTGGTTATCATTCCAGCAAGTACATTTTCAGAAAGGATAGTCTTAGACATTTGAGGGAGAGAGGAGAAATGAATTAAGGTCACAGAATTATTGAACCACAGAATGTTAGCACTGGAAGATCTCTGAAAGATTCTCTAATCTTATGGTTTGCAGATTCCTACCATTTCTTGGAGGAGACTTGGGGGCTACCCTGGTGGGTGAAGGGGGTGCTGAGCACCAAGACGGGATTTGTGCAACATTATACAGAATGTTTTAGCAGAACCAGGACAGGTGTCTGCATTGCCTGTTCTTTACCCCTGTTCTCACTGTTACTTCTCCTAAAGATCTAAATTCATCCACTTGTCAGCATATCCACTGCCACTAACCTGATCCAAAATGTCATGGTCTTTCATCTGAACTACCTAACTGGTAGTTAGTAATACTGGTAGTTGGTAATAGCCTCCTAACTGGTCTCTCTGAACTCACTTGTCAAACAGCACATATGATCCTTCCAGCACCCCACTTCTTCTATCTCCACTGACTTAAAACTTTTCAGCTTTTACAAGACTTTTGGGATAATCTCTCCAGCATTGTCTCACATCCCTCCCCTGCCCCAACATTCTTTCCACGGTGGTTTCTTTCAATTTCTGGAACCTACATATTCCCTCTGTATTATAAGATTTTTGGACGTATTTTGCCCTCTGCTGCCTATGTTTTGTGTTCTTTTAGGTGATGGTCAGTCAGGTGAAGCCACACAAGGGGACACAGGAGAAGGGCAAGAAAATAAAGTTTATTATACTCACAGGTCCTAGAGAGACAGAGTCACCACATGCCAAGAGGGGGTCATGCTAAGAGAGGCAATGCTAACAAAGTAGGCTTAACCAAGCTGGTGGAGAGCAGAGAGAGACTGGGCAAGTGCTTTTATTGGGGGTCAGGATGGAGTACACAAGAAAAGATGTGAGGGGATGTTATAGGTGCATTTGGATGTTATTAGGTCATGGTCAGGGGACGGTAGGAAGGGGAACTTGCATCAGGGGCCAAACTTATCATACTGGCGAACCGGTTACCTGGTCAGGGGGCCCACAAGCTGTGGGGATACTGAGGCAGCAGGAAAATGTGAAGTTTCAAAACTTACAGTACAGCCTCTCACTTATATATGGAATCTAAAAAATAAAACAAATGAATGCATATCACAAAACAGAAACAGATATAGAGAACAAACTAGTAGCTACTAGTGGGGAGAGGGGAGGAAGAGGTGCAAGACAGGGGTAGAGGATTAAGAGATACAAACTGCTATGTGTAAATAAGATAAGCAAGAAGAATATATTGTACAGCACAGGGACATACAGCCATTATTTTGTAATAAATTTATTTTTTTAATTTTATTTTTTTAACATCTTTATTGGAGTATAATTGCTTAAAAATGGTATGTTAGTTTCTGCTGTATAACAAAGTGAATCACCTATACATATACATATATCCCCATAACTCCTCCTTCTTGCATCTTCCTCCCACCCTCCCTATCCCACCCCTCTAGGTGGTCACAAAGCACCGAGCTTATCTCCTTGTGCTATTGAACTACTTCCCACTAGCTATCTATTTTACATTTGGTAGTATATATAAGTCCATGCCACTCTCTCACTTGGTCTCAGCTTTCCCTTCCCGCTCCCCGTGTCCTCAAGTTCATACTCTACATCTGCATCTTTATTCCTGTCCTGCCCCTAGGATCTTCATAACCATTTTTTTTTATTCCATATATATGTGTTAGCATGTGCTATTTTTTTTCTCTTTCTGACTTACTTCACTCTGTATGACAGTCTCTAGGTCCACCCACCTCACTACAAATAACTCAATTTCATTTCTTTTTATGGCTGAGTAATATTCCATTGCATATATGTGCCACATCTTTATCCATTCATCTGTCAGTGGACACTTAGGTTGCTTCCATGTCCGGGCTATTGTAAATAGAGCTGCAGAAAATATTGTGGTACATGACTCTTTTTGAATTATGGTTTTCTCATACTATATGCCCAGTAGTGTGATTCCAGGGTCGTATGGTTGTTCTATTTTTAGTTTTTTAAGAAACGTCCATACTGTTCTCCATAGTGGCGGTATCAATTTACATTCTCACCAACAGTGCAGGAGGGTTCCCTTTTCTCCACACCCTCTCCAGCACTAATTGGTTGTAGATTTTATGATGATGGCCGTTCTGAGTGGTGTGAGGTGATACCTCATGGTAGTTTTGATTTGCATTTCTCTAATGATGAGTGATATGGAGAATTCTTTCTTGTGTTTGTTGGCAATCTGTATATCTTCTTTGGAGAAATGTCTGTTTAGGTCTTCTGCCCATTTATGGATTGGGTTGTTTGTCTTTTCTGATACTGAGCTGCATGAGCTGCTTATAAATTTTGGAGATTAATCCTTTGTCAGTTATTTCTTTTGCAAACATTTTCTCCCATTCTGAGGGTTGTCTTTTCGTCTTGTTCATGGTTTCCTTTGCTGTGCAAAAGCTTTTAATTTTCATTAGGTCCCATTTGTTTATTTCTGTTTTTATTTCCATTTCTCTAGGAGGTGGGTCAAAAAGGATCTTGCTGTGATTTCTGTCATAGAGTGTTCTGCCTATGTTTTCCTCTCAGAGTTTTATAGTGTCTGGCCTTACATTTAGGTCTGTAATCCATTTGGAGTTCATTTTTGTATATGGTGTTAGGAAATGTTGTAATTTCATTCTTTTACATGTAGCTGTCCAGTTTTCCCAGCACCACTTATTGAAGAGGCTGTCTTTTCTCCATTGTATATTCTTGCCTCCTTTATCAAAAATAAGGTGACCGTATGTGCGTGGGTTTATCTCTGGGCTTTCTATCCTGTTCCATTGATCTATATTTCTGTTTTTGTGCCAGCACCATGCTGTCTTGATTACTGTAGCTTTGTAGTATAGTCTGAAGTCAGGGAGCCTGATTCCTCCAGCTCCATTTTTCTTTCTCAAGATTGCTTTGGCTATTCGGGGTCTTTTGTGTTTCCGTACAACTTGTGAAATTTTTTGCTTTAGTTCTGTGAAAACTGAAATTGGTAGTTTGATAGGGATTGCATTGAATCTGTAGATTGCTTTGGGTAGTATAGTCATTTTCACAATATCGAGTTTTCCAATCCAAGAACATGGTATATCTCTCCATCTGTTTGTATCATCTTTAATTTCTTTCTTCAGTGTCTTATAGTTTTCTGCATATAGGTCTTTTGTCTCCTTAGGTAGGTTTATTCCCAGGTATTTTATTCTTTTTGTTGCAGTGGTAAATGGGAGTGTTTCCTTAATTTCTCTTTCAGATTTTTCATCATTAGTGTATATGAATGAAAGAGATTTCTGTGCATTAGTTTTGTATCCTGCTACTTTACCAAATTCATATATTAGCTCTAGTCATTTTCTGGTAGAGTCTTTAGGATTCTCTATGGATAGTATCATGTCATCTGCAAACTATGACAGCTTTACTGCCTCTTTTCTGATTTGGATTCCTTGTATTTCTTTTTCTTCTCTGATTGCTGTGGCTGAAACTTCCAAAACTATGTTGAATAATAGTGGTGAGAGTGGGCACCCTTGTCTTCTTCCTAATCACAGTGGAAATGGTTTCAGTTTTTCACCGTTCAGAACGATGTTGGATGTGGGTTTGTAATATATGGCCTTTATTATGTTGAGGTAAGTTCCCTCTATGCCTACTTTCTGCAGCGTTTTTATCATAAATGGGTGTTGAATTTTGTTGAAAGATTTTTCTGCATCTCTTGAGAAGATCATATGGTTTTTCTCCCTCAATTTGTTAATATGGTGTATCACATTGATTGATTTGTGTATATTGAAGAATCCTTGCATCCCTGGGATAAATCCCACTTGATCATGGTATATGATCCTTTAAATGTGCTGTTGCATTCTATTTGCTAGTATTTTGTTGAGGATTTTTGCATCTATGTTCATCAATGATATTGACCTGTAGTTTTCTTTCTTTGTGACATCTTTGTCTGGTTTTGGTATCAGGGTGATGGTGGCCTCATACAATGTGGTTGGGAGTATTCCTCCCTCTGATATATTTTGGAAGAGGTTGAGAAGGATAGGTGTTAGCTCTTCTGTAAATGTTTGATAGAACTAGCCTGTGAAGCCATCTGGTCCTGGGCTTTTGTTTGTTGGAAGATTTTGAATCACAGTCTCAATTTCAGCACTTGTGATTGGTCTGCTTATATTTTCTATTTCTTCCTGGTTCAGTCTCGGAAAGTTATGCTTTTCTAAGAATTTGTCCATTTCTTCCAGGTTGTCTATTTTATTGGCATATAGTTGCTTGTAGTACTCTCTCATGATCCTTTGTATTTCTGCAGTGTCAGTTGTTACTTCTCCTTTTTAATTTCTAATTCTATTGATTTGAGTCTTCTCCCTTTTTTTCTTGATGATTCTGGCTAATGGTTTATCAAGTTTGTTTATCTTCTCAAGGAACCAGCTTTTAGTTTTATTGATCTTTGCTATCGTTTCCTTCATTTCTTTTTCATTTATTTCTGATCTGATCTTTATGATTTCTTTCCTTTTTGCTAACTTTGGGGGTTTTTGTTCTTTTTTCTCTAATTGCTTTAGGTGTAAGGTTAGGCTGTTTATTGGAGATGTTTCTTATTTCTTGAGGTAGGATTGTATTGCTATAAACTTCCCTCTTAGAACTGCTTTTGCTGCATCCCATAGGTTTTGGGTCATTGTGTTTTCACTGTCATTTGTTTCTAGGTATCTTTTGATTTTCTCTTTGATTTCTTCAGGGATCTCTTGGTTATTTAGAGTGTATTGTTTAGCCTCCCTGTGTTTGTTTTTTTTACAGATTTTTTCCTGTATTTGGTATCTAGTCTCGTAGCATTGTGGCTGGAAAAGATACTTGTTAAGACTTCAATTTTCTTAAATTTACCAAAGCTTGATTTGTGACCCAAGATATGATCTATGCTGGAGAATGTTCCATGAGCACTTGAGAAGAAAGTGTATTCTGTTGTGTTTGTATGGAATGTCCTATAAATATCAATTAAGTCCATCTTGTTTAATATATCATTTAAAGTTTGTGTTTCCTTATTTATTTTTATTTTGGATGATCTGTCCATTGGTGAATGTGGGGTGTTAAAGTCCCCTACTATGATTGTGTTACTGTCGATTTCCCCTTTTATGGCTGTTAGCATTTCCCTTATATATTGAGGTGCTCCTATGTTGGGTGCATAATATTTACAGTTGTTATATATTCTTGGATTGATCCGTTGATCAATATGTTGTGTCCTTCTTTGTCTCTTGTAATAGTCTTTATTTTAAAGTCTATTTTGTCTGATATAAGATTTGCTACTCCAGCTTTCTTTTGATTTCCATTTGCATGGAATATCTTTTTCCATCCCCTCACTTTCAGTCTGTATGTGTCCCTAGTTCTGAAGTGGGTCTCTTGTAGACAGCATATATATGGGTCTTGTTTTTGTATCCATTCAGCCAATCTGTGTCTTTTGGCGGGAGTGTTTAGTCCATTTACATTTAAGGTAATTATCGATATGTATGTTCCTATTCCCATTTTCTAAATTGTTTTGGGTTCGTTATTGTAGGTCTTTTCCTTCTCTTGTGTTTCCTGCCTATAGGAGTTCCTTTTGCATTTACTGTAGAGCTGGTTTTGTGGTGCTGAATTCTCTTAGCTTTTGCTTCTCTGTAAAGGTTTTAATTTCTCTGTCGAATCTGAATGATATCCTTGCTGGGTAGAGTAATCTTTGTTGTTGGTTTTTCCCTGTCGTCACTTTAAATATGTCCTGCCACACCCTTGTGGCTTACTGAATTTCTGCTGAAAGATCAGTTGTTAACCTTATGGGGATTCCCTTGTACGTTATTTATTGCTTTTCCCTTACTGCTTTTAATATTTTTTTCTTTTTATTCAAGTTTGATATTTTGATTAATATGTGTCTTGACATGTTTATCCTTTATGGGACTCTCTGCACTTCCTGGACTTGATTGACTATTTCCTTTCCCATATTAGGGAAGTTTTCAAGTATAATCTCTTCAAATATTTTCTCAGTCCCTTTCTCTTTCTCTTGCTCTTCTGGGACCCTATAATTCAAATGTTGGTGCATTTCATGTTGTCCCAGAGGTCTCTGAGACTGTCCTGAATTCTTTTCATTCTTTTTGCTTTATTCTACTCTGCAGTATTTATTTCCATTATTTTATCTTCCAGGTCACTTATCCACTCTTCTGCCTCTGTTATTCCGCTATTGATTCCTTCCAGAGAATTTTTAATTGCATTTATTGTATTGTTCATCATTTTTTGTTTGCTCTTTAGTTCTTCCATGTCCTTGTTAAACATTTCTTGTATTTTCTCTATTGTATTTCCAAGATTTTGAATCATCTTTATTATCATTACTCTGAATTCTTTTTCAAGTAGGCCATATCCTCTTCATTTGTTTTGTCTGGTGGGTTTTTACATTCCTCCTTCATCTGCTGTTTGTTTCTCTGTCATCTCATTTTGCTTAACTTACTGTGTTTGGTGTCTGTCTCCTTTTCGCAGGCTGTAGGTTCATAGTTCCCATTGTTTTTGGTGTCTGCCCCCAGTGACTAAGGTTGGTTCAGTGGGTTTTGTAGGCTTCCTGGTGGAGGGGACTAGTGCCTGTGTTGTGCATGCGGCTGGATCTTGTCTTTCTGGTGGGCAGGACTGCATCCGGTGCTGTGTTTTGGGGTGTATGTGAACTTATTATGACTTTAGGCAGCCTCTCTGCTAATGGGTGGGTTTGTGTTCCTGTCTTGCTAGTTGTTTGGCACAGGGTGTCCAGCACTGTAGCTTGCTAGTCGTTGAGTGGAGCTGGGTCTTAACATTGAGATGGAGATCTCTGGGAGACGTTTTGCCATTTGATATTATGTGGAGCTGGGAGGTCTCCAGTGGACCAATGTCCTGAACTCAGCTTTACCACCTCAGAGGCACAGGCCTAACACCCGGCTGGAGCACCAAGACCCTGTCAGCCACATGGCTCAGAAGAAAAGGGAGAAAAAAAAGAAAGAAAGAAAGTAAGAGAAAGAGAGAGAGAGAGAGAGAAAGAAAGAAAAGAAAGAAAAGAAAGAAAGAAGGAAGGAGGAAAGAAAGAAAGAAAGAAAGAAAAGAAAAGAATTAAAATAAATAATTATTAAAAATTAAGAAAATTTAAAAGTAATAAAAAAAGAAAGAAGAGAGAAACCAAACCAAAAAACAAATCCACCAATGTTAACAAGTGCTAAAATCTATACTAAAACAACAACAAACGGACATGCAGAGCCCTAGGACAAATGGTAAAAGCAAAGCTATACAGACAAAATCACACAAAGAAGCATACACATACACCCTCACAAAAAGAGAAAGGAAAAAAGTATATATATATCGTTGCTCCCAAAATCCACCTCCTCACTTTGGGATGATTCGTTGTCTATTCAGGTATTCCAACGATGCAGGGTACATGAAGTTGATTGTGGAGATTTAATCCGCTGCTCCTGAGGCTGCAGGGAGAAATTTCCCTTTCTCTTTGTTCGCACAGCTCCCGGGGTTCAGCTTTGGATTTGGACCCGCCTGTGTGTGTAGGTCGCCTGAGGGTGTCTGCTCTTCGCTCAGACAGGACGGGGTTAAAGGAGCAGCTGATTCGGGGGCTCTGGCTCACTCAGGCCGGGGGGGAGAGTGGGGTACGGAATGCGGGGCAAGCCTGTGGCGGCAGAGGCCAGTGTGACGTTGCAGCAGCCTGAAGTGCGCCGTGTGTTCTCCTGGGGAAGTTGTCCCTGGATCACAGGACCCTGGCAGTGGCGGGCTGCACAGCCTCCCGGGAGGGGCGGTGTGGACAGTGACCTGTGCTCGCACACAGGCTTCTTGGTGGCGGCAGCAGCAGCCTTAGCGTCTCATGCCCGTCTCTGGGGTCCGCGCTGATAGCCGTGGCTCGCGCCTGTCTCTGGAGCCCGTTTAGATGGTGCTCTGAATCCCCACTCCTCGCGCTCCCTGAAACAATGGTCTCTTGCCTCTTAGGCAAGTCCAGACTTTCTCCTGGACTCCCTCCCGGCTGGCCGTGGCGCACTAGCCCCCTTCAGGCTGTGTTCACGCAGCCAGCCCCAGTCTTCTCCCTGGCGTCTGACCTCTGAAGCCCGAGCCTCAGCTCCCAGCCCCCGCCCGGCCCGGCGGGTGAGCAGACAAGACTCTCGGGCTGGTGAGTGCTGGCCAGCACCAATCCTCTGTGCGGGAATCTCTCCCCTTTGCCCTCTGCACCCCTGTTGCTGCGCTCTCCTCCGTAGCTCTGAAGCTTCCGCTCTGCCACCCCACCCCCGTCTCCACCCGCGAAGGGGCTTCCTAGTGTGTGGAAACTTTTCCTCCTTCACAGCTCCCTCCCAGAGGTGCGGGTCCCGTCCCTATTCTTTTATCTCTTTTTCTTCTTTTTTCTTTTGCCCTACCCAGGTACGTGGGGAGTTTCTTGCCTTTTGGGAAGTCTGAGTTCTTCTGCTAGCATTCAGTAGTTGTGCTGTAGGAGTTGTTCCACACGTAGATGTATTTCTGATATACTTGTGGAGAAGAAGGTGATCTCCATGTCTTACTCTTCCGCCATCTTGAAGGTCTCCTGGAATAACTTTAAATGGAGCATAATCTACAAAGATATTGACTCACTATGTCATACACCTAAAACTAAATCACCTATAATAAATCAACTCTACTTCAATAATTAATAAATAAAAATGAAATTTACTGTATATCCTGGATTAGTGTTGGTCCCCCAGTTTCTCCATTGGAGGAACTTAAATTAGCATCCTAATTGGAAAGAGAGTTCTAGGGTTTTGAAAATGCATTTGTGTATAGCAGGCCAACTATTTTTCCTTAGATTGTATTTTATTTTAGAGTGTTTGTTTGGAGTTTATGAAGTCTTTATTAAGATTATGGACCCCTAAATTTCCTCTTGGTGCTACCACTTTCCTGTGATGTTCTTGCTTCTTCCTTCACCCCAGCACCACTTACACATCATGCATACCTCCGCACAAGCTTACTTACTCAAGGAACCCTGTCTTGGACCCATAATCTTGGTCAGCTTACCTTGTTATATGCACTCACAGAACACTGTCCTTTCTCTCATAGCACTTACCTCAGAGTGTAATTATCCCCATATTTGTGCGATTGTTTGAAGGACTTCTGTCTCTTCCACGAACCTCTAGGCTCTATGAGGGCACAGCCCATGACTGCTTTTGCTCATCTTTAGATTTCAGCATCTGACACCACATCAGGCATTTAAAAGGTGCTTAGGGCCTTCCCTGGTGGTTCAGTGGTTAAGAATCCGCCTACCAATGCAGAGGACATGGGTTCGAGCCCTGGTCCAGGAAGATCCCACATGCCACGGAGCAACTAAGCCCGTGTGCCACAAATGCTGAGTCTGCGCTCTAGAGCCTGCGAGCCACAAGTACTGAGCCAGCGTGCTACAACTACTGAAGCCCACTTGCCTAGAGCCCGTGCTCCGCAACAAGTGAAGCCACCGCAATGAGAAGCCTGCGCATGACAACAAAGAGTAGTTCCCACTCGCCACAACTAGAGAAAGCCTGCGCGCAGCAACGAAGACACAACACAGCCAAAAATAAAAAATAAATAAATTTAATAAAAAACTAAAATAAAAGGTGCTTAATCTGTTGAATAGATGGATAAATCTCAGCATTCTGCCTCTGCTGGGGGTTCTAAGAGGCATTTGGTTAGGGCAGATTGGCTTCCTCATCCCACACTTCACAGAGTGGGGTCAAGCTCTTAAGTCCCCTTAATAACCTAGAACAGTGCTTTCAGGACTGCATTTCTGAGAAATCCTTTTTAAATTCAAAGCATTTGAGTACTTAACACAATCATCCACGACAGGCAGCTACTTTTTATTAGTACAAGGCATTTATTTTAAAACTCCGTCACATCAAATCCTGATTACAAGAACGGTGCCAAAGCTGATGAGCAAGGCCGGTGACCACTACCATCCTTATTCTAGAGAAAACTTTGTCACTCTGGAATCTGAATAGGTAGCAACTCCCAACGAGTGAGGAATTCAGGGTTTTGTGAAGGTATTGTTCAAGATTTGAAGGCTCAACAGTATTTTATTCTCAGCCCAACTCCAACTGGAAGTGAGAAGTTTACTAAGTCTCTGCATTAGTCTACTCAGGCTGCTATAACAAAATACCACAGACTGGGTAGCTTAAACAGACATTTATTTCTTATAGTTCTGGAGCTGAGAAGTCCAAGATCAAGGTGCCCATAAATTCAGTTCCTGATAAAGGCTCTCTTCCTGGCTTGCCTTCTTGCTGTGTCCTCACAAGGAAGAGAGAAAGAGACAGAGAGAGAGAGAGACAGAGAGAGACAGAGAGAGAGCGCATGCGCACATGCATGTGCGCAAAAGCACCAGAGTGCAAGTAAACTCTCATCTCCCTTCCCTTCTTATAATGATACTAGTACAATCACGGGGGCCCCACCCTCATGATCTCGTCTAAATCTAAGTATCTCCCAGAGATCCTACGTCCAATACCATCACATTGGGGGTTAAAAGCTTTAACATGGATATGGGGGGACAGACAATCAGTCCAGAACATTCTGGCTTTGTTCCCCCGGTTCATGTCTTCCCACATGCAAAATACATTTATTCCATCCCACTAACCCCAAGACTTAAGTCATTCTAGCATCAACTCTAAAATATAAAGTCCAGAGTCTCATCTAAGTAACATCTCTCATCTAACTCAGATACGAGTGAAATTCGAGGTCTTATTTATCCTGAGGCAAAATTCCTCTCCAGCTGTGAACACGTGAAACCAGATAAGTTATGTGCTTCCAAAATACAATGGTGGGATAGACATAGGATAGATGTTCCCATTCCAAAAGGGAGAAATTAGAAAGAAAAAAGAAGTGATAGCAAGTTCAAAACCTAGTAAGGCAACCTCCATTAGATCTTAAGGCTTGAGAGTAATCCTCTTCGATTCAATGCTGTTCCCTTCAGGCTAATGGGGGTGACAGTGTCACCTTCATGGCTAGGCAGCGCAGCCCCACTCCTTCATCTCCACAGGGCCCTACCTCCACAGACCTCTGCGGTGACCCTGCCCTCAAGGTACTGGCCAGAGGTATCCTGACCTGCTAAAACTGGAGAGGTGGCCCCACCCTTTGAAGCTGAGGAGGAACTAGCCCTTTCTCCTGGGTCTGTGGTGGGAACGGCAGCCCCGATGATCTGTGAATCTCCTTTGGTGTCATCCTTCCCTTTTTTTTTGAGGAATAGTGCACATTCACGGCCAAATATCTCTAGGGTCCCATCCTGTATTGAAGATAGAATCCAAGAAATCTGACAGCCTTCCTTCATCCCATCCCACTTTCTCTGTCTCCTTTAGTCCCAGCTGATAGTGTTCCTGCTGGTGTAATGCCATCTGTATTCCTGGCTTCTGTTGAGATGGCTGATTAAGCTCATTAGTTGTACCCATGATCTCTTTAGCAAGGGATAGTCTAGCTGCATCCTTGGTGTTCTCTTCCAAACACACCTGGACAAGCTGAGAATTTTCCAGATCTTCAACTTCCGGTTCTTTTTTCCCTTCTTTAATTCATCTCTCTCTTCTTACGTTTTACTCTAAGCATTCAAGGGGAACCAGGCACCTCCTTCAACACTTTGCTTAGAAATCTCCTCAGCTAAATATCCAGTTTCATTGCTCACAAGTTCTACCTTCCACAAAAGAGTAGAACACGGTTCAGGCAAGTTCTTTGCCACTATATAACAAGGATCACCTTTCCTTCGGTTTCCAATAATGTGTTCCTCATTTCCATCTGAGATCTCACCAGAATCACCTCAAGCATATACCTCAAAATTCTTCCAGCCTCTACTCATTATCTAGTTTCAAAACTACCTCCACATTTTTAGTGATTTGTTACAGGAGCACCCCACTCCACGGTACCAGAATATCTGTATTGGTCAGGGTTCTTGAGAGGCAGGACCAACTCATGATATATACATATATATTTCTTTTTTTTTTCATGTTAACTAATTGATTCACATGATTATGGAGTCTGAGAAGTCCCAGGGTCTGCAGTTGGCAAGCTGGAGACCCAGGAAAGCCAGTATTATAGTTCCAGTCTAAGTTAGAAAGCCTGACAACCAGGAGAGCTGATGGTGTGTCAGTCTAGGGAGAAAACCATGTCCCAGCTCAACCATCAGGTATGGAGAGAGCAATTTCTCCCTTTCCTCCACCTTTTCATTCTATTCAGGCCCTCAAAGGACTGGATGATGCCCACCTTTGTTAGCAAGAGCCATTCGCTTTACTCTACCTAACCAGATGCTAATATCATCCAGAAACACCGTCTCAGACACAGCCAGAAATAATCTTTAATCAAATATCTGGGCACCCCATGGCCCAGTAAGTTAACACATAAAATTAACCATCGCTGTCTTGTTCCTTTAATTACAATAATGTAAGGTCTTCTTTGTGCCAGGCTCTGGGATAGGGACGGGAGAGGCAGGAATGCCAAGCCCCGGATCTCAAAGTGCTCACAATCTAGTAGGGGAGACGTTGACAACAATATGAGGGAAAAGTAATCAGTGTCATTAGAGCAGAACAAGCATGGTGACCTGGGAAAGTCGTGTTATTACCTAAGATGAAGTCTGGGCTGTGCAGAATCCACATTACAGATCCTTCAACTTGCTAAAAGCACCAAGATGTTTACTCGTGTGACTATGGATCTATGAGCGCCTTCTAAAAACAGCAACCATCTCCTCATGTAACAGCCAATGAGCTGAGGTAGCTCCAGGAGAGAAAACCCCAGCATCTTCCAGAGCTCTCTTAAAGCTTTTTACAGTCTCTCCTCTATCACCTGCCATGCCAGGAGCTCAGGAGAGCAAGGACGTTAGTTTCAGACGCTCCTAGCTTCTTCATCCTACTGTTCCCCGTCAACGTTGTGCATGAAGTGATGCCTTAATCCCCCTGATATATTTGTTCGTCATTTATAAAATGAAGATAATAGTAACTACCCTCCAGATGGTTCTGAAAAATCAACTAGGATGATTTAATGGTCTAATACATTGCCTGCCATATAGTAAAGCTTTAGCAAAGGTGAATATTTCTCACATCTCTCCACTTGTCCCCACTCTGTACCCCTGTTTAACCATGTCTGACAATTGTAAAAAGCAATGATTTCCTTGCAGAGGTGGGGTAATCCTCACTCAGCAGAAAGAAACTGCTTTTTAGAACGTGGGTTTATTCATTCAGTGAGCTTTTCTTTTGTGGCTGCTATGTACAAGAGAATAGATTTGAATGTAACAAAAAGCCTTACCCAACTCATGTCAAAATCTTGTGCAACCCCCAAATGCCTTTTCAAGTCGATTCAGCTGTCCCATATTAAACACTACCATCTGCTAGACAATGAGTTAGGCACTGTGATTCAGAAACAGATGAGACATTGTCCTTGTCTCAAAAAGTTAAAAAATCAGACCCTGCAAAAACCGAAATGCTACAACAGAAGTGTATAGATAGTATAAAGGGGAGTAGTCCAGAAACACCTTCCCTGACAAAGCAAGGAAAGGCTTCAAGAGAGGAAGTGATAGTTGATCTTGGCTTTGGCAAATGAGTAGGATTAACTTGTCTTGGGATTTTGTGAAATATGTTGGTAACAGGAGGCTCTCTCAGATACATCTCATCCTTGTTCTGGGCCCCAGGGGGAGGGCGGAGCTCCTGGAACACGGGTGGGAGGATGGCAGAGAGGAACCTTGCTCTGTACCAGCCCAGGAGGCAGGAGAGCTGAAGTGATTTGCCTGAAGTCACAAGAAAACTGGCTCCTAGACCACACTTCTACTCTACACCCATTGTTCACATGGCTCACTCCTCACGTCACTCCCTCATTGTTTGGTCGTTCAGCCCCAAACCAAAAACTCAGTTCCCTTCACAGTCCATTCCTTTACCCTACCCTGCTTCATTTCACTTCTTAGCTCTTATTTCCACCTGACATTGTATATCCATTTGGGTTTTTTTGTCTATCTTTCCTACAAGATTGTAAGTTGCATGAAGGCAGGGACTTTGTCTTATGCAGTGGGAGTGCCTAGAAAAATGGTTGGCACGTAGTAGCTCTCAACAAATGTTTGTTGCATGAATGAATGAATGAATGAATACTGTGATGAATATCCTTGTTCATCTATCTTTACCCAATTGTCCAATTATTTTCTTAGGATCAGTCTCCCAAAGCAAAATTGCGGAGTGTCCAAGGTTATTCATTGATTAGTACAGTGACTGGCATAGAGCGGATAATTTATCAACATCTGTTGAGTGACTGAAATTGAATGTTTTTTCATAAACTGCACCAAATTAACTGATTTCAGATTTAAATTCTGCCAATATTTTATTGAGCATATAAACCATTTGTTCATTCATTTATTTACTTATCAGACATTAACTGCATTATGAATATAAAATCAGTTAGAAAATAGTCCCCCAACCTTGAGACGCTCTCAGTCTAGTGACGAAGGCAGACAGGTTGACCAATAGTTGGGAACTCGGCCTCCTCTCCTCTCACAGTGATCCCAGCTGCTTGGGTTCTTTTCTGGCCTCTGCCACTCGTCACCTGTGAAACCTTAGCAATTTGCATGGCCCCTCTGAACTTGTTTTCTCACCTGTAAGATAGAAAGAGTTGAAATCACTATTTTATGGGGCTGTGGAGAAGAATTAGATGTTAATGCACACAAAGGCACGTAGGGCACTGCCTGGCATGTGGCAAGAGTTCTGTAAATGTTGACATTATTACTAGCCCCATTTTACAAAAATGACTGAAGCTCAAAAAGCCTCCATTGTTTGTCTAAGGTCGGTAATAGAGATGGAATTTGAGTCGAATTCTCCCAACTCTATACCCAGGCACTCCTCACATTATTATTCTGCCTATACCATTCAGACTTCTTTTCCTGTGGACATAACCTTCTCCTGGACTTTGAAATGTGGGGTCCAGGACTTTAGTTGTGTCCCTAGGCCTTTGTTGCCCATCCAACTCCTGCCTCCCCCTCTCCCCTTGCCCTTCACACTTTGCTGACAAACCCCCCAACTGCAAACCCACATGTTAATAGTTTTAAGGAAAAAAAAAATTCTTTTGATAATTAAGCTGGTGGAATTTAGAAATCAACAGAACAGTACATTTTCCCAGCAGAGCCAAGAAATTAATTAGGAGCAATTTGCTGTCAGAAACAATTTCCATAATTTTAAGTTAAAAAAAAGCAGCAAACCATTTTTGTGGGTGTTTTTCCTTGGTATACTTTCTACTCTAAACTGATTTAACTCCTAGAAAGACAAATTCTTCCAAAGACCCTATTTTCTGTTCCTCAGACTTTTCCCCTGAGAGATAGTCCAGCCTCTCTCTGGCCGCTCATATTCAAGAGCAAGGAGGAATCGTGTGTGATAGAGCCTTTTTGATTGCCTCCCTCACTCCATAGGGTAGAGCTTGTACTTTGCCAATGGAGCGATTATGAAATGCGAACGTCCCTGTCCCAAGAGTTGGGGCAGAGGGTAGGGCATGTGATGCTTTTGAAAAGAAGTCTGAGACGGGAGGAACAGAGGTGATGGTATAATGAATGGGCCATGAAGTAGACAAGCCTGCTCTATAGAGAGGCACTAAGGAATTGTGGCTTATAGCATACCCCTACAAACTGACTGCGTGTACTCACCCAGACTCTGCCCTTTTTCTATCCATGTGATCTTGGTCAAGTTCTTCAATTTCTCTGTGACCCAGTTTCCTCGTAGAGTAGTTATGATGATTCACGGAGCTCATAAGTCAACAGGAAGATTCATGGTGCTTGGCATGTATACGAGTGTTTGTGACGGTCTCCTGTTGTGATCATGGTGGTGGTGATGATGATGACGAGTGGCAGGTCCAAAATCCCAAAGGAGAAGTCTGAGCTGTTACTGGACCCATCTTGGACTTGGGCACTCTGGTTCCAGACTCACAGTGCCCACACTAAAAAGCTGTTCTGTCACAACAACCCTTTATTTTGTAAGGCATCAGGGCAAAGAACAGTGGTTGTGAGATGTCTCTCTCTCTCTCTCACACACACACACACACACACACGTGTTACTAATAACAGTGAAAACACTAAGCTTTATACATGATATACTTCTTTTGTATCGGTAGAACAGATTTAAGGTTAACCCTACAGTTTTGTTATTTTTATTTATTACTATTCAAATATGAGAGGAAAAGAAGGGAGTAGAGTTACAACTAGAGCTAGAGAATGGATTGTAACTGGCAGTCTAGAAATACCTGAGGCACAATCTGTCGTCAGCAATCATTACTATTACACAGTTAACAGTTCTGGCACATTACCAGTTATTGTTATGCATCATTGCAATTTTTGTTTTGCTTTGTTTTTTAGTATTATCTCAATCTGAGTTATCAGTCAACGTACAACCAAGAAAAAGAAACCACTCCAAATATTTAAAAGAGAGGGGACTCAATGCAAGGAATAGGTACCAGTTGAGAATCCAAACAGAGAATGGTGAACAAACTCAGAGGTCAGCAGGAAGACACTACCATCCTAGGCTAGAGGGTCAAAGGGAGGACAGGTGATGCTGGATCCTAGGAGCTAGGGTTACCCAACAGAAGCTGAAACTGTGGCCACGTGTCCAGCAGTAGCTGGAGCCACGGAGGAGACTTAGCCACTGCCAGAGACATCTCCATGGAGGTTGGGGCGGGGGCAATACTCTGGTTTATCTCTTCCACCTTCTGCTGCTTTGGCATCAGACAGCCATCCTGTCTTTGAACACAAGCTGCAACACTTACTAGCAGTGCAACCAGCCTCTCTGAACCTAGTGGTCCCATTTGTAAAGGGGATACCACCATATGGGGTTTGTCTCATCCCTTAGCCTATGGAAGATTTCCCAGCTGTTGTGATTCTGTGCAGCTAAAACGATTTCTTCCCCGCAACCACGCCTAAGACGGCTTTCCAAACAAGAAAGCATGCAAAAAACATGGCCGCACATAGTTGTTATACAAGAAATAATTATTGCCTTGAGTTGAAGTTGATAACTGCGAGGGGCAGCTATCAAGAGCCAGGACATAGAGTCAGACAATCCAAGAGCCAGGGAGATGAGAGCGGAGTGGAGGGTGGCAGGGAATATGAAGACGTGAGACCAGAGCTCTCACCCAGGGTTTTTCTACAGCATGCCTGCATCCAAAGACTGTGTTTAAAGGCCCATAGCCTGGGAAGCTGGGGAGAGCCATAATTACAAGAGTCAGTATCTATAAAGGGCTTGGCGTGCCATTAGATATGCAATAAAAATTGATTTCCTCCTTACTCTTCTTTCATTTGCTTCAACACGTACCTACTAAGCCCCTCGGCTATATGAAGACCTGTGGTAGGCACTAGGGATTTAGAGACAATATAATAAAGGAAAAGTCATAGAAACAATTGACTAAAATTTAAATATGACAGATTTTTTACCAAATAAAAGCACAGTACAATAATATCATCTGGAGGCAATAAAAGAAGGGAGATTAATTTCAACTTAAGAAATCAAAGCAAGTTTCACCTTAAGTTTTTTTCAGAGAAAAGAAAAATATCATTTGACCAAAGCCTTAAAGAACAAACAAGATCTTGATTGGTAGAGAAGGAAGTAAGAGCTTTCAGTCAGTGGGAATAGCATGTACAGAGGCCTGGAGGTGAAAGAATAAATAATATACTTGGGGACAGGTAAACAGTCCACTGTGCCTAGACTTTGGGGGATGGGAGAGACTTTGGGAAAGTATGAAGTTATACTGTGGGAGGTGAGGGTGGGAAAGACATTGGAGCCGGATCCTTAAGGGTCTCCTCTTAACCACAAAACCCCACATTTGCGGAGTCTTTTAAGGTTCAAAAGGTTGGTCTCAAACAAGCAATCTTCTGGCAGCAAGTCATGAAAGCACTTAATTCAGAAAATCAGGATGAAGTTTGAGTTGTAAATTATTCTCCTCCTGCCTAGGCCTTTATTTAGTTCACTAACAAGAGAGATTTACAACCCTCCAATCTGTGTTCTCATTTTGCTCTCTCTCAGGCCATGGGGCTCTTTCTAGAAATTTCTTAGCCAGTTCCTCTGATCCCTAGACTCTGGAGTCTCACTTTCTGAAGCTTATGTCTCCCACCACAAACCTGCTTTTGGTAGTGGTTGAGGTGGTAGACTGGGACTGGAGCCCAGGTTTACATTTTGCTAACGTGTGCCTGTGTGCCTGACTAGAGTACCAGCTTTTGTATTTCATGGTGACCACATGTGACTTTGGCTGTGCTGTACAATTCAGCAAACTCTTTCACACTCTTTGTATTGTTTAATCCTCCTACCAACCCTCAGAGGATAGATGCAATTTTCTCCAACCCCATTTTATAAAATGAGAGAATGAGGTGTATGATAGGAGCAGAGGCTGCCTGGAACCCTGGTCTTCTGAAGCAAGTTAAGGGTTTGATTGTGCTGAGAAGGGTTGTCTAAGGAATGACGGGAGGAACTCTTACTATCTGGGACTTCAGGAAGGAGTTGTTCCTCCAGCTTGGGGCTTAAATGCAGTAAAATGATCTGTGATTCTCAGTCAAATTGAATTGTGGGAAATGGTTGGAGAAGAAAGAAGGGCTTTGAGATCCAAAATGAAGGTTCTGAACAGAGCAGACGACCAAACCACAGATTCCAGAAGCAGGGAGGAAGCCCCTCCAGTCTCTCCTTGTCCAAGTCTTCCAGCACAGGGACCTCCCTGCTTGAGTACCTCCATCACCCACAGGAAACAGTCCAATGTCCTTAGCACGGCATTAAGGGATTTGCACTGTCTGCCCCCAAAGCCGTTTCCATCTTTATCTCTTAGACATACTGAACTTTTCGCTTGGTACTTGCATGGATGCTGCATATTGCCACATCCATGCTTTTGCTTATGGAGTTTCCTCTGCTAGAAATGCCCTTTTCCCTTGTTTCCAACTTGTCCGTTTATTCATGCATTTGTTCCTTTAGTCAGTCAGTGAATAAAGTGCCTACTGTGTGCCAGACACTGCTCTAAGCACTGGGAATACAAAAGGGAACGTCAAAAATAGTCTCTGCCTTCATTGGGGAGGAGAAAAGTATTAAACAATCACACAAGTTATAAGGACACACTATAAAAAGGGTAAAATAAATGGTGTAATGAGATGCTACACCAGGAGGTCCTAGAGAGTTCCCGTATCAGGGAGGGCTTTTCTGAGGCAGGATATTTAAGTTGAAGGAAGTCTCTGGTACCCCTCAGCCAATTCAGTAACCAAATCTTTTATGAAGCCGATTCAAGAGGCAGGTTGGAGTCTGGAAGTCACAGCCCCAGTGAGAAGGCGGGTTGCACTAAAATGGGATCCTTCCTTCCCTCCTGGCCTCCGCAGCAATTCCCAAAATAGGAAGCAAGCGGAATTGTTTTTGTGTTCGAAGCTGAAATTATTTTTGTTTCCCTCCTCCCTCCGTGCTCCCCCGCCAGCATGCTTCTCACCCCATCTCAGTATTTATGTTTAGAGTCCCGAGGAGCCTACCAGGTGCACCTCCCATGTGCCAACCACGTGCTGAGTACTTGGTGTGCCTCTTGACATTAAACCCTTACAGCCGTGCGCTGAAGCCAGTTTAGTTCCAATTTTGCAAGTGAGGAAACTGAAGCTCAGTGAGGTGAGTGGATTGCCCTGTTTACACAGGTAGCCGGCCAGTCACACGCACTGGTCCCAGCACTGTTGGAGCACACAGAGCACACCTGCTTCCTCTCCCTCAGCAGCGCCTCACGTGGGAAGACAGCAACGTGGCTGACCTCCAGGTTTTCCCTTCCCCAGGCCAAGCTCCCCAGCCTTTAGCTTTTATCCCCGAAATGGCAATTCCAGAGCCTCCCTCTCCCCCACTTGTCCTCCTCCCATGGGATTCCTGTTTTGCTCCTTTGGGGAACAAATCTGGACCTGTCACTCCCCACGGTAGACTCCTCCCACAATTCTCACTGATCTGAGGATAGAGGCCAATACCTCACCATGGCTGATAAAGCCCTGTAGGACTGACCCCTGTCTGCCCCTCCAGTCTTATATTAACCCAACGACCATCTCTTCCACCAGGCCTCACCCAGCACTTTACGCTCTGACCTTTCTGATGTCCTCCATTCTCTCTCACCTCTGCTCTTCCAAACATGTCTATCCTTATGTGTAGAACAGTTTTCAGTTAACTGACACCTAGTCATGGGAGGGTAAGTCTCCCTAAAGGAAGTCTGCTCTGCCCATGTGGGCTGTGGTGAATGCCCTTCACCTCCACGTGTGAGCAAAGCCCACAGGTTTTCTGGGTCCCTGCTCTTGGCATGCTGGACTGTGATTGTCATTTTATATCTGACTCCCTCACTGTGAGGTCCTCCTTAAAAGCAGAAAGATAGGTTTGACTGTCCTTCCATTGTATCCCAAATGTCTGGCCTGTATTAGGTGTTTGGTGAAAATATGAGGTCAGGAAGAAAGAAAGGATAGGGAGATGAAGGGAGGGAAGGAAAGTGAAAGGGAGAGAGGAAGGAACAAAAGGGACTCAAAGAAACATGTGGCCCTTGGAGGACTCACAGTCTTGTTGACACACCTTGGGAGAAGGTAACTAACTACCCTGATGGCTCACAAGGTGTGCTCCCATGTGCACACACAGCCTTTCTGTGGGATCACATAGTCCCACCATCCCCTCTCTTTCATATATTCCTTGCAATAATTCTGAGAAGCAGATATTCCCGTTCTACAGATGCCAAAATTAAGGCCTAGCAAGGTGCCTTGGTTCAGAGATGAAATAAGCAGACCTGAAATTCAAGTTATTAATTACTTATTCAATCATTTATGCATTAAACACATTTTGATGCATCTTGCATTTCATAGTTTGTGCTGGGCACTGAGAAAGAAAGGAGTAAGACTTGATTCTTGATCTAGAGAAAGTCCAAAGGAAGAAAAGGAGAAGTGAAGAAATACAGTAGTCTCGCTTGGGTAGAAATGTGCACAGGGTACTGTGGGCGCACGAAGGAAGCATCGGACCGGGCATTAAGGAAAAATGGGAACTTGTTAGGCAAAGAAGAAAGGGGAAATGAATTCTAAGCAGAGGCCTTGGGGAATGGAGAAGGAGAGACTTGGGAAAGGTGATAGATGGTGACCCCCACCTTTGATCACCAGAGTCCTTAGTCTGCCCCAGCTGACCTTTGCCCTGGTACCAGAGTCTAGCCAACCTCTGAGTGTGTGTTGGTCTCCAGGCGGGGCTGGCTTACTTATCAGGGGAGGCCGGTTAATTATTTGGCACTATGTTTCAGCCTGCTGAGCAGAATTGGATAAAGAAGGGTATAACAGAGGGAACCAGAGGCGGTAGATGGTGAGAGGAAAGCAAAGTTGCTTCTTAGGATTTGTTTTCTGACAGTGACTACGGAAAACACCCTGTGAGAATGAAGGAAATCTTTGCCCTACTAATGGATAATCGTGTAGTGAATAGTTAGATGTATTAAGAAACCAAGGCTTCGGCCTTCAAGGATCTTGGAAGGTCTGATGCCAGAAAAGCTGGTACAGGCAATAAGGAATTTATTTTCTCTCAGGTGGTCCTGGTGTGTTTTGATACAGTGTGGTAGAGTGAAAGGGCCCCAGGCAGGAGCCATGAGACCTAGGCTTGCCTCCTAGCTTTGCAATTGGTTAAGTCAACTCTGGTGCCACTGAGGCAATGTGGATGTGAAAAGGACCAATGTGATTACAGACTATGTTAATAGAAATCTGATTATAAGAACAGAACCAGTAGCAATAGACATACCTGCATATCTATCTATCTATCTATCTATCTATCCATCTATCCCTAGAGAGATTTATAATAAGAAATTGGCCCATGTAATTATAGAGACTGACAAGTGCCAAGATCTTCAGTTGGCGAGCTGGAGACCCAGGAGAACGGATGGTGTAATTCTAGTCCAAAGACTGGAGGGGCAAGTTAGCTCAAGACCCAGGAAGGGCTGATATTTCCATCAGAGTCCAAAGGCAGGAAAAAACTGATGTCCCAACTCAAAGGCAGTCAGGCAGGAGGGCTTCTCTCTTATCTGGGGGAAGGGGTAGTCTGCCTTTTGTTCTATTCAGGCCTTCAACTGATAGGTTGAGGCCTACTCACACTAGGGAGAGCAATCTGTTTTGCTCAGTCTATTGATTTCAGTGTTAAACTGATCCAGAAACATGTTCTTCCTCCAACGTCAAAGGCTGGAAGATTTCTAAGGGCTCTTGTAAGTCTAGCATTCCTTGGTTCATTCTTCCCATCTTTCACCAGAACTCCTGCTATCCTATGCCCATTGACTTCTCTACCTTCAATCTCTCTTTATCCCTCACAAATCCATCCCCTAAATCCATCCCAAGTCCATGCTGCAGCCAGAGAGACACTCTTGGCACACAGCTCTGACCACTTCCCGCCCCTGTTAGCAGTCTCAAAGGCTCCTTGTTGCCCTCAGGATAAACCTCTCCAGATTTTCTCAGAGAAGGGCTGCTTTAGAATGATATTCAAGGCCTTTCAGAATCTAGCCTGGGGGGCTTCCCTGGTGGCGCAGTGGTTGAGAGTCTGCCTGCTGATGATCCGGGAAGATCCCACATGCCGCGGAGCGGCTGGGCCCGTGAGCCATGGCCGCTGAGCCTGCGCGTCCGGAGCCTGTGCTCCGCAACGGGAGAGGCCACAACAGTGAGAGGCCCGCGTACTGAAAAAAAAAAGGACAGAATCTAGCCTGGGGATGCTTTTTATCACTCATTCCCCATGCACCCAATATTTCAGCCACAATGAAGTACTGGTCATTCCCCAAACATGACAGGGTCTTTCACATACCTTTTTTGACCCGTTTTCTTTTCTTGGAATGTTCTCTGCCTCTTTATCCTTCAAAATCTATTTTGAATATTACCACCTCCAGGAAGCCCTCATTGACCACTCAGGCTGGTTTAAGAGCCTGCTCTGTGCTCCTCCAGCACTCCACATAACCTCTTCCACATAGTGGGGGAGCTGTCCTTCCCCAATATTCCATGAAGCCTTGAAGGCAAAGACAAGCATTCAGTGTTGGGTCCTGCCATGTGGATTCTTAATACTTATCTCCTGACCAAATGAAAATATATTTCCATGTTACCAGCTGGTTTCCTCAATCCAGGATGTGGAATACGGTGACTTTGTGAAGTTGCCAGTATGACCAATCATTTCCTCTTCTCACCATTTTTAGTGAATTTTAATTGTAAAATTAATGCACATTCATTCAAGAAAAATGTAGGAGAAAATAGAAGGTGAAATGCTCAAAGACTACCACCATTGTCACATCACTGTATTTCCTTCCAGGCTTTTTTTCTATGCATATTTTCTAAAAGGTATAGAACACCCACTTATTTTGTTTCTCTTTTCTCTTAACAGCACAAGGTAAGAATTTTCCATGTCAATATGTAGAGCTTCATTACCATCATTCTTACTGGCTTGATAATATTCCATCAAGTAACTGCATAATAACTTATGTACTCCTTTTATATTGAATATTTAAGTTAATATTTTTTTCACCATTATGAAAAGAAATCTGTGGTAGGCATCTCTGTGCATAAAGCATTTCTTTGCATTTAGGATTTGTTCCTCAGGATTAGTGCCTCTGGTTGTCTTCATCTTGTGAAAATCAGGGCCTTGATCTAGCATCTGCCTGTGTTTTTTGCCCAAAATCCTTCATACCAAGAAAAGCAAAAACTGACATCAGGGCTCTAAGAATCACTTAGCCCAGTGTTCCATGCATGGCTCCTGATTAAGACAATATGCCCTTTCTCTAATGTGGCCATAAATATTTGCCTTCAGTGAAGTAGATGCCAAGGAGATAATATTGATTGCAAATCACAGCCCTTGTAATTAACCAATTTGTGCAGCTGGAAGATGGAGCTGGTGAAGACATTTGCTTCCGAAGGAGGAGGACGATGACCTTTCCAAATCTGTCTCTCATATATGAATTTGGCCTAATCCCGGGAACATTCCTGGTGTGGCTGCAGAATATCAGGTGCTCAAGATGTTGCCAAGGCTCCGGACGGAAACGGAATGTCTTGGTCTTTTGCCTGCCGATCACACAGCCTCCATCACCCACCCGAAACAGGCCTACATCTCCCAGGTGCCTCTGCAGGGACGCATAAGCACATACTAGAAAGGGTTATGAACTGAGGTTGGCCCTGGGTGCCGCCCTCTCTGTTCCTGCCTTATCAGGAAGCGTAAGAGGGAGGCCCAAGAAGCAGGAGGTTAGGCTTCTGGTCCCGTATCTACCGTGGAAGCCTGGCTCTGGACAGGTGAGGGCAGCAGAGAGCCAGTCAGTCTGGTCAGCTGGAATTCTAGCTGACCATAGCTGGTGGGAGCACCCAAGCTCAGCATTGTGGGAAAGGGGAGCACTAGATCCAGACACCTGCGTAAATGGAATAGGGGTCCAGGTACCCACCAGATAGAGATGAAATTCTAATTAGTACTAATAAATCCTTTCACTTGGGCTTCCCTGGTGGCACAGTGGTTGAGAGTCCGCCTGCCGATGCAGGGGACACGAGTTCGTGCCCCGGTTCGGGAAGATCCCACACGCCACGGAGCGGCTGGGCCCGTGAGCCATGGCCGCTGAGCCTGTGGGTCCGGAGCCTGTGCTCCGCAACGGGAGAGGCCACAACAGTGAGAGGCCCGTGTACTGCAAAAAACAAAAGCAAACAAACAAACAAACAAAAAAATCCTTTCACTTAACCAGTATGCTTCAGTTTATAAATAGAATAAGTTATTCTGTTGAATCCTCTCCATAATCATATCTATTCAATAAATGAAAAAACTGAAGCTCATGGAAGTTAAATAACTTTCCAGTGTTCACACAGCCCTCAATGGCAAAGCTGTGTAATAAACCAGGTCTGATCCCGTGGAGTAACTGGAGTATATTTCATTCTTTACTTCCACTATCTCATTTGATTCTTGAAGCCCGTCAGGTCAACCAAATGCCCTCTTAAGTGGACAAATTGAGGCCTCCTAAACTTAACAGAACACTATCCCAGGTGATCAGGAATCGCTCGAGGCAGGAAATAGCAGCCTTCAAAATGTCATATATATTTGGGGGGCAGGGTGCAGGGCACTAGTCTCTGGCTTCCAGGAAGCACTGGGCAAATATCTCTCCAGCCTCACTGTTTTCCATGGCCACTCATTTTTTTCTCTGTGCTCAAACTTTTCTCAAGTGTTTGCAATTCCTAGAATAGACCAAGTTCTCTCTCATGTTTAGACTTTTGTGCATGTTGGTCCCTCAGCCTTGAATGACTTCCCTCACACCTGTTGGTCTGGTGAATTCCTCTTCATCCTGACCACCTCTGGGGCATTCCCTGAGTTCCTCATCCCTGAGCACGCTTAGGCACATCTGTGGTCTCACAGTGGTTTGCCCAAACCTGCATCTTAGCACGTGTCACGCTATGTTATAATGTCCTCTTCCTTCGTTAGACTGTAGGCTTTTTACTGACAGACGATATCTTATTAATCTTTCTGTCGGGCACATAGTTGGTGCTCAAATATTTATTGAATGAATGCATACATGCATGAAGAAACATCTTCCATGGTGCAAGAGTCCAGGGGTACCAGAGGTTTCATGCTTACTTATTACAGGGATAAGCTCTCATAACCCACTAGGGAAATGAGTGTTGATTTCCTGAACCTTGGGGTTACAGGCTGGCAAAGGAGGCCACATTTCCTTCTTCTCTTCAGAAGCATGGTTAGTTTCCTGCCTGGGTGGCCATCTGGTTAAAAGGACTTAAAACACTAGAATACCTCATGCCAAAGAGACACTTAATCTTTACCTCATTCCCACAAATGCCTGAATGTGAAGTCCAGGCACCTCCACAGTTCTATCTGAGCTTCTTTTCAGATTGATTTGGCAGAGTGAAATCTGGCTGTTCAGCCACAAAGAATGGTCTCAGATTTATTCAAGGCACTTCAAATTTTACCTACCCATCCAAAACACAACTATTTCAGAGGTTTCCTCCATCCTCCTCAACTTGTACTTAACTGCCCCCCACCCAACCTCCACTACCCTGACAAAGGCATTTAACTGCAGCTCCACATAGCAAATTCCATAAATCAGCAGAACTGGCCACATTCTCTCTCTCTCTCTCTCTCTCTCTCTCTTTCTCACTTTCTCTCTCCACTCCCCTTCCCCACCATACACATACGTTATAGCTCCTCAATGAGTAGTCAGATTCTGCCCATGTTTTATTTAGTTTGAGATGCTAATGCCAGAACAAAGATAATGCAATATATTAGCTACATTAAAGATGTTTTAGAGAACCAGGAATTGCTTTCAGAAAGACAGAGCATATCTGACTCCAAGCAGAGATGATAGCAACAGGCAGATGATCAACAGTTAATAGCATTAGTGTTGTAATTAGAACTGCCTTGAACTCTTAACCCGTCTGCTTCTCTGATTTCTAGGTCCATACAGTGAAGAACGAGATGATCTTTTTTCTTTTCTATCCCCTTTCTTCATTTGGCTGCGTGTTTGGAATATATTCTTTCTCAAGTAAATATTACTAACTGCTATCATTTACTGTCCACCTATTGTGTGCCAGGTGCTTTGTACGTACTGAGGGTACAAGGAAGAATACAGCATGGGCTCAACCCTTGAGGAATTGAATATAATATACTTTGCTCAAAGGTCTTATCTGGTTAGAATTATTACCCCTGCTTTTATAAATGAGGAAAGTGAGGCTGACGACGGTGAAGTGGCTTGTCGAAGCTTAGCTTGTAAGTAGCCAAGCACGGATTCAAATTAACTCCATCTGACTCCAGTCAGTGTTCTTTCCAGCGTGACAGTGCTCTATGAATGACCATTATTGCCATCGCTTTGCTAATTTACCCACATTGGTTGACTCTCTGGGACTCAACTCACAGTTGAATAGTGGAGGACAAAGGGAAAGGAAGAATGAGATTGAACAAGAGGTCAAGTGCTCTACTTGGCTATTTGAAAAATCACCGTTACCATTAGAGTGTTCTGCATCTGGAGTCCCAATAGAAGAAGCAAACTAGCAGAGCTCAGCGATGAGAGAGTCAAGCGGGTAGTTCTTAGATGTCCATGTTAATAGGCAAATGACACCAGGGAAGACTAGGCACATGGCTGGGTTTCAAGACAAGAGTGAAGAGATTCTAGGTCCCACTGAGGAGGCTGGCAGGGAACTGGGGGACAGTCGGTCTCTGGCTAAAACTAGTAGACAGCGATAATGCTAAGGGTGTTGCTGAGATGATATCCTGGTAGCATTTGGCCAGGGGACTCAAAAATACCCATATCCAACCTCATCTCAGCCCGCTTTCCCTAAGGCAAATATACTCACAAGGAAGGAGAAAGTTAGCTATTATAATTACCTGGAACTTTGGCTCCAAATCTCAGTGCAGATTTCCACTGAGCTGAGCTGAACTAAAATGTGGGTTCTTTCATCCCAAGCTTGTGAGACTCAAATGGTCCAGAACCAAAACAACACTTAAGTCCTCCTTTGTGTTTTTCCAGTGCCCTAGCCTGAGCCTTGGCTTTACGAGAAAGCTGCCCAGAGGGCCCCCATCAGAGCCAGAGGGATATGAGCAAGGAAGTCCACACAGGAAGGGTAGTGACTCCAATGGCAGGACACACCTCACCCAGTTTTGCCCCATGACCAGTTACTCCTTTCCACCAAGGCTCTAATGAGGGGAAATACATAAAGTCTGACCCATAGGAAGTAAAACAGAAACTTATTCTTAGCTGGAGTTTTGGGCTCAAACCCTAGTGCAGAGAGCCCTGGAAACCAGATTGTGGATCTGGTAAAGAGCAAATGAGATAATATAAGAAGCTTCTACCATAAACCTAGGCTCCCTTTAGATGGGATCACCTCTTCCTTGGGACCTAGAATCTCTTTTCTCTGCTCTTGATCCCAGCCAGGGGTCCAGATCTCCCTGATTCCATGTGCTTATTAATCTGGACTCTTAGGACTCTCTGCTTGATTTCCCCATTACTGAGATCTGTTCCTAAACTCTTTTGTTTTGGTTTGGTTTTCCACCAGTTCGTTGCCCAAGCCTGCCTGTGTCTTTCTACAGCAATCTGACACTATCCCTTCTTTACATATCCAAATCCTTTTCTCCCTCAGCAGATATTTCTTTCTTCGGGAAGCTTTTCCTGCTGCACTCCTTCCCCCCACACTCACTCACCTCCAGGCTGGGTCAGGTGCCTCCTCTCTCCTCTGCCTCCTGGCTTCCATCTCTCACAGCACTCACCACTCTATATTATTTCTGAGTTTACATGAATGTTTCTCCCCAAGAAATTAAATCCTTAAAGGCAGGGAGTATACAGGATTCACCTTTGTTTCCTTAGTGTCTAGCTGAAGATCTGGCACAGAGCAGACTCTAGGGAATGTTTGATGAATGAATAAATTTAAAAATTATGAATTTGTCCAGGCCAATGTAGTGTTATTCAGGAGGGAGGAAAAAAAAGAGGAACGTCTGATCCAGAGCCCTTATTGTAAATTAAGGTGAACCTCCTAACCTACCTCCTTCGTCTGTTCTTCATGACCCGTAGCCACCAAAACTGCTGTTCACTCTAAAATCACACCCAGCCTTTCCCCCATAGCACCACGCGCATTCCCATTCCTGACTCCAGCTTTGTAGCTTCCTCTGGGCAACTCTCAGCCTTGGAAGTGCCCCGCTGTCCTAATTCATCCCCTGGGAATGTCTGTCCATTTTGATGCCCCCAAAGGCAATTCCTCACCTACATAAGGTCCAGACATACAAGAGGCCACACTTATTATCTGGCTCAGCTTTAGGTGGTGGCCTCCCATAGCTTTCCTTGATCAGGCTGCCCTGGCTTCCAGACAGACCTTCCTAAGGTTACCTTTCTGTGTGAGCTTCCAAGTGTAACACCTCGCTGAAGGGTTCCTTATCTTTTATCTCAGACCCTTTTGACACTGCCTCTCGGGTTGTGGTCAGACACAGCCATGCCCTGGACACTGCTGGGTCAACCCCTCTAGTACAAAGCTGTAACATCAGATCCCCCTCACTCCCCAACTGCATCATCTGACATAGCATAATCTGCACTTTCTAGATAAACCCCCAAAGGGCACTCTTACGGAGAAGGTTGAACCTCAGCCAGAAAGCGAATGGTCAGGACAGAACCAAGAAGACATACTTAAGTAAGAGCCAGGCATCCCAGAGCAGACAGTAGAGAAGAGGGGGATTTAAACAAAAGTAAAGGGGAATTTGGAGCAAATTTTCAAGAGCAGGAAGTACCAGTCTAAGTTGTCCATTGAGTTTGAAATAAGGCTAGAAAGGTAGAGTGACTGTCAGATCCCCTAGATGCTGGATGTCAGACCAGAGTATTTGAATTTGATATGTTGGAAACAGGATGCCATTGTAGATGCCCAAACAAAGATGCCCAGGAACAGGGAGAAGGCACAGACTGGGATTCAGGAGACCGGAGTCTGAGGTCTTGGCCATATCACTAGAGCACTGTGTGGCTATGGACAACTCTCTTCTCTAACCTGCCCCAGAAAAGTTACACGCCAGTGCTGAAATGTCTTAGAAGTCCCTCTCGGCTCTTGGACTCCATGGCACAGTGGATTTGGCCTAAAGAACTTGAGTTTCCCTCTATCTAGCATCCACCCCCACCGCCCACCACCCACCCCCAACCAGCTGATGATCAGGGCCCTGGAGAGCTACCTATGGTGTCCCATCTGTTGGGACACAGCCAGAGAGAGGATTGCTCCTGCCACATGTGCTCTTGTTTATTTTATTCTTGATGCTTTCCAGAGAGCTGGGGGTAGTAGGAAGGGGAGGGAGAGAGAGGGCCTCCTTGCAGGATCAGTTACAAGTATTGTTGTCCCACTCCATATGTAGGGACTGGGCCCAAGCACAGCAGACAATCAGCATGTGGGAAAGCCTGGGCCTTTTACCAGCTAGCATCCTCCAAAGGTCAAATTAGAGACTTGGAATTTTAAAGAGAAATAAAGACAATGAACCGAGCAAGCAGCTCTGAACTGGTAGCCTCAGATGGGTGACCTTGAGAAGGCCATCCCTTTGCATCAGTCACTATAGGCTGGGCTACGCTGTTGGAACAGACCAACTCCAGAATCTCAGTAGCTCATCACGGTAAAGTTCATTTACTTGTTGAACACTAACGAATTTTGCAAACCTGAAATTTGGGATAAAATGAAAATTACTTCCATTTACAGAGTGCCTACTATATGTTAAGGACTATTCTATATATTTTATATAACTTATCCTCTTTTTGCACATGAAGAAATTGAAACTCAGAGAGGTGAAGTGACTTGACTAAAGCCAAACGACTAACAAGTGGCAGAACAGGTATTGAGGCCCAAGCCTGTCTAGCTGCAAGGCCTGTGCTCCTTCCCTTACTCCACACCTCCTTCCCAAGGGGGCAGTGAAAAGTGGGCCCTTTCCCTCTCCCACATCATTCAGGCACATCTTCCAAGGAAGAGAATGAGAAAAAAGCAATCATCTGGCAAATGACCTAGCGAATGTCTTTTCACAGAAATGATCTGCATTGTTCGTTTAGCTTGGCCATCGTCAACAGTGCAACTTAGTGTGCTACCCTCTGCTGTGTACTTGTCTCCCTAGACCCTAAGCGTCTCAAGCACACGGGGGCCATGTGTCCCCAGTAGCCAGCATCAAGCCTGACAGAGCGCTCAGAGAATGTTTGTTCATTGGTTGAATAAATGAGTGAGTGAGTGAATTCATGCATTCTCTGACAATTTCGAAGAGTCTTCAGATGAATGGCTGAAATCAGATCATAAATCTTCAAGGAAAAATTCTGTGCTCTTCCCTGCATTTATCATAATAATGGACGTAGATTAGCCCTTGCTACCACCCTCAATCACTGAAGAATGGACCCTATCCCACGTGTACCCAGAAAAAAGCTGGAAAAGCAGGGAGGAAGTGAATTGGGGAAATTTTTGTGAGGATGAAACAAGAGAACTTACTAACCAAGATGTCAGAGGTAAGGGAGGAAATACGTAAGAGAGGTATAAGCATACCTGTCTTCAGAAATGACCTCAGACCTGTGGGAGCAATTTGATGAATGGGTGGAGAGTGTTTAACTGATGTTTTCCCAGACCGCACCAGCCTGTGGGCACAGATGGGGTCCCATTTACAGTAATCACCTGTGATCTGTCGGCTCATGCCCCTGTGTGCTAATGCAGGACTCCAGCCTCCCTCAAAGCCTTGCTCAGTTATTTCTGGAAGTCTCCAATGGGCATCACACGTGATCTCACAGAGGATGCTATCTGCTTCCACATGCCATCTACCATGTTGCTTCTTTCCTTCTTAGCCTATCCCATGAGGTTCTCTGCTTCCTTCCACTGAGAGTGTTCCCCCCTAGTCAGGGCTCCCACTGCCCACCAAGAGAAATCGGATGACCCCACCAAAGGTATTTCCTGCTTATAATATCAAGCTGCCAGGACAAGAAATATTACATTAGCCAAAGTCACAGTCTTTTCAATCAGTTCATTTCCTCTGCTCTGCATTCATAGCTCTCTCTGTGGCCTTTTTAGAAATAGCTTCTACCTGCAGTCCCTGTCTTCCTGGAGCTCAGACATGGGTCCATAGGAAACTAATCTCAGGATCAGACATCACACTGTCACCCTCTTCTTGCCCTACAGTAGAGCTAGCGCATGTCCTCTTTGTGCCAGTTTCGGTATTCAGGGATCTTCATGTGATTGAACCCCTGCAAGGAGTCTGCCCCAGCAGTCCTTTTTCTAGACTACAGCTGGAACCCACACCTCTGAAGGATGGAGATAATGATCTCTGTTACTCTTTCTGAAATTCTGTCATCCAGACATTAGTCTGGGTATTTTTCTCTAGATGCATTTGTTGAGCACCTACCATGTTCCAAACACTGCGCAAAGAGGCTTATGTGCAGCTCTTCATTTAGTCCTCACCTCATCCCTGTGATCTAGGTATTATTACCCACTTCTCCAGGTCCAGAGAGGGAAAGTGCCTAACCAAGGCCAGCCAGCTCTGACACGCTTACCCTGGTCTTAGCCTTCGTCCTGACTCACTGGCCATGGCCTTTCCCTGGGAGCCTGTGCCGTCTTGTTTCTTGCCCTTCCTGATTGCCAGCCCTACCACTCACCGTCCCTTTTGCTTTCATGCTTCACCTATGAGATCTGATACCTAGCACACCTTTCCATCTGTGATCTCAACCACTCTGGACAAGAATGTGATTCCCTCTTCTCCCCTGGTCCACATATAGGCTTAGGCCTCCTTTTCCCTTGGAAATTTCCAGCTCTGGTCCTGCCAGTGACATTTGACATCTGGCTTTCCATGGCCCTGAAAGTTAAATCTGACAGCCCTTTGCTATGCTGTGTGGCCTTCAGACATATCTTAACATCTCTGGGCCTCAGTTTAGTTGACTGCAAGTAAGGGGTAATAATACTTATCTTGAATGTTTATTGTGGGGTATAAATACGACAAAATACTTAAGGTGCCCAGAATAATGCCTGACACATAGTAAATGTACAGTAAACAAACTGCTCCAAAAGAACTGACATTTACTAAATGATTATCACATGCTTTGCTAGGTGCTTTATTGGGCTTATCTCATGTAGCCGTACCCTCAACCTTATGCATCAGGTACAGTTATCATTCCATTTTACAGATGTGAAAACTGATCCCAAAATAGGTTAAAGGGCTTACCCAAGGTCTCAGACTTTGAAAGTGGCAGATCTCAGATGTGAAGCAGGTCCTCATATCTAATGACTCGCTTTCACTGCTCAGCACAAAGCAGACCTCTACCAATGGGGTTGTTGGGCTGCTTCTAGTAAATGAGTATGTAAACGGGCATTTTCTTTCTTTTCTCTTTGTGCCATGGCCTGAGACACCAGTTCCCTGCCCCAAGATTTGCCTACCGATTTTCTTAGCTTCCTCGGAGGAGGCTAAGAGGATGTTGCAGTTTCCTCTACCCCGAGAAATGCACCATATTGCAACCTCCCCTGGGTAGGACAAAGGCCAGCCCTGACCAGCGTGGTCCCTGGCTGAGTTCCTTGGCCACGAACAGTGCAGAGAGAGATCCTTTCACAACTGAGGCTTGCCAGCAGAGCACTCCTGCTGAGCCAGGGCCTCTTGCCAAGCAGCTTTCCCTACCACTCTGATATGCAGATGTGTTCAAGAATTCTTCACATCTGCATAGGGAGCATACAAAAGCTGTGACTTGGCTGGAAAGAAGGAAAATGTGAGTGTCAGCTCAAGGAATGGCTGCTCCGAGGGGCCAGGCAGGGGAGGACAGCAGATCACAGCTGGGAACAGTCAGTACAAAGCAGATGGAGGATGGAGAAACAGCACTATCCACCCCAACGCCTGCCTCTTACAGGAAGGCTCCCATGATCTCTGGACGGTGGATACCACTGGCTCATCCGGGTGATCCTCCAACGACTGCCTGCATCTTGTGAGAGTTATACTGTACTTAATCTGCATCACCTTAAACCCATAAATCAGGAAGGAAAAACACGGCAGCAACGGCAGTGGTCAGAGCCCTGAAATGGGACTCCGATACCTTTCCGCAAATACATTTATGCAACCAATATATATGAGGCGCCTACGCTGTTCCAGGCCCAGGGCCAGAGATGGATCAGACACTGTCGGGACCCTCAAGAAGCTGCCACTGTCTAAGGGGCCGACTGGCAAGGAGCTGGACAATATGAAGGAAAACACAGAAAGCTTCCTGGGGATGCAGGTTGGTTAAGGTAAAGAGGGCACGTCCGGGGAGGCTTCCTAGAGGAGGTGACATCTGAGCAAATCTCGAAGACACGTGACGATTGGCCAAGTGAGGAGCTTATTCTGTACTAACGCCAGCCAGGCACTGTTGAGTATGAGAGGGTAGATGCTCACTCACAATCACTCATACTTACACACCCACGTGCTCTCATGCATGCACGTGCACACACACACACACACACACACGTGTGCACACATACCTTCTGAGGTGGGTGCAGTGCTGGTTGGGAACAGTTTGTAGGCTAGCACTCTCTGTTCCTCCCGTTATAATCCAAAGGTCTTCCTTCCCCAGTGCTGTTTTCTGTTTCCTGAAAAGCCTTGGCAACCTTCCTCAGAAACAACTACTCTGCCCCTGTTACTTTAAAAGCTTCATTTTCTCATACTGAATGGCATAGGAAGCTGGAGAAAAAGGAATTCACCAGGGCATCTTGAGTTCACCTTTGCTCTTGGTGTCCCCCAGGCTGATCCCTACAGAGCCCTGTGCTGGCACAAAGCAAGAGCTGACTTCCGGTTGGAGGGAGTGGGGATTCAGCTCAGGGAAAAGGCTGCCTTGGTGGAAGGGAGAGGGTCATTGCCTTCAATCCCTGCAGGAATATCTGAGAGAAGAACAGAATGCAGAACCAGGATCAACGTAGGAACACTAGAAGAAGTAGGGAGACTGCTCAGTGTGAGAGGCTATTTCCCCCAAGTCAAAGCTGGCCACCAGTGGGATTAGCTACTTCGAGTAATGGGCTTTCTGTCTCCACTGGAGTGTGAGGGGACCAGACCACAGCTTAGTGGATGGGGAAGATGTCATAGCAGAGCCTCAAACACCAGATGAGAGGTCACATCTTTTTGTCCTGTTCTACCATCTTCACACGGGAACTGACTTAGCACAGAAGGTATGTTCAGGCCTCTAAGAGTGCAGGAATTTGCATTTCCAAGATTATGAAGAGAGACATGTAGTAAGTGTGTGTCTAGGCGTCCAAGATGTGAAAGATGTGATTATTTGCAGAACCTAATCTCATACCTCCCATCCTTGTTGAACTGAATATTGCAAAAATATTCTCATTCGTATTTGGAATGGTATGTTTCTGAGCAATCATTATTCTGAATACTCATTCCAGCCAGGAGACGACCTGAATATTGAATAGAATAAAAATGTATATATTAGATTACTTATTCAAATGCCTTTCTGGCAGTTTGGATAGAATTAAGCAACAGTCCAATCTGGCTGTTGTTTTATGCATGGGATGTCAAAGCTAAACAGCCCCTAGAGAATATTCTCTCTCAGTCTTTCTCTGCACAGAGCCTCACCATCCTGTCTTGTTCACAGATGGGGAAATAGGCTGAGAGAGGGGGGCATACAGCATGGGAATGGGAGACCTGGGACCAAGAGCTACCATTCAGTGGCCAGACATGGTAGTTTGTCCCCACTGGACAAAGGCGGCAACTGAGGCTCAGTGTGGTTAATCGAGTTGTACAGAGTCACTGCTAGTCAGTGGCAGAGTTGCTTCATCCCAGGTCACTGTCCTTTTGTATTACCTCACTGGGCCCCTAATATAGCCAGAGAGAGTGTGTTCCTCCTTTCATGCGACCTGCAGACTCTGCCAGGTGCTTCAGTTATGAAATCTTGTGAAGTGATGATATTATCCCTGGTCTATAAATTGAGGAAATTACAATGAGTATATAGAACCACACTTTAGGTCCCCCAGACAAGGAACTCTGCCACACCACTATTCTACCCTGCATGCCCTAAGAGCGCCACACGACGCCAAGCAATGACATATTGTTCGGCAGTTACAATCACAAAAAGCAATAACCCAAATTTGCCTTTTGAAATGAACCCAAGTAATCCTTTTGAAGGAAAATGTTCACTGAGAAGCTTGCTGAAATGTCATCTCTGAGAGGACTTCTTCAAGCTCTCCCAAGGCCCTTTTCACACAGTATTGTCATTGTATATGGCATATTCTCTCTGCTAAATTAGTACTTTAGGGCCAAGAACCACCTCTGATTGGTTTTTTGCATTTCCAGCTTGGGCCCTGGTGCCTTGCAGGCATCTGGAAGGTTTGCTGCACAAATGGATGGATATTTGGTTAGAATCACTGCAAGGAAGGACCTCAAGGGGGAAGGACTCTTCTCCCTCCCCAACCAACCTAGAGCTCATTAATCTGGAGAACAAAGAGGACCCCGCAAGTCCTAAAACCTAACATGGTCCTTCCAACCCCACTGACAGTAAAGTAACAAAACCGAGAACAAAACCTCAGAGCTTCCTGGGGTTCTGCCAGGGTTGGGGAAGATGCTTCTGACATGCATGTTTCCACTCAGACTTGAATCTCACTTCATCTCATCAACCAATTCTGAAATCACAGCTTCAGCATCTTCTCCAGTATCCTCCTCACTACCCTGTCCTTCCAGGCCCCTAGAGCCCCAACCCCTCCAGGAAGTTCTTCAGTCAGGTAGCCCGCCGTGATGTCTCCATCCCAGTTCCTCTTTCTCCCCTGTACACTCTTCCATTCCTGCTTATCTGGTGCTGCCTCTTGCTGTCAGTTCCTGGATGGCCCACGTAGAGAGAGGCAGTGTGGGCCGATGCACAGAGCACAGGCTCTGGTCTCAGATGACTTGGGTATAAATCCCAGCTGGAACAGTGAATAGCTGTAGGACTTTGGGACATTCACTTAACACCCTGAGGCAGCAATTCCCTCTCAGGATTGTAGGGAGGTATGCAGGGACCCTGATCATGGAGGGCCTTGTCTGCAAAGCTAGGGAGCTCAGACCTTATTCTACAGACAAGGGGGCACTATTACAGAGTTTCTCATCTGAAAATCACATGATCACATCTGTCTTTTTAAGAGAATACTCTGGCAAAGGCACAGAGAATAGACTGAAGAAGAGGCAGCAGAGGAGAAAAACCAGGCAGGAGACCCTACAGGGATGGACAGGGGGTGGCAGTGGGGGAGGTAGGGGTGGGGCAGGGGGAAGTGTGGAGTCGCAGGTGTTAATGGCCTGAACAAAGGAGGTAATAAGAAATAGTAAGAAGAGCTAATGTCTGTGAGCTCCTCCTCGGGGCCAGGAATAATGCTAGCACTTATAGGGATTATTTCCTTGATTCTTGTTAATAACCCAAGATTTTTCATCCACGGAAACTGAGACATTGAGAGGTTAAATAAATCACCCAGGATGACATAGTAAATAAGAAAACTGGGATTCAAGTCCAGACAGTCTCACTCCAGAGCCCAAGTGCTTAATCATCCAGCTAGTTCGTGATTGAAGCAGAGATTGGAGAAAAACCATTTAGAAGGTGAAACTGGCAGGATAGATTGGCTGAAGTGAGTAAGGAAGAGGGTAGAGCATAGGGTGACTCTCAGGTTTCTGCCCAAGGTCCACAGCCCCTAAGAGGCAAAGTCAGGATTTTAACCCAATTTTATCTAACCCCAAAGCAGTTTCTCTTTTCACAGCCTTAGAAAATGTTACCTGAGAGGTTGGTGTTCTCAGGACAGAAGGGATAATGTAGAGATTGGTACTTTCCCCAGAATTGCACAATTCCTTTATTTAAGCCATTAAACCATAACTAGCTTTCCTTAGGTTGTTGAGGGTGTGTGTTTCTTTACAGAAGGATTTAGTATCAATTACACAGAAAAATTGACTAGAAAATGCATATGATAGCTTTGTTTCCTGGGTACCAATCCAAATGCAAAGGAGGAGTCCAAGTACCTTTGGAAACCGAAGTAGAGGGAAGGCAGAACATCCACTCTAGCCAGAGGGAGACTAGTGGGAGCTTGAGCTTGACACTCATTCATCCCTTTACCATGCCTTCCCCAAGGCGCTCCTCTATGCCAGGCTGGCCCCTGGAGGATGGTGATAGATTCAGCTCCTGCCTGGACATCTCATAACCAAGGTGGGAAATATATAAGCAGGCAGGCCTTCAAAGGGCTAAAGGAGGGGCTGTTTTAAAGGAGAAGGAGTGTGTCCTCCAAACAAGAGAAGATACTCTGTCTGGGTCTTGTCTTGGCATTGGGCAGAAGCCAGGCCATGTAGCCTTGGGCGCATAACTTGACTGAACTTCCTTGTTGTCGTTGTAACAGTGGTGCAATCAGTCCTACTTTGATCTACTCTTTCCTCTCATGTAATCAAGGACCTGGAATGCTGAGTTGGGACTGAGGGTCTGGAGCCTTGGCTGCCTCCTGGGGTGGAAAATGTTAGGTATACGAGCTGCAGAACTTGATCCTGAGGGTGAGAGCCAGTGTCTGAGGTGGAAGTGAGACAGAAAGACAGACAAAGACTTTGACCCTGGATCTCACCCAAGGGGCCAAGCAGAGAGGCAAGTCCAGGTGTGAGGCATGAAGTGGACATGAGTCCAGAGGCCATAGGTTGGAATGGAGGGTTGGGCCAGGGACAGGGCAAAGAGACAGTCTCTGGGTATTACTGGAGCTCCTACAGGATACCGGCAATCACCACTCTGGGTGCAGTGGGCTTAGGCGTGCTAAGCCCACTGCACCCAGAGTGGGTGCAGTGCAGTCACCACTCTGGGTGCAGTGCTATTAGGAGAATGAAGTGGCAACTATGTGTGAAGCACCTAGCGCCTAGCACACAGTTAATTCTCAGTGAGTGTTAATCGTGGAATTGCTTTTCTTTTCTGTCAAAATTCACCAAGAGCTTCCATTGTGCCAGGTCCTGTGGCGGGCACTGAGAGGAGGGGAATGATAAAGATGCAGCTCCTGTCCTTCAGAAGCCCAGAACGCTGGAGATGCAGACTCATAAATAAGATGTCCCTATCAAAGGTTCTAAATGACATCATGGAGGAGGCCTAGTGGTGGGACAGGGCGAGGGGGCAGTGACCCAGCCTAAGAGTTCTGGGAAGGCTCCCTGGAAGAGATAGTGGCTAAGGTGGATCTCAAAGGTTAAGAAAGAGTTAAGCAAGCAAAGATTGGTGAGCAATCCATTCTGGAAAGAGGCACAACTTCAACATAAGCGTAAGACAGCATGGAATAAAGTGGAATGTGAGGAGAGGCAAGAGATAAGGCAGGGCTCTGCCGAACCTGGAGACAAGGAACCTGGACTCCATCCTGAAGGTGATGGGGAGCTACTGAAGGGTGTTAGGCAGGAGAGAAACCTGGCCAGCTTTATGCTTTAAATAGATCACTCTGGCTGGTGGACAAGAGTATATCAGAGAGGGCCAGCTAGAGGCCTGGAGGCCAGAAGAAATCTTTAGTTTGATGTTTCTGAGTCAAAAGTCAGTTATGCTTTGATAAAATTAATTGGGGAAGATTCAGAAGTGGGAATAAGGGCTTTTGCATCTAAAGCTAGATATGAAATGTTAACATTTGTACTCCTATATACAATGAGCTGAATTCCCATTCTCTGTGCTATGAAAGGTGATGTAAGGGGGCATAATGCCTTCCAGCTTTAACTCTTTAAGACTTGGTCATTCTATTTCTCTTCTTAGGAAATGAAATGGATGTTTATGTCATTAATCCCCCCAGGCAGGACACATGCTTTGGGTTCTGCCTTCCTTGTGTCAGAGTGTGTTGCCTGAAGGCACCTTACCTGTTCTTACGAAAGATGCTATATTTATCACATGGTTGGATAGTGTCAGGATCTATGCCAAGATCAGGGCTCATCATGTGAGTAATATCAGGACCTAGTCTGTGCTAAGATTGCTGTTGTGTCTATGGTTATAGAGCTGAGAAAATTGTCCGGTTGAGGTCTTTGACATCAGGCCTTTGGGCTCATTACCACAGTGTCTGCTCTACTTAGCTGCCCTGCCAAACTGTGCCGAAGGATTCTGGGAACATGTACTCAAGGACTCCTCTGGTCCTGGCTGTGCCCAACTCTGTATATCTGGAAGCTGTAAGAAAAATGGATATACTCCAGATCCCCACAGCCTCTAGTGCTTTCCTCCAAGACAGCACTAATTCACACATTAGAGTCTCCTGTTTCAAGACTGGGAGCTCCTTAAGGGCAGGAGCTCACCTGACTCACCAATTTTTGTGAACTCATCATCCCTGTCCATTTTGATTAAGGAATTTCCTTGTTGCAGGTACTGTGCTAAGAGTTAGAGATACACAAGTGGACAAGCCACACACAACCTGGGTCTTCATGAAGAGATGGATTTGGAATATTTGAGATGCCATTTAGACCTCAAAGTCCAGATGTCTAGTAAGCAGCCGTATGCATATGTGACAGGAGCTCAGGGGAGGAGTCTGTCTGCTCTAAGTGTGTGAGTACACAAAATAAGAAGACCAGAATTATAGGGCAAAATTCTGAGAAATACTGACATCTAAAATATGGGTCAAAGAAGAGGAGCCTACCATGGAGACTGAGACTCAGTTACTTATGTAACTGAGGGTTACATAAGAGGAGGCAGGAAGAAAATCAAGACAACTGAAGTCAAGGGGAGCAAAACATTTCTGGAAGAAGACAAGGTCAACAGTGTGAACGCTGCGGAGACCAAATGTAGGAATTCAGTGATGTTGAATTCAGTAGGTCACTGGTAACCTTGGAGAGCAGGTTCAATACAGGTGTAGGTCAGGCTGCAGGGGGGCTGAGGGGTGAATGGGAGGTGAGTAAATGCTGATAGTAAGTGTGGACTGCACTTGTTTTCAAAAAGTTGTGCTTGTGAAGAGGAAGTGAGAAGGAAGAAATGAAAGGTGAGGCAAGGATGAGCAAGGGTTTTGAGGTGGTGCAGGTCGTGTGTTGAGGCTGGGAAAGACTTGAGCATGTGCAAGCACAGATAGGAAGGGGCCCTCCAAGAGGGAGAGGTCGGAGATCCAGCACAGAGCACAGCACTTGCTCTGTGAACACTGAGTGTTTTCTGAAACAAATGGGCAGGGGAAGGGTTTCTGTGGGTACAGTCTTTGGGTTCTGTCGCACCCCACTAACTATTCTAAAAATGTTGTTGTGCTTCCTCTTTCTGGAACAGCTGGGCCATTATGAAGTACACAGAAACCACCTTTTCAAACTCCCTAGAGGACGTTCGATTTCAGATCTAAGCCAAGGTGCTTCCTCTCCAAGGACCCATGTGGCTGGATTCGCCCCTCCCACGGCAGCACCTAACACTGACTCCCAGCAGGAGGGAGGAGCCCCAAGGCAGCAGCAAACAGAAAAGTTTCCACCGCAGCGTCTTGCCCACCCACTTGGGGACTTAGCATTCGGCAGAAGGCCTCCTCTTTGACTGAGGACTTCATGTCTACTTTGAAAAGGCAACAGGGCTGACTGGATAACCCAGACAACTTGAAAGGGTGTGCTTAGAGACAACAATCTCATTATGATTCATTCAGGCACCCCTTCAATGTTAGTCATCTCCCCTACAAGCTGCCACTAGCTTGGGTAAGGTGCTGAACTCTCTTATTCATACAATGGGTAGCAGTTCATGGGGTTATCATGAAGAGGAAAATGAGAGAACATAAAAAAAAGAGCCACGCATGTATTAGATTCTTAATAAATCCACATGTCCTTCCCTTTCTTGCCAGGAGCCAAAATTTCTTTTCCCCCAGTAAGTGCCCAGTCTTGAGTCTAAGGGCCAAAGGGGCTGGACTTAGAAAGAAGAGCATCTTGGGAAGCACCTGACGTGGCTGCACCTCAGGATGATACCATCTGTCCCTTGGGCAGGTTTTTGTTCTTTTGTTTTGGGGATCCTGCTGTAAGAGGCTTTTGGATTTAATATGTGAAATGAAAATCCAGATGAAATGATAAATTGGGGGAGTGGGGGGGTTGTGAGAGAAATGTCCTTCATGTTATAAGAAGGATCCTTTGCTTTATCACAAAGTTTCTTGAAATATGTGCTCCCCCGTTGCAATTAAGAATTTGTCTGCACATCATCAATTATCTGGCAGAGAGGCTTGGCTGGAAGGAATACGGCTGGGAGACACAGCTGGAGAGTTGGGAGCTTGTGCCAAGTGAGATCCCATCGGAACCAGAGGCAGTAAAGCTCAGAAATGACTGTGTAAATCTGGAACAAGAGGGAAGTCAATTTCCACGGGTTGAGTATGCAGGCACGCTGAGGCGTCTAGCCAGGCTGGATGGGTGGGTAAGTGGACCATTTACCAGAGCAGGGAAGGTAGGAGGGAGAACACGTAGGAGGAGGTATGAATGGGGGGGGTCTCAAGAAGGGTCTCGTTCAGTTTGGGACATCTTGAATAAGAGGTGTCTGTGGGATATCAAAGTCTAGAAGGCAGATAAATGGCACTGTGCTCCAAGCAGTGCTTAAATATTTGTAGTTTCCTGAAAGTTCCAAAACTAGCTCACACTTCTATGCTAGTGCACACGCTGGGCTCTCTAGCCCAAATGGTGTCTCCCCTCCCTACCCTCTCATACCTGCAGAGCTTCTAGCCATCCTTCAGGTGTCAACTCCAACTATAGGGAATAGTCAGGCAGCCACAGACTGTCCATTGCCTTGGACAATCTACCTCCACATAGACACTGGGCCTCCATTAGCATTGGGCCTCACAAGAAGCCTTCCTTCGTGGCTTAATCAAGATTACATAATTGAATAAATGTAACAGACTCAGCACAGGGAACTCAATAAATGTTATTCCACTTCTTCTGTTGCAATTATTGAATTGGCCCCCTTGTATGTCTCCTCAATTGTATTCATTTCCTAAGGCTGCCAAAACAAAGTACCACAAACTGGGTGGCTTAATGCAACAGAAATTTATTCTCTCCCTGTTCTGGAGGCTAGAAGCCCAAAATCAAGGTGTCAGCAGAGCCATGCTCACTCTGAGGCTCTGTTTCTGCTTCTTCCTAGTTTCTGGTGGTGGCTGTCATCCTTTGGCCTTCCTTAGCTTACAGCTGCATCACTCCAATCTCTGCTCTGTAGTCACATGGCATTATCCCTATGTGTCTCTGTCTTCACATATCATTTTTCTTTTCTTAGAAGGACATCAGTCCTATTGGATTGGGCCCGCCTTAATGACCTCGTTTTAACTTGATTTCACAGGCACCCTATTTCCAAATAAAGTCACGTTCACAGATATGAGGGGTTAGGACTTCAACGTAGCTTTTGGCGGGGGACACAATTCAACCCATAACACTGAGGAAAAAGTTGTTTCCTGCAGGGTAAGGCCCATGTCTTGTTTGTCTCTGTCACAACACTTAGCACAGCGTCTGGCTCAAAGAAAGTGGTCCAGGAAATATTTTTTGAGTTTTGGCTGTACACCTGTACTTTCTAAATCAGATTGTTTAATGCTTTGTTTACACCAGTGTCCACTGTGTGCAAAGATCTGGGCCGGATGCTTTCTGTATGCTCTCTTATTTAATTGTATCTATCAAGTATCCTGGGAGGTAAATCAACCTACACTACAGATAAGGAAACCAAACTTCAGAGAAGTCAGGTGAGTTGCTCAGATCTGCACAGCTAATGGGCTGTGGAGCAGGGATTTGAGCTCAGGTTTATCTGATTTCAAAGCTCAGATCACTCTACTACATTCTGCTGCCTTTTCTTTCCTCTTTGTTTCAGTCAAGCCTCTTTGGGAGTCCAGACTGCATCAGCTATGCTTAGGGCAACCTAACCCAAACTGGGTTGGGTTCATGCTTTGGCCAGAGTGTTGGAGAGTCCCATTGATGGGGGTGGGGGAGTACAGGGTAGTACAGAGAGGGCAGATGGAAGTGACAGCGGGCATCCCCTCCCCAACTAGGAGAGGCTTCTTCATGATGCTAATCCTTGAAAATGATGAATTATGTATGGTTCTCTAGGAGTAGGTAAGCTAATGCCATAGGCATGGATGAGAGCACCTTCTTCTGAAGACTTTCCCCTGTAATCAAGAGAGAGCATGGCAGGGCTTCCCTGGTGGTGCAGTGGTTGAGAGTCCGCCTGCCGATGCAGGGGACACGGGTTCGTGCCCTGGTTCGGGAAGATCCCACATGCCGCGGAGCAGCTAGGCCCGTGAGCCATGGCCGCTGAGCCTGCGCGTCCTGAGCCTGTGCTCCGCAACGGGAGAGGCCACAACAGTGAGAGGCCCGCGTACCGCAAAAGAGAGAGCATGGCAATATAGGACAGAGGAAAGGCCCACCAGAAGCTGGGTTCCAGGACTGATTTAGTCAAAGAAAAACTTTTTGACTTTGGGTAAATTATTGTCCTCTGTCTTCAGTTTAATCATTTCTATAATGGGAGGTTTGGGCTATAAGTTCTCTGAAGTCACTATTCTTGGTTTCCTGCTTCTATAGATTCTGTTTCCGTCTTATAACGCTATTTTAAGGTATTTATTACTCTGCCAAGAAAAAAAAAAAAAGAACCTTCAGGATGAAATTTTTTTATGCCAAGGAAAAGATGTTTTTCTTTTCCCTTTCTTTGCATGCAGAGCTCTTCTTTGCTTCCCCCATGTCTACCTTTTCATTCTGGTAACCCTCACAGGTTTTCTCAGTGGCGGCAAGCACCAGCTGGCATGGCCGTTCCTTTTCATAATACTAAAGATAAGGATTTGCTCAAAAAATTAAAACCATGTTGACAGTGCTTATCTGGCTCCTATGTTGGTAAATCTGTTCTGTGCTCTTGCTGTGACCTGTCCAAACAGAGAGATGGAAGAAAAAATGGTGCATATGTCCAACTTGTTTAGCTTGGGGCAGTTTTGCAGCCCCCTTGCCAAGTGGAAGCAGGGTAGTTTCATTTCCTACGCTGCTCTCAGCCTCTTGAAAGTGTGCAGGCCCTAAGTGAACATTTCCTGGAAGACGCTTTCTTCCTTGGACATTGAACATCTCAAGTGGAAAAATGGACCTCGTTGTTTGTGCAATTGAGATCTGCCTCCACTTGGGGCGAGGTAAGAGTCAGAGAGATAGAGTTTTGATCATTTCACCTTTAAAATCACAGCAGCAGAGATGGGTTGGCTTGGGGAAAAGAATGTTTCTCTCTCCAAGAGTCCATGTCCCAGCTGTCTCCTACGCCGATGAGTCTGGATGCCTGAGGACCACAGAGTCCTTCCCCGGATGGCTTGGAGTTACTAATAACTGTTCGCATGTTCCAACAGCAAGTTTAAATTTATAGCCTTAATGTATATGTCCCCCTACACTGCTGCCTTTCATGAGTTTTCTTTGCATCTTGTCCCCTAAGGAAGTAGGGGACAGGGTTTGGATTTTTCATTCAAGTACCCCTTACTCTACCCAAATCACAGTTGGTGCTATCAGATGTATCAGCTAGCAAGAAGAAGAGTACGGCCTCCCAGATTCTACATGGAATTGGTAAGGGAATTAACACACCTACCAAATGACAAGTCGTATGCCAGGGACCACAGGAAGCAACAGAGCAGAGTGGGAACTTCATCCTAGGTTTGAATCCAGGGTGTAACGTGAGCCCTCACTTTCTCTCTCTGGACCTCAGCTGATGCATCTGTAAGGTTATTATGAGCCCTGCATGTGAGGCACCTAACGTTAGCAGGGACAGAGCAGGAATCTCAATAAATTTCAGTCCTTTTCTTTGCCTCTTCCTCTCTTACATATATTATCTCGTTTGCTTTTCTCAACAATCCTAAAAGTTTAGTTTCCCATTTTATGGATAAGAAAACTGTCTGGTTCTCTGCTGTTTCCCAAGTATGAAGACAAGCTTCTGGCGTATAATGAACCCTCAACAAATAGTCATTAGTAGATGAATGAATGAATGAGAGAGGCAGTCTTACAGGAGTTAAGAATCTTGCCCAGAATTTCCCAGCTAGTATTCCAGATGAGTCAGGACATAAGGCAGGACATCACAGAAAAATTCATATGAGGAGACAAAAAAAGAACCCAGAAATGGGAACAGAAAAGCATAACATAATTCATCCTTTTCTATGATTGAGAACACTGTGTTTCACAATTTCAAAGGCGTGTTTTAAATGTACAAAAGCTGAACATAATTTTAAAAGCAGACAATAAAACCCCAAACTCAGCTAAGTCCTAAAACTTTGTAAGATAAAAGTACCAATCTTATTAAGGTTCCAGCTTTCTTAAACGTGGCATACTGCCCCAGCGTTGGCCAGGAAGAGGATGGTGGGTGGCATCTCTGCAGTAATACTGCCCAGTCTTTGGGAAGAGGGAGGGGAAGATACTTCGTCCCCAAATACCTGGCTTCTGGCAATCCATCCTGTCATTACCCTGTGACCTCCTAAGAGGAAAAGGTAACAGAGACTCTCTCAGAAGATGAGAATGAAAAAGACAACTGGTTTTCATGGAAACTACTGTGTGTGAGGCACTGAGCCTGCCAGGCACTGTACACGCGTAGTCCGTTAGACCCCATGACAGCCTTATAAGACTCTATTTGACAGTTGAAAAACCTGACAGAAATTTGCCCACGGTGATGGAGCGATAATTGAACCCAAATCTGGGTCTAAAGCCTGTGCACATTTCATTTTTCCTATGGCCTCATACCCCCTTCTGTGCTGGGCTGCCTCTCCACCATGGGTGCCGAAGCGAGAAGCAGAGCTCAAAGACTGGAGACCCTTTGACAGCCCAGCCAAGTGGCAGGATGCATTAGCAGGGTGGAGGGGCGGGGCCTGTCCAGTGACTTACTCTGCCTAACAGTTGAGTTAAACTCTCTGGCCACTTCATCCAGAGTCTCACATACCCTGGTGTCTTGCTTCTGTCTATCCTGTATTTTAGGGAAAAAATGATGCCTCACCTTTATCTCTTTTTCCTCTATTCTAGCCATTTATTTTCCATGATAATAAAGGTGCGCCTGATAGTAAAGGAGGGGAGGTGGGGCCTTGATACCCTACACATCAATTCACCCACCACAAGCACTAAAGTAATATATGAAAAAAACTATCAAAAACAACAACAACAAAATGTGTGGCGTGTTGTATACGTGAGTCATTTTCCATTATAATAGAAAAACTTAGAGGTCAAGAGCTTTTTTTTTTGGTTGGCATAATAGGTGGCCCTATTGTGGTACTAAATAAGGAAACTGATTTTGAGTAAATGAAAGAAAGCCGTCCTTATACTGCAGATTGAATCTAGTACACTCCATCCACTACAACATAGGATGAAAATATTAATGAACTCCAGAATGTTTCTTGAGATAGTGCCTGCCAGGGTCTCACCTGGACCAATCAAAGTGGTCTGGACATCCCTAGAAAACCAGCATATGACCTTCTGAGGATGGATGATCCGTCATCTCCCCATTCTAGCTAGAAAGGCACTAATCATCCTCAGTGGGGCACGAGTCAGACTCAGAGGGAGCCAGAACTGGGGTAGAGGTCCATAGTTGGGCCTCTAGAGTCAGGTAGTCTGAGTCTGAATCCTGGCTCCAGCATTTACTCCTGTGTGACGTTGGGCAAGTTACCTAATATCCCTATGCCTTGGTTTCTTCAGCTCTAAAATGAGGCTGATATTAATAGTACCTGCCACCCAGGATTGCTTTGAGGATTAAATGAGAAATGTATGTAAAGCTTTCCACAAAAGTTCATGGCTATTATTCCTATTCTTGTTCTTATTCCTCCAAGTGATAGCAGGGTAAGAATGGGGTGGGAGTGACACTTCTCACAGAGATTTCTCTCACTGGAGCTCTCTGATCCTCTTTTGTTCTGGCTCAGAAGAGGCTCCCTCCAGACCCTGCAGTAACAGGTAATCCCCAGGTTGTCCCTGGCCATCAACAGAGAGTGTAAGAATATAGAAATCGGGCTTCGCTGGTGGCACAGTGGTTGGGAGTCCGCCTGCCGATGCAGGGGACATGGGTTCGTGCCCCGGTCCGGGAGGATCCCACATGCCGCAGAGTGGCTGGGCGCGTGAGCCATGGCCGCTGAGCCTGCGCATCCGGAGCCTGTGCTCCGCGGGAGAGGCCACGACAGAAAGAGGCCCGCGTACCGCAAAAAAAAAAAGAATATAGAGATCTGCTTGAGCAGTTGGAAACCTCAGAGTTCTTGAAAACTTCAGCGTCTCTGGAGTAAGTAACCATGGTTTCAGAAACCCCAGATAATGTAGTCATAGTAGTCATATCATCAGTATTCTCAGAATCATTAGCTACTCAATTTAGGGATGCTTGGAACCCTAAGATAGATGTTGGACTTTCCCCTAAGATCTAGTTCTCAGATTTCTAGTCAGGATTCAAGCCTCTAAGAAAGGGAAGTGGGGATTGAACTCCACAATCAATTCAGCTCCCTGTTGCCCAGGAACTCTGAGGCAAGGCCCATATCAAAACAGCCCTTGAAACCAGGCTTTGGATCAAGAACCTGAAGTTCAGGTCTTTTCCACATGACTATAAACAACTCCTATCTCCTCTATAAGTCTTAGTTTCCTCATCAGAAAAATGGAGATATAAAATCTCATGGGTGTTCTGAAAATATTAAAGGAGATATGTCTAAAGCAGCCAGTATACATCCTATCACAGAAATCAGTAATTGTTAGTTACATTTTCATTCCTTTCTTCTGATTTTGTACTGAATTTATGGTATGGTTAGGATATGTTCTTAAGAAAATCAGAATTATTCATGGTTTGCTGTGTGCTTCTGAGAAGACTTAATTCCCTGAAAGAATGTTCCGTTGTGTGCCTCTGACCCAGAATAGCAGCCCAGAGTTATCAAACAAAAGCCTAAGAGTGGATGGAAATGTGGGGTTCACTCTGGCCCTCTGTGGACCTCTGAAGGGCAGACATTCTGAGCCATGGGTGCTTGAGATGAGCAGAGATCGTAACCAGAGAACTAGCATGTGGTCTTTGAAGGAAAGTTGCCCTGTTACCTCCCAAATCATGTTGGAATCATCAGAAGACTAGAATGAGTCAGGCTTACCCCTGAGTAGGGGGTTAGAGTCAATGACATCCAGCCAACAGCAGGGTAAGAAGAAAGTCTAGCCTTGTAGGATGCGGCAGAATCACCATCTTGTGTCCTGGGAAGCCCAGGGGCTGTGTCAGTGAGGTTCCTGATGCTATTACATTATTGCTGGTTCCAGTGTATGTCAACTATATATGATTGTCCACGTGACTATTTTTCTGTAATTATTTGAAATTTTTTCTCTCCGTGTATTTAGAAAAACATTTTGAAAATGTCAACCTGTCTAGTTGCTCTAAGGGAAAACTACAAAAGGGGTTTTATTGTTGTTGGGGCCAGATTATGGCAGCTAGACAGGGTGGGAGCCCAGAAACAGAGAGACACTCACAGGGAAAGGTAAGATTCAGAGGAACAAAACAAGGCCCTTGGGACACCTCTCCCTCCTCACCTTTAGGGGCTTCTATCTTCTCCAGGGTCTATGTTTCAGACATACATTCATTCAGCAAGTGTTTGTTTAGGGTCTGCCTTGTGACAGGCTAAGTGCTAGGATACAGTGGTGAAGAAGAAAGATAGGGTCTCTTCTCTGGTGGAGCTTTCGATCTAGTGGCAGAGACAGACAATAATAGAATAAATATATGTTATATACTACGATAAGTTCCATGAAGAAAAATATAAGAAGCTGTGGAAATAGGTAGCAGGTTCCTGAGCTAGTCTGTGGAGGGGGCTGGGAAGAACAAGCCAGGAAGGCCTTTCCTAGGGAAGTGACATTTCAGCTGAAAAATAACAGAGTGAGTTAATTTAATAAGGGAAACCAGAGGCAGCTTCTAAAACTAATAGTCCCCTAATTGAAATTCATAGTTGAGGCAAGTTGCATCCTTCCCAGGCAGGCCAATTATTATTATTTTTTTTGCGGTACACGGGCCTGTCACTGTTGCAGCCTCTCCCGTCGCAGAGCACAGGCTCCGGACGCACAGGCTCCGCGGCCATGGCTCACGGGCCCAGCCGCTCCGCGGCATGTGGGATCTTCCCGGACCGGGTCACAAACCCGTGTCCCCCGCATCCGGCAGGCGGACTCTCAACCACTGCACCACCAGGGAAGTCCCAATTTTTTTTTTAAGTTTTTAAAGTTATTTATTTATTTATTTATTTTTGGCTGTGTTGGGTCTTCGTTACTGCACAGGGGCTTTCTCTAATTGCGGCGAGTGAGGGCTACTCTTCGTTGCGTTGCGCAGGCTTATCACTGCAGTGGCTTCTCTTGTTGTGGAGCATGGGCTCTAGGTGTGCGGGCTTCAGTAGTTGTGGCACATGGGCTCAGTAGCTGTGGCTCGTGGGCTACAGAGCGCAGGCTCAGTAGTTGTGGTGCACGGGCTTAGTTGCTCCGCAGCATGTGGGATCTTCCCGGAGCAGGGCTCGAACCCGTGTCCCCTGCATTGGCAGGTGGATTCTTAACCAGTGCGCCACCAGGGAAGTACCAGGTAGGGCAATTTCTTTGTTTGCTTTTCAAAACCAATTCAAATGCTCTTCCCCTGTGACAGCATTTCTTCTTTCTCTTCTATTCATACATTTCTTTTGGTCTTCAACCACGGGGAATTCTTTTGCTTTGTGTTGCTTATGTGGAGTACACACACCTAGACTAAAATGCCTGGATTCAGATCATCCGCGTAACCAGCTCCAGAGTGTGACCCACAGGAGATCAAAATATAGCAGAGGTCTGATTGGTTGAACTTGACCATTGTGTTGACTGCTTGATCAGGCGTTCACAAGGCTTCAGACTGCTGTAAATGCGTCTGCATGTTACATTTTATATAATACATACAAGTTGTTTTTTCTTCTAAGAAAATACTCAAAAAGTCAATTTCAAAGAATGAATGGCTCCAAACACATTATCTTGGAAGTGTTTGCTGCAGGTTTGGGCAAGGCCTGTAGCTTCAGAGACGTTTGAACATGTGAGATCTGGGAACTCCTTTGGTGACTACCACCCGTGCCCACAGGCTCTGGTTTAAAGGGGATGGCACTGGCATGGAAGCATTGTGGAGTGCTTGTTGGATAATTATCAGCATAGTTTAGTTCATTATATTCAATGTGACTCAGTAAACCTTTATGAGGCATCTTTCAGCATGGGGATAAGAGCTCTAGTAATAATAATGATAATAATAATAATAATAGGAACTAGCATATACTGAGAACTCACTATATGTCAGGCACTGTACCAAGCATTTTACATGGATTATTAAAATGTTAATTCTCATAACAACCCTATGAAGCTGTATTAATATTTCCATGAAAAAAGTGAGGCTTGGAGAGACTAAGAAACTTGTCCATGGCCACACTTAGTAAAAATAACCTTACTTATTAGGCCAGGATTTGTATATAGGACCTAAGACTACAATATACTGTCTTCACTTCACACTGGTATGTCATTTTTCAAACAAAGAAATTATTGTGCCCAAGAGAGGTTACATAGACATTTCAGAGCCCTGTATATTTACCCTGAAAATAATATCTAGGATTTGTTGAGCAATGCTATTTTTCTTTTCTTAAATTATTTTTATTTATTTTATTTTTAGTTGTGTTGGGTCTTCATTGCTGCACGCGGCCTTTCTCTACTTGTTTCGAGCAGGGGCTACTCTTCGTTGCTGTGCACAGGATTCTCATTACGGTGGCTTCTCTTGTTGCGGAGCATGGGCTCTAGGTACGCGGGCTTCAGTAGTTGTGGCACGTGGGCTCAGTAGTTGTGGCTCACGGGCTCTAGAGTGCAGGCTCAATAGTTGTGGCACACGGGATTAGTTGCTCCGTGGCATGTGGGATCTTCCTGGACTAGGGCTCAAACCCGTGTGCCCTGCATTGGCAGGCTATTCTTAAACACTGCGCCACCAGGGAAGCCCCGGTTGAGCAATTCTTATGTGACTGCCATGTTACCTTAAAATCTTCCAACTCAGAGGTGCTCAACTGGTCTGATGTTAGAATAATCTGGGAATTAAAAAACAAAATCATTTCCCAGGTCCCATCCCCAGACGAATTGAATCAGGATCTTAGGGGATAGGACCTGGGAGTGGGATATTTTTTTTAAGTTCCCCAGGTGGTTCTGATACACAGAGAGGGTAAAAACTCCTGCCCCAAATCTCATAATACATTCAGAAGATACATATCATTAGCCTCATTTTATGTGTGAGCAAACTGAGTCTCAGGGAGGCAAAGTGTCTTGCCCAAAGTTACAGCAAAAATGTGGCAAAGTCAGGATTTAATCCTTGGTCTGATTCCAAAGCCCATATTCCTTTGGCCCTCCAGGTGGTTGCCTATATGACAAGTTGGCATTCCCTCTAACTCCAGGCAGTGTTCACTGGGCTTTGAGGCTGTACTCAGTGAGCAACTCCTCTCTTCCTTCCCCCTGTCTCCTGCCCTCTCCTCCCCTGCCCAAAACCCCACCACCAGAGTCAACCAGATTTCATTATCAGGAGTTCACACAGATATACTGGGTTGATGCCACTGCCTTTGGGTGATAGTAGCAGTTCAGGGTAGTGCCCAGCATGGGCCTCCCAACAGTCCCAGATCCTCCTGGCCATGTATCAACATTCCTTCCTTGAATCAGCCTGAGAAGACAATAGCCCTGAGCTCATAGCACAGCAAGTTGCTTTTCTGGGCAGAATAAAAAAAAATAAATAAAAATTTTAAAAAGCAAATACTTAAAAAGTCAAATTAAATATCACAGGGAAAAAAGGCAAAATCATGAAAAAATGTGGTCAATCATTAGCAGAGAGGTTGAAAAGACACGCTCCAGTTGCTTTAAAAACTCACAGAAACCAGGTCTCCTTAAAATAGTTTTACAAAGTACACTGAGAATTCCATGCAGTAATATGAAACATAAGTCCCCCTGCTGCCCCGATCATGCTTCAGCTGGCTAAGCCGAAGGAGCTTGACATTAACCCAAGGCTCTGCAAAACTCAACAGGAAAGTGCAATGCAGACACAGTTGCAAACCTGCCCCATATGTGTACATTTTCTGCTCCATTAAAATGACTTGGACAAGAGGCAAAGTACATCTGGCTGGTAGAAAGAGGGAGTTAGGGGAGGGGCAGGGAGAGGACAGTCAACCTCATCACAGGCCTCCCACTCCCCAGTCTTGCTTCCCCCCAATCCTTACCCCACACTGCTTCTAGTCTAAAATGTCTAAAATGCAAATATGACCACAGGCCTTCCAAGATTCCCCAGAGCCAGACTGCTTTGTTAATTTTCTTAACTCTATCATGGGGTTTATAATACCCACTTCAAGGGTTCAGTGTGAAATTAATTGAAATCATATATATTTGTTGCCTGGCATGCTTGGTTTGTTAAGTAAACTTTGAAGGAAAAGTAGATATCACAATGATCATCACTGAAACCAGGTCATATGAGGAGAGATAGGTGAAGGAAGTGAAGATGTCTGGGCAGAAGATAAACAAGATCCTAAGGAGATAGGATCCCCAGTTCTTCCATATCTGATGGGCTGGCATGAGACTCTTGGTGGTGAACCTAGTATGACAGCTACAAGGTGAAAGCTTCTTCCTCAGTGTAAGTATGAAAGACCTTTCTAATAGTCAGTAGTGTCCCAAAGATAAGGCGTGCTGGTAACCTTCCTAACATTAGAACTATATAAGAAGCATCTGGATGAACACTTGGCAGGGATATTGAAGAGGGGATTCAACTGTGATCTGGGTGAACTTGACATCTTTAGCCACCGCTTTAAGTATGAAATCTGTACTTTTGAACTGTCTTTGTGTGCCAATCAATGAATCATCTATCAACAGCTTTAGTTTCTGGTATGTGTAAAGCCTGAAGCAACAGTCTCTGGATCAAAGAGGTACTTTGACTCCGGTTTTCACTAGGACAGAGGAGGCACACTTAGTAGGTTCTCTAGAAGCTGTGTTAAAAGACTGACTGTGTGATACACACAGAAAGCAGGAACTCTGGGTGTCTTTCTGTTGCCCTTAGGCTGCTGAAGTGTGTCTCTTTGAGTCTCTTGTACATGCCATTGCTTCTCTAGAATCCATTCTGTGCACCTACATGCAAGGTGAATGGAGTCCGTGTTTACTCTGTTGGCATCCATGTCATTATTTGTTCTTTTCTTCTTTCTGGGTTCTTGGAAAATGGAACTGCCCCCTTATGAGAACGATTTACACTGACTTGGATGGAGAATTTGTTTGAACCTGAGGGTGCAGTGATACTTAATATGTTCATGGATGTGTCTGTCTCACAAGAAGTAGACTCAGCGATCTGCACTTTGATCACCAGGAATGGGAAAGACAGAGCTGGGATTCAGCCCCACCTCTGAAAAGAAGGGACAAATGTTCAGAAAAACCACGCAAGAGGTTTGTTATTCATGCTGTGTCTTTCTTTAATGCATTTGTTTTATAAGCGTTTTCTCCCCAGCCCTGTGCTAGGATCCCGGGATGCTGAGGTTACACGGCTTTTTTGTCCCCCCTCAAAGAGCTCATTCTAATGAGGGAAGATAAAAGGTGCTGGGACAAAATAGTAGAAAGAAACTGCCTGTGCTTGAGGAGAGAGGCTGCTTGGGGAAGCTTCAGAGAGGAGGTGACATCTGAGCTGGCCTTCAGGGGAGGCTGAGGTCGCTGTGCACTCCAGGAGGAAGAACTTCCCAGGATGAGGGCAGAACCAAGCACAAAGGCTTGAGACCTGATAAAACATGCTCTCTCGGGAAATGTCAAATAGTGTAACGTTTCTGGAGTGTACTGTGTGCAGGAAGGTGGTAGAGATGAGATTGGTAATGTATTTTGAGGTCACTCTCATTTAGATGGGCTAGGAGGTTGGCCATGGTGCTACCTGAAATGATTTCGCAAACAGAGTTTGGAGCTTCATGGTATTTCATTAAATATGGCCAACTCTGCACGACTCATCTTGCGAATTACCAGAAGTCTTGCTACACATTACTTCCCCTTGACCACCATAGGAATGTATTCTTAAAATAAAAACTCCTGTAAGATCAGTCCAAAGAAATCATAATCATGAAGATAAACCTGCTGGAACGATTCAGTGTGGCTCCTCTTTTGTCCACAAGTATGTGGGGCAACAAAGGTTCAACATCTGTATCAGGACAACATGTGTTCATAACTGGCTGTCACTGCATATATGCCAGAGGCTAAGTTGAAGGGAACTCGATCTGACCTGTACGTTTGGATCTGGGAGCTGCATGTTGATGGCCCTCACCTGTATCATGTACTCCCCAAATCACAGTGAAATAATCTGGAGGGTTTTGGTTTATCTACTGAATCATTAGTGTAGCTGATCTGAAATGTGAGCCCAGCACTTTTTAAAAAAAAATAACGTGTAATGCTTTCTGATTATAAAGTAATCCCTGCTTATGGTGGAAAATAGTTACATAAACACACAAAGGAAAATAAAATCGCCCACCACTACTAAGAAACAACATTTTGGCACATTTATTTTGTCTTTTTCTTACAGGTTGAGTTCATTAAAATGAATTTTTTAAAAAAATATAACATTTAATTCAGCCTGCCACCTCAATTCAGCATTCCTCTATGAGAACACTTTTCTCACCATAACATAATTACTTACTTACACTTTTTTAATACTTTCAGACCAGATTGTAAGGGTTTCCAGGACAGAGGAGGTGTGTTATTCATATAGTAACCTAATTTGGGCACAGGAATCCAACATTGAGACTCAAGTCCTGGTACACTGTCTTACACCACAAGAGATCCAGGTGTTTGTGCTGTCTGTTCATCTCTCTACCAGCAGCCTTTAGCCCAGAATCTGGCATGTAGCACATACCCAGTGTATATTGGTCGCTTGAATAAGAGTATGGGTGTGACTGAATGTGGATTTTTATTTATTATTATTTTTCACCCCAAATTCACTGAGCCCCTATCAGGTGCCAGGAATATAAGTAGTCATATCTGATACAAAGCCCACCCTCTCAGAGGCGTCAGCGCAAGGATGCTGACCCCCTCTAATGTAGGATGGGGTTCCTATGACACATAGCCCAGTCAGAACTCCTCGAGGTGCTCCAGAAATGCCCAGCTAGCCCTGGGTTTGCCTTCTTCCGACCACGACCGCCCCTCGGCTCCCTGCTCATTCCAACTGGTCCCAGTTCAGTGACAGGCATTCTGTGGAGGGGTGCTTCACTGGAGGAAGACTACAGGGGAGAAAAGCTACACTGCTTCCTCCAGCTGAGAGGGGCCCTTGACAAACACTCCACTGCCCCAGCCAGCTGGTCCAACTGGAAATCCCAGATAAGCCCCAGTTTCTGGTCAGAACTAGTTTGGCAGCACAGGGGGAACATTTCTGGCTGACTGACCCTCCCCACAGGGGAGCTGGCGGTTTTTGCCAGAAAGAAAAAAAACAACAATGAACTAAAGGGGTTGAGAGGAGCGGTTTCAATTATTTGATACACTCCAAAATTCTGCTCTCTTTCAAGTGCAAGTTTACACTTAGGAATCCAAACAAGATTGCCCCCTGCCCTGCATTTATTCTCTCACACTCTCCTCTCCTGTGCAGTGCAGTTTTGTTGCAATGCAATTTGTTTTGTAGTGCGACCGTTGAAGCCACAAATCCTGCACGTGGCGCGACTTTGAATATTAGTCCATGCATTTTTTTCCTGCAAGGCTATTGTTATTATCATTATCGCGATTTAGCGTCTCTGCCCTTTCCCCTCCCTCGGCGAATCGCGCTCCGGCTGTGATTGCTCGGGTCTGACTTCGCGAGTGGCGGTGCGCTTCCAAACCCCCTCCTCCGCCCCCCGCCCCCCTCCCTCCAGGTTCCGCGCCCAGGCGAGAGCAGCCGATTGGCAGAGCTGTGCTTTCAGGAACAATAACAGCGGGGGGAGCCCGGGTCCCGGGAGCCGCCCCCGCCCCCCGGCCCGGCCGCGCGGCTCGCGGCCCCCGCCGGCTCCCCACCTCCGCGCCCGCCCCGCGGGCTGACCGGCCGACCGGGGCCCGCCCCCGGCGCCCACCATGTACGCCTTTGTGCGGTTCCTGGAGGACAACGTCTGCTACGCGCTGCCCGTGTCGTGCGTGCGCGACTTCAGCCCCCGCTCGCGGCTGGATTTTGACAACCAGAAGGTGTACGCCGTGTACCGGGGCCCGGAAGAACTGGGCGCCGGGCCCGAGAGCCCCCCGCGCGCCCCCCGCGACTGGGGCGCGCTGCTGCTCCACAAGGCCCAGATCTTGGCGCTGGCAGGTGAGCGAGCGGTCCGGGAGGGACTCGGGGGCCGGGCGGGGACCGGGAGCCGGGGAGGGGGCCGGGGGGAGCCGCTGCTTGTTCCGGCCCCCTTCTTCTGTCCCGTAGGCTTTTCTTTAGGGGACGGGGTGTCTCTAGAAGGCCAGACCAGTTAAAAACACGAGATGGTCCCCTTTGTCTTCCCCGCCTCCCCGACACCTCCCGCGCTGTCAGTCTGTCTCCATCTCTCTGTGTCTGTCCTACTCTTTCTGTTTGTCTCTTCTCGGCTCCCTCACTTTCCTGTTCTCTCCCCGCCTGTTTGTACCTTCATTTCTCTGTCTCTCACCTCTTTACCTCTCTCTCAGTTCCTTCCCTCTCTGCGCCTTCTGTCTCAAGTTTCTCTAGCTGTCTGTCTCTCCCTTTAAGGCCCTGAGTACCGCCTGGGAGTGAGAGGCAAGGCTTGATATTGTCGGACTCTGCCAGGTGGGAGTCCCTCTTTACAGAGGGAAGCTATGACATCCTTGTCTCATTCGGGCCATCATTGGACGGGATGAAGAGGCCTTGATCGCTGGGTACTGGGTGCCACTCTCTCCTGCCCCTCCCTGGCTAGGTGGCAGAGGTAAAGCAGTAGTGGCACTTTAGCATCCCTCAGACTCCACACCCCTATTGAATCTCCCAGAAGGCTCTCTGAGTGAGAGCTGAGGGCCAGGAAAGAGTTTCTAGGTCAGGATGAGACCAGACCTCCCATTCCTGCTTTCCCAGGGCCCTGAGAAATAGGCAGGGCAGGTGGTCTCATCCCCATTTGACAGATGAGGACGCTGAGGTTCACTTGGTGGTAGGACTAGAAACCAGCCCTCTAGCCTCCTTCACCGGGTTCTTTCTGCCATGCCGAGGCGCCTTTTCCTTTGTAAAGTCAGTGGATCCTCTTTCCCAGCTAGTTTTAGGAGGCTTGGGTACAGATATGAGTGGATGAGGAAAGGATCACTTCCATTTTGGGGAGCAGCCTCTTAGCTGTTGCTGCTAAGGAGGGTGCACCTCAGAGTGGACAGAGACAGTAAACCACCCTGCCCTCCAGTTGGAAGAGAAGACCAGGGGTTAGGAGACATTGCTAGCATTTTGTAGTTTGAGACCTTTCCTGTTTTTTCCAACTTCCTTAGGTCTCCTTAAGAGATGAATTCAGCATGTATCATATTTGAATTTGGCAAATAAGGAAACTGTGGCTTGAAACAGAGAAGTGACTTTCCTAGGGTCCCATAGCAAATTAGCAGTAGCTTAGAGCTGTGGTTCATGAAAAGTTCCTTTCCATCACCTCCTGTTGCCTCTGGAAAGTAGGTTTGCCGGAGTTGAGGAGTGAAAGAAGAACTGGAACCCTATGAGCACCTGGGGCCCTTGTGGACAGACTGTGTCCTGACCACCTCTCTGGCAAGCCCTGGGGCACAGTGGTATAGACCGCCCCCCCCCCACAACACCTGGGCATGCCTGGGGCCAGAAGAACAGGATGAAGGAAAGTATGTAGAAAAGGGAAACCCTTGTAGCGGATTAGGTTTTATTTCATTTGTTTGCTTGCTTTTAATTACCTGAAGGAAGGGATTAGGAGATTTTTCCCCAAGAGTACAGTATAGGCCTGAGGAGGTTATAGGTAGGTTGTAACCTTAGCTTCCCCTTGGCTAGAAGAAGAGAAAGCGTGCTCTTAATGATTCTATTATACTCCTAGATCTGGAAGGGCCCTAGGAGGCGGGGAGTGATGTGGTCAGAAGGAGTCCGTGGTAGGTAGGTGTTGTAGTGTGTAATAGCTGCTTTCCTCTTTTAGAGATTGTCCCTGCATCCACTTATTCATGCAGTAAACATCACCACTGTGCTTTGCTCTTCAGGCACCGCAGAGAGGCTGCTGAGGCAGATGGCAGCCCCCACAGACTCTGAGTTTGGAAATTGACAAAAGTCTTCTTCAGTAAGACACACGTAATTATTGGTGTGAGGACCATGAATCTTGAATCTATAGACTATTCATCCTCCAAGTTGGAATGTTGATAAATCTCTAGGGTTATTGAAAACAGACAGTTAAAATAACACACACGCACAAACAGACCTAGGCAACATCTGGAAATTGGCAGAGTAGATCCAGAGAAGAAGCGTGGCTCCGGTTTGAGCAAAGTGAGTTGAAAAGCACTTTCCTCCACCTCTCTTCAGGTTTTTTTCTTGAGAAGAGCAAGGGGAAGAAAAAGAAACAACTTGCCGTTGACTAGGCCACATTTAGAATTCCAATCAGCTGGTTAGCTTTTAAAGTGGAGCCACTGTCCTGGCTCCAGACCTGACTGGAAGGGCCAGGGTAGGTTTGGGAATTCACTTGTCCTGGAAGAACTCTCCCATGTGTCTTGAAACCCCATCTTGGATGTGGTGGCTCCGAGAATTGCTTGCAGTGACTTCGTCTTAAGGAGCTCATCTTCTGGCATCTCCTAGTTGTGAATACCACGGTGCTGTGGGACCAGATGTGAGGCGGCGAGCCCTCAAGCGGGAGGCAGAGATAGCTATGTTCTTGTGCATTAGCCATGAGTAATTAATCCCTCTCTGGCACCAAAAGCGTAGTTTCAGGAGCAGTTCGGGGCCGTTTTATGGCTTTTGGTGAGAAGCGCGGTACTTTACCGTTTGCCCAGGCCAACTCAGAGCTGTCTACAGGTGTACCTCTTCTTGTATCCAGGAAATGTCAAAGCCAGCTGCTTTGGGACTTTGCATTTTCCAGCATATGCTGGTCTACATCATGGTTTCCACGTGTGTCAGACCCAGTATATAGCCTTGATTTCAGTTCAAGGGGAAAAAACAAACACACCTTTACTGACAGTCTAACTTTGTGCCTGTGCATTCTCTCTCCTAGTCCTCCCCGGGACCCTGTTGGTAGAAATTGCCGTTGTTCCTATTTCCATTGTGTAGATGAGGACAACTGAGTTTCAGAGACTCCTCTCCAGCTGTATAGCTAACGAGTGACAGAGCCAGACTTGAAACCGAGGTCTTCCAGTGCCAGGCCCCCACTTGGAAATCTCCTTCGTAAAGTAGCTGATGTTCTCGTCAGCCACACAGCAGGCTTGGAAGGAATGAAAGGCAAGAGAAGAGCTGTCCGTGAAGCTGACAGTTCAAGTCAAGTTTTCGAGCCCAGGAACAGTTTTAGATGCTGAGTTTTCCAGCCCCTTCTGTTCTCCCTCTCTCACCAGTCTCCCTCCTACAGAGCACACGCACTTTCCTCTCTGCTAAGTTGTCATTTTCCTCAGGAAATCTCAGAAGAGCTCCCATCCTCCATGGGCCACATAACTCAAGATGTGGCTCACCTTTGGATGTGGTCTCCTTCATCACTCTCATTTATTTGCCAGACAGTGTGTTGAAAATGAGAACAGCCCATTTGGAGAGCTTGCCATTATCTAACTGCAGTCCAGTCTGCTACTGGGGCTCATGGTATTGATTTATGGTTTCTTTATGGGGCCACAACTGGTTTTTCTCAGCTCAGAGTCTTAAAATTCTCTGCCATTCTATCCAGGCACTTTGGCTATGTTATTATTATTTGGTGTGCTAAATTCCTCTTGTTGTCAGATGTCCCCCTTCTACTTCCTATACACCAGGCCCGGTGCTGTAATAAGCGAATGCTCCAGTGCATCCGCAGGTCTGAGGTCCTGGGACTGAAATGACAGCACAATCCAGGCGAAACAAAAGTTAACGTTTCAGGCCCTGCCATGTGGGGTTTCTGTCCGGGCAGAATGACAGAAGAAATGGGCGTCGTCCTCAGGGTGAGTGTAGTCTTAGGGCCCAATGTACGTGCTGAATAGAGGTGGAAGCCAGGCACCAGGGCAGCACAGAGAAAGGGCCCATTCTAGGTGGGCTTTGTGGTTTGTCTTGTACATCTTTCCAACTCTACCACCTCTGCCCACATCCAGGCGTGCACCAGCTCTTATCTAAGCCAGCACATCTGCCTTCTAATTGATTACCCTGCCTCAATCTGTTTTCCAAGTTGCTGTCAGAAAAATCTTCCAAAATACAGTCTTAGTCAAGTCACTCCTCTCCTTAGAACCTTCTGTAGCTCCCTGTTGCCTACTGAATAAAACTTAAGCTTCTCAGCCGGGGCGTTCATAGCAGCCCCAGACCAACCCCATTTCTCCAGCTTCCCCCAGGCCTGCGGTACTTCATGCCATCTTGAGAACACTCCCTCAGGCACTCCTTTGAGCCGACGAGGATGGATTCATCATTGTGTGAGATGGGGCCTCTGCCCATGGAGCTCACCTTCAGTGGAGAAGGCAGACACGTGACATGCCTGCAGTCCCGTGAGCTGAGGACGAATGCCACAGAGGAGTGGACAGATGCGTTGGCAGCTCCCTGTGCCACCCTCAGTCCCCAAGGGAAACTCTCCTTCCTCGGAGCTCTCCTTTTACTTTGCTGTTCCTCACTTATCTTTAGCATTCTGTGTCTTGTTTTGGTTAGTCGTGAATAGGTCTGTCTTCCTACCAGACAGTGAACAACTCCAGGACAGGGACCTGCCTTCCTTCTCTCTGCATCCATAGTGCCCAGCACGTAGTCCACTCCAGTCAGCCCAAGTGGAACTCACCAACTTGGGGAAGACAGGTGCATTGGTTATGGTTGGGGAGAAGAAGTAGGGAGGACAGGAACCCCTGTAGCAGCAACTTGTTTTTCAGAACAGAAACCTGCAGTGAGTTTTGGAGGTTTCCTTCAACTTTGTTCACCTGGAAAAAGTCAACATTCTTTATCACTCCCTTGACTAGAAGAAACCCCACACTTGGGGGAAACAGCTTCCAAAGCCACGTTCTTCTTGCTTTGGCAATTTTAGCTCATTCAGGGCTCAGGTCCCAGCTTGGCATTGTTGGTCCAAATGGATCACTTGCTCCAGAAATGCTTTGGAACTTCTACAAAGTTAGCAGTGAAGCAGGGGAGTAGCCGATTTCATATGCAAAGATTGTTGCATGTCATCAGTGGGAGACTGCCAACAAAAGGATTCTTTTTTTTTTTTTAAACGAGTGAAAACTTTTAATTTAGGTTTTGACATGTTCTGCTGATGTACATTGGAGCGAAGATTGGAACTTGCCTGCTGTCATCTGTTGCAGATTCTACTGAAATGTTAACCATTTAAGGTCCCGTCTGATGTGATTTGTCATGTTTAAGAACCACATATTTGTTACAACTAAATAGTATGTGTTGCTGGGTATTTCAGAGTTCTGGTTCACAGGATGAAAGAAGAAATTGCCCCAGGCAAGCTCAGGTCTTGCTCTTTTGTGTGTTTTCTTGTCATTCAAGAGCACACTGGTGTTTATTTTTAAAAACGCACCAGAAAAGTAGAATTCAAACTTAGATCTTTGACGTCAAGATTTATTCTCTTTCCACTGTGCCTACCTGCTTTGTCTTATAAGCTCCTTAGAGAGAGAAGATGTGTGTACTCTTCATTTTAAAATGCTTACTGGAAAAGCATACATACCCTGAAGAGCTTTTCTCTGGTTCATTTAAGTTCCCCAGGTATTAAGTTACACTAGGTGGTCAGTCTTACACTGGAGGGAAATACAGGAGGAGGAATAGGCATTGTTTCTTGCCTTCACGGACTCGTTTACTAAATATTTATTAAGAACTCACCAGGCTCCAGGTTCAATGCTAGGAATTTCCATATACATACTCTTTCTACATCCTTGTGAGATAAGGCTTCTTATTTTACCCTGGGAGAAGAGAGCTACGCAGACAGTTGTTTAGTGGGTGCTGTAGGTGCCAGGCAGTGGGCTAAGGTCTTCCCATACACATGAAGCTCTTGGAGAACTGTGAGTCAGGTCAGTCGAAAAGTATGATACCCGAACTAGGGTGGCAGTGGTTATGATGGCTCTGAGGTGGGTTGAGGAAGGAGAATCCACAGGACTTGGGAACTGTCTGGTTGTGGTGATGTGTGTGATGATGATGTGGTGGTCTGGGCTCTTCTCCCTCCATGGCGGGCATTAGAAAAGTAGTTGGTTTGAAGAGGAGATATTGAGTTCAGTCTGAGACAAGATGAATCTTGGGGGCCCATGGGATATCTGGGCAGATACTCCAGGAGAGCGATTAGGCATGTGGCCCAAGGTTCAGGAGAGTGCTCTGAAGTTGGGCTGAAGATCCCAATGTGGAAGTCATTAGCCATGGAAGTGGTGGTTTCACAGAGGGAGAGGGGGCAGAGTAAGCGAATCATGCAGAACTCTAGAACACCAGCTTTTAAGGGCACAGCTGAAGAGGAAGAGCCCAAAAAGGGGACTGGGGAGAAGCAGCCAGAGATGGACTAAGAATCAAGTGATAACCAGGAGAGATGGGTGTCCTGGAAATCAAACAAGGAGCGAGGCCTTTGTATCCCAGATCTAAGCCTGTTTTTGTTTCTTTTAACTACACAGCAACTACTTTTTCCTCTGAGCTCATTGGTGAGACATAGTAGGATAGGACAGCTAAATATATAAGCAGGAGAAGGAAAGATTTGCATGGGATGATATTTTGGTAGTTTTGAATGTCTGAGTTTTGCCCCACTAGAAGAAGAATCAGACCTGTTCTTTGAGGCCCAGAAAGCAAAATTAGGTCCAGAGAGTGGAATTCAAAGCGGTTGGTGGGAGGAATATAATAATAGCCGAGAGAGTGGATGAACGAAGGAAAGGGCTTCTAAGCATAGTGATGAGCTCCCTGTCAGGGGAGGTGGATATTCTGGAATGAAATCCCATCCTATGGGAGAATTGGTTAAATGACCCCCTCCCCCAGGTCGCTTCCTTGAGTATCAAGGAGGAAGATTTAGAGAGCTGAAGGAAGATAGGCTTTGAAGTGAGACAGTCTGGGTTCAAACCGTGACTCTGCTGTTTACAAGCTGTGTGACCTTGGGGAGATTACTTCACTTCTCTGAGTTTCAGGTACTCAAATGTTACGTAGAGATGGTAACGAGTGACTTGCCCACTATGTTATTTAGCAAGGTAATATGGAAAAGTATCTGGCACATAGTAGGTACTCATTAAATATAGGTAGCTGATAAGGACTGTGGTGGCTAAGCATTGTTGAGAGAACAGCTTGCTTAGTCGTGGGTGCCACCATTTGTGGAAAGGAGCGATTTAGAGGACCAAGGAGAAGACAGGTTAAAATTTAACTTGTGGGTGTTGTAAATCCTCCTGTGGCTTGACTTTAGCGTGAAAGGCTTACCATCTCCCCCCATGTGTTGCCCCTCTGTGACCCTGTGGTGGGGCCACTTATTACCCTGGCAACAGCCTGGTGAAGCACATGAGGGTAGCTAGACAAATGAGTCAGAAGGATGAGGTTCCTAGTTTTGTCTGTGCCCTAGCCCTGTGCCAAGGCCAGTGAGGCCATGGGAGTGAAAGCAGGGAGACCTACTGAAACCTGGTTGGCAGTTCTTCTCTCCCCTTTCGGATGGTCTCAGCAGGACATTTCTTCAAACGAGCCCACCTGGAGGGATTAGATCATCGACTCTTGCCCGGCACTGCATAGAAGAGAAAGAGAAGTGGAATTCCCTGTGGCTGGCCAGTTGGTCACACAGCTGGAAGGATCTCTTAAGGTTTTCTAGTCTAGTCCCTATGTTTTACAGAAAAGAAAGCTGAAAGGAAGTAACTGGTCACCCAGAGAGTGAGTTACAAAGCCGGGCCTCGAACCCGTGTCTCTTGATTTCTTTCTGCTTTACCACAGCAGGGCACTCGTCTTCGTGTTGTCTTGGCTAGATACAATCCTTGAAACTTGAGAATTTTGTCTGCCTTGGATTTTAAAAAAACAAACGCCACAGGCCAGAGAATGAGATATGCATGCCTTTTCTGTGGCATGTCTGTTTTTAATGCAAACATAAGACTTTGCAAGGATTTTACACAGATGAAGAACTTTAAACTTGCATATAGATATTTTTTAAATAAGACAAAACCTATGTAAAACAGTTTATGTTTAGCCTTTCAGAACTTCATCATAGCTAACAAGCCCACACCACATTAAACTCTGACATTGGGTTCTTTTAATTATCCAGCATGATTTTATGTAAAATGGGAGTCAAGACAGTACCTCTCCCATTTTAACTGTATTTCAAATTCTTCAGGAGCATCTTCATGTTTGAAGACAGAATTGCATTGGATTTCCTGTCCACTGGCCTCTTTTCTAAAACACTATTTGCTCATTAAACATGCCTCCATCTTTTTTTTCCAGTGGTAAGTTTAATGGGATGTTTCTCCCTCTCAGATTAATGACAAATACCAAGTTCTTCTATATTTTTGAAGAGCAGCTTCTACCATATTTTATGGCTTTGAATAGGGACTCTATTTGGGGGTTATTTAGGGCTTGGTGGTTTTGATAAGCTTGGAGTTCAGGAGGTTGGTATCAAGTCATACTAAGTTCAATTTGGGAATTGATCACAGCATTCTCCTGGATGTAGGCAAAGGCTTGGGAGAAAAGCTGGCACTTGGGAAATTATATTGACACACTCACCATATTATATGTGCCTTCTAGTTCAGTTGAGGAAGTTACAGCAACTTGGTAATTTTTCTCTTGTTCCTATAGGATAATTAGATGATGGAACCAGGCCCCGAGTGACATCCAGGCCTGACTGGAACGTCTGGCTCTGTTATTTAATAACTTTGTGTCTTAGGCAAGCCACCTCACTTCTTTGACCCTCAGTTTCTGCTTCAATAGAATCATTACGGGGATTGAATATATTGATGTTAGTAAAGAATTTGGCATGGGGCCTGGCACATAGTAGTTGCTTACTCAGTATTTGTTGAATAAGATGAATGCAGTTAGCTGGCAACATAGTAGCTGGAAAGGAGAAGGAGAAAGTTGATGCCCAAATCCTTGGTGGTTTTCTTGCCCTGGAAACAAAAGAATCAGGAAGTTAGAATCAATGAAGTTTATCTCTTCAGAGGCTACATACTTACTTCTGTTTACACTAAAACTGATTACTTGGTCTTAAGCTTGGAGCAGTTGCAAAGGTGGGTTGACCAGAGAGGTGGGTTGACTCATCCTTTTTGAGTCTCCTGCTAATTTCTTCTGTGGTTTCCTGGAATGCAAAGCCAGAAGCATACTCCAAAGCCACATTAAAATGCTGCATGAAGTTACCTGCTGTCTTAGGTGATCCACACCACCGTTCACCTTCATTAATGTGACCAGTCAAGAGTTATAGCTTCTTGTCACCCTGTGTTCAGTCTCCTCCTCACACCTCATCCATCTTGCTTGCCATTGCCACATTAATCTTCCCCAAACATCTCTTTCATCGTGTCTCAATCTGTGTCGGGTACGGGTCTCTTTGCCACAGGATAAAAGCCAGTGACACAGCCCACAGGGGTAGCCTCACAGCCACTATTCACTGAACACCTGGGACAAGAAAGGCACTGTGCTTGGTGTTTTATATGCACTACCTTTTGGAAAACAGTTTATTATCCCCACTTTACAGATAATGAAAGTGAGACTCGGACAGGTGAGGTAGCTTGCCCAAGTTCCCACAGTTAGTATGTAGCAGAGGCAGAATTCCAAGCCAGGACTCCCTGACTGGAAAGACTGGGCTGCTTTTGTTAAATCCTGGGCCTCCCTCTCCCAACCAGTTCTTCCACTTTTTACGGTGACACTGAGTGTTCCGTAATCTTCTGTGGACTAGGTGCGGATGTGAGGCACCACCTTTAATTTGGGATTAGGATTAGGAAGGCCTGGAGCTTGGAGGTTTGCCCCCACATGAGCCAGCATCTCTCAGGAAGTCAAGCCTTCTATTCTGGTTGGGATTCTTGGCACATCCTGGGTTGTAAGGATCCGAAAGACAAGGACCACTTAGCAGAGTGCTCAGCACAGAACAGGGGCTCAGTGAATGTCCAGTGACTGCAGAAAAGGACAAGTGGAGGCCTCAGATCTTCCTGAGCCCTCATCCAGGGAGCACGGCACAGGGAGGAGGGTGATGGGCGTTAGGATGGAGCCAGCAGGTAGTTACCTCTCAGAGGGGCCTCAAGATCCCCCTGGCCAAGCACTGGGGCAGCCGGGATCCAGGTAAGGGGACATGTGACTCGAGGGACTGTCTGCTTCTGCTCCTTTCAGGAACTTACTTCTGTCACTCAGACCTTCCTGCACTGCTCAGCCTACCCTTTCAAAGGACCCATTCAAACCCGAGCCCTGGCCTACAACCTAATTCGTTGTGCCTGGCGATAGTTACTCCTATCTGGGGACTTCCTGAGGCCAGAGGGGTGTGGCAGGAGAGCAGGAGTAAAGTGGTCTTCTGCTTTGAACTTCAGGCTGGGGAATTCAGATGTCCTTATCTAGAGCCGTCATTCATTCGTTCAGCATTTATGAATATGGCTCAGCCATATTTCAGGCATGTGTTTTTAGAGAGACTAGAGCGTGGGCTTGGGGGGCAAAGAGATCTAGATCGAATCCTGGCTCTGTGCCTTCGCATCTGGGTGGCTTTAGGCCCTCTTTGAGTCTCATTTCTTCTTCTGTGGAAAAACATGCAGCTAATACTTGCTTGCAGGGTTGTTGGGAAGTACAGTAATATATGTGAAGAGCCGTATAGTGGCATCTGGTCGGTAATAGACATTCGAAAAGTGGTAGCCTATTTTTTAATTGAAGTGTAATTCACATAAGACAAAATTCACCATGTTAACCATTTTAGAGTGTGTACAATTCAGTGTTCTACAAACATCATCACTATCTAATTCCGGAAAATTTTCATCACACAAAAAGAAATCCCTGTTACCCATTAAGTGGTCACTTCTCATTGCCCCTTTCCCCTGTGTCCCTGGAAAACATTAATCTACTTTCTATCTCTGTGGATATACCTATTCTGGACATTTCATATAAATGGAATCATACATTATGTGGCCTTTCTGTCAGGCTTCTTTCACTTGGCATAATGCTTTCAAGATTCATCCATGTTGTAGCAAGTATCAATACTTTATTTCTTTTAACGGCTGAATAATACTCCATTGCATGGACATACCACATTTTGTTTATCCGTTCATCAGTTGAGGGACAGTTGGCTTGTTTCCACCTTTTGACTATTATGAATAATGTTGCTATGAATATTTGTGCACAAGTTTTTGGTGGACATGTTTTCATTTCTCTTGAGTACATACCTAAGAGTGGAACTGCTGGATCGTATGGTTATTCTGTTTAACGTTTTGAGGAACTGCCAAGCTGTTTTCCATAGTGGCTGCACCGTTTTACATTCCCACCAGGAATGTATGAGGGTTCCAGTTTCTCCATATCCTCCCAACACTTGTTATGTTTATTCTCTGTTCTTTTCTTTTTTTGATTGTAGCCATCCTAGTGAGTATGAAGTATATCTGATAGTATTATTTTTGATTTACATTTCCCTAATGACTGATGATTTTGAGCATCTTTTCATATGCTTACTGGTATAGCCTCTTTTTATTATTCTTTCACTCAACTTTTTTTCTGATGAGCCTCTATACTGTATGACCAAGCCTGTGATACGGGCCCTGCCCTGTGGTTACCCACACGCCCGTGGGAAAGGCAGACCTCAGAACAGGTGATTGCAACATAGTAAGAAAATAGGCTACAGAGAAGGTATGTATAAGGTGTAATGGGACCTTAGAGGAGGAAAGAGGAGCTGAGTGGAGGTTAGGTGGAGTTTGTGTAACAGGAAGGAAAGGAGGGGGCATTCCAGTTAGATGGAGGGGGCGTGGAGCTTTGGGTATAGCCGGTGGGAGTTGGGCTCCTGTCGTCATATGGGGAGTAAGGCTCTCTCAAGCCAGGTGGCTGAGTAGGTCTCCACCTCCAGGGGCAAGCCTGCAGCAGCCCTGGGCCAGCCGCAGGCTCTGCTGAGCGTTGTCATCTGCTATAAGTACCACTCTTGTTGCCTTCAAGGCACATATACTCAGCTGATTTGATCCCACTTGAGGTCAATCTTTTGTCCCCCTTCCTACGGAAAGAGATCAGTGATGCTCATTGACACAGCAGCTTGCCTGACTTCTCACACCTACCACATAGCAGAGCTGGACTTGGAATCCAGGCTGTCTGACTTTTCCACACCTGCAGGCTGAACCTCAGCTCTTCTTACCTTAGCGTTCAAGGCCAGTTATTCTCCAAGCCCCAGCCACCTTAACTTCCTTTCTCACCTTTTCTTCCTGCCTATAACTGAACCACCTTTTGTAACCATTCCGGTCTAAATGTTTTTGCAATCTTTCTTTTTTGGTTTCTGTCCTTTACCCCTCTTCTTGCCGTCAGTAAATGGCTGTCCTTTTATGTACACTGACGGTCCAAGTGCTATTCGCTCCGCTCAAGTTCTTAACACACAGAATTGATCATCTTCACGGCATCCTGGCAATGTGAGTAGGAATTATTTACTTCAAGTCACAGATTAGGAAACAGGATCGGAGAAGTAAATTAAGTTACTCAAGACCACCCTGTAAGTAAGGAGTCTAGTTCAAAGGCCCTTCCTCTCCAATGCCTGCCATGGTTACACTGACCAAGGTGATCTCCCTTGCCCCCAAGATCCTAAAGCAGTTGCTTTCCCCTTATTCACATTCAGTATTTGAGATCTTATCTCAATCTTATTTGAGGGCTTTTCTTTTTCATGGGTTTTTATCTTGTGTCCCCTAAGCAGGTGTTCATTCTCAGTGCCCCAGGGCCCCAGCCAGATCCTGCAAGTGTGAATTCTCAGTAAATGTTAAGCGGAGGCATAGGAGGAAAAGCTCTGAACTCTGGTTGCACAGTCTGAGTTCTCATGCTGTTCATGTTATGGCACTAACTTCTGTGACCTTGCACAGTGATGTGCTCACCAGAATGGGAACCGTGCCTGTCTTGCTCCCCCTGTATCCCTGGGCCTGACTGCTGAGTAGACGGATGCAGGGATTTACCATTTGGAACCTCATCTCCATTTTGAAAGGGTTAAATGAAATGGTCTGAGGATTGCTCCCAGTTGAAATATTGCCCAGTTTTGTGAGCCTGAATGACTGCTTCTCTCCGTACCAGCATGATTCTCAGCTACAGAGCTTCCCCTCAGGGAGGCAGAGCATAGCTTGTCATTTCTAGTTTGGTGGCTACATCTCAAATTTTTGCCCTTGACCTTGTCAAACTGAAGGCTGACCCAGGAGCTTTGCCTCAACACATTCAGAAGTCCTAACACCCCCCCTCATCCGCTATATCCCTTTCAGTTTCTCTCCCTCTTTTTTCACATGTGAACACACCCACCCATCCCATTTCAGGATAATTTATTTGGAGCACCTTCTTTAGGTTTTATATTTTAGCAGCTTTTTGACTTAGAAGGAATGGACAGTGACTTATAGGAGGTGAGCTACTGCTCTTTTAGAAAGACCACGGTCCCTGCTGCTGTTCTTGCCTAACCCATTGGGTGTATTTTATAGGTACAAAGAGAACAAGAACAAGAACTGGCCTTTTTGTGAAACTAGAAGCCTAGGATTTCTGCTCCACTAGTGGGGAAGGGCATTTTCATCTCTGATCAGGAGGGGTTGTTAACAAGACGGCCTCTTCTTTTTGGGGACATTTCCCTTACACTAGATACCCTTCTTAAGTCATTCCCTTGTTTTTGTATTTTAATTGTATCTTTATCCACCTTACGCTTAGGGAAATAAAACGATTCTGAGCCTGTTGATAATACCAGCTTTTACATCCTGTTCATTGAGTGCCTAGTGTGTACCAGCCATGCTGTGTGGTTAAGTGTGTGAAGCATTGCTGCTGTCGTCCCCACGCTTCTTTATAGAGGAGACACCTGAGGTCATGCGATTAAGACCTTGTTGCTCCCTCCTCGCGCCCTGTCTCGGAAGAGCTGAGCTTCACACTGAGGCCTCTCTGATACTGCAGTCCCACCCTTGACCAGCTGGGGCTCCGTTCCTAAGATACATTCAGGAAGATTTGGCATTTGACTGCATTCTGGAAAAGTTAGGTGCTTACAGGCTTCCTTTTCAACTTTGCTAACAAGTTGTGAGGAGAGAAGCCTGGACTGGGGGAAGTGTAAGAGCATGTTCAACACACACACATATATGTGCACACACACTCACACATAAAGACCCTGAGAGACAGAACTTAACCACTCCCTGGCCACATGCTACATCCAGCATTGGGCAACATGCTACAAACTACATTTAAGATATAGCAGCAGTGGGAACCTTTGAGGAGTAAGAAATAGTAATTCCCAGAGTCCCAGTTCAGGCCCAGAAAACAGGACCTCAAAGTATTTACCACAAGGGCCAGTTCCAGAGCATGCTCGAGTTTCTACCTCTGGAACTGTGCTCTTTGAATTTTTACTGTTGACATCTACAGTGAGAGACAGATCTGGGAAGTAAAGTTTGGAATCTGTGCAAGAGAAAAATAATTCTCTTTCAGATTATCTGAAGTTGAGTTTAAAGAATAAGAAAGTGAGGAGAAGTAGTATCCCTTTGTATTTGTGTAGCACTTTTGTAGTTTGTAATGCACGTCAGTGTGTGTTGTTATCACACGTAAGCAGTGGTTGAGATGCCAGAGGCCTGTTTCCCACTCCTGCCTCTTCCTCAGACTCACACCCTGGGCACGCGCCTTCCATCCTCACCTGTAAGATGAGAGAGAGTTGGGCTACTTGGTCACTGAGGCCTCCCAAACTCTGTCATTTCATTATCTGATACCAGTAAATGTTGCTAGTTACTCTTCCTGTATCTGTCTTAACTCAGCCTGTCTTGTGTCTGGGCTGTGGGGAGGCTGTACCTCAGCTCCAGTTCAGGCTTTATCTCCGTAAGAGCTATCATCCTTTCATGCTCATCAGTACCTGAGCGGGCAGAAACCCACCAGGTTTTCCTGGGAGATCATTTGCTTAGAAATATCTCGGTTGTTGAGGGATTCATGTGCTAGTTAAGTTAAAACCAGATAGCAATCTAAGGGCCATTCCAGTTCCAAGATTCTAGAATTCCATAAAAGGCCACCCTTGAAGATATACTTAGGGAAACCCCTCAGCACATTCACTGGGCGCTATTTCAACGCTTTGTATGGTGGTGCCTTTAGCATATGCCCTTGATCCTAGAGTTTGATCTGCACTGCTGCTACTAGGAGCCCTGCATGTAGAGGGGAACAAACATGTCTTGGGTTTGTTTGCTTTTCCTTTTTAACTGGTCTGGCCTCAGACATTCTCTAGTATTTGAGGTTATGGGCATTTTGAGCATTTTGACTCATAATGAACCTTATTCTCTTGCTATGCATTTTAGAAGACAAATCTGACCTTGAAAACAGTGTGATGCAGAAGAAAATAAAAATCCCCAAACTTTCTCTCAATCATGTAGAAGAAGATGGGGAAGTTAAAGATTACGGGGAAGAAGATTTACAGCTTAGACACATCAAGGTAACAAAATCTTTCCTCTTCTTTGGAAGTACGGGGCAGCAGTTTCAGATTTCTTATAGCTAAAGAATTCCAGTCTGGCCTCCTCTGCCCATGTAAATGCCCCCTGGTGTCACAGGCCATGACTTTCTCACGTTGGGAGAGGCTCGGGACGGCTAGCGTGAGTTTGCTCTGCTGGCTGACTTTCCAGGGAGCGCTGTCCTGTTTGTACCATCTGTGCAGCGTCATCGCTGCTAAGGGTTGGGAGTGGTGCATTTCCGTCTGGCCTCCAGCTCCGGAGAGGTCACTGCTAGGCTCCAGGAACATGGCTGCTCTTGGGCAGCAGTTCAGAGCCAGTCACTATCAGGCTGCCCCCAAACAGCTAAGGGTGGACTCACGAGGAGGTGGGGTGCGCCAGGTTCAGACAAAGGGCTTAATGTGACCTTGGGTTGGAAGGAAACTTGTGTGTGAGGTTGCATTTCCTTTGGTGTGCGCCCTAGTTGCTCTCCTCCAGCCTTTGCTTGTAAGCCTGCTGAATATCTTGCTCGATAAGCCAGATGTTTTTTTCTGTACGATGGGTGCCCTGGAGGAAGGGAGGAGGAAGAGGGATGCCTTCTGCACTGACTGCAGTCTGCTTTTGGACACAGGCCAAGGACATCCCCAAAGCATAGTCCAGAAGATGCAGTTGAGTTTAGTTCATGCATTCATTGCACCCGTGCTATGGGCCTTGGCCCCTTGCTGGTTCCTGGGGTCATAGAGATTAGACAGACATGGTCACTGCCCTTAGTGGTCTCACAGTGTAGTGATGCAGACGGGTATCCAAAGCGATCATTATAATTTTAATGAATAAACTCATCTAGACTACCAGCAGCACTTTATCCCAGTGGATAAATGACAGGATAGGATTTTGTCATGTAACCTAATCTCAGAGTCATGTTTGTTTTGTTTTTTTCCAAAATTTTCAGGAACTCATCGAGAGGTTAAGCAGGCTTGACCAGACACAGTTAAGTTGTCTGGAATCTGGTGTCTCCAGCTGTCTGCATCTCCCACAAGTGCCCCCGTCAGGAGAGCTCCTACAGCCCTTCTGCACTGGTCCTCTAACTCCCACTTCCCCTCAGTGGGAGCTCTGTCCACTCGAGCTGGAATTGGCCTCCGGCAGCTGAAACCCCAGCTCCTGGGTAGTCCTAGATAATTGTCTTCTCACTAAACTGTCCTCTCTGTATCCACTTCTTGCTGAGCTTCAACTTGACCAGAGTCCAAGGAGAGGCTAACACACGTGGGGGAAGGAGCCTGGTGCTCTAAGTCGGGCTTCACGTTCCGGGTCTGACTCTGTAGCTCACCGTGTGACCCTGAGTGTAGTCCTTCCCCTCTCTGAGCCTCAGTTTCCTCACCTGTAAAATGAGGGAGTTAAACAGAAAGAACCTTCCAGTGCTAGCGTTCTTTGAACCTTTCAGTTACGTAAACATTTATCCCGCCCCTGCCAAGTGCCAGTTCTGAGTAGGCAGTGGAGGAACAGAAAGTAAGACATGATTCCTGCCCTAGATTCGAGTCCTTAGCACCCTTCCCAACTGCAGCATTCCTGAGGAAAAGTTTACTTGGTGGAATGCCCTTTTCTGTGTGGGGGGGGGAGCGGGGGGAGGGGCTTTTATGTTTTTGTTGTTGAAGAGATTTGAGTGATGGCTCCCCCGGGATGGCTAGGCCTGGCCTGATTTGTTACCGATTCTCCACAAATACACATTGAATACTCCCTGTGAACAGATCACTGCCTGGGCCCTGTGGGTAGGGTGGGAGGCTGGGGAGTTGGGGAGGGCAGTCATGATATTATAACATGCACCCAAGAGGCAGAGTGATGGAGCGGAAGAAGTGCTGGCCTGGGAAACCAGAGTCCTGCTTCTGCCACTAACTGACTGTGTGACTTGGGGCGAGACCCTTCCCCACTCTGGACCTCTGTTTCCCCCTTTGTAAAGTGACGGGCTTTGACTACGTGTCTGCGCAAGTTTCTCCAAGCACTGATGTTCTGTGGTTCTGTGATTCTAGGATTGTCTGGGGAAATATTGAGCCGCAGCCCAAGAAAGTCCCAGCTGCCCTTGCCTGAACTGATTCTCGTTGTCCTACACAGAGACCCGAGGGGCGGAAGCCGAGTGAAGCGGCGCACAAGAGCATCGAGGCAGTGGTGGCCCGGCTGGAGAAGCAGAACGGCCTGAGCCTGAGCCACAGCACATGTCCGGAAGAGGTCTTCGTGGAGGCCTCACCGGGCCCAGAGGACATGGACAGTCTGGAGGACGCCGGTGTGCCCCGGGCTCTGTATGAGGAGCTGCTGCGCAACTACCAGCAGCAGCAGGACGAGATGCGCCACCTCCAGCAGGAGCTGGAGCGGACTCGCAGGCAGCTGGTTCAGCAGGCTAAGAAGCTCAAGGAGTACGGGGCGCTGGTGTCCGAGATGAAGGAGCTCCGCGACCTCAACCGGAGGCTGCAGGACGTGCTGCTCCTGAGGCTGGGCAGCGGTGAGTGCTCCCGCCACGGGCCGCCTGCCACTCCCCGCGGGGGCATGGCGTGTGCCGCCCCCCTTCCGGGAGGGCACCGGGGACAGGCAGGCCGAGCTTCCCTGAGGCGAGGGAAGGGCAGAGTTACCCCAAGGGAGAGCCACTCCCCTCTCGGAGCCAATCTGACAGGAGCTTCGGCGTGCGGCAGCCTTAGCTCTCCAGAGCACAGCGGGCAACGTCAAGAAATGGGGCTCGGAGAACGAGAGCTGGCAGCGTATTTGCCACCACTCGTTTATGCATCCATGTGGCAAGAGGCAGGACCAGGGGTAAGAGGAAACCTCTCCAAGGGGGTTTCAGGATAGTAAAGAGAGCTAGACAGCATCCCGGCAAATGTACTACTTTTAAGTCAGAAAGTGATCAGTGCCGCAGGAGAGACGTGGATAAGATGACAGGAGAGTTCAAAGGATGGAGCGAGGCTGTTTGTAACTGAGGGAGACTTCGGGAAGGAGGTGGGCCTTGAAGGGTGGGCGGGCTTTCAAGGCACAAGAGGAAGCAGAGGGCAGCAGTCTCACTGGGGTGTTGAGAAGAGAGACTGCAACTGTAGTTCAAGAACAGGCGATTGAAGGCCTTGAAAACTATACCAGCCTGGGGTGTCTGGACTTGTTTTGGTAGGAATGAGAAAAATTAAAAAGGTTTGAGCAGGGAGGCACACGACCTTAGGTTAATGTAAAGATGTATAAAACTCCTCAGGTTTGCTCATAGAAGAACTTGATAGGCTCTTATATTGCAACTGAATTTAACAAACTAGGTTTTTAGATATTCACATCTGACGTGGTTTAGAAGCAGGAATCAAGGGAAATCTGAAAGGGAGCAGCTTTGCCAGCAGGGAGAAATGACTCCTTACCTGAGAGGAAAAGACAGAAACGCTCTTTCAGAACACAAGAATCCAGGACTGCACAAACTAGAGGCCAGTCAGTATTGAGCAAATCAGTATAACCCAAGTTCAGAGCCTCCACGTGCCCTGCGGACAGTCATTAATAAGCCTGCATCAGTGTTCTTGGCTTCGAAAAGGGAAGAGCCTAGTCTAGAGACACAAGTGCCATCCCCGAAGTTTAAATCAAAGGCACTTTCATACTCAAGAAGGGAGGCTTGTGTTATCTAGATAACAGGTTGACATGTAAAGCCTCATTTCTCTTTGATGTTCAGATAGAAGTGCTACCTTACTTAGATTTACAGGTGCCTTTTACTACCTAGAGTATGTGCCCAAGGCAGTACCTCAGTAGATCTTCAGGGTGGCCTAGGGAGTCGGTCAAGAGGCCTTTTCATGCCCTTGTCGCAGAGAAGGAAGCTGAGGTTGGGACTTAGGCAGAGTCACCTGGGGAGGCAGAGGCAGAGCTCACCCCGAACCGTATCCCCAACTCCTAGGCTAGTCGTGCCCCCACCCCCTGACTCCGCCTTGGCCGTTCTGCCAAATCATAGCCCCTAGAGGCGCACAGTGACACCAGAGGTCACATGCGGTGTGCGACGTAAAAACTTATTAAAATTTTTTTATCAAAATAAAATCTCAAAGAGAAACCCTAACTGTAAAAAAGTGTGAAAACTGTATTGATCTTGGAGTCGGGGTGGGAGGCGGGAGAGAACTGAGGTTTTCAGAGAGAAAAAGTGTTTTCCTGGTCTTCGGATGAATAATTTTTATTTTCCTTGCACTCTGTATGCTACGCCTTCTGTAAACTTCTTTGGGGTGGAGGGTGGGAGGGGAACAAAGCATACCAACAACAAAAACTCTCCACGTCATTATTTCAGCTCCCAGGGAAACTGCCTGTTCTGTATGATGATGACCTGAGTTTAAACTCCAGAAGCCACTCCTAGCCCTCTGGGGCAGTAAGACACTGCCTTTTGTATCAGCGTGTTCCTCTTTAGTCTTAAAACACTTAGACAAACTTGGCCCCGACCATAGTTTCAGTGTCTTGATCATCCCAGGCACTCCCACCCCACAAGCCTTGAATGTCGTCTTGAGGGCCAGTGGCTGGCTCTTCTCTGATCTGAGTCACTGTCGTCATCACAGTGGGATGGACTGACTGTAAATCAGCTCAAGACACGAGTATGCGTAAAGCACCCACCATGTGCAGTGCCTTCTGCTCCAGGGACCATGGGTGTCCCAGAAATCACACCTGCTCTCCGTGACCTGTGAAAGCTTAAAGTCCATCGATGAGCCCTTGTTAATCAGAAAATGATAACGTGTCAAGTTCTAAGATAAATCCACAAGAGTGTACTAAAAGGCTCCCTACTCTAAGGGGAGCTTGTATGTTTTCCTGGATGTAGTCTAGTCTGTTCTAGTCTAGTCTTTGGAACCAGATAGGGCTGGATTTAAACCCAACTTCCCCACTTCCCAACGCTGTGGCTTTGGGAGCCTTCTTTCCTTGCGTTCTTCCCTCCTCCCTCCTTCCACAAATATTTACTGGTCTCTGCTGTGTGCCAGGCATTTTGCCTAGTGGTTAAAGTGCAGTACATTCAGGATACCGCCCTTGCCCACTCCCCTTGAGGAGCTCAAAGCTTGATACGGGAGACAGCCACTGACACAGTGCCAGCACAGGGCTAGAAGCTCTGCTGTGGGACAGCAGAGGAGCGGCATCCATCGAATCTGGGGGATCGGGGAAGAAAGGCTTCCTGAAGGAAGCGACTTCTCAGCTGGAGCCTGAAGGATGCATTTTTGTTATCCAGGCAGGGGTGAGTGGGTGGGAAGACCAAGGAGCAATCTAGGCAGACTCTGAGACTTGGTGTTCTCATCCGTAAAATGGAAATAATAACGCCCGTCTCACAGCATAGGGATACACAGCATACTGTCTGGCATTCTGTTGATGCTGAATTACCATTAGCTCCTTTTTCATACCATTTCGTGGAGGGGCTAAGACAGAGACTGATTTGTTTTTTAACTCTTGACTCTCCTAACCAGTAATTGGCTGTGTGACCTTGAGTAGGTTAACCAACTTCTCTGCCTCTCAAGGTCTTCTATCATAGAAGAGCAAAGGAGTTACATATGTATTTGTTCATTCAGTCAGTCAGCTCACATTGACCACATGCTTTCTGGGCTTAGGAACTTGGGGAGATACAAAGAAGACTAAGACATTGGAAGCTGGGGAGGGCGTAGTGATGGAGGTAAACATGTAAGCATGTGATTGAAATGCAGTGTACCGAATTTTGGGGAAGGGGCTAACATTTGAAGGTGGAAGGCTCTCTGATTGAGTCTGGGAAAACACCCCCTGCTGTAGCGGCTCCTGCACTGTACACATGCCCAAGAAACCTATAACAAGGCAGAGAAGAGCCAGAAAGGGACTGAAAGACCCTCTTTGCTTCTCAGCAGCACATTCCAGCCTGGGGTTGATGCGTGGCCTGGGCTGCACCATCCTTGCCCGCCCCCTGCGCCCAGCTCAAGCGTTGCTCTTGGAGGCCTCCCCTTGTGTATTTTCTCCCTTCCACCTTGCCAGGGGCCCCATCTCAAGGATCTTTGTCCATCTTGGGTGCTGGACCATCCACAGGTCAGGGATGCTCAGTTTTAAAAAGAATCATTGCTGACTTCCCCAGGCATTGGGATCCTACAGTCTGTAGATGGGAGAGGGCAGAGAGCCAGAGCCTGACCTCTTGAGCCCGAGGGGCACCTCGGAGTGGCGAGCAGGTCCTCTGGCAGGAGGAGATGTAATGGTGCAGCCGGTGGAGGGTAGGGGCAGAAGGGCGGGAGCAGCAGCAAGATGGTGTAAGAAGCTGTTGGAGAGACTTCGCTGGCTGACTCACTTCTTCATTTGAGTGTTCATTCTTTCATTCATTCCACGAATAAACACAAGATGGATTTAACAGAAAAAATTCTCTAGAACTTGGAGCCTTGGAGTTGTGAACGGGCTTAGACAGGATATAGGGTGTTGCCCTCACGTTGCTGAGGAGGAAACAAGCCCAGAAAGTGCCTCAAGCCTATTCCCAGGGGTCTCCTGACAGCTGGTCCTGGGAGCCTCTCTCTGGGCCCTTGCCCACATGCCCTTCTTTAGCCCTTGGACTTCACTGTCACGGACGTGGGGGTGACCCCCCCAGCCTAGTCCTCCCAAAGGACATCTCTCTGTAAAGTAGAACTTTCCTTTTGTATGATCTTAGCATGGGAGTCCGCCCTCTCTGATGGGAAGGAACCTCGCTCTCTAACCCAGAGAGTCCCTTCGCTGGGAGCCTCTGTCGTGGTGTCAAAATTAAAGGAAGAAGCATAGGTAAAGAATAAAGCCCTGTGACCAGCATATTGTAAGTGTTCAATAAACACCAGTCTCTTTCTCCTTTCCTGCCCTTTCCTGTTTGCCTTCTCCCAAAGAGATAAGTGCTGAGGACACAAAAAGCATGAAGATCTTCTACTTTATAAAGTGCAGATTTATTTGTGTGTGTGCATTCATTTATTCTTTCATTCATTCATCATTTATTAAGGGCATCCATTGTGCCAGGACTGTGTTAGGCGCTGGAAATATGTTGATAGAAAGTCCCTTTCTAAAACATTCACGAGCCTAGAGTGAGAGTGGTGTTTATTAAACCAGGGCTTGGCAGTCTCAGAGAGTTCCAAGGGGGTGAGGGGTAGCAGAACAGTGAAAGCCAGTTAGTCGCAAGGCTCTGGTATATGAGAAGGAGTAAACGCTAGCGTCTGTCTTGGTTTCCCCTCAGCCAGATTCCTTGCTCTTAGAGGTCAAAGACCGAGGCTTAGACATCACCCTCAGCTTTTAGCACTCTCAGTACCTCTTAGATAGTTAAAATCGTTCCGGTGTGATTCAGGTAACATTAGTTCAACTGAGGCTGGGAAGGGCTCTGTGAGTGACATAGAGGAGGAGACGGAATCCCTGCCTTCAAGTTGCACACACAGCCCGAGGCGGGGCACAGCCCTGTACACCGGACAGAACAGAGCAGATGCCGTAGCTGCAGGGGGAGGCCTGTGATGGCTTTGCATTCTGTGTGTGCGTTGTAGGGAATGTAGGTGGAGACGATGAGCTCTGACCAGAAGAGGCATAGATGAGAAGGAGAATATCAGTAATTCACATGTACAAGACACTTCACAGGCTTCAAAGACCTTGACATTTTTATCTCATTGGACCATTCCGATAGCCTTATTGCAAGGCCAGGTAAGGATTATTATCTCCATCTGAGAGAGGAGAAGGCAAAAAGAAGAGATAACGTATGTCCCTGTCGGCCAGATCACAAGCTAGTTGAAACTTTTGAAGGAGAAAGCCACTGTGGCCCGCAAATCTGTCCTGCCTCTTTAGAGCTGGGTCTCTATCACCTCTGTTCCCCTCTGGGCTCGTGCCTTGTGCTCCGTCCAAGGTCCGTTAAAATACCAGCTTTGATCTTGAAGATCCTGCGCGGCCTGAGCTGGACTCTGAGCACGGGTCTCTGACAGTGCCTTTGAAAAGGCAGCTGACGTCAGCCAGTGCCTCCTGCCGGCTCCCCCTGTACTGGAGGCACCGCGGGCTCTGGCAGCAGATATTACTTGGATTTGAATCTCGGCTCTAATCCTTTAACTGCGCAGCTTCAAGCAAAATGACTTAACCCTTCTCAGCCTCTGTTTTATCCTCTGTAAAATGAACATCTTAATGCCTACCACATACAGGCCCAGAGAGCATGGTCAGTGACTAAGAGCCTGCATGGGCCCTGAGGCCAGAAATACTGGAGTTTTGAACCCTGGCTTTTCCGTAGTCTGATTTTGTTACCTTGGGCAAGTTACTTAAAACTTCCTGGGCCGTAGTTTCCTCATCCAAAAAGCAAGGTCAATGCCAGTACCAACCTTTATGATTCTTAAGAGAATTAAATGAGCAAATGCATGAAAAGACTTCCGCCCAGGGGCTGGCACATAGTAAGTGCTCAGTGGGTCCAGCATTAATGATGTAGGATCATTTGAGGATTCGCATGAGATAACGTGTATATGGTGCTTGGCACGCCATAGGCAATCATTGTCCTACAGCAGAGCACGGATGTGGTTGTCTTGGCGTATCTTAATCTTTGGTCAACCCCTCCTGTCTCCTGGAGATTGCTACTTTCCCTTGTAAGTCCTCAGAAATCATATTTGAATCATCTATTTTATAGGTACGCCTGGACTTGATTTCAAGCTCACTGGTCTGTGGTTTACTGAACTCTCCCTCTTTTCCTGGGCAGAATTCCAGTCTTCCTATCTCCAGTCCTCAAGCACTCCTTTTGACCCCCTTGATTCTTCAGACATCACTGTTTATGGCTCAATTTTCTCTCTGTCACGGCTCTCCTCCTGGGGCCCGTTCCACTCAGAGCTCTTTTCCACCTCCTCCAGCCTTCAGTTCACTCTCACCAATACACAGGAGTGCTCACAAAAGTTGGGCTTTGAGAGAAGGCTAAGAGGATGAGTGGTATCCCCGTGACCCAGGAGGTCCACAGCCTGCCACTGCCTCACTTACTGATGGAGTAGGGCCCAAACCGCTATGCCCAGGGCCTCCTAACCCCGGGTGGCAGGAAAAGGTCTAGCAGTGAGAACTGGAATTGTTTCTCTTAAAGGTATTGGCCATCTCCCACTTTGAAGGACTTTCTGCACTCTTGACTGAATCAACACATTAGCCACAGTTCATCCTAGATTGTTCTAAGAGCTGATTTCAGAGTGGCAGGACAGTCCAGGACCCTCCTTCCTCTTTTTCCCTAGCGTTCATTTCTCTGGGGCAATGGGGAGGGGGCTGAGGGACAACTCCAGGCCGTCCCTTTGTTCCTGCTCGGGGAGCCGGGACATGCAGGAGTCACTGGGCTTCTCTTCATTGCCAGAACAGGACTGTGCTTCCCACTTGAAGCAGGGATTTGCCTTGCTGGTCGTGGGCTTCGGTGTGGCTGTGTGGCAGGCTTGTTTTCCGCTGGCTTTGCCAGTCAGAGCAGGTGGAGGTGGGAGAGATGGGGAAGGGCTCCTTATTAAGGGCAGTGGCTGGCCCCTCTGAACACCTGCTTTGAGCCTGCCGTTAGGTGCTTTCCACACAGAAAACAACCTCAGCAGTAGATAGGATCATCAGATGAGGATGCGGGCTCAGAGAGAGGAAGTGAACGTGTCCAGATGACAGGAGAGCCTGATGGAGTTATGAGAGAGGCTGGCTCATCCAGGAGCCACAAGTGGTTTCTGACTGGACTGCGCAGAGGAGAAGTAGGTAGGAGGGACAGACAAGGCTGCAGAAGCGGGTGAGAGCACCTGGAAACTGCCCCGTGGCGCACAGGGGCTCCTCCCCACTGGAGTGGCCTGGGGTGCAGTCCCTCAATCTCGGAGTCACCCTCTTCCTCTGAACCAAGCAGATCAAATCGTTCCTGCTCTCGAAGGGCTCATGGCCTGAAGGCAAGAGCCAGCAAAGCCAAAGCCATGGATTGACTTGCTTGGGAGATGTCAGCCGTGTGGTGAAACTCTGCCCCCCCCCCCTTAACTCCTGCCCGCAGGTGCTCACTGTGCCCGTGGCAGCCCTGCAGGCTTCTGAGGGCGGCCCTTACGCCGCCTGCCCCGCTTATTCCCACCACAACCCCTCAGTCTTCCCACCCAGCCAGTTCTGGTCCAGAGCCAAAGGCCATGTCATATGCACACAGTGCCTGTCTGGCAGCGCAGGCCCGTGATGTTCCGCATATCCTTGCCATTTGGATGCTTCCTGGGTCCAGACAGTTGGGCGGGGAGGAAGGTGGAAGAACCGTGGATGAAGAACCAGCCCAGCTTTGGCCACCAGCTGGCAGGGGGTAGGCTCAGAGCTCCTAGAGGTGAGATGAATCCTGGTGATACCCTCTCCTCCCAGCTGCCCCCCTGCACGATTGTGGATCTCCACAGACACCCCAGGAAGGTGAGAGAAGGTCAGAGATGAGCTGAGGGTGTCCCACAGGGTGGGCATTACGTGAGAAGCCCGTGCAGTCCGAAAACTGCAGTCAGCCGAAGAGGTGTAGGGAGAGAGCAAGCCTTTGGGAGTCTGGCAACCCTGAATTGTTTGACTTTCAGCAAGTTACTTTACCTCTCTGAGCCTCTGCAAAGATGATAAGATAGATTTTGCAAGACTGCCATGAGGATTAACCTGTTTCATTCAACCCATGTTTAATGAGTGTTCGCTGTGGGCCAGGGACATCGTGCTGGGTGCTGGGGATATAGCCGTGACCAGGACGGTAGCTGTCCTCAGAGTTTCCGTCCTAACCAGGAAGATGGTAAACAAATAGTAACTTGACACTGGGGTGTCAAGATTAAAAGGTTTAAACGATAGGTATTTCAATGTAAGGTACTAACAAAGAAGATGTCCAGCGAGTGTTGGTCACCTTTCCTTTTCAGGGAGAAGCAAATATGTCCTTTGAAATGGGCATCTACAGTTCCTCACAGTGGGGAAAATACCTTGACCCCCACGACTAGGGATTTGGGCCAGCTCCTGCCACCCCAGTTTTCCTGGGCTTCTATCCCATGGAGAGGGGGCTCTCTAGGTCCATTCCACCTCCGCTCTGCGGTTCTGACTCCCCGAGGGACCCGCCCCACTGTGAGGGCATCCACATGAGCTGCAGGGGTTTTGTCCGACCCAGTACCTCAGGCTAGAACAGCCTCTCCTGCCTTTGCCCAGCAAAGCCTACCCCAGCCTTCACACACAAAGGGCCCTCAGAAGATGGGGAGGGATGGGGGAAGGACCTGAGGAGCTGTTGCTGATGGGGATGCCATCCCCCTGCCTGACCAGCCCTCCACCTTCCCTAGACCTTATCACCCATCAGGCTCCAGTCGGAGCTCACCTCTTCCCTAAAGCCTTCCACGATCCCGGAGCCAGTGGGGACCTCTCCCTCCCCAAACCTGTGCAGGTCATCATGCTGCCCACTTCCTGGTCGGTGAGTGAGCCTCCATTATGTGCTGCTTGCCTTCAGCATATGAAGATAACTACCCCACCCCAGCCCTCCCAACCCATTCCAGGCCCCAGCACAGAAGCTGGTGACCGTCCTGCTGAAGGCTTCCTAGTCTCCTCCAGGTGTAGCACCCTGTCCTTTGCTTCTGTTCCCAAGTCTTTATCCTTACCCTTGTCAGGATGGTAATGATCTGTTGCCTATGTCTTTCCACTACTGGACTGCACATCACTCAAAGCCGCCTAACCCAGGCCTGGCACTTAGTAGGTGCCTAGTAGATTCTCACTGAAGGAATGAGACCACATTTGTCCCAGCCCTCACTGGAAGCACAGCGGGGCTAAGAAACAGATGCGTAGCTACGGCAGCAGATGAGAGTGGCCGATGCCTTTTGAGAGGGGATGCTGGGGCCCACAGAGGGGGATCCACCTGCTGCTGTCTCTTTCCCAGGCCTTTGTGTACTACCTCCTTCTTTGCTACTAGCTGTTCCCATGCTCAGGTCCTTTTCGACAAGTGTAATCATCTTTTTTTGCCAGACCCAGTGTGCCTCTGTGCTACGGGAGGGGTATGCTTTAAGTATTTTGACTTGATTCATTTTGCATTTAGGAAGAAACTAGAACTATACCTATAGCAGAGAAACTTCCTATTTACTTGCAGAAATGAATGGAAGCCTTGAGTACTTTTTCAGAAAAAATCTAATATTATTAGCCTCTTTTGTTTCAGCCGAAATCAGAAATGGTACTTAGTGTCCAAACATAAATTTTGAAGATATAGGCGATTTTTAAGTCTCCTGGAAGTAACATAAGCATTAACTTCTTAGACAGGTTTTCAGGAAGAATAGCATTAGTCCAGTTGAAGGTAGACAAGAACAGAGAATGGTGTAATTTTATTTATTTGTTGTGCCAGTAAACGTTTACCAAGCCCCTTACTGTGTGCCACGACTCCCATTTCATGGGAGAGGCCTCTGGGGCTTAAAGAAGTAGAGGAAATCATAGAACCAGGATTTACACCAGGTGTTCTAGCACTAAACCCAGTATTTGTCCATCAACTCACAGCTGTTTGTATGCTGTGTAATAAGAGTTTTACGCGTTACATTCTCAACTTGTCCAGAATTGGGACGTGCTGTATTTGTCTCTGGGTCCCCAGTGCCTCTTCCAGGGCTCCATCTTGGTCTGCAGTCAGGGATTGTGTGATGAATAGGCTCATGAATGACTGAATGAAAAGACAAGCACTATCTTTTATACTCCTTCAAAAGCTTTCTTTACCCAGCTGAGAGGTTTCTCTCCATGGAAGGTATATTTTCTCCAAAATAAACCTGAAGTGGATCAAAAGGCTTTTTTTTTTTTTTTTTGATTCCTACTCTTCCCACAAGTGAAAAAAGTTCCTTTGTTACTTAAAATATCTGCACCAGATCGTGCAATGCCGTCTCTTAGCGCAAGTGCTTATTATTGTGGCTAATTTGGTCACGTATGTTTCAAGGAGAACAATGCCTCAGAAATTTTTAAAAGCAAAACAGCAATCTGAAGCGTTTGTTGTAATGAGATGTAAATTGCCAACATCATAGTGGAGCCTACTAAAATTTGCAATGAAGTGTTTTTTCTCCTTTTTAAATTAAAAGCACTAGAGGCCCTCCCTCCTCTCCCCAAAGAAACCACATGCTTTTTGTTCCTTTTCTCTCTGATTCTGTAATACTGAACACCCTGCTTTCCTGATTGATTCATTCCTTCATTCATCTGCCATTTTCTGAGCCTGTGTCGGAGCCTCTGTTCTATGCCTGCCTCAGTGCCAATCTCTCCAGAGGCATTATCAGGTGGCTATTGGCAAGTCCCCATTTTACAGGTAGGAAAGCTGAGGCTCGGAGAGGTGAGGTGGCGTGTCTCAGGTCACGCAACTTGGATCCACTCCCAGGTCTCCTGACACACCCCTTCCAAGATGAGCCTTTGGTTGGTCTCTCCTCCTTGCTGAGGCACCAGATACCTTCTGTATACAATGCCAGAGGAGGCAGTTGAGGAGAGGGGTGGGATAGGGAGGGGGGGAGGGAGACGCGAGAGGGAGGGGATATGGGGGTATATGTATACGTATAGCTGATTCACTTTGTTATACAGCAGAAACTAACACACCATTGTAAAGCAATTATACTCCAATAAAGATGTTTAAAAAAAAAAAATCCCTGGCAGCCACCAGGTATTTTAAACAGTGCTGATCGGGTACGTTAGGAAATAGTGTTCCTTGAGAGCCAGAAGATCCCAGTACGATAGCCTCAGTATTTGACAGAACTCCGTTGGTCCCTGAGGAGACCAGCACAGGGGAGCATAGCGTGGGTGTGCTGTGGAGTGCAGGCACCTGCTCTGGGCTGGGCCTGTACTAGGCACTTGGGGCAAAAGAAGACCAGCAGTGCCCTGGCTCCCAGGGACTAGCAGTGACTAACCGAGCACCCAGTATGACCCTCGTGTGGGGGAGGGGCAGTGGGGGAGAGCCACTGTTTACTGAGCACCTGCTTCGTGCCAGAGTCTGGATTAATCATTTCCTATGTAACTCGTTTAATCTTCAGTCTGGCCAAGTCGCTGCTGTCATCCCTCCTTTCAGGTGAGGCAACAGAGTCAGAAGGGTTAAGTAATTACTGATGTGTAAAATTGCCTGTCGAGGACTGAATTGGAACCAGGCATTGGGTGGAGCCCTGGTCTCTGAGGTAAAAGGACGCAGTCTCTGCCTGCCCTCAGGCCTCACGGTGGTCTAGTGAGGGGCAGGCATAGAAACGAATGAGTGCATCTGACTATCATCGGGAGAGGGGAGCGTCCGAAGGACCTGGTTAGGCCACTTCAGAACGGAGCCTTGGAAGAGGGGACCAGCGGAGGGTGGAGCCAGAGAGGTGACCTTTTGCTCTCAGCCCTTGCTCTTTCTGATGTCCCTCACGTGTCCCCCTGTAGCCATCTGAACTGTCCGTCCCCTTGGCTAGATGTTTCCAATTTCTATTTCACAGCCCTCGCTTCTACTTCACGGCTGCAAACAGGTTTCAGATATTTGGTAACAGCTTCCCTCCCACCCACCCCGACCACCGCCCCCAAGCACCTCCACTCAGCAGCAGGGCTTTATTTCAGGATCTCTGCTCCAGCCCACTGAAGCCTCTTTCTTGCCCACAACTTTCTCTCCCCTCTCATGTTATGAAGAATTTACTGAGAGCTTGCAACGTGCCAGGCCTAGCCCTAGGTGCCAGGATTGCAAAGAGAGTGAAACTTTGCCCTTGAAGAGCTTCACAGTTTGATGTGGACAGCAGATTGGACGATGATGGCAAGTACAACTTGCTGGAAGTATTTACAATTTAGAGACCCCCTACTTGGTAGTGATCAGAGCAAGGCCTCACGAAAGAGACACCTAAGCTCTGTTCTGGAGTCTGACCAGGGGCTTGGCAGGCAGATGAGGGGGCGTTCAAGGCCAAAACAATAGCACATCCAAAGGCTCAGAGGCTTGGGACAACACAGCATCTGGGGGGCGTGAGCAGTGTCAGGGGACAGCAGGAATTGAGTGTCAGACGTAGAGAGGAGGCTGGTTATTCTGGGCCTTCAGGAGGCTATCTATGGTGTGCAACTTAATTTTGAGGAGAATGGGAGCCTAAGCCAGGAAGGACCTAGTCGTGAGTAGATCTCTTTAGCAGCTGTTGTGGAGATGGATGGGAGAGAGCTAGGCAGAGTCAGAGCTGAGATGGATTCGATCTCTTCTCCAACACCTTCCTCTCATAGAAGGAAAAGGAGGCTCCAGAGGAGGGAGGCTGTCTTGCCAAAGATTACCTGTGCTCCAGTGGCTGCATGGGCCACCCTCTCTCAGCCCATTCCTTTTTCTGTGTTGCTGAATGTCAGAGCAGGAAGAGACCTCAGATGCCAACTTGGCCAGGCCCTTTTGGGGAAACTGAAGTAATTACTTCTTCCCTGATCTAAGGAAAGATCAAATGCTCCACTTGAGTTTGCTTATATCTCAGAAATGCAACTGAGATCTCACACAGAGAGAAGATAAAGTTTGGCATCTGCTTCTGAAACTTTAGAATTATTCATTCGTTCTTGTCATTCTTTTATTCATTTAACAAACATTCAGAGAACACCTCCTCATTCCAGGTGCTGGGGACAAAGAAGAATAAGCCTTAGGCCCAGCTCTTGAGTAGGTCACGCAGAATGGGGAGATGGTCTCCCAAGATGAGCCCCCTTTTTTGTCAACGCTGTGCTACTCCCCAGCCATGCTGCGTTCAGCTTTGTGTGTTCGAACTTAAATATTGGAGACTGCAGAGATCTGTCTTGCAGATGGCAGCGGCCAGCAACTCAGGAATGATACTCTCGTTCTGGGAAGCCCTGTCATGAGGAATTTTTGTAACAGAATCACCAATACCTTCCCGACCACCAGCCAAAGCAAGGGCGTGGCAGTTGAACATAGAATTGCAGCCAGATTGTTGGTGAGGGCTTCAGTACACAAAGAGCTCTGTCCCAAGTGGCCCACACGGTAGGGATAAGGGAAGGTTGGACCCTGAAACCCATTGGTTACTTAAGTTATATGCACAGCCCTGGGGACCGGCTTCGGCAGTAGCTGAACTTCTGCTCCCTTTAAACCCTGAAGTATTTGCATAGGGAGAATTTCTAGGATGCTAAACTCTCCGTTGGCCTTGGAGTTGCTCTCCTGCAAAAGTTAATCTAGTCATTTGGCCTTATTTACTCATTTTCATCCTGTTTCTCTGCCCTTTGGTAATCAAGACACAATAGGCGATTTGAAAAATAGTCCATCATTTTTAAAAGCTAATGGAGAAGAAAATATCCCCCTTAGAAACCACCACCATTTATCTAGCTGCCTTTCACAGTTCAAACCGTGCATAATTTGTGTTCATTGCATTAAAATAAAAATCAGGGTAGCTGCTGGTTCAGGCAATCAGGGGCTTAATCTGTATTGTATTTTAATTTCTTGGTTGAAATGCTCCTGCCTAGATACTAGGTCTTGGTGGGAGGGGGAGGCCTTTGCATTTCTCCCCGCCCCCCAGCGCTTTCCTATCTTCTGCCGTGGCCTACTTCGCATAGGCTGCAGAGATGGGGTGTTGGCAAATACACAATTTGCATACTGGAGTCTTTGCCACCCGGTCTCCACCCCAGTCTTAACAGGACCTCTTTCCTCTGCAGGAAGTCGAGTCCCCTGTGTTTTCATTCAGACAGTGACACCCTAGAAGACTGCTTCTCATTCATGCTTAATTAGCTTCTCGTCCATTCTTGTCTTCCAGTTTTCCACCTTTTCCCGTGACATTCATACCTCATATTATTTTCAAGCTTGGGTTTAAGTGTAGTCCAATGGACAAAAATAAGCCAACATATTTTTTGTGTGCCGCTATGTGCTGATAGATGCCTAGTTAAAATATTTGCCTTTTCTTTTCCTTGGAGTTCTAGACAGATCTCTTTTCTTAACTGCCTAGGTCCCGCCATTGACTTGGAAAAAGTAAAGTCAGAATGTCTCGAGCCCGAGCCGGAGTTACGGAGCACTTTCAGTGAGGAAGCAAATACGTCGTCCTATTACCCCGCTCCTGCACCTGTCATGGACAAGTATATCCTAGACAATGGCAAGGTAGTGTTTCAAGCTCACTATCCATTCCCTGCAAGTGTTGGTTAGTCAGTGTGAAGATGGAGAGTATGGTGGGAGCTTCCCGAGACACAGCCTGGCCAGTTGGCCTCCTGGCCTAGCCCTGAGTGACTGCTTCCAGAATCCATGTGTTATAACTAGTGGATCTTCACTAGGACTTTTTCTTTCTCTCTTCCTTTTTCTTTTTTCTTTTTTTTTGGCAAATATTGGGCCAGAGCAACTGTAAAACTAAACTGACATTTAAAAATAGCTTATTAGTGAGAATGTATTTTAAAATGATAATGCAATGAAACCAGATGCATAAAATTTATAAGGTGATCTAGAAATATCTGATTTACAGATACGGATACGACTCAGTATTTATCCATTCACCGTTTACCAAGTACCTATGTGTTCTGAGCCCCGCCCTAAATGGCAGGGATACATGGGACTTCCCTGGCAGTTCAGTGGTTAAGACTTCACCTTCCAGTGGGTGCGGGTTCAATCCCTGGTTGGGGAGCTAAGATCCCACATGCTCGTGGCCAAAGAACCAAAACATAAAACAGAAGCAGTATTGTAACAAATTCAGTAAAGACTTTGAAAATTGTCCACATCAAAAAAAAAAACTTTAAAAAATAAATAAATAAATAAATAAAATGCCAGGGATACAGAAGTGAATGGGACATGCTCCTTACCCCTGAGCTGCTTTCAAGTTGTACATTCAGCGTGGTTAGCCCACAGTCCTAGGACCACATATAACTCCTCACATTTTTTTGTAAGACTCTTGAAACAATGTTATGAAAGAAAACTTAAGCAATATTAGTAGTTATATTAGTACAGGGGTGAAAAGTAATGGAATAGCCTTTGGAAGTCTTAAAGTCACATGATGATATAGTAGCAGGGCAGGGAGAAGACTTCTAATATTCTTCCAACATCCAAATGAATTCGTCTTGGAGGAAATATATTGGATCCCTTTGTCTAGGCACTGGTCAGATGCAGTTTTACTGTAATATTCTCTGCTACCATGGCATACATTACAGACCTCACCTCTCCTTCTCCCCAGAGACTCATCTGTGTCAGTCTGTTTTTCTTGCCTTATGCTTCAAAAGGTCTCTGTTTACCCAGTATTGTTCCCCAGTGGGTTGATGAGAAAGAAAAGGTTGTTTTATTTGGGTTTGTCCAGATACATCCCTGCAGCTGGCCAGACTGAGCCAAAGCAAATACCCAAAGCTAAGGAAATGAAACTTGTTAGTCTTTCAGGCTCTCTTGGAGATGCTGCCCTCATCTCCGTGGAGCACTTCCTCCCCCCAGAGGGCCAAACCATAGGCCCATTCTGCCTTGCCTTGCTGCAGCCAGCAAGCTTTAAGAGTCTGCCTTGTAGGGCTTCCCTGGTGGCGCAGTGGTTGAGAGTCCGCCTCCCGATGCAGGGGACACGGGTTCGTGCCCCGGTCCGGGAAGATCCCACATGCCGCGGAGCGGCTGGGCCCGTGAGCCATGGCCGCTGAGCCCGCGCGTTCGGAGCCTGTGCTCCGCAATGGGAGAGGCCACGACAGTGAGAGGCCCGCGTACCGCAAAAAAAAAAAAGAGTTCGCTTTGCAGGTTAGAGGTGGCATGACAGAGTGGAAGTAGGCAGCCTGGAGCCTGAGTTTAAGCTCAGCTCTATCTTTGTCCGACCTGTGTGACTCTGAGTGGGGTTTCCCTTCTCTGGGCCTCAGCGTCTCTGTCTGTGCCAATGGGATCAGATGGATGCCCTCCATAGTCATTAACAGTGACTCAAGCTGTGTGTCTAAGTTCGGTGAACCTTTCCCAACTGAAGATAAAGAAAAGACTATTCTGTCTTTGTTGACCTCTCTTTAGTCATGATCACGTTGTGGAATGACTATAGACTTTTTCTTAAAGCAGCTTCGAAGAGAAATCTTTTTCTCTCTTGTTGTGAAGCCTGACGGACAGTTTCTGAGCATTGTGAGGGTCTCTTTTGCAAAGGATCATTTTTCCTCCAGGAAAATGGGTCTCTCAAAGGTCATTTAATTTTTTCACTCTCGAGTTGCACAACAGATCTTTAAAGTGCCAACTTTCCTTTTTCATCGATTATTGCCAGCACTTTGCTATCAAACTAACCTGCCTTCTGTTTGCAGCTAATTTGCAATCAGAGAAATTTATTAAGGGAGAGGAAGGAAGCAGACTTACTGGAAATGGATGGCAGCTTCCTAGAACAGCAGTCCCCACATCCCAGAAGCAGCCATCATTGTTCTTGGCTCTGCAGTCATTTCTGACCCTTCCTTCTTTCTGCCTTAATCTCTGTGCTGCCTAGAGCATGGGGATGGGATCCACTTCCTAGCAGGAAACTGGTTTTGTCCTAAATAACATTTCACAAAGACATTTTTTTGATCAAGTCCCATCCCACCAGTTGCCATACTTTTAATAACCTCCCTTGAAAGCATAAGGCTAACATTTTGGTCAAATGGGGCTTTATGTGAATAGGGCTTGCCAGGAAAGCTACTTTCTGATTTTGCTAAAGTGCATTGCTTTTCCTTGTCTTAAGATATTTTATTTCAAAAACTCATTGAATCATAAAGCTGCAAAGACCATGAAAGTTTAAATAGTCTAATTTATACATGGGATAGATGGGGAAATACATCCAGAGAAGGGGCTCGTCTATAGTTATACAACAGATCAGAGGCAGGCAGGCAGGAACTAGAAGCCAGATCACCTGGCTTCCAGGTCAGTGCTCTTTCCAGTCTGTTCTGCACCCCTGAAAATGGGGCATGACCCGGAGCTTTGTTGACCTCAGGAGCCCTTGTCCCAAATGCCCCAACCTATACCTGTGATTGGTCTCACCCAGGGCCACTTCTTTCTGTGCTGTAAAATTGGCCTTGTATTCGAATGCATGTCAGAAAATATTTTCTTCTCCAAGGAACAGCAGCTCATCAGAACCGAAAGCCAGTGACACTAAGACATATTAAATATGCGCATCAGTTTCTTACTGCCTTGTGTTCAGACTAGCCCTGATCACTTTGTAGGAGGCAAAGGAGGCAAAGCCTCGACCTCTCCCCACAGAGATGCGGGGCTGAATCAGGTAGTGGAGCCTCTCAGTAGGCTAGAAATTCAGAAGGGATAGAGCTTAGCCCTGGAGAAGTGAAGGAGGTTTTCCTGCATTGGGGACCGGGGCTTGAAAGATTAGCAGGCTTAAGAAGGCGTAAGGGAAGGCACTCATCCCTGAGTGGGGGAGAGGCATGAGCAGAGACGTGGATGGGGGAGAGAAGGCAAAGGAAGTAACAGTTTCTGGTTGTGTGCTGTCCTTCTGACGTTTGACTCATGTTATCTCACTGAATCCTCAAAACAGCTCTATGAATTAGGTGGTGATCTGCCTCTGGTACAGCTGAGAAAAGTAAGGTTCAGAGAGGTAAAGTGACTAGCCCAAGACACCCAGGTAGTAGGTGGAAGGGCCAGGATTCACACAGGGCTGGAGACTCCAGAGCCCATCCTCTTTCTGTTACCTGCCACACACTGGAAGTAGGAGGAAATGAGTGAGTTTGGGGACATCATTGAGTGATGGACATAGTACGATTAGCAGGTTGAATGGAAACAGGATTCCAGAGGACCTTTAATGCCGCCTGAGGAGGTTGGATTTGAGGTGACAGGAAACAGGGAGCCATTCAAGATTCCAGAGGGTTAACATAAAAACACAGAGTTGAAAGGCTGCGGAAGTCATCTAGTCAAAGAAGGAAAGCTGTATTTTAGGGAATGAATCTGGCAGTGTTTACGGCGTGGGTTGGAGCGGGCAGGGACTGGAGGCAGGAAGGCCAGCCCGTGGCTTTTCTCCAGGTTCCCTGACTGCAGTGTGAACTGCAGTGGGTGCTGGCCAGGGCAGTGGCCGGGCAGGTACAGAGGAAGACTCAAGAGGAAAGCCATCTGAATACTGATCTGCTTTGCTTCCACCCCCATTAGCACCACCGTGACACTGGTGGCAGCAGGAAGGCCGGGAGAGCGTGGGCTGCAGGGTCATAGGATTTGATTCCAGAATGCACTGATAGTATGTCTTAGGAAAACTAATGAGTCCTTCTGAATCTCTGTTCCTGTCTGTAAAGTAGGAATAATTATTTCTACCTATTTCCATCTCTTAAGGTCATGATGAGGATTAACTAAACTGAGAGTACAATACCTAGTTCACTACAGGTACGCAAAAAATATTAGTGTCCCCTGTCTCTTGTAGAACATTGGCTAAGATAACTGCCATTTCTCTTTTAAGAACAGTAAATTAAACGGTTGTAGGAAAGCAAGGCTCAGGTTAGAAAAGAGCAGAGATCTTTGGAAAACTGAAGTTGTCCTCCATCTCCAAGGCTTTCTGATTCTGCATTTAACGTAACTCACACCCCTTGTTTTCCCCTATCTCAGGAAGCTTGCGTGGGTAGCCCCAGAGAGTCATCCAGGGAGGTGACTTGGGGTCCAGCAGGGAGCGGCAGGGAACTTGTCCCCAGTATGCCTCATCTGGCACACAGACTGCCCACCTGCAGTTCAGACTGCAGAGAAAAGGCCAGACTTGACCTTGGGTCTATGTTGCCCAGCCAGCCCCAGGCAGCACATCTCACTCCAGGGTTACTTATCTTCCTGAGTCGTATGAACAGATTTATAGCACCAGAGTTTGCAGCACAGGAAGGCCAGGTGGATCTGGTTATCTGATATCGTGCCTGCAGAGGTCTGAATGATCTTTTGAGCTAAAGGAAGTGAAGTTAGATAAGGCAGGTAGATTGGTTACTTGCTGACATTGGTGGGTGGGCTGTGTTAGTGTCGCTGGCTGACCTGTCTGCCCGTCTGTGCGTGCCCACCTTGCTCTCCAGGCCAGCCTTCGGTAGAAAGATCTCCAAACATGGGTCCTGCTGGTCTGCCATCAGTCTGGGTGTGCGTGCCGTCTCTCAGACTAGACTCTCCTGAGATGCCTCCCGGCCGTGCGAGGTCGATGACCTACAGTCTTTCTGAAGACAGGGACCTTGGCAGGGACTTTCCATTCCCCTCAGAAAGTTTCCCTCATCAGTGGCTTCCTCTCCTCCATCCCCACAGAGGCCATTTCCACCCTCCATAGACTCAGCAGAAACACAACATAAATAGCAATGTCAAAGTCAAAATTGCATTTTTTTTAATGATTAATGTTAGCAAATGGTCTTCAAGTTGTTAAAAGAGCCAGAAAGGGGGAAAAAAAATCTCAACCTCATCGCCAGATCATTCTGGGACTTTCGCATTTAATGACTCTGCACTGCAACTTTCTGAGTGCTTCCCTTACAAAGAGCATAAGATTGTGTTTTGTTCTGTGTGCCGTCAGATCAGACCAGAGACACAGTGGTTGTGCTTAATTTGTTAAAATCATAGGTGCTCTCAGCCAGAAGGAATTTAGCTGAAATCCAACTCTCCCAGTTCAGTTCATGGGAAACTGAAGCCAGAGACAGAAAGGACTTGCACAGACACACTCCGTTAGTGGCAGAGCCTGGACGGTTTCCCTCCTCACTCCACCTGCTGTGGTTGTCACACCTAGGAATTACCTAGGAAGCTTTAAACCGTCCTGACAACGAGGCCCCACCCAGATGAAATAAATCCACTCTGCAAGTTCAGAGTTGAGTGACTTTCAGCAAGCAGCTGTACCTTTCTCAACCTGGTTTTTCCACCTGAAATGAAAATAGTGTCCCAACGCCTTCCTTCCAGGGTTGCTGTGAAGATTTTGAGATAGTGGATATAAAGCCGTAGAGTAAGGCCTGGCACGTTACAGGTATTCAGTAAATGATTATTTCCCTTAAAGAAAGTTAATTAGTGTTCATGGAACAAACCCCTTGCAGTTGTGCAGCAGTGTCTTTTAAAGGACAAGAAAAATTTCCAGCTCCCATCCTGTCCGACTAAACAGGTGCTTGCTTGTGTTCTTATCCCTTTCAGGTCCATCTGGGAAGCGGGATTTGGGTTGATGAGGAGAAATGGCACCAGCTACAAGTAACCCAAGGAGATTCCAAGTACACAAAGAACTTGGCAGTCATGATTTGGGGAACAGATGTTCTGAAGAACAGAAGCGTCACAGGAGTTGCCACAAAAAAAAAGAAAGATGCAGTCCCTAAGCCACCCCTCTCGCCTCACAAACTAAGCATCGTCAGAGGTGGGTCCCGCACTGGAAACGCAGTGGCTGAGGCACCGCCCTTTACTCTGTCAGGAATGTGTCGGGCACATTTCAGTTCAACAGACACCTACTGAAGCTTCTCCATGCCAGGCCCCGGGCTGGGCATGGGGACGCAGGAGCAGATGTGGACCTGGTCCCAGAAGAGCTCACATTTAACAGGGCAAATGAGCTGTGGACACAAGTACAGTTCAAGGAGCTAGCATGCGAGAGGGACAGAGGGGGGTTCTCAGGGGGGGAGGAAACCCCTAGCCAGAAAATCAGGGAAGGGTTCCTGGGAAGGGGGTCACTGGATTGGGCCTTGAAGGATCCATCAGACATGGAGACGCAGATGTGTAAAGAGAGGTACTCGGGAGGCAGAAGCATCTGGAACAAAGGTGTTGGGTTGGGAAAGGAGTGCTGCTGTGTAGACAGCCTGAAGGTGGAGGCTAGGGGACCAGTTCTGGGGGGTCCTAGCATCGTGCCTGGAGCACTTGGTGAGGTGAAGACCAGCTGGGGGGGTCACTGGATTCAGCTTCTTTTCTGGGGTTTGAGAGGGGTTGGAGGGAAGGCAGAGAGGCAGGGAGTCGTTTGTAGAGATAGGGCACTGGCCTGGACTCTGATTTGCCTTCCCTCCTGCCTGCCTTTCTTCCTTCCTCCCCTCTCTTCCCTCTTCCTTCTTTCTTTCCTCTGTCTCTCCCACCCACTCTCCATCCACTCACGAAGCCCTTATTCTTTGCCAGGCTCTCTACTGGGTGTGGAGGACACAAAGGGGGATAAGACACAGCCTCCATCTGCAAGGTGCTTACAGTCACACGGGGAAGATGAACACGAGAACAGCTAGTTACGGTACAGATAATACAAATCATGGAGACAGGCAGGAAAGTCCATGGGAGCAGAGAGAATATAGTAATTGCTAATTATTCTGAGCGATCACTGCGCTTCAGCTTCTGTTTTTTCTATGATTCTGTGTTAAAAATTCTTTGACATATATTAACTCATTTAATCTTCATAACACACAACACTCCTTCTGTTGGCTGCCAGCATTATCCCTGTTTCAGTTGCAGAAACTGGACACAGAGATGTGAAGTAACTTGCCCAGATCGCACAGCTTTAGGGGTAGAGCCAGGAGCCCGAGCCAGGAGGGCTGGCTTCAGAAGCTGTGCTCCTAACCACTAGTCTCTTAAGTGTCCAACTGCCATGTTTTGATGAAGAAAGTAAGACTCAGTCCGCATGTACATTTTGAACAGGCCATGTGCCAAGTTCTGGGGCAGACAGCAAGTATGTCCATGAACAAATCAGATCATTTCAGGTACGGATGAAAGGCCGTGAAGCCTCGTCGAGCGATACAGTAGCTGTGTTGGCTGGGGTGGGTGGAGAAGACCTGCCTGAAGCCGTGCATTCAAGCTGGGAGCTGGATGTAGGGGTCAGCCCTGTGCAGGTCTGAGGGGTGGTGAAGCAGGCAGGGTAAAGAGCGGGTTCAAAGGCCTGCATGCTCAAGGGGCGAAGCAGCCCCGGGGCGCTGCAGGGTCATGAGTGAGGGGATACTGAGATCAGGCCGATGGGCGAGAGGCGGTCTTTTAGGGCCGTGAAGGCCACGGTAATCGGCTTGGATTTACCCCACCTGCAGGAGAAAGGTAATGGAGGTCTTCAGTGGGAGTGACCGAATGGGAGGCCAGTTAGGAGGCTGATGCAGTGGTCTCGGGGAGGCATGACGGTGCCATGACTACGGTTACAGCAGTGGAAACAGAGAAAAATGGCCAGATTTAGGGTGTATTTTGGAGGTTGAGGTGTAAGGACACAGAGAGATTAGGTGACCAGCCAGAAGTCCAGCTACAGGGTTTCAGAGCCTGGATTTAAGCCCACCGCCACTGACTCTGGTCTGGGGCTTGTTCCGTAGCACAGCTGCCCCCGTTGCTGGCCGATTCATGATGACCTGATTTAGGCAGACGCTTATTTTTAGACGAGCGGAGGTAACCTTTAGTCTGCCCACTGTCTGAAAAGGTGGAGCCTAGTTTGGGAGGTCGCCCTGAGAAAGCGTCCTTCCTGGGGACACAGCCCTGCCTACCTGAGAGGTGGCTGACCTCTGATTCTGTTACACTTGTTGGGCTGTGACTCAGCAGGTCCCAGGTGCCTTCCAGTGACCGGCTGCCCTCCCGTTGTCACGCCGTGGCATAAAATCATCTGCTGGGCGTCTGCCTCAGGCACGGGTCTGACTGTGTCGGACTCACCTCCACGTCTTCCTTGCCTCTCGCACAGGTCCTGGCACACAGTGGGAGCTCAGTCGCCGAGGGCTGAACAAGTGCCACACTGAGACCTGCAAGCTGACCCCCTGACTGACTCTTCACACTGTTTCTTGCGAACTACTTTCCTTCCATGTCGCAGTGTCTTCAGCTGAACACTCACCTCTTACGACAGTTAAGAGGGCTGCTTGGATTGTAGCTTGGAATAGTTATGTTTGAGGTGTGAGAAGAAGTTTCCGTTCTTTGTTGACAAGTGAGCTGCCCCCATGGAGCCGACATGACCTCGTGATGGTCACATCATTGGAGCTCACGATTGTTCAGTGCTTTGCAGCTTCCAGGCCCCCTCCTGTCTGCTCCCAGTGCAGGGTGATGGGGAGTAGAAATTGGAACCAGGTATCGAAAGCCTGGGGTTGAGCCCCAACTCTGCTCTGCTTTAACTTTGAGCTCACCCTGGTTCTCTTATGTTTATTTTTGTTTCCCCAGGCCCAGCGCAGTGCCAGTACCAGGTAGATGCCTGGTGTGTCCATGTGTAAAGGCAGGATTCACAGTCCTTGTCCTGGCTGCCCAGTGGACCTGTAGACATTTGTATGTTCTTTGGACCCCATTCAGATGATGTCATTTGCAGCTAATCTGGTCCCCAATACTAAGGAACATTCTAGAAGAAAATACCTCAGCTGTGTAGCTTGGGGCTATTACAGGCTCACTGTCTTCAGGCCCATAGGCCAGGCCCTCCACGTTTCCCTCACTGATCCACTCCTCCATTTTCTAAGCCCTTTTTAAACCTTCTCTACTCTTCCAGAACATGGTAGTCCACAGCTCTCTCTTTTTCAAAAGATGACCATGTCTCTTCCTTCACAGAGAAAAGAAAAAGAAATCCCACAGCTTCGAACCACCCTATCTACAAACTTCACTGGATCCCCCAGTTCTTCTGCTTCATGTTTCCTTCTCTTATTTGAGACTGGCCGTTCTCTCCAACTGGATCACAGCCCACCTGCCTTCCTAAGTACCTTGTCTCTCCCGCTCAACTGGGTCCTTCCCGGCACCATTTAAATATACTTTGATCACTCATTTCTTACAGAAGCAAACAAAACACTCCCTAGACGTCACTTCCATCACCCAGCTGCCGCCATGTCTCTCCGTTCCTTTTCACATCCAGGTTTCCTGAAAGAGTTGTCTGCATTCACTGCCCGTGTGCACTGGCAACGCCCCTGCCATGTGGCATCGGCTCCCAGCCCTCTGCTTAACTCTGTCCTTGCCAGGCTTCCCTGTGGCTCCGCCTCTACCTCTTCCCCGCCGTTTGACCTGATCCCTCCTCCTTTACCTCCTGCATGCTGAGGTCTCCTCCTGCCTGTGGCTTCGCATCCCCGCTGTGCGCTCCCCTCCCGCTGCCCTTGCCTCTGTCTCCAGCCCGCTTCTCTCTCACTCTGCAGCGCTGCCCTCCGCTGCTCTCACTCCCGCCGTCCCCATTGCCCTCGGCGCGCTCACGGCCCTGGGTTGAAATCCACACTCCTGGCGTCCTGGCTGCTGCCTGGTGATCTGGCCTCTGGTGACTCCCCCGGCCTCATCTCACACCACACTTCCCGTTTCCACTGTGCTCTAACCACTGAGGCCTCCTCCCGGCCCCCTCCTGTCCCCGCTGCCAGCAGTGCCCTTCCTCTGGTCTGCACATCCTGCCTCCTTGTCATGCAGAGAGGCCGTCCCCGACGGCCCGGGCTGATGAAGCGGCCCTTCCGTTGCTCTCTGCCGCCTCACCCTCCCTACAGCCCCTGCGGAGCGCTGCTGCTTTGCTTGTTATCGGCTTGATGGCTGTCTTTTCCCGCCTCCATCAGAACATCAGATTTATGAGCATCTTGCTCAGGGCCAGCATATAGTCAGTGTTCAATAAATATTTGTTGAATCAGCGACTGATTCCCAAATCTATATTTGACCTCAGTTCACACTTCCACGTTCCCGACCCGTACATCCAGGGGCCCACTGGTCACCTCCTCCTGGATGTCCACGTGACACTGGCACATCTGCACCGCTCACTGCTCTCTCCTCTTCCTTCTCCCCAAAGCCTTCTGCCCCTCTGTGTTCCCTGTCTTGATAAATGACACCACCTGCCAGGGACCCAGAGAGGCCTCATTCCTGACTCTTCCACGTGCCCGCTCTCCATCTGTTCTGCCCCAAATACCTTTTAAACCGTCCGCTTCTCTCCATACCCATCGCGCCTCACGTAGTCCAGGCCACATCACCTCTCCCCTGCCTTACTCCAGCAGCTGCCAGACTCCTCTCTCCATTGGTAACCAGAGTGATCTTTCAGAAACCCAGTATGATCCTGTTACCACCACCCCGTCACAGCCAGTCCCTGGTGCCCATTACTGAAGGATAAGCTTCTTAACGTGTCGTAAAAGGGCCTTCATAATCTGGCCCCTGGCTCTAGCTCCAGCTTACCTTTCAGCAATATTCCCCTTGTTCACTAAGTTCTTACCATAATGAACTGCTGTATTCCAACAAGCCTTGTCCCCTCTCACATTAGGGAATTTGTAAATGCTATTCCTGGCACCTGGAACATAGATCAGACTGCCCACCCGACACACGTGCTGCTCTGCCTGTCCAGCTGCTACTCAACACCCAGGTGTGCTTAGGAGAACCATCCTTCAGGAAGCCTTCCCTGACCTCTCACGGTGGGGGGATCCTTCTGTTGTATGTCCCAGAGCACCCCGTGCCTACCTCTGTTCTCTTCTTTCTGTATCTTTGCCTCACAGGTGCCGGGTCAAGCAACCCTTTAGAGCCCATAACTACTTGTCATGCCGGTGAGTGAGAAGGAAATCGACTTGCCCAAGGTCATACAGCGGGTTAGATCAGAGCTGGGCTGAACTGGGCTTTCAGGCTTCCCATCGTCTCCAGGGGTTTCTTGTCTTACCAAAATACAGTGTTGATTTGTTTTTTCTTTACTAGGCAGGCAGGTTTGAAGCCTGTCTCCCATCGCACCATACACTCCCCATTTTTAGGCTAATTATTTGAGCTCGTCCAGACTGCATTTGACTGGTTCTTCCCATGCAAGCTGTCTGCTGGATTGAGATTGTATTTATTTTGTATGATTTTACCACATTTATTCGCATTTGCCATATCAAAATGACAAAAGCCTTGGTGCTCACAGGGTTGGTGAGGATTTTCTCCTCTCTGTGGTTTTAAAGTCACTCCTTACCGTGAAGCAGAGGGATGTGGTGAACGCTGACACTGCTTTAGAAAGACGAAAGCAGGAGGGCTGGAGGAGAGTCTCGCTTTAATGACAAGCTCCAGAATGGCAGTTAAACCTTATTAAGGTCAAATGATCTTTTTTTTTTTTTTTTTTTTTTGCGGTACGCGGGCCTCTCACTGTTGTGGCCTCTCCCGCCGCGGAGCACAGGCTCCGGACGCGCAGGCCCAGCAGCAATGGCTGACGGGCCCAGCTGCTCCGCGGCATGTGGGATCTGCCCAGACCGGGGCACGAACCCGTGTGCCCTGCATCGGCAGGCGGACTCCCAACCACTGCGCCACCCGGGAAGCCCCTCAAGTGACCTTTTGCAGAGTGTCTGACTTTTCAAATGAGCCACGGCGTTGAGTTCTGGTTAATTTTTATAACTTTTTTAATAGGACCCATTAGCGCTGTTATAAACCTTGTTAATTAAGCAATAATCTCAAATGCTCCCTTGCAGAGGGAGGCATTCCTGGCAGCTGCAGGTGATTAGTATCTGGAGTCTAACGAAAGCCTTTTAATCAACCTCAGGGGCCGCTCAGTGCTCTTACCCTCAGGAAACGAGAATGATTGGGATTCTGTGGGCGCCTCTGAAAACCTTCCTCCATCTGTACCTTTCTCTTCCTGCCTTCTCTCCAGCTCATGCCGGGGCCTCTCAGGGCCATCACACCCACTCCCCTGCCCCCTTCTCTCTCCTTTGCCTCTTTACCCACCCTGTTACCTTTCAGAGAACTAGAGACCTAGAGCTGGAAGAATCTTCTTAGATGATTGGATTTGACATCCTGCTTTCAGACAGTAAGACTGAGACCCAGAGAGGTTCCCACTCGAGGTGGCACAGCAGCTAGGGTTAGAGCCAGATTCGAACCCCTCAACTTGGAAACAGTCCTGTGCACAGGGTGTCTTCCTCATTTGGTTGAGCTTCCAGCAATGTCACTGCAAGTGTCGGCGTCCCCCTGGCCCTGGGCTGGGGAGGGAACCCCATGTTCGGGTCTGTAGGTGAGACAGCGTGGTCACAGTTCTATGAGACTGTGATCAGGGCTTTGATAGAGGGAAAACCCAGGCGAGTATGGAAGCACTGAGGGTATAGGCAGAATGGGGTCTCCCGACTCAACCTGCTAGGTTCCAAGCAGGTTGAATCTGGAAGAATGGGTGGGGTTTAGGCAGGTGAAGGATGAGACATGAGACCAGGGTAATCGGTAATCTGGGAGGAGATGAGCAAAGACTGATTTGTGGGATAGCCTGGAGTGGGTCGGGAGATGCAGGTGGAGTCAGCAGAGGTAGGACCTTCTGATCTCATTCCCTGTGGAAAAGCCAACACAAGACAAAGTGCAGATTAGTCAGGTTGGAAGCAGCCAGGAAGTAGCGAAGGTCAGCTAAAAGCTTTCAAAGGCTTCTCTGTGCAAACCCTGATCCGCAGGGAGGAGATGGTGCCCCAAAGAAAGAAGGCATATAGCACATGCACCTGCAGCCTGGACGGCAGCAGTGGGCGGGCTGGCCACGTGCCCAGGAAGGGCTCAGAGTGGAGGCCGCAGGGGATTGTGCCTGTACTTACCTCCTCTCTCCAGGCCTCAGCCATGTCCCGTGTGAGTGGAGGGGTCGTAGCACAAGGCAGTCTCCGTGATCCCTCCCCAGTGCTGATGTTCTGCGTCACTAACAGCATTGCCTGCTGTGCACTGGCCTGGTACACGAGACTTTGTTTATCCTGCGTGGCAGTTCCTCGAGACCGGGTTGTCACTCCTGTTTTATAGGTGGAAAGGCTCAGGTTCAACAAAGTTAAAAATCTTGCCCACGATTACATACCCCAGTGGTACATTCCCCACCTACACCCCTAGTCCCTTATGTCCAGAATTATTATGTCCCCTCAGGTTTCCCAAGAAAAGCATTCATTCATTTATTCATTCATTCAACATACACTTACTGAATCTTGCCCCTATGCCAGGCGCTGGGCTAGGCCCTGGGAACGGACAGTGGCATATACATAAAATAACTGTAATAGCCTCAGACAGGGGTAGTGCTCCTTATAGCTTGAAGAAGGCTTGTAAAACGTTTGTTTCACATCCCTCATGGCAGCCTTACAAAGGATCACATGTGGTTTGTTATCCTTGTTTCATGAGGTGAGGAATCTAGGGCAATGATTCGCCTCAGGTCCCCATGCTAGGAAGTAGGCCAAAGTCCAGCCTCAGTCAGGTCCTGTCTGAGGCTCACTGCTTGCTTCATCACAGCAAACGGCAGAGTCAGTAGAAGTGGCCATCCTCAGCCTCATTAGTAAGCACCTCAGTGAGGTACCACTTCACGCCCGCCAGGTTGTCAGAACCTTAATAATCTGACCTGGAGTGCTGTTGGAGCTATGGGGCAGGCAGTCCTTGCACACACTGCTGTTAGGGGTACCAGGCGGCACAGCCATTGTGGAAAACAGTTTCCCAGGTATCACCTGGTAAAGTGTAGTAAGCACGCACCCTAACGCTGGGCAGTTCCAGCCTAGGCCCGGACTGAGCATTTCCTGCATGTTTGCCCCAAGAGACACGGCTCAGGGTGCCTGTAACTGCAGAACATGGGAAACCATCCAAGTATCCATGGACAATCAAGTGGGTCAGCCGACTGTGGACTAGTCAGACAGTAGAACACTACTCATCAGTGAAAGTGAATGACCTGCAGCTATACCTACACTTCAGCATGGGTGACTCTCAAAACTGGAATGTTGAATGAAAAAAGAAAAGTCAGATGGGTATACAGAGTATGGATACACTTGTAAATAGTTAAAAATGGGAAAAGTAGCAACATGTTATTTAAGGATGTATGCATATGTGTAAACACGAAAAGAAAAGCAAACGTTGAGGACAGTGATTACCTCTGGTGAGGATGGTACTGGGGAAGGGCACTTAGGGGCTCCAGAGGGGCCAGCAATGCTGTCCTGTTAAGCAGGGGGCGTGGGCACATGGGTGTTGTATCATTATCTTTAAAGTATAAATTTACAGTGTATATCTACTCTTGTGTTGAAAAATTTAAAATACCGCCATGCCAGATATGTGAGTTGGTACTTTGGAAGTATGTCAGGAGGCATATTTTCCTTTCTCCCCCCTTAAAGATATGTACTCGAATGTACCATTAATCCTTGGCCTTCTTGTTTCTTTTCCCTGTCTAGAGTGTTTGTACGACAGAATAGCACAAGAAACTGTGGATGAAACTGAAATTGCACAGAGACTCTCCAAAGTCAACAAGTACATCTGTGAAAAAATCATGGATATCAATAAATCCTGTAAAAATGAAGAACGAAGGGAAGCAAAATATAATTTGCAATAAACTTTGGATTTTTCATAAAGCCTTCTCGTTTTCCTTGTGTGGCGTGTGATTCGCGGGTGATGGTGTTGTCCAGATCAGACCCCACCATGCGTGGTGGTGTGTGGGCGGGGAGCCAGTAGGGTTCTGAGGTCAGCGCCTTGTTCTGAACTTGGACTTCCCACTCCAAGAAGGCGGATGGATTTGCTGAGACTCAGGCAGCATCCTGGCGCCAGTGCTGTTCTGGGGATGGTGAAAGCGCTGTCTTTTCGGAGGCGGATAATGTGTCTCTGAGTTACCTATCACTTGGCCAAGCATTTGAGCTGATATTTTTACCATTCAAGGACTTCTATCTTTGTTCCTCTATTTTGTTCTATAATAAAGCTTCATTAATTTGTTGCTGTAGACAATCATTAGCCTCATTTATTTAAGTATGGACATTAAGTGTACAGTGGAGGTGACCAGTGTCCTTTGAGGGGCGGAACATTCAGGCTGAAGGAGAGAAAATTCATAAGGGATGTGATTACTGTCTACAGATCTGAAGGGCTGTCTCGAAGCAGATTACTTTCTCTTACCTCAAAGGACAGATCTAGGACCTGTTACTCAAGGTGATCTGAGATTCAGCTTTCCTGATAATTTGAGTCAATCTTTGTAAAGGAGTGTCAGGGGGTGGTAATGTTAGATGTGGTTCAGGGTAACCTTCAGAAAGTCAGGGGCAACGTCACCTGGTGTCGGTTCGTTCATCCTATCTTGTATCTCAAATGATCTTCCAAGTTGCATAATTTTTATCTCGTGCCGTAGCTGTGTCTCTAAAGTGCCTGGTGCCCAATCAGGCAGACCACATTTGATCTTCCTGTTGATTAACACTTTCCTTTCTGTAATGCCTATGAAGTCAGCGTAGTATGTTGGAAATGGCAAGGGTTTGGGGCTGAGGAGTTTGGGTTCCAAACCTGGCTCCACTGCTTGCTTTGGGCTTAGCGTAACCTCTTGAGTTTCAATTTTCTGTTCCTTAAAAAGGAGATAGTATCTACTTTGCGGAGTTGCAACGTTGCAGAGTTGCTGTAAGTTACAGAGCACTATATATAAGTGCTCAATAAATGTTGGCAGTCATTATTTTCTTCATTTCTGGTTATTGGCTTTTAGGCATTGGTTGGAAAACTGGCCTCTGGTTTCTCTAATGGTTTATCCACTAAACCATTAGATTTCTGGTGGTCTATAAGCAAAAGCTCAGGGTCACTAGGGTGAGTAGTGGAGGTGGCTACCTCTTTGAGGAATTTTATTTTAGTACATAAAATAATTCTTTGTAATCTGAAATATTATATGCTTGCTAATAGGATGTATAGGAATGAACTTCCTTTTATGGTATTTTCCCAGTTCTCCGCAGACTAGTGGTGTGATCTGGGACCAATCACTTAACTTCCCAGAGTCTTTACCAGTACAATGAGGAAAATTATGCATACCTCACAGGCTATGTGGATAATTAAATAATAATAACAATAACAGATACTTAATATGTGCCAGGACTTTTCTGAGTGTTTAACAAAAGTTAGTTCATTAGGTAAGTAAAGTTTGTGACACTTAGTAGTGTTCAGTAAATTCTTGTTATTAAGATGTGTTCATTTTAATGGCAGGGGAGCAGCTTGGGCATGAGTAGTGTGAATGCATGAGAGGCTGGGAAAAATTATACATGATTTGAACTCATCCCATGTCCTTCCTAAGCACGGCAAAGATAAACACCCAGAGGCTCCATTTCCCTACAAAGACTAATAAGATATGATACCTGCTTTATAGGTGCTTTTAGGTTGGAAGGGAAAAGAGTCATCGAAATACCTGCTTAAAAAGGCTCTGACAGGGCTTCCCTGGTGGCGCAGTGGTTGAGAGTCCGCCTGCCGATGCAGGGGACGCGGGTTCGTGCCCTGGTCCGGGAGGATCCCGCATGCCGCGGAGCGGCTGGGCCCGTGAGCCGTGGCCGCTGAGCCTGCGCGTCCGGAGCCTGTGCTCTGCAACGGGAGAGGCCGCAACAGTGAGAGGCCCGCGTACCGCAAAAAAAAAAAAAAAAAAAAAAAAAGGCTATGACGTGAAAGTGCTTCGTGTAATATATGACACATACATCAGGGACAGAACGGGTTGTGAAAGATTGTGGGATCTGATTGTGACTTTACTGCTTCTGGGGAGGTCACTCGACCACTCTGGAGCTCGTTTCTTCTAAAGTGGAGACAGTGATCCCTAAGTCAGGGTTATTGTGGAGAGGAGTCCAGGTAATAGCTGGGAAAAGAGCTCCGTAAGTCTCAAAGAGCCATGCAGATGTTAGCTGTCCTTAGCTTGCAAGGCAGCATGAAATCAAAAGTAGATGTGACAAGGAAGGACATAAGAGCTGTTTCTGATGGGGAATCGGGGCAGGGGAGGGGGCAGGTATTTTTACACCCTAGTTAGACTGAGACTTTTTGAGCACCTGTTGTGTACCTGGTGCCCTGTGACTGTTATGTGAGGGCAGGGCCACCATTCTTACACCCACACAAATGAGGAAATGAGCTCAGAAAAGGTGAAGTAACTTCTTGGCCAAGGTCCCAGAGTTGCCAGCAGTGGAGCTGGGTCAGAATCCAGGTCTGTGCAAAATCTGTCCTTTCACCTCTTCCCTCGAAGACTGAGTGGAATATTATGGTCTGGGCTGAGAATCTAGCCACGTAATCTCAGGGCATATTTCGGAGAGTCCCAACTTCAGTAATCAATCGATGGAAATTGGTGTCGTTAATTCAAGCCATTTGAAAGGATGGGGAATAATAGTACCATTTATGAGGATCCACAGTTTTATTACATTCAAATACATGCACAAAACTGAAGTTCATTTTGTGTAGTAGGGAGTTTCCCAAACTTGCCCAGTCTTGAGAATTTGCTGAGGTACTTAAAATACAGATTCCTGGGCTTTGGTTTAGGGTGCTGGATTCAGTAGGGCTGGGATAGAGCTGGGAACATGTGTTTTAACACAAGTGCCAGTTTTGAATAACACCAGTCTAGTAGGCAGCATTAGAAGTCCTGTTTTAACAAAGGGACAAGAGTATTTCCTAAGTAAAAAGACATGCTCCTTCTAAAGTGCATGACAATATTTGAAACTGAGACTCAATTTCCTCTTATAAGTAGCAGAGGATCTGCCCTAAAACCTTGTTTAGGGTTACTCTTTCATGCTCACCAGATGCTGTTTAGTTGGACATGATGCAGAAGGTGACTTTCAGTGTAGGTGCCAATGATTTCCCCCTCACTTTTACACTTAGATTCTTTCTTTCACTTCCTCTGACAGGCCAGTGGGTTGTGGAGGACAAGACAGTCAATCCTGGATTGGCAGAGCCTCAAATGATGAGGTTTGGGTCCTGTTTACCGAAGCCCCGGCCACAAGTTCTCTGTGGCCAGACCAAACAGAAAGATGTGGCTTGTTTTTATTTTCTAGCTGAGGAAAGTGTGTTGTTAGTGACTGTTATGTGCCCATGCGTTTCTTAGATGCATTTCTAAATTATGACCTTTTTGGGAATTATAAAGAAATGAAAACCACTTTATAGAAATTTTTGGAAAAATAAGGGAACTATTCCAAATTGCACAGCTGCAAGCATTGTGATGTATCTCTTCTAGTCCTTCATTTAAGAGCGTAAATGTGTATTTTACATACCTGTGGTCATAGCATATCATCAGGTTTGCATCCTTCCCTTTCTTTTTAACATATTGCCCTGTTGCTCCATGAAATGTATAGCCACCAATTCGAACATCCCCCCAGTGAATGGGCATCAGGCTACAGTTGGGTAAACCACCTGGTCGGCCGTGGGGCTAACCCACAGGGCTGCTGGTTCACGGAAGCTCTCTCTGCACACTTGGGTCCGGCACGTAATTAAAGTGACCCAGGGAGAGTGGAGAAATGGCCGCCAGTGTTACAGGTGGTTTTCCTCTCTCCTCTCCTCTCCCCACGCCCACTCGGTCCTCACCTGTGTGTGTGTGCCTATCCTGTCTCTGACCTGCTCTGACCGCTTACACTGTGACCTTGGCCTTCAAACCTGCCTTTGGCCCTCCAGACACCCTGTGCTCATCCCACAGCGCGCAGTGCTCATGAGCTTTTCCCTGTGCGCTCTGACTAGGTCCACTCCCGACCTTCCAGCTACCCTCGCTCACCTCAGCCCCTACCCTGCCACCCAGCCGGTCCACTGCCCTTCCTTGAATCTGTAGGTCGTTTATAAATTAAACATCTATGAAGATTTTTGTGTGCACAGTTTTTTTTTCCCCCTTTATATTTTCTATCAGTTTCTTAGGTTCGTTTTACCTGGGTCAAAAAGAGTACCACTTTTATCATTCTTGATACATATAATGGGCGTGACCGTGTTTTAATTATTTTGCCAACCTAACAGGTGAAAATTGTTACCTCATTATATTTTCTTTAATTACTTCTGAGACTGCACATCTCTCCAGAGTTTGGTTTCTTGTTTACACAAAATAAACGCTTAACCTGTAAGCATTTCCAGCAGAATTCATTTCATTTTCTGTATATAGTTTTCTCTGGACCAATGTGTTTGTTTACCTTGGGCATATTTTTACTTTTACATCTACAAATAGACATACCAACAGGTCTTTTCATCACTTCTGCTGAAGAGATTAATCAGTTTCTGCCAAACAGCTTCATAGGCTCATGGAACCGAAGGGTCAAAAGTGAGCTTCGAGGTCCTCCACTCAGATCTCCTCTCCACTGAAAGCAAATGCTTTCCGGACCATGCTGGAACTCCTCCAGGCGTGGAGAATTCACCTTCCTGCCCAAGGGCACATCCAATTATTGTCATCACTGAGAAGTTCTTCTGCTGAGCTAAAAATCTACTTCCCTGAGACTTCTGAGGTCACTCAAGTTCTCTCCTCTGAAGTCAGGCAAAATGCTTCTGCTTATAGCCCTTTGCAGAGTTGAAGGTGGCAATCATGTCTCTTCACAGACTAATCAATAGCTCAAATTCTGTTCTGCCATCTCTCACGTGGGAGAGGCAGTGCAGGGAAGAGTGAGGACTCTGGATTTAGACAGCCCTGTGTTCAAACCTTGACTGCCACTTACTAGTATGTGACCTTGAAGAAGTTCTCAATCTCTCTTGGCTTTAGTTTTCTCATTTTAAAAGTGGGAATATAATACCTATCTCACAGGGTTGTATATAGAACTATACAAGATAACGTGAGTAAAGCACCTAGGCATCCAACATCTCTTAGTTCCCTAATCCTAAGAACTCTGACCATCCTGGTTGCTGTTTTATGGATGTGCCACTAGAAGGTAGGGTTCAGGACTGGACGCTGCTCTAGGAAGGGTCTGACCAGTACTAACTAGAGCAGGTTGTCATCTCTTGCTCCTGGATGGCATATCTCTATTAGAGTGCCCTAAACTTGAATTAGCATCTTTAGCGATACAACTGTCTCACGTTGAGCTTATGGTCACCAAATACTGCCCTGCTCCCTTTTTTGGCTAACACAGTACTTATCCCTTTAGTTCACTGTGTTGCAAGAGAACGAGCATAGATTTTGATGACAGAGGAACTCACACCAAATTCAAATCCTGACTTCATTAGTTATTAGACTAGAGGAAATTGGGCAAGTTCCTAAATCTTCTAGCCCCAGTCACCTTGTCCGTTATGCAGTTGTTAATGTAACCACGCTTACCTCCCGCGGTACCAGACCTACAGCCCTCACTATCCCAGTTGCGGGCTGCAGTAAATGTGGTTGTTTTTGTTCCCTTTTTCCTTCCCTTATTCACTTTAGCAGCTATTTATACCCCCCCTCACCTCAATTGTGTGTTCTTAAATGTATTTCTTAAACAAAATAGCGGATTTTGCATGCATCCCGGTTCCATTTCATCTTATTGGTTTCGGCCAAACATTCCAGCTGGTTGAGATCTTCTTTTCCATTTGTGTTTAAAATACAAAACAAAATTTGAGGAAAGCCAAAGCCGAAAAAGAAATCGAGCCATAATCCCAGGAACCAAGCCCAACAACACATTCACTCCTGGGAGCCCCTCCTGTCTGTCCAGGGCAGTACCTCTTTGTTCACAGCAGCTGGCCAGCCTCCCGTGATCCTGCCTTGTTCATTTAACATCATGTGGCAGACATTTCCCCCTCTGCTGCCTGGTTTGTGTAGCTGCCATTTCAATGCCCTTCCTGACACTGGGTCATGATTACCTTCTCATCTCCTCACTGTACATTTTATTGTCTCTAGTTTCTTGCTATTAGAGATAATGCTGTCATGATCATTTATAGTTGTTTGTTTCTTAAATTCCCAGGAGTGAGCTAATTAAAGGGCAAGAACATTTTTATAGTCTTTTCCATGTTGTTGTTATATCTATGTTTGTTATATTGCTCTCAAAAAGGTCAAGCCACGTCTCTAGGTAGGTGGACGTGCACGTGCCATTTCCGCACAACTTCACCAGCGTTTGGAATTTTTAAAGAAGTTTGGCAAATTAGCTTTCTCTACAAAAGTACTTCTTCAACTTCTTCCTATGTGAATTCATATGTTTGCATGTTTGAGATCCTTATGGAATTTTATTCTGTGCTATATTCTTCCTCCCAGTTTTATAGTGTAGAAATATGATCTTTTGTATCTTCACCAAGTTACCAATAATAATGGTTAGGTCAGTGAAAAGAAAAGAACCATGAGGTCCTCCGCCAAAGACCCCACTTTTCTTTACCAATTACTTTCTCTGAGCTGGATTAGTCTTGTAACTAGGACTCCTCCATCTAGATGTGATCAGGGAAGACCTCTAAGATGTAACATTGGAGCTTACGCCAGAAGGACGAGAATGGCCACGAGGAGATGATTTGTCTGTCGGTCCATCTCCCCCCCATTCATCTTCAACGAGTTGAATATCTCTAGTCTGTGCCCACCACTCCAACAGGCATTGCTGGTTGGGTCCAACAGGGAGTCACACCTCAAGGGTGGTTCGAAACCCTGTGCTCTTTCCACCATTCCAGAATGCACTCTTTTGGCCATATCCAATCTGGTACCCTGGGTATATTTCCATTTCAGTAGCTAACGGGGAGAGAGATTCAGTATTCCAACCTCACCAACATCTGTATGCAGAAGTTCCCCCATGAGTAATTATGGAATCATTCAATCATTTCACAAATATCTGAGTGTCTACTAGGTGTCAGTCACTAGTCTAAATGTCTGAGACATATTAGTAAAGACAAAGACTTTAAACTCTAGTGGGAGTGGAATGAGGTGGGTAGGAAGATAAATGGTAAATGTAATAAATAAGAAAACTGTAGAAAGTGATAAGTGCCATGAAAAAAGGCAAACGTCGAGCAGGGAGGCAGGTTGAGTGTGTGGCAGGGAGAAGCGGAGTGCCCCGGAAGCTGAGATCAGCATGGGGCAGCAAGCCCTGTCCAGGGCCCCTGCCACGGGTGTGGAGGTATCCAAGGAGTGTGAGAAGTATGGGACATTAAATCTGTCCTGTCTACCTGGAGCCTCACTTTTATTCCAAGATGTGCACTCATTCGTGCCTGGGTCGTTAACTATAGAAAACCTATCCTCCCCCGTCTTGAAGACTCAGCTCAAATATTTCCTCTAAGGAACTGTTTCCACCTCTTCCCAGAAGGACTCCCTCCCTTCTCTGGTTTTCCAAATCTCCTCCTTTCCTTCCCTGCCAGTCCCACCCTTCCCAGCCTCCTAATGCTCAGAGCATTGTGTTGTAATTTCTATTTAGTTTTCTCTTTCCCTGAGGCAGTCAGCAACGTGAGAGCAGGACCGTGTAAATTCATCTCTGTACCCCTTTGCGGAGCCCCTACTGTGTGCTAGGTGCAGGAGATATAGATATGGACACTATTTGTTTAATTAACTAGTATTTATCGAGCACTTGCTATGTTTTAGGCACTGTCATTATTTTATTTCTCACACAACACTGTGAAGCAGGTACTATGACCATCCGCATTTCACAGATGAGGAAATGGACTTAAAGAGGTTGAGTAACTGGCCCGAGACGGCACCACCACGACCAGGAGGATCCGGGACTGGCATGGAAGCCTGAGTGCCTCCAATGCCTGGCGTCTTTACGACCATGCTTTGTGCTACCTGAGATCGCTCGTGGACACAAACTGTTTCTTTTGTGTGGACCTTCCCGGCCACCTCTGCTCCATGACCTTCTCCTTCTCCTCCCTCCAGGAGGTCTTCAGTGCTCCCTCCACGGTCTGGGTGGGGACACCTCCCCCTGCTCTGTGGCACCCTCTCCTACCCTCTGCTGGCCTTGTCAGCCCATATTGTCATTGTGAGTCCATCTTTCTCACTGTGAGCCCTCCAAGGCAGGGCCACTGTGTGTTCCCATCTGAGTCCCGGGCCCAGCACTGAGCCCAGTGCTGAAGAAATTCCCTAGAATCCTGGCCCCTGAAGACCACAGGTGTGGGAAACCAGGGACCGAAGCAGTTCTTTCGGCCTGGGGATTTAAGAACTTGAGGGATGAAGAAAGTCCTTCAGAGGGTGTCATGAGACCCTTCTGGTCTTGTCCTTCCAGGAGAGACTGTCATCAGGTCAAGGAAGGAGGAAAGGGTTTGGCAGAGGTTAAATTTGAGGAATCTGACCTCACACTGCCTGGGTCTCACCCTGGGATCTACCAATTACCAGCCCTGCAACCTTGGGCAAGTTATTTAGTTGGTTTGGGCTTCAGTTCCCTCCTCCATAAAATGGGGGGGTCGGTTCCTATGAACATTAAATTCATGTCTATAAAGTACTTAGAACTGTTCCTGATACATAGCGAGCACTGTGTAACTGTCTGCTGTCCTTGTGAACAAGGGGCAAGAGGCGGAAGAAAGTAGGTGCTTCAAGGAGTGGAGGTGAAGTTGGTATTGGGGAGGAGGCTGGAGAGGTGGGTAGGAGCAGGGTCCTGGGAGGGCCTTGGTCCCAGGCTGAGGTGCTGGACTCTGAGGATGAAGGACAGCTGCTGAAGGATCATGCTGGCAGCAGCGTGCTGGGGGGTTTGGAGGGAGAGAGAAAAGTTAAGGAGGTTTTTGGAATAACCCAGGTGAGAGATGGTGAGGGTCAGGTGCCCACTCTCCTTCCCCCTTAAGTGTTGCCACTGCCAGGTGGGAACCAGGCTGTGAGACCACCCTGCAGCCATCCAGATGGGGTGTGCCCAGGGCAGCTGGGTCTTCATGCAGCTCCCATGCCCTGAACTCACTCTGTGCAGACACTTGTGGGAACTCAGCCCGTGGAGGGGCGGCAGACCCAGATCAGGGAGTTGAAACGTGTCAGGAGAGTGGGGGGCAGATTGCAGGGCTGTACTTGTCTCTGTGCCAGGTCTTCCCTAAGCACTTCCTTGGTACCGTGGAAACAGTGTGGGTGTGAAATGAGACTGCGGGTTTGAACTTTCCTCCACAGCTTTTCAGTAGCATGACCTTGGCCAAGTTACTCAGCCTCTGGGTCCTCAGATTTATCAACTGTGGAACAAGAATAACAGTGTCAACATTTTAGGGCTGTTGCCTAAAGTGCTGCGCACATGGCAGGCACGTAGTAGGTGCTCATTAACAGGTGCTATCCTACTTCTCAGAGTGATAGAAGCAAGGAGGGCTGCGCACTCAGCCAGGAGCATCCCCCTCGCCTGGGCTGAGGGTGGGTCCGGCACTTCCTGTCTATGAGCCTCCGTGTCCTTGGTTATAACACATGCATGACGGTCCCTGCTCCACCAGACTCTGAAGCTGTCATGGCCTGGCAGCATCATCATGGCCAGGGCAGGGCTTGGAAACCACGAAGCACTCCGGGTGTGGAGGTAGATCCCCGTAGACCTCCTGCGCCCCCTGCCTCTCCCTCCTGGGAGGCAGCAGATCTCAGCCTGTGATACATCCTTTCCTGAAATGGGGCAGGGGGAGGGGGGGGGGGAACTCTGGCCCTGAACATGAAAAACACAAGTCACTACTGAGAGGCTGTCAGTGGGGGCAGCAGGGAGGCTGGAGTTCTTCTTCCCAGTGGCTCTTTAAATTATTTTCATTTTGCTGACTTGTACACTTTCTGAGCTAAGGAGCTTTGGGAGATGGTTATAGGCCATTTAAGTAGAAAGCCTCATTGGCTCCAGTCTCTTTGGGGGAGGAAGAGATTTAACCCTTTGTAACCCAGCCTGGTGCTGCCTTCCACAGGGCCCAGGAGTGCAGGTGGCCTCTGCAGGGTGGGGCTGCCCTTCAGGGAACCTGGTCCAAGACCAAAGACACCCTCCGCAGATTTCCAGTGTCAGCCAATCAAAGGCACAGATGGAGTAGAAACCCAGCCAGATTGGGAGGTAGCTCCCTGGGTTTCAAATTATGATTCTAAGGTGGCTTGTTTTCTTTCTTTCTCTTTCATTCTTTTCTTTTTTCTTTTGTTTTTAAAATTGAGCGTTCGACCTAGACCTCCTTTTTCAGAGCGAGAAGGGCAGCTGACAGGAGGCTGTGATGCCTCTCCTGTGCTCTTTTGTCTGCCCGGGATCAGGGATCTTTCCATTAGCTTTCTTGAGCTCCTCCTGTATGTCCGGATCCACACTGAAGACTTCATATATTTAATCATCGCAACAGGAATACTTGGGAGTTGGTGTTACTGTCTTTATTTCTCCTGGTAAGGACACTGCAGGTCAGAAAGGTTAGAATTTTTGCACAGGGTCACACAGCTAATAAGTAAGAGGGTCAAGGTTCAAACCCAGGTCCTTCTGAGACCAAGTCCACTGTTCTTTCATCACAACCTCAGTGCCTTCTAGTAATCAGCACTGACAGAGCCAGCAGGGTGCCAGACCCCGCGCTGTGTGACAAAGAGGAGTGTCCCTCCTCCCCGGTTGGAGTCTAGCCGTGTTCAAGGTTCACCTACATGTGCAAGGTTTCCTTGTAAAGCAACACAGGATGATAGAAGGTGTGGAAGCAAATGTCCAACGGCAGGATAGTTGTTATACACATTGCATGCATGTGCATACACACACACACACCACACACACACGTATGTTGACTTTCTTCGTAGAGTGAAATACCATACAGCAAAAAGGAACCAGATCTCCATGTATCACATAAATAAATCTCAAAAGCATAATGTGCAGTCCAAAAAGCAAGTGGTGGAATGAAACTTAGAGTTTGGGACTACGTACATAAAATCCTAAAACATGCAAAAGGATACTATAGGTTTTTTATGGACAGACAGATGTGCAGGCGCAGTGTGAAAACTTGGGCAGGAAGGATACAGCCCAGCTTATCAGGGTTGGGGGATGGGGAAGAGTGCAAAAGAGGCTTCTGTAATGTTTTAACTATTTAAAACAAACAAACAAGACATCCAAAGAAAAAAGCAGAAAGCGAAAAGGTTCCATACGTTTCGCCTGGGAGGGTAACGGGAGTGGGGTTCGCGACACACACCTTCGCTTCCGTGTACCTGGAGGGCAGAGCTGGCCTGAAGCTCAGAGTCCTGTGGGGATTGGCATTAACTCCCCCCTCACAGGCTCTTGGGAGGATTAAACAAGGGCTCAGTCGAAGCATTTTCAACTGTAAAATATTGTAGGAATGTAAACTGATGTCACACACTTCTGTGCTCTCTTCCTGTCTGTCTTCCTGAGTAGATTGTGACTTCCTGGTTTCTGATTCATCTCTTGACCCCAGCCTAAGCTCAGGGAGCACTGCTGGCCGCGGGCCAGGACTCTGGGTCTAACAAGGCTTGCCTGCAGTGCCTTCTCCCTGACCCACAGGCCGTCTGTTCTTGCGAGGACTGTCTGGGCTGAGGGGGAACAGCTCATCCCCAGCGTCCACCCCACGTGGACACATAAAACTGATCTCTCGGAGCAGTGTCGGGCACTGAAGGAGAGAAAGCTTGCGAAGGGTCCTGTCTTGGGTCCTCTGGGTGAAGGGTGAAGGATGAAGGATGCAGTAGTGAGAGCCCAGCCCGCCCAGGCTCTCACCTCTGGTCCCAGGCAAGCACGCTCTCACCAGCATGGACGGGCTGGGAGCAAAGGCTGTAAGTGACCCAGTGTAAGTGACACTTACACTGTGTAAGTGAGCCAGTTAGGGGAACGACCTCCCTGAACCGCATCTCCACAAAACCCTTACTTGATCCTTCCATGGCCCTATGAGACGGTTGCCACCACTCCCACTAGGAAGATGAGGATGCTGAGGCTGGAGTGGTAATAATGGGCAGAGTCAGATTGCAAATCCCAGTCTGGTAAATCCCCAAACCCGTGCTCTTCTCCAAGGACCTCGGTGTCTCCACGGTCTGAAGGCAGAGCTGTGCCCAGAGGATCCACGTATGGCAACAAGATGCAAACCCCGCCCCCTCCCGTAATTCAGTCCACTGGTGGCTGAGGCAGGGACTGGAGTGAGATAATCACGTCTCAGAGCCGACCAGAGTGGCTGCCACTCAGAGGTCCCTTTGTATTTTGAAGCTGCCGTCTCTAATTAGACTTGGCCTTAATTGCAAGATTTCCATACGCCCGTGACTGCGTGCACTCTGTCTGGGGATAAACACGTCCATCAAGCGTGAGGCAAATTGTGGCAGTTGCCTTGGCCCCATCATCCCGTTCGCTTGCTCCACGGCAGTTCCTCTGGGGACGTAGCTCAACCTTCCCCTGCGAAAGTGCTCTGGGGCCCACATTTTAATCAAACGCGTACCTGCCTCTAGGACGAAGAGTAGGGGCACGACTCAAAAGTGATTACATTTAATAACCAAAAGACCGGAAAAAGTCTGCTTTGCAATGCATAATTTCACCAGATATTTATTTGTTTCATCACGTGGCCACGTTCTATATGCTGTATGGGGACATATTATTAAAAATGCCATTTATTTTACCTGCAGCAATAAGGAACTTGCACACCTTCTTTTTTTCCTCCCCACTATGTTAAAAGGCATTTGTGGTTATTAAATTACTCTTGATTAGAGGAATGCCTGTCTCCAAATTTACTCTGAAGCATTTCAATAAAATGGTCTCAAATGTTTATTCACTCATCAAATACTCACCAAAGCCATTGGGGCCAGGTGCTGTGCTAGCACGGGGATAATGAGGTGGGGCAGCAGTGTCTCTCTGCCTCCCAGGAGCTCCTGGGACATTTGACAGGGGAGTGACAGATGCATCCCAAGTCCTGGCACAGGGCCTGGCCCCTGGGGGCTACTCAAGCAGTTTTTAGTCAAGAAATGAATGAATGGATGAATGAATGAGGGTAGAGAGAAAACTCGAGCACCTCAGTGTTACAGAGCTGGGCCTGAAGCCATGTGAGGTACTGTAGGGGCATAAAACAAGGGCTGGTTGACTGTCCTTGCACGTCCTAGAGGAGGTCACTGCTACGCTGACTCTCAGGTGAGAGCTGGGGCCCGGGAGTGGCCTAAGGTGTTCCACGCAGACAGGATTGGGGAGGTAAGGTCTGCAGTCCTGGGCCCGTCTCCCTGCAGACGCCCACATGGCTGCCCCCACTTCCTTCAGATCTTTGCTCCATCTCCCTCATGAGAAGTGTTCTCCTCGACCACCGTCTGGAAGAGCGAGCACGTCGCGCCCCACCCCAGGGCACTCTCACGTCTTCTTCTGCCGCTTTTTCTCCCACCCTGATGTATGTGTTTGAATATTGTCCTAAGGAGAGGCGTCACAAGCGCAGTGACTGGAAGAGTGCCTAGCCTATAATAGGGGCTCAAAGCTGGATAAATGGATGGGGGGGATAAATGAATGAGGGACTGAAAAAGCTTGTAGTTTCTCAACACCTTAAGAGGTCCAGCTTGGGGTCTGAAGTGCAGGATCTGAGTGGGGCCTGCTGAGAGACAAGGCTGTGGAGTGATGGGGGGCCAGGGCCCCCAGGCCTGCAGGCCTGACATGCCTGTTTAGTGAGCTGGACTTTGCTTTCAGGCGCAACAGGGAGTCGCTGAAGGGTGTTGAGCCTGGGAGTGACGTGGTTAGATTGGTGTTTCAGAAGGACCACCAGGTGGAATTGTAGGTAATGAACGGGCATGGGGGAGACGGAATTTGGGAAAAGTTAGGAGGCTGGTCGGATGGTCCCTGCAAGAAATGTGGGGACCAGAGCAAAGCAGTGGTTCCGGGAATGAAGGAATGGGCAGGGAAGGTCAGAATGGAAATATACATTTGGGGTTAAGCCACGGTGACCTGTTGATCAGAGGGGAGGGGGAGATGAGGAAGACTGGGTGATGACTCCCCTGTTTCTGGCTTGCTGAGCAGGTGGGCAGTGATGTCCTCCACTGGGAGGGGACTGGGGATTTGTCTTCCCTGGGGCGCTGTGATGGGGCCATGGAGAAATACTTGTTCCAATAGGAAGCCATGGCTGAACATGAATCACATTGTTGAAAAGCACCATCCAAATGTGGGTCTCATGTTTTGGAGAGCTTGTTGAGCCCTAGAAGTGCAGTTGGCAGGATTGTCTTTTGGTGAAGTGATGACCTGTCTAGTGAGGGGCCCCCCATTCCCTTAAAGATCTCCATGTAGTAATAGAATGAGCATAGGATTTTAGTTCAGATAAATAGACATGAGTCTCACTTCCATTGTGAACAAGGCTTGGGTGGGGGCCTTTGTTCTCCCTAAGTCTCAGTTTCATCAACTGTAAAATGGGCATAATGATGCTGTCTATCTTGCAGTGTTATAGTGATGATCTAGTTGTGGAAGGGATGCAAGTAAGCTCAGTAAACTGAGAAGGGCCATTCAGTTGGAAGAACCCAGCAAATGCCCCAGAGGAGAGGGGGCGTGGCAGGCAGGCCTAGGCCCAGGACTAAGTACTGTTGGCAGAGGCAGAGGTGGGAGCAGCTCTGCACCCAGCCTGTTCCACAGGGTCTTCCTCAGAACCTTGAAACTGGTCCCTCCAGCCAGGCTCTGCGGGACCCTTCCAGAGAGGGCTGAGCTTCCCTACACACAGAGGATGCTTGGGGCTCATTCCTTGAAAGGCTTTGCCCCCAGGGAAGCTCCCCGTTCCCCTCATTTTGTGACCCACCAGCCTCTCCTCTCCAGGCACCCCGAGCTGCTCTGTGCGTCCCCTGTCCTGCGCTCCACCGCACTCCACTCCCACCCCTCTCCAGCATGAACAAGCTTCCCTACCATCCCGGCTGCTTTGCAGAACGCTCCTCCACGGCCCTCCTGGCTGACGCCTGGCTATCCCCTGAGGACGGCACTCCCCCTTGCACTCTTCCCATCTGTCTCTTCTGGGTCGGCTCCTGGGTCACCTCTCACCTCCGGTGACGTCTCTTCCAGGAAACTCACCGAGTGCCAGGTCCATGTAAGTGCGCCTTCCCTGGGTTACCATCTATCGGGACCCTGCTCACATTTGCTGAATTCTATTTGTTTCCATGTCTGTCCCGTCCACCAGACCAAGGCCTTCTCAAGGACAGCGACTGTGTCTTCTTACCACGTGGCCTGTGCCCTGCACAGCGTGGCACAGCAGGATGCGAGTGTCTGCCAAGAGTGCCTACACCCCTGTCTGCTGGAGACGGGGTGCTCACTGCTGTTCCTCCAGAATAAGGGGACACGGCACCCTGACGGTGGCCAGCGGGTCTTTGGTGGGCCCTGGGGGCGGCAGGCCGGGCTGCAGGAAAGACTGCCCCCCAGGGTTTCCTGGGCAGCGCCGTCTCTCTCGTGTGCACTCCTCTTTTAACCCCATTCACGGGGGCCACAGCCGCGTAATTGGATTGAGCAGACACTGACAAGGTCAATTTGACAATTTCATTAATCTTTTATTAAACACGGGCCCTGAGCTCCAGCCAGGCTCGTCTGCGTGCCTCCCCGGAACGTGCCTGGCATATTGTCGACTCGTACGCCTCCTCCAGGCTGGATGTAGACAGGGATGCCAACGGCCGCTAGGGGCTTTCTGGAGGCAGATCTGATGCGGGTCAGGGCCCTTAACCGCTCTGACCCGTGGCCGGGGGCGGTGCAGTGGATGCCTGTTAAGAACTGTGCTGAGCGTGCTCAGTGCTCTGCATTATTATTACTCTCGCCGCTACTACTATTAGCAGCTCAACAACCTCAAGGGTGGAGATTCAGACCTCATTCTGCTAAGGAGGAAACTGAGTCCCAGAGAGGGCGGGGTTGTGCCCATGGACACAAAAAGCAGCAAAGAGTGGGAGTGGAAATGTTAGGAAAGGGCCGGGTCCTGAGAGCCCCTGTGCCTCCCAGGGCAGTTTTGAGGATTGGAGGCAACGGTGGATATGATGCGACCCGCCCAGGGCCTGGCACACAGCACACACTCAACACAGATTTGTCAAGTGAAAGGAGGAAGGACTGCATATGGGAAGTGTGTGAGAGCTGAAGGCTACTAGAATCTCAGCGAAGGGGGAGGTCACCTCCCTGGGGCAGAAGGGAGTCTTGCAGTGGACTGAGCACTTAGGATTCAGAGAAGCAGGAGGCAGAAGAGGCTCACAGGTGAGGGAGGAGCATAGACAGAGGCCGGGGTGAGTGTGATGGGGACAGAGAGGTGGTCCAGGAAGATGAGGCTGGAGAGCAAGGCTGGGGGCCACATCCCAGGGCCTGGGGCGCCGTAGAAAGGGTTCCAGCAAGGAGTCACGTCATCCAACTCGGGTTTTAGAAACCCCACTCTGACTTCAGTGTGGAACGTTGGAGAAGGATGGACTAGAGACAGAGAGGTCGTTAGGAGGCCGCTCAGGAGTCCAGGCAAGAGGAAACAGAAGCTGTGGGGATGAGGGGGGCAGGGAGGGGCCGGAAAGGGACGCCAGATACAGGGCCGTGTGACTTCCGGTGAAGGCACTGCTCGCTTTGGGGCTGGGGGAGCTGGGGAGCACATTCTAGGAGCTCAACACTGGGAGTACCTGTCCCTGGGCTGAGGCGGTGCAACACTTGCTTGGAGAGCCCATCTCTCTGCTTCTGAGCCTATTAATTAGTGGGGACAGACAGGCTGTCAGATGAGGCCTTCTCGGCACCACGATGCCTGGTACTTATCTCCATGACTGTAAGCTGACAGGTTCCCTTAAATAGCAAAGGTTAACGAGTTTCATGGTAAGACCAGGGATGCTGGCGCCCACAAACCCACACACAGGAACTGACAATGTCCCCAGAGGCACAAGAGGCCATCAGAGTGCTCAGCCAGTTTGCTGTGATGTCACTCAAGGCCTGAACCAGTCTCATCTCCAACATGCAGCCTTTTCTGGAATCTCTGAACATCAAGGCTCTTCTCCTTGGCTAATCTCTGCTCACCCACAAGTCCCCCAGGAGTGCGGCCCCAGCCTTGGCCATCCTCCAGTCAACAGACTCTGTGGATGCCGTCGATGAGCCAGGCCCATCCTGGGCCCTGGGACCTAGAGGGGTTCACCCACAGTCGGGCCCTGGCGGACCTCCAGTCAAGGGTGAGCAGTGGGGATAGACAGACATACAAGGACAGAGAGTGCCAGGAGTAGAGTGTCCCAAAGAGGAGAGGTGGAAGAATCTGTGTGAGAGATTGTTCATCAGGGAAGCCTTCCCAGAGGTGGTGATGTTTGTGCTGGATTTTAAAGGATACACAGGTGCTCCTTAGGTAGACCAAGGGGGTGGGGAATTGTGGACATCTCTTGAAGAACTGCCTTATGTCCTAATATTGGTCTGGTTATAAGATCCCTAAGCGGGGTGGGAGAACCCAGCCCTAGTCCTTTTTGGATCTTCCCAGGGCAGGGCCGGAAGGTACAAAAGCCTATTGAACGGGAAGGCTCCTGGGCTCCCTGCCCCCAAGATGAAAGAGTGGAGGGAAAGAAGGGAGCAGGGGATGGAGAGAGAATGAATGGCGGTTCCCCAGGAGGGACCCTTAAACCCCATCTGACCAGGGTCTTCCCTGATGGGAAACCCTCCACAGCGCCCTGCCACCCCAGGATGAAACCCAGCCTCTTTGCTCAATCAAACCCCTTTGTATCTGGTCTCTGGTGGCTCACCAGCCAGCTTTCTCCCTCATGCTCACCTCCCTCCTCCAAATGCAAGGCCCCACACCTTCACGTTGGCCCCAGACAGTTCCCACCTTCAGACCTTTGTCTACCTGCTTCCTCTGCCTGAAGGTCTGTTTTATCCCGTGCATACATTCTCCATGTCCTTGTCCACTGCAGTAAGAAGTCTTCCCCAGGAGAACTTCAGTGCCCAGAGCCTTGTGCAGCCCCTGCTCTTCCTCTCCTCCCACCAACACAGGGAAGTGCTTTTCATCAAGGTTGCATCTGCTGCTTACCTGCTTACTTGGGGCTGTATAGTGAATGAGTAAAGGTGCAGCCTCTCCAGTCAGATCGCCACTGTGGAGACTTCAATCCTGGCTTCACTACCTATGAGCTGTGTGACCTGGGGAGAGTTATTTAACCTCTCCATTCTCTGGTTCCTCACATGTAAGATGGAAGGAATAACAGTAGGACCCATTTAATGAGGTTGTTACAAGGATTAAATTAGTTAATTGTGCAAGGCTTTGAGAAGACTGCCAGGCAGATAACAAGCACTCACTATAAGTTAGTCATTGCTATTGATTTTTATTATTATTATTTTATTAAATTGAAGTATAGTTGATTGACAATGATTCAGGTGTACAGCAAAGTGACTCAGTTATTACACATATATATATATATATATATATATATATATATATATATTCTTTTTCAGATACTTTTCCATTATAGTTTATTATAAGATATTGAATATAGTTCCCTGCTGTTTATCTATTTTATATGCAGTAGTGTGTAACTGTTAATCCCAACTTCCTAATTTATCCCTCCCCCTCCCATTCTATTGATTTTTTTATTTCAAAAGTAATAAAGTACAATACAAAAACATTGGGGGGAAAATAGCCCAGAGTTTAAAAGAAATATCAACAAATGAAGAGGAAATAGGCAGTCTACCTGGAAAAGAATTCAGAGTAATGATAGTAAAGATGATCCAAAATCTTGGAAATAGAATGGAGAAAATACAAGAAAGGTTTAACAAGGACCTAGAAGAACTAAACAGCAAATGAACAACGATGAACACCACAATAAATGAAATTAAAAATTCTCTAGAAGGAATCAATAGCAGAATAACTGAGGCAGAAGAACGGATAAGTGACCTGGAAGATAAAATAGTGCAAATAACTACCACAGAGCAGGATAAAGAAAAAAGAATGAAAAGAATTGCAGACAGTCTCAGAGAACTCTGGGACAGCATTAAACAAACCAACATTCGAATTATAGGGGTCCTAAAAGAAGAAGAGAAAAAGGAAGGGACTGAGAAAATATTTGAAGAGATTATACTTGAACACTTCCCTAATATGGGAAAGGAAGTAGTCAATCAAGTCCAGGAAGCACAGAGACTCCCATAAAGGATAAATCCAAGGAGAAACATGCCAAGACACATATTAATCAAAATATCAAAACTTAAATACAATGAAAAAATATTAAAAGCAGCAAGGGGAAAGCAACAAATAACATAAAAGGGAATCCCCATAAGGTTAACAGTTGATCTTTCAGCAGAAACTCTGCAAGCCAGAAGGGAGTGGCAGGACATATCTAAAGTGATGAAAGGGAAAAACCTACAACAAAGATTACTCTACCCAGCAAGGATCTCATTCAGATTCGACAGAGAAATTAAAACTTTACAGACAAGCAAAAGCTAAGAGAATTTAGCACCACCAAACCAGCTTTCCAACAAATGCTAAAAGAACACCTCTAGGCAGGAAACACAAGAGAAGGAAAAGACCTACAATAACAAACCCAAAACAATTAAGAAAATGGTAATAGGAACATAAATATTGATAATTACCATAAATGTAAATGGATTAAATGCTCCAACCAAAAGACATAGGCTGCCTGAATGGATACAAAAATAAGACCCATATATATGCTGTCTACAAGAGACCCACTTCAGACCTAGGGACACATATAGACTGAAAGTGAGGGGATGTTAAAAGATATTCCATGCAAATGGAAATGAGATGAAAGCTGGAGTAGCAATTCTCATATCTGACAAAATAGACTTTAAAGACTATTACAATAGATAAAGAAGGACACTACATAATAATCAAAGGATCAATCCAAGAAGAAGATCTAACAATTGTAAATATTTATGCACCCAACATAGGAGCACCTCAATACATAAGGAAAATGCTAAAAGCCATAAAAGGGGAAATCGACAGTAACACAATCATAGTAGGGGACTTTAACACCCCACTTTCACCAATGAACAGATCATCCAAAATGAAAAAAAAGAAACACAAGCTTTGAATGATATATTAAACAAGATGGACTTAATTGATATTCATAGGACATTCCATCCAAAAACAACAGAATATACTTTCTTCTCAAGTACTCATGGAAATTCTCCAGGATAGATCATATCTTGGGTCACAAATCAAGCCTTGGTAAATTTAAGAAAATTAAAATAGTATCAAGTATCTTTTCTGACCAAAATGCTATGAGACTAGATATCAATTACAGGAAAAATTCTATAAAAAATACAAACACATGGAGGCTAAACAATACACTACTAAATAACCAAGAGATCACTGAAGAAATCAAAGAGAAAATCAAAAAATACCTAGAAACAAATGACAATGAAAGTACGACCACCCAAACATATGGGATGCAGCAAAAGCAGTTCTAAGAGGGAAGTTTATAGCAATACAATCCTACCTCAAGAAACAAGAAACATCTCAAATAAACAACCTAACTTACACTTAAAGCAGTTAGGGAAAGAAGAACAAAAAACCCCAAAAATTAGCAGAAGAAAAAGAATCATAAAGATGAGATCAGAAATACATGAAAAAGGAATGATGGAAATGATAGCAAAAGGTCAACAAAACTAAAAGCTGGTTCTTTGAGAAGGTAAACAAAATTGATAAACCATTAGCCAGACTCATCAAGGAAAAAAAGGGAAAAGACTCAAATCAGTAAAATTAGAAATGAAAAAGAAGTAACAACTGACACTGCAGAAATACAAAGGACCATGAGAGATTACTACAAGCAACTGTATGCCAATAAAATGGACAACCTGGAAGAAATGGACAAATTCTTAGGAAAGGACAACCTTCCAAGACTGAACCAGGAAGAAATAGAAAATATAAACAGACAACTGCAAGCACTGAAATATTGAAACTGTGATTAAAAATCTTCCAGCAAACAAAAGCCCAAGACCAGATGCCTTCACAAGCGACTTCTATCAAACACTTAGAGAAGAGCTAACACCTATCCTTCTGAAACTCTTCCAAAATATAGCAGAGGGAGGAACACTCCCAACCTCATTCTACGAGGCCACCGTCACCCTGATAGCAAAACCAGACAAAGATGTCACAAAAAAGGAAAAAAACTACAGGCCAATGTCACTGATGAGCATAGATGCAAAAATCCTCAACAAAATACTAGCAAACAGAATCCAACAGCACATTAAAAGGATCATACACAAAGATCAAGTAGGGTTTATCCCAGGAATGTAAGGATTCTTCAATATACTTAAATCAACCAATGTGATAAACTATATTAACAAATTGAAGGATAAAAACCATATGATCATCTCAGTAGATGCAGAAAAAGCTTTTGACAAAATTCAACACCCATTTATGATAAAAAACCTTCCAGAAAGTAGGCATAGAGGGAACTTACCTCAACATAATAAAGGCCGTATATGACAAACCCACAGCCAACATCATTCTCAATGGTGTAAAACTGAAACCATTTCCACTAAGATCAGGAACAAGACAAGGTTGCCTACTATTACCACTATTATTCAACATAATTTTGGAAGTTTTAGCCACAGAAGTCAGAGAGGAAAAAGAAATAAAAGGAATCCAAATCAGAAAAGTAAAACTGTCACTGTTTGCAGATGACATGATAATATACGTAGAGAATTCTAAAGACGCTACCGGAAAACTACCTGAGCTAATCAATGAATTTGGTAAAGTAGCAAGATCCAAAATTAATGCACAGAAATCTCTTGCATTCCTATACACTAATTTTGAAAAATTTGAAAGAGAAATTAAGGAAACACTCCCATTTACCACTGCAACAAAAAGAATAAAATACCTAGGAGTAAACCTACCTAAGGAGACAAAAGACCTGTATGCAGAAAATTATAAGACACTGATGAAAGAAATTAATGATACAAACAGATGGAGAGATATACCAAGTTCTTGGATTGGACGAATCAACGTTGTGAAAATGACTATACTGCCCAAAGCAATCTACAGATTCAATGCAATCCCTATCCAACTGCCAATGGCATTTTTCACAGAACTATAATAAAAAATTTCAAAATTTGTATGGAAACACAAGAGACCCTGAATAGCCAAAGGAATCTTGAGAAAGAAAAATGGAGCTGGAGGAATCAGACTCCCTGACTTCAGACTATACTACAAAGCTACAGTAATCAAGACAGTATGGTGCTGACACAAAAATAGAAATATAGATGAATGGAGCAGGATAGAAAGCCCAGAGATATACCCACGCACCTATGGTCACCTTATTTTTGATAAAGGAGGCAAGAATATACAGTGGAGAAAAGACAGCTTCTTCAATAAGTGGTGCTGGAAAAACTGGACAGCTACATGTAAAAGAATGAAATTAGAACACTCCTTAACACCATACACAAAAATAAACTCAAAATGGATTAAGGACCTAAATGTAAGGCCAGACACTATAAAAGTCTTAGAGGAAAACATAGGCAGAACACTGTATGACATAAATCACAGCAAGATCCTTTCTGACCCACCTCCTAGAGAAATGGAAATAAATACAAAAATAAACAAATGGGACCTAATGAAAACTTAAAAGCTTTTGCACAGCAAAGGAAACCATAAACAAAATGAAAAGAAAACCCTCAGAATGGGAGAAAATATTTGCAAATGAAGCAACTGACAAAGGATTAATCTCCAAAATATACAAGCAGCTCATGCAGCTCAATATCAAAAAAACAAACGACCCAATCTGAAAATGTGCAGAAGACTTAAATAGACATTTCTCCAAAGAAGATATACAGACTGCCAACAAACACATGAAAGAATGCTCAACATCACTAATCACTGGAGAAATGCAAATCAAAACTACAATGAGGTATCACCTCACACCAGTCAGAATGGCCATCATCAAAAAATCTACAAACAATAAATGCTGGAGAGGGAGTGGAGAAAAGGGAACCCTCTTGCCCTGTTGGTAGGAATGTAAATTGATACAGCCACTGTAGAGAACAGTGTGGAGGTTCCTTAAAAAACTATAAATAGAACTACCATACAACCCAGCAATCCCACTACTGGGCATATACCCTGAGAAAACCATAGTTCAAAGAGTCATGTACTGCAATATTCATTGTAGCTCTATTTACAATAGCCAGGACACGGAAGCAAACTAAGTGTCCATCAACAGATGAATGGATAAAGAAGATGTGGCACATATATACAATGGAAAAAGAAACAAAATTGAATTATTTATAGTGAGGTAGATGGACCTAGAGACTGTCATACAGAGTGAAGTAAGTCAGAAAGAGAAAAACAACTACTGTATGCTAACACATATATATGGAATCTAAAACCAAAAAAAAGAAAATGGTTCTGAAGGACCTAGGGGCAGGACAGGAATAAAGACACAGACATAGAGAATGTACTTGAGGACATAGGGAGGGGGAAGGGCAAGCTGGGACAAAGTGAGAGAGTGGCATTGAAATATATACCCTACCAAATGTAAAATACATAGCTAGTGGGAACCAGCCACATAGCACAGGGAGATCACCTTGGTGCTTTGTGACCACCTAGAGGGGTGGGGTAGGGAGGGTGGGAGGGAGACACAAGAGGGAAGAGATATGGGGACATATGTATACGTATAGTTGCTTCACTTTGTTATACAGCAGAAACTAACACACCATTGTAAAGCAATTATACTCCAATGAAGATGTTTAAAAAAATAAGAAAGAAATACCACCACCACTCAAATAACTGTTAGATTTGTATATATCTTCCCAATTTTCTATTCAATGTGTTTGTTGTTGTAGGTCTGTTATACACACACCCACAAAAGATATACACACAAATTGACACCCTCTTTTGTAGCTCATTTTCCTCCCTTTCCAGTATGTACTAATGCTTTGATGAGTAGGCATATTTTCAATCTGTCTTTGCAGACACACTTCCTTGCTCAGAGTCTAGTACAGAGCAGGCATTTCACAGAACTTTGTGGAAGGAAAGGAAGAGGAAGAGCGGACAGTCAGGCAAGTTCTGGGCTGTGGCTTGTGGCTGCTTCCAGAGTTGTCACCCCGTCCTCCCCTCATCTTAGTGACAGAGACCCTGAGGGGAAGAGGCTTCCCTGAGCTCAGTCAGCAAGTCAATGGGAGGGAGATTAGGGCCAGGCTGGGGCCTTTTTCTTCACGCGACATGGTCCCACCCTTCCCTTCTTTCCCCCTAGAGTCCTTCTGGCCTCAGTTCAGGTCCAAAGCGTATCCTGGGCAGGGACAGCCCTCTTTGCTCTGGTCCTGCTGGGCTTTGTGGCCTCCTCTGGGCCAAGTTTGCTGGAAAGGCTGGAGCAGCCATCCCCAGATTGGGTCCCAGGAAGGAGGCTGAGGGAAGGCGAGGGGGTGGCCAGTGGAGAAAAGTTGCCAGGACCAGAGAGACTTATTCCTGTGTCCCCGGTGGTGACAGATGACCTCTCAGAGAAGAGAGTGTTTTGGAGACTCATCTCGCTAAAAGAAGGGACTGACCTTTAGGCTCAGCCTTTCCAATCTGTCCCACACTCAGTGGCCCAGATATTTTCCTGGAAAAGAGGTTCTAAGCATGGCTTCTCCAGACCTCAGGGACCCCACTGCTGGCAGAATGAAGTGTCCTCTTGTCGTCTTCTGGGACCCTCCCCGCTAGCCCTCCCAATCATTGCTAGGTTACTCCCACCGTGCCTCTGCGTCTTTGTGCTGTGATGTCCTTGCCTTGTCTCAGAACCGTTGTGGCTTCCCAAGTCCTGTCTGCTCCTCTCCCCCGGAGCAGCCGGTCCCTCTGCAGGGCTCCTGCAGCCCTTGGTTCACCACCAACCTCTGCGCAGCACCCACAAAGCCCCCCACCGCCAGCACCCAGCAGTGCTCACATCACCCCGCTGGTGGGTGTTATCCCACCCAGTCACGGGAGAGGCGGCTGGGCGGAGGGCGATGACACAGGCAATGCCCGGGTGTGAGTGAGGTTCGTGAAACTCGGGCAGTTTTCCCACAGGAGGCGACTTTCGAGCAGACTGTGATCTTTATCCAGGACCCTGGAAAATCCTGGGTTATCTTGGAAAATCCCTTCACCTCTCTCTGAGCCTCCGTCTCCACATCTGAAAAATGGCAACAACACTGCCCTCGTCCCAGGGTTAAAAGGAGCAAACCTGTAGGAGATGCTCAACACGTAGACCAGGCCCTGCCAATGCTCTTTCCCTGCCCCGCCTTCTTCCCTTCGGAGAACAGCACTCTCAGGGCAACAGAGTGAAATATTTACAGGGGCCAAAACGTGACCCCAGACTCAGAGGGGAACAACAGAAATCGCCCCCTGCTGGACAGGGTGGACATGTAAGGACCCACGGCCCTCACGTGAATACCAACTGGGGTCTCCAGTCTGCCAGACTCTGGTGTAAGCCCCCCGCACAGCAGTGCCCGTGGGCAGCTGCAGGGAAACTCCCCACTTCCAGCTCATGGAGCCTGGACCTCCGCGATGATGATGAGGGACTTAACAGTGAACCCAGCACCCAGGAGTTCCTGCCGAGGAAGATTAGTCTTTGTCACCTGCTGTTGTATAATGAAAGCGGCTCTTGCAGCAGAGCGCTGGGATGCCCACCAGCAGCCCTGCAAACGCTCTCTGAACGATGATGCCCAAGGCCGGGGTGATGGGCCCCAGCACACGGCAGAGTCTCAGCAGAGGCCCCTCCCCGTCCCTTGGCAACGCGGGTCCAGCTGAAGTTCCCCACACCTGCCTGTTGCTGCTCAGCTGCTTCTTGCTGGGCTGGAAGCCACGTCTTTAGGCAGGTTCAGGGCAGGAAGGGGAGCTGGCTGCTCTCTCGGCCGGGCTGCTTCACTCAAGGACGGCCTCGGCAGTGTGACCAGATGGCCTACGCTGTTCCCTGCAAGTGAACGTTCCAGATGGCTGACGCTGACCGTCTGGAGCGTGGCCACCTTGGATACAGTCCCCACCGTGCTTTCCTGCGGCTGCCGAGGGGAGCAAGGACTCTGAGGTGGGAGACCTTGGACACAGTCACTTCATTCATTCACTGATGCATCCATGTTTTCATTGATATATTCACTCATTTAACCAATATGTATGGGGTTTGACAACGTTCCTGGCCTGTTCTGAGTAGTGGGTATTTAAAAGAGAGTATAAGAGTTGACAGCCCTGTCCTTGTGGGGCTTATATTGTAATAGAGGGACAAGACGGTAAAACAGACCGACAAATAGATCAATAATGGTAGGTTGTGATCAGTGCTTTGAAGGAAAGGAAAGTAGGGTACAGGATCCATGGTGGAAGGATGCTATTTTGGAAAGGGGATCAGGGAGCTCCTCTCTAAGAAGACGGCATCCGAGCAGACACCTGAGGAAGTGAGGAAGCCATCCACGGGGGCATCTTCGAGGCCAGCGCTGGATCTAGCCGTGGGCTCTATGAGTACAGACGCCCCAAGGCAGGAGGAGCTCAAGGCTTAGGTGTCCCAGAAGAAGCAGGGAGGCCGGGGATGCCTGAAGAGGGCCACCCTGGGGTTCACCCTCTGCTTCCATCGCTTCCCCATGCCAACCCCCAAGTCTAAACAAAGCCAGGCCTGGTCTTCTACTCCACCTGGGGCCTGCTTTCTCCTTCCACAGAAAGAACTCGCTTCACACAAATAGCACTTTACAGTTTACAAAGCCATCTCACTATCTCGACCCCATTTAATCATCATACGGACCTGTAAGGTAGATCTTATCATCCCCATTTTCCAGATGAGGACATGCAGCCTCAGAGAGGCTACGTGGTCTGTCCAGGTTCACACAGCCAGGGAGTGGCTTAGCTACTACTCAGATCCATCCCCAGCGTCTGACTCGTGTCCTGAGCCATTGAGCCCCTGGAGCCCCCCCTGCTTGGACTCCTCAGGCACAAGTGTCTGTTTGGCGGACAGCCTCCCAGCCACCCGAGGGGAAGGCCAGAGCCTAGCAGAGCGCGAGCTCCGCGTGGATGGGGGCCGAGGCAGCCCGAGCAGCAAGTGGGCTTTGTGGCTGCTTGAGGAGATCCAGAATGGGTCCAGGGGTGCAGGGGAAAGATAGGGGATCAGGCTTTCTTCTGCAAAAGTTCAGTCAAACCTGGGAAATGCTCCCCCTTTCTGGGCTCCAAGCTTCAAGAGGGAAAGAAATATGAAGAAGCAAGAGTGAAGATCGTGCCGGAGGGTCTGCAGTGCATGGCCTTCACTTCCTCCCCACCCCTGAGGGCTGTCACGTGCCGCATCGCCCAGGGAGGCTGGAATGCACCCTGGCTGTATGTGCGAAAGGGGAGGGGGGATGTTGGCTGGCAGAGTAGTCTCTGTCCCAAGGCTGTTGCCAGACGAGGGGTCTGTGTGTATTTACCCCCTCCACAGGCGAGGGAGGCAAGAACGGTGAACAGATTCCAAACAGCACCTGTGAGAATGGCAGAAACAAGGGCGCTCTTTTACCAGAAGCAGAGCAAACCCAGCTCCCCTGATGCGGGCAGAGCTCTCTGGGGAGTACAGTGTCTCTTGAGTGTCCCAGAGCTCATTCCGGGAACCACCCAGGATCACAGAGGAAAACTGTGATGGGACGAGCACCTGAACTCTGGTCCTCACCTCTGTCTCCCCAAGTAGGCTGAGAACTCCTTGGATACAGAGACTGACAGATTTGGGGTTCCCTGAGTCCAGCACGTGCAAGCCCAAGGGTGCAGGGGTGGGGGGCACAAAGAACATGGATTTTTTTTTTTTTGCGGTACGCGGGCCTCTCACTGTTGTGCCCTCTCCCGTTGCAGAGCACAGGCTCCGGACGCGCAGGCTCAGCGGCCATGGCTCACAGGCCCAGCCGCTCCGCGGCATGTGGGATCTTCCCGGACCGGGGCACGAACCCGTGTCCCCTGCATCGGCAGGCAGACTCTCAACCACTGCGCCACCGGGGAAGCCCAAGAACATGGATTTTTGAATCAAACAAACCTGAGTTCAACTCCCATTTCCCCACTTGAAAGCCACGTGATCTCAGGATTGTGACTTAATCTCTATAACCTCAATGTCCTCACCTATAAAATGGGTATAATCCATCTCATGGGGGTGTTGTGAACGTTTAAGAGAGAATCTTTGTGAATTGTCTGGTGCAGTACCTGGCGCACAGCCAGTATTCAAATACCATTTTCTCTTTTCCTTCTCCTTCCCACTACCAAGGATCAACGGTGCCTGATCTGCGGACCAGAGCTGGCACCAGAAGGAACAATGTAATTCTGACACTATGAGTGGTGGACAAGAGGGGAGGCTGACTTGGCAAAGGGCCACCTAGTGCTTCCCCAACATTGGGGTGTCCCAGGAGCAGTAGGGCAGGGATCAGGACCACTCCGCCTTCCATGCTCACCGCACGGGCCCTGAGGGAGCCTGGCCATGACCAGCTGCTCAGGGTTCCACACTGGCCACTGGAAGCGACCATGCAGTTGGGGGTGGGCCTTGGAGGTCACCTCTGCTTTCCCACTCAACCGAACCCAGCAGAGAAGGACTGTGTCCTCTGCCCATCTGTCTCCTTCTAGCCGTGGTATCGGCTATTTTCCCTGCCTAGTGGCCTCAGGAGAGGAGCTTTCCAGGGGTGTGTAAGTTAATGATTTTCAGGAGTGTGGAAGAAGAACCCCCAAGTCTGAGGACTTGGAGATGGGAGGCATGCCGGGGCTCTGGGTCGTGCCGACCCCGTGCTCCTCTCCTGGGCTTCCTCCTGACTCTGCGTCAGTGCCCCGAGGCCAGGAAAGTTACCCGAGGACCAGCCGTAGGGCTCCAGCGTAGAGGTCCACCCAGAAGATTTGCGACAAGTCGCCAAGCCTCTCTGTGCTTTCATTTTCTCCTTTTTCTCAAACGAAGCAAATACTCAGTTGCCCCTTGTCAAATGGCTAAGTTAAGAATAATAGTTCTGTGACTATTTTCTATGTACGTATTAGAAATTTAGAGCTGATGAAGTACTTTTGCATTATTTGATACCCATGACTTTTTATGGATCATCTTGTGGCCCCGCAGTATCCCCTGGGGTGGGTATTTTCAGCCCGAGTTTGCACTGAGAACACAGGCTCAGAGCCCACCGGCACGTCTGCGGTCATGCTGTAGGCTCGTGGCAGTCAGGATTGGAATCCAGGCCTGGCTGGCAGAAACCCCGTGATCCTCCCACTCCTTCCCTGGGAGGCTGCTGCTTGATGAAAGCACAAAAGAATATCAGGAAGGAAGCCAAGCCTGGGCCCACGTCTGTCCCTCTCCTTGCCGCCACCGAGCGAAGTGCCCATGCAGACACCCTGTGATATGTTTGTGTCCCAGCGATGGTGTGAGGGGTTACGGGCGGCACCGGGTGCTGACAAAGGAGGTGAGAACTCTCTGCTCCTGCACTCATTCATTCGACAAGCATCATCCCAGTCCCCACCGTGTGTCTCTGCTGGATCTCCACGTGGGACTCTCAACTGTAACACGAGCAAGGGTGTGCTGCCCCTGGGGCCTGGGGTGGGACAAACGAGCACACCTCTCTGTCTCCATCACTCGATTTACTGTACTGCAATTTCTCTGGTATGTCCTCAGGGGCAGAAAAAAAAATGCCACCTCTTTCCTCCATGTGTCATTTAGATGTGTTAGTTTTATAATGTGAGGCTGCAGCTAGTGTAGGCTATGAAGGTACGGAACACCGCTTGGACCTGTGTTGAGGATTAAACCCCCTCTGCTCTGCGTGTGTTGGGGGGTGGGAAGTCAATTCCTGGAATTGCAGAGATCTGAGTTCGAAACCAGATTCGACTGTGAAAATGTTTCAGTGAACATTTCGGGGGTCCCTACTGTGTGCCCAGCCCTGGCCGCGGTGCTGGAAGTACAAAAGGAATCTGAACCTCTTCCCTAAAGGAGCTTACAGTCTGGTCAAGCGGCTTTGCGTGTACGTGCACAAGTGCGTGCCTGAGTCACACGTGTCGGGATAGAGGAGTGTGCGGGGGCTCTGAGGAGGGAGGGAGGCCCGAGTCTTCTCAAATGGAGATTATGATCAGGAAGGCTTCACGGAGGAGGTGACTCTTCTGCTGAGGCTTAAAACAAGAGTTCAGCAGACATTCAGGGCGCGCGGGCATGCCTGGAAGAGGGAGCTGTGTGGTCAAAATCAGACGCGCCTCCTTCACTTAACACACCAGGGGATGGCAAGGAATTTGAAATGGGCTGACTTGGGAGGAGCAGAGGGGTGAAGGCGGTGTGTCCTTCTGTAGAGAAGGCTGCGTGGCAAGGTGCAGAAGACAGACCATTGAGGATGAGTGCCGGCTTCCTCCCGCACTTTGGGAAAGCTGCCCCGCCTCTCTGCACCCCTGTTTCTCAACCTGTAAAATGAAATCATGATCTTTACCTCACACGTTAGAATTAAAGGAGGTAATGATTGTAACGTGCACACAGCAGGTGCCTCTCAGACCAGAAAATGTGTTTGAGAGTGTGGGCTTGGGCCGGGTCTGAGTTCAGAAGGGCCTGGATGTTGAGGAAATCACCCCCAGCAAGCAGGTGGGAGTAAAGATATGACAGGCAGGTGGAGTCAGGCTTCCTGGCATCCCAGGAAGTGAGTCCAGAGCACAGGCTGGCTGGTCTGTTCTCCGGGCTCAGGCTGAGTGGGCCCCCGCCTTCCCTGCCCTGAGGCACCACCAACTGATTCTCAGGGATGGAGAGCTGCAGTAGGTGCTCTGACCCTACGGAGGGTGGGTACAGGCTGGGGCCCACCAGGGACTGTCACCTGGCAGGTGTGGCCCCCTCCTCGGTGAGGTCTCTCCCTGGAGTTTGAAAGTCCTCCCCACTTTGGGGCTGGCAAGGAAGCCAGCTCCACTTGGAGCTCTGCTCACATCTGAGGGCCTCTGCGACCATCAGCTGGGCCCCAGATGCTGCCTGAACAAGTCGGGAAAATGAAACTCATACCATCCCCCCAACTCAGGCCTTAATACTTCTTTAGTCTGCTAGTTTCCATCCAGAGAAGTGTCTCTGGACTTGCTTTGGGCTCCGGGAGGAGAGTTTCCTTGTGTGAAGAATGGGGACAGATATGAGGACACCTTGCTCTATGGGCCATCCTTCCTTTACAAATATAACTTATCCTACGTTGGCCCAGCTCCAACAGTGTCAAGGCCATTTCGCTGAGCTTGACATCCGGCCCGCCACGGCCTCCCTCAGCTGTCCTTCATTCACTTGGCAAATAGATGTTGAGGACTCCACGCAGCACGTTGTCTTCTAGGGGTGAGAGGAGACCTGAAGCCCCTGCCCTTATGGAGCTTCCGTTCTAGTCGTGGAGCAACAAACATATGATGTGGTTACAGGTAGAGCTCAGTGTTTCCAAGGAATGTATAAGCCAAGTAAAGAGAATAGAAATCTAACCAACTAGTTCAACAAACATGTGTTCAGATCCTACCCCGTGCCAGGCCTTGTGCTGGGTCCTGGCACGGATGCTCTCTGGCTGGCCCGCTCTCCCACCAGCCCCCAAACTGCTCTGTGCTTCTGCACAGCTTTCCTTTCTTCCTTTCACACCCCACCGACCCCATCCATCCATCTTTCTTTCTTCCTTTCTTCCTTTCCCCATCCATCCAGTCATCAAACCCATCTTGAAATGTAGCGTGCTGAGCATTACATCAGGGGATGGACACTTTCACACTCACCCTGAAATGGCCTTTGTTCTTCACAGCTGCCTCACATTTTCAAACCCCAGGGAGCCCCACCTGACCCGAGAGGGACCTGGCCCACCTCTGAGTCCATTTATCCCGGTGGCTTGTCCTCCTTACTTTGCTCTTAGGTACATGCTGCCTTGTATTAAACTGACATGTGAATGCATATTAGGTATTTGTGTGTGGATAGATATGCATTCATATGTGTACATACACTTACATATAATAGTGTAATAATGTGCATTTAAGTACGTTCCTATACAAGTGTACTTTGTGCCTGACTGTGTATGTTGGATTTGGTTTTAAAGTTGTTTATATACCTACTTTGAAACACCTGTTCATTTTCTACATCATTAACGTGTTTATGCTATGGTTTTGTAGGAAAAAAAAAGTCAGCCCTTGTATTTCTTTACCAGATCTATGATTTTTCTGTTTGTTAATTTATTCATTTTTACCTTTACTACTTCTTTCCTACTGCTTTCCATGGGTTTCTTTTTGTTCTCTTTCCAAATTACATAGTTGCATCAATTATTTTTTCTCAGTCTTTCTTACTTAGTTAAGAATGCATTTGAGTATAAGAATTTCTCTCTGAGCACAGCTTTGGCAGCATTCTATTAGTTTTAGAAATTGTGTTTTTTTTAAATTTGCATTATTTTCTAAAAAGTTTGTAATTGTATTATTTTCTTTTATTCTTTGACATAGTATTTTTATAAAAGTGATTTTAGTTTCCATGTGGCAGTTAGTCACAGCTCTTTCTGTTGTTGTTGAAACATTATTACTAATTTCTGGTTTTAGTAGTCATGGTCAGAGAATAAAAAGTGTAAATATTTTTTAAATTTATTTATTGTATTTTAATTTTATTTTTGGCTGCGTTGGGTCTTCATTGCTGCGTGCGGGCTTTTCTCTAGTTGCGGTGAGCGGGGGCTACTCTTCCTTGTGGTGCATGAGCTTCTCATTGTGGCGGCTTCTCTTGTTGTGGAGCACAGGCTCTAGGCGTGCAGGCTTCAGTAGTTGTGGCACTTGGGTTCAGTAGTTGTGGCTCGCAGGCTCTAGAGCACAGGCTCAGTAGTTATGGCGCATAGGCTTAGTTGCTCCGTGGCATGTGGGATGTTCCCGGACCAGGGCTCGAACCCGTGTCCCCTGCATTGGCAGGCGGATTCTTAACCACTGTGCCACCAGGGAAGCCCGAAAAGTGTAAATATTTATATTATTACTTGGAGTTTACCAAATTATCCTATATTGTAGAGTGAAAAATTCTTAAATGTCATTAACTCAACTTCAATGATTATTGTAATTAAAATCTTTTCTCTTTATTTTTTCTTTTCACATTTTTATCTTTCTATTATTCAACACATATAAAATAATATAGGTATATATGTAAGTTATAAAGCATAATTGTATAATGGACACCTGTGAACTCACTGCCCAACTCAAGAATTAGAAGATTACCAATAACTCACATTTATCAATGTCCTATCACTTGGCTTACCCTTAGAGGTAACCACCGTTGACAATTTTGTGTTTATCATTTCCTTGCTTTTTAAATACACTTTTTTTTATCACCTGTGTATGAATGCCTGAAACTAGAAACAACTGAATTGACTATTTTTGTCTGTGCTTGCTATCTAGCCTCCTGCTACAATTTCTGTTGCTTTCTTCTTGGGTTTCCAGTACTTGTTATGAATATTTGGATGTTTTGTTGGTGGCAATAAGCTCACGATTGTTAAATCTTCAATGCAGATTGCCTTTTATCAATTTAATTTGACGAACCTCTTCTTTGTTAAATGGTTCTTGCCTTGAATTCTGCTTTATCATTAACATTATCACCTCTGCTTTCTCTTTGAGTTTGCCTGAAATATGTGGAAGCTTCATTTTTCAACCTTACTGTGTGATTTTGCCTGAGGTGCAGCAGATGGTAATGTTTAAGAAGTTGTGCTCTGGGAGTGGATTGGGTTTAAATTCCAATTCTACTGTGTATTAGCTGCTCAGCCTGGAGCAGGTTACTCAGGGCTAACAGTATCTCTGCCCCACATGGTTGTTGGGAGGATTGGATTATGCAAGTGAAATACTTAGCACAGTGCAGTACACATGGCGAGTATGCAATAAATGTTTACCGTTTAAATTAGGTTAATCTTGGGACTTCCTTGGTGGTCCAGTCGTTAAGACTTCGCCTTCCGATGCAAGGGGGTGCGGGTTCGGTCCTTGATCGGGGAGCTAAAATCCTACATGCCTTGTGCCCAAAAAACATAAAACAGAAGCAATATTATAACAAATTCAATAAAGACTTTAAAAATGGTCCACATCAAAACAATCTAAAAAAAAGAAAAAAAATAGATTTCTCTCTTGTAAGTTGCACATAATTTAATATTTACATTTTACCTTGAGAATTTTTGTCCTCCAGTAGAATGAAGTGTTTGCAATCATTTCATATGTAGTCTGTTTGACCTTATCTGTCACCCAATCTTACACTTTCATATATAGATATATATTGGGTTGGCCAAAAAGTTCGTTTGGGTTTTTTCTTGTGGAAAAACCTGAATGAACTTTTTGGCCAGCCCAATATTTGCTCTTAACAGTGTTTTCTCTATCTCTCTTTATAAATTATATTTTCTTTGTCTGTATCTTTTGTATTAATTTAGAAGTTTAAAATCTTCTTTGTAACAATTCTCTAATGCATACCTTAAAATGTATGACATACACAGTTATGTTTAGATTTCTTTAACTGCCAGTTAAGAACAAAGCAATAATTGTTTACTCCTCTTTATGTAACAGGATCTCATGGGCTTTTCTTTCCCTTGTCATCTTCCTCGCCACTTGATAATTCTCCTTTTCTAATGTCTAGTGCTAAGCTTAGCTGTCAATCTGCTCTCCTTCCTGGATGTTAATACATTTTCTTTATCCTTGAAGTTTATTTTGCCAAGATCTTGTTCATTCTTTTCATAATATTGCCTAGATCACTGATCTCTTTTGGGTTTTTGACTCAAGGTGATATTGTTTTGTTTTGCTTTTTTTGTTCTAGTTGATTAAAAATTCTCCCTATTATGGTTCTGTCCCCCATGCACATGGCAGGCATTTTAATTGTCTGAGCAGCCTTCTCCTTGCCAGCCATCCAGGAAGACGAGTACAAGATGCATCTTGAATAAGACACTGCCAAAGGGAGCCTGGGTGTGTGGGGTAACTCGCGCCAGCTTCAGGGACGGCCCTTGAGGCCAAATAGCTGGATTCCTGGGGGCCATAGAAGAGGGACTCCATCCGCAACATGCAGGCACTTGGTAGACTCTGCTGCCTGTGAGACTTGAGGGCACTTTCCTAGTGGAGCTGGTGGGGGGCATGGAGGAACTAATAGAATAATGAGAGCGCCTTAGGTTGGGTCACCCCACAAGCAGACCCTAAGACAAGGATTTGAGTGCAAGAAATGTTCTGGAAAGTGAGGAAACACCAGGAGGGAGTGGGAATAAGACAGAAAAGGAAAGGAAGCCGACCAAGGGTGTGTAACTGAGAAGGTGACCTCTGTGGGCAACCGAGGTTCGATCCTGCTGGGGACTCTGGGAGACAGTGTAGAATATGCCCTGCAAGCAGAGGGCAAGGGAGCCGGGTGGGGGGTGGGGACATACCATGAATTCTCTCAGTCCTTGGCTGGGGGCTGCTCTGGGGGAGAGGGAGCCGTAAATCCTTGGCACTTCTGCTCTGCCATGCTCAGGGACAGAGGAGACTGCAGTGGCCAGAGGGAGGCCTTGGGCCAAGGCTGAAAATGCTGGCAGCTGGACGCCAGGTCCAGCGCCATAAAAACGCCTCCCTTTCCGTAGCCACTTGGTAGGAAAAACAAGGTGGATTTGGAGGGCACCATGCTGGAAGTCACCACCAGGTGGCAGCACGAGGCATATGTTCCTTCACTCCTCTCCTAATGAGGAGGACCTTGAGTGATGTTTAAGATGAACTCAGGCAGTGGTGAGCTTCCTGGCCCTGCAAGTTAGGGAGTCAAGGCTGGACAGCTTCACATCCTGCTTGTGAAGAGCAGCTGAGTCCTCTATTGGTGGGTGTGACACCTACAGAGTATGAACCAATTACCCCAGGGATATAGAGAAATGTCAGCCTCGCTCCTGCCCTCAAGGAGTCTGCAGTCGGGGGAGGAACACAGAAGTGCATACAGACAGGCAATGGATGGGGAGAAGTGCTCGAACCAGAGGAGCACAGAGGCCGAGGGAGCACAGTGAGAGACACCCAGCCCTGCAAGGAGCATCAGCAAGGGCTTCCCAGGGACAGGGTCTAGCAGAAGGAGGCCAGGGATGTCTGGAGGCGACTTAGGTTTCTCAAGGGCTGCCTGTGGTTCTGTAGCTGGGAGCATGACCCCCTCCCCTTTTTCACTACCCACCAGGGTATATATGTAGCCCACATTTCTATCACTTCTATCAACTCCCCAACTCTCTCACTTTCTCATCCCAGACATGCCTGACCTCCCGTCAGACACGGAAGCCTCTCCCAGGAATATGTCCTGACACAGCTCTCCAAGTAAACAAGCCCTTGGGTGCACTATGGTGTTTCTTCCTCCTTGATGACTACAGGTCTTTTATAAAGGAAAAGACCCTGGGCAAGGAATCTAAGGCCCCACAACTAACGCTAAGCCCTATCCTTCCACCGTCCAGCTGTGACCTTGGGCCCATTTCCCATTTTGTACAATAAGGTTGACCTAGAAGCACCTAAGGAAGCTCCTGGTTTTAACATCTAGAACTCATAGATTCTTCGTATGCTAAACTCACCGTGCTGGGTGACCTTGGGGAGGTCGCCAGTTGATACTGTGGAAGAAGGATGTGGGTCCTTCCTTGGTCAAAGGAGTTGGCAATTGTAATAGTGCTTTGGAAATTCTGTGCAACCCCTGACCATGTTCACATTAAACTCCTGGGGAGCAAGCGGTGTCAGACTCACCATTGTGTCCACCACAGCCTTACTGGGCCTCTGGCACGGGGACAGGATGCACAGGAAGAGATGAAAACCATGTTCTAAGGTATGCCCAGTTGTCCTGGGGCAGAAGGAGCACCCTTGTTCTGTGGGGCCTCAGAGAGCAGAGCCTGAGCCCAGGTGGGCAGCCTGCAGGAGGCGGGTTTCCACACCTGAAGAGGCGGTCCTTCAGCCCAGGCCCTTTAAGATGAACCCAGGTGCTGGCTCCCTGAGAGTGGGCTTCTCCACTGGCAGTGGTGGGGGACTGGCAGTGGTCCAGGCCAGCTCCTCCCAAACCTGGCTGTGTATGACAATAGCCTTGTTTTTTGGGTTTTTTTAAAAGATTTATTTATTTAATTTATTTTTGGCTGCATCAGGTCTTAGTTGCAGTGCGTGGGCTCTTCATTGCGGTGCGCGGGCTTCTCTCTCTAGTTGTGGCACATGGGCTCCAGGGTGCGTGGGCTCTGTAGTTTGCAGCATGCAGGCTCTCTAATTGAGACGTGCAAGCTCAGTAGTTGTGGTGCGCGAGCTCAATAGTTGTGGCGTGCGAGCTCAGTAGTTGTGGCGAGCGGGCTTAGTTTCTCCGTGGCACGTGGGATCTTTGTTCCCTGACCAGGGATCGAACCCGTGTCCCCTGCATTGTAAGGCAGATTCTTTATCACTGGACTACCAGGGAAGTCCCCACAATAACCTTGTTTTGAACCTGAACTCTGAAGGTCTGTCTTTGAAGCCCCTTGGGGATATGGCTTAACACTTGGCATTTTCATAAATCGAGGTGCCTTAAAACGGGGTCCACCTGCAGAGTTTGGCTGTCCTCAAGTCTCGCTGGGGCCAGCGCTCAGACTCCAGGGCCAGCTCTTCTCCCCCACCAGCCACCTTCTGACACCTGGACAAAGCTGTAACTGGCCTCTTCGCCTGGTCTGCACAACTGGTTACGGGGAGGGGGTGGGGAAAGGTGGAAGTCAGACGTGTTTGAAGGAAAGCAGCTTTGAAGTCCCGAGGCCATTATGTTAATGGCATTACTCAATTTCTGGAAGCAATCCTGATTAAATATTCATTGACTTTGATTATACTGAAATTAGGGCTAAAGCGTGAAGGCAAATTGAGGGGAGTAATGGCGGCGTAAATAATGCATGGCCTCTAGATTGAAAACACCAGCCCGTGCGACCCCAGCTCTCCCCCCACCCTGCGCATCGCTGTGCCGTTTGTTTAGAAGGTGATTAGTCCAGCATGGGCCTCCCTGACCAGCTGGGACGTGGAATTGGCAGGATCCACACTCTGTCTCTGCGGCTGCAGGAGAATTGAAGCAGGCACCTTGCAGCAGGGGGTTTTCTCCAGGTCAGGGACCTGGCAGCTGGGAATCTTGGTGAAGCCCCATCACAGAGTCCACTATCCTCTGAGTGACACAGTCACGCGTTCTGAGAATAAGAGAATCTCCTGCCACTGAATCTTCGACTGCGTAATCTTAGAACAGAAAAGGGCAAGCGGGTGGGGGACGGGTGCGGCAGGATGGAGGTTAGAATAACCAGGTGAGACTTCTTCAGATGAGTGCGGTAGAGAGACAGGTAAACTGACGATGCAGTTGTGACATGAGTGCTCCATAGACGCGTGTGCGAGAGGCTGCTGTGAGAATCCAAAGAAAATTTCGCTGGGTAGAGAGAGGGTGAGGGTAGTTATTGGGGGTAGGGTGGCCGGGCCAGGGAGAGGAAGGAGTCAGGGAAGTGTCAAGGGAACTGGCTTAAGGGCGACTTCTCCTCCTCTGGTCCCCTAATGCCTGGCCCGGGGCCGGGCACAGAGTGGACCCTGATGATGTTGGTAGGTAAGGGGATGAATGGATGGCTAAGAAAATGACATGAGGCAAGGCGGAACCAACCTTCCTTGCTTCCTGGAGGAAAACTGTCACTCAGAAACACAGAAGGATAATCCCAAGTAACGAGAGCCCAGTCACTGCCCACTTACTACGTGCCAGGCTCCGTGCTAAGTGCCAGGATATGTGAACCGCCTCATTTTATCTCTCCCAACAATCTCATGAGGAGGCTACAATCATTATCCCCATTTTACGATCAACAAAAGCAACACTGAAGAGGTTGATCTGCACGCAGCTAGTTAAAACCGCAGCTAGGAGTGAAGCTGGAATCCAAACCCATGTTTATTTGTGAAGCCATTTTTAAAAACCTCAGTGGTTCTGCGTCTCCAGCAATAGATATTCGTATATAAATAACCATATTCTCTTTCTCTCCCCTCACCCGTCCTTCCCTACCCACCTCTGTTTTTTTGCTGTGTTGGGATTCCCAGGAGAGACTGGGGGTCGGGTCAGGAGGGATGCCTGCCGGTAGGTCAGCGTATAAGGGAATCCTCAGGACCAGGAAAGCCTTGCATGGGCCAGTGCCACACCCCAAACCACAGGCTCTACCTTTTTTGTTTTTTAAAGGAGTTCCAGACGTGGGGATTGAAGCAGGTGGGAGGCGGGGGATGGACGGTGGGAGGGGAGCAGGTACAAAGGCAGAGCATGACAAGGGCTGCATGCCCAGGGTAGCTGGGGCCCTGCAGGTCAGGGGTGAGTGGGAAGGGAAGACAGAGCCAGAGCCTCCTCGGAGGCTCCAGGGCACGGGCAGGAGGGTGCTTTCCAGGAAGCTGCTCACACTTTCTCGCAGGGCAGAAAACCTGGAAGTCGCAGGAGAAATCTCTGCCTTTCATCTTCCCTCGGAGATGGAAGGGGGTTTCTGTTTTGGGTTGCGGAGTCCGTGGCTGATCTGTAAGGTGACAGAGAAATGGATTTCACCAGGCTTCTTCCCCTTGGATGGCTCTCAGGGACGTTGAACTACTTGAGAGCAAAAGACATGTCGAGTGGAGCGCCACCTTCTGGCGACACAGGGACAGGTCCCGGAGACCTTCCTGCAGTTCAAGGAGCCCAGGGACAGTTTTGGATCCTCCCAGGAGCATGTCTGGATCTTTACACGCACACATATCATCAAGGAATCTGCTTCTGTGGAGAAGGAGATGCGCTCTGTGACAGGGAAAGCCGGCCAGCCAGGAGTCGAGGACCCTAGGACGGGTACCCAGTTCTTCCCCTCCATGTGGAGTCTGGGGCAAGAAACTGCACCTCTAGCCCAGTTTCCTCTCTGTGGAGTTGAGCGTGAGATAGGACTAACTATCTTTCCCACGCAAATAGTTTTTAGATACACTCCTTTTCCCAGAAAATATCACTGGGCACTTAATCTATGCCCAGCCCTGTCCTAGGCCACAGAGGGGCAGGTGGCCCACTGGGGAGATTAATGAAGAACAGCCAGGGTAGGGCTTCCCTGGTGGCACAGTGGTTAAGAATCCACCTGCCAATGCAGGGGACATGGGTTCAATCCCTGGTCCGGGAGGATCCCACATGCCGCGGAGCCGCTAAGCCCGTGCGCCACAACTACTGAGCCTGCACTCTAGAGCCCACGAGCCACAACTACTGAGCCCATGTGCTACAACTACTGAAGCCCGAGCACCTAGAGCCCATGGTCCGCAACAAGAGAAGCCACCACAATGAGAAGCCTGCACACCGCAACGAAGAGTAGCCCCCGCTCGCCACAACTAGGGAAAGCCCGTGCGCGGCAATGAAGACCCAACACAGCCAAAAATAAATTAAATAAATTTTTTAAAAAAGAACAGCCAGGGTAGGCTTAGCATCAGTGCCGTAAGAGAGGAGCAAAGAGGCTGGAATATGCAAGGAAATGAGCGTGTGCATCCGTTGGCTGGGCTGCCTCCACAGTGTGAGCCCTGCGGCCACACGGCCTGGGGTTGAATTCTGGATCTTCCTTTTCTCAGCTCAGTGGCCAGGGAGAAGCTAATGAGAGTTCTTACCCAATAGGGTTGCTGAGACGATTAAATGAGGTAATCCAGGCAAGAGCCTACAATAGCGCCCGGCACACAGTAAGTCTCAAAAAGTGTCGGCTGTCATTGGGGTATTGCAGGCTTCTTACCCAGAACACTACAATTCCCTCCCATCCCGTTTCCCTGGGTAAGAAGGAAAGAGGTAGAGGTTGAAGAAGGGAGAGAGAAAGCCCCGAGAGGCAGTCACTAGCCTGTATCTGATGCCTACAATGTGCGGGGACACCGTAATATACACCAGCCCACTTGACTTCCCGAATCACCCCGTTATGCGAGTGGGGTCACCTGTGCAGACGAGCCAACTTCAGCTGAAGCCCTGACCTGCCGAAGATCACCGTCCTCTTAGGGGTAAAGCCAGGACTTGGATCCAGTTCTGCCTGAGTGGGAAGCAGGGCGATGGTTGTTTGCGCATATAATGTTTGTCCCGCTTATGGCTCCGTGGGGGTGGCCGGCCCACACTCCCTCTCGAAGACGCCTTCCCACCTCCTGAGCTGCTCTCTGTGTGGGTGACTTGACAGACAGCCTCGCAGAAGTCTTTCCAGCTCCCTTAGCGTTACCTGCAGCTCCCAGTGGGAGGCAGGGATGGCAGACTTCCAGCCTCCCCAGCACGCTGCCCCAGTGCTGGTGCGGGAATCTGTTGGTGCCTCTTCAGACTCAGAATTAATGGACCTCCTGCTGGGTTCTGTTTGTTTCACTGTTTCTGAAATAACCATTCTTCGCCATGACTTGCTGCTGTGCTGTAGCATCAGGAACTTGTGGATAGGTACTCCCCTCCACACCTCCCCGTCTCTCTACCTCCTGTCTTCTTCCTCCCTCTTACTTGGACTTTTAATGGGAGGAGGTAAGTCTAATTAGAAAAATTGGTGTGGATTCTGATAAGACAAGGGTCGGAGAAAATTTCCCAAAGGAGGAGAGACCCAGGATGGACAGGTGGGGAGGATCAGGTCCAGCAAGAAACACGGCAAATGCACAGACCTGCTCAGGGCTCAGGGAGGAAACCCCTCTGCACTTGGCTTCCAGGCAGGGCTGGTATTCTGGAAGAAGCAGGGGGAGACGGAGGTCGGGGTCCATTGCTAACTCAGCTGTGCCATTGTAAGCAGCTGCTCTGGGTCTACTTCCCAGCGCAGTGTGAAGAGGCAAATACGCGGTGAGGGTGCTCTTCACACCACCCGGTGCCCTGTGAGTTACGAAGATAGTCACGGCTGCTGGGATGGAACTGCGTGGAACAAGGGAGGGAGCATCTCAGTGGTCTCCACCCTCAACTTCTCGCCCACAAGACTCTAAACTGCAGCCAGGCCAGCGCCCTCCGTGAGCAGAATATTCTCATTCCCAGAGTTCTACCTTTGCTTATAACGTTACTTCCATCTGGAAAGCCTCCTGCCCCTCTCTGCCTTACTGAACGCTCTTCCTTTAGCAGGGACTCCCTCCCGCAAGGCTTCCCTGATTCCTCTGACCCTGTGCTGTGCAGTACACGACCCCTAGGCACTCGTGAACCCTTCAACTGTGGTTGGTCCGACTGAGATGTGCCCACACACAGCTGCACTTCCGACTTGGTATAAAATGTTATACAAGTATCTCATTAATAAAGTTCTTCATATTGATTAGGTGCTGAAATAATGTTTTAGATACTTGAGTAAAATAAAATATACCATTAAAATTAATTTCACCTGCCCCCTTCAATGTGGCTTTTAGGGACTTGGCACGTGACTCACATTTGTGGCGTGCGTGCTACTTCTGTTGGTTAGCCTGGCTTTAACCTCTGCCCACGCTCCTATCTGTTCAGGGTAGGTTTCAACACTTGATAAGGTTCAAATGATGCTTTGCTATCTTTGCCCTGTCTTTTTTTTTTTTTTTTTTTTTTTTTTTTTTTTTTTGCGGTACGCGGTCCTCTCACTGTTGTGGCCTCTCCCGTTGCGGAGCACAGGCTCTGGATGCGCAGGCTCAGTGGCCATGGCTCACGGGCCTAGCCGCTCCGCGGCATGTGGGATCTTCCCGGACCAGGGCACGAACCCGTGTCCCCTGCATCGGCAGGCAGACTCTCAACCACTGCGCCACCAGGGAAGCCCTGCCCTATTTTATTTTATGTGTGTAGAGTAACTCCTTCCCTGTGATCTGCCACCAGTTGTGGAGCCCTCAGCCAGAGCCACCCCCCACCCCAGCAGTCAGTTTTCTCACCTGGAAAAAGGGGGCTTGAACTCGTTGGTCTCTAATGGTCCTTCTTTCTCTGACCTCTGATGACCTATTAATGAATCCTGATCTTTCCCCTGTTTTAATGTGAAAAGTTGTGAAAGTTGCCCGCTTCTACGCCACCATTTCTGTATCTATTATGTAACTGAGCTGAACCTTTCTATGTACCCCCCCTCCTTGAATCAAAGTGGTCTGGGAATGTAAGGAATTCATAAACTGAGCCTGGTCTCCTGGCTCAGCATACAGTGGCTGGACCTCTGGTTTAGTGGAAACAGCACATGTCTCAGAGGCTGGGACCTAGGTGGGCCCTGGCCTGCTCCATTCATTTCACAAGCAGGAAGCCATTCCCCAGCAAACACTCGCTGAGCCTCAGGCTGGGACCAGGTGCCAGGCTCTATGGCATACGCACAGACCTGCTGCTCTCCTGCCCTTGAGGTGCTAACAGCGTAATGAGGACACCTCGAGTCACAGCAGAGAGGTATAACTGTGCAGCTCATGCAGCCACAGAGGGACGAGAGGGGTCTCAGGGCCTTTCTGGACCAGGTGTTGCCTCTCTTCCCCTGCACGAGTGGTCTTTACCAAAGAAAAATCTGATCAGCCCCTCCACCCCTCCAATCACAGGCAGCCTCATCCCAATACATGCAGTACCCTTAGGATAAAGAAAAAACTTATTAACATGGTGTAATGGATTCCCTTTATTGGGCAGTATGCCCATCTCCCAGCTGCTGTGGGTTCCGGCTACCCTCTTCTTTGGAGATTGCCCAAGGCCTAATAACTGAGAGATATTTATTAAAAAAAAGAGAGGAAAGAAAGAAAAAAGGAAGGAAGGAAGGGAAGGAGGAAGGAAGGAAAGAAGGAAGGGAGGAAGGGTAGAGTCGCTGGGGATTGAGGTGGCCCGGGAGGGCCTCTCAGGGGTATCATCCTTCTCTCTCTGCCTTGTATTGCAGCCGTCTGGGCCCAGGTCCTTTTCCTGTTGTATAATTGCCAGCTTCCCTTGTACAAGAGCTCCATGCCAGGCAGAGGATTCCCATGTTTCTGAATGGGGATCTCGCCTTGATGTCATAGATTCCAGTGGCTCCTAGACGTCCACTGCCTAGGATGGGGCAAAGCTGGGCCTGAGGCTCAAAAGCAGAAACTTTCACCTTGAGCCTAGTCCCTCCCATTCGTGCCCCCTCTCTCCCCACAGATGCACAGACTCTCCCTCCCTCTGTGTCTCCGTCCCTTGACAATAACGCAGACACGACTTTAGCATCACTATTGGGATCTCTAATGCTTTCTTTTTTGTTTTGTTTTTTTTCTTAGAATTAGTTCACCTCTTTAATATTATACATTAAGTCAAAAGAGACCATTCGACTCTACACTGATTTTGTCAGTAAGAATGCACTAATGAAAACAACGCATTTCGTGGACTTTGCACGTCTGCAAGTATGGGTGGGCCTGAGTGAGTTGAGGGCCAAATCATTCCAGGGCATAGCATAGTAGTAGTTTGTGTCAACTTCTTGGGAGCTCATCAGGGTTCATGGTGAAAAGTTAGTTTTCCACTATTCAGGTTTTGTGCCCCCCCAAAAAAAGTTTTAAATTTTATAAGAAAAATAAACATAATTGAAAGCTATAACTTTGTTGCATTTTAAAAACAAGTTTGTCTGAACTTTACATTTACAAAATATTTTTGTATCATTTTTTTTTAGATTCTGCATATAAGTGATATCATGCTATATCTCTCTAATGCTCTTCCAGGACCCACAGGGCCTCTTGAATCAGACCATTCCCCGCCCGGGACCTCCTTGCTCCCTTTCGGTCCAACACTGATGACTTCCTTAGTCCCAGCAATGCAATTTGTGTCATCACCTGTTTAGGGTGCTGGCAGCTTCTCAGCAGCATTCAGGTCTCTTCGGCAGTGTAAGCAAGGAGAATGGGGGTTGTCTTCTAATACTGGGGGATTCTGGGTCCCTGGAGCCGTGAGCTCCATGACAACACAGTCTCATTTCTGAGCTGGTAGAGTCCGTTCTGATTGCATAGAGCATCCCCCTCAGCAGCAAACGGCACTGAGTATTTGAATGAACGGATGGGAAATGAATGAGTGAAGCAGGACTGGAGCTAAGCCTTGAAGACAGGACAGGAGAGGAAGGGATTTTGAGCCCAGAGTGGTGCCCGAAAGGTGGATGCATGGAGCGGGCCTGGGGGAGCCAGGAGCACGGGAAGCAGGAGGGAGGGAAGGCCCCAAAGCTTAGGTGGGCCTGAGAATAGAGAGAACGCCAGAGCCCACACGCAAGGAGGACCAGTGGGGTTTGGTAGGGTGGGGCGTGGGGCGGGGGCGGGGGGTCCTCACCTCCATCATCTGAATGATGACGGCACCTTATGCGTGCAGGGGCGTGAAGGTCGCCTCCCTCTCTCCCACTCCCTCCTTTCTTTCCTTTCCACGGGTATTTATTCCGTACCCACTGTTCTAGGTTTTGAGGTTACAGCAGTAAATCAGATGGCGAAGTCACTGTCTTTAGGAAGGCTGTATTCTAGCGGGGGGAAGAAAATAAACACCCACACTTCAGCGGGTGATGAGTGCCGTGGAGAAGACAGGAAATAGGGGGAAGGGTGGATGCTGCCGTGTAGAGGGTGACCAGGGAGGCTCACCCGAGCAGACCTCAGAGGAAACGGCCCGCCATGGCGGGAGGGTCAGCACCACAGGGCCCCAGAGTGGGGAGAGCTGCCCGCAGGTGCGGGCTAAGGGCCTTCACAGACCATACCCACCAACATGATCGTCAGAAGCTCTCCGTGAGAACAGAGGCAGCGGATGGCATTAGTGCCCCTAATTCACATGAGCACAGTGAGGCTCAGAGAGGTGAAGAAACAGACATAAAATCACACAGCCACTGATCAAGAGGTCTGGGTTTCAAACCCCAGTCTGTGGACTTTTTTCCACTGCAGACCGACCACTCCAGTCTGAGATCACAGGACCGGACGTGAGAATTTCATTTTCATGGACAGCCTCTCCCGCTGCCTTTCTTCCATCAAGGTTGGGGTGGCGTCAGCACAGGGCGGGGCCTGCAGCGCAGACCCATCACCTGCGGACGGGAGCGCACGCGGGACCCTTCTCCTCCGCCTCTCCTCTCCATTAAGCACCACTGCCCCAACCCAGCCCCACAGTCTCTGCACACAGGTTGACATCTTTCATTGAAGCCGATGGTTTGGCAGCTCCCCTGGCCTTTCCTCCGGCTCACGTCCTTCTCTTTACACTCTCCTCCCTTCCTCTTGTTCTCTGCGTGCCTTTGCTGCATGTCTGTCGCCTTCTCCACGTTTGTCTGCTTCTCTGCCTTGGCTCCGTCTGCCTGTGGCTGCCTCTGTCTCCCTGCGGGCCTTCCCACCTCTCTCTGTCCGTCACCTGACCTGACCTCCCTAACCGGCTCCCATAGGTTTATCTCGCTGGCTTCCCAGCAGCTCTGTTAAATGAGGGCAGAACTCAGGCTGCAGCTACTGCGAGGGCTGTGGCTGTCCGTGGGCAGGGGGGTGCTTCGCATCCTCCTTTGCCTCTACCTTCTTTTCCTCTTCTCTCCCTCCCACCTTGGACTCTCCACTAGCACAGGCCTCCTGGCAGGCCATCCCCTGACCAGTGTCTGGCCTCACAGGCTTGGCCCATCAGCGGGAGTCAACCCCACTAAGGACTCCAGAGAGGTCTGAGAGCTCTGCGGGAGGCACACAGGCTGGACACAACCCGTGAGTCCTCACCTGCAGTCACCATGGTGACCCTCCGCAGACGAAGGAAAATCTCCCGCCCCCATCTCTTCTTATCCCCTTTCAGGGTAAGGAGGCGTGGTCTCCGGAAGTGCCCACCTAATGGTCTAGGGAGCCAGACTCTGAGTACCTACAGAGCCAGAAAAAATGATTTTCCTCTGGGCACATTTTCTGGGCATCGTTAGAACATCACATGACGGCCAGTGAGGGCTTCCTTGTTCGATTTGCAAAAGGTTGCCTCAAACTGGAAGGGTGGGTTAGGGCTTCTTCCCGTTCATCCCCCCTCCCCACCCCAGCAAAGTAGAAAGTAATTATATCCAGTGTGGTTTTGCTAAAGCAGCTGTTGACTGGAACGTGACTACAGAGCTCTTTCCCTGAGGCTCATCAGTAAGCCCTGACCTCACCTTCTGATCAGTGGTTTGAGCCCTGACGACCTTATGTTTTTACTTGTTAATAGAGCCAGACCACCTAGAGTTAGGCAGGTCCTCAAGGAAAATCCATCCCCTCACCCAGACCCCGCTTACACACAGCCTCCCCTGGATGAGCCTTGTTGGAAAGAGTTCTTTTTTTTGTTTTGTTTTTTTAACGTTCTGCTTGTTATGCTTTTTGCCTCATCCCCAAGTACTTTTACTTGTTCTGATTCTGAGTCACGTTGGACGGTGGGGAGAAGCTGGACCCCGAGTCTGCTGGTGACCCCAGTAGAAGGCTGAGGGGGGCCAGTGCCCACGTGCTGTATGTTAGGTTTTTAGCAGAGTGTGATGTGTGTATCAGAAGGGGATTCTGATGGGTAATAAGTAGAGCTTCTCCCAGACACTGGAGTGAGTCCTCTGGTACCGATTTTGCACAAAGCTACTGGGAGCGGGAGGGAAAACTCCTTGAGTTGGGCAAGCGCAGGGAATCACTTGGGACTTGGTGGCTGCTTGGATGGAAAGTATTAGCATCTTCCATCACAGGTGTCCTCCTCCCGGTTTCATAGGCAGGACCCTGAAGCTGAGTGACACGCCCATGTGTTCACTGAAACGGCAGAGCTGGGGCTCGGACCCAAAGCCTATGTGCCTAAACCCACGGCTCTCTCTGCTGCTCTGCACTTCGGAGCTCAGTTTGAAAGTGTCTCTCCGGGAGGGTGATACCCCACTTTGCCTGGATGCAGTGGTTCCTCCCATCTGTAAAGCGCTTTGCACCTTCTTGAACGCGTCACATAAGTTATCTCACTGGCTTCCCAGCAGCTCTGTTAAATGAGGTAGATGAGGGTTGTATCCCCATTTCCTGTGTGATGAAATGGGGGTGACAGTTTATAGGACACAGCTGAACAGGGAGGGGAGACAACACGTATCACACACTTAGTAAGAGCCAAGCTTAGATTGTTTTCTTCGAGTTACACCCATGTTAACCACCTTTTGTCAAACATACTGTTTTCCTCTTTCACAGATGAGAAAACTGAGGGAGACTTTCCCAAAGTAGGAGTCAGGGGAAGGAGCCGGCACCAGAGCCGGGGCCCTCTGTCTCAGTCTGCCCCAGCTGCCTGCTGTTCAAACCCCACCCCCTGGGGGCTTACACAACAGAAGGTTCTTTTCTCACAGTGCTGGAGTCCCAAAATCTGGAATCACGGTGTCGGCCAGGTTGTTTTCCTGAGGCTTCTCTCCTTGGCTCATAGATGGCCATCTTCTCTCTGTCTTCCTGTGGTCTTTCCCCTGGGCCTGCCTGTGTCCAAATCTCCTCTTCTTGTAGGGATACCAGTCATATTGGATTAGGGCCCACTTATAAGATGTCATTTTATCTTAATTACTCCTTCAACAACCTGTCTCCAAATACAGCCATATTCCGGGGTACTGGGAGTTAGAACGTCAGCAGATAAATTTGCAGGACACAGTTCAGCCCATGACACACCCTCCATGGCCTGCCTCTCCTCACCCTGGTCTCCTGACCACGAATCCCTTCCCCTGCCCCCAGTGAGGCCTGGTATGAGCTGGGAGGGAACTCCCTCCTGAAGTCCCCACTCTGAGCTGAGGGCCCCTGTCCCTGGACTGGACCTACTGTTTGGGGATTATCACGAGACCTGGCAGGAGCCCCAGGAGCGAGGAGTGGAAATCTGGAAGATCAGCTGTCAGCCTGCTTGATTCCGTCAAGGACTTGGGAGGTCACCTCCACCCTGGCTTCCCTGAGCTGAGCTTCCCCAAGGAAGCCTGTGTCCTGACATCCTCTACCGTCGCAGGCTCTGGAGCCCTGTGGCACTGGTTCCTGGGATGGGGCAGGGCCTGCGACGATGCCCCCTGGGGAGCAGTGGCGTCTGAGGCTGAAACTCGGTGGCTTTGAGCCAAAAACTTGAGAATAAAAAGAGGGTCTCTTGGCATCACTGGAGGCGCTGGTTTGGAGGACTTCAGCCCCCCACACCTACGAGGGCAGGCATCCCACACACGGCACACCTCCTAGGGGCCAGGCCCTGTCGGCACACCTGACAGACTCGTCTTGTTTCTCCCTCGGACACAATACACCCCTGATAGGCAGGGATCCCCACCGCCATCGTATGGACGTGGGAATGGAAGCTCAGAGAAGGGATGTGACTTGCCCAAGCCAGACAGTATCCCAGGGCCTCCAATAAGGAAAGTGTTCACACTCTAAAGCACTAATTTCCAAAACCGTCTGGTCATGGGAAGCATCCAGGGCACTGGTTTAAAAATATCCATCCCCAGGCCCTTTGCTGGAGATTCAAATTCAGTGAGTCTGGAGGGGGACCCAGGAACCTGTCAGGGTAGCAGGTACACCAGGCGATTCTCTCTCGTTCAAGTCTGGGGATCAGTGGGTCAGGAACATCACCCCATTCTTCATGACCCCCAGCAGGTGTGGTGGCAATTCCTGGAAAGCATCTGCCCCAGGCTGCAGCTCGCCTTCTGTCCGGTGTTCCCTTTCCCAGCTTGGAGTTGCTCTGATAGCCCGCCTTGGCCTGAATGAGGTCCCTGTCATTCACCCTTGTCTCCGTATCAATATGTCAGAGGCTTGGCTGTCAAAACCCCAAAGCCGCCTCGCCAAGACTCTGAGTTAAGTGGTAGCACCTGCTCCAGGGGGCCCTCTACCCCTCAGCCTCCCGGAAAGGGAGCCTCACCTTTCAGCTACTGCTGCTGAAATTCAATCCAGTGCTTCTAACTTGCTGGGGTTGGGCTGCTTCTCTCTGGGACAGGGAGGGTGAGGGCTGTTTTGTTGTGGGTTCTTTTGTACAAGGTCAGCTTCTAGCAATTATTTTTTTCTAATCGCCTGGGATCGCTCTCATCTAAGAACCTAAACCACAAGAAGCACAATACATCCCAGAAAAGAAAACAAACAAACGAACCAATGAACAAAAAGCTCTCTCCTGAGCTCTGCTCCCTTCCAAGGTAACAGACACCATCTTCCCGATCCCCTGCAGCCTTCGGAATCGTGCTGCAGGTTAATTAGAAATCCAGAGACCTGGAACAAGGGAAATGGCTTTGTGTTTCAATTTAATTTGTTCTTATTTTTTGACAGGGTCAAAGTTCACCTTTCCAGTTTGAATCTGAAAGCAATTTATAGCTGTGTCATTTCGATATTGCTGTGTCCAGGCTAAAGATCTTTGGCAAACATTTTCTTCTGGGAATTGGTGTGGTTAATATTGTTCTCTCTCAATCCATGTAGCAAACACTGCCTGCAATCTTCCCCTGTGCCAAGAACAGCGAGAGTCGCTGGGAGTGGACAGAAAGGAGGAGGTGACAATGGCACAGAAGGATGGCGGTGATGCTGGGGACTGACTGTGAGCCAGGGACACTTAGGGTCCTCTGGCCAGAGAGATCAGGGCCGCTTAGTGAAGGAGGGATTCATGAGCTGGGCTTTGGAGACAATGGACAACAACGGCAGCTACCTTACTGAGCGCCCACTGTGTGCTGCGGGCTTTAATCCTCACGCCCACCTCTGCAGTGAGAGGCAGAAGAGCTCAGTGTTTAATTGCCCTGAAGATCAGGGATCAAATCCTGACCGGCCAGCTCTGTGGTCTGCAGTGAATGATTCAACCTCTCAGATTCTTCGTCTCTTATTCTGTGAAATGAGGATGCAGGAATGACCCCGTAGGGTGGTTGTGAGTTTCAAAGGAAATAGCACACACTGGTGAATGCAGAGGTGACGTGGGAGGGAGGAGAGAGGAGATGGGCAGGGTCTGGTCCCACAGCTGCAACCACCCAGCGAGGTCACCCCCTCTGTAGTGCCGGTTGCACTGAACAGCCGCACAAAGGCTGCCCTCTCTTGACACCCAGGAAATGCTCAAAAGCTATTAGTTATCATTAGTGCCACACAGCTAGAGGTGTCAGAGCTGGGATTTGAACCCAGGCCTGCCTGGCTCAAAGACCCTCAATCTTAACCTCAGCCTATTGCCACAATGACTAAAAGTAATCAGAAGGGCCATGTCTAAGCACAGGTCTTCTGATTCAGTCGCTCTGCAGAAACATTCCCCTGGAACTGGCAGCCCTCCTCTGAGAAGCCTGACTCCACCCGCCCAGGCTGTGCCTGGGTCTCCTCTGGGCTCCCGGCCCCCGTGTGTCCCTCAGTCCACACAGCGGTCACTCGAAATCCTTCTCCACTTACAGATCCATCTCCCCCACTGAGCTCCTGAGAGCGGGGAACTGAGAGCAGAATTTGAACAAAAGTTGGAACATCGCCCCATCTTGGACTATTTCTCAAATAGAAAGTTTCCCTTTAACAGTAGCAGGTAGGAGATCTAAGTGTGTTAATAAACCGTGGTGCTGGCCGTTGTAAAATATTAATGATTTCTAGAATTGAAAATGCAAATAGCTGTCTGGAACTCCTCCACTCGGCATTAAAGAGAAGGGCTTTGAAAGGACGCAGTGGGGAGCACGGGGAATGGAGAATATGGCCTTGCTAGAGGCTGGGAGACAGACAGACATTTGCCACCCCGTTCCTGCCACATCAGCCCCATTAAAAAGCGAGTCCCAGTTCTTCCGAAGGCCAGGCAGTCACATGTGCGCTGTGTGAATGCAGAGCTCTAAAGTGAGCGAGCGGCTTGTCCGTCCGCTCCCACATTCCCACGTGGAGCACCTACGACGCGCCAGGGAGGAGAGGGTGCACCCCCTGCCATGCAGGACCTTCACTGTCACCCTCAGAACCAGAGAGAGGAGTGGGCTGGGGGGAGAGAGAAGATCCCAGCAGAGCCCTGGTCAGCTCAGTCCACAGCTGGGCTGTGATCACGCTCTGAACCTGACCCGAGCGAGGGAGCTGGTCTGGGGGAAGCACTTACCCCACGGTCCTGGCTTGTCTGGGAACACCTTGGGAACACCTCACACCTCCAGCCCAGCACCCATCTTTGTTGAACTCTCCAGACAGTTAAGCATACTCTTCTCAGCCACTGGGCCTCCAAAACAAAATGTGCTTCCAATTTTTTTTTTTTTTTTTTGAAATAGTACCTGGTTCCTAGACGGTAAGTTTCTGGAGAGCAGCCCCTTGACTGCATCCTCTGGTTGTCTCTAGCGCTCAGCACCGACACTTTGTGGCGGGGACCAGAGGAGCTGGGGGGATGCTGAACGACCTGCAGAAGGCAGCTGGCTGAGTGCCGAGGTGGGGAGGGAGGGAGGGAGGGGCCCGGGATGGATAAGGGCAGATACCGCAGCTGCGGCCACCCTAACCCCACCGCGGCGCTGGCTGCACCGAGCGGGCCGCACGTCTCAGCGCCGTCAGGCTGCCCTCTCCCTGCCAGAGACGGGCTGGCCTGGCACTGCCGTGCAGAGCCCTGGAGGCACACAGCCCACGGCCAGCTGACGCCTGCTTCCTTTCGACGTGTTCATAGTGCCCGGCACTCAAGAACGTGTCCTGGGAGGGCCCCAGTCTCTCTGGGGGGCTTTGCCACTTCCCCTCCTGATTCACTCTGTGCTCATACCGGCTCTCAAAAGGTACACTTCGTCCCTTTTCCCCAGAAATCGAGAGAATCTCCCTACCGTTCAGTGTCCCCAACAGGTTCTCCTGAGGACCTTTAACGTGGGGCTGTGCCTTTGGATTTGGGTCGTTTTCAGTCCCTTTCTGCTTCATTCTGGCTCTTTGTTGTGATCTGGGTGTGTGAGGTTATGAGAACGGGAAGCTCTGGGTAAGTGAGGCACCAAACCGGAGGGGAAAGAGCACAGGGTTTTGGAGTCAGTGACCTGGGTTTTTATCCTGGCACTGCTGCTCACCACCTGTGGGGTCTGTCGGATGGGGATCAGACACCTGCCCTCTGGGAGGCCGCCCAGATGGAATGAGATTAGATGATAACATGCCCCCCTGTTGCCTGCACAGATCATATGCTCAGCTACCGTGATCTCCCTTTCTCTTCTCCTGCCCTCCCAGGATGCCGTTTCTTTCTGTCTCCTGGTGCGCATGCATTTGAACCCCTCTATGCCACTGATTGCAAATATATTAGTCCTCCTCCTTCATCCTTTGAAAATGCCCTTCTTCCTTCTCCTCATGCACATGGCTTCCATTTCTGTTATAAATCCAATCTCTTTGCTCTAAGCTTTGTGAGTTCCCAGAGAGGCTGTACCACCATTATCTTAGTACTTCTTGTCCTGTTCCCAGGAAGGGACTGTGTCTCCGAGAAATTATCTGCCTGATGTATGCATGTTTTCTTGTCCACTCACCCCAGCGTCCTCTCCTTGATGCTAAGACCAAAGTGGTCTAATCAGAGCCATCCCGAGCCAGCTCCTGGGTCCTCCAAACCTCCAGGATCACAGTCTTTTTGGCCTGGAGGGGGAAAAGAGAGACCACCTAGCCCTACCCGCTCTTACTGCAGATGATGTAGTAAGAAGACCAAGACCCAGGGAGTAGAGAGCCTGGCCCTGGCTCACACTGGGCCAGGGGTTCTCAGTTGTGCCTGCACGTGGGAAGAATAATTTGCTTGAGCCCTCCCCACGACCTTGGTTGGAGAAGAGGTGCAGGGGTGGGAGTGGGGCTGTCGTGCATTATGATTTCTTAAAAACTCCCCGGGTGGTTCTAACATGTGGCCAGGGCTGAGAATCAAGAATCAAATGTGTTTCTTGCGTATGTATGTATGAAAAGTATCCAATAACTATCCACAGAAGTCTGTTTCTGAGAAGGGGTCGGGCCTGTCACAGGGAAGGGTCCCAAGATGAGCATATCTCTCTGCAGACCCTGAGCACTTGAATGGGTATTACTAGTCAGTACTTATTTTATTTAGCAACCACATATTTATACAAGATTTGTATAAACACTAGGATGCTATTCCAAGTGCTTTAGAAATTACCAACTCATTTCCTCCTCAGAGCATGACTAGGAGAATGGTCCACTATGAGCCCACTTTACAGAGCAGAAGACTGAGGCACAGAGAGGTGAAGTAACTTGCCCAAGGTCACACACTCAGAGAGCGGTGGAGACACTGCTCGGGTTGGTCCCCAGTCCCTGCTTGTAACCTCTACGCTAAATCGCTTCTCCTCTTCTCAGCCCACACGTGCTCCGACAGCACCTTCAAGCCCAGGCCTTCCTAGAGGAAAGGGTCCACCAGAAGGTGGAACTGAAGCCTTCCGAACTCAGTAATAAGAGAGGCTACTTTTGTGGAGCGCCCATGACTTACACACCTTTCCTCACTTAGCCTTTGATGAAACCGTGGTTCAGCAACTTATCTTGGTTAAACAGCTTCAAACCCGGGTCTGACCAACTCCAGTCCATGTGCCCCAGGGATAGTCTGAGGCAGAATTTGTGTACAGAGTCCAGGTTTATCCTAGAAGCCTTATCCTAGGAGCATTTAACGTAAAACACCTCCTGGAAATAAGTTCTTGTAAATTAAGTTTTTATAATTTATTTTATTCAAGAAAGACTCTATTCAGCCTGAATCATGAAACCATGAAGACAGTAGGGATATATAATTTCCTTACCCAGGTTAACAGGGATTTATTCTTTCACCAGCTGCAGAAATATCAATTATGGAAACAGATACAAATAGCTCTTCACTTGTGCCCCATGTTGCAGCAGCTTCCCCTTCCTGCCTGCACACATGGGCCACCCAGGCCTCGCTGCTCCACTGCACTGCCCAGCTAATGGGATAGTGACAACCTGCCCTGTCGGACACTAAACCTTCTTTTTTTTTTTTTGGCGGCACGCGGGCCACTCACTGTTGTGGCCTCTCCCATTACGGAGCACAGGCTCCGGACACGCAGGCTCAGTAGCCATGGCTCATGGGCCCAGCCGCTCCGCGGCACGTGGGATCTTCCTGGACCGGGGCACAAACCCGTGTCCCCTGCATCGGCAGGCGGACTCCCAACCACTGTGCCACCAGGGAAGCCCACTAAAGATTCTTTTACAGAGAACTTGGCCAATCCAATTTTCAAGCAGCATGCCTAGGGCTTTAGCAGCCTGCCCGTGGTCTCTGTTCTGTTCTGTTGAGTGCGTGCCATGTGCTCAGTGGTGATGCTGTGGTCCAGAATTTAGTGTACAGCGTGGAGAAGTTATCCAAGAACTGATCACATGTTTCTGACCTAACATGAAAATCCAGTTCACTGTGAGACCTTGCTCAAGTCACTTTCTCTCTTGGCACCTTGGCTGTAAAATGGGGGAGATTAACTAGACCATACTCAGCTCTAATCATCTCTGCTGTGTGACGTCAGGCAGCATCCTAAACTTCTGTGATCCTTATGGTGGTGACATCCTCATTAGAACAAAAAGGAATTACTAAAGGGAGAACTGGTGTTAAGTGCAGCTGATCGCTTGTTAATCCACTTACAGTGGTGTATGTTTTAAATCCATTATTGAGGACTGCTACATGCCAGGTGGCTTCCTTGCGAGTTCATATCGTTTTGACAGTCCTTTTGTTTCAGATGCTGCTGCTCTGACACAAGTGTTTTGAAATGGGAACATTTTGACACAGCCGGGAAAACAAAGCATTACACCTTCAGCTTTTTAATAAACATTACCAAACAATGTACCCAGGAGATATTTCAGGCTACCTCCCCTCATCCCAGAACTTCCCCATCCCTGACCTCCCCTCTGGCAGGGGCCTCACGGAGGGGAGAGGTTGGGCTCAGGGTGGGCTCCCAGTCAAGCTGGCAAGAAAGGAGACGGGGCAGTGAGGAGCTGTTGGGAGTGAAGGTCAGTGGAGGTCAGACATGCACGGTTGTGTGTGGGGGTGGTCTGCTTCACACAGTGCCTTGTAATTTTCCAAAGCAGTTTTACATTTAAATGTAGCCATTTCAAAACTCTTGCATCAAAACAACTATGTCAAAATGCCCTTCTGTGTCTCAGACAAAGGAAATGAATGCCAGAAAGAGATGAACAAGACAGGGCTTCTGCCCCCAAAAAGCTGAGAGTCACCAGAGGGGAAAGGCGAGAGGGAAAGAGAAGCAAATTACTATTGTACTGCCAGGCAATGTCTGTAATCTCGGAAGGGGCGAGGAGGGAACAGAACAGAGAGAGCCTGACTCTGCCTGGGAGTGGGGAGGGGAGCTGGTGTCTGGGAGCTCAAGGAATATTTATTGAATGATTAGGAAGAGTAAATGTTAATTGAGGGTTTACCTTGTGACAAGCACTGTTATTAGTGCTTTATTTTAGCTCATTTAGTCCTCACAACTACCCAATAAGATGAATATTATTATTATTCCCATTTTATGGATAAGGAGACTGAGGCTTCCAGAAGTCAAGTGAGTGACTTTCCCAAGACCACACAGCTAGTGAGTGGCAGAGACAGAATTGGAAAACAGGCACAGCCACATCTAAGGTTCTGCTCACACCCTTGCACTCTGTGGCCTCTTTGTGAGGGACAGGAGCCTCAGGGTGAAGGGACACAGGTTTTGCCATTCATCAGACTGGGGTCCACTCTGTTCTCACCACTTACCACCTGGATGACCTTGGACAATCTGCTGACCCCAACCATGTCTTCTGTCTTCTTCCTTTGGCGCTCACCCTCCCCAGCACACATCCCTCAATGCCTGTTGGCTGTACTTATTGACTTAATAAATATGCAGTCAGCATGTGTATCTGCAGGTACCATGTTAGACCTGGGTCCACAGCAGTTACTAAGACAAAGTTCCTGCCACCATGGAGCTACCATTTTCATGAGAAGAGACCTGAAGGGTAAGGAGCCAGGTCCACAGCACCCAGGACAGCTCTCTAGACAAGGCGGAGAAGCTAGTTTGAACCCCTGTGTGAAGAGGTGTGAAGAGCTGGTGAGAGAGGGTAGAGGTGAGAGTGGGGTGGGCAGAGGACAGGCAGGTCAGAGCCTAGATTAGCTTCTAGGGCACAAGGGCAGTGGCAACAGAAATATCTCCCTACTGAGTGCCAAAGCGCCTCATCAACTGTAAGATCATGGGGACATGGAAGTTTAGCATAATTTCTCTTATTTTCCCCTCATTACTGACCCTTCCTTGCCTTCCATAGTCTGTGTGACCACATCATGGGTGAGGCATGGGTTGGTTCATTTTCTCGGAGCCCGCAACAATCCAGCTTCCCTGGCTCCTCTAAAGATGTTGCGTGGAGAGAAAAAAAATTTTTCACTCTTTAATAGAAATACTTTTCCTTCATTAAATGAAATCTCCAAAGCCCAGTAGCATTTTCGGTGCTTATATGAAGATGCCAGTGGGGATTTGAGATTGAAAGTGGTATTTTTATACCAGTCAATGAAGATCTCAATAGGAAAGAAAGAATACTCTTCAAATCTAAATTCCTCCAGCACCAGGCAAGACAGATCTTCGGCTCAGGGCCTGGATCACATTACTCCCAGCCCTACCGGGAAACTCTTTTCCTGAAGCATTCCAAGCGCTCATAAATATTGGTTCTGTGTTTGGGGAAATTGTATTAATAGTGTCTTTCCAAGGCTGCAAACCATTCAACTTGAATTTCTGTGTATACCTCAGCTCTGATAACTTTGTACAAAAACTCAGGAATTTGTAGGAGTTTGAGTCAGAAGCAGATGTGTGCGCGTGCCTGCCCACGTTTACACGCAGAACAAATCTTTTATCTGGTATAGCTGGGGAATGAGCTTTCCCCCTTGGAGGTGTCAGGAGAAAGACTGGTCTCAGGGGATAGAAAGACTGGATTCAAATTCCAGCGTAACTCTTGCTAGCTGGGTGGCCCTGGGCAAAGCACTTAACCTCAGATTTCTTGTCTGTAATATGAGGAAAACAATACACTTCTCCCGGGGGGCCTGGTGAGACCTGGATCATAATGTATGGAAAGTGCCTGGCACACAGGAACCGCTCAAAGCCTGTTCCTTTCAACTACCTCTCAGCTGACGGCTGCACTGTAACCCATTAGCTTCATCAATTTCATGGCAGTGATTCTGGTTATCTATTGCTATGTAATAACTTCCCCCACCCCCAAATTTAGAGGTTACAATGACAATTGTCTTGTATTTTGCAGAGACTCTGCAGTCTGACTGCTCCTTTCTGCTCTGTGCTGTCTGGGCCTTCAGCAGGGCGGACTCCAAGGGCTACTTTTACAGATGGAGAAACAGAGACGGGGGCTGTCAGAGGGAAGAGATCCGTCTGGAGCTAGGTAACAAGTTAAGGAAGGCTCTTTCCTGAACACTCCCACTGTGCCAGGTCCTGCAGGGGAGAAAAGACTGAAAGGCACGAACTTTTCAGTTGTTCAGACCCCCAGAGGGCAATAAAGCCACTGGAGGGATTGAATTCACATTCTCAACAGCTGGTTGCGTCGGCCCCTCAGCGACACCAGGCTTGGGAGTCTGGTGAATCTGCCCCTTACTCGCCCTCACCCTGGCTTCCTCCTCACCGAGACAGGGATTCTCTGCCCTCACAGGGTTGAGGGAGGCTTGCCTAGCAGCTAGCAGATGCTCAATACATGGCATTAAAAGAAGGATTCGTTCTCGGCTCTGCCTCTACGCATCCCAGTGCCTGCCCCCATCAGCCCGCATAGCTGGGAGAGGAGGAGAGACCTCTGGCTGCGACTAGCAGGCAGGCTGAACTCTCTCCTTCCAGCGTGGAAAATCCCCTTACGGAGAAGTCATTTGTCAAAGCCAACCGTTCAGCTGCTTTAATTTACATATTTATCAAGTCTGATTAGAATGTATTGTCTTCGACTTTCATCCTAGCTTTCACCTCTTCTCGCTTTCTCTTTCTGGGGAAACTTTTTGTTGCCCTTGTTGCAAAAGGGCACCTCGTAATTCAATTTGCATTTGCTAATAAGTCTGAAACTGAACCTGGTGAGAAATTTCTGGAGGCTGGGAGAGATGGAAGGCAGAGCACGTGTTAGGAAAAGCCTGGGCACTCAGTTCTAGTCTGATGCGCTCGCACAACCAAAGGGCAACAAGTGCTCTACAGCTATTCCACGAGGATTTATTGAGCTCCTTCTGTGTGCTAGGCCCTGGGAATACAATTTGTGAAAAAGACAGGCAAAGTCATGGCTCTAGTGTTGCTTAGAGTCTAGTGACCTCAGTTTCTGCATCTGTAAGATCAGGCAGTTGGACCAAGTGACTTCTAACGGTCTGCAAGTTCCCGTTTCTGAACACATTCTATATGTCATGTCATGGGCACAGACCCGATGCGTTGTCTCAGTTCTTACAAGACCGCTGTGAGGTTGATCCTCACTTTGCAGGTGAGGAAAGGAACAGTCTCAGAGCTCAGGGTCCTGTGTGGCAGGATTTGGTTTTAACCCTTCTTCTGTCCGACTCTACAATTCAAGTTTATTACCGCAAAACCAGGCTTGATTTTTCTTCGGCGCTAGGCTTTGAGCCCCTGGATAGCAGGAAGACTGTCTGCTTCCTCTCTACGTCCCCAGGGGCCAGCCCGAAGTGTGGCACATGGTCAGTGTTAGAAAATACATGTAGAATTGAACTAAAAAACAAGGTCCTTCATCCTCGGCCTTCTTGTCTTTTCGGCCTCGGGTCTGCCCTGCTCTCCTGGGCTGCCTCAGCTGAAGGCTGGTGTAGCAGGTGCTGCGTGCACCACCGCGATCGCCCTTCAGGACCAATTAATTCTCCCAGTTCCCAGCAGTGCTGGTACCTGACAGCTCACAGCTGAGTTTCTCCCTGGAAACTACGTTCAGCTGCAGGAAGCCGCTTTTCCCGAGGCTCCAGCCCAGGCCTGTGGGCAGCCCACACCCAGTAGCTGGGCCGTGCAGGATACAGAGCCAGCCCCTCACCTGCTGGGACAGCTATGCAGGACCCTCCTGGCCTGGAGCTCCCCACAGGATTGATTAAAGTCGCTGCTGAGACTGTCCCAACCCTGCTTAACTCACCTCTCGCGAGAGTTGCCGAGAGCAATCCCCGGTAAGGCTCCTGCACGGCAATCTCAGCCTCTCCAGCCTGTTTCCCAGGAGACCGGACCTCAGCAGGTACCCCGAGAGGGTGGCTGTGATTCTGACTTTCAGCAGGAGCTTGGAGGGTGCTGGGATCAAGACAGGTCGTGGCGGGAAGAGCCCTCCTGCCGTCAGCCTACACCCACCCCACCCCCACCCTGGAATGCTGCCTGCCTACCTGCTCCAGGCCCAGGGTCCCGGCCCACACAGGCTCTAGAGGGACCAAGCCCAGCAGGGCAGCCTGGCCGAGCGGCGCTGCCCCTGTGACTGACGAGGTAACGACTGGCCCTAGCCCTCTGTATCTCAGGCCCATCGCCATTCGGCTTCCTTCACAGCCCTGGCAGGCATCCCCTGGGCACTCTCCAGACACCAGCCTGCAGGCACATCGCCCGAGGCAGCCCAGTGACGTGAGAGGCGGCTGCTTGGACGTTGGAGCTCTATGCCCTGGGTTCCAGACCTGGCTTGACCAGCCTTCTGCTGTGTAGCCTCCAACAAGTCACTTGTCCCTTCTGGCCTCTCCCTTCATCTTCACAGTGAGTCCGTTCCACTTGGCGGTTCCTCAGGCTTTGCAGTTCTTCTGGCCTCTAGGACTCTCCTATAGGCCAGAGGCCTCCTCACTGCTTTTTAAAGCCAAAAAGTGGTTTTAATATGTGGTAGACACATGAGGTATACCAGAGAGGCAGAGGCCCCTTTCCCAAAGGCCTGAAATTCCAGAATTAACGCTTCATTTCTTGTCAGGAGCATTTCTCTGTCAGGAGCACACTCTTTTCAAGAGAAATCTCTTCTCTTCTCCCATCTCATCAAGGGTAGAACATTCATTCCCTAACCCTGCAACATGGATGACCGTACCTGGCAGATGTAAGATTTTAGGCCCTGGGAGGTCCAAGCCTCGCTGAGGGAATGTGACCCAGAGGGCGAGGGGGCGAGGGAGCAGGAGAACTGAAAATAAACTTCGCTAACACCGCTGTTTTCTCGACGTGGGCCGGAGGCTCAGGGGGCAGGTGCTGGGCATTAGGCAGAGCAAATCTGAGCTGCCGCCTTCGGTCCTGCCTGAACGAGGCAGCAAAAGATTTATGACCGGGGCTTCCCTGGTGGCGCAGTGGTTGGGGGTCCGCATGCCGATGCAGGGGACGCGGGTTCGTGACCCGGTCCGGGAGGATCCCACATGCCGCGGAGCAGCTGGGCCTGTGAGCCATGGCCGCTGGGCCTGCGCGTCCGGAGCCTGTGCTCCGCGGTGGGGGAGACCGCGGTGGTGAGAGGCCCGCGTACCGCAAAAAAACCCAACAACAAAAAAACAAATTTATGACCACATGAGGGGTCCAGATTGAACTCTGAGTTCAGAGGAGGGTGAGGGCGCTGTGGTCTGGAGGTTTCTGGAAAGGCGTTTTGGAGGGGTTGGTTGAGACAGCACAGTCTAAGAAATTGAAGGTTTGCTTGAGAAGATAGTGACGAGGCCAGTCTGAATAAAGTAGCATATTTTATAGGGGTTTATAGAATAGTCAACCAGGGACTATTTTGCCTCGAGAAGACATGGGATGTTTAGTGATGTCCGAGCTGCTTTTGATTGTCATGTGTGGTGGGGGAGGGGTGCTCGGGCACCTGTGGGTAGAAGCTAGAGATTCAGCCTATGGTGCCCAACGCAGGGACCCACACAGAGTCCCCCTGCGACTATGTCTATTCCCAGGACTTCTGGCTCGGTAAATGGGACCTGCAATTAACAGGCAAAGCCATGGGGCAGGGGCAGAACGTCTCTGACGTAAGGTTTACCTTGTGAGCTGGGCAGCATTATTCTCATTTTACAGGGAACTGAGGCTCCGAATGTGTAAGGAATTTGCTCAAGACCTCACAGCCAGTCATCTACGGGTCCTGGATATGAGTACTGGTCTATCTGCCCAGGAAGCCAGCAGGCTTTCCATTTGATCCCCTCAGGGGGCAGAAGAAACACACGGACCAATGTCCTGCCCAGTCTCCCCCGTCCAGCTCTCCTTTCCCATTGAATTCACCCTCAGTCTCCCGGGCTGAGCCAGCCCTGGGTGTTTTTGCTTTCAGCAAGTCTCATCTCTACCCAGATACATTCACTGGTTCTCCAATGCCTTCAAGAAAGCTCTATCGATGCCTCCTAAACCTATATTTTCTCATAAAATTACGTACAAGAAATCCTGCACCCAGAGCACGTTCTTATATAATTCACAACTCCTATTCCCTCTTTATTGTCAGTATCAGCAACAGAGTGATTTCCTCATACTACCTTTAACGTGATGTATTTTGTAGGGAAAACTACAGAATTGTTCTGCTGATGAAATCAGATACAACACAACAGGAACACCAGGGGTGGCCTAGGACCAGTCTTGAATGAATATTAGTTTCTTCCCTCCCCTCTCAGGGGAGGCACAGCCGAGCAGTCTGGAAGGCTAAGTAGGAGTAAGCCAGACAGAGGAACTGGGGGCTGGCATTCTAGACAGAGAGACCAGCACGCACCCAGGTGTGGAGGTGTGGGGAGAACATTCGTGCTTGCGGAGCTGCCGCGAGTAGCTGAGGCTGGGGCCTGTGGAAGGGGCTGGAGGGGTGAGGGGGCCGCCAGCTACCAGAGACAGGGGCAATGCAGGAGGCTGGGCTTGCCCGGAGGAGGACAGCAGAGCGCTGCCAGTGGGTCGTAAGCAGAGCGAGTGGTGTGCTCCCATTTGCGTCTTGGAAAGGCCTCTTTGGTGGCTGGGCAGATGATGGGCTGGCAAGGATGGTGCCAACACAGGGAGGCCAGTGACAGAGCGTGCTGTGGTCGCTTCCAGGATTTCCTTTTCTCCATCTTGCTATAGCAGGTGGACCTGTTCGGGCCCCAGAGTATGATAGGCAAGACTGCAACTGGTCCGGGATGGAAACCAACAGGAGGGCATTCTCCCGACTTCGTGAAGCCTTCAGGGATCATACAGTCAAGAAAATGAAAACGTTTCCTCTGTTAAAAAAAAAATCTTTCTATTATAACATTCCATATTCCCCTCCCAGGTCCCCACCCCTTCTTCCTGCACAGAATACCTCACTCCCTGTGACAAGTTATTGTCAGGAGAGACAGGGCCACAAAACTGACCGTGTGAACTTGTGGGAGAATTTTGTCCTCAGAGGGCCCAGCGGGTGCTCTCTGGGGCCTCTTGGCATCTTGGCTGGTACCTCCACCAACCATGGGTCCAGTCCACGGACAGTTGACCAGATCGATGGAGGCTCTCCCTCCATCCTGACGCCGAGGTTGTGGCTTTGCTCCTCACTCAGGCTCAGCATCAATAGATGAGATGCAAAGTTTCTTAAGTTCTACAATCAACTAGGGGAAGTGCCGCCATCGCCAGTGGGATTAATTAGTTATCTATTACTGCCTAACACATGACACTAGAATTCAGCATTTTGAAAACAACAAACGTTTATTACCTCTTTGTATCGGTGGGTCAGGAATGTGGGAGCAGCTTTGCTGGCTGGCTCTGACCCCGGCTCTCTAATGAGGTTGCGGTAAGCTGTGGGCCAGGGCTGCAGTCATCTGGGGGTGGGACAGTCCTCACCAGGGGGACCTCTCCACAGGCTGCCTGAGTGTCCACAAGTCAAGGCCGCCAGAGTGAGTGATGAGAGAGAGAGAAAGTACATCCACGATGGAAGCCACTGTCTTTTTATAGCCTAATCTCCAAAGCCAAGCACCATCACCTCTGTAGCAATCTATTTGTTAGGGCAAGTCTCTGAGGCCAGCCCGTGCTGAAGGGGAGGGAGGGAGTTCACCTCTTGAAAAGAGGAGATTAATGAAGAATTTGTGGATGTATTTTTTAAAACCACCACAAGGACCCCATTTACTCTCCAAGAGGTGATATGACACAGTGGTTAAGAGCATATATTTGAGACTCAAAAAGACCTAGGTTTAATCCTGGCTCCCCCAACATTTGCTACTTATGCAGGTTTAGACAAGTCACTAAACCTTGCCAGAACTCAGTTTCCTAAAAAATAGGGGTGAGAATTGTAGATGTTTTTCATTGGGTTGCTGTGAAAATTATGATCATACATGTCAAGTGCCTGGCACGGAGTAAGTGCTGAATAAATACTACTTAGTTGCTATTGGAGCTGGATAATGTCATTGTCCTTCACAAGAGGCAGAGAAGCGTAGAGGAGGAACACAGGTGGAGTCAGACTGCCTGGGTGGGGACTCTGGCTCTGCCAGCCTTTAGCTGTGGGCAAGTCACAATGTCTATTAGCTTTGGTTTTCTGTAAAATTAAGATAATAATAGCTAGTGACTGGCCACCTAATAGGTGCTCAAGAAATATTTTATGAATAAGGAAATGGTGGCTGATAGAGGGACATTATCCCTCTATCAAAGGAGTGCTCGTGTGTGTGTGTGTGTGTGTGTGTGTGTGTATGAGTTGGGATGCTACACAAAATACATTTGACTGCAAACACCTTCTGTTAACTGGGGAGCCCACTATGGCTGTCCTGGTTCTACTTGAGGGTGCCCTGTACCCCTGAGTGTGCCTCTCTCCAAGGCCTCCAGCTTTACCCTCCCTTATACGTTTCTCTTGGGCTCATTGTTCAGCTTCTTTGCCACCCTGGCTTTGTTCAAAGCATACTTCCTTCATCATCCCTGCTGTCTCCACCAAGAATATGTTTAATTGGCTTTGCACGAGTCTGAGGATTCGGTAACAGGATTGGGGTGGGAGTGGAAGTCCCGTGTCACACCACCTCAGAGCTGCTACATTACCTTAAACTGATTTTGCAAATGAAAACTAAAAGCTAAGCAAAGGAGACCCATGCATTTTGCCTAAAGATGATTATAACGCTCTTTTACGGCCTCCTAAATGACAAAGCAATTTGTTACCTGCCTGCGTCAACATTTGCTTATATTAGCACCTGAGACGCTTGATTTTTATTAGCCCCACGTTATCATTTTATGAAGACGCAGGGGCTCAGTAAAATGAGTGTGCAAATAGAATGCCCATTTTGCATTTCCCTGTGGTCAGCAGAAATGCTGAATGCAATTGAGTTGATACCAGGTCAGGGGAGACATCCATAAAGATAGCCTTCACTGAGACCTTGGTAATGTCATTTTTCATTTCTACGCTGCTGGGATAGATGGGGTCAGTGTTAGTGTGTTTTAAAAGGGCTTGGTGACATTTTGTTTTTTGTATTTTAAGTGAAAAAGCAATATAAATACTAAGACATAGCTCAACTCCCACCAGCAATATGGGATGAAACCAAACTCCCTTGTGTACATTGTAGATGGAAACGCAGTAGATGTAGAATCTGATACTGCTCTTAGTGGATCCGGGAGGAGACAGACAGGGTAGTGAATGGGGCACTGGGCTGGGACTCTGCCACTGCTACTGCATGACCTTGGACATGTCCCCTCCTTCTGTGAGCCTCAGTTCCCTCACCTGTAAGATGGAGTTGATACTGTCCACCTCACAGAGGCATGATGAAGATTAAATAAGATAGTGTGTGTCTAAATTTCTTTATAAACCAGGATCTGTATGAGTATGTTTTACTTATTAATTGAATAGCCAGTTCCTGACCACCTTTCCACACAGAGTCCTGGGAAAATCATTAAACATACACCATGAAAGTCACAGTTTCTCCCTTGAGGAGCTTGTATTCAGTCCAGGAGATGTTCAGGTATCTAACTTCTCTTTTAAACCATAAACTTCTTAAGAGCAGGTGAGCCTTCTCTCTCTCCCTTTGCTCCTAAAGGCGCTTAGCATAGAACCGAGAACAGAGTGAGTTCTCAAGTATGCATTTTGGCTTCATTATATGTTTTGCTGTCCTATAGGGACCTAATATTAGGGAAGCAGTGACCTCAAAACTGGTCACCCAATAGACCAGGCAAGTCCTAAGCTTTCAGATCCAGGTATAATAGGGTTAATTTTTTTTTTTTTAATTTTAGTCTCTGACTTGGCGCATCAATTGTTGGGATCATGAATCACATTCTCAAATAACCTGTCCTAGCATTTCAGAAGCAGAAAGCCAGTTTAAGATCTCTGCCTCCCCTCTCCATCCAGATTGTCCACTAATGTAGATGGGATCCTTTAATCGAACGCCTCTCAGTGTTCATGTCTGAATTTCCTTCAGGTCATTGTTCTGTTCTGTGTCAATCAGTCCTTCTTCTGCCCATGGCTAAGCACCCTCTTCCTGCCCCTCCTTTCTAGGAATGTCACTCTTGGTTACTGCTTTTGTCTAATAATATATTTGCACGATGCTAAACTTTATTATACAAATGAGACGTCCGTAGAGGCAGCAAAAGCATGGGCTTTGACTTTGGCCCATAATTTTCTACTTCTTTGTATGTCTAATACCTTTTACTGGATGATGAATATTGTGAATTATACATTGTTGAATATCTGGATTTTGTTGTCTTCCTTTAAAGACAGTTGGACTTTATATAGCAGGCAGTCAATTTTGTTGTTGTTGCTGTTCAGCTTGATCCATCTGAGATTTATTTTAAATTTTTGTTAGAGTGAGTCTTGGGTGGTTTAGCCCCACCACTAAGGCATGGCCCTTCTGGATTCTCTACCAAATGCCCTGAATGATCAATGCGGACTTCCACTTGGGAGGTGGGAGTTCAAATGATTCCTAGCCCTATGTGAGCCCTGAGAATGTGCAGTTCACAGCTCCCTGGTCGTTTTTTCATGACATCATGGAGATTCACCCTGTTATATGCATATCTTGGGACCCAGCAAAGACTCATGAGGACCCCTTTATGGATTCCTGGAACTCTTTTTCTACAGAGCTCCCTCTTCTCTGAAATACACAGAGTTTCCCCACAACCACCACCTGGTTCAGACTCCCTGAACTTCAATCTCAGTGAGATTTCCATGCTCTGTTGAGGATACCTCTCTCTGCTCTTTGGTCTGGGGTGGGCCTCCAGGCAAAAAACCAGGGCAGTCATGGGGCATGCCTCATTAGTTTTCCTTTTCTCATGAGTTAGTCTTGCTCATGAGTTAGTCTTGTTCAATGTCTGAAAAGAGTTGTTTTGTATATTTTGTCCAATCTTCTAGTTGCTTAAGGTGAGAGAGAAATCTGGTCCCTCTTACTTCATCAAGGCCAAACAGAGCTTGGATTCTAATCTCAACTCTACCCTATGTAGCTCTGTAGGTAGAACTTGAACAAGTTATATAACCTCTCTGAGCCCCAGTTTCTGCCTCAGTAAAAGAAGTATTAACTGTCACGTTTCTGTAAGGATTATAAATAATGTGTATAATGTGCCGGACACAAAAGGTGCTATTTAAATGGTAGCTGCTACTATTACTAATATAAATAGCTACCTATTTTACTCCATCAGTTTCTAAATTTTTACTGTGTACTAGGCAATATGTAAGCTTATTAAATTATGACAGCAACCCTATGAAGAAACTATCCACATCTATAGATTAACACATTGAAACTCAAAAAGGACACATCACTTGCCTAGTTTCATGGTCAGTGGATCTGGGATTTGACGTTGCTCTTATGACGTCTTCAGATGATTATAACATTAATATGATCAATTGCACAGAAGAACAGAAATGTAGTTATTTAATATTGGGTGACCAGGGACATAATACAGTTAGTGGTTTTAACCCAATGATTTAAGAGATAAATGTAAAGCACCCTTTCCCTGCCCCTCCCACACACATACATAACAACTCCCCATCTCAGCTGTCCTCCTTAGTAACCTACTTCCATTTTATCTTACAGACAACCTTTGGGAGGGGGCAGAGCAAAAGGTGGTATTCATCACAGGACGAATCCACCCAGGGGAAACACCCTCTTCATTTGTGTGTCAAGGTAAGTTGCAAGATCTCATGGGCATCCCGTGTCTCCCCTGCACATCCATCTGGGGCACTGTGATGGCCTCTGGGACAGTATGGTCACATGCAGGGTCCTTATCTTGGATGAGAATTTACTTCACTTCTCAAGAGGCTACACCTGATCTCCATTAGCATTTGTTTCACTAAATGTTCATCGACTACACGTATGCATGGAAGAATGGATGAATGAATGGATGGATGGGTGGATAGATAGATGAATAGGTAGAGTTCTCCTGTATGTGCTAGATTGAGGATGGGAGTCATAGAGTCATCTGCACTTCCTAGCTTTGTTTTACATGTCTCCAGTGGTTTACAAAAAAATAAATCTGGTCTCCTTCCACCCACCATCACCACCACCACCACCAACAACAAAAATTCTGGTCCCAGGTCAAATCATATATTGGCAGAAGTGTGGTGGGCTGGGGAAGTAAGAATTGAAAGTTATCTGTTCATTCAGTCAATAATTCACTTAACAAACAGCTTTTGAAATACTGTACCAACCATGAGAAGGAATGCATGCTTCATATCAAACAACCAGAGGGAAATAAGAGGTAATTTCTCTTCTCAAATGTATCTGTTTGTAATTGAATTTTTATTTATTATTAAGTAGTTAATCCATATAAAATATATAGTCAGCAGTATATATACATGCATGTATATATATACACATATATATTCAATTAGTCAGCAACATAAATATATTCAATAGTGTATAAATAATAATTTAATGAATGCCCAAGTTCCCACCAGCTTAAGAAGCTGAATATTATCTATTCCTTTTAAATCCTCTGTCTTTCCTTCCCCCTCATACAAATAACCATCAGCTTGAATTTTGTATTTGTCCTTCTTAATAGTTTTACTACACATGTAAGCATTCCTGAACAATGTATTTTTTAGTTTTGCATGTTTCTGAACTTTATAAAAATGGTATCATTCTGTATGTGTTGGAACTTGAATAGCTGTCATTCGATTGTTTTCATCATGTATTCTATTCCATGTCTGTCTATACCTCAACTTACCTATCCGTTCTCCTGAAGATGGACCATTAGGTTGTTTACAGTGTTTTTTCTTGCAGACAATGCTGATACAAATGTGTCCTATTTGTATCCCACAAATGTGATACATAGGTGTCACCTTGTGGGCCTTGTGCACGTGTGCAGATACTTTTCTAGGGTGTATAACTGTGGAATGCAATTGCTCTGCAAGTGGCTCGGCCACTTCCCAGCAGTTCAGTTTCCTCAAATGTAAAATAAATTATTATATCAATATGTATCTGGGAAGGCTGTTATGAAACTGGCATGAGATGAATGGAAACAAACACCCAGTCCTGTGTCTGGCATACAGCAGGCCCTCAACAGATGTCACCCCCTTCCCCATGGGATCTGAGAAGATGAAGCAGGTAATCTGCTTTGTAAACTCTGAGGCACTCTGCAAACACATATGGGCCTTATTTTCCCCGTTCGTCTTCTTACAAGGCTGTGGTTAGGCACCACTTCCGCCCTCTTGGTTTCAGACAAGGAGCCTGAGCTTCAGGGAGAGGAAGCGATTGCCCAAAGACAAGCAGCTCATCAGCGGCATGGCTGGGGGGGTCTCAACTCCCCGCTCCGGCCACCTTAGCTGCCTCCTTGGCATTCTCACTTCCAGCCTCCTTCTTCCCCGCACTGTCCTTGCAGTAACCTCTCGCAGGGCCCTCCTGCTTGTACCAACTTCTTTACTGGCAGCCATCTGTCAGTTACTAAACTTGGCAGCAGCCTGTTCCCCAGCTGATCAGATGCAACTCTTTTGTCCTTATTTGTGAAAAGACAGTAGCCTTACCATCAATACTTCATCCCTGGGAGCCCACACTTCCGTGCCCACCCCCTCTGTGGGCAGCAGAGAGAGGGTAGGGTCACTATCCCATTTTACAGAGGAGGCCTGAGGCACAGAGAAGTTGAGAAGCTCCCAGGTGCTCTCTCTGTTGACCCTGGATGGTGCTGAGTTTGATAGACTCAGTGCTGTCTATCACTGAGGCTTTCAGTCAGTGTTCACTCCTTGACAGAGGCTTTAATGCCTTCCCACTACCTTCTCAGGATCAACTCCCAGCTCCTTGGCATGACACTCACAATTCTCCATGGTGTGGCCCTTGCCAGGGGGCCTTGGCCTCATTATATCCCAGCTCCACACAACTTAATCCCTGGACAGTCTTCTCCCCACCACTGGGCCTTTGCACCTGCTGCCCCTCTGCTAGGAGGCTTTGTGCCCGCTCCCTTCAGCCCCCTGCTTTGTGCCTGCCTTGTGGGTTACCCAGTGGTCATCTTTTTGGCCCTGATCTGTTATGCCTTTGATTTGCATTTGTTGCTCTCCCTTTAAACCCAGCTGTTTGAGACCCAGGGCTGGATCTCAGAGTGTCATTTTCCACATCTGTAAAATGCGCATTGTCTTGTTCATTTCATGGGGCTGTCGTGAGGAACAAACGCTGTCTTGGCTCTCGGATGCTAAATCTGAGTCCAGAAAGAGGAGCCTCCAGTTCACAGAACCAGTAAAGAGAGGAGGGGGCTTTGCAGCCTGGTGTGCCAAGCCTGTGCGTGCTCTTTTGCTGGAGGAGTGAGGGGGCCTAGAAGGACTAGAGGGCCAAGCTTCCTGCCTAGAAGAGCATAGTGTTCTGGCCACCCCACAACAACCAGTACATTTGACATGAGAGACTGGGAGGCTCAGGGGAGAGAGGTGGCTGACCCAGGATCACACGGCTAATTCATGGCGGATGTGACGCCGGGACCCATCTCCCCAGACCTGGTCTTCCTCTGTCCCTATCTCTGTAACTGCCACTTAAGACACACAATTCACCCTTCCTGAGGCAGCTCAAGACAGGCAGGATTCCCCCACTTCGCCAATGAGGAACTGAGGCATGGTCTTCCCCAAGGGCCTCCCAGCCCCCTGGCGACAGCCCAGACCACAGCCCCGTGGGGCTCAGCTGGGGCTTTCTTCCCCAGACCCAGCCCTCAGCTGGATTCCCCTCCCCAGCCCACCTTGTTCTGGGGAGGGCAGGAGGGTGGGTCTAAGGCCTGGAAGATTGATTGCCGAGGTACCTTTGCTTCTGTTAACTCTGTTTCCCCATTAACTGGCTCAGTGACCTTGAGTGGAGGACAAACATTTGGGGCCTGGTCATCCCCATCTGGCTGGGACCTCGGTTCTCACGGCCGAGCTGCTGATGCACCTGCTGCTGGGAGTAGAGTGAAGTCCTGTCGTGGCAGGGCTCTGGCGGGGGTGGCATTCGGCGGTGGAGGGGGGGGGGCTGTGACTTCCTCAAGGCTCTGCATGTTGGGGAGACGGCTGCTTGTCAGTCACCCTCTACTGCCCCCAACCCCGCTCCTGGCCTCTGGGAGGCCAAACTGTCCTTGTTTTCCAACTACGGTGTGGGAGGTCAAGGTCACTCCCACATGGCTCTGTAGCAGAGTGTGTGTGAGCTGTTGTCTCTGGGGCTACACCACCTGGATTTGAAGCCCGGCTCCCCCACTTGGTACAGGATGACCTTGGGGATGTCCTGTAACCTCTCCTTGCCTCAGTCCCCTTATCTCAAAAGGAGAATAATAATAGAGATCCTGCCTCATAGGGTTGTTGTGGAGATTAAATGAATTAATAACCATAAAATACTTAAGATGGTACTTGGAATGCAGTAAGCACTGAAGAAGTGTTATTCGCAGGGGAGGAAGTAGCGTTCATGGAGCATCCGCAGGTGCCCAGGATGGTTCCTCTTATCCTTACTGGGAACCCAAACCCAGGCATGTGACTCCTGTACCACGTGCCCTGCCTTCCTGGCCTCCTTCCCAAGAGAGCTGTTAGCTAAACCCTCCTCGTTTACCCACGTGGGAGACCACGGAGCACGTCAGAACTTTGGCCGGGACTGCACGTCAGATCTCTGACCTCCGGTTGAGTGAATATCCTTGCGCTGAAGCTTTCTGGAGTTGTTGGCGCATGGCTCACTGAAAAGTCCCACCTGCAGAGCGCTTGCCCCTTCAGACCGTTCATAAATGAATCGGTTAAGCCCATGCATATGCCACACGACCGTGGAAGGTGTGCCACCCTCAGGAGACAGCAGGGGCGTGTGCATCGCTGACGCTTTAGACTTGAGCAGCCCTGAGTCAGAATCCTACCACTTCACCTCCGCTCTGGGGACCCTCGCTCGGCAAGTCCTCAACTCTCGCAGCCTGTTTCTCTGCCTATGCGGCAGCAATGTGGTCCTCCAGGAGCTGCTGTGAGGATTCAGGGAGCCCTGCTCAATGTGCCAAGGGGCCCACCAGGCCCTCCCTCTGGGAGCTCACTCTTCCGGGGTGTCCTGTGCGGGCAGGGAGAGGAGGGGGGGAATACACACACACACACACACACACTCACAACCACCAGGACACCAGGACCCAGCACAACCTAGCATTTCCCACAGTGAGGTGGTGACCGATGCCCCTTTCTCCCTCCCCTCCCCAACTCTGTTTTCCTCTCTCCCTCACCTGTTCTCCATCTTCCCCTTCCCCCTCTCTCCCATACAGCCTCACAGATGCCTGAGACTGGATCCCTAATGGGTTGTCACGGGGCCTTTTGCTTCCCCAAACTTGTCCTTTCATTTGTGAAATGGGCAGAGTTGGGGATAAGAGGGTAAGAACTTAGATTCTGTGAACTTCAGACTCTTCAGGGCGAGACTGCCTGTGATTCCATAATTCGGGGCCCTTGGGCTCAGCTGAGGGCAGACAGGGGCCTGGTACACGGTCAGGGTGGGGTCTAGAGTGGCTCCTGCCACGTGACCCACATTCTGAGCCCAGCAGAGACCCCAGCCGACTGTCTTGCTTCAAGCCTGGGCTCTTCCCATTGCACTGTATTCTGCCTATTAGCCGGAAACAGCAACAGTAAACCTTATACAGAACTCTCTAGAGAAAAATCATGTGAGCATATATGCAAATCATCCTGCACATCACATGCAAATAGACTCCTGGCTCTTTCCATCTTGGCTTTGTGGAAAGGGCACCACTCTGAAGCCAGTAGAACTGGACCTGAATCCCAGCCAGGCCCCTGTGAGACACTCAGCAAGTGTCTCACCCTCACTTTGTTTCCCTGTCTGCAAAACAGAGCCAGTGTAATTACAGGTCAACCCATCACTGGTCCATATTTTATTCATTCCTTTCTCATATATCTATTGAGGACTTTCCAGGCCCCAGTGCTGAGCTAGGCACTGACAAAATCATCGTAAAAATGTAGAGCTGTCCTTGCCCTCCTGGAGCCCACAGCCTGGAGAGAAAACAGATTTGCACAGCGGATGCAAGCCTCAATCCCCCAAACTCAGAGGTACTGGAAATATGACTTTCCTTACTTTTCTAAAACTGAACTCAGTTTCCATTTTGAGGCACCATTCTGCCAGGGGCCAGAAACTTAATCTCAGTCATTTTGGTGTCACCTTTCCCCAAGATTGTGTGATTTAAGCCAAGATTATTGATGCTCCTGGGGGTGGTAGACAAATAGTCTTGTCATCAGTGTCATATCTATCCACACGGCTTCCCCTCCATCAGCAGCTTCCCCGTGACTCTCTGGGCTTTGGTCACTGCAGAGCCCCTGCAGGTCACCACCATGTCAGACCCTACCTCCTGACTGCAGGCCTCTTTTATGTTTGCTGGCACTCTGCTAGGTCTGTGCCCCTATTGCCACCTTGTCACCCTTCGGTACATCTGTCCATTATTATAACTTCCCTCCAAACCACATTCCATGTTGTAGCCAGGGGAAACTCTCCAAAGCTCAGATCTGACCCTAACCTTGCAATGGCTCTCCTGTGCCCTTTATATTCTTCAGCAGGACTAACAAGTCCCCACTTACCTCTCCCGCTTCTCTCTCAACATCCTCCCACCCTCACACCTTCAACCAAACCAAATGAGAGCAATGAGTAAACAACAGACTTCCTATGTGCCAGACACTTTGCTAACATTAACTCACTGAGATCCTCACAATAACTCACATGGTAGTTATTATTATTATTTTCTTCGTAACTGAAGAGGAAACTGAGGAACCAAGAGCTTAAGACCACACAGCTAGTCCAGTTTCAGAGTCTGTGCCTTTTTTCTTCCTTCCTTCCTTCCTTCCTTCCTTCCTTCCTTCCTTCCTTCCTTCCTTCCTTCCTTCCTCCCTCCCTCCCTCCCTCCCTCCCTCCCTCCCTTCCTTCCTTCCTTCTTGGCTGCGTTAAGCCTTCGTTGCTGCGCACAGGTTTTCTCTAGCTGCGGCAAGCGGAGGCTACTCTTTGTTGCAGTACACGGGCTTTTCGTTGCGGCATGCAGTCTTCTCATTGCGGTGGCTTCTCTTGTTGCAGAGCATGGGCTCTAGGCATGTGGGCTTAGTAGTTGTGGTGCACGGGCTTAGTTGCTCCGCGTCATGTGGGATCTTCCCGGACCAGGGACCGAACCCGTGTCCCCTGCACTGGCAGGCAGATTCTTAACCACTGCACCACGGGGGAAGTCCCTCAGAGTCTGTGCCTTTAATTACAAAGCTATGCCCCCTGGAATTGAAGAGCTCTAGCAAACAGGCTGTCTTCTTTCTCACCTCCCAGCCTTTGTGTAAGACCCTCCCTCCCTGGGACACTGTCCCCTGGCACCCCTTTCATCTGGCTCACTCTACTCGTCCTTTAAGTTGCCATGGCCTCTTCCTGACCCCCAGGCTGGGTCAGGAGCCCCCTGAGTTCCCAGAGCTCCCTGTGCTGTTCCCACCAGAGCCTTTGCCAGTGGGTACAGTGGGAGCTGCTTTCTCTCCATGCACCCTTTGCGCGGGAACCTCTCATGCATCTTGGAATGCCAAGCTCATGGCAGGGACCTGGCCCTGCGAATGTTTGTGCAATGAGTGATTATCAGCACAACTAACCCTCTACAGTAAGTCCCCTACATATGAATGAGTTCCGTCCTGAGAGTACGTTCGTAAGTCCAATTTGTTCATAAGTCCAACAAAATTAGCCTAGGTACCCAACTGGCACAACTGGGGACAATTGGCCATAGAGTACTGTACTATAATAGTTTTATAATACTTTTCACACAAATAATACATAACAAACAAATGCAAAAAATAAAGAAAACATTTTTAATCTTACAGTACAGTACCTTGAAAAGACAGTAGTACAGTATACTACTTGCATACCGGGGCTGGCATCGAGTGAACAGGCAAGGAGAGTTACTGACTGGAGGAGGGAGAGGAGGTGGGAGACGGTAGAGCTGAAGGATCGTCAGCGATAGGACACGGAGGGCGAGCTGCAATGTCACTCACGCCTGACACTGATGGCACAGGTTCTGGTTCCTTGCTGGGTTCAATTTTGTTTACCCTCTTGAAAAAATGATCCAGTGGTATCTGGGTGGTAGCTCTTTTTCTTCTCATCATAGATGACATGGTAGCATTGGATTGCATTCTGAACTGTTGCTGCAACCTTCATGTACCATTCTACATTCAGGTCCTGTGCCTCAAAAACTAACAGTGCCTCCTCAAATAAAGAAAATCCCCTTGCCATTTCTTGTGTCGTGCATCTCTTCAGTTCTTCAGTTACTTCTTCTTCCTCTTGTCTCTCTTTGTCCTTTCTGTGGGCCTCCAGTTCCATCAGGTCTTCATTAGTAAGCTCCTCATGTTACACAGCAAGTTCAATGAAGTCATCCTCTTGCAAATCTAGCCTGAAATAAAGATACTGTACTACCGTACTCTATACAGTACTGTACAGTAGAGTATACAAAAGCATAACTACTTGTAGAGGATGCGCGCACATGACAGTGTGCACGTGAACTAACTTATGTGATTGGACATTTGAACGCACGTTCGCATCTTTGAAAGTTCGCAACTTGAAGGTTCGAATGTAGGGGACTTACCGTACTTTGTTAAGGTTGAATGAATTCCTGGGACCAATCTATCAATAGGCATTTATTAGGCACCTGCTGTGTGCCTCGCGCTGAACCAAGTATACTGGGAGAAATAACAGTAATGGATGTTCAGTTGTGGTTTGCCTGGCGAGGGTCATCGTGGCCAGGCGAGGTCGGCAGGGCAGTGAGGTCTGCCGCCCAGCTTTCACTTCAGATCCTCTGCCACTTTTCCTTCTTCTCCTCCAGCCTCGCTAGCCTCCAGCCCTGCTTTCTTCCACCTTCCTGATTACATCGGTTCAAAGGAAAGGACCTGCAAACTGGTTTACTTAAGGGGCAGAGACTGATCTTAAGGGGGTGGATTATGTCTCCCAGCAGGAGAGAGATGATTCTCCTCACTTAACAGATGAGAATTCTGCTACTCTGGGGGAGAGGAATGAAGTAGATGGAATCATAGGCTGTTGGTGTGGGTTGCATCCTTGGGAACCCCTGGATTCTTTCTTCTAAATTTATCAATGAACCAAAACTAGAACCCCAGTTCTCTAACTGCTGGTTTGTTGGCTTCTCCAATTGAGTATCCTTGTCCCCAAATCCCATAGTCAGTCAACTTCACAGACAAGGACTCCTGGTTCTAAACTGCATTCTACGTTTTTACTACTCCACTGCCTTTCAACCTTTGATCTGAGTGAGTTTATGAGAGCACATCACAGTGTTCAGGCGCTGTGTCAGGCAGTCAAAATGCAGGGGTACTAACCCTGTCCCACATCAGTCTTCCAGATTCAGTGTTGTTACCTCTGTATCAAGACAAGGAAACTGGTCAGAGAAAGCTAACAACCGGTGAAGAGTCACAGGCAGGTCCCCAGGTCCACACGCTCTCTGCTTCCTCGGTCCATGCCGTGCTTGGGCCCATAGTGGGGGATGGCATTTCCTCTCCACTCTGACTTTCTCCGACATTCCTCCTCATACTTCTCTTCACTTACCACCCCCTCCCACACCAAATACAAGTGGAAGATCTCCTCCTAGTTTCCTGATCAATAGGAAAGACTCCTGTTGAACAGTAGCTGCCCTCAAGCCAAGAAATGAGTCTAAAACCTCTGCTTTCCCTGCCCCATACTCACTCTGGGTGGCTGCAGCCTCCAGTCTGGCTTTGTTTCCTCTCATCCTTTTATTAGCTGCCTCATCGGCAGCCCAATTAATCTGCTCATCTGTGAAGGAGGATGGCTCACAATGAGCTCCTCCGTTTCCAGAAGCCATCCTCTGAGGCAGCATGGCCAGGCCCTGAGCACAGGCTGGCTCCTTGACGGAGGGCTGCCCCAGGAGCCAGGGTCAATTAGTGGACAGATTAAGCAATTACTAGCCCCTAACAAGGGTGCCTGGCATCATTACCCTGCCTGTTTACTGGCAAACTACAGCTTTCATATGAAGACCAACAAATAAATTAGGGCATCTGGTCGACTGCCGCTTCGGAGGCGAAGTAAATGATGTCCAACTGGCTCTCGGCTGCCCGTGGATTCTCAGCCCCGGCCTAATGAAAAGCCCAAGATGTCCCTCACTGGCCATGGCAGCTCTGGAATGTGCCTCTGAGTGACTTATCATTCCAAGGGCTAAGTGCCTGCCACTGGGCCTGTGGCTCGTTCTTAGTTACCCCGCTGCTTCCTCCTGTCTGGCTGTCAAAACCTACTTCTCTTTCAGGGCCCAGCTCAAAAGCTTTTTTCTCCTTGATGCCTTTCCTTCTCTCTCCAGCAGGAGAGGAGTTCTCCTTCTGTACTTTGGGAGGGTTTTGTACTCTCCTGTCACTTTCCAGCATTACAGGAATTTCATGGAATGCCAGAGCTCCATTTAGCCTACTTTTCTCGGATCTCTGATGAATAAGTAGAAATGTGGAGAAAAGGAGGGACAAGGCAAGGACTCAGTTCTTGTTTTCTCACCCGCTCTCCTGTAGATATGTGCAGGCTGTCGCCAGGATATCAACGACAGCAGTGACAGAGTCAGGTTTGCCCTTCAGGACAATCCCTCTGGCTATAGGGATGAGGACTCATTCTAGAGGTGGCTGCTGTCACCTAAGTCAGATGTGGTTGTTCTCATCCAGGCCAAGTATGATGGTGGCTTAGAATAGAAGAGAGGCAGAGGGATGGAGATGAGGGGCAGATTTGCTAGCTTCAAGGAAGAGACTTGGAGACCCCCTGAATGTGGGAGGAGGGTCATGGAGAATTCAACTCTTCTAAATCTGGTGACCTGAAGGCGAGGTAGTTGTTGGTGCCAGTGAGAAGCAGAGAGGGCAGCCAGCCCCAGAGTCTGGGAACAGAGGACCCTCAAAGTGGGGAAAGGAGCAGGCTTGGGGGCATTGACAAAACCTCCCTGTCCTCTTGTGACTTCTCCTTTGTGTTTCCTGCTGCACCCATCAGCCGCTTGAGGACTGACACCCCTAAGGTCCCTGACTCCATCGTCATCCAATCTGACGGCAGCCTTTAGCCAACAGCGTGTCCATTAGGGAGCAGCTCTAAAGTTATTGTTTAGAGTTATCCTGCCTCTCCCCCATCTCTGTCTGTCAAGACCCAGGGGCCCCTCCAAGGCACAGCTCGTGTGCTGTTTTTTCCTGGAGGCCCACCCTGTGCTCGTTAGCAAGACATGCTCTCCCCCAGCCCATGAGCTTCAATATTACATCTTGAACTGTCTCTTGGAAACAGAGATATTATTTGTAAAATTCACTGGGCAACACCTAATCCACAGCCGTACATTCACAGTGGCTAACAACATAGGCCCAAATCACCTGCTGAGCTGTGTTTTCCCAGCTGAGGGAAATGTGCTCCTCCTTCCTGAAACACTTTGAGTTTAACCCCGGTGCTTCTCTTTCTCCAGGGATCATTGACTTCCTCATAAGCCAGCACCCTATTGCTCGTGCCCTACGGGAACACCTGGTCTTCAAGATTGCACCCATGCTCAACCCTGATGGCGTCTACCTGGGCAATTACAGGTGAGGGACGGGAGAGAATGCTTGGATGGTGGTGTGGAAGCAGGAAGAAAAAGGGGATCGGTTTTTGAGGAAGAATTTTCAGACGACCCATGAGTTCATTAGAGGAAGTTTCACTCTGGCCCTTGAGAATATGACTAATGGGCCTTGGCTGTTTCGTTCACAGTCACCTGAGGTCACTTGCTGGAGTTTTCTGGGCAGCTTGCCGGACCAGGAATCAGGAGACTTAATATCAGTTTTGGCACCTACTTCCTGCATAACCTTGGGGAATTCACTTTCCCTCTCTGATGCATTGCAGTTTCTCTTGCATAATTAAGACAATAATTACTTACCTGGCAGGGCACTTGTGAACATCAAAGGAAACGGTGGCAATGAACGTGCTTTGCAGAATATCATATGGTGGTGATAAGGGTTACTGTTTTGTTTCCGGGTTTCTTCTTGGAGATTATTAATGAACGAGAGTAGCAACCCAGATCACGTGAACGGCATTTTGATTTGGTGTGGGCATACCGGCTAGCCGCACACTCACTCAGGCACTCACATCTTGAGCTCTTTCTCCTAGCTTAGCACCATAATTTACAGCCGAAAATTCCACTACCCGGGGAACCATCTGCTGAGAGAACATTGAATCCTCTGAGAGTGTTATTACCCTTATTTCACGGTTGAGGCAACAGACTGGCCCAAAGTCATACAACCAGTAAATCATTGACTGTCTAACTTCACTGCCTAAATTATACAGCTTGAGAGTTGATTAGTCCCACAACTCTCAAGGTAACATTCAAACTCCCCGGCTTTGACACAAAGCTGTGTGTGACCTGGTGCCTCACCTCCCACCCTCTGGTCATAGAACTGTTGCTCTGCTCACTCTAAGGGAGGCCTGGTTCCTTACACAGGTCCTGTTGGTGCCTGATACCTTACCTTCATAAAGACCCTCGGTCCAGAACCTCCTGGTCCCTTCCTCATTTCACTAAGCCTTCCTCACAGCTCAGCTCATGCCTCTTCTTCTAGAAAACATTCTGCAAACCCCCAAACAGAATTGGTCCTTCCCTTCTCTGAGCTCCCACAGGCCTGGCTACTGAACATGTCTTATCCTATTGCATGGACCCCACTGGTCCTAAAGCCACCAGAGGGAAAGCACTGAGCCTTAATGGTCCTTGTGTCCCCGGTGCCTGTCAGCAGGGATCAGCACATAGTAGATGCTCAAAAAGAATTTGGTGGATATGAGAGAAGGAAAGGGATGACTTTACTGAGGAAGGCACTGAGGCTCAGGTATGAGATGGGACTTGCCCAAGTTCAGCGGCAGAGCTCAGAACAGAACCCACATTGCCTGACATCCCATCAGGCCCATTTTAAACAGAGCTGGTTTCATGCTTTCCCAGAATGTGACAGTTGGGTCCACAGGGGCTTCCCAGTACCCCTGGGTATGAGTTAGAGAGAACCCATGGGATGCATGATGCCTTAATTAAAGACAGTTTTGCTTCCTCTCTTAACTGGCTCAAGCGATGGCTCATTAGCCCTGGCAGGTTTTATGGCTGCTGCAGGCCTGGGAGCAGTGCCTTTCCACCTTCCCTGGACAGAATGCACTGTTAGTGATAATGTTGGTGGAAGGACCATTTGATTGATGTTAACGTTTATGTTTAATTACAAGAGCGGCCGTGGTCAGAGAGAGGTCAGGACTGTTCACTACACACACTTATTTATGTCATCATCTGCTGTCCCAGGATGACCAATTGGAAAGAGGTCTGTGACCTTGGCCAAAATGCCTCCCCTCCCTGGGCTTCAGATGGCCAGGGGGCTGGTGCTGGGAAGCTGGCTACTTCCTACATGCCCTCAAGCTGTCCAAATTTTGTGATTTGGGGATTTCAGGATAAAACAACTCCCCTCCTCAGAAACGGTTCTGTACCGAAGTTTAAAAGCCCCGCGTTCTCCTAGTGAGAATGTGAGATTCTCGTTATGAGAGTTGAAGAAAATCTCTAACCACAGGCATTAGTCCTGTTGCTAAAATAGCTGAGTAGCAACAAAGAGCCTATCATGAGATTTCACCATTCAAGTTTGGGAGAATGTAAAAAATAGTGATCAAGACTCCAGATGGATAACTTCAAGGTGCCTTAGAGGTCCTGTAGGCCAGCCCCAGCACGGTGTCCCGTGGTTTGCTGGGACTTGTCCAGGCATTATGGGGGAAGAAAGATTTGGAGTTCAAGTGAATTTGGGAAACACAGAGTTAAGCAAAATTAAACAAGTTCTTTCACAATAAGACTTTTCAACAGGAATCCCAAGAGGGGAATATAGTGTCCAGTGTTCCCCAAAGGAACCCTTTCCCTAAAGAGCTCACTACCCCTCCGGCCCATCACCCGCTCCACCACTACCCCGTCCCCAGAGGCGGCAGGGTTTCTGAAACCCAATCTGGGAAAGGCCACTACGAGAATTCCGCTTGCCACCCAGCACCGTGTGTCAGGCGTTCACACACTTATTTGATCCTCATAGCAACTCTATGGAGGAGGGTCTCTGAAGCTTTCTCTGCTCGCAGATAATAAAAACCTACTCCGATTAGCGTGAGTACAGGAGGAAAAGCCGGAGGGAGTCGGGGGGAGGAGCGAAGGACAGAAGGCGGCCAGTGGGAAGGAAGGATGCTTGTCAGAACCTCCAGGCAGCACACAGAACCCCACTCACAGACCGCCTCGCAGCGCTGGGGTCAGCCCCACCTCCATCACGTGCTCCCTGACCTTCACTCTCTACACCTCCCCTCAGGACGTGCAGTCTCTCAAGCCTCAGTGACGAATAAATAACCTGCCTTAAGTCGTGTGGCCTGTGAGGAGTGGGCAGGGGTGCAGGCGTGCCCCAGCCGAGCTGTGCTCCTGGGCTGTCCTATACCAGCTGCTGGCATCACACACGCCAGACCCAGTGGAGAGCAGCAGACAGGCCTGTCCTGCAGGCGCCTCTTCTCCCCCGACCCCGCTTCCTCTTCCTCCTTCTCCTTCCTCCACATTAAAGAACCATATAATCTACTCTAGGAAGGAGAGTAAGACTTCTCAGATTTGATCACGCAAAGCTTTCATTTAATAATACAAGTACCGGGCTTCCCTGGTGGCACAGTGGTTGAGAGTCCGCCTGCCGATGCAGGGGACGCGGGTTCGTGCCCCGGTCCGGGAAGATCCCATATGCCGCGGAGCGGCTGGGCCCGTGAGCCATGGCCGCTGAGCCTGCGCGTCCGGAGCCTGTGCTCCGCAACGGGAGAGGCCACAGCAGTGAGAGGCCCGCGTACCGCAAAAAAAAAAAAAAAAAAAAAAAAAAAGAATGGTACAGCTATAGCATGGATGAACCTTGGGGACATTATGCTAAGTGTAATAAGCCAGACACAAAAAGACAGATTTTTTTATGCTTCCACTAATATGAAGTACTTAGAGTAGTCAAAATCATAGAGACAGAAAGTAGAATGGTGATTTCCAGGGGCTGGGTTGAGGAGCGGGGAAGAGAGTTATTGTTTAATGGGTGTAGAGTTTCGGTTTTATGAGATGGAAAGAGTTTTGGAGATGGTTGCACAATATTATGAATACTTAATACCACTGAATTGTACACTTAAAAATGATGAAAATGGTAAATTTTATGTTATGTGTATTTTATCACAATAAAAAAATAATGGTATGACTTATCAATGCAATTTGAGCATCTTTGGAGAGTTCTCGGGGCTAGGAGCTTTGAGGGATGAACGCTGTAACTTCAGGTGTCAGAGAGCCGAGAGCTACAAGGCAGTGGTTGGAAGGTCTTTGGGGTCGGGGGTGATGGACCGAGTCAGGCTATGGTGGCTGGCGATTCTCACTGTGCTGCAGTAGGTGTGACTGGTCCCACACAGTGCGACTCTTGCTCTCTCTCTCTCTGCCACGTTCTCCTCCCCATCACTTCCTTTACAGAGAAGACAACCTCCATCCCCACCTGTACCCCGCTGCGCCTGTGTGATGTGCAAGGTGCCTTGCATTTGGAAAACAGACTCTTCATCTCCATATGACAATATGAAACTCTGCATCGGGTTTGCATTTCTTAATTAGGTGCTTGTCATTGTGTATTCCATAGAGCCACGTATAAGTAAATAGTCATAGACCTTTGAATAAATTTATTGGTTTTATTTATGTTTTTGGGCATAAAAATCTATAATTACCAGGTACAGCCTCCATATAACCGGTATTTAATGACAATTACTTTTTGTTACCATAGAAATGAGTCCAAAGTAGTTACCCATAATTTCTCATTTCCCAAACCTCACACACGCTGAATTGCAATATTACCATATTAATTGCCTATCAGTCATCATAAAATACGCAGTTACCCAGGATAGCAGGATGCTGTGGAATTTCTCATTTGGGGGAAGCCTCAGTGCTTCTTGGGAGTGTGGAGGTGGGGGAGAGAAGTAGACCTCCATGGGTGGTGTAGAAATGATTCAGCTTTATCGCATGACACAGCAGACCCTGTGGTGGAAACGGATGCTGCTACGACCCGCAGACTCGCAACGCATCATGTCTCTCGGCCCTGGTGAGCCTCACGTAGCAAGAATGCTCCAGCGCAGTAAATCCAATTTAACTAAGGTTTGTCGGGGGCCTGCTGAGTGTCGGTCCCTGTGCTACGCCTTAGGGAAGCAGATGGAAATCAGAGGCGGTCCTTGGCAATAAGAAGCCCAGTGTTTGTACTAGAGGCGTGAGTGTGAGGCTGTGGAGGCCTAGGCATAATCAGAGCTAATGTCTAAGTGCCTACTAACCACACATTATACATATCATCTCCTCTGACCCTCACAACAGCCCTGAGGTGGAGGTAGTATTATGGCCCCTTTTTAATTAGAAAAGCAAATTGAGGCCCAGAAACACCAAGGAGCTTGCCCCACGCCCCCCAGCAGGAAGGTTACGAATCCAGGCAGGCCAGCCCTGGCCTGCTACAGATTCATCCCCCTGCTACACTGTATCCTGAAAGCAGGGAGTGCTTCCTTCTGACTGGGGGTGACGAGGGCGGGTTTTTGAAGGGCGGATGGTATATAGGAGTTCACCAGACATAAAAGGAGATGAGAGATTTGCACAGCAAACATCATTGAGTATGGCAGAGGGTGAAACATCAGAGGAAGTATTTCCAACACGCACACATACATGCACACACACAGACACACACACAGATACACACAGATATACACACCACACGAGACACACACACTCACCCACAGACATTGGAACTGACCAACCTTGCCCACCTCAACATCCAAAGGGGGAAACATTTTTAACTGTCCAAAATAGAATAGAACATAAAATTAGCTGTGTAAAATGTAAAATACATGTCAATATTCTATTTGTTCTTTGACAGCATAAAACTGCATTTTTCATCAACTAGAAATGGAAACAGAGATCCACTGCAAGTTGCCTCACCAGGCGATATCTGCCAGCCCCTTCTCACTGCGCCTCCTCCCCACCCAGGCCTCATGTCCCCCCCTTGCTGCCTCTCCGTAGCCTCATCAGCCTTGGAGTGGGATGGGAGCTCAAAGACCTTTGTCCAGTGCCCTGCCCAGGGCAGGGAAACCTTAAGAAGTGCTGCACTGCTGACAGCTCTGACTGTTAGGGGGTGTTTATGTCCAGGCTAAACCTGATAGCCCATCACCTCTGCTTTCTACCCCTGAAAGATTAGTCAGGTCCAGTCCATCTTTTACATAGTAGCCCTTCAGCTGTTTGAGGATTGTGTGTCCCCACTCCTCACTCACTCTACCCCTGCCAGCACCTGTTCTCCAGCCTGAACATCCCCAAAGCCTTACAAATTTTCACATGTAATCTGAAATCCATTCCTCTCCCCGTCCTTACAGCTGTGCTCTGAACATCTCTGGATGTTTGTCATGGTCTGTATTTGCGGCATGGGGTCCAGGATGGGACAGTTATAATGATGAGAATGATGGCGGTGATGATGGTGGTGATGATATTGATGATGATGATGACAGTGGGGATGATGTTTTTGATGATGATGATAGTGGTGGTGGTGATGATGATGAATAGTTAATATCTATTGAATGTCCTGGGCCTGACCCTATTCTGGGTGTTTTGCATGGATTGTTTAATTCTCAGAACAACTCTCATTATTCTCATTTTACAGATGAGGAGACTGTGAGGAGACTGAGGCATAGGTAGATTAGGTAACTCCCTTAAGTTCATAGAGCTAGCTAGTGGCATAGGAGAAGGAAGGGACCACCACAGCCTAATTCTGGGGATGTATTTCTCCTGGCACAGCCTACATGCCCATCGCTATCTGACACTGAGCTCTCGTCAACCTAAATCTTTCCACTTGCATTCCTGCTAAGTCACAACCCTCACCCCCCCACCCCACCTCCTCTGAGAACCTTACAGGGAGGCATGGACTGGGCAGAAATCATGCTGCCTTTTTGAACAAAGAGGAAACCAGGCCACAGAGAGGCTAAGTAACTTGCTCAAGGTCACACAGGGAGTAAGCCACATAGTTATTTAAGATGAAACGCAAGTGACGCAGGGGCCAGACAAAGCCTTACCTCCCAGAGACTCTCTCCCGCTTTATGTAACCTGTGTGATGTTTCTACAGAGGCTGAAAGGACACTGGGGCAGGCCGCGTAATCAGGTGTCTAACCCACGAGTGCACACGGCTAAAAGCAATTATTCAAATGAGCTTCCCAGCCAGGTTCCTCAGAAAAGGCCAGATGGCTAGATGTCTGCGGAGGCAGTTCCCCATCTCTGTCCCCGCAAGCAGCTGAATAGCCTTTCAAAGTTAGAGTTGATAGTGAGTTGATTTTAATAACTGATTCTACAGTGAAGACAGGCCTCTGAGGAGACAGTAAGCCAGAATTAGTGGCTGGGGAGTCCGGAGCAAAACAATATGATAGAATCAAGAACTTTATCGTTCCCGGTCTTAGTTCCTAAACCGCTGCTGGAATAGTGTCAGTTCTCTATGTGCGATCCTTCCGGGGCTCCCCATTGACCATCAGAAGCAGCCTATCCTCTTTAGCCTGGTCTTCAAGGCGGACACAGCATCCAGGAAGCTCCTCCTCCTTCATCTCCCACTGTCCGCCTTGCCCTGTGCGCAAACGCTCACTCGGCACACACTTCGTCCTGAGCATCCCCAGGGATCTGAGGTGGGCTTGGCCACATGCTTGCCCTCAAGGAAGAGGCGCTGGTGAGATGACTCCTGAGAGGAGAGTGGGAGTTAGTTGGGTGAAGAGATGAGCAACACATTCTCTACCAAAGGAATAATAATGTTAAATAACAGCAGTGATGATAACAATGCAGACATTAATGGAATTATACAAGCTGTCGGACCCTACTCTAATAGTTGCTTTTTTGTTGTTTTGTTTTTTTACATCTTTATTGGAGTATAATTGCTTTACAATGGTGTGTTAGTTTCTGCTTTATAACAAAGTGAATCAGTTATACATATACATATGTTCCCATATCTCTTCCCTCTTGCGTCTCCCTCCCTCCCACCCTCCCTATCCCACCCCTCTAGGTGGTCACAAAGCACCGAGCTGATCTCCCTGTGCTATGCGGCTGCTTCCCACTAGCTATCTATTTTACATTTGGTAGTGTATATGTGTCATTGCTACTCTCTCACTTCGTCCCAGCTTACCCTGCCCCCTCCCCGTGTCCTCAAGTCCATTCTCTACATCTGCTTCTTTATTCCTGTCCTGCCCCTAGGTTCATCAGAACCTTTTTTTTAGATTCCATATATATGTGTTAGCATACGGTATTTGTCTTTCTCTTTCTGACTTACTTCACTCTGTGTGACAGACTCTAGGTCCATCCACCTCATTACAAACAGCTCAATTTCGTTTCTTTTTATGGCTGAGTAATATTCCATTGTATATATGTGCCACATCTTCTTTATCCATTCATCCGATGATGGACACTTAGGTTGTTTCCATCTCCAGGCTATTGTAAATAGAGCTGCAATGAACATTTTGGTACATGACTCATATTTTTTGAATTATGGTTTTCTCAGGGTATATGCCCAGTAGTGGGATTGCTGGGTCATATGGTCATTCTATTTGTAGTTTTTTAAGGAACCTCCATACTGTTCTCCATAGTGGCTGTACCAATTCACATTCCCACCAGCAGTGCAAGAGTGTTCCCTTTTCTCCACACCCTCTCCAGCATTTATTGCCTCTAGATTTTTTGATGATGGCCATTCTGACCGGTGTGAGATGATATCTCATTGTAGTCTAATAGTTGTTAATGTATTATTCCCACTGGACATGTAGGGGTCATAACTCATCATGTTCTTTCTCCCATTCTCAGCCTACTTCCACCAATGTAGGAGGAGATACAGGGGTCAGAAAGATAGAGGTCAGAATATTAGCTTTATTATTGAAAAAAGCAGAATTTGCAAGGCATGGCTTATATCTGTGACCAAAATTGACCTCCTTATACGTCACCCCAAAATTCAACTTCCCCACCAGCCACAAGCTGAGTGGGAAGGAAGCTGCCTCCCAGAAGGCACACCAAGTGGAGGAGAGGAGGACAGAACGGACCCTCCCTGCAGGGTCACAGATCCAAACAAGCTGTGCCAGGAGGGCCAGGCCCAACAGTCTCTGCTCCTTGTATCAGGTTGACCCGTCAGATAAGTTCCATCCCCTCCCTTGGGAAGAGGATGCGAGGGGATGGAGATGAAGAGCCATTCTCCTGATTCCTGGGGACTAAAAGTCCCCATTGGGATTGAAAGCAAACTATGAAACTTCATGAAACTATGAAGTAGGTTCTAATATTATCCTCAGTTTACAGACAAGGAAATTGAAGCACATAGAGCAGTGAACTCACTTGCCCAAGGTCCCATGTGAGGGAGATCCAGGAGTCAAAACCAGAGAGCTGACTCGAAGCCCTAGTGCTCAGCCTCTGAGCCCTGCCGCCTGAACCCCGAGTGAACAGGAGCCCTGAGCCCACTACCAGGTGGTCTGGCGTGGCTAGTGCACACGGTCAGGACTGCAGCCTATGGTGTAGGTTCACACACTGCACAAAGGCTAAGAGAGGAGATGGAGGCTGACGAGCCTTGCCACTTGGAGGTGTTGCACCAGCCCGCAGAAGGGTGTGCCTTTTTGTAACTAGCTCATAGGACATATAATGTGCAAGCCTTGCATGGTGTACAGGTTGGGGGACATGATGCAAGAAGCTTAAGGAATAGTTGGGACTGGTTTGTGGAAGACCCTGAGTGTCATACCAAGATGAAACCATAAGAGCAGCTAGCGCGTGTATAGTGCTTATGTCAAGCAAGACGGTGTCCCCAGCACTTACACGGCTGATCTCATTTAATCCTTTTAACAACCCTCTGAGGTAGGCGGAATCCACATTTTGCAGATCAGGGCTGAGGCACAGAGAGGTTAAGCCACCAGCTGATCCATGGGCCCTCCAGGGTCTTACCCAGGCAGTGTGGCTCTGGAGTCCACACTCACAACCTACGCCGCTTCTCAGGCTCAGACCAGGTGGGCAGGGGTCTCGCCAGCTCCCAGATCTGTGAAGACCTAAAGGACTTTTCTTTCCCTTATGCTTCCTCTGCCTCTTTTCATTAAAGGAATGGAAATAGCCTTCCTAGCCCCAAGGGCCAGTACTGTACACTCCTTTAGAAAACGTGCCCCCTTGGGTCTTTAAAAGGGTTCTTTTTACTCTTTGTAAGTGTTCTTACAGAGAAAAAAATAATCCAGTAGTTCTGGAATAGACTTTCAACTCTATCCTTACATAGCTGTGTGACCTTGGCCTCAGTTTCCCCATCTTTGAAATGGGGAGATTGGGTTTTATGGAATCTTGGGTCCTTCTATTTGGTGACTGGCTCTCAAAATCGCTTTAAGCCTCAGGGTGGAAATCCCCCCAAGCCCGGGTGTTTGTTGCTGACCAGCAGGAGCCGGAAAGGAGGGGGCTGAATCCCGGAGCACACAATCTCCATGGGAAGGGAGAGGGCGCTCCAATGACGGTTCTCCTTGTCCACCAGGAATAAGCTCCAGGAGAAAGGGCCCCAGGGAGTCTAGTGTTAGAGATGACCCCTTCCCCAGGTGTGGTCTCATCACCCCCTTCCCCAATCCTACCACCTTGCCAGAAGGACCACCACTACAGGGTCAAGACCATGCTGATCCTTGGAGGTCGGAACCCTGAGTGCTCATCCTGGCTCTGCTATGAACCTTGGGCATGTCCAGGGCCTCCTCCCATGGATATGCAATTTGTGCACTGCACAAAGGCTCCTGGTCAGGGGGTCAAGGTGGGCTGCGACTCTGCTCCCGACCCCATGTCTGGCCAGAACAAGTGACATCATTTTGTACTTCACCCACCCAGAAGGGGCACCCGTTTCTAAATTGTCAGCCTGGAGCGGGGCGGGGGGGAGGGGGCACCTTTTGTCAATTTGCATAAAGGTACCTTTTGTGCTAGGTCCTATCTGAGAGCCAGTTTCCCCATTTAAAAATTAAGGGTGTTGGGACTTCCCTGGTGGCGCAGTGGTTAAGAATCTGCCTGCCAATGCAGGGGACACGGGCTCGAGCCCTGGCCCTGGAAGTTCCCACATGCCGCAGAGCAGCTAAGCCCATGCGCCACAACTACTGAGCCTGTGTTCTAGAGCCTGAGAGCCACAACTACTGAAGCCCACCTGCCTAAAGTCCGTGTTCCGCATCAGGAGAAGCCACCGCAATGAGAAGCCCACACACCACAACGAAGAGTAGCCCCCACTGCCAGAACTAGAAAAAGCCCGCACACAACAACAAAGACCCAACGCAGCCAAAAATAAATAAATTTATTAAAAAAAAAAATTAAGGGTGTGGCATCCACCCCTCACCTCACATGAGTCCCTCTATCAGGCCCTGAGCTGACTCCCAGGGCTGCTAAGAGAGAATAGAATGATGGTTAAGAACATAGGCTCTAGAGCTGGGCACACCAGGTTCAAGTCCTGCCTCTGTCCCTGGTCCTTGCTGAGCTAGGGGCAAATTACTTAACCTTTCTGTTTATTTCCATTTCTTCAGTTTAACTGCGAGTTGGCTGTGTACTGACACTGGGCTAACACTGAAGACTGGATGGCAAATGAAATTGATTTAGTCTCTGCCCTCCCAGTGCTTTTAGGTCTTTGAGCAAAACATGAATTTGTCCAAGGTCATAAAACTACGCAGTGGTCGATCTGGGACTCAAATCCAAATCCTTCTGAATTGGAACCTATGTAATTATCCATCCTCCTTCTCTGCCTCCACAGCCTGGGTCATATCCTTGCTGCGATCATCTAAGAAGGAATGTGAGGGAAATGCTTTAAATATCTCGGTGGTGGTGATGGGGAGGTGATTGTTATAATTATCCCTTGTGTGTGTGTTTGAGACAAAGGACACTGCCCGCTCCCCTCTGCCTCCACCACAGCAGAGCCCAGCCCACCTGCTAAGCATTTTGCAGGAGCTGTTGACGACAGCTTGTCTGGCATCCTGACACCGGCCAATCAATAGAGCTGGAAGGTGCCTCAGGCCAAGGGCAATTGAATCCCAACCTCTTAGTGGCATTAAATAAAGCAATATTTATTTTGCTTTTGGTGCAAATATACTTAATCCAATGCAGCTCATTGATAATGCTGAAAAACTGCTGCGTTTGAGGGACGATTGCATGTGTGCCCCATACATCTCCACTTGTCAACGCCACCCTTCCAGGAGCACACAACCCTGCCGTGCTCAGGACAAGACTGACCTGGAGGCAGCAAACTGCCTTTTTCTCTACTCTTTAGAGGATATGAAAAGGAAATCACAAGGAGGGGAGTTAAAATCATTGCTCTCATTCCAGTTGCCATTATTGCAACAGGGATGAGGCACAATGCCCTTCACAAGATGGAGCTGTTTATTTGCCATTTAAATAATGTTCTCTGGAACCATGTATCCCTGCCATTGGGCAGAAGAGAAGGAGAGAAATACTGGAAGAGCAGACAGAGGAGTAGGCTAGCAACTCTTTCACAGATCACATAGCCTCCTTGATGGCTGGGGGGACCCCAAAGGGTCACTGGGTTCAGTAAGACCTGGGTTTGAATCCCAGCTCTATATTCTAGTAGCTGTCAAGTGACCTTCTCAAAGTCATATCTCTCTTGGATTTTATTTGCTCATTTATAAAATGGGGATAAATACTACCTACCTCACTTGGCTATTGTGAGAGTGTCTAGCATGTAACAAGTGCTTAAATACTTTTCAAAATATGTCTTCAAGTAATTATCTAAACCTTGTTTACAAACCTTCAGGGTATTTGTTCATGCACTTGTGCATCTATTCAATAATCTATTTATTCAATAGATATATTGAACCTTCTCAGCACCTCAGTCTATAGTAGGGAAGTTGGAGTGGAGGTAGGCAAGATGACACAGACATATTCCCTGGCCTCATTGGGCTCACAGTTTGGAAGGAGAAAGAAAACATACTCAAGAGTATCTCCAACTCAAGAGGAAGAAGTTGTATATAAACTTGACTTTCATAAATTTGGATTTTCTAGAATGGTCCTAATGTCAAATATTCAAGATTCTTGGTACCATAGATAGCCCCACTCATGCCAGAACATGGGTCCTGATTTTGAGCTCACGCAGAAATTTTACCTTGAAAATAAATAGTAGAATAGTAGAGGACCAAGGAGACACAGGCCCAGACCAGAGACCCCAGATTTCATACTAAGGGACCCTAAAGTGGCAACCGTAGGGGTGAGAGCCGGGCATCTGGAGGTCATCTTGTCCATTCCCCTGTCTTTAGGCAGCTGAAACCACTGAAGAGTAAGAACCTGCACCAGCAGTGCCTTCCCAGTGCCTATAGCCCAGGGAAGGACACAACACAAAACACAAGCATAACACTTTGAGAAATACATAGAATTTCCAAGCTTTCTACTTCCCTCACTTCGCACATACCATGAACTCTGCCTGGCATGCTCTCTCATGTCTTGACTTTGGCAAACTCCCATCTTCTCTTCAAAGCTCTGAGCAATGTGAGAGCTCCTAGAGGCAAGGACTGGGTCTGATGCAAATCTCAAATGTTGGAAAATGCATGTAATTAATGTTAAGATATTGGTAACCCTTAACTATTTGGCATTTCTTTTAAAAACTGTATCAATCGTTTTTCTAGAATATTTTGTTCTCCTTGTATTTCAACTTCACTTTATTCAAAACGTATGCTTCCTCCAAGTCCCTAACATTGGAGATAAAGTCCAATTATTGATGCTTTTGAATCACTTAATGAGAGAGCTGGAAGAGTCCTCCATGAGTGAAGTCTAAAACCCTCGTTTTACAGAGAAGAGCATGGAGCCCAGGGGAGGGAGGTGACTTTCCCAAGATGATATAGATATTAGAGGTGAGACCTGTCCCCCAGCCCCTAGCCAGGGCTCCTGCAACTTTACTAAGACGTTTTCTTCAATAAATAGCACTCTTTCTACTGATAGACTGGTTGCCAATAGAAGCAGTCTTTAAAAATCATCTCAGAAAAACCCAGCACAGGTGCTACTGATTTCAGAGTTCCGCCAATGCTTTAGCTTCTGAAGAGCTCCAGGATTCTTGGGGACTGAGTTGTCTTTGAATCACCAGCCATACTCTGCTTTCATCTGTAGGCTGGATCAAGGAGTGGATCTTTCAGGATCTCTCACCAATAACACTTTTCCTTCAGTTTCAAATCTCACTTTTTTGAATCAGAGAGGCTTCCTGGAAGCAGTATGGCCAGGTGTGAAGACCATGGAGCCCAGGGCCAGGACACCTGGATTCCAGTCTGGACCCTGTGGAGTACAGGTTAGGCGACCTTGGAGGAATGGCTTACCTTACCCTCTCTGGCCCTCAGTGCTCCCACTTGAAAAACGCAATCCACCTGTGTGGCTGGTTGGTTGTGAGAACTGTATCTTATGAGATAGGAAAATGCTTGGGAAAGAATGAAATGTTCATTCAACAACTAAGTCTTTAATGTCTACTGTAGCCCAGGCTCTTTGTCAGGCACAGGAGTACAAACACAAATAAGACATCATCCTTGCACTTGAGGAATTCATGGTCCAGTGGGGAAGACAGACTCAATAATTACTGTATCTTGTGCTGTAGCCACTCCGATGTGGGAGCAGTGGATGCCAGGAGCAGAGGAAAAGCACCCATCCCACATTTGCGGAGAGGAAGTCAGCAAGCCTTCCTGGAGTAGAAGATATTTAGGTTTAGACAATTTCAACGATACCACAGTCACCACCACTGCCGCTGTCCTCACTGGCTACCATTTATTCAATATTCATTCTGTCTGAGGATTCTGCTGGGCCATTTACAGACACTAGTTCATGCATGCAATCCAGAAGGTCGAGGATGTTATCCTCATTTTACATATGATAAAACGGAAGCCCAGAGGGGTTTTAAAAAAAGAAATTTTAAAAAGGTCACATAGCTGGTAAGGAGTACAGCCAAAACTTAAGCCTAACTGACTCCCAAAGCTTCTGGCCTTCCCAGCGTAGCCTCATTGTTCTGTGTGGCTGCGTGGGGAAAGACTGAGACTGATGGGTGAAGTCACCGGAAGACAAATTTCAGCTAGAGAGAAGGAAGACTTTCTTAACTGAGCTGTCCAAGAATGGGATAAGCTGCCTGGGGAGGTGGTGAGTACCAGGTCCTGGAGGTGTCGTGGAACAGCCTGGTGACTTGGCCAAGACTTTGTTGAGGACATTCTTGTTCGGAAGAGGGAGAGGTAGGTAAGCTAACCATCTCAAAGGATACAGTTTATGATTAAGTCCTGTCATCAATGACAATGTTCACTTCCAAATTTTTAGATGCTCAGTGCGGGCTGGAAGAGCTCTCTGGGAACAGCACCCAGACCAATGGTTTTGTCTCCTTGGTAACCAGCCATCGGGAAGTGGGCAATATAGGGGCCTGCTGGAATTTTCTATAAATTAGCCCACAGAGCCATATGGTTAGGGATGCTCTCAGTTAAAGAAACAGGAACTGACTCCACCACTTAAGCAAAAATGGAATTTATAGGAAGGGGCTTACAGAACGAAGCAGAAGCTGGAAGACCGGACTTGGAAAACAACTAATTAACAGAGTAGCTCTGGAGGGCAGAAAAATTGGCTGTTGGCAGGAATAATCTATCTCTCTTCCACGGTAGCACTGCTGTATGACCCAACTCCCAGCGTGGCATCACCTAGTCCAAATTTAAGTGCTGGACAGAAGTAGCCGTTGCCTGAGTCTCGGTTTCCTGCCGCTGCCCTGGACGCCAAGTCATTGGGCCCATCTCTCTTCTGGGGTAAGAGAAAAGGCACCGCCACCGTGTCATCATCTTTTAATGATGGAGGAACGAACTCTCCCTAATGCTGCCCCATCTAATCACAGAGTTAGATGCTAGGAATTCCCCAAAGAAAATGGGCAAATGCCTACTACATTAAGAGGGAACAGAGCATGGATGTGAACTCAGATCTGCCTGATTTCCAGACTGGGGAGAAAGCCAGGAGGTCATCCCTGACCACTGCTGTCTGCCGCCCACTCCAGCCCCTGATGGACCACAGACCGATTAGTCTGTGCCACTTATATAGCATGTAGCACAAAACAGTGATAAAGTACAAGGAAACAACAACGTAACATTTTTGATCTGCTATTATGTGCCAGAACCTGTGCTAACTTAAGCTTGTCCTCACTTAATCCTCATAACATGGTCCTGAATTATAAATGTACGTAAGCCTGTGAGCAGATCTTCTTTCTCTTGTTAGACTATGTTTCTTGTGAGCACGGAATGTCAGACTGCTTGTAAACCGATCCTGACATCACCCCTTCTCTCAAGCAAGTTGTTTATAACCCTCTGTGCTTCAGTTTCCACATCTGCAAAATGGGACTAATAATAGTACCTCCCTCATAAGGTTGACATAGATAAAGTATTTCATACTTAGTAAAGTACTTGATTCTTGGGACAAAGTAATGTCTGCTGACTGTGACCCCTTGACTGTGGTGATGATGCTGTTGTAACCTGCATATGACTGTTTCTGTCCCCACTCTGCCATCAGTGAGAAGCCAACACCAGCACCCAATTCATCTAAGTATAGCAATGCAAATACGAAACAGTGAACCTCCATGCCAGACACTCGAGGCCCTTACATTTCCCCTCCCACTCCCTTTACAGCTCACCATCACCACCTCTTCACTACATACATACATAGTACTCTGTGATTCAGTCAAATCAAATTGTCCACCATTCCCCCAATAGCCGGGGTGGCTTCACAGTTCCTTTCTTTGCTTACACTTTTCCTTCTGCCCCCAACACCTGGAAAAATTCTATTCATTCAGCAAGACCCAACTCAAATGGTTTTTCCTCAGTGAAGCCTTTCCCTATGTGTCCCCACGAAACATTAGTTATTCTCCCACAGGTTTCCCAGCCAGCTTACTTTAAGTGATGGGGGAAATTATTATTATTTACTCCCTAGCAACACCCCAACCACCTTGAAGGAGGGGTCCTCAGTAGAATCCTTTATTTTTCTGAGTAAGATGAGCAGTGGGGATGTAAATGTAACAAGCTGAGAGGGGGTTGAGTTTTATTACTTAAGGAAATAGAGGGGTTGGGAAAATAAGTAAGGATGGGTAAAATAGTAAAATAAGATGGGATGGAAGGGATAGAAAAGAAAAGGGGGACAATTTGGGCCAAGAAGGGGGGAACAATTTGGCAAAAAGTTCATCACTTTTGAATCTGGTTAAAAATCTGTGAAGAGCAGAATTTTATCCTATAGGTGATGGAGAATCATAGATGAATCTTTTTTTTTTTTTTTTTGCGGTACACGGACCTCTCACTGTTGTGGCCTCTCGCGTTGCGGAGCACAGGCTCCAGACGCACAGGCTCAGCGGCCATGGCTCATGGGCCCAGCCGCTCCGCGGCATGTGGGATCCTCCCGGACCGGGGCACGAACCCGTGTCCCCTGCATCAGCAGGCGGACTCTCAACCACTGCGCCACCAGGGATGCCCCCATAGCTGAATCTTGATCAAGCAGGCAAGATTGTCAGATCTGTGTGGGAGACATTCTGGGGACAGGAAGAGGATGGATGCGGTGGTTTGCGTTGTGCGCAAGAACAGGGTTTCTGAAGTTGTCCCTCAGCCTGGGCTGGCCTGGAGAAAGCCTACAGTGTGCAGAGGCCCAGCAGAGGGAAGCAGGGGCCCAGAGATCTGGGGGTGGTGCATCTTTCCAAGGACAAGCAAGGCTTTGAGTCGATCTGGAGGAAAAAAGGGAAGGAAGAGGGATAGGAGGAGACCAGAGGTCACGGTCCCACTTGACCTGGTGAAGTAATTAATGTGCCCATGGGAAATTGTGGAGAAGGTGGGAAGGGTAGCCCTCACTGAGCAGGTGACCTGTGAGCAAAGACTGGCACTAAGTGAGAACGAATCACTCGGCTACCTGGAGGAAGAGGCTTCCAGGCAGAGGGGACAACCTGTACGAGAGCCCCTGGGCTGGAAGCACTCAGTTTGTTGGAGGAACAGTAAGAGGCCAGAACCTGGCACACAAGAAGCAGGAGTGACCGTGTTAGGAGCTGAAGTGAGAGAAGATAACGGGGGGACCACATGGGCACTTGTAGCTGGTGGTAAGGACTTTGGTTCTTACTCTGCATCTAGCAGAGAACCATTTGTGCAGAGAAGGGACACCATCCGACATGTTTTAATAGGATCACCCTGGGTGTTGTGTGGAAAAGGGGGAGGGTATGTAGGGTGAGAGGTGGGGTAGGATGTTGCAAGGGTGGAAACAAGACCAGGTAAGAGATTATTACAGTACTCCGGACCTTGGTCCAAGCTCAAGGTGATAGCCGTGGAGGTGATAAAAAGTGCTGGGTTCTGAGTATATTTTGAAGGTAGACACAATGGATTGGCTGTGGGTGTGAGACAGAGAGGAACAGTGGGGAAAGCGATGGTTTAGGCCTGAGCCTTCCTTCTGGCCCTGTACTGGAGATGCGCATGCGTCTGTGGTCTCATGGACACTGAAGTGAGACTGCTCCGCAGAAATATGTTTGAACCTCTCCGTGACTCAGTTTTCTCCTTCCGTAAAGGAGGAATTATAATAATAGTGACCTCATAGGGTTGTTGAAAGTGACTGAATTAACACGTGTTAAATGCTCAGCACTGTCTCTGGCAAAAAACAAACAAACAAACACGTGCTAGGTAAGTGACATAATGACTACTCCTGTACTGACTCTGACTTTGGGTACTGCCTAGGTGCTCTCTGATGGGGTTCGACCTCAACCGTCACTGGCTGGATCCCTCTCCATGGGCCCACCCCACCCTGCATGGGGTGAAACAGCTCATCATTCAGATGTACAACGACCCAGTGAGTAACTGAACCCCCTCAGCAGCTGCTGGTCTTATGGCTTGATCTGGGAAAGGGCGGTGTTGTACTGGGAAAGCCCACTAGGACCTGCAAAGTAGGAATTCAGGGTCAAAACCCGGGAGGGACTAGGCCTGCTGGTCTCTTCTCTGACTTGGACAAGTGCCTCCCCACCCCTCATGAATACTGGCTTCAGTTGTGGAGATCTCGTGGGGTGGAGGAAATATACCAGAGCACATTTATCAGGGCTCTTGGGTTACAAGCGAAAGAAATACAACTTGAACCAGTTTACACAGAATAGAGAAGTTTTTAGAAGAGTCCCAGAGCCTCATACACAGTTGAAGACTGTAGCCTGGCCCCCTGCATCTCTAGGGAGCTTGTGTCAACTGTCACATCCAGTGGTTCCCCCACTAGAGAGTGACTCACTCTCATATTCTAGGTCCAGTTCCAAGAGGGACTGGAGTTCCTCTGGGCAGGAACTGGAGGACACGGCCACCTCTGGGCAGGGCAACTGTGGCCCAAGAGGCAAGGATATGTAAGGACAGGACAGCCTCGCTGGAATCATGTAGTTGACCTTGGGGTGTGTGATGGTAGTGATGAATCTGCTCCTAGAGAAGAGGGCCTGCTATTCCAGAAAGAAGGGGAATGGGGATGTCCACACTGAGTTTGCTCACAGGGATATGACTTTGTGAGAAATAGGAGAAGACATTGGGGTTTCATAGCTTAGAGAAGAAAGGAGGCCGACCACCATCATTCTGTCTGAAGGGCTGTGAAGGAGGATAGTCAGACATCTTCCAGGTAGAGGCCAAAGCAAGAGGTAAGGTCGATAGAGAACTAAAACTCCTTAACCACTAGAGCTGCCTGAGGACGGAGGGGGTGTGTGACCTGTGAACCTGGCCTTACTAAAAGTGCTCAACTTGAAGCTAAAAGACACTGTCAGAAATAGTGCATGGAGGAGACTCAATTGTTTGGAAGACATTATAGTGAGACTATGTCTGATCCAACATTGATTGTAAGGTCGGATCTTAACAAACGGCACCGAGAAACAGAGGAAAGCTTCAAGTGAGCTTCATTAGGGAGCGCTCCCGGGCGAGGTTCACTGGTCCGAGAGAAAGGGGCCAGAGAAGTCGCCCCCGGGTGAGGGTCGGGCAAGATTTTATAGGGGAAGAAGGGAAAGGGGTGTGGTGAATCTGGGAGGGCGCAGGGTATTCCTTATTTGGTGGTCTTTTCGGGTATCCTGGGGGACCGTTAGTCCCGCCCCTCGAAAGGCGGGAAGGCTGGGCTGGGTTCAAAGTCCCCAGGTCAGTTCCTGGAACTGGGTGGTCCAGAATGTCTCCAGGGCAGTTTCTGGAACTGGGTGGTTCGGAGAATTTCGGTCTGATGCAACCTGTGAATCTGATTGTGTTCCCCTGCCTCGGGCCAGTTGGCCTTACATTGATGATTGTGATTTATGACCCCTTGACTGCCATCAGGTGACAGACAGCGATTGCTAGGACAGCAAAGGTCCCAGAGTTGGGGTATTTCAATGATGCACCCGTGTACCTCATTCTACTCACTCTCTTTGAAGATACCAACAAGAATATCCTAAATTAAGGAGCAGTATGTATTGACCAGGCAGAATTGTGTACATAAAAACAAATGTATATATTAGAGCAAAGGATTAATGAAAAAGTAAGAAAGACCTTAGGTGCAAAGTAGTTAACTCAACTGCCATTTTTATCTTCCTCTGTGATCTTTGCTTCCCTAGGTCTTTTTATAACCCACTTGCTGTCAGGGCTTACGTAGCCATAGCTTTAGTATATCTGCTTCCTTCTCCAATTCATCCCTCCTTGTCTACAAAAGAAGGTGTTAGCTATACTCTCCAAACCCCGTTATTACCCTGAACTTTTGATCCATCCTGACCACCTTTCCTGGCAGAGAAATGCTGCTTCTGAATTGCTCAGGAGGTGTCTGTTGTCAACTGGGTTCTGTCCCCCAGACCTCGGTGTTAACTGTAGTTTCCCTGATAGAATCATGACACCTCCTTCTTCTGCCACCTTCTTATTAAAAGAGGACAGCCCCTACCTTTTTTTATGATCTGGCTGATAATAGCTATTCAATAACTCTTTGTTGAGTTGCACTGGATTGAACATGGCAAATCCTGTTATGCCCACTGTAATATGGTTTATAGATACTAAAGAGCTATTCACAGAGGGGACAGCGAGGCATGATCAAAGAAAAGACACGAGGCAGGAGAAGTGACAGAGTGGGGGCCTCAGAAAAAAGTGGTGTTTTAGGTGAATCCCCAAGGAGAGAACTGGGGGAGGAACAGAAGGGAGGGCGTCAAGTTTGCTAAAGAGAAGAGGCATCAGCCTGCCGTTGCCATCATCAATCTGAAGTCATTGATTTGCTCCCAGGCAACTGGGCACTCGATCCTGTTACAGAATACAGATCAGGCAAGACCGAGCTTCAGAGGGATTAGGATATCTTTGTGCTATGACCAGATGGATCATCACCTGGTTGGACCTTGGTAAACACACTAGGATGCTGAGCGAGTTGTGGGAGCTGCCTTCTTCCTGAAAGCCCACTCCTTTACGCCCCAAGCAAGGATGTAGAGCACTAACATCAGAGCCAAGCTGACCTGGACCAGGACCCTGGATCCCTCCGTCTCTTCCTCTCTTCCCCGCCCCCCTGCCCAGAATCTTACTCCATTCTTTCCTTCCTTTTTCCACAAATATTTATCAAGCAGTTTCTAACTACCAGGCATTGTAGTCGTAATAGTGAACAAAACCCTAACTCTTACAATCTAGTGGGAGAATAAGCATTAAACAAGTAAATACTGATAAATATAGATTTACAAATTGCGTCAAGGGTTACCAAAAGAATGTACAAAATGTGATCTGCAGAAAGGATGGTTGAAAGTTTCGGCTTGCCCAGGGCAGTTCTGGTTTATACCCATTGTCCTGGAGTATTTATTAATGGTACGTACTTCCACTCTTAAAAGCATCCCTGTTTGGATGACAAATTACACTATCTCTCTACCTAAAAACTATGTGAGGGACTTCCTGGTGGTCCAGTGGGTAAGACTCCGTTCTCCCAGTGCAGGGGGCTCGGGTTCGATCCCTGGTCAGGGAACTAGATCCCACATGCATGCCACAAGTAAGAGTTCTCATGCTGAAACTAAGAAGCCTGCATGCTGCAACTAAGAGTTTGCATGCCACAACTAAAGATCCCACAGGCTGCAACAAAGATCCCATGTGCCGCAACTAAGACCTGGTGCAGCCAAAATAAATAATTTTTTTTTTTTTAAAGGAAGAAACATCAGAGGTGTTTAAAAAAAAGCTATGTGAAAGCACCTAACACAATACCGGGTGTGTACCAGATCCTCAACAAACATTATTTGTATCCCATTCAAATTCACATTTAACTTCGAGAGTCAATGTGCCCAGATGTAAACACCGCAGTGTCCCAGGCATCTGCCCTAATAGCGTTTCTACCCTGGACCTTCACCGTCACAGACATCATCAGAATCGCTCAACCCCAGAGCTATCTAAACTGCCAGGACAGCTTCTGACCTTGTTTCTGAATGCCCACAGCCTCACACCTTCCATCCTGGTGGCCTTCTGCATACAGGATCAGCAGGCAGAGAATCAGAAAGACCCTTGCTGATGGGCAGGGTCTATATCTGTGAGCATTGGTGTGTGTGTGTGTGTGTGTGTGTGTGTGTGTGTGTGTGTGTGTGTGCGCGCGCATGCTTGCATCCCCAGGGGGATCCAAGGAAGTTTTTTCAAGGGATTTGGACTGGACCTTTAGGAATAGGAAATATTTTATCAGGTGGCTATCGGTTAGGGATGAGGGAGGTGACAGGGAAAGGGGAGAGGGCTTTCCATGGCAAGCTGAGCCACAGAATGGAGGTGGGAGAGCTCAGCTGCTGGGGTGGGTATGCAGCATATGCAACAGGGCAGCTGTGAGGAAGCTCATGGGCAAGGAATGTGGCTTCTTCCTGTGGTCCAATGCTCTCTTCTCATTAAAATCAAAGTCTTAGGCCCTTTTTTAATCTGATTTTTAATTGAAGTATAATAACTGTAAAAACAATTAAGGCAGTGGAACAAAGCGCTGCTTGTCGGGAATGTTGTGGCGCACAAGCTCTCTCAACCTTGAGGAGCAGTACCATCACTGAAGAGCGATCAAAACCGCTTGGGCGAGGGAGAGAGATGGATGCGTCAATAGTACTTCAGTCCATTCAGGCCCCCAATCTAGAAACCCTAGAGACATCCTAAAATTTAAATCCACCTGAGGCTCTCTCCCCTGCTTAAAACCTTCCAGTGACTCCCCATTATTTGTGGGATAAAGGCCAACGTCCCTGACATGCTATTCAAGGACGTGTCCTATGTGTATCCAGGGCGGAGCGCAGAACACGGCACCAGAGAGAATATGATGTTGAATGATAGATGCTTTAGAAAGTGACTAGGTCCGCAACATGGAGACTAAGCGGAAGAAGAGTGCCTGATAGGCACTGATGGCAGGGGTGCAGGTGAAAGACGATGAGACCCGAACTTGAGCGTGGCCAGGGCTGCTCAAGAAGGATACCCAGGAACGGACATGGGAGGTGAATGCGTCCCCTCCTGCCCTCTCCTCGGCCCCCTGAGTCCCTCAGAGCCCAGGGCTGCTTTGTGGAGAAGTCTCTATGCTCTGGGGTGATTCCCTGCCTTTTCCTAGAGGAGAAAGGCCTGTGTTGCTATAACAACTTGGCTGCAGCTCTTTTAGACAGATCCGTTTCCTTAAATCATTTAAGGAAAATTAGCTGCCATAACAACACGGAGCAGTTTTTCAAACAGAGCAGCACAGGGCTGGGTTTTTTTTTCCTTGCTTGCCTCCTGTAATCCTCAAGATAAGCTGCTCTCTTTCTGTCAGATAAATAAATAAATTATCACACGTTTACACGCGCGCGGCGACACGGTTGGATAACACGTGCAGGACAAACACTCATTCACACACACACAACATAGAAATATGCAGAAAATGCACATGTTCACATACATAAATCAGAAGATATTTTTATATAAACATGGTAAATAAGAGACAGACACAGACAAGTATATGGTTCTACACAGTCACACAAAGGAGAGGCACACAAACGTACAGACAGCACAGTTTCACAATCAGTTAAAAAAGAAGGAAATGGCCCATGAGGTCTGTTCTTAGGGTGAACAGAGGTTTCTCTGGTCACCAGCCCAGAAGGCTCTGAGATGGTGACTCTCACTAGAATCCGCAGGCCGCCTGCATGTTAGTACCTGACAGTCTGGCGGGAGAACCCTGCTGGTGGAAGGGTAAGTTCACCTGGGCAAGGACGGGCGTACCGGGGAGAAGGTTGGAGGTGTCCCATCTGCATCCCATACACACACTTAGGAGGGAACCAGGAGAGCAAGAGGCACAGCCACGGCATCTGGGGTGGGATAATTCTTTGCTCCCATGGCAGGATGCTTATCCGTCCCTAGGAGCAGACTGTGCCAGCCCAGGTGAAAACCACATCCCCGGGGCGTTTGCAAGCTATCTCACCAAGGCCTCAGGAACTTTGGAATCTGGACAATGGGTTCCCAGATTTTTGTTTCATCCCCACATCTATGACTTTATTATCCCAGAGGTCCCCTGCAGGGAGAAGCTGGAACTATGTGGGCTGATCTTTGTGGCAGCAAGAGGGCCTTGCGGGGAATGTAACTCCCCCATCAGAGTGGCTGAACCATGGGTTTGCTTGGTGCTCTTAGGCAAGTCTCTTCCCCTCTCTGAGCCTTCATTTCCCCCCATCTATACACTGTAGGGGTTGAAGGATGATCTCCACAGGGCCCTTCTGGCTCCAAGTCTGTGTCATCTTGGAGTTGTTTCTTGGTTATGTACGCTCCACTGCTGTGCAGGATTTCACGCCAAGGCACAAAAGTCCTGGCTGCTGCAGGGAAGCACAGGAAGCATTCCTGGAGTGAATGCCTGTGCAGGTGCCCAGCACATGGCAGAAGCTCCATCAATGTCAGTTTCCTGAGCCTCGTTGTGCCCATCTGCTAAAGGGAAGAACAGTCCCTGACCTGCTTAGCTCGCAAGTTGGAGAGAGACACCCCATTATATGAACATGAAGCGTTTTGTAAAGGTGAGGAGGGATTATTGCCGTGGGGCAGCATGGAGAGGAATTCCCTGCGGAAATGTCCAGACTGCCCCGGCTGCTAAAGGTTTCAAGAGGAGTAGGTGCAGTGCACTCACACCACTGCCATAGGTCACACACGCAGGTCTACTCCAATGCTTTCTTCCACTCCCAGCAGCATGGCCAGGAAATCAGTAAACAGCCACCAGGGGAAAGGTTGAATATGGGAGTAAAGGCTGGAAGTAAATGTGGTATTGTACAGGGGGCTCTGAGTTCATGCAGTTTTTACAGATTTTCCTACAACAGTTTGAGATGGTTTATGAAACTTTAAAGAATCTTAAGAGAAATCATTACTTTTCTAAAGGGTAACTTCCCCCTATCATAAAAGGTGTCGTTTTTCTACCTCTCTAGATTATAGCTTTCACTGTGGCAGCGAGCAGGGTGGATAGATGGAGCTCTCATGTCAGAGCAATATTCCTGTCAAGCTGGTTGTTTCCTCCAATTTCTCTAACATCTTTCCATGAGAGATTCTGGATGCCTCTCACCAACTAACTAGATACATATTGTTTCAACTGCATGGGGACCAGCAAAGCTTCTAGAAGTTTCCCTCTGAGTCAGGTCAGTTAAGCTCTCTGTGTCCTATTTTCCCTATCTCTAAATTGGGATCAACAATGCCCATCTCATGAGATTTCTCTCAGGATAAGATAATATGCACACAAATAACACTCAGTAGTAGGTATATTAAAAATGGAGCCATTGAGATTTTATGCATTTCGTCATTACAGCACTTACCTCACTGTCCCCAACCCCACCTCCAGCTCCTATAGCCCACCACAGACTGTGATCCCACCAAGGCCCTGAACTTCACCTTGGTCACTTCTGTATCCCTAACACCCAACGCAGGGAGGGCACAGGCCTGCCATGAATGCGTGTTGGGAGAGAGAGAGGAGAGACAGGTGGGTAAGAAGAAATCCACTCATCAGAACCTGGAATGAGCATCTGCACAGTGTTCTGAAAAATGTGTGGGAATCTGATGAGTACAGAGGCATGGACATATATACACTACCGAACGTAAGGTAGATAGCTAGTGGGAAGCAGCCGCATAGCACAGGGATATCAGCTCGGTGCTTTGTGACCGCCTGGAGGAGTGGGATAGGGAGGGTGGGAGGGAGGGAGACGCAAGAGGGAAGAGATATGGGAACATATGTATATTTATAACTGATTCACTTGGTTATAAAGCAGAAACTAACACACCATTGTAAAGCAATTATACCACAATAAAGATGTTAAAAAAAAAAAGAGAAGGAAAAGTATTCAAGTCAAGAGTCACGCTTAGCCACTCTCAAAATCCCCCTTCTTCAGAACCCACCTCCAGCCCTACCGCTTCTAAGATTTCCCTGAACACTTTGGCCCAAAGTCTATTGATAGACTTTGCTTCTGTCTCCTAGTGGTTTATCCCATCAACATTTATAGAGTGTATTCCATGGGCTTGGCACCATAGAAGCATCTCCTCTGACTATAGGTTCCATTTTCTCAGCTAAATTGCAAACCCCTCCAGTGCAAAGGATCTGCCTTCCCCTCCCTGCTGCCCCAGGCGGGGCTGGCTACTAGCTGGCAGCTCAATGAGGGCCTCTTGAGCATTGATTGAAATGCAGTTCTCAGGAAGGGTAGCTGTTTGGATGTCTGTAGGCAGCCCGCAGAGCTGGGCACACCTCCTGGTTAAAGCGCACAACATGCTGTGTTTTAGTGATAGTTTCCCTGCCTCCTTTATGCTGAGCTTCTCAAGGATAGACGCTCCATCTTTTCCAGCGTGCCTCTCCATCACCTGGCAGGGTCCCACGCTTGGTAGGTCCTCAAGGATGGTTTGGGAACATCTTGGCAGCTCCCTCATCTGACCCATTGCCCCTTATCAATATAGCACAGGAACATCCCAGAGAAATCGACCTCCGCAACTTTCTCACCGTGCTGCATTTCCATGGACTCATCTTCGTTCCTTCATTTTTTGCCCCTGCTAATCCCTTGTCATAGAATGCTCTCACATATGGAATCTTCTCAAGCTTACAAATTTGAAAATTCCAGAATTTTAGAATCCAGCCATGAGGATCTCCGTCACAAATCTGAAAATTCTAAAATTCTTCTCCTCACCCCTCTCTGCTGCCCGTATCTGTTCCACTTACCCTGGTTTCTAGGTTAGACCAAGCGTGCTTCCCCATTTTTCCTGTCCCATGAGCACCCAATTATCCAGGCCACAGTGAGTTAAAAAGAGGTCTCTGTGGACAGCCTGAGAATAATCTGGGAATAACCTCTTTACACTTACCCAAACACTCCAGTTTAACTCCAGGTCATCTCTTCCAGGAACTTTTCCAATTCACCTACCGCACCCATTTCTCACCCCTCCAGCAAACTCCTCCCCTTCTCCCTTCCAGGCCCCTGGACCGAGAGCATTGGGATCTGCACACAGCCTGCCACCGCATTAGAGGCTCAGCTGAGCTGGCCTATGACAGACTACAGGTTACATTTTAGGGTGTTTTGTGTTCAATGTGTGTGGAACTTTTCCAAGAGTTATTTTTGGTTGTTACTGTTGGGAGACTCCTGAGCTAAGGATGAATTCATGCTGGTACATCAAATAGCATATTGCATTTCAGAAATCGGCCTTAGCCATGGGAAATCAAGTAAGTCAGATGCCTAATTAGTCCACCATTTACCGTGCTGGAGAGAGCTGAATTCTGATGAAAGGGACCAGACTAAGCACTATGTCCAGCAAGAACTGAACTGTCTAACCTTTCATCCAGAAATTGCCCCATCCTCCTGAAGTACTAATGCCCACCTCCCAAGCCTTGTACTGGCCCCAGGTGTCTGGCTGTGAGAAGTCTTATCAGCCTGGACACAACTTGACCTTCTGTCCAATGAGCTTTGATGCTCTCCCACTCAGCAAGCCATTCCAGGCTCCTATTTCTTGCTTTTACTACAAAGCTAGTAAAGTGTATACAAAAGAGTAACTTCCCTATAGCCTTCAAAAGGGAAAAATCATTCATTTATCCATTCAACACACATTTTCTGAGCCCAAGCCCTGTATACTGGAGTACAAAGGCAAATAAGAAACAGTCCCTCCCCTCAAGGAGCTGTTGATCCAGAATAGAGCAGTGGATTTCCAACTGCTTTTAGAAAAATTGCAAGAGGTCTGAGGACCCCCTCACGTGGGGCTCCTCTCCATTTTAACCAGAAAGGTATAATTTTGTGGCTAAGAGCTCAGGCTCAGGCCCAGGTTTAAATCTTATTTCAACATTCAATGGCTTTGCTACTTTGGGCAGGTCTCTTAACCTTTTTAAGCTTCAGTTTTCCTTGTTTGTAAGAAGCTGTTGTGAGGATTAACTGAAGTGATCCACGTGTCCTGCTTCAGGCACTGTACAGTCACTGTGCCAGGCACATCTATTCTCAAAAGATTTTCACTATTATTAGTATAAAATATGTGTTTGAATAAAGGATTCCAAGGCCATAGAAAGTCTGCAAACCCCTGGTCTAGCGTTCCAGACTCAGTAAACCAGTGATGGCACGACAGGGTGGGAAGTGTTACAATAGACAAGGGATCTGGGTACCATGTGGGAAAAGCAGGTCATCTCAACTGGACTTGGTGTCAGACAAGACTTGCGAGAGAACGTGACCTCCGAGATGAGCCTTGAAGGAAGAATCGGAGTTGTTTAGACAAAGACCACAGGAAGTATTACAGGCAGAGGGAACAGTGTGTGTGAAGACATATGTACTAGACTGGTGAATATACTCAGGGAATTCCAGGGAGTTTGGTATATGGGGATGGGAGGAATTCAGGGCAAGGGACTGGAAGTAAGATTGGGCTCTAGGCAGCGGCCAGTCATAAAGAGCCCTGTTGGCTCCCCCAGGGAGTTTGGACTTGATCCTGAAGCCATGGGAGCTTTCCTTCAGGGAGCAGGGAAGACATGAAATTTAAAAGAGAAAAGCAATGTTATTATGACTTTCTGGGGTTTAAAATATATTGGTGTGTTTGTAGCTTTAGCCAGCAATTACAGTACTAGAAACCTAGGCTAAAATAATCTGAAGTGTGAATAAGGATTTATGCAAAAAAAAAAAAAGTCCACAGAATCATTATTTATAAACAGTAAAAAAAAAACCAAGAAAAATTGAAACGCCTAACAGTGGGAAACTGATGAAGTATATCACAATACATTCATGTAATGGACGTTATAATATTGTGAAAATGTCTATGCTGCAATTTTAAGTGAAAAAAAGATAAGACAAAGTTGCATATGTATTATATGTTAAGACATATATAACAACCAGGTTCAAAATGTACACAAAAAGAATGGAGGTAAACTAGATGTTAACAGTGGTATTTCTGGGTAATAGGGTTGTTTTCTTCTCCCCCCTTTTTTTATGTTTCCCAACAGTTTTCCATAAATATATGTTAACTTTAAAATTGGAAAAAAGTTATGGAAGGAGGAGGGGACCTGACTACCCATATATGAGGAGGGAATTTATTTTATTTTATAAAACAGAACCAAACTCATCAGAGTCAAGTGCTTGGTTCTGGGCCAGTCCCTAGGATAAGAGCCTCATGAAGCCAGGTCAGCCCACCTTATAGAGGGAAACTGGAAGCAATCGGTATCATTTGTGCATCCGTCCCTCTAAGTAGCCATCCTTTTATCTATCTTTCCATCCAACCATCCAGCCATTGTACCTCTACTCTGTTCAAAATGCCTGTCCCAGGGCTTCCGTGGTGGCGCAGTGGTTGGGAGTCCGCCTGCCGATGCAGGGGACGCGGGTTCATGCCCCGGTCCGGGAGGATCCCACATGCCGCGGAGCGGCTGGGCCCGTGGGCCATGGCCGCTGAGCCTGCGCGTCTGGACCCTGTGCTCCACAGCGGGAGAGGCCACAACAGTGAGAGGCCCGCGTACCGCAAAAAACAAACAAAAAAACAAAACAAAACCAAAATGCCTGTCCCAGAGGTACCTATATCCAGGCTCCTAACATCCTAGGAAGTCTGTTAACTCCTCTGCACCCTCTTTGTAAGCATAACAAAGACTTCTCATCTCCCCTTCCCCGGAGCAAACCTCAGATTGTGCCCTTTTTCCCTACTTTGGCCCTTTGCTCGTCTGCTAAGTCTTTGGCTTTCAAATACTGTCCTGTCAGCCAGGACCAGAGGCAGACCCTTCACTCTCAGGGAGGAAGAGCAAGAGCTCTGCAATCAAAAATTGCCTCCAGCTTCCAATTCTGCCTCTTCCTGTCACCTCACTTCTCTGGGCCTCTGTGGCTTTATCTGTGAAATGGGGTAGTAGCATCTCCTCACAGCAGTGTTGTGAGAATTAAAGAAGACCCTGCATAGAAAGCACTCAGCACTTAGCATGGCATTTCCTAAGGCTGGTACATTGTAAGCACTCAATTAATGTTAGCATTTATTCTTACTATTAGCTCAAATTCAGTAATATACAGTAACTGATATTTCAATGTTAATTTCACAAAGCCATCTTCAGAACATTGTCACTATCTTTAAACTGTAGCATTAAAAAAAACAGCTATAGTTCTGGTTATCGCAAGAGTATTGCAAGAAGTTCTTAAAAGATAGGCTGGGAGCAGGTCTAGCCTTTATCTCAGCTTCTCTGACCACTCCCCAATCTCCATCTGTGATTCAGGCTTTCTTCAGCTGAGCTAATAACCCTTAATTGGGTGACAGTCAACTCAGTTCCAGGCATGGAGCCTTTCTCTCTTATGGCTTCCTATATTTGTCTGTTCTGATCCATTCTGTGTGGATTTTACGGTTTAACCTCTGGTGGGCAAGTGGATTTCCATCATTCCCAGGTTTGGGGTATATGTGCATGTGTGTTGGGGCAACCTGCTATGATCCCTAAGGGCTGACACCAGCAAGGATGGTTCTAAAGTGAATACCATTGACTGTGATCCTCCAGACCCCTTGGGGTGATTCCAGACCCCACAGGTGGCATGGGGTGGGATGCACTAGCAGAGGCTCTGGAGGAGGACTAGCTGGAAGGCGGAGTTTGTATGCTGGTTGGCAGCTAAGGCCATTTGTCAGAAATGGCCTCTCACTGGCTATACCTAGAGGGCATGTCAAGGCCAAAGCTTTTCTCTGGCACCACCAGTGCACACTCAGCAATCGAAAGAGCTGACTTACTCAGGCTCCCTGTTACAAGAGGACAATTTCTTTCCTGTCAGAGTTTAGCTCTAGGCTGTGACCTTGCAAACTCCTCCAATTGCTAAAGCATGTTCTTTAATAGACATTTCTGTTACGTGACAGGACGTTCTTGTGCAGATGGGGCAAATGAAAGCAGCTGCTTAGGATCCTAGGCGGGTGGTGGGCTGAGGAAGGGGGAAGGCGCTGATATTTATTGAGCATCTATTAAGTGCTAGGCATTGTCTCATCGAACCCATCTAACAGCCTTATGAACTGGGCGTCATTATCCCCATTTCTTAGCTGAGGAAACTAAGGCTCAGCATGAAGGACATCCCCGCCCTCACCCCACCGTAATCTCTCCCGGTGCTCACATCTATCACTCCACAGCAAGCTGATTGCTTTACGTGCTCGTTTTTCTCTACTCAGCTGTGAATTCCTTGAGGGATAAAACTATGTCTCTGTCACCTCTGCGTTCTCTTGCCCAGAGCATAATGCTTAACACATCAGTAAAATGTCAGTTAAAGGAAGGAGCAAATGAAAAGCGTTAGAACCTGCAAGGTCACACAGCTGATGGGAGCAGAGCTGAAGTGGAGTCAGAGCTGCCTGATCCCAAAGCCCGTTTCCTGGTGCAGGTGAGGTGAGCGGGCTCCGCAGGGGCCGAGCAGCCAGCAGGACCTCAGCAGTTCTCAGGAGTCTCCTCTTTTATCTCTAAAAGACATGTAAATGGCCAGCCTAGAAAAGAGGGATTCTGTTGATCTGGCCTCTTCTTGAGTATGATGACACCTCTGTATAGCACATGTTCAGAATGACCCCCATAGTCTTTATGTCCAATTGACATTATAAATGGATATACCAGCTTTATTCCGTTACTCTGGGTACCCTGCCCTTCCCCCCAGCACTGTAAGGAACACTTGGAATGAAATCCTGGATTGAACATGCCAGGCAAGTCAGGAGGTGGATGGAGTCTTGAGTGGGGTCAGCCGACACCAAGTCAGTCAAGAGGTTAGCGCCTCAGGATGCCTCCTCTTTATTCAGAGACCACGGCACCACCTGAGAACACATACATCCCCAACTTCTCCTGACTTGGGTACTTTTGACCTTGAATTAGTAACTTAATTCTGGCCTTCTGGGGTCTCACAGCTCACTTAGTAGAGCCAGAGAACTTCAGAACTGGAAAAACTGAAGAGGTGCCCCAAACTAACCTTTCATAGAAAGAGAACATAGAGCACATGAGCCCAGGGCAGGGAGCTGGCCCGCCCGAGGCCACAGGGTAGGACTGTAGAGCTGGGGCTCACACTCAGGCCCCCACCACCTCCGTAGGGTGGGAGCACATCACTTAGGCCCTGGGGATGAATCACTAGCACATGGGTCTTGTTATAATTTTTTTTTTTTTTTTTTGCGGTACACGGGCCTCTCACTGTTGTGGCCTCTCCCGTTGCAGAGCACAGGCTCAGACACGCAGGCTCAGCGGCCATGGCTCACGGGCCCAGCCGCTCCGCGGCATGTGGGATCCTCCCGGACCGGGGCACAAACCCGTGTCCCCTGCATCAGCAGGCGGACTCTCAACCACTGCGCCACCAGGGAAGCCCTGTTATAATTATTTTTGCTAATTGGTCACAAAGCTGTATAGTTTTCAGAGCACTTTCACGTATAAGCAGCCATTTGACCCTCACTGCCATGTTGTGAGATAGGGATTATTGTTTTGTTTCACTTTGCAGGTAGGGAAACTAAGCCCTAAAAGTTACTAAGACACTTTCCCAAGAAACAGAGTCAAGGTTCAATCTTTGTTCTGCTGACTGCAGGTATCCCCCAGTCCAGCCCAGGGCGGAGCACACAGATGGATGAGTCAAAAGAAGGGAGGGGGCTTCCCTGGTGGCGCAGTGGTTGAGAGTCCGCCTGCCGATGCAAGGGACACGGGTTCGTGCCCTGGTTCGGGAAGATCCCACATGCTGCGGAGCGGCTGGGCCCGTGAGCCATGGCCGCTGAGCCTGCGCGTCCGGAGCCTGTGGTCTGCAACGGGAGAGGCCACACAGTGAGAGGCCCGCGTACCGCAAAAAAAAAGGGAGGACCGAGAGGAACAGGACAGAGGGTCAGCACTGTTTCCTTTCCCTCTTTTTCCCCTTTAACAAAGCCCCCCAATTCAGTGTCCCTTCCTAGACCACCAAGCCTTTCCCAAACGCCTCCAAGGGAATTAAGGGTGGGGCAGAATAAGGTGTGAGAGAGGCAGTAGGAATTCAGGGTCCAAGCCATCGTCAAGGGCAACTCAAGGCTAAAAGAGCAGAAGTGGCAGACTCCAGGACAGAACAAGTCAAATCCTGAGGAACAAGGAGCCAGACAATGGGTTGGGTGGGTGGGGGCAGAGAAAGGGTAGAGAGAGTCTCCACGGGCATACAGTGGGAGAGATGCCAGTAAAGACAAGAGACGTCACACGAGCAAAGGTGCGTAGGAAGAGGACAGGAGGAAGGAGGTGGGTCTGACTGGTGTACAGTGTCCCTTTGGGGGAAGGACTGGCTTTTAAAAAAAAGTGAATATATTCTAAAGGGCCTCAGAACACAGGCTGAGATATTTGAGTTTTATCATTTGGGCCAAAGGGAACTATTGGAGGTCTGTGGGCAGGGAAAGAGCAGAATGGCAAGCACGAGCTCTGATTACACAATCAGTATCAGGGTTTAGACTCAAAATGGTGCCCCCTTTAATCTGACAGTCTGCTTTGGTATAATTTGTTAAAAGTGACAAAATGTCTCATTTTGCTGCAGTTCATTTTGACCTTTCTTAATATTAGAAAGTTAATTTCAGAAGGGAAATAAATGTATTAGTGTTGTCACAGTCATAAAAAGATGAATTCTGTGCTGTCAAGTGGTTTCTTTGAATGAATCCATCATGCTCTAAAATGGTTGCCTTGCAACAGCCAGCATCTTCCCAGCTCCCTCCTCCTCTCCCTTCCTCCCTCCTTCTTTGTTCCTCCCTTGTCTCTTCCATCCCTCACTCCTTCCATCTGCCAACACATCTACTGTGATGTGCTCTGGGGAGACAGAGATAAAGGCACGGTTTCTACTCTAAGGCAAGACACACTCTGATGGGGAAGACAGGAAAGGAAAACCAGCCATTGTAGGTGTATCTAAATGCCAGAGGAGGAAAGAGCCTGAGCTGAGGGAACGAGCCCATTCTGCAGAGGGAACGCCTGTTAAATTAGGAAACCTGCCCTGTAGTAATAGGACTTGGGTTGACTCTGATTAGGAGAAAAGACAGTAGGTAGGATTCTGAAGGGTTGCGTTGGGTTGGGTTCTGGTCCCATATTCCATATACACTATTTCACTTAACCTTCACAGCTTTGTTGAAAGGGTCTTATTGTTCCCATTTTTTCAGAAGAGAAAAATGAGGTTCAGAGAGATGAAGTAATTTGGCCTGCCTGGGTTGTAAATGTCGCACACAGAGTTGACGCCAAAATCAACGTGGCTTGCAATGTACTGTGCTTCATCTCCAGCTAGCTATAGAGAATTATTATTTTTCTTATTTTATTGGCATATAGTTTATTTACAATGTTGTATTAATTTCTGCTGTACAGCAAAGTGATTCAGCCATATATATATATATATATATATATATATATATATATTCTTTTTCATATTCTTTTCCCTTATGGTTTATCCCAGGATATTGAATATAGTTCCCTGTGCTATACAGTAGGACCTTGTTGTTTATCCATCCTATATATAATAGTTTGCGTCTGCTAATCCCAAACTCCCAATCCTTCCCTACTCACCTCACCTCGCAACCACAAGTCTGTTCTCTGTGAGTCTGTTTCTGTTTTGTAGCTATGTTCATTTGTGTCATATTTTAGTGTCCACATGTAATTGATATCATATGCTATTTGCCTTTCTCTGTCTGACTTACTTCTCTTGGTATAATAATCTCTAGGTTCATCCATGTTGCTGCACATGGCATTATTTCACTCTTTTTTTATGGCTGAGTAACATTCCATTGTGTGATACCACGTCTTCTTTATCCATTCATCTGTCAATGGACATTTAGGTTGTTTCCATGTTTTGGCGATTGTAAATAGTGCTCCATGAACATAGGGATGCATGTATCGTTTCGAATTACAGTTTTGTTTGGATATATGCCCAGGAGTGGGATTGCTGGGTCATATGGTAGTTCTATTTTTAGTTTGTTAAGGAACCTCCATACTGTTCTCCATAGTGGCTGTATCAATTTACATTCCCACCAACAGTGTAGGAGGGTTCCTTTTTCTCCACACTCTCTCCAGCATTTATTATTTGTAGACTTTTTAATCATGGCCATTCTGACTGTTGTGAGGTGATACCTGATTGTAGTTTTGATTTGCATTTCTCTGATAATTAGTGATGATGAGCATCTTTTCATGTGCCTATTGGCCATCCGTATGTCTTTAGAGAAATGTCTGTTTAGGTCGAGAATTATTTTTTATTAGACCACATGGTGTACTGTTATTAACTTCACTACACCAGTTATGCTCATTAGTTTTGTAACCTTGGAAACCCAGTTCTTTCCTCTCTCTGGATCTCAGTTCCCCATTAGTTCAATGAAGAGGTTGAACCGGCTCTGCCCTCCCCTGGTTGTAGAGAACTCCTGGGATCTGAGGGCACACTGTAATCCAGTTCTTCTCAAACCTTAATGGGCAGGAAACACCTGAGTATCTCATTAAAGTTCAAGTTCTGATCAGTGGGTCTGGAGTGCAATCTGAGAATCTGCCTTTCTAACAAGCTCCCAGGTTATGCTGATGTTGCTAATTCAAGGACCCCATTTTTTTTTTTTTTTTTTTTTTTTGCGGTACGCGGGCCTCTCACTGCTGTGGCCCCTCCCGTTGCGGAGCACAGGCTCCGGATGCGCAGGCTCAGCGACCATGGCTCACGGGTCTAGCCGCTCTGCGGCGTGTGGGATCTTCCCGGACCGGGGCACGAACCCGTGTCCCCTGCATCGGCAGGCAGACTCTCAACCACTGTGCCACCAGGGAAGCCCCAAGGACCCCATTTTGAGTAGCAAGGCCTCGACCTATGGCAGGAGCAAACTTTGGGGTACAGGGTGGACGCACTGAGGGTGTGAGTTTAAGATGGCTGAAAGGAAAGCAAGCAGTAAAGGCGATCTTACTCAGATCTGGTCAGCAGTTGGAGTTCTGGGTTCATTTTATTACCAGGGATTTTCACTATCTTGGGTTTAAAACCAGTGATTCTCTTAAGAGATTAAAAGGAAGAAAATTGAACTTTTAAAGTCTCAAAGAAATTTTTTCTACAGTAATCACATCTGTTTCAGTTCAAGGTGCGGCCTGATGTTTCCCCCGGAGCTCAGATTTCTATCTCGGATGAATACAGCAGCAGCCCTCCTGTGGGAGGGCGACTGTCTCTCTTCCCTCCTCACATCTTGGTGGGGGACGCAGCACACTCACAGCTTCCTAAAGCGAATTTCCTAAAGCCCTTCAGGGATCCCTATTACCTACCGGTTGAAGACCCTCCAGCTTGGTATTCAAAGCTTTAGACTCATGTCTCTATACTCCTGTGCAGGAAACTTTTACTCTTATCCTAATTGTCTGTTCCTCTTCTCCCAAAAAGGCACGTGTCTCACCCACATTCACGTTGCCACTCTCTTAAGTTCACATTCATCCCTGCACCTTCACCCCCGCACGCTCCCCTCTAACTGGACTATTACCCCTCCCCTCTCACTGGCCAGCCCTCAGAAGTCTACACAGCATTCAGGTTTGTCTCCATGCCACCACTTCCGGGAAGCCTTCTGTCATTGTCATGGCTGTAAATGAGTACTTACATGAACCCATAAACTATTTTGTATCCTTTATTTCTGAGGACAACTGTGCTAGGTAAGTATCACCCCCATTTTATGTATGAACAAAAAGAGACATGGGGATTCCCAGCCAAACCTATTGAACTCTGAAGTCTGGGTTCCTTCTTTCGCTCCTTTGCTTTCCCCAGCATGTTATTTGTACATCTTTATGCGTGTCATGACATACTCCTTTGGTTTAGAGCTACTTTTCTTTCTGATGAGAGGAGAAAACAGTTTCACTGGGTAAAGAGGGTGAGGTAGAATGGCCTGAAAGATTGCTGGATGTTAGAAGTAAGGGGAAGGCCACCAGGGTGATGCAAGCTGGGGAAAAAGGGGCATATTTGCCAACCTTTTTTCAATGGAAAGCACACAATAGAGCCTGCAAAGTGTGCAGAGCCCTTTCCCTTACGTCATCTCATGTCTCAAGATTACCTTCTTTGGACTACATTTTGATGGATTCCTATGATTATTCTCAATACCACTGGGTCCCTTTCAAGCCAGTTGAGACTAATGAGTTAGAGGCAATCAAATCATAGACTGTCAGAGCCAGAAAGAAAATGAGAGATTCTTGTCCAGCCTCTTCATTTTGCAAATGAGAAAACTGATGCCAGAAGGGAAATGACTGCCTCAAGGTCACACAGTGATTTAATGGCATAGATTCATTTGGCATTTATTGCATCTTTTTGCTTAGCATCTTCCATTTCAGAGGGAGGTGCTTCTGGGTGAATGTGTGTCTTAGTTAATGCCAATAGTCCTTCATGTGGCAAAAGTACAAGAAAGAAACCACAGCACTCTGATTCATCGTAACCTCTGCCAACAGAGTGGGCTGCCCATGGTTTTCTTTTCATCGGAGGGCGACCTTGGAAATCCAGACCTATGACACCTGGCTTTTCCTCCTTATACTTTTCAACTCTTCCTCTAATTATTTCTAAATAAGTACTTCAAATGCTCACAAACACAGCCATTATCCTCATGGCCTAAATTCATAATTATTGCACGACTAAAGGCAATTTTGAGCATGAGAAAAACACAGAACACATTTCTGCAAGAAACTGTGCTGTGGACTTCCCTGGTGGAGCAGTGATAAAGAATCCGCCTGCCAGTGCAGGGGACATGGGTTTGAGCCCTGGTCCGGGAAGATCCCACATGCTGCGGAGCAACTAAGCCCGTGTGCCACAACTACTGAGCCTGTGCTCTAGAGCCCACAAGCCACAACTACTGAGTCCACGTGCCACAACTACTGAAGCCCGTGTGCCTAGAGCCCATGCTCCACAACAAGAGAAGCCACTGCAATGAGAAGCCTGTGTACCACAACAAAGAGTAGCCCCCGCTCGCCGCAACTAGAGGAAGCCCGCGTACAGCAATGAAGACCCAATGCAGCCAAAAATAAGTAACTGAATGAATTAATTAATTTTTAAAATTACTTAACTAAAAAAAAAAAAAAAGAAATTGTGCTGTATTATTTGGTTTTTGCTATGGTAACAAATGACCCCAGTAACTCAGTAGTGGATAACAGCAAACATTCATTTCATATTCATGTTCTGTGAGGGCTATGAGTGAGTCAGTTGCCAGTCTGCTCACATATCTTCTCGCCTAGGTCCAAGCTGAAAGTTCATTCCCTGTCTGGGATCCACTCTTGTCATGGCACGGGACAGGAATGCCATCCCTTTTTTCTTTTTTTTTTCCAGCCGCACCACGCTTCTTGCAGGGTATTAGTTCCCCAACCAGGGGTTGAACCCACGCCCTCTGCAGTGAAAGTGCAGAGTCCTAACCACTGGACCACCATGTAATTCCCAATGCTATCCCATTTAAAGCTTCCACACAGAAGTGGCAAATATCGTGACTGCTTACCTTCCATTGGCCAAAACTTGTGCCAAGGCCAAGGCCAAAGTCAGTGAGGTGGGGATACACATACTCCTCTTGGATTCTTGGGCAAACAAAATGACAATGGGAGATCCTTGTTACAAGGAAGAGAGAATGGTCAGGAGCAATGGTCTGACCCACCAAATTGCCTTGTGGCTGAATCAAAGTATGACTTCAGGGAAGTCATTTGCCCTCTTTGGAGCCCAATTTCTGATCTTTAAAATGAGGAAGTTGACTTAGGGGAGCAAGTTAATATGATGGAAAGAATCAGATATAACTGAGTTCAAGTTCTAGCTGTACCTCAGACTAGCTGTGTGGTTTTAGGTAAGTTACTTAGCCGCTCTCTGTTTTCTCATCTGTTTCTTCTAAAATTCAATCCCGTAGTTTGAAAAAAAAAACAGAACGGCTTCAACCTGTTAATGATTCTCATAAACTCTTGTTTTTCACCTTAGAAAACATCTTTCAGGAAATAATGTCTCCTGAGAGAGAACTTTTTCTTTAGAAGATGTGATTCTTTTAAGTTCTGTTAAACTTAAGAAAAACTGAATTCAGTACCTTTCTTTTTTTTAATTCTGGTGCATTTTTCTTTTTTTTTTTTAGATGTTGGGGGTAGGAGTTTATTAATTAATTAATTTATTTTTGCTGTGTTGGGTCTTCGTTTCTGTGCGAGGGCTTTCTCTAGTTATGGCAAGCAGGGGCCACTCTTCATCGCGGTGCGCGGGCCTCTCACTGTCGCGGCCTCTCCTGTTGCGGAGCACAGGCTCCAGACGCTCAGGCTCAGTAGTTGTGGCTCACAGGCCTAGTTGCTCCGCGGCATGTGGAATCCTCCCAGACCAGGGCTCGAACCCGTGTCCCCTGCATTAGCAGGCAGATTCCCAACCACTGCGCCACCAGGGAAGCCCCTGAATTCAGTACCTTTTAAAATAGAAATATTTCTAGCACACTGTGCTTTTATAAAGGATTTTTATTTAGCCATCTATCTGGCCAGCCAGCTATGCTTTGTCTGTATGTGCAAGAAGTTGTTAATGGTCATTATTTCTGGGTTGCAGAATTTCAAGTGATTTGTTTAACTTTCCCCTTTGACCTGAGACAATGCCCAGCCCCTAGCGCTAAGCTTCCGTAGGAATCGACACCCCTACCTTTCCCCACCTTCGTTTGCATAACTCACTGGATCCTGAGCTCTCCATGGAGACCCCACATCTTGAGGAAGCCTTCTCTGACCCAGCCATCCCAGGGGTTAGGTTTCCTATGCCTATGTCTCCCCTGAGAGTACAAACTCCTACTGATGCAGGAACTGGAACTAATTTATCTTTTTAGTTCCAGCACTCAGCACAGGGTCTGACGCTTAGTAGACACTCAGTGAATATTGTTGAATAAATTAATAAATGTGGTTCTGTTTCGTTCAAGCAAGCTGTGGATTCCCACAAAGCGGAGCTCCCAGCCCAGTAGCAGGCGCTCCAGCCCTCTGGCAGAGGTTGGGGTCAATGGCCTTTTCTCAACACTGCTTGGCAGGCTTGAATTCTCTGCAGCTTCCCTCTCTCCCTCCTTCTTTCCCTCAAGGGGCCAAGAGAGCTCTCTGTCTCTGAGCCTAGCTGTTTATTTTTCTTTTCCCCGTTGTGGAATGTTGCAGCACTTAAACTTTAAAAATAAAAGGATTGATTTTTATCTTGAATTTTTGTTTGTTTTTTTTCTGACTAGGGAGTTAAAAAAAAATCTTATTTCCTCCACACCAATAGAGATAGTCTTACACAGACAAAGAGGCATGCAAAATGCTCATCTACAGTATGGCCTAGTGATTGTGGCAGGAAAACAAAAATGGAGTCAGTATTACCACCAGAGCTCTCTCAGATGGAGCCAGTGGGCCACTGAGGAAGTGTGACTTATGCATGTCTCAGTCTGGATGGAATCTGACCTTTTGACCACTTATTGACCTAATGAAGGCATCCAGAAGATGTGCCAGAAACTCAAGATACTTACTGGACCTTTACCCTAATATAAACCGTGACAGCCTATCTACCTACTGGACCCTCACCCTAAAATAACTCGTGATTCCTTAAGAGCAAATATTTCCTGACTGTCAGAATCAATCACAATTCTCACCCGGTAACTTTAACAACCTCCTGGCTTTTTGTCTTTATTACCCCCTGGCTCTTTCTCTTCCCCGCACATTCCTTCGGTTTTACCCAAATCTGTGTCTCCCGAATTGCAATTTCTTTTTTTAACATCTTTATTGGAGTATAATTGCTTTACAATGGTGTGTTAGTTTCTGCTTTATAACAGAGTGAATCAGTTATACATATACATATGTCCCCATATCTCTTCCCTCTTGCGTCTCCCTCCTTCCCACCCTCCCTATCCCACCCCTCTAGGTGGTCACAAAGCACCGAGCTGATCTCCCTGTGCTATGCGGCTGCTTCCCACTAGCTATCTATTTTACATTTGGTAGGGTATATATGTCCATGCCACTCTCTCACTTTGTCACAGCTTACCCTTCCCCCTCCTCATATCCTCAAGTCCCTTCTCTAGTAGGTCTGTGTCTTTATTCCCATCTTACCCCCAGGTTCTTCATGACTTTTTTCTTTTATTTCCTTAGATTCCATATATATATATATATATATGTGTGTGTGTTAGCATACGGCTCATTGTTCTTTGAGCCTTGATGTTCATTATTGTTCTACATGGTTAAGGGCATATGCTTTGCAGTCATGCAGATTGGCTTTAAATTCTCTTTCTTACTCAGCTGTGTGACCTTGGGCAAGTGAGGCACCCTCTCTGAAATTTTCTTTATTGTTAAAATGAAGATACTATCTAAATCTCTGGCTTATGTGAAAATTAAATGAGATAATCCTTGTAAAACATAATACAATGCCTGACAGTCTCATTAAAAGGTGAAGATTGCTAGGTTATACCAGCTAGCCATAACACTTGCCAGGGCCAGGCACTGTTTTCAAAAGTACTTTATTTGTATTCATTCTAATAGTTCTCACCACTGAAAGATAGGTATTATTATTATCCCCATTCTATGGGTGAAGAAATGAATTAAAGTAACTGTCTGTGCAATCCTGCAAATAGTAGTGGCCCCCGGGAATGTGGGCACAGTGTGTAGTCGTAGTGCCTACAACTGTCTACCCTTGGGGTGAGATGGGCATTGGCTGAAGCCAGGACCCTCCCCAAACTATCCTCTCCCATCCCCTGCTCTTTCTTGCTCTCCGTGACCCTGCCTTGGAAGTCAGGCCACCTGACACGAGAATCCCTTCTCTCCCACCCTTCGCTGAAACCCAGAGCCCTGGGCCTCTGTCACTCAGCCTCGGCCTGCTTCTAAACCACTTGTCAGGCTGCCAGAGGGCTGGGTGGCCTGTCCGCTTTTCAGGGCAGCTGACAGAACTGGGAAGGCTTGGCAACGGCTTTAGCTGTGAACAGAATCTCAGTGAAGGCTTTGGCCCAAGCTATAGTGGGTGTTATGACCTGGAGGCTCTGCCCTGGCAGTTGGGGAGGAGAGTAAATATTGCAGGTTCAGGGCCCAGCTTCAGCCCCTACCCCTCCGCTATGCGATGGTTTCTTGTCCTCAACTGTGGTGAGAGCTGTTCAGTTGTAGTTGATGCCCACTTTTCCCCAGATTGTGTGTCTGTGTGTGTGTGTGTGTGTGTGTGTGTGTGTGTGTGTGTGTTTAGTGGGGAAGGAGTGACTCTTCTTCACCTAGAAGCTGGTTTCCTGGGGTAGAGAAGGGTCCAGCAGACAGGGCATATGGGAAGAGGAAGGGAGAATAAGGAGGAGAATTACAAGGAATCTGAATCCACTGGGAAAGTAAAGGTCAGAGGGAAGTGAAGGCACCTTGGAAGATAAAAGAAAGTATATAGACTATCTTAGATCATCTAATCAGATACTTTTCCACCTAAATGTGCTTAATGACTGAACATAAGAATTCTGGAGGTTTTGAGGTGGGAGGACAAAACAGCCGCTTACAAAATTTATTTAAACATTATCTCTTATCTTCAAAATGTATACAGCCTAAACCTAAATATACAACATAAACCCCAGATAGGGCTTCCCTGGTGGCACAGTGGTTGACAGTCCGCCTGCCGATGCAGGGGACAAGGGTTAGTGCCCCGGTCCGGGAAGATCCCACATGCCGCAGAGCGGCTGGGCCCGTGAGCCATGGCCGCTGAGCCTGCGCGTCCGGAGCCTGTGCTCTGCAACGGGAGAGGCCACAACAGTGAGAGGCCCGCGTACTGCAAAAAACAAAAACAAATAAACCCCAAATAGGTTTCAGTCAGCCATTTCTTCATTCTCACCTTCAGGGATGCACCCCTTACTCTACTGCTCCAGACGCTGCCACCCTCCCCCGCACTGGTTCCATGGGATGCCTATCTGTTGTGCGTTCTGGTGCCTAAAAAAGCACCCTAACCAATGGCCTCAATGTGGGCAGGAAGGATTCAGCAAGCCCTATCATGTATCAGGCACTGAGCAATGGGGATGCAGAGATGGGTTAGACCAGCCTCCATCCTCAGGCAACTCATGGTGCAAAGGGAGAGGCAGACCCAATAGCGGGCAATGATGGTGCAGCATAGTCAGACTGGAGTAGCAGTGGCAGCTTCGACATGGGGGACACATACTCTACTCCAGGCATTTTTACATTATCTCTAATCCCATCACGACGATCCTGGGGCAGATGTTATCATGTTTATTGCAGAGATGAAGAAACCTGGGGCTAACCGAGTCATACAGCTGATAGGTGGGGCAAACAGGATTTAAATCCAGGTCTCTCTTATTTCAAAATTTGTGTTCTTCCTGCTCTATTGACTCCTGTAATAAAGAAGAGGGTGATCTAGGAGGGCAGAAAATAAACCCACCCTGGGACGGGTGGTCAGGAAAGTCTTCCTGAAGGAAGCAATGCTATATTAAGTCTTAGAAGATAAGTAGGAGTTGGCCAGGCATCCACAAGCAGGGGAAAAAGAGAGTTTGGGGGATGGGGAAGGTCATGTGATAAACGTGGAGCAGTGATAATGACATGACTTTCTTGGGAGTTGAAGAGGGTCCTAGGACTAGAGTGAATGACACTATAGAAAAGTGATGAGATGTAATGAGGCCAGAGAAATGGGTAGGGCCAGATCATGGACATGGGCAGGGCTTTTCACAATCGAACATTATCCTCAAGTCCTTGGGGAAGTAGTGGAGGTATGTCAATTGGAGGAGTGACATGGTCAGATCTGCACTCAGGAAAGTTATCTCCAGCCACGTGTAGAGGATGAACTGAAGGACGAGAGACTGGAGGATCTCTCAGCATCTATCCATCCATCTCCATTTGTCGCCATCATTTATCCATGTCTTGGTCTCCTCTGTTTTGTCTCTGCTTGCTTGTGTCTGTCTAATTATGAGTCTCTACCTCTCTCTGACCTGTCTTATTTATCTGGTCCCTCGGCCTCTCCATCTAACCCTAGACAGGGCACATCACCACTCTGAGACAAGGGTCCCTCATCAATAAAATGAGGATCATAATGCCAGCTTGAAAAGGTTAGATGAGGGATTAAGTGTGATATTGCACGTGAGATCTTTTTATACATTACAAAGTACCTTACACACATGAAGGCTTATTGTTATCTAGCTACTGCTCTTTCAGGTGTTATATTTTGTTTTATATTCTTTTTTGAACAAACATTCATTGATCATCTAGGCTAGGCACCTGCTGTGTATCTTGCAAGAGAGGGAGTTTACAATGAGTCAGAAACAATACCAGCCTTCTAGAGGATCGGAGTAGAAGTATACAATAAGCTAGATTAAAAGCCTCTGTTATATTTTTCTAACTTGCCTGTCTATTTGCCTGTCCATCTGTTCATCCATGCATCCACCCACCCATCCACCCGTCTCTCTCTCTGGCTCTGGTTGTGCTTACATCTGCATCCATGGGCAGTAACTGATGCAGAACCATCCAAGCCACATTGGCCCTGACTTGCAATCCCCTCCTGTCTACAGATCACCTTGCACCATGCAATTTTTCAAAGCCTGTGCCCTTAAAATAAGGGAGAAAAATAAACTGTGAGAAGACCAGCTTTGGATGACTTGGAAGGTGCCTTCCTTCTTTACAGTTTTAGGACTCTCTCTACCCCTTCCCGCTACTGTGGCTCCAGCACTTTCCTGAAGATCTGAGCTGATCTCACATAGATCTGACACTACCACATTCTATAAATCAAGAAAACTAGGTTGAAAGGCCTGAGGAGCCAATGTCATTGAATTCTACCATCTCTGTGACTAACCCAGTACTGTCAGATAGTCCCAAGGCAGTTTCAGACATCCACATCTTTAACAAAGATTGTAAAGAGTTCATGGTGACTTTGCCTTATAAGCCCTGTGTCTCTGAAATGTCCTTTAAGAAGTAGCATTGTATAGTAGGGAACGAGTCCTATTCTGCTGCTTATAAGCTCTGTGACTTGAGTCAAGTTACTCAACCACTCTGGGCCTCAATGTCAAAATTAACAAGATGAGGATAATACTTCCTCTTAGGGTTGTTGTAAGGACTTAGTGATATAATGTCCAGTGTGGAATGTTTGGCACAAGACCTGACGTTGTATCCTCAGTGAATTGACTCAGGGTTGGAACTCAGATTTATTTTTCCCTGGTAACAAAACATACTGTCACTAACCTGAGCATCGGACTCTGTGGTTTTGTATGTAGGTATGTGCTTGTGTGTCTGAAAGCAGATATGTCTGTGCAGGTATAGTTGGATACGGCTATGCTGTAAATTTCAATGCACAACTTATACCTGGTAAGTACCAGAAAGGTGCTGCTCAGTGGAAATTTCTGTGATGATGGTGTTCTTTTGCACTGTCCGTTAACAATAGCTACCAGCCACACATGACTTTTGAGCACTTGCAAATGTGGCTAGTGCAACTGAGGAATTAAATTATTTAAACTAATTTAAATTAATTTAAATGCAAATAGTTGCAAGTGACTACTATATGAGACAGTGCAGCCCTAGACTATTCCCTTGTTTCTGATGACACCTGAAATAATGATTATGGGATTAAAAGAATTCCTGAACACCTGCTATGTTTTAGGCACTTGGACATGCACTAACTCATTTAACCCATGTCAGCCCTGTGAGAAGAATGGCCTTACTGCCACTTCCTGTTTGTTGACAAGGAAATTGAGACATGGAGAAATAGAGCGACTCCTTCAATGTCACCCAGTAAGTTCAGGTTCTGAGCCTAGATCTCCAGTTCCAAAGCTCTTCTCTTTTCATGACCTATGCTCATGCTGCCTTAGAGCAGTGTTTCCTATCTGCCAACTGCAGCCACTGCCTCAGGGAGCACTCAGGGGTGGTGCCTGGGGGCAGTGAAGCCCTTTCAGTGGGCCTATGAGACCCACCTGATTTGGCCCTCTATCAACTCTCTGACCTCCTCTCCCATGACCCTCTGCTCTGTCACCCTGCCCTAGATACCGGCTTCCTTGCTTTTCAATGATCTCTTAAGGCATGCTCCTGCCTGGGGTGGGGGTGGGGGGTGGGGGGGTCTTCCTACAGGTACTTCCCCCAGTCTGTCTCCAGGGTGCAAGTATAGTTAGGAACTGATCACTCCATCTGCAGGATGGAGAGTGGATTTGGGTGGTGAGGGAGGGAAGGCGGCGTTTTCAGTGGAAACAGAGAGGTCAGTTGGGTGGCTACTGCAATAGTCCGGAAGCACAATAGTCAAAATCCAAGCCACTGACCTTGCCCAGAGCCTCACTGACTGCTAAGTGTCAGAGCTGGAATGACCTACGAGATCATCTGGTGTAAGCCCTTCTTTGAAGAATGATGAAATTGAGGTCCACAGGATTTTCCCAATGTTGGCTGAGTTGGTACAGGGGCTCCCATCTCCTCATATGATCTTTTGTCTGCTATGATTTTTTTTCCTGCATTACAAAACCATCATAAAAATAGATGTTTCACTACAAACAACATTTTACCTCCATTCCAACTCTTCTTTCACTTTTAGAGACAGCCCCTAATTCTTTTCTTTTTTAATATAAATTTATGTATTTATTTTTGGCTGCGTTGGGTGTTCATTGCTGCGCGCGGGCTTTCTCTAGTTGCGGCAAGCGGGGGCTACTCTTTATTGCGGTTTGCGGGCTTCTCGTTGCAGTGTCTTCTCTTGTCACGGAGCATGGGCTCTAGGCACGCGGGCTCCACTTGTGGCTCATGGGCTCTAGAGCACAGGCTCGATAGTCGTGGCGCACAGGCTTAGTTGCTCTGCAGCACGTGGGATCTTCCCGGACCAGGGCTCAAACCCATGTCCCCTGCATTGGCAGGCGGATTCTTAACCACTGAGCCCCGCAGGGAAGTCCCGTGACAGCCCCTATTTCTTAAAGGCCACTGAGTCACCTAAAGGCAGGAATTCAGTTCTCTCTAAACAAAACAATTTTTACAAAGAATGAGCAAGTCTTCCCCCAGAAGTCTGAGCATGTCCTGTAGAGAATGCAGAAATTCTAGAAGATGTCTTGGAAGAAGATAGAAAAATCTTATTCTACTTTTGAGAAATGAAGGAAAAAAAAAAACCCAAAAGCTCAAAGATACCATTTCTGATGCCTGATAATATTCTTCTCTCATCTCTCATTTCCCCACAACTATTTTGTCTTAAGGCTCTGGGAGCCTGTGGGAAGCTGCTGTATGATTTTTATCTCTATGATTAAAGTGTTACACTTTATTGAGTTCTTTACATCAGCAGCAAAATCTGCGATGCAGGGTTTTACATAACACCTCATTTTCTTCTTGCACCATTACTGTTATTAAGCTGGTGTCAATAAACAGAAAATACAGCTTCTCTCACAATGTACTCTTTATTTTTGTTCCAGTAGCAAGAAGGAAAAAAGGGCGGGGGTGTGGGGGAGGGAGAAAGTACACAGACACAACCCGGAAGAATTTTTGTCCATTATGTCCCTTTGATGTCTGCTCTTCTCTCTTCCTGTTTCGTGTCAACATTTCCCACAGAAGGTGGAGGATGGAGATCATCTCTGCTGAGGGCTGTTTTCTTCTCCATGATTAACTCGTCCTTTTATTCATTCAACAAGGATTTCTTCAGCACTTACTATGTGCCAGGCTCAGTGCTAGTTGTTGGAGATGTAAAGATTTCAGGTCCTGACCAGTGCTTGTTCCAGTGGGGGAAATAGACATACATAGCAATAATAATGAAACAGTGAAATGAGTATAACAAAAATAGAGGGTTGATTGAAAACATAAGTGAAAGCGGGCATGGTCAACCATACTCAGGTGTGTTAAGGAAGCCTTTAAAGAGGAAGAGATGCTAGTCTTGGGCCCTAGAGGATGGGTAGGTAAAGCAAGGCTTTCTTGGCCAAGGGAATGGCACAACTGAAGCCTTGGAAGGCACAGAAGAGCATGGCATGGTCTGGAACTGTCAGTTTGGCATGAGGAAAGCATCAGATGCCTGTTAGCAGACAATAGGAAATGAGATTGGAGATGGAGGCAGGTCTTTGAGGACCTGATATTCACATACATAAATATCTTCTATGACCGCTGTTAATCCACCCTCTGGACGCCCTTAAGACCAGGCCAAAATTAGAGGCTCAAGGCAGAAAGGCATAGTGGGAAGAACGTGTACTCTGGATAGAAGATCTGGGTTTTATCCTTGGCTCTGTTACTTCCTAGCTGTGTAATCTTGAGCAGTGTAAAATGTAAAATGGGTATGGTGAGGGTGACACAATGATTGTGAACAAGTTTTGTAAGTTGTTGATAGTATATTATATGTCAAAGGAAAGGGGGGGGGGGAGAAAAATTCCAGACAATTCAAAGAGCCAGAGAAGTTATAAACTCATCCTATGTGGCTTTTAAAAAATAAAAATTTTATAGGCGTATTTTTGATTTACAATGTTGTGTTAGTTTCAGGTGTACAGCAAAGTGATTCAGGTATGCATATACATATATTCATTCTTTTTCAGATTCTTTTCCCGTATAGGTTATCACAGAATACTGAGTAGAGTTCCCTGTGCTATACAGTAGGTCCTTGTTGGTTATCTATTTTATATATAGTAGTGTGTGTATGTGAATCCCAAGCTCCTAATTTATCCCCCCTGCTGCCAGATTTCCCCTTTGGTAACCATAAGTTTGTTTTTGAAATCTGTGAGTCTGTTTCTGCTTTGTAAATAAGTTCATTTATATCATTTTTTTAAACATATATTCCTCATACGAGTGATACCATATATTTGTCTTTCTCTGTCTGACTTACTTCACTTAGTATGATAATCTCTAGGTCCATCCATGTTGCTGCAAATGGCATTATTTTGTTCTTTTTTATGGCCAAGTAATATTCCATTGTATATAGGTACCACATCTTCTTTATCCATTCCTCTGTCAGTGGACCTCTCACTGTTGTGGCCTCTCCTGCTGCGGAGCACAGGCTCCGGACGCGCAGGCTCAGCGCCCATGGCTCACAGGCCCAGCCGCTCTGCGGCATGTGGGATCTTCCCAGACCAGGGCACGAACCCGTGTCCCCTGCATCGGCAGGCAGACTCTCAACGACTGCGCCACCAGGGAAGCCCTGTGTCTTGGCTGTTGATGAAAGTTTTGATGTGGATGTGGATGAGGGAGACTGCACTGTCTTGGGACATCCCTTCAAACTAAGAGATAGAGCCTAGTTTGTCCCACACCTCCTTGTCCAACCCTTGCTCACCTCTCACAACTGCCCCCTCACTCCTTGCTGCTTCCTGGATGTGTGATGAGTGCATGACAATCAACCTCTTCTATTCAGAGGGAGTGAGAGCCTGCAGCAAAGTAATAGCTTGAGAAAACCCTTGTCCTCATGCCATTTGCATTCCAGTAGGGAGCCCAGGTGTTTGAGTATGTGTATATAGGTTTTTGATTTTTTTTAACTCTTGTTCTGATTCTGTATCCTATCAAAAATGTGCAATAATGCTTATGTCTAACTATATTAATAAATAGCCCTATTCTTATAGGAGACATATGATTGCATGGGAAATGTGTTTTTTTCACACAAATGGCCATGTTTAGGAAAACCCAACTTGTTTGAATCAAAATGTCATAACCTAAGACCATAGACCATCTGATAGCATCCCATTCTAACTGGGGACAAGTACCTAGGAGGCAAACATCCAACTCAAACTTGTAAGATGATGACACTCTCAATCTCAGGGAATGACCCACCCTCTACCCAGTCACCCAAGCCAGAAACCTGGGAATCAGCCCAAATTTTGGTCCCATACCCAGCACTGGCAATCTTACCTTCTAATGCGCCTCATATCTGTACCCATCTTCTCGTCCTCACTACCCTACTTTGATTCATAATCTTGTCTTTTTTTAATTAGTCTTCAGTTGGACTCTGACAAAAATGTCCCAGCCATTTCATTCCTTTGAGGCTTACAACCCCCAGTTCTTCCTCGTCACAGCCTCCAGAACAATCTTTACAAAAGGCACATGTAATCATGTTATACTTCTATAAACTACTTCTCTGGCTCTCCATTTTCTACTTTGCAGGACAAGCCCAACTCCTTCGTGGCTTGCAAGGCCTTCCATGAATGGTCCCTAGACTCTTCTCCAGCCCCTCTCCTCACCCCACTGCCCCTCCGCTCCATACCCTTCAATGGTGCCAAGCACCCGATAGTTCCCTGAACGGGCTGGGTGGGTTTTGGTCTTGGGGATTTTGCTCACACACTCCCTCTGCCTAGGATGCCTTTCTCTCTGCTGGCAGCTCCCCACTTTCTCACCCACTTGGTGAGAACCTTCTGGTCTTTCAACGCCTTGCTCAACAGCCTCCTGTTCCACAGTCTTCCCTGACCACCCAGCGAATGGATGTTTCCTTCAGCTGTCACTTCACCCCATCTTCACACACACCGCCCAGAGCACCGGAAGCCTTATGGACACTTAGGGGTGGGGAAGGGGGACAGGAGGAGAGAAGGAGTGAAGAGAGACAAGAGAGGAGGAGAGAGGGGGAGGTGGGAGTGGAGGAAAGAGCAAAGGAACTGCCATGGGATCCCTCCCTGTACTTTTCTCCTCCCTGCCTCTCCCCTCGCCACCTGCACCGAATAAAGCAGGTAGGAACCATCTTAGAGTTCTCTAGGACAAAGCGCATAATTTCGGCACGAATGCTGACACCCCTGAACGGTTCTTCGAAAAGCAGTGATATCTACACTACCGAATGGGAAGACTGCATTAGCTTGGAGATGTGGTTGCACTGCCGTCTTGCAGTATTTCCTCTCCCCACAGGGCCGTGCCAAGGTTAAGGCTGATGCACTCAGGTCTTAAAGGAGATGAGGTGGGAACGGCTGGCAGAATCTGTCCTCAGAGGCCACAGGAGGAGAAAAAACAAAAGAAAAGAGTGCAAAGCAGAAACATGAGGTGATTGAAAAATATAAGACTCCAGGGCATAAATGGGCTCTGAGAAGTCACCAAGTCAACTCTCTCAATGGGGCAGTTGAGGAGAGGAGAGGGTCTTCTCCAGAGTCACAGGCCAGGTTAGTAGCAGAGCCAAGATGGACTTCCTGGGAAGAAAGGAACTAACATTTCCTGAGGACAGAGCCCCAGCTCAGCAGTTAGAGATACATTATTAACTCTCTGGATCAGCGAGCAACCTCCTCTAGGAGACGCCTCTAAGCATTCAGACCACACGTATTTACTGAGCTCTTTTTTTTTTTTTTTTTTTTTTTTGCGGCACGCGGGCCTCTCACTGTTGTGGCCTCTCCCGTTGCGGAGCACAGGCTCCAGACGCGCAGGCTCAGCGGCCATGGCTCACGGGCCCAGCCGCTCCGCGGCACGTGGGATCTTCCCAGACCGGGGCACGAACCCACGTCCCCTGCATCGGCAGGCGGACTCTCAACCACTGTGCCACTAGGGAAGCCCTTACTGAGCTCTTAATACGTTCCTGGGGGTGCCCTAGTTTCATCAGCCTTTGATATATAATGAAGCAACATTAACTTTTAATTATGAAATTAAGATGTCCCTCAGCTCTCACAGGCTTAAATATCATATCATCTCAGTCCTTTTCTTGTTTTGTCTCATCTTCCTGCTCAGACTGGGCTTTCTGCAGGAAGGCCTGGCTTTTCCATTTGTATCTATGTCCACTCTAGATGCAGGAGTGAACACCTGGGGGGACCCCCAAGGGCGAGAATCAAGCAGAGGCTTTGGAAGCAGTGTGCTGTACGTTAGAATCCCAGTTCAGACCCTAACCTGCTATGAGATCTTGACAAGTCTGTCTCGGAGCTTCTTCTGAGAAACTAAGACCACGATCTTATTTACTTTAGTGAATTGTTGAGAAAATCAAATGAACTCATTGGTGTGAGAATGGTTTTTAAACTCTACAAATGTGCAAGATAATGGTTATTGTCAATAGATGTTCTATTGAACAAGGAAGAAATTTACATTTATGTAAGCTGGGTTCCCAAGCCCCTCTCACGTCTATGCTCCTATACCCCCTGCACCTGTCTTTGAGTCTTCCGTTGCACATGCAATTACTTTTTAAATGTCCATCTTCCCTGTAAAGTTTTGAACTCAGAGAGGTCCGTATCCCTGGTGCCAAGCACAGCACTTGAACGAAGTATCACTGTGTGACTGAAAAGAATGTATAGATTGTATAATCTGCCAGATGTTTGGCCAGGTGCAAAGCCAGTCACCGCATTCGACTTCATGGGAACCCTGTGAGGTTGGGATTATTATCCCCAATTTTTAGATGAGGAAACTGTGGTGCAGGTCATAAAGCCCACCCATGGCTAAGCTGACACTTGAAGCCAACTCTGCCGGATCCCAAAACCATGGAACTCTTGTGACTGCCCTCTTCTATCGTCATCATCATTGTCTCAGTCAACATGGGGGTCACCAATCACTGCTACAGTAAGCAGAAGACACAGGTCAGCAGTTCTTCTTTTGTTCTGGGAGGGTCTGTTATGAACCCAGACCGCTTGTGCTGAGTCTTTGTTCTCTCTCCCTTTTTCTAGGCAGGAGTGGAGGAGGGGAAGGAAGCCAAGGAAGGCTCCCTCCTGCCAGGCCAGACCTGGCTCTTCCCAGATCCTTGGAAGAGATGTAGAAATGCCTCCATTTACATGCACATCCTACTTTTCATTTCTAAGTAGAGTAGGACTGTAAGAGTAGAAAAATAATTTTACTCTTCACCTTGCTGCTACTGGTGCTTTCCCCCCCCACCTAAGCATTACTCTCGCAAATTTCCTTTGCCCTGAAGTTTATTCTGCTGAGGCCAAAGAGGCCACAGATGCAGAGGCTGGGTGTTCTGAATAGCTTAGAGTTGACAGCTTAGCCCTGGATCAGAAAGACGTGGGTTTGAATTGCAGCTCTGCCCCTTGTGAGCTCTTTGTCTCAGTTTGATAACAGTGCTTATGGCACAGGATTTTTATTACAAGACCATACGTAGGAAGCACTTAATAAATATCACCAGCTTTTGATGATGGGGTCATGGTTAAGAGCATGGATGGTAGAGCCAGACTGTTGGGGTCCGGCCAGTTACCGCTATCTGGTCTGGGGGATCCCTTGAAAGTTACTTAACCTCCCTATGCCTTAGTTTCCTCACTTGTAAATGACGTTTCTATCAGATAGGGTTGTGGGAGGGTTCGTGAGTGCCTGGCAGGTAGTAAGTACCATAGTGCTATTATTATCCTCCCTCCATAGCTCCGCTGGCTAGAATCTAGGCCCTGAGCCTCCTAACACCACGCCCCGCACAGCCCCTTTCTCTGAGTGCAGGGTACCTGGTCCGTTCATTCACTTACTTATTTTGTCACTCAGCAAATGTCCCTGATGACTTACTGAGTGCTGGGCCCTATAATACACCCTGGGGATGCAGAGGTGAGCCAGGCATGGTCCCAGCCTTTACCGGGTTCACAGACCACTCCCCCCCCCCTCCTTCTTAAAACCTTTCTTTTTCTCATGAAACCACACTGTCCTTTTTAATTCCTCCTTCTCTGGTCACTCTCCAGTCTCCTTTGCTTCTTCCTTTACCCAAAGTCTCAACCTTAGCAGGTCCCAGGCTCAATCCTGGGACCTCTTCTGGATCCACACTCTCCCCCAGTGACGTCAAGGAGCACCTCCACGCTAACGATGCCCACATTTACATCTCTAGTCCAGTCTTCTCCCCAGCGCTCCATTTTCATATATTTAACTGCCTACCTGACATCGGTATCTCACAGTCATTGCAAATGCAGAGATCCACGTCAGAACTCCCGAATTTCTCACCACCCTTCCAACTGGTCTGCATCCCAGTTTCCTCCATCTCTCTCCACAGCACCACTATCTGCTCAGTTGCTCAAGGCATAACCCCTTGACCCATCTTTGATGCTTCTTGCATAGAAACTGTGTGCAGGTCCTATAGAAGTGTGGCCAAAATATTTATCAGATATGTCCCTCTCTTTTCATCTCTACTGTCACCACTTCAATTCAAGCTACTATGATCTCTTAGGAGACACCAGCGCATCTGCTTCTACTCATGCGCCACTAAAATCCATTATCTACACCGCAGGCAGGGTAGTGTTTTCACAGCATTCCCCTACTGAGATGCTTCCACTGTACATAGGAGACACTCCAAACTCTGACTCTGGCCTGCAAGGCCCTGCGTGAGCTGGACCCTCTCCAGGCTCACCTCCAGTACTAATCATGATACAGCCATTGGCCTTTCCTCTGGTCTTTGAAAATACCACAGTCATCCTTGCTTCAGAGCCTTTATTTACCCAGAATTCTCTTGCTGGCCTCATTGAATGGCTTGTGGTTTTCATCCTTCAAGGCTCAGCTCAAATATCAGAAGCCTTTCCTGATCACACCACCTCAAGTAGACCCTCCCCCGTCCACTCACTTATTCACCATCCTGTGGCTCACCCCAGGCATTCCTAGCGTGCGTTACAATCTGCCGTCACCTTGCTTAGCTGCTGTTCATGGCAAGTCGTCCCCACCTGGAGGCCAGCTCCCCAAAGGCAGGAACCTCTTCTGTCTTGTTCACCCCGAGGTCCTGGAACATAGTGGGTTCATAGTAAATATTTGTTAAATGAATGAAAAAACTGGATGATAAACACCTTAACAGAAGAGTATTTTAAAAATCTGTGGGAGTCCAGAAAAGAGAGCTGCTGTCCCTGGGAGAGTAAAGGGAGGCTACACAGACAAGAGGCCGTTGGGCCTGTCAGTGAAAGATGAGAAAGAGGGGAGGGGGAGTAGGGAGGGGGGAAAGGGAGGGGGAGTAGGCACCCCCCCCGCCCCCCCACCCCCACCCCCCCCCCCGCCACAGGAGTAGCAGACACAGAAGCACAGAGAGGAGAACCTGCGTGTGCTGGGCAAGTTATGGGGCGGGGGGGGGGGGGGGGCGGGGGGGGGCGAGGGGTGGGTGTCAGCAAGGTTGGAGAGTAAAGAGAAGAGAAGCAGGAGACAAAGAACCATAGCTCGGGCTTCCCTGGTGGCGCAGTGGTTGAGGGTCTGCCTGCCGATGCAGGGGACGCGGGTTCGTGCCCCGGTCCGGGAGGATCCCTAAGTGCCGCGGAGCGGCTGGGCCCGTGAGCCATGGCCACCGGGCCTGCGCGTCCGGAGCCTGTGTTCCACGGCAGGTGAGATCTCAACGGTGAGAGGCCCGCGTACCGCAAAAGAAAGAAAGAAAGAAAGAAAGAGCCATAGCGCGTCCCCTCGGTGCCCTAGGCTGGCTGCCTGGGTTTCTTTTGTGGTTGTGCCTCCTTTTGTCCCCACTGATTCATTGCATGCTTTTTATTTTCTGTGGCAGGAATGTCAGTCCAGCCACACCCAGGGCGAGGAGAGAAGCCTTAACTGGGCCAGAGATCTAGGCTATGTGTGATAAAGGACATCATTTTGTCTCTTAGAGTCGCTCATTTGTTGTTGTTTTTTTTTTAATTAATTAATTTTTATTTTTGGCTGTGTTGGGTCTTCGTTGCTGCCCGTGGAGTTTCTCTAGTTGCGGCGAGCAGGGGCTACTCTTCGTTGCTGTGCACGGGCTTCTCATTGCAGTGGCTTCTCTTGTTGTGGAGCACAGGCTCTGGGCACACGGGCTTTGGTAGTTGTACCTCGTGGGCTCTAGCGTGCAGGCTCAGTAGTTGTGGCACACGGGCTCTAGAGTACAGACTCAGTAGTTGTGGCGCACTGGCTTAGTTGCTCCGCGGCATGTGGGATCTTCCCAGACCACGGCTCAAACCCGTGTCCCCTGCATTGGCAGGTAGATTCTTAACCACTGCGCCACCAGGGAAGTCCTGCTCAGTTGTTTTTAAGGAAATAATTCTCTATTTTTCTTAAAATTTCTCCTTCCTGCTTTAGGACACGCACCCTGACTTCCATAAGTATCTACTTTAACTTCTGAAAAACAGACGGGGAGATATTTTAGGTGATAATAAAAAAAAATAGATTTGGGGCTTTTTTGCCTAGGTCCATGGGGAAAGAGCTGCCTCGGGCAAATCTGAGCAGGGGAGTTGTCTGGAAGCTCTCTAACCCTCCTTGCTCTCCCCACCCCCCCCAACCTTTCTGAGAGGCTAAGCCTAAGCTTCCTTCCTGGGGTGAGGGCGATTGCCTTGCTGGACCGCTAGCTCCTGCGAGCACAGCAGGATGCCCGGCGTGGCTTGTAACCAGAGCCTGGGTTTGAGTCTCTCCACTTCCTGCTGCATCCACTGGGGCAAGTTACTTAAACTCTCTTAGCTTCAGCTCCCTCCTCTATACAAAGGGAACACTAAAGCAGTTTACCCTCCTCAACTTGTCCGTATCCCCACCTAAGCTTCAGTTTCTTTCTCATCTCCAAGCCTGAGATAAATCCCTCTGCCCTTCCTGGGTTGAGTTTCCCTTCTTTCATTGGCTTGAATATGTGGTCCACCCTGAAGTGCTGCCCTAACGTGGAGGACTCAGCCCACATGATAGCGCCAAGCTCAGGCTTTGGCTTATGCCACCTGATGTGAAGCAGGGAAGCAGCTCAGAATGTAGGGGAGAAAAACCCCAAGAAAATAAACCAAAAAAAACTAACCCGTTTCCTCCCCGGTGTCTAGGAGGAAGCAAACTCCATGCTAAATTATGTTCCAAATATGCCCTAAGGTAGTTTTAATTTTATTGGCACTGCTTTTAATTTACTCTTTAGGCCCCTGATTGCAGGATGAGCTGTTGGCTGCTGGCAAGGGGACAGCCCTTCATTGCTCGGTTTTAATTAAGTTTCTTAAGTTCAGAAGGAAAGAACAGAGATGCTGTCCCCACTTCTATTCTCAATCCCAAACTGTAATTAAGGGCCCTGAATTAGCTGCACACCCCTTGCTCTGACACAGCCACAGAAAAGTACCTCATTTGACTCCTGGAAAAACATTCAGGTGCAGCTGTTCATTCATTTAATTCACTCATTATTCAATCAATTCACTGATTCATTTTCTATTCATTCCCTTACCAGACCTCTAATGATAACCTACTATATACCAGGCCTTGCTCTGGTCCTGTGCATTTAAAAATTCAGCAATGTATGGTCCCTGCCCTGAAAGAGTCCACATTCTACTAGGAGATGGAGATAAACAAAGCATTATTATGCCATGTGGTCAGTGCCAGGAGAGAGAATTATGAGAGCACAGAGGGGGCTGCAACTCATCCCTGAAGGATAAAATAAGGCTATTTGATTTATATTTTGTACCAGTCGGACGAATACTATTAGGTGCTATAGCAAGCAATGCCCAAATCTCAGTGGCTTGATACCGTAAAGGTTCATCACAGTCTGATGCAGGTCAGGTGACTCGCCTGGCCATTTTCCTCTCAGTGTTGATTCAGCGACCTAACCTTTTTCCTTCTTACTACCTATCCTTTTTCCTTCTTACGATACCATTGTTTTTACATGTAGCTTCCATGCACAAGAGCAAGGATGTGGGTGACTGTGTACAAGTTTAATGGCCAGGCTTGGAAGTGACACTTGTTATCACTGCCCACATCCCATCTGATCCCAACCAAATATCAAAGTAGACTGGGAGATGTCTTCCATGGTCCAGGAAAAGGAAGTGGAACTGGTGAGCATCCACTTAGTTTCTGCCTTAAATATTAAGGTTGTGTCAGAGTTAGCCAGATAAAGAGATCATGTATTCCAGGCAGAGAAGACATTCATTGTGTGTAAATGTGGCGACAAAAGTCACAAGCATAGAGGTTTGAAGTACTCCAGGCAGCACTATAGGACTGTAGTGTAGAATATCAGACCAGAATTGGCAAGAGCTGAGACTAGACAGGGGCCAGATCACGCAGGACCTATGCAAATATATTAAGGAGTTTGGACTCTATCCTGTGAGCAACAGGGAATGGTAGAACAGTTTTAACTAGAGAATTTTATTTCTTTCTTTATTTTTGGTCGTGTTGCATGGCATGTGGGATCCCAGTTCCCCAACCAGGGATCAAACCGGCGACCCTGCAGTGGAAGCACAGAGTCTTAACCACTGGACTGCCAGGGAAGTCCCAATTTGTTTGCATTTTATTTTTTTATTTATTTAAAAATTTTTCTAAAAAAATATTTATTTTCCTTAATTTCTCTTTCTGACCTTTCGTTGTTAGTGTATAGGAATGCAAGAGATTTCTGTGCATTAATTTTGTATCCTGAAACTTTACCAAATTCACTGAATAGCTCTAGTAGTTTTCTGGTGGCATCTTTAGGATTTTCTATGTATGGTATCATGTCATCTGCAAACAGTGACAGTTTTACTTTCTGTCTTCCAATTTGGATTCCTTTTATTTCTTTTTCTTCTCTGATTGCTGTGGCTAGGACTTCCAAAACTATGTTGAATATTAGTGGTGAGAGTGGGCAACCTTGTCTTATTCCTGATCTTAGAGGAAATGCTTTCAGTTTTTCACCATTGAGAATGATGTTTGCTGTGGGTTTGTTGTATATGGCCTTTATTATGTTGAGGTAGGTTCCCTCTATGCCCACTTTCTGGAGAGTTTTTATCATAAATGGGTGTTGAATTTTGCCGAAAGCTTTTTCTGCATCTATTGAGATGATCATATGGTTTTTCTCCTTCAGTTTGTTAATATGGTGTATCACATTGATTGATTTGCGTATATTGAAGAATGCTTGCATCCCTGGGATAAATCCCACTTGATCAGGGTGTATGATCCTTTTAATGTGTTGTTAGCTTCTGTTTGCTAGTATTTTGTTGAGGATTTTTGCATCTATATTCATGAGTGATATTGGCCTGTAATTTTCTTTTTTTGTAGTAGCTTTGTCTGGTTTTGGTATCAGGGTGATGGTGGCCTTGTAGAATGAGTTTAGGAGTGTTCCTTCCTCTGCAAACTTTTGGAAGAGTTTGAGAAGGATGGGTGTTAGTTCTTCTCTAAATGTTTGATAGAATTCACCTGTGAAGACCTCTGGTCCTGGACTTTTGTTTGTTGGAAGATTTTTCACCATTGCAACAAAAAGAATAAAATACCTAGGAACAAACCTACCTAAGGAGGTAAAAGACCTGTACTCAGAAAACTATAAGACACTGATGAAAGAAATCAAAGATGATGCAAACAGATGGAGAGATATACCATGTGCTTGGATTGGAAGAATCAATATTGTGAAAATGACTATACTACCCAAAGCAATCTACAGATTCAATGCAATCCGTATCAAATTACCAATGGAATTTTTTTACAGAACTAGAAAAAAAAATCTTAAAATTTGTATGGAGACACAAAAGACCCCAAATAGACAAAGCACTCTTGAGAAAAAAAAAAAAAACGGACCTGGAGGAATCAGACTCCCTGACTTCAGACTCTACTACACAGCTACAGTAATCAAGACAATATGATACTGACACAAAAACAGAGATATAGATCAATGGAACAGGATAGAAAGCCCAGAGATAGACCCACGCACCTATGGTCAGCTAATCTCTGACAAAGGAGGCAATGATATACAATGGAGAACAGACAGTCTCTTCAATAAGTGGGGCTGGGAAAACTGGACAGCTACATGTAAAAGAATGAAATTAGAACACTCCCTAACACCATACACAAAAGTAAACTCAAAATGGATTAAAGACCTAAATATAAGGCCAGACACTATAAAACTCTTAGAGGAAAACATAAGAAGAACACTCTTTGACATAAATCACAGCAAGATGTTTTTTGACCCACCTCCTAGAGTAATCGAAATAAAACCAAAAATAAACAAATGGGACCTAATGAAACTTAAAAGCTTTTGCACAGCAAAGGAAACTATAAACAAGATGAAAAGACAACACTCAGAATGGGAGAAAATATTTGCAAACAAATCATTGGACAAATCTCCAAAATATATAAACAGCTCATGCAACTTAATATCAAGAAAACAAATGACCCGATCAAAAAAGTGGCAGAAGACCTAAATAGACATTTCTCCAAAGAAGACATACAGCTGTCCAAGAGGCACATTAGAAACTGCTCAACATTACTAATTATTAGAGAAATGCAAATCAAAACTACAATGAGGTATCACCTTACACCTGTTAGAATGGGCATCATCAGAAAATCTACAAATAATAAATGCTGGAGAGGGTGTGTAGAAAAACGGAACCCTCTTGCACTGTTGGTGGGAATGTAAATTGATACAGCCACTATGGAGAACAGTATGGAGGTTCCTTAAAAAAGTAGAAATAGAATTACCATATGACCCAGCAATCCCACTACTGGGCATATGCCCAGAGAAAACCAAAATTCAATAAGTCACATGCACCCCAATGTTCATTGCAGCACTCTTTGCAAGAGCCAGGTTATGGAAGCAACCTTAATGTTCATTGACTGAAGAATGGATAAACAAGATGTGTTACGTGTATACAGTGGAATATTACTCAACCATAAAAAGAAAAGAAATTGGGTCATTTATAGAAGAGACGTGGATGGACCTAGAGACTGTCATACTGAGTGAAATAAGTCAGAAAGAGAAAAACAAACATCGTATATAACACATATATGTGGAATCTAGAAGAATGGTACAGATGAACCAGTTTGCAAGGCAGAAATAGAGACACAGATGTAGAGAACAAGTGTATGGACACCAATAGCAGAAAGCGGGGGAGGGGGGCATTAGGTTGGATTGGGATTGACATATATACACTAATAGGTATAAAATAGATAACTAATAAGATCCTGCTGTATAGCACAGGGAACTCCACTTCACTGTACAGTAGAAACTAACACAACATTGTAAAACAACTATACCCCAATAAAAAAAATTTTTTTAATAAAAATATTTATTTGGCTGCGCCGGGTCTTTGTTGTGGCACGCGGGGTCTTTGTTGCGGCATGCGGGGTCTTTGTTGCAGTGTGCAGGATATTTAGCTGTGACATGCAGAATCTTTTAGTTGTAGTGTGTGGGATCTTTAGCTGCGACATGCAGGCTCTTAGTTGCAGTATGTGGGCTCTAGTTCCCTGCCCACGTATCAAACCTGGGCCCCCTGCATTGGGAGCATGGAGTCTTAACTGCTGGACCACCAAGGAAGTCCCTTGTTTGCATTTTAAAAGGTCGCTTTGAAGCAGCACAGAAACCAGGTCAGAAGCTATTGTAGTAGACTAAGAAAGAGATGGAACTCAAATCAGACATGGTCCCTATCCTCAAAGAGCTCATAGGCAGACAGACATACTTTTCAGCCAGATTACAGTAACAAGTATACAAGTATATCTATACAGTATTCAAGTATACTTATACAGTAACAAGTACTGACATCAAGGCCCAAGCAAGAAGCTGCCTGGAGAAGGAGGAATTTATTTTAACTGAGCATGAGAAGAAATCATAAAAAGTTTAAGAAAGCCATATCTCTTCTCTCTCATCCAACAGCCACTTTTAAAGATGGGGAAATTGAGGCACAGTGAAGAGCTGCTACTTATTCGTGGTCACAGATTATGTTTACATTAGAACCAGAGGTAGGAACTCTGCTCTGCCTTCCCTGCTCCATTCTAATGAACCAACATAAGTCTATAAAGCCAGTTTAGGCACAAAACATCATCAGGATGGTGAGGAAATTAGTATTTGTGGTCTTTGGCATTGCCAGCATAGTGCTGAATATGTGTAATGAAGAGGAAAAAGAACTAAGACTTCAAACTCAGACCCTATGCAGGCAAATTCCCTAGATCTTTTTCTACTCCAGGTAGACTTTAGACTCTCAGAGTTGGGAGGGGATCTTAGAAACTAAATAGTCCTTTAACATTGTTTTGAAGATAGTAGCCAATGCAGTTAGATACAAAAAAGAAATTAGAAGCATAAAAACTGGAAAAGAGGAGATAAAATTGCTAAGTGTATGTGGTACGATTGCAAACCTGGAAAATACTGCCCCCTTTATTCACCTCAGTCATCCTCACCTCCTGGCTGTTCCTTGAATATGCCAAGTACATACTTCTCCTTCTACCGGGAAGACTATTAACCTGATATCCTCAAGACTAACTCTCCTACTCCATTCAAGTCTCTGTTTTTCCAGAACCTCTATTACTTTCTATTCTCTTACTATGCTTTATTTGGTTCCATGGCATTTATACCTCCTGACATCTAGTATTTTTATTAATTGGTTTATTTGCTTTCTCTCCCATAGAATGTAAACTCTTTGAGATCAGGTGCTTTCTGTTGTGTTCATTGCTATATCCTAGTGCCCAGAACACTCCCTGGTGCATATTCCCAGTGCCTAGAACACTATATGACATGTGGTAGGTACTCAGTGGTTATTTGTTGAATAAGTAAGCAAATGAAAACTCAAAAAAATAAAATGAGAAATTATTATAAGAACTAATAGAATTAGTGAGGTGTCTGGGTACCTATTTAAACCATTGAAAATCAGAGCCTTTATATGTATAAAGAACTACCAGTTAGAAGATTTAATGGAAGAGATCATGTTTACAACAACAACTAAGAATATAAACTGCCTTGGCATCAAAAAGAATGTTCAGGGTCTATATGAAGAAAAAAAAAAAAGCTTTTACAACTTTCTGCTGCACCCAAAAGAAAATGGAATAAATGGAAAGTCAAAGCATATTCCTGGATCGGAAGCCTCAAAGTGATGAGTCTTGACAGGATTGGGGGAGCAAGGAAAATTAAAGAAGCTAATTACAAAGATTGTATAGAAAAATATGCAAGAAAATACAGGAAAATATGGGGAAAGAAGCATAATGAGGTGATACTAGCCCTCCAAATATTAACATACATTATAAGCTTAACATAATTAAAATTGTGTAGTACTGACACCTGAATAGACAAATGATCAGAAGAGAATAGAAAGTCCAACAATCAACCCAAATATATACAAGAAAGTTATATGGTAAAGATGGCTTTTCAAGTCAGTGGGGAAAAGATGCACAATTTGATACATGGTATGGGACAATAAAGTTTAACCCTTACCTCACATCCTACATCCATGTAAATTAAAATGAAATTTTTAAATATAAGAAGTGAAACAATAGAAATAATAGAAGAACCAATGAAAGAGTTCAACCCAGAAACCACAAAAGACTGATAAATCTGTCTAAAAAGTGAGCATTAAAAATTTCCACATGGAAAAAAAGTACTAGCAGATGTAAGGTCAAATGTCAAACGGAGCAAAAATGTTTTTATACTACACACAAAGGCTAATTTCTCTAGTATATAGTTTCTATAAATCAATAAGAAATAAAGCCCTGAAACCCAGTTTTTAAAATGGACAACGGAAATCAACAGGCAATTCATAGAAAAGAAAATGCTAATAGTTCCTAAATATGTGAAAAATAATAACCATATAATAAAAGATAATTGTACTAAAAGAAATTCAGATTAAAACTAATCTTAGATATCAGTTTCACCACCCAATTGGAAAGTATCAAAGAGTTTGATCACATCCATGTTTGCAAGATAGTCATGAAGCTGATGCTGTTATACTTTGCTAGGATTGTAAACTGGTCCTTCTAAGGAGGTCAGTTCATCAGTGTCGATCAGAATCACAAATGCACATAGGACCCAGAAATTCTACTTCTAGGAATTTATCCTATGTGTAACTGTATATGTGTGAAATGGTATTTATAACAGAGTCAATCACTAAGACTTTGTAACAGAAGGTTGGAAACAAATGTCTGTCAGTGGGGCACTGCCTAGTTTATATACGACTGTTTAAAAAAAATGAGGTAACCATGGACTGAGAAAGAATTCTCTCTAAGATATGTTGAGAGGGAAAAAAGTTGATCCAAACATTGTGTTTTTATTTTTTATTGTGTTTTTATCCCATGCGGCTGCAGGATCTTAGTTCCCCAAGCAGGGACTGAACCCAGGCCCTCAGCAGTGAAAAGCGCAGAGTCCTAACCACTGGCTCACCAGGGAATTCCCCAAATGACGTGTTTTTAGTGTGCTACCTTTTGTGCGCGTTGGGGCAAAGGGGGTAGGGGGAGGAATATCTACTTGTTGGTGTGTAAATGATCTCTGGAAGTTTGTATGAGAAACTGGTAATGTGAGATGCCTCTGGGGAGTGTGCCTGGGTGCCTGGAGGACAGGGGTAGAAGGGAGATTGTTCATTGTAAATTCTTTCATATCTTGTTGGCTTTTGAACCAGGTAAATCAATCAATATAATTCACTTTATGGTTATTTAAAGTAAAATCACATTAGGTGCCAGGTGTCAGGATGGGGCAGTGGAAGCCACTCCAGGCTGGTTTTCGGAGGAGCCAGGTTCTAATTCTTATTCCTTCACTAACTTGCTGGCTGACCTTAAGCAGGAAACCTCCCCACTCCGAGCTGATCTGGGAAATGTCAGAGAAACTGGTTTCGAATAGCTCCCACATCCAGAGATATAAACGGCCGTTTTTCCTTACCCATTTCTTAAGTCATCTCTCTACCACCTCCTTTCCTCTGCAGCTCATCAAAAGCTCAGAGGAAAAGACAGACAATTGAAGAAAATAAAATTGCAAAGAGGACTTTTATAGGGCTCCTGTTGATTCACTGCATATTCCACCTCCAAAGCTGAAAATGATGAGTTTAATATCACCCAGAGCTCCGCATCTTGTATCTCTCGGAAGGCAGCTTACGCCACCCAGAGAACTGGGAGCTCAGCAAGACGTGATCTTTCACTCCAAGTCTGAGGCAAATGAAATGACAGTCATGAGGCCCACATTCTAGAAGCAACATGGTTTTCATTTGGTCTTAACTTCGTTTGAAAGTGTCCCAAGGAGGGAGAATTCTTCCAAGCCTGGATTTTTCTTCTTTCCCAGGACTACATGCTAGAAAGCAGATGGAAAGGTGGCCAGGTCTTGCCATGGCTGTTTCTAGTCTTACCCATTAATGGTGATACGTTCACTGTGTCAAGGGTCAGGAGACCTCGGTTTCAGTCCCAGTTATTCCCATGTTACTCTCAGAAAGGACAGATATATAGGAAGAGAAAGTCAGATTTGAGGGACATTGAAGTTCTAAGGGCCTGAAAATTCCCCCGTTCCTGGCAGTCGATTGCAGTGTCTGGAATGATCCCTCTGGGTGGTTTAGTCATTCACTCTGCATCCGGCTACTGAGCATCCTTCACGGACAGGCACCGGGTGCTTTCCAGGCGATCCCCCTACCTTCGGGGAGCTCATAAATGAGAAGGTTAACAAATAACAGTGCATCAAGCTAGGGAGTGCCTTAAATACATGTGAGCAGAGAGCAGAGAGAGACTGGTCACAGTTACCTTTATAGACAACAAGGTTATTTTTTCCCATATACTATGTATTATTGGGGGGTAGGTGTGGCATCATGAAGTGAGGTTAAATAAAAGAATTAACTAAGATGTCCTATGTAAAGCTCCCAGAATGGTGTCTGGCATGCATTAACTATGCAGTAAATGATAGTAATGATTATCGCTGAGTTGGATTCCCACTCTAACTCTCTGAGGTTGGAATTAAAATACCCATTTTTCAAATAAAAGTTTCAAAGCGGGTACATGATTTACCCCAGAATCCCTCAGCTAGAAATGGCCCACTTGGGGCAAAACCATTAGCAGGCCCAATTTAAATACAATTATGTCACCTGAAGGTGTTTCTCATTAATCAGAGAAACAAATTCTGCTAATGCCTTTAGTCATGAATGTATTAACAGTTCTGGGTAGGTAGCATCACTTCAGAAGACCTCTAAAGAAGGCTGCTAATGGTAGCGCTCTGAGACCCTGAAGGTGGATGGTGTTAAAAGTAAGGAAAGGGATTTCCCTGGTGACGCAGTGGTTAAGAATCCGCCTGCCTGTGCAGGGGACACAGGTTCGAGCCCTGGTCCGGGAAGATCCCACATGCTGCAGAGCAACTAAGCCTGTGCTCCACAAATACTGAGCCTGCACTCAAGAGCCGTGAGCCACAACTACTGAGCCCGTGCTCCACAACAAGAGAAGCCACGGCAATGAGAAGTCCACGCACCGCAACGAAGAGTAGCCCCCGCTCACCGCAACTAGAGAAAGCCCGCGCACAGCAACAAAGACCCAACACAGCCAAAAATTTAAAAATAAATAAATAAATATATATATTAAAAAAATAAAAGTAAGGAGAACTTGATCCTTGCTACTCTCAACCCCTCCAATCACATTGCAGATACTTGCTACATCTGAAGAGACATAGGGCTAGCTCACAAGGAAATTGTGTGTGTGTGTGTGTGTGTGTGTGTAAGGCATACTCTGTGGCCCCGATGTCTCACTTGTTATCCTTTCTCTCAACAGAAAACAAGCCTGGAGTTTTATATTGACATCCATGCCCACTCCACCATGATGAATGGCTTCATGTATGGCAACATCTTTGAAGATGAGGTGCGGTTCCAGAGGCAGGCCGTCTTCCCCAAGCTCCTCTGCCAGAATGCCGAGGACTTCTCCTACGTGAGTGAAGAGTTTTCAGTCAGGCAGCCCCAGCTTCCCTCCCCAAACTGCCCCCTCCCTCCCATCACCACCCTGTCTTTCCCCTCACTCAATTCAGTTTGATTTAACATTTCACAGAACACCTACTCTGCTCTGGGTCTTGCGTGGGTGATAAAGATAGAGGTAAACAAGCTCTGCCTGTACCAGCAAGCAGCTCATCACCCATCAGGGAGGGAGACTCTCTGAAAAGACAGTGCTTGGTTTGTCCGAGGAGCTGACATTGGTTTCGTTGATCCGATTCCAGCGCTAACAAGAGAAGAAACTCACTGAGCATCTCCCAGCGCCAGACCCTGGCCCAGGGTCTGCTTTCACAGACCTTTGGCCTTCATTCTGTTAGAAGGAGCCTAACATGTCTGCTGACGGGGGTCATATGTCCACCATCCTCTTCCTCCATAGCCCTTTCTGGGCCCCAATTTCTTTGTCAGTAATTTGTGGGTGATAATTTTTTGCCTTGCCTGCCTCATAAATTCCTGGGAGGACACATGCAATAATAGATATGAAAGTACTTTGCAGGCAGTCAAGATCTCAACAGACTCCAGAGACTGTTGTTACTACCCCCTTACATGCCAGGAAGGACTGGAGAGGCTGTGGACTGGCAGTTAGAATAATTTGCAGCAAAAAGGAATATTGAGAAATGGCAGGGAAGATAAGGAGGGGAATCAACCTGTGGTGGAAGCAGACTTGGGCAAGAGTTTTTGCACATTTTTCTTTGTTTTGTTACGAAATCTCTGAGGCCTGTTATTTCCGTGTGGCCAGAGGGGGCGAGGCCCACAAAGGGCATGGTAATTTTTGAAGTTGATGAGCCGAAAACGTGCCTGCTCGTTGCTTCAGGCCTAGACATTAGTGGAGGGAGGATGAAATTCTCCATGAGGTAAGATGCTTTGAATCCCAGCATCTTGGAATGCCCCAGCAGGAAAGGAACTGGGAGACTATTTGGCCCAATCCAACACTTTATACCCAAGAGACACTTAAAGCCCAGAGAAGTTGGGGATCTAGGGCAAGGTCCCTCAGCATTTGAAACAGGTAGAATGAGATGACTGCTCATTGGTAGCCTGGGGATAAAAACAGCCGTGCTTATTTCTGTGCAATCTCTGGAGGATGGCCAACGCTTGTCTTTTTGAAACCACTCCAGTTTCAGAGCAGAGTGTGGTCTTCTGGAGGAGACCCTGGGAGACTGTGATTCTCCAGGAGGCTGGGCCACAGACTTCAGAGACCCTCACAGGGGTGAGGTTTCCAGGGTCTACAAAAAGGGTGTAGTCTAGGAGCTTTATTTCTGGCCTTGCCTGATGGAGTTCCTGCATTGCAGCCTCCTTAAGAGCTTAGGGCTTGGGTCACAGTCATCTATCCTAGTCCAGCCTCTGTCTCCCCTCTTCTCTGATTCTCAGTACCCAACTCTAGAATGAGAGAGTTGGATTTCACTACATGAGCTTCAACTTCAACAGTCCTTTCTGATCTGAGACTCTAATTTTCTGATCCTTTCCTTTACGTCAAAAGGCGCACACACATACGTACACACAGCTCTCTTTCTTTCAGCGTCTCTATATCTGTCTTGTTTTGCTGTTTTCTTTCTCCCTCTTTCTCCCCACCCCCTTTTCCTTCTTCTCTTATATTCTGCTGAACAGGCATGCCTTCTCTTATTAAAACCAGGTTCTTCATTTACTGCGATTTCCATGGGTTAGCATAGAAAGCCCTTCTAACCACAAGTGAACTGACCCTCACAGCTCTGTAAAAGAGATGTGATTTTTACCACCGCTTTACAGATGAGGAAACTGAGGCAATAAGGCTAGTTGCCTAACATCTCACACACTTTTGAAGAGAGGACTTGAAATGCGGACCTGCTGGCTCTTTCCTCTCTATCCACTGTGATGGGGGTAGTAGACACCCAAGTAAAGAAGAGCCGTGATCCCTGTGCTCTGGTGATGCTGAGCATGAGTTCAGCTGTCCCTAACGGAGGGGGAGCTTTGTGAAGGAGGGTTGGGGTGTCTGGAGTCACTTAGTCCTTGTCCAGGCCTGTGTCACTTACTATGAACTTCCATTACCTCACCTTAGAGGGGAAACATTACGACACCCCTGTCGAGGGGGTGAAGCCTAAATGAGATACTATATGGGAAACAATATCATGAAGTTGAAAGCAGTGCCCAAATTTCAGTCTTGATTATCGTAATATCATCCTTATTCTCTGTCTACTTTTCCTTGCTCCCTCTGTCCCCATTCAGATTCCCACAAATCTTTGTTAAATGGCGGTTACCATGCCCTAAGAACTGCGCTAGGTGCTTTCATTTAATTGTTTGTCTATTTAATCCATCCTTACAATAATCTTGCAAAGTGGGAGTCACATCCCACTTTTCAGATGAGGAAGCTGAGATCCAGAGGTGCTCGCTCAAGGTCCCATAGCCAGCAGGTGTCCAGCCCTGATTCTCTCCTCCCTTCTTTGTCTCTCACAGTCCAGCACGTCCTTTAACCGAGATGCCGTGAAAGCAGGAACTGGCCGTCGCTTCCTCGGTGGGCTGCTGGACCACACTTCGTATTGCTACACCCTCGAGGTTTCCTTCTACAGCTACATCATCGGTGGCACCACGGCCGCTGTGCCCTACACGGAGGAAGCCTGTATCCTTCGCAGGTCCCCCCCACCCCCCAGCCCTGGGCCAGCTCGCATCCAGCTGAAAGTACCCAAGTCCGCCAGGATTTACCAAGCAGGTCAGGAATTTGGTCTCCAACTCAGGTGAGGGCTGAGACTCTGGGGTGAGGATGGACATGACTGGTTCTGCTGGTGTCATCTCTGGATTGTCCTGTTTGCTCTGTGCCCTCCTAAAGGACACCCCCCTCCATCTGCCTGTGCTATGCCTCAAGTCTTCCTCGGGCGCTTGGACCCATGGCCTTCCCATACCTGTGTTGCTCCCCTCTCTCTCTCCCCTCTGTCCCCTCACAAAGGAGTGAGTCTTCCATTGTCTAAAGTATGTAAGTACACAGGCCAGATGCTCATCCCGGGGCTGCTAAGGAAGACTTTGACAGTCTTGGCCCCTCCTTCTCACCCTGAACATGTCTCTCTCTCTCTTTCTCTTTTTTTTTAAATTTTTTATTGGAGTAGAGTTGATTTACATTAGTGTGCCAATCTCTGCTGTACAGCAAAGTGACTCAGTTATACACATACACACATTCTTTTTTTAATATTCCTTTTCATTATGGTTTATCCCAGGAGATTGGATAGAGTTCCCCATGCTCTACAGTAGGACCTTGTTGTTTATCCATTCAGAATGTAATAGTTCACGTCTATTAACCCCAAACTCCCAGTCCATCCCTCTCCTTCCCCCGCTCCCTCTTATCAACTATACGTCTGGTCTATTGACCATACGCCCATCTCTCTGTGCTTATGCCCCCGCCCTTTGTCTTCCGTCTGTGCACACTTTCCCTTTCGCTTGTCTGTACCCGCCTTGTCCCCTCTACTTTTATTTATTTATTTATTTATTTATTTATTTATTTTTGGCTGCGTTAGGTCTTCGTTATTGTGCGCGGTCTTTCTCTAGTTGCGGCGAGCGGGGACTACTCTTCGCAGTGGTGAGCAGGCTTCTCATTGCGGTGGCTTTTCTTTGTTGTGAAGCATGGGCTCTAGGTGCATGGGTTTCCATAGTTGTGGCACGCAGGCTCAGTAGTTGTGGCTCACAGGCTCTAGAGCACAGGTTCAGTAGTTGCGGCGCATGGGCTTAGTTGCTCTGCGGCATGTGGGATCTTCCTGGACCAGGGCTCGAACCCGTGTGTCCTGCATTGGCAGGCGGATTCTTAACCACTGTGCCACCAGGGAAGTCCCCATCCCCCTCTCCTTCTGTCTGTCCCTCCAACTTCGCCTTGTGTTTTTCTCTCCTTACTTCATGTGATGTGTTCCTCCCTCTCCTCCTCCATCTTCTCTCCTTTCCCCACCGTCGTTTCCTCTCTGTCTCCCCTTAGCCTCCCTCCCTGCCTTCCTGCTCGTCCTCTGTGCGTCTTTCTCTCTGCCTTTGCATTTCCTTTGCCAACTCGCTTTTCCTCTTGGCTTCCTCATAAAATGTCCCCGAAAACCCCCAAGCCTGTCATGATGAAATTAGAGGTCGCTTTCTAGCTTGCTTGATTTTTTTAGGGATTATTTAGTAATTCTAGTTTCCTGAGTATTGATTTTCGTTTCAAGGTCAGTACATAAGGGTTGTGACAGATTGTGACAGTTTCTGCTTTTCTTTACTTTTTGTTTTTGGACTGACCCATTTCTCCTTTCTGAACACTTAGTTTTCTCAGAGAAAGAATTATAGTTGATGGAAAAGAAAGCGAAAGGATAATATTAACTCTCTATATACAAACTCTCTCTCCCCCAGAAGTGGAAGTGCTCCTTTCAGCCTTGATTGAACCCTTGCAGAGTGTTTGTGGAGTTCTTACCACACTCTGTGCAGGAAAACTTCCTTTCTGGTCGAGACATGACTTAGCACTAGTCCACACAGCTGGTTGCACCCTCGTGGCTCTGGGGGGTCCAGTAACCTAGCTGGGGACATGGGGGCAGGGTGATGGCCTCAGAGGGAGGGGCGAGCAGTAGGCAGACGAGGTGTTAGACCAGTGTTCCAGATCCAGTACCTCACTGGAGAGACTGTGGTAAGAACTGAGGGAGAGTCCCCCCGCCGCCCAGTCACCAAGACTGGGACAGTCACCTTGAAGTCTGCTTTAATAACTACCTGGCTCACCGGTCAATGGAGTAGGCTCTGCTCTGCAGCAGAGGACCCTTGGTTTCCAAAGTCCTGGCCATCTCTATGTGCCACACTGCCCCCATACACACACACACACACACACACACACACACACACACACACACACACACACACACACACACACACGATGGTGTGCGGCCCATTGCTTCCCCAGGATCCGCTAACTCCTGTGCTCCACGCATACGCACATTCCGTGCTGCCCCTGCCTAGCTTGCCCCTGACGTGGTGGCAAAGGGGACAGAGGGAGTTGTCTGAAAGAAGAGTTTGAGCATGCGCACCAAAGGTATCCCACATGTGAGCCTTATCTCAATGAGATAAGGGTCCCGCCAGGTGTGGCCTGCACTTAGTTTGTGGCTGATTTCTGATGTCCAGTTTGATGGGTTCTCCTACCCTATCTCAGCACCTCCAACATGCTTTTGTGTTAGAAGCAAATGTTTCTCTCAGTGGAAGGCCCCTCCCTTGACCCAGGCCCAGGGTTTCCTCCCCTCAACGCCCAATCCTCATTCATCAAAAGTAAGTACACCATTAGCACATGCCAGGTATCCTACTAGGCACTGGGGTAAAATATTGACCAAGAAGCCATGGTCCCTGACTCACAGAGCTTTTGGTCTATCTGAGGAGCCGGAAAAGGAGAGGCAGTTATAATCTGTGGGGAAAGTTCTGTGGTGGAGGAATTCCAGAGAGCCATGGGGAATGTTCATTTAAATATATATATTGAGTGTCTGCCATAAGCCAGATGAAGCTCTAGGCACAGGGGATGTGTAGCAGGGAACATACTGAAGACAAAAATGTCTGCATATGGGGGTAGGAGGAGACTCAAACACAGTTTCGGGAAGTCAGGGAAGGCTTCCCGGCGGAAGAGACATCTAAGCTGAGTTTTTAAGACTGAGTAGAAATTAGGCAGATTGCTTGGGGTGGGTCATTGTAGGGAGGGCATTGCAGACAGAAAGGGGAGGAAGGAAGGTGGACTGTTGGAGCTGTAAGGGGTCGGGTATGGCTGAAGGACTTCAGATGCAGGAGATGAGACCAAAATGGCAGTCTGTTAGGAATTTAAATGGTAAGGACTGTGAAGAGCAGTAGAAGGGCTTTAAAGAGCAGTGGGAAGCCCCTCTGGCTGCAGTGGGAAGGTTAGATTGGAGGGGCCAAGGCTGTAGACAGAGACACACTAGGAGGCCGTTATGACAATCCAGGTGGGAAATGACTCAAGCCTAGACTTGGGTGGTGCTGTGGAATATTTAGAATGTGGCACTGAGAAGACTTGGGAAGTGATTGGATGGGGATGTCGGTGGGGACCAGAAGCCAGCGTTTGGAAGGGGTTAAGGGTGATGGGTAGCGAGGCTGTGCAGGAGCTGAACAGGCCGCGGTGCTGTTGGGTCACCCCATCTTATCTGTCATCTAGGGGACAAGAAGAGGAATCTGGAGTTTCTCCAGAGAAGTGCAGGCCAGTTCAACACACATGAGTGTGATTTAACCTGGTTCTTGTTTGAAATGCATTTAAAAAAAAAAAAAAAAAAACAGAGGGAGACTTCAGGCAGACAGATTGTGATCTTTGTTGGCTGCTGGCTCTGTGTCCCAATCAGAAAAAGAAATTACATGGTCTGATAGGAATGGCAATATGGTCTGGGAGGAAGTGTCCTCTAGACTGGGAGTCAGGAGACCTGGATCTGATGACAGCACCAACATCATCCCACCCTTCGGCAATCCTCCAGCCGCCCTGAGGTAAGCTTCATCACCCTCACAAAGGCAACCAAGAACCTTCCTGCTTTCTTAACCCCTGCTGTGGGAATAATATTCATGAAAAGAGAGCAGACTTTCAATTGAGACAGATCTGGATTTGAATCCAGGCTCAGCCATTTACAGGATGTGTCACCACGGGCAAGTTATATAGCCTCACTGTGTCTCAGTGTCCTTGTCTGTAAGAGGAGGACCTAGTAACACTCAACCTCACTAAGTTGCAAGGAGGTTAAATGAAATAATATATATGAGTGTGCACCATAAGCTTTAAATATTAAGCAACTATTGGTTAAAACATCGAAGAGGTTTACGTGACTATGAATGAGGACCCGCATTTATGTTAAAGAAGGTTGTCAGGGCTGTGAGAGCAAAAGACCAGGGGCTGTGTTGGTAGGGTACGTGGGGCAAAAGGCCTTGGTGGGATCACCGTAATGGAGGACCTGGACCTCAGAACGCCATGTGGTTCACACAGCGAGTGGGTATGTGCAGTTCCCATGGTGAGGGGTTTTAATTCTGTCATCCAGAGTATGCCCTTCCCAGCATCAGGGTCCATGAAGGCCAAATTAGCTAGCCAGAGGATGCTGGGTGAGAGGAAGACCAGAGGAGAGCTAGGGGAGGTGGAGAATCCTGAGGGATATTTCACCAAGGCCCACAGAACCTTCCAGAACATATGTATCTGTTGGTTTAATTTTTCTCCCTGGAAAAGCAGCAGCTAAACATTATCAGGGTCTTGCTCTCTGGCTCTCCTCCCCACTACATCAGGGTAGTATAGCCATAGACACTGATGCTTCCCTAGCTGTGTGACCTTGGGCTGGTTATCTCACCACTCTGAGCCTGTTCCCCCATTTGTAAAATAAAAATAATAATACTCACTTTGGGTGAGGCTTATCGGGGTAGCGAAAAGATGCAATATATCTCCAGTCCCCTTGCACTGCCTGGCAGCTGATAGGAACTCAACAAATGTTCCTCTGTCACCACTTTTCTCATCTCCATGCAGCCTGCATGACTTTCCTTCCACTGGTTGAATCTTCAACCCGATGATCTGTCTTTGAATCCAGCAACCGGGGCTTTGAATCCTGATTCCATCACCATTACTGGGTAGCCTCAAGCAGGCCCTGTCCCTTCTCTTAGGCTCAGTGTCTGATACTTCCTACCTGTCAGAGCTGCACAATGAAACTATATGTGGACTTGTCTGTATTCTGGTTCCTTCCAGCTCTAATATTCTAAGATTTTTCTGATTCTAAAATTTAAAATTTTATAATTCCCTGTTTAGATGAATTTATGATATCAAGAATCCACAGTTGTGTTATGTCTGAGTCTTAAGACTGAGTGACCCCATGAGCATGAGTTTCAGTCCAGTAGGGAAAATCAGCACAGAAATGTCCTGGACAACTGATCAAGCCAAGACGATAGCTATTTTCATTCTTTTAGTTAAAGGGTTCTTAATCGAGGGCTTTATGGATGGGCTTCAAGAAGAGCCTATGAACTGTCTAAAATTTATGCAAAACTGTGAGTACAAATGTGGAGTTCATTTTCTGGGAGGAAGACTTCTAACTTTCAACAGAATCTAAATGAAGCCATCCTCAGAGGCTGCTGCCCTGGCTGGTGGTCTCTGTTCAGGTTGTAGCAAGAATACAGCTCTGGTCAGAGGCGTGGGTGTGAGTTCCGCTCTCTGTCATTCTAGCTGAGGACCCTAACTCAGTTATTTAACCTCAGTTTCTTCATCAGGAAAGTGCAGATAATGATTATTTACTTCACAGTGTTGTTTGGAGGGTTACGTGAGAGAAAGCGGATAAATGACTGGGCATATACTCAGTGCCATTAAATATTAGCTCCCTTGCCTTTCCTTCCTGTGGTTTGTTGTTTCTGTTGTTGTTGTGAAATGATAAATTCCTGAGAATTTTGGACCATTCTTCAGAAACCTTATTTACATTTTACTGGCCTGCCAAGTAATAAATATGCTCTGTTCAAACAATTTAAAAAAAAAAAAGAGAGAGAGAGAGAGAGAAAGGCTAAACTGGAATCATAAAATAACCCAGAGTTTCTCTGGCCTTTGTTTATGGTCTGGTTACAAGCCAAAAGGAAATAGCTCTTTGACATAATGGATGAGAAAAACATTGGAAACAGAGACCTTGGGTCCTAAGCAGACTGTTTTCCACACAGACTTATAGCTGTGGACACCTTGAAATCAGAAAATGCCGTCTCTAGGAGAAGGGAACGGCTGCTGTAGCCAAGACGAAATGCAGAGCTTTAGAACTCAGTTAGTTATCTTGGTCTCGATTCAGAGCCCACTATGTGCCTTGTACTGAGTCCTCTGAAACATACGGCAGACATTAAAGATACCATTTATATACTCATCCATCCCACAAAACTCGCTAGACACTAGAAATAGGCAGATGAATAAGGCATGGTTCCTGCCTTCAAGAAGGAGACAGTTTTGAGAGGAGGGAAAAAGGTAGAGACAGCAGCACAGAGGGATAAACGATCAGGCAGAGGGAAGCTCTGCTGGTTGGGGATGCACATGGGAGCCATCTAACCCTGCAGGAGCGGTGAAGAAGGAGAAGGAAGAAGGACTTCCTGGAGGAGGAGTAACTAGGGCTCAGGCCTCCAGGGTGGATGGGATGCAGGCAGCAGAAGCAGGGTAGAGCCGCCTTCCTGGTAGAAGGAGACATACAGGAGAAAGCCCAGATGCCAGAGAGAGGATGTGCATCCAAAGTATTGGAAGGAAGTTGGAGTTGGGCCAGAAACAGTAGGTGATAAAGAAATATAGGCAGAACCAGACCACGAATAGAAGGAGAAAGATTTGTGAGCTATGTAACAGGTACATTAAACAAGAAAGAGCGTACAATTATAAAACATGTTTTGTCTCCCATTGACCCTGCACATAGATGCGTATAGATTCTACATCTAGATCTAGAGATATAAAAGCTCTTACAAACCCCAAGGCTTTCTAATCACTCTCGGGAAATTAAAAGTTTTCTAATTAATTCTGGTCACCAAACAGTCTCAGTTCAGCAATGACTGTGTCTCGTCCAATCAAAGCCATTGAACCTCTTCAAAGTAAAACCTTCCACATCCTCTAGCTCAGGCCTGTCTCAGACAGGCTGCTCGAGGTGACTCCTGTTTCCCCGACTTCATTTTCAACCCTTTCCCCCATCTGGCTAACCCTAGATATTTACCCCTCCAAGGCAGAGCAGCATGAGGGACAGGAGGAAAGTGTAGGAAAGGTCTTGGGTGACTGGTACTCCCTAAGAGGGCCTGGCAGTCCCTTGTGGGCCTCCTCAGACACACCTGCCCCGGGGCTGGAGAGTGCTGACATGGGCAAGTGCATGTGCTCAGGCCGATTGTTCATGGGTCCTCCCTGAGTCCACGGTGATCTGGGGTTCACCTCCGTTAGGGCACTGCACCCTCCGATGGCCCTCTTGTCTGACAGAGAGCTAAAGTTTGCAAATCTGGTTTTCTGGTTTCCTTTTGCAAATCCTGCCTGGTAGTTTCCTACCTCACTTTGCAATGTGGTATCTACGGACTTGGGATCTCAGCAAAACCAAGACTAAGACAGTTCCATCTTAATAACATGTTCTATTATCTAACTGGTAGAATTGACTATTCTGGGTGATGGCTTGGGTGTGGAGGTAAAGGAAGAAGTCAAGGAAGATGCCCAGTTTCTCAACTTGAACAACATGGCGGACGGTGGCGCCAATCACTTAAACACAACTATTGGAGAAAGGGGTTGGAGAGGGGGATATTCTGAGCTCTGTTTGGGATGTGTTAAGTGTAGGGGGCTCATGTGACATACAAATGGAGAAGTTTGGTAGGCAGATGGTTCTATGGGCCAGAATTTCTGGGAAGAGACCTGGGCTTCAGACAGACTCTTCCACAAGCTACTGTAGAGTCATAAGGAAGGAAGGGATTTTCTTGGTGTGCACCGTCAAGGTGGGCTTTCCCTTGAGTTGGTGAAAAGAATGCTGGGCTGGGAGTCAAGATCCCAGTTCTGGAACAGTCTTCTGCCCTCCCCCCCTCATAAAGCTGTGTGACCTTGGTTAAATCATTTTACTTCTCTGGCTAAAGCCTGGTACTAGGTAGACCCTCAGTGAATGTGAATGAATGAAGGAATGAATGAAGTGGAAGGAAGCTTCTCCTGCATCTGCTAGTTGGCTCACTAATAGGACAGTGAGTGTGAATATGTGTGTGTGCTGTGGTGGTTATCAGGTGGAGGGGAGTACTGCCTGGGTTTTCTTTCTTGGGGAGGAAGCTTCACTTTTTATACAGAAGAGTAGGAAGCAGTCAGGTCTGACCTGTTGGGTGGCAAGGAAAAATACCCAGGTACTTCCCAGTTCCTACTTGTGGTGGCCAAGGTCAAGCCTTTGTTAAGACTCATAAACAAAATAATGCTTCAAAAAGAGGGCTTTGGGAACAGACGACTAAACGGGACTGAAGCCAGTTAGAATCTTTTTTCTCCTCCACGCAGACATGGACTAGAATTTGGTCTGTAAATACAAATGCTTACTAAATGGCTGAATGACTGGCTGAATGAATGAATGATTAATAGTAGTAGTAATAATGGTAAAAATAATAATGTTGAGATGTACTTCATGAGGTGGGTCAGGCTCCCTGCATTACAGGATTGGCTTTGCCTCCAGCTTGCCATGTAGGTTTGGGGAGTTCCTTTCTCTTTGGGTCCAAATTTTCCTCTTTCGATTAGAAGATGAAATGATATGATCTCCAAGTTTATTTCCAAATCATTAGGTAGATAGATAGACAGATAGATAGATAGATGGATATAGAAAGAATCATTTGATTTTTGGCCTTTGGGATAAGTACCTTTTTTTAAAAAATCTTTATTGGAGTATAATTGCTTTACATTGTTGTGTTAGTTTCTGCTGTATAACAGAGTGAATCAGCTATATATATATATATATATATATATCCCCATATCCCCTCTCTCTTGCATCTCCCTCCCACCCTCCCTATCCCACCCCTCTAGGTGGACACAAAGCACCGAGCTGATCTCCCTGGGCTATGCGGCTGCTTCCCACTAGCTATTTTACATTTACATTATCTATTTTACATTTGGTAGTGCATATATGTCCATGCCACTCTCTCACTTTGTCCCACCTTACCTTTCCCCCTCCCCATGTCCTCAAGTCCATTCTTTACGTCTGTGTCTTTATTCCTGTCCTGCCCCTAGGTCCTTCAGAAGCTTTTTTTTTTTTATTCCATATATATGTGTTAGCATACAGTATTTGTTTTTCTCTTTCTGACTTACTTCACTCTGTAGGACAGTCTCTAGGTCCATCCACCTCACTACAAATTATTCAATTTTGTTTCTTTTTATGGCTGAGTAACATTCCGTTGTATATATGTGCCACATCTTCTTTATCCGTTCATCTGTCGATGGGCACTTAGGTTGCTTGCATGTCCTGACTATTGTAAATAGAGCTGCAATGCACATTGTGATACATGTCTCTTTTTGAATTATGGTTTTCTCAGGGTATATGCCCAGTAGTGGGATTACTGGGTCATATGGTAATTCTATTTTTAGATTTTTAAGGAACCTCCATACTGTTCTCCATAGTGGCTGTATCAATTTACATTCCCACCAACAGTGTAAGAGGGGTCCCTTTTCTCCACACCCTCTCCAGCATTATTTGTAGATTTTTTGACGATGGCCATTCTGATGGTGTGAGGTGATACCTCATTGTAGTTCTGATTTGCATTTCTCTTAATAACTAGTGATGTCGAGCATCCTTTCATGTGTTTGTTGGCAATCTGTATATCTTCTTTGGAGAAATGTCTTTTTAGGTCTTCTGCCCATTTTTGGATTGGGTTGTTTGTTTTTTTGATATTGAGCTGCATGAGCTGCTTGTATATTTTGGAGATTAATCCTTTGTCAGTTGCTTCGTTTGCAAATATTTTCTCCCATTCTGAGGGTTGCGTTTTCGTCTTATGTGTTCCTTTGCTGTGCAAAAGCTTTGAAGTTTCATTAGGTCCCATTTGTTTATTTTTGTTTTTATTTCCATTTCTCTAGGAGGTGGGTCAAAAAAGATCTTGCTTTGATTTACGTCATAAAGTGTTCTGCCTATGTTTTCCTCTAAGAGTTTTATAGTGTCCGGCCTGACATTTAGGTCTTTAATTCATTTTGAGTTTATTTTTGTGTATGGTGTTAGGGAGTGTTCTAATTTCATACTTTTACATGTAGCTGTCCAGTTTTCCCAGCACCACTTATTGAAGAGGCTGTCTTTTCTCCATTGTATATTCTTGCCTCCTTTATCAAAGATAAGGTGACCACGTGTGCATGGGTTTATGAGATAAGTACCTTCTACATATAGGGAAATTCAAGCCCAGAAAAGTCAAATAACATGGCCCGGGCTGCTCTCTCAATTCTGCCTGGTGGGCTTTGTCTTACTTTCCTCCTTGCTCTACAGTTGGCCCAATTGCCCTTCCTTTCCTGTAGGACAAAACCCCGCAGAGGTTGGGACCCACCAGCCAGCTCTTGCCCGTCCTATAGCCCCACTCTCTGTAACCCCTGCCCCCAGTCTTGACATGTTTGTAGTCTCTGATCACCCAGACGTCATGCCACCCAGACCCTGTCTCTGTGGTACCCCAGCTCAGCTGCCTTGCTCTTTGTGAACCCTGCCTTGGCCCTCCCATTTCCCACCTCCAGATCAAAGTGCACCTTCTACCCAGGCCTGGAAAACCAAAACGTCATTACCTTCCCGCAGCCTCCCTCATCCCCCCAAAATGAGGTTTCTAAGGGTTTTATCTGCTATTGTCAAGTTTATAGCCAAAATTCGAAATGCTGTTAATATTACTGACAGCAGAGAGGTACAAATTACAAAGTTGTAAAGTTATTTTATGGTGCTAACCGTCCGCCTTCACTAGCAGCGCTGCAAGGCTCCATGGAAACCAAGTTGCTGATAAAAATAGTTAATATTGTCTCAGGATCATGGCTGTTCACTGACAGTCAGAGAAATTCCAGCTGCTTCTTCAGAAATTTGAACCTGTTTGTTTCTATTCAAGTTCACTTGCACACTTATATACACACTTACTTGTGTTTCTATTATCTTATTGTACAAATGTGGGGAGAGGCCCCAAAGTAGAAGAACTTTACCCCAAGTCTGTTCTAACCAGTTGCAGATTTGGGTCTCTGAGCAGCCCCAAGGACACTGAGAGGGACTGTCTGCCACATTGTAGGTGTTGAATAAGTAATCGTGGAATGGATGAATGCCTGGAACACTTGAAGGACTCAGGCAATATTGAGAACGAAGGTATTGAAAAATTTGTCTTCACAGTAAACAAATAAAACCAAAGCAACTTTGGAAGCACTGCTTTGGGGGAACAATGTCTCCTATGTGGTAAGTTGCCTTAGGCACCTTAGGTGACACTATAAAACTCCACGTTAGCCCACAAGGCAAATGCATCAACCCGCACAGCCAGCACACACTGTTCTCGTGCCGGAATTGATGCCGACTGGCTGCATTAACGGAGGCCAATGTTGGAAGCAAGGAGGTACTGGCCTTTCTTTGCCTTGTGGTGTCATCGACCCCTGGAGCCCTGGGTTCATTTCTGCCTACCCCCCACCTACGCAGGCCATTGAGAAAATGGTGCATGGCCTCTGAAAATCTAGGATGGGAGGGGAAGATAAAACTAGATTTACCGTGTGTCCAGGTTTGCCTGGGACTGAGGGGTTTCCTGGGACAGGGGACTTGCGGTGCTAAACCCAGGACAGTCCTGGGTAAAGCAGGATGGTTTGTCACCCTACCCAACACTATTGCCTGTGAGGAACTGGCCAAGGAATCGGGGGTATTCTCCTTAGAAAGAAAACATCTGGACTCTTTGCTTTGGTCAATTTCTAAAGCGTCATCATGCAGCAGAGGGCGTAGATCTGTTCTATGTGGCCCTAGAGGTCAGAACGAGAGCCAGTGGAGGCAGCTCCAGCTTGAACCTCTACGTGGGGGAGGACGGAGACCACACTTACTGAGCACTTATTATGCGCCAGGACCTGGCCTGGCTTCTGGGGGTGCAGCGATGGGTGGTAACAGCGTCTGCCTGGAGAAGTTCCCGTGCGGTGGGCGGACAGGTGAGCGAGTGGCTGCAGCACAGTGTTGTGACAGAGGGGGCACAGAGGGTGGTGAGAAGCAGCACCGACCTGGAAGGGGCTTGCAGGCCAGGCAGGGAGGGCAGCGTGTGCAGAGTCTGCAGCCCTGGGAGAGCTGCTTCCCTCCTTTGGGCAAGTCAGGGACTTGGGGTGCAAGTTGGGGAGTGAGAGTCAGTGAGGCTGGAGAGGTCTGTGGGAGCCAGTTGGTGAAGGACTGATGATCTGCTGGCAAACCAGCGCTGCAGGGAGAGCATCATGGCAGCGGGGAGGCCAGGGGGACGGTCAGGGGAGATAGGAGCGGGCAGCGGATAGATGGGTACCACCTCACCCAGTTACACTCCTCTGCTCTGCCTTCTTCCTGCTCCTTTCATCTTTAAAAGGATGTGCTCCCTGGACACTGGCTCTGAAATTAAGTCGAAGGTCCCCCTTTTCCTGATTTCCGGAGGGAACCAACAATTCCAGTTTCTCAGATCGTCACATCTGACCAAAGGTTTGGGGCTATCTTTTTTTTTTTTTGCGGTACGCGGGTCTCTCACTGTTGTGGCCTCTCCCGTTGTGGAGCACAGGCTCCGGACGCGCAGGCTCAGCGGCCATGGCTCACAGGCCCAGCCGCTCTGCGGCATGTGGGATCCTCCCGGACCGGGGCACGAACCCACGTCCTCTGCATCGGCAGGCGGACTCTCAACCACTGCGCCACCAGGGAAGCGGTTTGGAGCTATCTTATTGGCATTGTTGTGAGGTGGACAGTGTTCTGATGTGAGACTCTTGAGCCCTGGACTTTGTTCATCCGGTTTTGGCCACTGACTTGCTGTGGGCGTGATGCTCAGCAAATCTCTAGTCTTCCCTGGATCCCACTTTCCCATCTGTGAAACGGTGGGTTTGGACAAAGGGCCTCCATCCTCCAGGCCTCATTCAAAGGGCCTATTGAGCTTGGGTCTAACTCGTGTTTATTGAACATCTATGTACTGGGCACAGTCATCCCTAGGAATTTGTTAACCCCCTGTGGGCACAGCCCAGTTGCCACAGGTCCACCAACCCTCCCTTTCTTCCAGAAAGATCTGGAGCCAGCACCTCAAATCTCACTTCCCAAGCAGCAGGCTGCATGCCCGGCGGGACATGCTGTCTGTCTGGGGTTTCTTATCCGTCAGTATTTTCCTCAAGATGATAAATGTCCTGCCAAGAAGAGGAGGCAGCTGCCAGCCCTGTCCGAGGCGAGGGCCCTTAGCTGAAGCTGTGGCCGTGCCTGGCGTGTTGATGTGTCTGGAGAGGCAGGAGGTGGGAGTTGTGACCGGGAGGATGAAAAATGGAACCTGGAAGGAGCAAGAGGTCAGGACCACTGCTCTCGGTCTGAGCACATTTTGCCATGAGTCAGTGGAGACAGGAGAGGAGACAGAGGATGCTTGGATTTCCGTTCAAAGCAAAATATATTTATGATACTTACAGAGCTCCTACAGGATGCTGAGCCCTGAATGGGCCATCAGGAAGTGAACAGCCCTTATGGGTGTATAAAGTACATTCAGAACCATCATCTTGTTTGATTCCCCCCAGCAGTCTAGAGAGATGAGTGTTATTATCTATCTTCATAAACGGGGAGGGGGTGGTGCTTGTTGTCCCTGAGTGTCTGTCCTTAGCCACAACCAGTTCCCGGCTCCAAAAGTGCAGAAACAGTCGAATAGAGGAAGCCTGCTCAGGTGACAGCTTGTAGATGGTGGAGCAGTCCCCTCCCAGAAGCTTGGATTTGTTTCTTCCTTTACCAAGTCCGAATCTCAGTGCCCTACTAGAGGACAGTTTCTTTGAAGAAACCAGCCAGACGGTTGAGCTAATTATAGCTGAGATGTAACTAAGAGATGCCATTGTTTGACAAGAGGAGGAAAAGAGCTTGGCGTTTGGAGCCAGGCTGACGTGGGTACAGATCTTGGCTCTGCTGTTTACTAGTTGTGTGACCTTGGGCAAGAGACCTAAGCTCTCTGAGCCCGACTTTGCCTATCTATAACAGTGATGATTATGCCACTTACCTCATAAGGTTGTTTCAAGTAGACAGAAACATTTTAAAAAAAAGTCTCAGGTGCCTAATAAATTACCTGGAACATGGTAGGCACTCAATAAATAATAATATTATTACTGTTTCTGGTCAAGTACTGAATTGGGTGAAATCTAAGTAATAAGTGTCTGGACCATCAGGAAACAGTGATATCAGTGCAGGCTGGAGGTTTCATGGAAATTTCCATGAAGAGTTCTTAAGATTCTAAAGGGGTTCCTAAGATTCTTAAATAGCATCAATCCTTTTCAAAGTGCGTTTGGATTTCTCAGCTATCCCAGTAGAGTCAGACTCCATCATCTGGATTCATGTGCAAGGTTTAGAACTTCTCATCAGGACAAAGTCGTCTATGGTCAAGATGTGGGACTGAGACCAAGACTCAGGGTGTGACAGGGTTAGGTATTTGGTGTTCAGAGACAATATATGGAAGCACTCCTTAATCCTGGTGTTGAGGAAACAGTAACATGCTTAAGTTCTCCTTAGGGAAGGTACGGACTGGAGAGTGCCGTGACTTTTATTTTTTTAATGTGATCACAGACAAGTGACACCCCACCTCAGTGCCCCGGTGTCGCCCTCTCCCTGCCGCTGCCCGCCTTGTGAACGCTTGTGCAGATCAGATGGCAGAGTATTTAAGAAATGGTTTTGAAAATTAGTCTTCCCTGTACTCAAGGAAGCGATGATTCTTGATGAAGGGGAGGAGGGGGGCCCATGGGGAGAAGCTGGAGGGACACTGCCCTTCAGGACAGAAATGTGGAATAGAGTAGGGGCGGGGCGGGGCAGGGCCAAAGGAGGCACTGGGCTGGGGCAAAGGCAGCCAAGGGGGACCCAGACCAGGTCATGGCCCATCCTGTGTCTGCAGGGATGTGCACAGGATCCTGGCTCCACTGAGAGCTGGTAACCCACAGGCCTGAGCCGGAGGCTCGCCTCTCCTCCCCTCCCCTCCCTCCGCCTCTCATCTGCCTGCCTGGCGGTGACCACCGGCTGCGGCTCCAGCTCCGTTGCTGTTGTCTGGGGTTGAGGTGCCCTCTCCTGGCCCCCAGGGTGCATGGCTGCCTTTGAGAGTCTGGCTTCATCCCGCAGAGGGTTGGGAAGCCGCCAAGTCCTTTGTCTGGGCTGGGAGGAGGGAGGGACACATCCACTCACCTCTCCCAGTTTTCTCCCTGCATGGGCATCCCCCCTCCCGACTATTTCTTCCCTCTCCCCTCTGTCTCTGTCTCTCTCTCCTCTTCCCCACCAGTCTTCTCTGTCAGTCTATTGGACTCTGTCTCTCAGACAGACACACACACTCACACAGTGTCTAGTGTGCCCTCCTTCGCCTCCGCCTGCTGTCTTCTCGTTCCCCCCAGCCTCCTGTCTCCCCTCCCCTGTCCTCCACTTTTCCTTTCTCTCTCCTTCTTCCTCATTAGTTCCCTTCCTCTCTTAAGACAAACAGGGGAAACGTTTTGCACCAAATCTGCATTGGATTCCAGTGTCCTCTGCTTACACTCTGCTGTGCAGGTGCGCAGAGCTCCAGCCCCTTAACTGGTGGTGGTGAGGACTAAAGGGGCACAGGCAGCCTCAGCACTCCTTCCCCTCCTTCCCTGGCAGCCCCACTAGGCTTTCTATTCTTCCTCTCCTCTCCAGTCCTCCACGCCCGCTGTCTCTTCCCCCTTCCCCTCTCCTCACACCTCAGTACAGATTCAGATTCAAATACCACTTATCAGCTCTTCAGAAAAGCGGGGACTTGACCTTCACCTTGAAGGAGCTGTCTTTCAGGGATCACAGTCTGTCTTTTCTGCCTCCCCATGTGGGCAGAGTGGATTTTTGACCAAGTGTGCCATCCGGGCCTGTGAGCTGAGCTAAGGGACAACCAGAGGGTGTAAGGATGTCAAGGGAGTTCCTCTTCCCAGTGTGCCCTTGGTGGGAGTGCGGGGAGGAGTCATCTCCCGAGGTCCCACATGACGTCCTGGTGTATGTGTCGGTGGGCCAGTTATTTTAACGTGCTTGCCATTTTTTTACTGTGTGCTAGTTACAACAAAAGCCCATGCCACCCTGAAACCACACAAAGGATTTCCCAGCACTGAGCTCTTAAGGAAACCTCTCACCCAGGGCCCCATGTTGGGAGGAGTGACCTGTGGCCTCTTAAGCGTTCCTTCAGCAGATGCCAGCACCAGTGTCACGAGGTTGCCTCTCACAGTGTCCCACGAGGAGAGCCGAGGGTACAATCCCAAACACGCTCCAGGTCGCAGCGATCTGACAGCTAGCTGGCTGCTGCACTAACACAGGCCGCGTCTTCCACACCTCCCTCGGGGAAGGTCGAATCTCTCAGCCCAGCCACAGAGAAGCCAGGACAGCCAACTGGCCCAGGCTTAGGCAAGGGCCAGGACTGGGGGTATATGAGCCGGTGTGGTTCAGTGGTTAGGAGCCTGGGGTTCTGCAGTCATACAGATCTGGTTTCAGACCTTAGCCCTGCCATTTCTGAGCCCTGCACAACTGTGGGCAAGTTGCTTCACCTCTCTGGACCCCAGACTCCTTATCCACCGAAGAGAGATAATGGTACAAACTTCCCAGGGTTTTTGTGAGGTTATATTAGAATGTAAGTACTTAACATGCTGACTGTCTCCGAGTAAGGAATGGTAGCTCTTATTACACATTACAGTTCTGTGTGATCACTTCATGGGGATCTGCTGAGTAGGTGGTCCGGAGGCCAGCTGGTTGGGGACCAGACTTCCTGCCTGATGGAGAACCACCCGGCCCCCCATAGAGACACGGGCAGCCAGACAGCTAGTTTTAAAGCAAAGCGGATTTTCCTCTTTTGAGTTCCCCACAAGAACACTGTGACTCTAGTCTGCCCCACTTAGTTACACTAAGGGCAGACTGGGAAATCCCAAGTTCACTTCCCTTTGGCTAAGCATTTTAGTAATAATATTTGCAAGTGAACTTCTCTGGCATTTCTGGGAATGCACAGCATTTAAAGCACGAGAAGATACCTGAGTCGTGGAAAGTTGGGAAGATTTTGGGAGAAGGAGAATATTGATTGGTGTCTGCCATGTGCCAGACACTGTGCTAAGTGCCTTGTTCGCTTATTAAATTCCCACAGCAGCCTTATGAAAGAGGCACCATTTCTTTCTTGCACATGAGAAAATGTTGGCTCAAGATACGAACGTACCTGAGGTCACACAGCTGACATGGGGCAGAGGCAGGTTCTGAACCCAGAGCCCTGTAAGCCCACAGCGCCCGCTCTGCTCCTGTGCTTACGATTTCCCTGCCTCACCCGCACCCCTCCCCAACCCTCCAGCACCCCCTGCTCCTTGGGGAGGCAGCAGACCTCCAAGCCCTGGCAGAGCAGACCCCTCTTTCCAAATACGCCAAGTCATACCGTCCCTCATCTGCTCTGGTTTTCTTCTGAGTGGCTGAGGGCTTTCACTTGGCCTGAACTGCACGTCTCCTCACCAGAAGGTGATCGAGGAGGGAAAGTTACTGGGCTCTGCTGAAAGTCATTTTTAGATTCTGGAGCAGGACAAGTAGGAACAATGACTTCACATGTGCATGACTAATTCAAAGCACTTTAATCTTCAAAATGTCAAACTTTATGGTCAGTGGCTGTTCCACAGTGAGCAGTGGCACTGCGAAAATTAAAATAGCAGGATGGCAGGGCATGGAGACCGGGCGTCTTTGTAAGGGCAAACGATCTCCAGAGGTGATGGCTGGAGCTGTGGGCCAGCTTTGAAGTACAAACTGAAACTACAACGGCATCGTAAGTGACTAACCATCTAAGATTAAGATGTTTCAGGCAAATGGCCCGCATTAGCGTGGCTCTTTACCACAGCCCTGAAGGACAGGCATTGTGGACCCCGTTTGGAGTAAGAAGTGGGGGAGGAGATCGATGCTCGGGGCAGTCAGGGGATTTGCCCAAGGTCATGTAGTTAGCAAGTGCCTTTGCAGATTCTTTTTTTTTTTTTTACATCTTTATTGGGGTATAATTGCTTTACAATGGTGTGTTAGTTTCTGCTTTATAACAAAGTGAATCAGTTATACATATACATATGTTCCCATATCTCTTCCCTCTTGCGTCTCCCTCCCTCCCACCCTCCCTATCCCACCCCTCTAGGTGGTCACAAAGCACCGAGCTGATCTCCCTGTGCTATGCGGCTGCTTCCCACTAGCTATCTACCTTACATTTGGTAGTGTATATATGTCCGTGCCTCTCTCTCGCTTTGTCACAGCTTACCCTTCCCCCTCCCCATATCCTCAAGTCCATGCTCTAGTAGGTCTGTGTCTTTATTCCTGTCTTACCCCTAAGTTCTTCACGACTTTTTTTTTCTTAAATTCCATAAATATGTGTTAGCATACAGTATTTGTCTTTCTCTTTCTGACTTACTTCACTCTGTATGACAGACTCTAGGTCTATCCACCTCATTACAAATAGCTCAATTTCGTTTCTTTTTATGGCTGAGTAATATTCCATTGTATATATGTGCCACATCTTCTTTATCCATTCATCTGATGATGGACACTTAGGTTGTTTCCATCTCCGGGCTATTGTAAATAGAGCTGCAATGAACATTTTGGTACGTGGCTCTTTTTGAATTATACTGTCAGCTTTCAAAGTCTGCTCTGTTGCTGCCACATCAGTTGCCTTTTGCCTTCATGGCTTAAAAGCAACATGAGCTCATCCGTGTTGGATCCATCAATGATCTAAGACCAATTTGGAACAAGTAATTAATGTCTTACTTCATATAACCTTAGATCCGTGTCAAGAAACAAGACCTTAGGAAAAGTCCATTGGGTTCTGGCCTTCTGAAAGTCAGAGGATCCAGGCTGGAAACCAGACTACCAGAAAATTACTGTATGAATGGGAGAGTTTATCTTCCCTCTCTGGGCTTTCGGTTTCTTGTTTATAAAAGTGTTAAAGGGAGTTGTGCAAAAGCAAATGTTTACCAAGCACCCACTTTGTACCAGGTCCTGCTCTGGGCATTGGGAATCCAAGACGAATAAGACATTGCTTCTTCCCACATGGGGGCAGTTGAACCAAGGAGTCTCTAATGTCCTTCCCAGTTTGGACATCCTACGAACTCAAATTCAGCCATAAGGAAGGATGAAGGGTCAAGGGACTTTGACCCTATACAGTGTGTCTTAGCTCTGCTAGAACCTAGACCCAGTGTTTGGAGCTGTACCCCAGTGGGTCCAGGGTCAAAACATACACAGAGACCCCTGGGTCCAGATAGACAGGCAAGTGAGCACATAGAAACCCAGGCATTGGCCATTCATTTGTTCAATCGTTCACTCATTCGTTTATGGAGGAGTTTCTGAGCAGTCCTTCTGTGTCAGGCACCATACTGGGTGGCTAGAGATATAGAAAAGGGTCAGAGGAGGCCGCAGTATTCCAAGATTGTATGTACAATCTGATGGAGAAGTTGATGTGCAGATATTACAATTAATGGACATTCTAGGGCCAGGCCAGAGACATGACAGCACATGTATTCAGGAGCTGGGAATGTCTGGAGCTTCAAGCACCAGGAAGGACTGTGGGTTCAGTACTCTTCCTTGCCCCGCTGATGTTGGGCATATCTAGGTGACCTCCTTTGGCAAATGAGAGGCTAACAGAACGGACCCGGCTGGAGGTCTCCAACGTGCCTGTGCAGTTTGGCTTGGCACTGGCTATTCTAAAGACCCACCAGGAGAAGAGCATGCCACAGGGAGCCACTGCCACTTTAGCCTGGCTCCAGAATGAGCACTGCGGACCCCTCTGCAGCCTGCAGCCACGCCAGCCTGGAGCCCTACCTTCTGGCAGAGTTTATCCTACATCAGTCAAACCAGCCACCTGCAGACTTGGGAGAGAGAGAATGGAAAAGATGGATGTTGTTTAAAACACATGGATACAGTTATTAGGGGAGGGAATGCTTGGAGACAGGGCTGAGCAGAGAGGTGAGGTCCTTATCTACGTGCCCTACCCAGGGGTGTAGGTGCTAGTCATGATGAGCGAGGGATGCTGTGATCTGATTTGCAGGATTCTCGACCCATAGAGAGAGGCAGCAACCATAAGACCCACTGGAGCTGGGGGGCCAGTAGACTTCCCAGCTGAGCTTTCCATCAGGTTGGCCTGTGAGGACCACAGCATCTTCTGTGTTCCCAGCTGTTGGGGAAAGTGTATCACAGAGATTCCCACCAAGGTACTGATACCACAGCCCATGCACAGCCTCATGAGGCCTGGCGCAGCCCAGGCTCTAAGGCCAGTAACCTCCAGAAAAAGGCAGCCCCTCCCTTCTTCCTTCACTGTGCAAACAAATATCATTTTCTCTGTGAGTCACAGCATGAAACATTGGGAAGTACTGGCTTAGCGTAAGGGGTCCAAGCCCTCCCCACCCTGCCAAGGACATGCTGTCTGCTCTGACCTGTTTCCTTCCCTGCAAGGTCTGTCTCCTTCAGGCCCCAGACATGTCTCCCTTCTCTCGGATGGTGGGCAGAGAGCAGAGATCCAGTGTTGCACCTTTGCATCCATAATATACTGTCTGAGGATTTTTTATTACCCTGTCGAGACAAAGAGCGATGGGCTGCATTTAAATTCAGGACCCAACTGACTGCAGCCCTGTGTCTGAATCCTTCACAGCAGCCTCTGCTGTAGCTCCACGAGCTGCCCCCAGGCTGGTCTGTCTACTGGGTCCGCTGTCCCCACTTCCTCTGTCTCCCCTCCAGTGCTGGGCATCACATGTGCTTAGATGCCAAAAGAAAGGACAGAGATGGTGTGGTGTAAGCCCAGACTGCTCTTGGAGCTCAGGAATGTCTGAGAGTAAAGAGGGCTGGAGCAGGTGGGGACACCTTCCTGGAGGTGATGGACCTTGATAATAAGATTTAGCAAGGCACGGTAGCCCACAATTTACAAGGCCCTCACATACACAGACAGGGGCTCAATGAATCATCGTCACAACCCTATGAAGGAGAAACAATTATTCTCATTTTCCAGCTTAGACAACAAAGGCTCAGCCAGGTAACATAACTTGATGGAAGTACACTGCCAGTAAGTGCTTGTATAAGTCAGCGTTCTCCAGAGAGACAGAGCCAATAGGATGTGTGTCTATATAGAAAGGAATTTATTTTAAGGAATTGGCTCTTGTGACTATGGAGGCTGGCAAGTCCCAAATCTGCAGGATGGGCCAGCAGGCTGGAGACCCAGGGAAGAGCCGATATTGCAGTGCAAGTCCGAAGGCTGTGCACTGTACTCAGGGGAGGTCAGTCCTTTGTTTCATTCAGTCCTTCAACTGATTGGCTGAAGCCCACCAACATTGTGGAGGGTAATCTGCTTTACTCCAAGTTCACCAATTTAAGTGATAATCTCATTCAAAACATTCTCACAGAAACATCCAGAATAATGTTTGAACACTTATCTGGGCATCGTGTCCCAGACAAGTTGATATATGAAATTAGCCATCACAGTGGTAGAGCTTGTGTCTGACCCCAGGTCTGTTGGCTTCAGATCCTGAACTTGACTACATCAGAGCACCCAAAGTGATCTGTTCTGGACTTTAAGGAAGAAGAATTTGAAAGAGTGGCATTGAGTTCATTTTAACAAATATTTATTGAGGGTCTTCATTGTGTCTAGCTCTCTTGATATTGAGATTCAAAACAAAACAAAGTAGCATCCAGCCTCACAGTCTAATGAAGGAGCTTTACCGTCCAGTAATGAAACAGGGAAGGCGTTCTGGAGAGTAGAGCATCCTCTAGAGAGTAAAGCCTGAATGGTAGAACTGAGCATGTTAAGAAATTGGCCTGTCTTGACTGGTGAGTTCATACAAGGGAGACTTAGGAACTGAAGTTGGAAAAGTCCTTTGGGGCCAGATCATAGAAAGCCTTGGATGCCCTAGTACTAATTTGAGGTTTTAGCTTATAGGCAACAGGGAGCCAAAGAAGTTTCCTGAGCAAGAGAGTAGCACGAAGAAATTACTGTATTAACAAGAGGAATGGTTAGTGTATATAGGAGGAGATAGGGAAGGGGAGTCAGGTTAGTTTACCCTCGACCAGTGAGCACGTCCTCTTGATATGATTTGGAAGCATTGTGAAATCCATACTTCATTATCCAATCAAGAAAGAAACACCTAGGGACTTCCTGGCCATCCAGTGGTTAAGACTTTGCCTTCCAGGACTTCCCTGGTGGCGCAGTGGTTAAGAATCCGCCTGCCAGTGAAGGGGACACGGGTTTGATCCCTGGTCAAGGAAGATCCCACATTCCGCGGAGCAGCTAAGCCCGTACGCCACAACTACTGAGCCTGCACTCTAGAGCCCGCAAGCCACAACTACCGAGCCTGCATGCTGCAACTACTGAAGCCTGCACGCCTAGAGCCTGTGCTCCACAAGAGAAGCCACCTTAATTAGAAGCCTGCACAGCGCAACAAATAGTAGCCTCCACTCGTCACAACGAGAGAAAGCCCGGGCGCAGCAACGAAGACTCAATGCAGCCAGAAGAAAAAATAAAAGACTTCACCTTCCAATGCAGGGGGTATAGGTTTGGTCCCTGGTCAGGGAGCTAAGATCCCACATGCCTCGTGGCCAAAAAACCAAAACATAAAACAGAAGCAATATTGTAACAAATTTGATAAAGACTTTAAAAATGGTCCACATCATAAAAAAATAGCAGGAAGAAACATTTGGCAAGGGCCAAGAATTTCTGCCACCAACTGACTTCTCAGTGAAGTTTCAGAATTATGGAAGGGACTTGGCTAGGTGTCAGGCAATGCCCTGGGAGTTTTCCATAATCTCAAAACAATCATGTGAAGAAGACAGGGCAGAGATTATTGTTCTCATGTGACTGACGAGGGCATTGAAGGTCAGAGAGATGAAGTAACTTTCCCAAGGTCACAGCTGGTAGATGTGCATGTCAGGGTCTGGACTAGCCTTGTCTGATTCCACAGCCTGCACTCTTAACCACTGCACTCTTAAGCGGCAGTAGAGGGTGGGGCTGGGAGAGTCCCTGGTGCTTGTGTCTTGTAAAGAGAAAAGAGGAGTAAATGGAGGGGCAGAGAGAAAACCCAAAGAGTTGAGGAAACAGAGACCATTTTTTTTAACATCTTTATTGGAGTAGAATTGCTTTACAATGGTGTGTTACTTTCTGCTGTATAACAAAGTGAACCAGCTATACATATACATACATCCCCATATCTCCTCTCTCTTGCGTCTCCCTCCCACCCTCCCTATCCCACCCCTCGAGGTGGTCACAAAGCACCGAGCTGATCTCCCTGTGCTATGTGGCTGCTTCCCACTAGCTATCTATTTTATATTTAGTATGTATATATGTCCATGCCAATCTCTCACGTCGTCCCAGCTTACCCTTCTCCCTCCCCGTGTCCTCAAGTCCATTCTCTATATCTACATCTTTATTCCTGCAGAAACCATTTTTTGAAGACTCTAATGCCTTACCAAGGTCTGAGTCAGGAGTAAATGCTGGAAATAGAGACCCAGTCATATCTGGAAAGACAGAATGTTGGCTGGTGGAGCTCAGAAGAGATGGTGATCCTTTGCCAGAATTAAGCTTAGCTCCACTCACTGTCCAGACTGTTTCCATAGGTCCTGGGGAGAGGGGCCATTCCTTACTGTGAGTGGAGTCCTCTGCTGGACATTCATCTCTACAGCCGTCCAGTCCTTCCAGAGTTAACCCTCTGGTGCTGTACTGGAGCAACCTCCAGGAGAGGGCAGAGATTTCCTGGTGTGCTCGCATCTGTAACCATTGTCTTACCTGGTGGGAGGCATCATCTGCTGTAATTAGGCTTCATTAAAATGCTGATTAATAACATCTTGCCTGGGCCAGGCACATGATGGGATTGGCCTAGTTGCTGTGAATGTTAGTGTTCTTTGCAGCTGTTTACACACAGCTAACACCCCTGCAGGACCCAAAGGGGAGGAGACAGTGGAGGCTGTGAAAATGCCCCTGCACAGGGGAACCAGATGCAAAGAGATGGCAAGAGATGGAAATAGAGTCTGAGCATGGAGGACCTTGTGGGCCAAGGTAAGCTCTGAGTCTGTTACAGATGGAGCATCACCAACTGGTGGCCCATGGCTGACT